>NC_064920.1:540039862-541478074 GCF_023897955.1 Schistocerca gregaria | reverse complement strand
CTGCCCACAGGTGTTTCAAGGCAGATCCAAAACCCGAGCGTTTCGAAGAATATAGAAAGCTACGGAACAGAGTGAAACAATGCATTCGCAATGCCAAAATCAGGCACGCTCGCTCCCTTGTATGCAGCGATCTGACACCCAAGACTCTATGGAAGAATCTCCGTAGCTTGGGGGTCAGAAAGGCAAAATCGGAAACTACTTTTCATGTGTCAGCTAACGAATTAAATGAATTCTTCTCTGCACCTCTGAATACCAGCACGGCTAATAATTACTGTCCACAAGAATCCCCAAACAGGATAACTAACAACGTTACCTTCCATCTAATACATGTAACAACAAATACGGCAAGAACAGCAATAATGAGAATCTCTTCTGATGCAATAGGCAACGACAGTATCAGTATAACCATGATTAAGAATGTTGCCGATATCTTAGTACCTGTCTTAACTGACATATTTAATTTTTCCCTCGTGAACGGAATATACCCCACTGCATGGAAAAGAAGCATAATTTGACCCATCCCTAAGATCGAAAACCCACAACTGCCTAGTGATTACCGACCAATTAGCATACTGCCTGCTGTTTCCAAAGCACTTGAATATATTGTTCATGACCAAATCACTGAACACTTGCATGAATTCAGTCTATATGACAAATTTCAATCCGGTTTCCGTAAACATCACAGCACAAACACTGCTCTAATTAAAGTAACTGATGACCTGAAATATGCCATCGACGATCGAAAGGCAACAATATTGACGCTACTGGACTGCAGCAAAGCTTTTGACACTGTTAGCTTTGACATATTACTCAGAAAAATGCAACAGCTTAACTTCTCTGATAGTGCAATGAGATGGTTTGAAAGCTACTTAAAAGACAGACAGCAATGTGTTGTCTGCGCAAATGAAAAATCTTCCTGGAAATATGTTTCTTCGGGAGTGCCACAAGGATCAGTCTTAGGACCACTTTTGTCTTCTTTATATGTCAACAATATTTTGTTGGTTTTGTCCTCCTGTAAACATCGTTTCTATGCCGACGACCTCCAGCTCTACCTAAGCGTCAGACCTGAAGACGTAAACACTGCAATCGCTCTGATGAATGATGATCTGTCTTCAGTAGTGACATGGGCGAAAAACCTGGGGCTTAAATTAAATGCAAAAAGGACGCAAGTAATCTTAATAGCCCATCAGAAATTAATAAGTTCAGATTTCCGCGAATGGCTACCTCCTATTCTGCTCGAAGGTACTCCAATACCATATCAGAAAACAGTGAAGAACTTGAGTGTAACTTTGGACGAGCATCTCAACTGGGCGGAGAATACAGTCGCAGTGTGCCGAAAGACGTCTGTTTTTCTCTACGCTCTCAAAAAGTTTCGGAACATATTCCCACAGGACTTGAAACGCCAGCTCGTGCAAGCACTCGTTCTACCGAACCTCCACTATTGTGATGTGATTCAACAAGGCATGAGTAGTGAAAATAAAAGATGGCTAGAGCTAACCATGAATGCCTGTGTGCGTTACACCTGCAACATTCGCCGATATGATCATGTTAGTGCTTCATACTCCGAGCTAGGGTGGCTGCAGCCGGACAAACTGCATGACTACCACACTCTATGTCTACTTCACCGACTCCTCGTCGCGCAAGCACCCCAGTACCTAGCTTCAGAGATTAAAAACCTGTCATGCCATCATAATCGAAACACAAGGTCACTCTTATCTGGTATCCTAACTGTGCCCACTCACAAAACAAAAACTTTTGCAAACTCCTTCTCAGTTGCCGCTGTTCGCCTCTGGAACAAACTGCCCCTTACCTTGAGGAAAATTCAATCTACTGTTGCTTTTAAGAAGAAGTTGAAGCATTTCCTACTATTATCCGCATAAAATTCTCCACAAAATTAATGTGCAAGGCCAATCCTCTCATCTGTCAAATAGCAAAGCTAGCGTCTCCTATCTTGCTCCTGAGATGCCTTCCACTTCATCTATCTCTATTAGCCACGCAGTATTCTTTTCCTTTATATTTTCCTTAATCATGTTTCATCATGTCTCTCTATTCTTCTCCTCCCTTCACCATGAGTCTCCCTCATACTCCCTGCTGCCAGCACTCCTATCTAAAATCTTTCTCTTCAATAATGTATTTTTCGAGGTGTACCTTTCTAATTGTTTATCTTACTTTTTGTATTAGATGTAGTTTAACATGCCTACTAAAACATATGACTGTAAAATAAGTAGAATGCCTGGTTAGATGTAAGAGAGGGCCTGATGGCCCTAACCTTGCCAGGTTAAATAAATAAATAAACAAATAAATAAATAAATAAATAAATAAATAAATTATGGAGAGGAAATGAAAACTGCTAGAGATATCAGTAACCCTCTAACTAAAAAATTAATTAATCATGTTCTCTATGGACAAGAAAGCCATCATCAATTTTTCCCTTCTGGTAGCCATCCATTGTTGATCTTTGATTTATTGCCAATAATATGTTGCAAAGGAAATTCATTTTCAACTGTAATACTTCCAATTCATTTATCTCCCCTTGGGTCCCCATTGCAGACGGGAGGCACCTCTCAAACTGGGGTCTGAGTGAACTGTCCCTTCTCCCCAATCAATACAAACTTATCAGCCTTTCCTCCTGTGAAAGGAATTAAGAGTTCGAAATGCTTGGTATTGTTCTTTCTTTGTCTCCTGGCAGTGCATGGAATTTTGCCATCTGGTCAGTCACTGTGTCTCCTTTAATTTACCAGTTTTGCCAATAATTTGGTTTAGCATATTATACAAACCTAATTACTGTATAAAGAATCATATTTTTGTCCTTTACCTATAGGTTCAGATTCGAAAATCAGATTTGGCTATCATGCTGTCACCAAATTAAGCTCAGCAGCCACTACCACGATGTGCAAGAACTACTGATGAAGTAACGTCCAAGCATTTTACAATCATAAAAGAAATAAATACAGATATTTTTCATCAGGTTTGGTACAAGGTGTACAACTTTGCTTCCGCTGTTTGCCGATAGGTGGCTACAGTGGTAAGTAGTGGTTGAAAGAAACATATCGCAGACATCAAACAGTTAGCTCGGACCTTGGTCACCATAACCTCATTCAAATATTAGTTGATTTGTGTCTGAATCATAAAGTTTTTCTTGATTGAAAATGTCAGTTTACAAGCCTAATTCTCACCATATGTGGGAGGCATTACTGTTTTGTTTTTATAAAAAGAAAACAGCAGCTGAGTCTCATCAAGTGCTCTCCAGGACACTGTTAGTGAAAGAACATGTCGTGGGTGGTTTCAACACTTGAAGAATGGTGATTTCAATGTCAAAGACTGGAATAGTGGTGGAAGAGAGAATGTTTTCGAAGATGCAGAATTGCAGACATTGCTGAGTGAAGACTCGTGTCAAGCTCAAGAAGAATTGGCATGGTTAGTGAGAGTGACACAGTAAGCCATTTCAAAATGTCTCAAGGCTATGGGAATGGTTCAGAAAAAACTTGGGTCACGTGGGAGATGAAAACAAGAGACATTGAATGGCATTTATGTGTTTGTGAACAGTTGCTTCAGAGGCAAAAACAGAAGGGATGTCTGCATTGCATTGTGAATAGGGACAAAAAATGGTTTCATTACAATAACTCTAAATGCAAAAAATCATGGGGATTCCCTGGCCATGCTTCCACATCGACGGCCAAACCGAATATTCACGGTTCCAAGATCATGCTCTGCATTTGGCGGGCAGCTCGACGTTGAGTACTATGAGGTGTTAAAACAAAGTGAAACAAACACAGGTGCTCGTTATCGAATGCAGTTAATGCATTTGAGCAGAGCATTAAAAGACAAATAGCCGCAATACAGTGAGAGGCATGATAAAGTGGTTTTGCAGCACGACAATGCTCATCCCCAAGTTGCAAAACAGGTCAAAACATACTTGGAAATGTTAAAATAGGAAATCCTACCCCCCTGCCATATTCTCCAGACATTGCTCCCTCTGACTGCCACCTGTTTAGATCAATGGCGCATGGCCTGGCTGACCAACACTTGCGATCTCATGAAGAAGTCACAAATTGGATTGATTTGTGGATTGCTTCAAAAGATGAACAATTTTTTCGAAGTGGGATTTGTACACTGCCTGAAAGATGGGAGAAAGTGGTGGTCAGTGATGAAAAATACTTTGAATGATACATGTGTAACCAATTTGTTTCATTAAAGCCTCAAATGTTGGGGAAAAACAGCGGAAGCAAAGTTGTACACCTTGTAGTAATATCAAGCACAGGGAAAGAGCAGAAGTGCCAGAGCCATCTTCTTATTGCAAGTGCTGTTATTTTAGGGTGCAGAGCTCGTGGCAGGTTAAGAAAACATGATAACAGAGATTTAAACTGATGATCTTCCAATATGTATCTGAACTGTTTTACAATCTGGACATCAAGGACAATAAAGAAGCACCATCAAATCTAGAAAATAAAAGCTTTTGCAATAATTTATCATATGCATTCCACACAACTAATAGTGGATTACAGTTCAGATACACTGAACTTGGAGAACAAATGTTACTGATATCCATACTGTAAGTTCCAATCAGACAACATTTTAAAGGAATTCAAAACAGTTAAGACACCCTGAAAAAACTCTATCCAGAACATTAGATTGATACATACACAGATAAGCCAAAATATTATGAGCACATGTACATGTTAGTCAACCTGTGGAATACAATACAGCAAGGACTCTGCATGACACGTATTTGAAAAGTTCTTGGTGCATTTTCAAAGGTATGAGAGGGATTCGATAAGTAACATAACCTTTTTTTTTTTCTCAGCCAATTTTGATTGAAAAAATGCAGAGTTTGTTGTGGTAAATCATGAAATATTCCCACTTCAACCCCTACATCTTCATGATGTCTGGTAGATGGTGACACTATATGTAGCCTTCAGAATGGCATCTGTAACAGAGTCACTTTCCAGGCAGCGAGCTGTCGTTCAGTCTCTTTTGGTGGAAAATCATAGCACTGTACATATATTCATAGTCATTTGCAGAATCTCTACATAGACATGGCAGTGAACGAAAGCACAGTGAGTCATCGGGCAAGGTGTCTACGATCATCACAATACAGTCATGCAAACCTGTCCAATCTCCCATGTGCCAGTTGGAGGCATACAGCTGCAGTGTTGGAATGTGCAGACACTCTCATTCAAAGTGATTGGTGGATCACAATCAAGCGCCTTGCTATACAATGGGATGTTACTGTTGGTAGCACTGATGTACTCAGTACTAAATAGTGGGTGCCTGCTGGGTTCCTCGACACCTAACAGAAGACCACACCTTCTGACTTCCATCTGTTTGACCCAATGAAGGATGTACTCCACAGGTAGCAGTACACAGATGGCAGTGACAGGGAGGTTATTGACGCAGCAAGACATTGGATCCAACATCTATGAGTACAGTAGTACCATGCAGGCATAAAGGTCTTTCCAGTAAGACGACATATGGCTGTCGCTTGGAACAAAGATTATGTTGAAAAATAAGGCTTTTCAGCCAAAAGAGTGGGGAATAATATGGTGTGTAGGAATCCTGAATAAAACCAACCCACTTTTAGAAAAAGAAGTGCTGCATTACTTATTAAACATCTCTTGTATGTGGCACCAGATTTCTACACACCAATTACGTAGTTGCCATAAATTATAGGCTTGTGATTTTTGAGCATGCATCTAGCAGCTGGTAGCATGCCAGAGATGTTCCATCACATTCAGATCAGGAGAATTTGGTGGCCAAGACTTCAATGTGGGTACATATCAAGACTCTCAAGCCACAGTAGCACAATTCTGGCTTCATGAAACGAACAGTTACTCTGCTAAAAATAGCTATCACTGTTCATGTAGTCCATAGCTGTCACTGTTCATGTAGTCCATAGCTGCCATGGTGCCTTGAATTACTACCACAGGTCCCATGGTAACCCAGGTGAATGTTGCTCAATGCGTAATACTACCTCCACTGACCTGTAATTGTGCCACAATGCATGTTCCAAGCAGCCATTTACCTGGATTATGGTATATCCAGACACAACCATAACACTGGTGTAATGACAAATTTGTTTCATCTGACCATGTGACGTATTTCCATTGATCCTGGTCAAATCGCAATGATGTTGTACACTGCAATCATAACTGACAATGTCACTAGGTCAACATGGGAACATTAGGGGATCATCTGTTGTGAAGCCCATGTTCAACAATGTGCTTTGAACTGTATGCTCCAAAACACTTGTGCCAGCACCAGTATTGTACACTGCCATAAAATCCACCACGTTAGTCAGTCACCTGTAGTGCTTTACAGAGCAAGTAAGCCTCTGACTTCCAAGTTTTATGATGAGGCATGAATATCCACCATCTTGTCACCCACTTGCGATTTTACTGTCCTTCAACAACTTTACATAGATGCTCACAATGGCAGGGCACAATCAGCCAACTAGCTTCATCATTTCAGAGATAGCCATTCTCAGGCACCAGGCTATAACAATCTGTCCTTTACCAAATTATGCAATAAATTGCAGAGAACCATCAAAGTTGCAATATTTATTTTCTTTATTACTTGGTGACTAGTTTTTAGCCTAAGCTCATTATCAAATCATCCAATTAGCTATGCAATAACACAAATTACGATAGACTCATGACGGTTCTTTCTAGTTAAATACATCTAATAAAGCAGTGCAGCACTATACTTCATTTACATAACTTAGTTAATTAGCTAGTTAGTGGCTGTCATAATGTATGTTTTTTCATACCTCACTGGGCGATTTGAATAATGAGCTAAGGCTCAAAACTAGACATCAAGTATTAATGAAAATTAATACTGCAATTTATTGCATAATTTGGTAACAATAGAGTTGCTGGTACCATGCCTTCCAGAATGCTGGAAATTAGTACATCTGTCTCTTGTCAAAATTGCTTATGTCTGTGAAGTTTCTCATTTGTGATCCATATTGTCACTAGAATGATTCCCCATTTGTTTCTGCTCTGCTTATATACTTTCATTACCACATTGGTATGACACTAGGGAGTATTAAACCTTATGGGGGGGGGGGGGGGGGGGGGGGGTAGTAGTATAATCTTTTGACTCATCAGTGTCTGTGAAAGAGCTAGGATAATTTTACTCTTTCATGTCTTCTGTCACAACCAGGTGTTGTGACCATAGGATTATTTCTAAGCATTCATAAATAATTATTGTGTAGGTTGGTGCCTCAGTGTCAGGTGTAGGCTGACATGAAAATTTAATCAGTCACCTGTTATCTCTGCTATTTGCATTCCCTTCTATTTTAGATGAAGAAATTCTTATTTTTGAAAATTTAGGGATCATTATTTAATTCCAGATGGAATGAATTACCATGTAATAGAGTTTACTTTTCATAAATGAATACTTTTCTATTCATTAGCATCCAAACTACACACCTGTCATCCATTTTAATAAAATAAAATAAATGAACCTTTCCCATTCTTCATTACCATTCATCTTTATCATGTAATAACAAATGTCATACACTACTCAATAACTTTCTGGTACTATGAGTAAGTGACAAATGGGCTCAGACAAACTGCTGAAATATAACATTAAATATTATATCACCTCTGCATTAACTTAGAATAACTGTAGTGACATGTAATGGATTTCTGGTTGTTTTCTGATGTTTTTAAGATGGTGAATGAAAGTATTTAGCTCTCTGGTCTGGAATTTTGTTCCAAAAGTTAAGATGTCCAAGGTCTGAATCCTCTGTCATGTTATAGTTTGTAGGACTATTAATTTCCAGGAGGTCTATCTGTGCTCCTGTTGAACTAGTTGGTGTCCAGCCAAAATTATGTTCTTCAGAATTAGGATTTCTGTGGGAAAAGAAAAGTGTGTATCATACTTTCAAAAACTTAAGCCACAATAAGCAGTAATTATATTTAGGCATATTGCAGTGGTACACAAATAATTTAATAATGAGAAGGGGCTATATAATATGCAGGCATGTAGAGCATATTCTGAACTAAAACATAATGAGGCATACTGAACAGAATGACCTCTACACTATCCAGCACAGATTCAGAAAACATCAGTCATGTGAAACACAATTTGAACATTCCTCATGCGATGCCATGAAACACGTGATCAAGGCAGTTGAGGAGATGCAGCATTTCTTGACTTCTGAAAAGCATTTGACTCAGTACCACATGTTTGCTTATTTATAAAAGTATGATCATGAGGAGTATCATACAAAATTTGTGGATGGCTTCAGAATTTCTAGGTACCAATGATGCAACATGTTGCCTTGGTTGGAGACTCATTAACAAATGCAGAAGTAACTTCAGGCCTCTGTTGGAACTCCTACTGCACATTTCGTATTTAGTGTCCTGGCAGACAATACTTGTAGTAACCTACATTAGTGCCTACAGTATAAAAATCAGCACCCTCTCCAAATTTTAAGTTTCTTTCCTTAGCAGTTTGGATTTGGCAATGATGAGGCATGAATCAGTCAGGTTCTATTTCACCCCATTAGGAGATGAATTTCCAAAAACGCTTTAATCATGTAATTTTTTATTTCCAACCAAGAAGCCAAATTGAAATTTTCATAGATTTAACTATAAAAAATGTTTTCATAATGAAATTTCCTCCCATATATCAACTTCTTAAGGATTGTATTTCAAAATACACTGAAACACAGTTTTCTTTTTTTATTTCTGACCAAGAACTCAAATAACAGTTTTCATGGACATAGCTTTAAAAGTTTTATTAGTTCTTTAACAACAATTTATTAAAAAAACTTTCACTGACTACTCCTCTCCTTTCCCCCCTCCAACCTGAAGAAAAATGATGAATCACATATTTCTTTCTTTCTGGCCAAGACACCAAATACCAATTTTCAAAGTTATAGCTCCAAAATTGCCTTAATAGTGAAGTATTTTCAAAACCTCTTTCATCCCTTATTTCAACCCATTACAGATGGAATTTTGAAAAATCTCTTCTTAAGCAATGCCTACAGTATAAGATCAATATCCTCTTCAAATTTCAGGTATGTATGCTTAGCAGCTTGGGCTGGGCAATGATGAGTCAGTCAGTAAGTCAATCAGTCAGGACATTTCCTTTCATACACAGAGATTTACGAAAAGTTTAAAATTTTAATATGTCTTTTAAAACTTAAAATGTAGAAAATCTAAGATCTTCAGAAAAATTAGGGCTTCAGCATTCTCAGAACAGAATTTAAAAATATTGGAAGGTATAAAAATGGATGGTGTCTTGAAGTCATATCTTAATTAATTAATTAATAAGCAGCTTTTGAATTTCAGAAATTTAAGCCTCCTGAATCAATTAATTTAAAGTGAAAACAGTGACACTGCTATGTTTCTGGTTTGAGACTGTATATCTGTAATATTAAGTGTATGAAAGCTTTTGTGCACTGTAAAAGTTGATAAATTTATATACACTTGTAGGCAATCATGATTATATATTTTTGATAATAAGATAATGAGGCATGTCTGTAGCATGTTAAATAGTTGGATTAATCATGTTTCATTTCAGCTTATCATGAAAGTCTACTTACAAAGTTTCAAGAACCTGTATTAAGTGAGGTATCTAGGGATGTACTCCAGTGCTCTACATACTACTTCCATATGAAACGTGAAGAGAAGGGCAGACTAATTACAGTGTGCACAGTGCCGTTTAAGGAGTTAGTATACTCACACGCTGAGCACAAAAGGAATGGGGCGAAAACCCTAATATGTCATAGAATGAGATGTATCCTCTGCCATCCATTTAACAGAATATGGATATGGATATGGATGCATAGTGTCTTTAGCACCCACAGATAACAGTAGCCAGGTGTGTGTGAGTTCTCTCTGTCTGACAAAGGACTTACAAGGAAAAGGCCTTAGACATGGCCAACCAATTTGGCTCAGATTTGGCAGGTCGTTTGTATACAACCAAAAGCAAAGGACTCTGAGATATTTTTGCTCAACACCCCTGTCCCCTCACTTTTGTGAAAATCACCCCTAAAGTTATGATGAGCAATTAACTCAAAATTGGTGAGGTCAATAGATAGCGTAATGGCCAAGGTAACTGGCTGGGAAGTGGAGAACCCAGGTTCAAATGTCAAGGAAACTGTTTTCATTTTTTTTAAATTGTAGTTTTTTGTATCAGAATTCGTAAGGATAGGAGGGTTAATAAAGTACACAACTCAACATACAATAATAATAGTAATAAGGTAGGCAAACTAATTTCCTAAATGACATGAATTAGTAAAGAATTAAACTTTTAAGTCTTGTCACATGCAACCAACTCCAAGTAAAAGTGATGCAAATTCCTCTTGAGAGGCCAGAGATAACTGCGCAATGTTTGTTTACAGTGAGGCACAGAACAGAATGCATGTAGGGTGAGTTATGTTGTTCTGGTTGTAGTTGCGAACCTTGAAGAGTGAGGGTGTCCAGCAAGAACCTTATAGAAGTCAATTGGAAAGAGTTGTTTTCTGTCATTAAGCTGCCACACCTCGAGGACACATGTAACAATTTTTCATTGTTAATCTGCCGAATACGTTTTGTGAAAGGGTACAGTCTTCTCCCAGAAATAACATATGACTTTTACTGTTTGTAGTCTGTAGTAATTAGCTTTTCTGTTTATGTTTGTTGGGTCATATCTTTCAGTTGCATGATCTGAATAATGGAGGATGTACACCCTACAACCAGTGCTGAATTATTCAGTTGGAAGTCTGTCACAGACGAAAGCAAGTGGAAAGCTACTGATGCTGTGTTTTGGTTTTTTAAAGTGTTGCAAGACAGATCTCTTATCAATGCATTACCAGATGCAGGCAGTTCTGTTTCTTGACATTCCAGATTGATAGGAGTGGCTATTGTAGAGCAATTTTTGGAGCTGATGAACGAAATGACTTTTGTTGATACTGAAGAAGTATGCCATTAAGGCGAAGCAGAAGGTGATTCAATGGAAGATATCAGACTAATGAATCACAAAATGGTCATAACACTTTGAAAATATCCATATCACAGGCAATCTGTGCTTCCTCTGTTGTTAAACGATTGAACTACAGCACTATACCCCTTGAAGTAAAAGTAAAGGTGGTAGCGCTAGCCAGGAATCATCCAAATTGGAACCTACAAACACTCCAAAAGAATGGAGCAAAAACAGCCCTGAAAAGCAAGAAGAACTTAAAATTGTGGGAAAATGATATCGTTAAAAGAGGAACGAGATATGACAAATACCAGGCAATAAATTAGTGGACATACAACTGATGTGTCAAGCCTCGTCATTATAATGAGAATGTAACAATGAGAATACTCCAGAAGTGGCCTGCAGGTGCAGCACTTCAGCACTTCAATATACAACCTACAAGGATTTTATGTTTGCTGCATCATTACCTTGGCAAGGAATTTTAAATTGGAATATAACATTTGTCAATGGCTTGTCACTAAATACATCTCCCACAAGGAGGTAGAAAATATAAAAGATATACAGAAAGTAGTGGCTCTTTTCAGCACACAAATGGGGTCACTTATGATCAGTTTTAATTGTGATTACACGATAACACTGATCAAACAGGATGTGAATATCAGGTGAATGTTCAACATATGTTATTGCATAATGGAGAAAAACAAACCCTGTCACATGTGGTAAAAAGAGAGAGAGAGAGAGAGAGAGAGAGAGAGAGAGAGAGAGAGAGAGAGAGAGAGAGAGACAATTTGTACACAGTGCAATATGCCATCTCAGTCTCTGAAAAAGTGTTGCCTAAGGTTTTCGTGTGTTTGCAAGAAATGAATGTTACATTTGGTCCTTGGCTTACAGAAGAGGTCAATTGCTTAAATGACTAATTGAAAAATGTTTACATTATTTGCTCCAAATCCAGGAAATTGACAAATGCAATTTGCAGAACATTTTTTGAGAATGTTTTAAAACCATATGTTGCTGATAACAAGTTTTGTCTAATATGGGATTCCTGGGGTGAACAAACTAATACTCTAATGTATGATACCATGTTTATAGATGACAAGGGTCAGCAGACATGCACGGTAAAAGTAATACCGCCGCTAAACTATGCATCTCTGTGCAAGATGTGTGATGGTTATTTCTATCATCAGGTTAAAAACTTTATTTCGAGGTTTCAGAATTGCAACGTGCTTCTGGAAACCAAGTAGGAATTGCACAACTGCGTGGATGTCCATAACTATTCAGAGCATAATTCACAACCAACTTTCAGCATCAATTTTTTCGGCAATAATATCATATGCATGTTATGCATCAATATTAATACCAACAAAAGGCATATTTTTAAATGTGCACCAAGTTTGTTTTCTTCCTACTGTACAGAAGGAACAGTGTAGCTGTCAAAAGATTGCATTCATTAGATGTTCTTCGTGCCGCAAGTATATTTGTTTCAGATGTTTATATGACAAGTACCATCCATCTAGTTGTTCAAATAAAAGTAAGGACACATAGAAGTGACTGGAAGAGCCATTGTAAAATGACCAGGAGTAACATTTTAGTTGTTTACTAGCTCAAGAAGTTTGAGAAATTTATTTGCCTACCTTTTTATCATTCCTTATTTATTTACGTACATTATTACCCCTCCTATCCTTATCAGTTGAGATATGGAAAAATACAAACAAAAAGAATAACATCTGCTAGGTTCCCTCGAGATTTGAACCTGAGTTCTCTGCTTCCCATCCAGTTACCTTGGCCGTTATTGGGGGTAGTGGACTGATGGGGGCTCGGGGGGCAAAGTGAGCAGGGGTTGAAACCCGAAGCCTGGCCACAGTGTCCCCCTCACCACACCACCACTTGATCCTGTGGTGCTTAGGAAAGTGGGAGACACAGGAATCAACAGAAGTGGAAGGGGTTGTTGTTATTTATTTATTTATTTGCATTGTGTTTTTAAAATATTCACTATTACCAGGAAATTATGTGAACACATCAGTTAAAGAGAAAAACAAAATATAAATTGTGGGTAAAGAAAAAGGAAAAGCAAAAAGAAATAAAATCCGTGCAATCTGCGACGCACTCTCCCATCCGTGGAGGTCAGAAGTACAATCGATCATAGGCCGCTTAAACTCAGGAACTGCCAGAGGAGGAGGGGTAGTTGCCGTCTGAGCCAGGCACCACCAAACTTAGTGGAGGTCTAACAAAGACCACTCGAAGATAGTTAGCAAATAATGTTCGGTAACGTAGCGTGTTTTTGAGAGCTGCATGTGCTGTTTGTAAATAGGTCCAGAAGTCGAGGAGGGATTTAGGTCCCTCATGAAAGAGATAAGCGACCACCCACCCTTTGACCCATGTAATATCGTGACATTTGGCGGCGGGAAAATGTCTGTCCTCTGGGTATAGAAACATTCTAGGTTTGATTGTTTCTGGTGGCACCTGGATATATCAGGCAATGATTTTCTCGACAAAGTGCCATACATCTTGCGAAGAGGTGCATGTCAGATGGTGTTCATCAGTGTCCAGTTGCTGGAAAAGGAGACAAAGAGGGGATTCTCACAAGCCAATGTTGTGCAGTCGCTGCTTCATGGCAAATTTCCTGTTGACTATGTGATACCACAGTGCCCGGACATTCGTAGGGAGGAAGGGTTGGTGGACGGTAGTCCACACTATGGGCCACTGGATGGAGGGATGTTTGGTCTCCATCACATTCCAGGGAACACAGCACAGCAGCAGGCTGTAAAAATCCTTAGTCCTGGGTGGGCAAGTACCTGGGAGACTGGTATGTATGTAACTGTAGTCGATGAAATAGGTCAAAATATGAGACAAATGATGCATGATATGGTCGACAGACACCGGTGGTGAGGTGGAAGCAGGTAGGAGGACCTCCCGCAAGCTGCGTGTTAGAGATGTACCCTGGTCCATCCACTGTTTTCTCATGGTACTCATGTACAAGGCTGCAGCTCGCAAACGGACATTGATGAGCCTGATGCCACCATCCCGTGGGTGTAGGGCAAGTGTCTTATAATGGACTTTAAATATGGAACCAGCCATGAGATAATATCCAAAAGCCGCCTGAAGGTTGCGCCCAATTGCAGTTGGCAGAGGCAGAACTTGTGCAATGTTGACCAATTTTGATGCCACATAAAGATTAAGAAAGTCAACCCATTGAAGTGTGTCCTGGCGGCACAAGAGGTTCTGGTGGACATCATTGCAGATGACATGTAACAGGCAACGGTAATTCGTTGCCACTGTGCATGTGACCTTGGGGATAAAGGTAATGCCCAAGTACTGGAAAGTTCCCACAAGTGGCAGGGGTGCCACTTCACCCTCCTGGAGGCATCGCCCAATGTGCATTGCAGAAGATTTGGCGACATTCATGTTACTGCCAGCAGCAGCCCCGTAACGGGTAATCAATTCGAGGACTGCTCAAATCTCAGAGCCGGAGCAAATGAGGAGGAGGAGGAGGTCATCAGCATATGCCCGACAGTGAAAAGTGTGTTGTCGTAGGGTGAGGCCAAAGAGCTTGGTCGTCAACCCACCAATGAGGGGCTCAAGGGCAATGGCATACAGGACGGGAGAGAGGGGGCACCCCTGCTGTATTGAACAGCAGATAGGTACCGGCCCTGCTAAACATCCATTGACTTGGACACGTGAACTGGCACTGTTGTAAAGACGCCATATGGCATCAAGAAATGGAGGGGTGATGCCCATTTGGGCTGCCACTGAAAACAGGAAAAGATGACGCACTTTATCAAAGGCGCTGTCAAAGTCTATAGTGATGACCACTGCATGGAGTCTGTAGGCTGCCGCCATCGCAATTAAGTCACGGCATTCCTATGTGGCAGTCTGTATGTTAACCTGTCCTCCAGGCGTCTTTTCCTCTGGCAAGAGGATATGAGGGAGTATTGTTCAGAGCCACAGTGCCAGTAAGTGCACGAAAATCTTGTAATCAACATTGAGTGGGGTGAGCGTCTGTAACTCGTGACCATCAAACCACAGGCTGGTTTGTGGACTGGTATGATTATGCCCTTAGCAAAAGCAGGTGGGATTGCTTGATCAGATGTCATCAGTTCTTGATACATAGTCATCCACTGTGGTACCACAAGGTCCCAAAAGGTAAGGTAAAACTCTATCGGTAAGCCATTAATGCCAGGCAATCTGTTGACAGCACCCTTGGTGATTGCATTGTTGACTTCATCTTGCGTGACCCCACTGTCAAAGCATCCGCCTTCATGTGGGGGAGGGTGCATGTGAGGTAATGCAAAATGGAGTCATATGCTGCAGTTTCAGCATCTCCTTCACTATAAGTATGACGGTAGTGCTCGACGAATGCGTGGACGATGGCATTCTGAGTGGTCACCTGCGTGCCATGAGGCGTGGTCAAAGTGCTCATGATCTGCGACAACACCATCACTCGTCGGACACTATATGATGCATGGATGGAATTTCTAAACTCGTGTGATCATGGTGTCGTGTCCGTATCACCACCCCTTGCAATTTCCAGTGTGCCAGCGCAATTATCTTCACCTTAGTTCTTTGCTATTCCAACTGTTTGTCTGGGGTTGGCGGTTGAGCATACAGATCGTGGAGAATCCCATAATTGAAGTCAACAGTGTCGCGATGCCAGTCGGCCATGTCCTTCCCGTATCTCATCAGTGTCCTCCAGATTGCCAGCTTGGCGCAGTCCAACCACCATGTCAATGTCGAGCGGTAGGGGGGAAGGCGTCGTTTGCAGGCTGCCCACGTTTCAGTGACTTGTTGGCGACCTGCCAGGTCATGCAGGTGAGAAGTGTTGAGTTTCCATGGTGCACGGCTGCGCCATACTGATTGCGGCAGAAGGAGGACCATACAGATGTAACCGCAATGGTCGGAAAAGGCCAGTGGCCAGCGTTTGGCGCCCCGTATTGAAGATCTAAGAGTTTGTGAGGCATATATTCTGTCTAGTTGGCTTGTGGAATGACTGGTAAGTAAGGTATGGCCAGAACGGTGTCCATGTTGAACTTCCCAGGTATTGTGAAGCAGGAGGTCTCGCACCACTATATGTAGTTCCTGACATGTAGTGTAGTGGGGAATCTTGTCTTTGTGATGCAGAATGCAGTTGAAATCACCTCCTAATAGGCAGTGGTCATAATGCCCTAAAAACAGGGGAGCGATTTCCTCGGAATAAAACTACACTCTTTCATGCCATCGGTTGGTGCCTGAGGGAGTGTATACATTAATGATGCATGTCCCCATGGCAGTAAGTGCCATGCCCCGAGCTGATGGAAGGAAGGCAACGTCGGTCACAGATATCCCGTGGCGACATAGATGGCCACTCCGCGCCCTATAGGATCACTAGCGGAGGCGTGGGCGGTATAGCCATTGATATCCGGGAGACTAGCCAAGTGAACTTCCTGCAGAAGGGCGAAATCGATATCCGAAGCCCAGAACATCTCCTGCACAAGGCGTATTTTCACCCAGGAACGGATGTTATTGGTGTTGATGGTTGCTATCCGATAGGCCTGGTGGCGGACTGCTGCAGGCTGGTCCACTCTGCCATCCACGCAAAGCCGTGAGCGTCACAGCGGAATGTTATCCCACTGGCCTGCAGGGGATTCTGCGGAGAATATGATTAGTGGTTCGGCCCTGACGGCGCAGGGTCCCATAACGAGTCCTGCTCCTCGACCTCCTCCTCATGCCACGCCATGGAAGCGGGCACCGGTGTATCATCCATTTCATCTGCAGAGGATTTTGTAATGGTGTGTGGTGTAGTGTCGCCTGTAATATGTTCATGATTTAGTTCAGCATCAGCAGGGGCCACAGGCACACCAGTGGATGTCTCTGCGCTCGTAACATCTTCGTCAGCAGTAGCGGGTTTTGAGGCCTCTTGCTGGTCAACAGTTACATCCTCCTCGACTTGCAACATCTCCTCTTGGCTGGAAACTGTGTGACATCTTTGCTTGCAATGTTTAGGAGAATGTTGTTTCCTTGCCGTGACCCTCCGTGTCTGACGAAGGAAGGGAATCACGTCGCTCTAGCAGGAATGCCACAGTAGGAACTATGAGCGAGTCAATATCCATTATGTTGCCGAGGTCAGGGTCAGCGCCCAGTTGCGTCAGCATTGTTGGAGCGGTCTCGATGGCCGGTCAAGGCGGTGGGCTGTCTGAGACGCTCTCCCTCGATGTCTGGTCGGGCTCGTTGGTGGTGTCCGGGTGATGTTTCAAAGCGGTAGGAGAAGCTAGAGCAGTGGTGTAGGTCACTGATAGCACTGTAGGTTGCGACATGGGTGGTTCTTTAGCAGTTGGAAGTTGCGTAATACACCGTTGTAGGCATTTGGATCTAAGGTGGTCTTGTTTTCAGCACCCGGATCATGTCCAAGGCTGGCCGTCGTATATGATTATTGCACGGCAACCGCAGATCTGTAAGTAGGTCGGGATGTGGCTTCGGAGATCAATGGTGACCTGTTGAAACCTGTTTAGGACAGGATACTTCGGAAACTGTGTCCACTTTTCCGCAGTGTGGCCATGGACTGTGCCGTATGGGCGGAGTGCCGCGACGAGTTCCTCAGCAGGAAGTTCGAATGGCAATTCAAAAATGCGTATTGTTTGCATACCTAAGCCTGCATGGTCGACAGTTACCTCCCCCACATTGCCGTCAGTATGACAGAAGTGGAGCCCCTGTTTGGTCTCACGTAGGATGTGTTCGCAAGCCATGTCATTAATGATTTTAACATAGATTTTAACATGGTCACTGGAATCTTCACTTCCTCTCGCAGAAAATGCTTCACCTCTAGTGCTTTGGGTCGGGCATAATCATTGCAGAAAGTAAATCGGAGTGTAGATTTACAATAACGGTTCACTATGGATCGTACACGGTAAGCCGGCACTTAAGCAACGTCTGTCAGAATGTAAACAAGGCAAGCTCATGCTTCGCATGCAGTCAACACAGATGCATCTCTCAGTGGAAAGCGTTTACTATGTGGGTACATAAGCAGCAGTTGTAAAAGTTTCTTTCCTCAATTTCTGAAAAAATGTGCATTTATGGATCCTATACCTTATGATGAAAAATGCTCTATTTATAATTATCTATTGATCATGCCAATTTTGAGTTGATTGCTCATCATAACCTTTAGGCATGATTTTCTCAAAAATGGGAAGATGTTGAGCCAAAATATCTGAGAGTCCTTTGTTTTAGGTTCAGGGTGTATACATGGAAAAGGAAAAAAATTCCCGGATTTTTCCCAGTAGAAAATACACTTTCTCCCGGGTGAAAATACTGTTTTTCCATGTTAAGTGACAGTATACTTTTCTTTGGCACTGTAAAACTTATCAATCCTTTGAATGTTTATAGTAGAATTTCCAAGCACTTTAGAAAATTAAACTCAGGGGGGAAAAACACATCTTCAAAAGATCTTTAATGTGCAGCAGCAAGAACGGTGCTTATTTTCATGTTACGAAGGTATAAATTCGAATTCCACTGAACAACACATGTTACTTTACAAAGCATAGAAATCGAGATTGGGACGCTCTTTTCTAAGCCAGTCATAAGCTCATGTCACATGATTTCACCAGCTGATAACAGCACAGTACATATGATGTAGTCAGCCAATAGCAAGATCACTCTTAAGAAGTGTGAACACACAAATAAGAAAAGTTAATCATTTAAATTAATATACATAGTGTTGCTACAAGAAAAACAAAGCTTTCACATACAATATTGGTCTCTAACATTAATACACTGCAAGAGAAGCTAAACTTCCACATATAATGTTGATTTTTTTTGCACTTATTACACTTTAAGATACATCACACAATAATGCCAGTAAAATTTTTAATAACGACGTAAATGTCTGATCTTCTGGGCTAAAAAATCTTCTAGATGGTCATCCTCAAAGAGTCGATTTTTAAATGAGAGTCAAAGGCTCTGTTATTTAATAAATTCATCGTACATTCTCGCACATAGTTCATCTTGCATAAAAAGGAAACTTATTTTGAAAGTAATGTTTTTGAAACCACCATTCGCAATGTTTTCCCGTGACCTGTTAGAAATAGGTTCGCCTCAGCAGTTGCCAGAGAGCACCAGGTAACAGGTGTCACTGTGCTTACACAGCTACGATGATGCAGGAAGCTTGCATGTTCGTACGTGTAGAACATTAAAAGATCTTGCATTATGTCATAAAAGAAACATGACATCTGAGGATATTTCAAGAGCATCGGAATTTCGTGAACCATACTAAAATGCATAATTTAGATTAAAGTGCACATTCGTATATCCAGAATTGGATGTACATTTTCTTGAGTACCAGTACTGTGTTATCTCATGTTTGGTTCTTTATTATGGCATAATGCCACACGAGCTAGAAGACGGAAAACATGAGCTTGAAATGCAGTGAACAATTGAAACTAGCCAACAGTGTGGAATAAACACTTCATCTCAAATAAATTGACTGCCTCAGAGCAAAAGATTAATAAAAGCCAAATCTCTTTAGCAAACTGACAAAAAATAACTTCATTGTTTTGCAAGGCGATTAATGCTTGACCGTCAGAAAGATGGATATAAAACCTGAAACTAATAACATATTTTAGCCTTCCATAATTATGCAAATGTATTTTAATTCATTTGATAGCTCCTGGCCACAGAAATCCATTTCGTTTTCATTTAATGTGAGAGCAATAAATGAAGAGGAAACAGCAAAATCACTAAATGTAAACACAGGTCACATGGAGACTACCCACCTCCCCACTACAGCTCAGACTGCTCTGTGCATCAGCCCCTGATCTAAGATATTTCCGAACAGCGGAAGTACTAGATAGTGGCGCCCAGCCACACATCTGTAGCCAGAAACAGGAGAAGGTAGTAGTCATATGTGACTCAACTGTGCATGCACAAGAGTGTGCCCACAACTGCTCAAACGAATCTAATATAAACAGCTGACATTTCATGCTCATCAGAGGCAATTTGTTGTTAGGAAGCATTGCATAGTCTTCCTTAAGCCTTTTGACACACTATGCTGTTGGCAGACGATTGTATGAGCACTGTGTTTTATTGTTGTATATGGCATTTTTTCTTTTTTTTCTGTCATTCATGTTTTGTTGCTGCAGCATTATTCTGCAGATGTGGGGTACAGTAATATCTTTCGTCAGAGTATTGGTTCTTACAAGCCAAAATCACAAAAATTTAACTGAAAACTAAAACAATGAAAAATTACCAGGTTTTTCCTGGTTTTCTGCTGGATGAAAAAATTCCTGGGTTTTTCCCAGATCTCCCAGTTGTCCTGGTTCGTATACACCCTGAGGTTGTATACAAGTGACCTGCCAAATTTCAGTCAAATCGGTTGGCCGTGTCTGAGGCCTTCCCTTGTTAGTCTGATAGCTGAATATATCTATCATTTCTTTTTCACTGTGCCTGTCTGTGACTCAACACTTCCTCTATGTGGTCATCATCATGTGACAAAGGGCCTACCATTGGGTGGACCATTCGCCAGGTGCAAGTCTTTCGATTTGATGCCACTTCGGTGACTTGTGCATCAACGGGAATGAAATGACAATGATTATGGCAGCACAACACCCAGTCCCTGAGTGGTGAAAATCACCGACCCAGCCAGGAATCAAACCCAGGCCCTTAGGATTGACATTTTGTCGCGCTGACCACTCAGTTACTGGGGGTGGATCTCTATGTGGTGAGAAGCCATCTAATCTTTCCATACTGATATACCGATGTGGATGTAGATATACACATTGTGATGGCATGGCATGTACTGCACTGAATCGTTTAGTGTCTGTTCAGTGCCAAAGCAGTATGCTGTACTTGTAGTTATGATAACTAACATAATATGAAAAGATAAAGACTAATGAAAAGCACTATGAATGTACCACTCCATACACTAATGTCCAATGACACAGCACACAGTTTAAAGACCTGTTTTGGTTTTTGCTGATGACTGTGAGTATGTACATATAAGAAAGATTCAAGACTCAAGTTATGGGCCACTAAATGTAATGAATTCTTAACTGTAGCAAAAAAGAAGTAGACTAAAAGTGGACCACTAGAAGCAGACCCAATAGATTTACTTTTACAGGAATATTCTACACCACTTACAGATATAAGTTTTGCCAATGCTACTTATAAGGAAATTTAAAAGATAATTTGGCACTAAAAAGCTCTAGGTACAATGGTGATAAAATATAAGTACTAAAAACTTGTTAGTGTCCTTTATCAGTATAAAAATTTGTGCTGACTTGATAGTGTTCTTGATTCACCCAAACTAGTCACAAAAAGTGTCTGATGTCCTCAAGGCTAAGCAGTTCGTGTATTTTTAATCAAAAACCTCTTTCTCAATTCTTTTCTGACCACATGAAATCATTGGGTACTGATAACTGTGTAATAGGTATGAAACTAAACCTGTGTCAACAGTACATTTCAGTTGAGCATGCCATGTCCCTAGTTGTGAGTGGGACGAGGCAGCTTCTGCACATCATCCAATCTGTTAACATGCCTTGAAGAATCATTTTAAGCTTAGACTTTGTGCATGTTGACCCTTTATGGCAACAACACAAAGTAGTCCACCAAACTGGCATACACCACAATGATAACTTTGTGATGAAGCAAGCTGGGATATTTTTACTTCCCCTCTTGTTTTGCTATCTGCCACCTTAAAATTAATTTTTTCAATTTTAACTGATGACCATTAACATATGTGAATAGAATCTGCATTTTCATAAAACAGAAATGTCGGTCCTGAGTTTTAAAGAATATAACACCAGATCTAATTTCGTGCTTAGTTTTTGTATGAAATTGATTTTCTAATTTATTTTGACTATTACTAATTAGTATCTTTCAGTATAGGGCAAAATCAATAATTGTTTGGTAACTTAAATTCTATTGTTGACATACAAACAACTATAAATTCTGCACTAATTATAAATGTTTGGAAACGAAATGTAGTAGTCTTATCTATTTGGCTCTAGTCGAAAACATGTTAGCAAAATCAGCTCTTCATTAATTCCAAAGTAATTAACAGGTTTATTCAAAGTATTGTTTGAGTACTTGTATTTGTTAATTTCATGATTTAAACACATAATTCGACCTAATTCTTGTAGTAGAAGAAACTGTTAAAAAGAACAAATTTTTGAATGTATACAGTTAATTTAATGAGTTAAGATTTAATTGTAATTTCTATAAATTTAACATTGAACAATGTGTGGTTTGGGCCCCTACTATTGTGTGGATATATAAGGGCCTAATTTTTGGTCATGAGATAGTCAGTCCATGGCCGAGTTTCAGACGAGGAACCTGTGTTCCTGCATGCATCTGTGAAATAAGTGTAACACTATTAGGCCATGGTTTAAAACAAAGATAGTGTCTGCTCCATACGTAGCTTTCTATTCTTCAAGAATTGTGAACTTGGTGGTTAGGTTTCTACTGCTTGTAGATGTTCAATCATTGCAATAGACAGTAGTTGCATATCTAAACCCTATTTTTTCAGCCAGTAGATCGACACCAAGGACAAGAAATGACCAAAGAAGAAACAAAGTAGGTGAACCATCCATATGGTGCCCTGACATGAGGAATATTGTATGTGGGCACACTAAACTAGAACAATAACTTTGACAGTGAAGCGTGAACTCAAGTGGTTTACAGGGATTTAAATGGAAGAGATGATACAGACAATCAGTGCTGGGTTTTCATAACGAAGAAAGTGCAACAGCCAATCAGCGAGCGGGTTCTATGGAAGCAGCCATTGAGTACAAGAGCAGCCAATCAGCATGCAGATGGACATAGCTGACTGGAGGTAAACAAGATGCCTTGCCAAGAGAATTACAACTCGCCGCAGCCCTGAAGATGATGGACCACAACCGCAGCACCAGCAGCAGAGCAGCAGAAGAAGAGTGAATGAGAATTATGTAATTTCATAGCAAAAGCTGATTTGTATGAAGTGATTCATAATGATTGACTTTAACGAAAAAGACAGCGTGACTGAGAACAAAGCTGTAGAGGATACGTTTTTAAGTGAACAGAAAGACCTAAGTGGGAATGGTTCTGTAGATGATTGTAGTTATAAACCAGACATGAATGTAACTTTGAAGGATGTGGACAAAGGTCCTATTGTAAAGAGCAAAATGGACAAAAAATACTGTAGTGGGTGAGATCGTTAAGGTTAAGGAGAAGGAATCTAGTAGCAGAAATCAGCTAGGGCAAAAGTTTATGGCAAATGGAAGAGTAGAAGCAATGTTAAGGCAAATGTTGAGTAATACCAATAGTTTGAAAGAAGACACTAATAGGTTGGGAAAGAGTACACAGAAAGTAGTACATAATACTAATGGGAAATTAACATTGAGTAGTAAATGTGTAGAAGAGAGAGAGAGACTTTGTGATGACAATAGCAGGAAGGTGGAGGTTTCCGAGAAGCAATGTGCTGAAAATAGGGTTAAACTTAAGAACCAAATCAATCAGATTAAAAATGATTCAGAAACTGAGTTAGAAACCAAGTGTGCAGTAGTGGTAGAGGAAACACTGGTAAAAATGAATAAAACTGTTGATTCAAAATTGGCTGAAATAGAGGAAAAGATGGAAGAGGTACAAAATCTAAATCATAGTTAAAGTGAAAGTGGGTCTGAATCTGACAGCAGTTGTAATGATGATAATAGTGACAAATCTAGTAGTGATAAGGATGAGGTTTTTGAATTTACAATTGATAATGATGGCAATGTGTTAAGTAAGGAAAGAATAAACAATGATAATATTAGGCCTAATGAAGAGTTAGAGTTTGAGAGTGCTAATGAGGAAGAAGACCATGCTATCTGTCATTTCACTGTGTCTGATAATAATTTTGATAAGCAGGTTGATAGTTTTTCCAGGGAAAGGATTAATGAGGATTTGCTGTGTGAAGATGATCACATGGTAAGTAAAAATGAAGTGTGACAACCTGTAATAACAGCAAGTGTACAATGTATACATGTTAAATGTTTACTGGACAGTGGTAGAGATTTGAATGGCATTTCACAGGCATTTTTGAACCTATTAAGAACACAGAGAGTATAGTAGTGAGGCATGTTTATGGGGAAAAAAATATTGGTGCTACTGGTAAGCTATCAAAGAGTGTGAAACTAGAGGTACTATTAGCTATGGAATTGGCAGGACAGCTGTTGGAATGTAATTTATTGGCGATTCAAAATCTCAGTAGTGATGTAATATTTGGGAATAATTCCTTGTGCAGTTAGTAAGTAGGGGGTTCAACACTCTGTGTTGGATTCATTATGTGGCGATAATGCTTACCCCAGCTGTCTGCTTCATTTTTCATGTTTCCTGAGGTAGTCAAACTCTTCTCCTATCAAACAAAGAGGTAAGGTAAACTGAAAATGAAAGGTGTCAGCACATGTGGAGGATAATTAACATCTGAAGTAACCAGCTCATTTTGTGCTGCAGCAGAGACAATGTGTAATATAAACCATCTCGGATACCAGATCTTAATATTAATTGGGGTATAATGGGAGTGTTTGGTTCAGTGCAATCAGTATATGGAGATAACTGTCTACCTATAGAAGTGTGTCATTGTACAGTCTTTTCTGACATTAAGGAATTACAACTTTTAAATGTATTTGCCTGGAGTAATGTGTGTGGAATGTATTAGCATCGCCCTTCAGGCTGGATTACAGTGAAATAATAGTTTGTCTAAGTGATGATTTCATCTGATTGTTAATTAGAGTTAAGTTGCCTTAGTGTAAGGATCTGTTACTGTGGAGTGTTTTCCAGTAGAATCAATTTTGCATTAGGTAGGCACAGCAGGTGTTTATTTATTAGATAATGAAACAATAATGGAATAATAAAGCAATGAATAATGTTAGGATCTTAATGGTTAGGGAGCCTGTCTCTGCAGTAGGGATATTTTTTGAGAATGCACTCCACTAGTTAACAAGATAAGAAATGTAAGTAAAATAATGGAGCTGACAGACATGCTTGAGTAATGAAAAAGGTAACTATATACAAACAAATGTAGTGTAACTATCTTGATGATCAAATTTTGAACTAGGCAACCTTGGGTACTGTTTATATAATACAATTCATGACACTGCAGCTGGGAATAAGAGCTTAACAGAAAGAACAATATTTACAAGTCATATAATGCTGCAGCATTGGATCTGTAAGTTGTCTGAAAACTTCTGTTGGTGTTCTGAGGAATTATAAGCTTAAAGTGGTAATACTGGAATGAAAAGAAGTTATTTTGCTGATTAATTGACAACTGTGCTGCTAGACTGATGTGAATATTCTGACAGGTAAACTAAATGGTAGCATTTTTTGAGAATTTAATTTTCTGTATGAATGAGAGTAGTACTCAGAGTGGAGAAATAGGGCAATGATTTGGTACAACTTCCATCTCCTTTATTTTGATTTGAATAGTAATTAAGTTATGTGATGGTGACTAATTTTTTTTTCATGATGTAATGAGTTTTTACTGCAGGTAATGTACATACTTTAGGTGATATATTGCAAGTGGGAAAGAAACAAAAGTCTTTCAAGTTTAACCAGTTTCAGATAGTTATGATTTAGAGTAATGTTTTGTAGTGTAAATGTGTACTTGATTTTAAATTTGTACAAGTGCATACCTTTCATACTACAGTGAATTTTAGTGCTAATTATTGTAATTTTTAATAATCATTTTTAAGTGTTGTAGAGAAAATAGGATCCAGCTAATCATTAGAAAATTCAAGGCAGTATATGGAAGAGGCTGTACCTACGCAATGTGATAAAATTGGAATTCAATCTGCCTCTTCTACTGAAATTAGGAAAATAATAAATTCACTCTAAAGTAAAAGCTCATATGGAATTGATGGCATTGCCAACAGAGTACTTAAAGTATGTTCCCAACAAATCAGTAGGATTCTCAGCCACATATGTAGTAGCTCACTGAAACAGGGCATTTTTCCAGATAGGCTGAAATACGTTATTGTTAAACCATTGCATAAAAAAAAGGGGATAGATCTGTTGCTAACAACTACCACCCAATCCCATTCTGACAGCTTTATCCAAAATTCTTGAAAAAGTAATGTATTCAAGAGTAGCATCATGTATTTGTAAAAATGAAGTACTAACAAAATGTCAATTTGGTTTTCTGAAAGGTTTTTCAACAGAAAATGCTATATATGCTTTCACTGATCAAATATTAAATGCTCTGAATAACCGAACATCACCCATTGGGATATTTTGTGATCTCTCAAATGCTTTTGATTTTGTGAATCATGAAATTCTTCTAGATAAGCTTTTGTACTGTGGTATGGGTGGGACAGTAGACAAATGGTTTAATACATACTTAACTGGAAGAATGCAGAAGGTTGAAATTAACGGTTCAGATAGTCTGCAAAAATCAGCAAAGCCCTCCAATTGGGGAGGTATCAAGAATGGTGTCTCACAGGTTGTCTTGGGCCCCTTATTGTTCTAAATATATATTAACGACTTGCCTCTCTATATTCATGATGATGCAAAAGCTAGTCCTTTCTGCTGATGATACAAGTATAGTAATCACACCCAAGAAGCAAGAATCAGCTGAGGAAATTGCAAATAATGTCTTTCAGAAAATTATTAAGAGGATCTCTGCCAATGGACTCTCACTAAATTTTGAGAAAACACAGTTTATACAATTCTGTACAGTAAATGGCATAAGACCATTGATAAATATAGACTTGAACACAAGTCTGTTGCTAAGGCAGAAAACTCAAAATTACTGGATGTGTGCATTGATGAGAAATTGAATTGGAAGAAACACATTGATGATCTGCTGAAATGATTACGCTCAGATACTTATGCTATTAGGGTTATTGCAAATTTTGGTGATAAACATATCAGTAAATTAGCCTACTATGCCTATTTTCATTCACTGTTTTCAAATGGCATCATATCTTGGGACAATTCATCATTAAGAGAGAAAGTATTCATTGCACAAAAGCGTGTAATCAGAATAATAGCTGGAGCCCACCCACGATCACCTTGCAGACCATTACTTAAGGAACTTGGGATATTCACAAATCTCACTTTGGCATAGAAAGGGGTAAATTATGCTGCCACAAAAATCTTCGGTCATTTACCAAATAGTATTAAAAGTCTGACAGATAGCTGACCAACATTTAAAAGCAAATTAAAAGAATTTCTGAAAGACAGCTCCTTCTACTCAATAGATGAATTCTTAGATATGAACTAGTGACTGTAAAAATAAATAAATAAAATTAATTGATTAATTGATAAAGAAAATTTATGTTAAAGTGACACAACATTACGAAATGTATTCATGATCTATGGAACAAGGATTGATGTATGTATGTAATGTTATTAGAACTATATAATGTATCTGTTTATCATGTAATGAGTATCATTTGCCATTAGTGTTAAACATTTTTTCCTTAGACTTAAGTTAGAAGAAAAATAAGCGTACTAAAGTAAGATAGTTTGTCTAATTTTTTTCATGTACTGTGGTGGAGAACAACCACCTTCAAGGGAACTGATAGCACTGCATTTCCTTACTAACTGGCACTTGGACCTGTTGAAGGGGCAGACAGCTTAGTGAGAAAGTGCGTAAAATCTCATTAAGTGTGAAAGTGCTTGTGAAACATATTAAACATAGATCAAGTGAAATTTTCCCTCTATTGCAACTCACGAGGATTTATTATTTGAAGCAAACACACAGGACTTGTATCAAATGATATGTATCTGCAAATGCAATCTTCGCTTACCCGAAAAGGACATCACTTATGATGAAGATGCAAAATTTTTGTTAAAAGTATAACTTGTGGATATTTTGTGATATTGTACAATACACTGTATGTAATTATTTTGTATGGGGTTTTTGTATGGCCAGTTCAATTTAGTATAAATGTGAAAAAACATATGTACTGCAGTTTTAGTCAGATTTCTTATGTAATATTTGTTTGTGTGTAGATTTTAAACCCAATTTCTAGGATCACTTGTGGTCATTGAATTGACCAGCTAGCTATTTGCAATATCTGTCTGGTCAATCCAATGAGGGGGTGATGTGACAAAGCAAGCTGGGATAGTTTTACTTTCCCTCTTGTTTTGCTATCTGCCTCCTTAAAATTTATTTTTTCAATTTTATCTGATTGCCATCAACATACATGAATGGAATCTGCATTTTCCTAAAAGAGAAAGGTTGGAACTCAGTTTTAAAGAATATAACACCAGATATAATTTTGTGCTTAGTTTTATGTATGTAATTGATTTTCTGATTTATTTTGACTATTAATAGTTAGTATCTTTCAGTATAAGGCAAAATCAGTAATTGTTTGGTAACTTAAATTCTATTGTTGACATAGAAACAAATATAAATTCTTCACTAATTATAAACATTTGGAAGACAAAATGCTAATATCTTAAAGTATCCATTTGGCTCTAGTAGAAAACATGTTAGCAAAACCAGCTCTTCATTAATTCCAAAGTAATTAACAATTTTATCCAAAGTATTGTTTGTGTACTTATATTTGTTAATTTCATGATTTAAACAAATAATTCAGCCTAACTATTGTAGTAGAAGAAATGGTTAAAAAGAATGAATTTTTTGATGTAAGACTTAACAAGTTAAGTCTTAATTGTAATTTCTGTAAATTTTACTTCTAAACTGTGTAGTTTTGGCCCCTATTATTTTGAGGATATATAAGGGCCCAATTTTTGGTCATGAGACAGTCAGTTCATGGCCGAGTTTCAGACGAGGAACCTGTGTTGGTTAGATCAACAACAATCTATCCGTGAAATAAGTGTAACACAGTTAGGTCATGTGTTAAAACAATGATAGTGTCTGTTCCATACATACCTTTCTATTCTTCAAGAACTGTAAACTTTGTGGTTAAGTTTTTACTGCTCGTTGATGTTCAACAGGAAACTCTTGTTGCGATATGTGGATGTTCACCTGCATACTATTAATGTGGCTTATGGAAAGTTAAAAAACAGTGCACTGGCCAAATAACTACATATTATTTGGGGGGGGGGGGTGAAAAGTGAAAGTAAAAGACCGTGAAACACAACTGTGCATCTGTGGGCTACATCATTTGCAGACATCTAACCCTATTTTTTCAGCTAGTACATTGACACTGAGGACAACAAATGATCAATGAAGAAACAAAGTAGGCAAACCGCTACCACATGAGGACAATCAGCCACTCTCATGATGCAAAACATTGAAGATCCACCTCATATCAATTGTCTGCTGTCAGCAACACTAGCAGATGACACCTGCCTACAAATTAAGGCTCATAGGTAACTCACGTAGACTGTAACAGCACTGCATCCTGACATTATGGAAATAATTGGGTGCAGTGTGAATGGGGATTGGGCGCAGACAGTATACAGTGATTCCACATCATCAATTTGACTTCTAACCATCCAAACAATAGTACAACCCCTCTCTCCCCCCACCCCTCAACCTCCATTCTGCTTGAAGAATGTTTATAGTACACAAGTTCATGTAAATAAAATAGAAAGAAACTTCCACATGGGAAAAATATATCAAAAACAAAGATTCCAAGACTTACCAAGCGGGAAAGCGCCGGCAGACAGGCACATGAACAAAACACACAAACACACACACAGAATTACTAGCTTTCGCAACCGATGGTTGCTTCTTCAGGAAGGAGAGCGAAAGACGAAAGGATGTGGGTTTTAAGGGAGAGGGTAAGGAGTTATTCCAATCCCAGGAGCGGAAAGACTTCCCTTAGGGGAAAAAAAAGGACAGGTGTACACTCGCACACACACACACACACACACATATCCATCCGCACATACACAGACACAAGCAGACATATTATATTTGCCTTTAAATATGTCTGCTTGTGTCTGTGTATGTGCGGATGGATATGTGTGTGTGTGTGTGTGTGTGTGTGTGTGTGTGCGAGTGTACACCTGTCCTTTTTTTTCCCCTAAGGGAAGTCTTTCCGCTCCTGGGATTGGAATAACTCCTTACCCTCTCCCTTAAAACCCACATCCTTTCGTCTTTCGCTCTCCTTCCTGAAGAAGCAACCATCGGTTGCGAAAGCTAGTAATTCTGTGTGTGTGTTTGTGTGTTTTGTTCATGTGCCTGTCTGTCGGCGCTTTCCCGCTTGGTAAGTCTTGGAATCTTTGTTTTTGATATACAAGTTCATGTAAAATTAACATGGAAATAACTACCATATTTCACATTGCTGTCAGTCACATTTTTGCTGTAGTGGAATGTTAGTCTGCTTTCACAAACTAGCATAGTAAAATAATGTAATCTTAGGAGTAGCACACCATATTGATGAGAAAATCTGAGTTTGGGAACATGATATCCTGTGAGTATTTCTCTGTCAGTGACAGGCACAATAAAAATGATAAGTTTAGAATTTAAATTATTTTAAATTGAAGCCTAATTTAATTTTTTGTCCTGTAATCCACACTCTTTTGTTTATAATATTATATGCCAAATAAATGTGGCTACTTACCCATTTCTCATAAAGTTGATCCACATATCAAGTAAGAAATTTGACATGTCTTTTTCTTCTTGATTTTCAAATCTTGGTATGTATGATGTATTAAGAATATATCCAACATCATCAGCATGGGCTACACCTAAAGATATCAAAAGACAGTAATACTGCATCAAATATAACATTATCACTAATGGTCCTAGGTGTAAGTGAGACAAAGCTCAAATCAAAGTATCAGACAAATACAGTTATGCATACATTGTAAAACATATCTGGAAAATGACATTTCAAGATTTTTGTGAGAATGATTTCTATCAATAATAATAATAATAATAATACAAGTTTATATTCCACTTTGAAGACAATTTCAGGGTGATACAATATACAAACAATACATGCTTCTAAATTTCTAAGCTACAAGAAAATGCCTAACTGTATACTAACTTCAGATTTCTGGCCGTGAAGATGTTTCACAGTTTGTTATACAGAAATTCCTTAGAAATATCATCAGCCAAACCCACAACATATACTGTATATATGCATGAGATAGATGCCAAGAACCAAGAATGATGTTATTGGATCCATTATGTGTCCCACTCAAACAAGTTGTCAGACAATTTGGTTTGTACGCCTACTAGAAACTTACTTAGTCTGTTAACCTCAAACACAAATTACAAAAAAGTGAAGAAGCAGTGAAATTAGAGGAAGTTCGTAAAATACTGATAAAATTGTATGCATCACTCTGTATCACATGTTATTCCTGCCATATTTGGACAACAGTTGCCTCTGTTGTTATTTGGCTGCTGACTCTGTATCACAAAATTTGACAAATAGTTACAAGCTGCATGGATGCACTGCAACCGCCTTCTATTAATGTTCTTCTTGTCACTGTCAAAACCCTGCAATTGACTTGAGAAGACAATAAATATGCTCCAAATATCAACTAAAATAATGAGAATTTAAGTGAGACTTCTTTGCTTGAGAATTCAGCAGCTAGCTGAGAAATGCTCTACAAGTAGATAACCAGTTTATAAAAAAACTTTTTCTGCAGTATATTGTCTTTTATGATGGGTAATTACTACATCATGAAACTGGAATGGTTTTTGACTATCTGTTTCATGAAAGATTATAAAAATACAACAAGAGATTTGGACACTCATACATCATATATCATACATGGAATCTGATATGAATATGGAACTGTTACAGGGCTTTCCAGGTGAATTGAAATCTGTGCATCACTCTATAGGGATGAGTCATATACTTTAGATGGCACTGACAGTGCATTTTATAAAGAAGAGGCACACCATAATGGTAAATTCCAACTGTATACATTCATACTAGCCATTGCAGTACTACTTTGTGGAAGAGTGATGAATATCACATAGGAACAGTGAAGCAGAATATATTGCTTTGGTGGATAAAATGAATTAATATTGGAAAAAATCTGACATTTTACTTGATACAGAACAGATTTTATACAGTCTTGAAATATCTCCCATCACAAAACTACAACAGTATTTTACATCTCTCTACATTTGCTATACTATGAAATATTACATTCTAAAACAATAATGGAAATTACTGGATGGAAAAATATATAAAATAAGGGAAAGGCAAACACTTACCTATAGAGGTTTGGTGGGTTGCACATAGAAACATGTAGTGGAGAGCAGTTGACACTCAAACTTAAATCCTTGCAGTAGCAACAAGACTGATTATTAAATATTAATTATTGAAAGTCTTTGCCTGGGTCAATGGAGGTAGGAACGGGGTAGAAAAGCACGCACAAGGCAAGGAGAAGGGATATAGGGTAGTGTGAGGCAGGTCTCTGCCAGATGGCTCTGTGGCTGCAAAACAATATGAAAGGAGTCCACAGGTAGGGATAGAGACAGGGAGAAGGGGTGGGCGAGATGGGAGGAAAGAAGAGAAAGGTGGTGGTGAAGACAAAGACAGGGAGGGGAGAGAATAAGGGAGAGGGCTGGAAAAAAGGGCAAAAATCCGGGAAAAAATGAGAGAGAGAGAGAGAGAGAGAGAGAGAGAGAGAGAGAGAGAGAGAGAGAGAGAGAGAGAGACCAATTGGGAGGTGGAGATGGGGGAGAAGAGCAATAGGAGAAGGCAGTACATGATCTGGATGGAGAAGGAATGGTATGAACAAAAGAAAGAAGGGAAAAGGTCAGGTCAGGAAGTGAGAAACAAGTTAGTGGTGTTCTAGGCCAGGGTGATTGTGAGAGCACAGGACATACAGTAGAGAGAATGCCCACCTATGTAATATAGAGAAACTTGTGCTGGAAGTGAATATTTCAATGGCTCTTGTAGTGAAGCAGCTGTTGAATTCATTAATACTGTGGTGTGAAGTATGTTCAGCAATTGGACTCTCAAGTTTGTGGTTTACCACAGTTTGGTGGTGGCCTTCAAGCTAGTGGACAGATGGTTACTTATCATGCACACATAGAATGCTGTACAGTAATTGAGAAGTATTTTAATAAAATTCAGCACACTCCATTTACAAAATTTTACAGGAGAGCTATTTTTTTAATTGTACTCAATATAAATTATTCAAAAAATGTCATAAGTATAGTACTGGTCATCCATGTAGGTAGGGATGGATGGAGGAGTAACAAGTTCATCAATAAGAGCCTTTATTCAGGAAAAAAGTTACAAATTACCAAATTTTTACAGAAGTCTACATATGTACTTTTTCATGCATGTTTCTTCTTTATTTTATAATCTTTGTGTTATAACAAAGATTCTAAGCATTTAAATTCAGTGGGCTATTAAGCATGTTATATTTTCTATGTAATATAAAAATAAGAGGTTAACCATGTATTAGTAAATTTATATTTTACTTGCAAGTTAACACATGAACAGAAGCTTCAACAGCAACAAAATATGTTTCTCACATTTTAAACCTTGTATGAAACTCATAATTGCATGTTTAAATGACAGCTGAAGTCATAACAATACTGAAACACAATCCCATTTAATTTAAAGGTTCTTCATAACACAGAATTTTGTCTTCAGTCTCATTATCATTAACATTCCCTCGTGAAACTTCTGAACAGACTCTTTACTTTAAAAGGATCATTTTAAAAAGTAAAACATCAACTTCTTCACTTCACTATCTTTGTTTTTGCTTATGTGATTCAGTGATGAAGTGAAAATGCTTTAAAAATTACTGCAGCACCTCTCTTTCCAGGTTTCAACACCTCAACAGTACCAGTGATCCAAAGCAAGTACTTTGAAAAAGGCATTGCACCCTGGTTTTAGGTCATCTTAAATAGTGCAGTACTGCTGCCTCAGATATCTTAAAAGGCAATTTCATTTCATGTTTGGAGACTGATTTCTTATTTTTAATATAACAGTCCCAAAAGTCATAAATTCTGAGGCCAGAAGGTTTATTTCATATTGTCTTAGGTCTTTTTCAATAACACCAAAACTCCAGTCAGGAGTCAAATTGCTACCAGTGTGGAGTTTTTGTTTCTGGAGTCACAAGAATCAGAAAATAATGTGAGGCAAAGATTTTCTGCACCTTCTTTCGATAGATATTGCTCTAAAGAATCTAAACAGTCTCTCACAGCACATGCAATTTCATTTGGCCAACACCCCCCCCCCCCCCCCCCTTTCTCACGTCCTTTGGCTCAACTGCGCTATCCCCACCTGTCCTGAGTCAGACTCAAGCCTTGCATAGTTAATTACTTTGTGTGCTTACTTTTGTGAATATTTTAAGATCATACAGTTATACAATCAGACCTGTCTGTAGTAAAAATACTTGTTCAACAGACAGTTTGGATAGGGGTCTAGTCTACTGATAGTTATGTCGAACTGTCACAGCAATGTTTCTATTTTCATTTAAAATGATGAAAAATCTTTTTGCCTTTACTTTGTGCAGCCTATAATCTATTCTTATATTATTCTTTAATTACCAATCTTGAGGTGATTTTAATTCCAAACCTTGAGGCGACTTTAATCCTACTGACAAAGGATGTACAAGTTATCAGTATGGCGATTTCCAAAGCCCAGATTGATTCACCTGCAGAATACTTTTTTGTGCTTTGAAGGAGAGCAGCTTAATAACTCTTGTTTTACTCAAGAAGCAGCAATGTGCCTATCAAACTTTTTTTTAAATTTAGCCCTGGTGCAAGATATGTTCATTTAACTTTATTTCAAGAGTAATGAGAATATCTGCATTTATATTCAAGCATATTATTCTTATTTATCGGTGTCTGCTTTTTGTCCATTTCCTGTAACTTGCTAGCTTATCCACCTCAGTTCTCCTTAGGTGAGTTGTTCCCAACCTTTCTAAGAGCCTTATCCCTGAGTTCAATTAGATATTAGGACAGTAAACCCTCAACCACTCTCCGGCCCTCCACCTTTATCAAAATATTTATGTTAGTACCTAACTAAACTTGAGAATGAAAAAGAATTTTCTCTGAACAGTTTCATTTTCCAAAATTAAAAAAAGATAGATAATACTTAATGTTTGTAGGTGTTTTCTTAAACCACAAACTAATGAGTCACTGGGACAGTTGGTACCGAATAGTTATAACAACGTTTTTTTTACAGACTGGTGAAGCAATTGCTACCTGCAACTCCTCACAAAAGACAGCTGACTATACACATTGAGAGTAGACACTTGTTACAAAAGATGCTTCCCCTGCACCACTCTTTTCTCTAGTGACACTTGCTTCACCCACAAACTGCAGCTCAATTTAAAACCAAGTACATTACAATATGTGCACTATACTTTGACCTGTTCTTCATAAATCACCTGATTACTGGATTCTTTACCTCTGAACTGGCAGAATTAGGGAGACTTCAAGCTGCCAATGCTTTGTGTCTGGTTGCTGCCACTAATTATTATTATTATTATTATTATTACACAATTTTGCCCAAAATCTTTTTATTCTTCAGCTGTATTTCTGTTTCCTTTGCTCTGTCCATATTTTCCCTGTTTTCTTCCTTTCTTTTACTTAAAATTTCATGTTTATAATTTTGTTTCTGAATCTGTCTGTTTCAATTCTCATTTCCCTGTCAATGACAATGCATTGGCCTTCTTATATTTCTTGAAAGCAATTGGTTTTTAATTGAGCTTTTATTACAAGCATAATAAATCTTCTTTATGAGTCTGTTGTTGTTTATTCCAGGTATGTGTCCATAGAATGTTAGTCAGCATTTTTGGATCATTTTTGCGAGTCTGTGTGTTGGTGTAATTCATTGGTTGGTCTCGTCATCCATATATGACCACAAAAACATTTCTGGGGATTTTACTTTTTTTGTCTCCGTATGCCTATGCCTGATGCTCTGATTGTGATCCTTTCTGGTGCGTGAAGTGCAACTGGATTGTAATATCTGAGTTTGGTCCGCCTTGAAATGTTTCTTTCATTGTTGTGCATCCATGTCAGTTTATATGATTCTGAAGTTTATCAGTTCATTCTGTGCTGGAAGCCTCGCTTGATCCTCTTATTTGTATATAATCCACTAAATACTTGAAATCTCACATGCTGGTAACCTTTCTGTGCCATGTGTTCATGGCTCTTGTGTTGTTCTTTCTTTCCATGTACTGCATTTTTCCATATATCGTCTGTAGACCTATTTTGTCAAAGACTTTGTTTAAGTATCCCAGTGCTTCTTGTCTATTGTTGCTGAGTATTTCCTGGTTATTTTTTAAATGCCAGGCATTTTATGATTTTCTTGTTTGCACTTGTTATTCCTAACCAAAAGCCTTTTATTTTATCTTCCCATTGTTCTACAGTTTTCCCAAGAACATGTTGAATAAAAGCAGGAGATACCATCTCCGTGTCTGACATCTGTATGTATCTCAAATGGTTCTGAGATTTCTGCCATAAATTTTATTTTGGATGTGTTGTCTCTTGAATGTCTGCCATATGAGTGCCCTAGTTTTTCTGTCTATATTCTTCTATTGTGTCAAAGAAGGGCTGCCTGTGTTTGGAGTCATAGGCCTTCTTAGTTTTCATGAACTTGACTACAGTGTTCTTTGACTGTCTGACCTTCAGGAGTGTTCACAGGTTCCAAATCTGTTCATTACAGGTCTTTATTATCTGAATACTGCTTTACACTCACCTATCTTCATATCAGCTTGTTGTTCCAGTCTGCTGAGTTATGCCTTGGAGAGAATTTTGTATGTTATCAGGCCTGTGTTGTCACCCTTTTTGTGGAGTGAGTGAATCAATGCACATTTCCATTCTCGTGGAATGTTCTCTGCCATTGATATTTCTGTAAGAATTTTATGATTTTCTTTTTGTTTTTTTGATCTTTGAGTTTTCAGATCTTGGAGATAACACCAACTCCTCCTGGGACTCTATTGTTTTTCAATTTTTTCATACAATCCTCCACCTTTTTGCTTGCAGGTGGTTTTGAATCTGGATTTGGCATTGCCTTTGTGTAGTGTAATTGTTCTTTAGGCTTCTTGCAGTTGAGGAGTTCATCAAAGTATTTTCTAAGAATTGTTGAAGTTTTCATTAGTATATGTTTCTAGAGATTTGTCTGTTCTTTTGAATCAGAACTAAATGTATTACATGAGCTTTACTGTGATATAAATGCAGCTATAAAATATGTAGAATTTCTGGACAATTTAAAGCACCTACATGTAGAGCAGGCCTAGGCCTAAAAAAACTACAGAACAAGTTCGCCATTCTAGATGGTGGAAAAGCAAATGAGGAAGACTTTAATGATACTGATTGCCATCTAATAGATGCTACTGATCTATGAAAATATAGCAATATCATTGCCCCAAAAGGCAGTAATGGTAGAAATATGTATCTTTGGAAATCCAAGTTAGGTGTTTACTCAGACAGTCACAGTTGCGATCTCACAAAAACTGTGCAAAATGAACACAATCTTAGAGCTACCAGCTACGTAAAGCCTGGGGCCCCCTATGAACAAAGTTGTAAGGAATGTACAGTGTGATAACACTACACAAGAGCCTTGGCTTTTGGTTATAATTGTTGATGCAAACAAAGTCTATTGTAATCAACTAAAAAGTGCAGTCTTGTGACGTAATTCATAAAATATGCAAAGCATACAGGAAGACCAACTTCCTAGATGTGCAATTCCTGGAAAGAAAACACTTCATGGAAAAAAGTTCATAGGTTATAGAATAAATGATATGAACATAAACACAGCTAAAACAGATGACGCAACATATTTCTGAATATCCTATGTAATTTTGGCATGTCATCACTAGTCAACTGTCCAGCAAGAATAACCACACATTCATCATCTACTATTGAATGTGTAGCTACAGATGTGGAGAGAGAAATCTGTTAAAAATCGGAAACTGTCAGACCATCTATGTGAGGTAAAGAAAGTAAAGGCTTGTGTAGAAAAAGAATCCAAACTGCTTGTATACAAAAGAGTCTACTCTCCATCAGCTTTGCAAGAATTTCCCTTACAGTTAACAAGTGAAAGTTGGGAAAACGTTTATACAGAAAATGAAGTGAATAGGAAATTCTTCAATTTCGTATCTGAGTTTAAACTAAAATTTGAAGAAACATTACCAAAAGCATTAATTCCTTTTGGAACACTCACCAAAAACAAATGGACTACTAAAGAAATTAGAAAATCTGCTCAAACTTGTAAAATACCTGAACTCCATTAGAAAGGACAATAGTGATCCAGATTTTTTGTACTACAACAAAAAAAAAAAAAAAAAAAAAAAAAAAAAAAAAAAAAAAAAAAAAAAAAAAAAAACTACAAAAGGATCTACAGGAAGGCACACAAAGCCACAAAAAAATCAGCCAATGATAGATTGATAAATTTAGTCAATAATAAAAGTAAAGCTACATGGGCTGTACTGAAACAAGAAACAGGAACTGTGAAGCAAGGGTGTAGAAACACACAAATGAAGAAAAAGGAAAACTTAGCAATTACCTGAAAGAATTAAAAAATTATGTGAATACCTACTTTAGCAGCATTACAACAAAGTTACAGAAAAAAATTTACAAAAATTGTTAATCAACCAAAACAGAACCATATAGCTAACCCAATGGTATTGCTTCCAATTAATGAGGAAAGGTGTGGAATGTTGTAAGGCAATTAAAGAACAAAAACTTGGCAGGTTTAGATGAAATCCCAAATGTCTGTTCTGAAGAAATGCATAAATGGTATCAAAGCTGTACAAACAGAAATCATAAATGAATTAATCAAAACTGGTTGCTTCTCTGACTACCTGAAGCAAGCAAGAATTTTACCAGTTCACAAGAAAGGTTTTGTAGAAAACATTGAGAACTACAGACCAATACCCCTACTGTCATCCTTTTCCAAAATGATAGAGGTAATAATGAAAAACAGACTTATGGGCTACCTAAGCAAATTCAACCTCCTCTGCAATGACCAGTATGGTTTATAGCCTGTCAGAGGCACAGAATCTGCAGTAGGACAATTCACAAAAACAGTTTTAGAAGCACTAGATGAGAAAATCTATGTAACTGGCCTTTTTCTATACCTATCTAAGGCATTTGATACTGCTGACTACCAGAAATTGTTGCATAAGTTAGATGCACTAGGTGTAAAGGGAGTGGTTAACAGATGGTTTTGTGGCACCGATGAGGTCAACACCAGCATCAATATGCGTTCGTCTTTGGACTCTGAGCATCGTCTATGGACTCTGAGCATTGTCTTTGGGCTTTTCTGCCATGTTCAGTTCTCTGTGAGCCTTGAATGTGTTTAGCTGAATAAATGAACTACTGCTAAATGGGTGTGGTTTGGTGTAAACAATTCGAACTCTCCCCTCACTGGTGACCCCAAGTAGTAATGACTTCCGTTTTCGCGGTTTTACTGCGTCTGCAACCTCCGCGTCAATTATTTTCAAATGTATTACATCGACACTGCATTCGAACAATGATTTGGTCCAGCACTGGATTTTGTGATCGACATGCATCATGTTGTGGGCGATGTACACCTGCCAGGACTGCAACACACTGTCTCTGACTTGATGATCCCGCCGATTTCATCGGATGTTTTTGAGCCTGCAACAATAAGTGAGTTTAGGAGTGCACATGACGCTGGTTATCAAACGCCTTTGTTCCTGCCACATGTGCCCTCCCTCATTGACTGTGCAGTTACCTCTTACAGATCTCCGTGCAGTGCAGGATCAATGCTGATTTCTGCAAAACGCTTTGATGGACAACCTACCACCACTAGGACAATGATTTGCCATGCCACAATCCATGCAGTACCATGCGGATACCTGCCACGTGGCCGGAACTGCTTTGTTCACAGGTCTACCTCCTCAGCATCTGACCATACCCGCAAATGCCTCGGTTCAGCATCAGCATATGCCCTTCCTACTTCGATACCTTGGCCTGCAACAGGAACAATAACTTGTTATCTGTGCCTGACCTCCACCTCCGTCCCACTGCTACGCCCCAGTGTTTTGCGCCATGACCTTATTCGAAAACCATTTTGAGTGGAGTGACTATGAACAGTGAACATTCACACATTCTGTCTCACGTTCGACATCATTTCCCACACTGTGCTTCTGGACAGCCCTTACCACTCCCCATACTCCCACCATCTACATGCTTCCTAAATTCCATAAACCCAACCACACAGGACACCCCATTGTGGCTGGTTACTGTGTCCCCACTGAGAGAATCTCTGCTCTTGTAGATGAACACCTTCAACCTCTTACTCGGAACCTATCCTCCTATATAAAAGATACCAACCATTTCCTCAACCGACTCTCCACAGTTCCTTTCCCTTTACCACACGGTGCCCTGCTCGTCACTATTGATGCCACATTGCTGTACACTAACATTCCTAATGCTCACGGCCTTACTGCTATCGAACACTACCTTTCCAGATGCCCTATGGATTCCAAACCAACAGCCTCCTTCATAGTCTCCATGACCAACTATATCTTCACCCACAATTACTTCTCCTTTGAAGGCATTACCTACAAATAAATCTGCGGTAGAGCTATGGGCACCTGCATGGCACCATCCTATGCTAACCTATTCATGGGCTGTCTAGAGGAATCCCTCCTAAAAACCCAGAATCCTAAACCCTTCCCCTGGTTCAGATTCATTGGTGACATCTTTGCTATTTGGATTCACCTTATTCACATTCCTTCAGAACCTCAACAACTTCTCCCCCATTTGCTTCACCTGGCCCTACTCAGCCCAACAAGCCACCTTCCTAGATGTTGACCTCCACCTCAGAGATGGCTTCATCAGTATCTCCCTCCATATCAAACCTACTAACCACCAGCAATACTTCCACTTAGACAAAATTACATGATGTAAAGATTAGGGGAAGTGCAGTAACAAGATATCTATGGGTATTTTTGGATGAACTTCATAACTTCACATTCAGAGAAAGCAGGCAGAAAAGGTAAGAACATGATGCATGAAATTATAACCATTGCAAATATGCAATTACAGCTTCTCTTGAAAATAGTTAGATTATACCACCAATCTATATTAACATTGGCCACAAGATATGGTGTGAGCATCTTGGGCTCATAGATTGCAGCTCGTGAAGTCAGCCTCTTGATTAATAAGAGTTCAAGTAGGAGTGTTACTAAGATTAACAGGCAAGTACCACACTACTCCCAAGTAATGCTTTGTTAGTAATTCTAGGAATATGCCCACTGGGCTTGGAAATTAGGAAAAGGGAAGGCTTTTACTGGTTAAAAAAGGCAATCAAATGAAAGTAAGGAAGATGCTTGGAACTGAGGCCAATTTAAAAAAGGTAATAACTGTGGCAAATGGATGAGACCCTTCAGGCAAAGGCAGGAGAACATATAAATTTCTTCCTAGCATCAGGGAGAAGTTAAGAGAAGATTTCTTGGCCTGTTGAGTAAACTAATACAATACCTCACTGGCCATGGCCTGTAGGCTACATATCACTACAAAATCAGAAGACACATTTATGATAGTTGCGCCTGTGACAATGTGACATTCTATGAAGATGAAGCATGTAATGAGCATCAGGTATTCAGGATGATGGATCCCAAAACAGCATTAAGGAGTGAGTTGATATGGTGCATCTTGGATGATACTGCAGCTGCAGTATCCAGTAAGGCCAAGGAAAACATCATGAGGCATTCAACCATAAGTTAGCATGCTGCCATCCAGGCCAGAAAAACATATTCTGCAGACAGCCAGCAACCACCAAATGAAAGTCTCCCAAGAATCTACATTGTGTTGGTGCAAGTGATCATAGAAATTTGGATGGTTAAGACTTAACAATGATGGGTGGTGTTGCTCACTAAAATGGAAATGCACCTGATGTGATGCCCAATGCCAAAGGAATCCTGCAAACAACGGCTGCTGACTGGGGTCATACAAGGTCAGATCCAGTGGTGGAAACTATCATCTTCAAGTTAAATGTACCAAAATAAACAAACAAAAAGAAAATAGATTCTATAAGGCTTATAGCAGTGTTAGTAGTAGGGTAACTGGTTAACACTTTTTTGTAGTATTAAAAAAATTAGTATTATAAATAAATAGATAATATATAAATTTATTACTAGCAAAGGATATGTGATTTGTATGGCCTATTTCAGCTTTTCAGTTAATAGGCTGTGATTATAAGACTAAATAAATGAAAATAAAATCCCTGATTCCTGAAATGGAATTTACATGTCTCTAGCTCCAGCTACCATTCTACAGTCGAAGACTGTTAATTCCAGTCATTCAGCCATAATCACACCAGAAACCTTTCCACATGAATCACCTAAGTACAGCCGGCCACGGTGGTCTCGCGGTTCTAGGCGCGCAGTCCGGAACTGTGCGACTGCTACGGTCGCAGGTTCGAATCCTGCCTCGGGCATGGATGTGTGTGATGTCCTTAGGTTAGTTAGGTTTAAGTAGTTCTAAGTTCTAGGGCACTGATGACCACAGCAGTTGAGTCCCATAGTGCTCAGAGCCATTTGAACCAGTTTGAACCTAAGTACAAATGACAGCTCCACCACTGCACTGCTCTGCCCATTTATACCTTGTGTATGTGATACTGCCACCATCTGTAAATGAGCATATCGCTACCCAAGACTTTTGTCACCTTAGTGTAGTTCATTCAATAATGTTTCTTGATAACTTAAGTATGTACGCCTTTACAACCATTTCTTCACACACACATATTACTCTTTTTCTTAACTTCATTTCTCATAATGATTTTTCTTCAATAATAACTATAACAATGCAACAATAGTCGCCACTGCTCTGTTTTTAGCCACACTACTGTAAACTCCCACTTGCCCATCTCATGACATGACTGTAGTGGAAATATTTCTGCAAGTACTTCCAATAAGTTCCGGAAATTAACTTGTCAAAGTGACTTGCTAAAGTACTTTTGTGCAAGTTCTTGTTCTAATACAAACCCTTAGGAAGTGCTTGTTATTGGACACACATCTTTAGCTCTTTAACAATGGTTACAAGTCACCACTGAATGACACCATGATCCAGAGGAAGAAAAATAAAACAATCTAAGACACTTAAGTGCCCAAAAATAGTGTTCCAAATTCCAGATAAGAAAATATGTGTTTTGCATCCACTGACAAATTGTCCACCAGAATAGCCTACTTTTGGGAAATTAAGAAGCTAGTAAGTGTCCAAGTACACCAAGAAGACAGTAGGCAAGAATCTATTCTACTGCATTAAATTCTTCATTAATAAAAGTGCAGTGTATAAGATCACTTGCCAGGAATATGGCTTCTTTTACATAATAAAAATACAGTTGCCTATTTGCACCAGACAGAAAGAACATCACATATGCTCGTAACTGGAAAGAACAAACTCTATCCTGATGCAACATTGTTTAGAAGCAAACCATAAATACCCTGTAAATGTTGAAATAACCACACAAGATAAATATTTTCAGGACTTGAAACATTAGAAATTATATCATCAGCTGTGCCACCCACAAGACCTATAAAAACACCAAAGGATTTTGCTTCCTCTTCATTTCTGGAAACAATCAGAATTGTGAAAGAAAGATCTGGTTGTTATCTCTCCTGTTCCTGTACCCACACTGTAGCACTTAGTTATTTAATTTTTACCTAAAACTTGATCCTTGAATACAATAAAAAAATTTTGAAATAACTTTTGCTGCTAAATATAAACGTAGGCTTCTGTGGCCACTGTCACAGACAACACAATTTTCCTGGGTTTGTGAGCACATTGTCAAAATGTAAAACTACAAATGTCTCAGTCATTGTTGCAAGTGACCGAAATGTCGGTAAGTGTTACATATTGACGAGGCAGTCAAAAACCTAGAAAAATTTTATTCACTGGAACTTTTCCTGTTGTATAGTAAACAGTACTGAAATATCAATTTGGTGTAGTGAGAAATAATATGTTTAATATGTAATAAAAGTTAGGTATCAGGCTGCCACTACCTCATATTGTCTTTTAATTGTTGGATCAAATCTCAGCTGGATCACAGAAATGTTCACCCTACCTTTAATCTATATTTCACCTCAAAAATGATGTGAACAGTCACAAGGAATGACACGTGGTTTGCATTCCACATTAAACTGTGTGTCCCCTTTCCCCATTTGGGGAAATGGGGTAGATTAGGGACATGCAAGTCTCAGACACAGCATGCAATTGAAAGACTTGCACTTGACCACCGAACCGCACAAAATCATCATAACTGTTATTATTATTATTATTATTATTATTATTATTTAACTGCTTTTTATGTAGTGTGCGATCTTGGTGTATTTTCACCAATTACTCAGATTCTTTGGTGGTTATAGAGTCTTTACTTCCAAATACACCAGAGGGCATACATTACACCTTTGGAGCAGTCAGAGTAGAAAATATGCATTGAAACAAAATAATTACATCAAGTGAAGTAATAAGTTGTGTTTTCTTGTGTAAAAAATGCAGTGGTACTTATGAATCAGTTTACATAATGCTTTCCTTTTCCTTTTAAAGTGGAAGAGTAACTAATTAAACTATAAACTGCATAATAAACTGGTCTGCTTGACTCACCAAAATTAATATATGTATGTGACAGCCTGTCTGACAAGCTGTAAGTTCCCCTATAGTTGAATTTATAGAGATACACTGGAGATTTATTTTTGCGAGCCTGCAGCTCTACAGCTCTTGCAGCTGGTACTTGGAATAGGCGATCACCAATCATCTGAATAAATTAAGCAGAATAAGTCAGTATTATAAAGATAATACTAATTTAACAATCAATGCCACACATAACTAACACTTTAACACTCAGAATACTGCACAGAATTTAATATAATTTATGTATGAAAAATTAGAAAATAAAAACTACACTTACATAATTTTTTCGTATATACATAAATTCTGTTGAAAGATAATAATGAAATTACTAATTTTTATTTAGTCAACAATCCAGTACCAAAGTAACTTCTCTTACCTTTCATGAAACGTGCACGTTATTGAATTGTGAGTATTAATTAATGCATTATTCATCTGCTGTCTTTATTTTACAAAGAATGTATCAAAACTCAACAAGCAAGCTCTTGAGGGCATACAGCGACACACATAATTCAGTAAAAAATCATTTGACTTAGCAGTACAACACTGTTTACTATTAAAACTGCAGTCATATGATAATCAAATGAAATTTGTGATTGAATAGGGGACTTTTTGATAGGGAGGATGTCACATGTTATCTTGGGTAGGGAGTCATTAATAGAACTTGAAGCTTCAGGCATGCTCCAAGAAAGTTGTGAGTCTAACAACTTGTTGTTGTGGTCTCCAATTTGAAAACTGGTCTGATGCAGACCTTCACGTTAAGTCTATGCTGCATGAGCCTCTTCATTCCAGAATAACTACTGCAACTTACATTCTTGTGCTTACTCTTGGTCTCCCTCTATGATTTTTCCTGCCACACTTCCCTCCAATACTGTATTAGTGATCCCTTGATGTCTCAGAATCTGTATTATCATCTGATCCTTTCTTTGGTCAAGTTGTGTCCCACATTTCTTGTCCCCCTATTACTGTTCAGTACCCCCTCATTAGCTATGTGATCTACCCAACTGATCTTCAGCATTAACAATGTAGGAAAAAGACAGATTGCTACTTACCATAAGGAAAACACATCAAGTTGCAGACAGGTATAATTAAAAGACATATAAAGCTTTCAGCCACAGCCTTCATCAGTAAAAGAGAAACACACACCATTCACACACACAAACAAGCACATCTCATATACACACAACCACCATCTCCAACATCTTCAAATTTTTGTTTGGTGTCCTTTACTGTTTAGTTAATGTACTGATTGAATAACATCAGGTATAGGGTATAGCCCTGTCTCATTCCCTTCTCAATCACAGCTCCCCTTTCATGCCCCTCAGCCCATAGCCACCATTAGGTTTCTGTACATGTTGTACATGGCCTTTTGCTCCCTGTATTTTAATTCTGATATCTTCAGAATTTCAAAAAGATTTTTTCTGTTCAACATTATCAAAAGCTCCCTCTAAATCTACAAATGCTATAAATGTAGGTTTGCCTTTCCCTAACCAGTCTTCTAAGATATGTCATATGGCCTGCATTGCCTTGTGTGTTACTACATTTCTCCGGAATCCAAACTGAGCTTCCCTGAGGTATGCTTCTCCCAGTTTTTCCAGTCTTCTGTAAAGAACTCAAGTTAGTATTTTGCAACTATGATTTGTTAACCCCTTAATACCTGAATAAATTTCTAGATGAAAGATCAAAATCAAAACTTGAGGCACTTTTAGAGGTACTCAAAACACCGAGGAAGATACAGAACTTGTCAGAAGCATTGGTAGCTTCACACAAAATCAGCACTTACCAGCGCTGACATTCAAAAACAATTAACCTTCCAATTACTAGCACAGCATTGGTATCCTGAGAATTTGCAACACTTGGCATTAAGGAATTACACTGATAGTTCGGTAATTTACACACCTGCCAGCAACTGCTTTCTTTCAAATTGGGATTATTACATTATTCTTGAAGAATGAGGGCATTTTGCCTGTCTCAAACATCTTGCACACTAGACAAGAGAATCTGGTCATGGTAGGCTCTCCCAAGGCTATCAGAAATTCTGATGAAATATTGTTTACTCCTGGGACCTTGTTTTGACTTAGATCTTTCAGAGCTCTGTCTCAACGCAATATCAAATATCCCACCTCATCTTCATCTACATCCTATTCCATTTCTATAATATTGCCATTAAGTTCATATCCGTTGTATAGACCCTCTATATATTCATTCCTTCCACCTTTCAGCTTTCCCTTGTTTGCTTAGCACTGGTTTTCCATCTGAGGTTTTGGTATTCATATAGCTGCTTCTCTTTTCCCCAAAGGCCTCTCTAATTTTCCTGTAGATGTTATCTATCTTTCTCCTAGTGAAATATGCTTCTAAATCCTTACATTTGTCCTCTAGCTATTCCTGCTTAACCATCTTGCACTTCCTGTCATCTGATTTTTTAAACATTTGTATTCCCTTTTACTACACCTTGTCTTTTTACCTATTTCGTCCTCTGCTGCCTTATAAAGTTTCATCTCTTAAAGCTACCCATTCATCTTCTACTGTATCCCTTTCTCCTGTTCTATTCAACCATTGCCTAATGTTCCCTCTGAAACTCTCAGCAACCTCTGGTTCTTTCAAATTATCCACATCCCATCTCCTTAATTTCCTATTTTTTCCATTTTTTCCATTTTAATCTACAGTTTATAACCAGTAGATTATGGTCATAGCCCACATCTGCCCTGGAAATGTCTTGAAATTTAAAATTTGGTGCCTAAATCTCTGTCTTACCATTATATAATCAATCTGAACCTTCCAGTGTCTCCAGGTCTCTATCATGTAAACAACTTTATTTTATGATTCTTAACCCAAGTGTTAGTGATGATTAAATTATGCTCTGTGAAAAATTCTAGCAGGCAGTTTTCTCTTTCATTCCTTTCCCCCAACCCATATTCACCTACTATTTTTCCTTCTCTTTCTTTTCCTACTGTCAAATTTCAGTCCCCCCATCACAATTAAATTTTCACCTCCTTTAACTATCTAAATAATATCTTTTACCTCATCATGCATTTCTTCAATTTTTTCATCATCTGTGGAGCTATTTGGCATATAAACATGTACTGCTGTTATGGGCATGGGCCTTCTGTCTATCTTGGCTACAATAATGCATTCACTATGCTGTTCACACCTACTCCTGCATTACCCCTATTTGATTTTGTATTTACAACTCTGTATTCACTTGGCCGGAAGTCCTGCTCCTCTTGCCACAAACTTCACTAATACCCACTCTACCGACTTTCAGCCTATTCATTTCCATTTTTAAATTTTCTAACCTATCTGCCCGATTAAGGGATCTAACATTCCACACTGCAATCCTTAGAATGCCAGATTTGTTTCTCCTGACAACATCTTTCTGAGTCGTTCTGAGCCAGAGATCCACGTGAGGGCGCTATGTTACATCCAAAATACTTTACCTGATTGGATACCATCATCATTTAACCATAAAGCAGAGCTGCAGGGTCTTGGGAAAAATTGTGGCTGTAGTTTTCCCTTGCTTTCAGCCGTTCACAGTACCAGCACAGCAACAACATTTTGGTTTATGTTACAAGGGCAGATCAATCAATCATCCAAATTGTTGCTCCTGCATCTACTGAAAAGGCTGCTGTCCCTCTTCAGGAACCATACATTTTTCTGGCCTCTCAACAGATACCCCTCCATTACAGTTGAACCTTTGGTACGGCATGCAAGCCACCTCACCAACAGTAAGGTCCATGGGGAGGGGGCAATATGAAATGGAATGATCCCATAGGTCCATTTGTAGGTAAAGTAAATGGCAGACTTCAGTTCATACTGAGAAAATGTGGTCGGCAGACAAAGGACACTATTTACAAAACACTTGTGTATCTCATCTTAGAATATTACTAAGTGTTGGGGCACATACCAAACAGAACTAAGGGAAATATTGAACATATTCAAAGAAGGGAGCCTTAAAATTCACAGGTTTATCTGACTCTCAGGACAGAGTACAGAAATGCTCTAAAATTTTATTTGACAAACTCTTCAAGACTGAGAACTATTACCACATGAAAGTCTACTTACAAAACTTCTAGAGCCAGATTATAGGAATATATTGCAGCCACAATGTATCACTAACTTACAAACCACAAAGACAATATTAGACTAATTACAGACTACCTAGAGGTATTTAAACAGTCATTTTCTTCACAATCCACACACTAATGGAATGGGAAGGAAATATGTGTGGTACAATAGTAAGTAGCCTTTGTCATGCACTTCACAGTGGTTTGTTGAGTACATATGTAGGTAACTGTGTCAGTCCACTACTCCATTTTGCACTCAAGAATAGGTAGACAGAAAATTTTAACTTGGCATGTTAGATTTATAATCCAGATAACAGCATTTCTACAATTATTCAGAAATAAAATATTTCAATGTGAATATATAACAAAATAAGCATATTTGCTAAAATGGATAAATTTTTACTTGTAATCATCAATCTACTGTCTTGTTTAATGTGGCCTGCCACAAATTCTTCTCCTGTGCCAACATTTTGTCACATTTCCTTTCATTTATTTTTTTGGATATACAGGGTGTTACAAAAAGGTACGGCCAAACTTTGAAGAAACATTCTTCACACACAAAGAAAGAAATTATGTTATGTGGACATGTGTCCGGAAACACTTACTTTCCATGTCAGAGCTCATTTTATTACTTCTCTTCAAATCACATTAATCATGGAATGGAAACACACAGCAACAGAACATACCAGCGTGACTTCAAACATTTTGTTACAGGAAATGATCAAAATTTTCTCCGTTAGCGAGGATACATGCATCCACTCTCCATCGCATGGAATCCCTGATGCACTGGTGCAGCCCTGGAGAATGGCATATTGTATCACAGCCGTCCACAATACGAGCACGAAGAGTCTCTACATTTGGTACAGGGGTTGCGTAGACAAGAGCTTTCAAATGCCCCCTTAAATGAAAGTCAAGAGGGTTGAGGTCAGGACAACGTCTAGACCATGGAATTGGTCCACCTCTACCAATCCATCGGTCACCGAATCTGTTGTTGAGAAGCATACGAACAATTCAATTGAAATGTGCAGGAACTCCATTGTGCATGAACCACATGTTGTGTCGTACTTGTAAAAGCACATGTTCTAGCAGCACAGGTAGAGTATCCCATATGAAATCATGATAACGTGCTCCATTGAGCGTAGGTGGAAGAACATGGGGCCCAATCAAGACATCACGAACAATGCCTGCCCAAACGTTCACAGAAAATTTGTGATGATGACGTGATTGCACAATTGCGTGCAGATTCTCGTCAGCCCAAACATGTTGATTGTGAAAATTTACAATTTGATCATGTTGCAATGAAGCCTCATCCATAAAGAGAACATTTGCACTGAAATGAGGATTGACACATTGTTGGATGAACCATTCACAGAAGTGTACCCATGGAGGCCAATCAGCTGCTGATAGTGCCTGCACACGCTGTACTTGGTACGGAAACAACTGGTTCTCCCGTAGCACTCTCCATACAGTGACATGGTCAACGTTACCTTGTACAGCAATAACTTCTTTGATGCTGACATTAGGATTATCGTCAACTGCATGAAGAATTGCCTCGTCATTCTAGGTCTTTCCCAGTCACGAGTCATAGGCTGGAATGTTCCGCGCTCCCTAAGATGCCAATCAATTGCTTCGAACATCTTCCTGTCGGGACACCATCGTTCTGGAAATCTGTCTTGATACAAACGTACCGCACCACGGCTATTGCCCCGTGCTAATCCATACATCAAAAGGGCATCTGCCAACTCCGCATTTGTAAACATTGCACTGACTGCAAAACCATGTTCATGATGAACACTAACCTGTTGATGCTACGTACTGATGTGCTTAATGCTAGTACTGTAGAGCAATGAGTCGCAGGTCAACACAAGCATCGAAGTCAAAATTACCTTCCTTCAATTGGGCCAACTGGTGATGAATCAAGGAAGTACAGTACATACTGACAAAACTAAAATGAGCTCTAACATGGAAATTAAGCATTTCTGGACACGTGTCCACATAACATCTTTTCTTTATTTGTGTGTGAGGAATGTTTCCTGAAAGTTTGGCCGTACCTTTTTGTAACACCCTGTATTCCAATCTCCATCTTCTCCTACAGGTTTTACCCTCTATAGATCCCTCATGTACAAAGGAAGTTATTCCTCAGTGTCTCAACATTTTTCCAATTTTTCTTCTTCTCACCAATTCTGCAGAGAACCTCCTCATTTCTTATCTTATCAGTCTACCTAATTTTCAACATCATATGCCAATTGCTTCAACTCACTTCTTTCCCAGTTTTGAAAGATTGCATGGTGTTACTAGAGTTCATCAAATTCTGACACAGATGGATATCTGGAGTAGATGTACATATAACAGGAAATAAGTACCAGGTATAATCAAACATCTGCTGCATCGTGTGTTATAAATAATTTGTTACACAAATAACATCTGCCATGCATTGCTACTGCTGACATAGAAGCACACATACTTAAAGTACAATTTTATACCAATGTTGTCAGTTATATATTTATGGTGAGCAAAATATCTGTTTTATTTATTTTGTGCACCATACGATACCAATATGCTAAATGTGGTGATACAGAAGACTGCCAAAGATTAGATGGGTAGATCATGTAACAAAAAATTAGAAGCAGAAGTACTCCTGAGTGAAGTAAGACCAGACATATTATGCATAAATGAACATGGACTAACTGAAAGTAAAATACATAATGTTACAATAAAGAACTACACACTAGCTAGTTACTTCTGCATATCTAAATATAAGGGTGGTGGCGTTTGTTTATATATTAAAACAGGTACTTTATCAAACAATGTAAACAGTGAAGCTGCTACATTGCCCATAGCTAGAGAAAAAGACTTTGAAGTTACTGGTATAGTGACAGAGGATTTTAGAGTGTTTTGTGTGTACAGGTCACCACGTGGCAATATTAGCATCTTTCTGAAAAAAATTGCCAGCTTATTGAGAACGAATATGAAGAGAAATATTATTATATGCAGAGACTTCAACATTGACATGGGAAAAGACACAAAAATAAGACAGGATTTTGAAGAATTGTTAATACAACATAACATGAAAGTAGCAATAACTGCACCAACAAGAGTGACTTCACAAAATGAGACAGTTATTGACAACATAATTACTAATATGTGTAACTATGAGTCACATGTAGTTCATACAGAAATATCTGATCATCATGGACAACTAATCAGCTTTTGCAGAAGCAATGACACAGTATCAGAACCAAAACAAACAACCAAAGAAATTAGGATCATCAGTGAACAAAATATCAACATCTTTAGAACAATGTTAAGAAAGGAAACCTGGAATGAAACCCTACAGGCCCAGAGTGTAAATGAAAAATATGATGCATTTATTTCAACAATTAAGTAACATTTTAATGTAGCATTTCCCAAAGTAAATAGACAAGAAAGGCAGCAAGCTCAAAAACAGTGGATTACCAGTGAAATACTAGAACAGTGAAGGAAGCTTCAGGATGTAAGACGGAAGGGTGAAGCTGAAAACTATAAAATGTTAAAAAAGAAGTATAGAAAAATAATAAGAGAAGCCAAAGCAAGAGCAATTGACACCACCATAACAAACTTAAAAAACATGGCAAAGGCAGCTTGGAATGCAATCAGTGCTGAAAGAAAGGAAAAATATGGGTCAAACAAAGAAGAAGGTCTATTAAAATAGACAACACAGTTGTCACAGATGGTATGTAAATAGCAAACATGCTGAATAATAACTATATCAGTGTGGTAGAAAACTTAAAATTGGAAATAAATAGTAAAAAACAGAAGGATATTAAGGTACTAAAAAGATCATACAGTTCCATGTTATTAAGACCAGTCACGGAAAACTATACAGAAACTGAAGTCCAAGAAATCAGCTGGTGATTATGAAATATGAAATCATGTAATAAAGCTGGTAAGTGAGGACATAATAACACCACTGCTGAACATAGCAAACTGTTCTTTCGGAGATGCAATTTTTCCAGAAGAACTGAAGATAATGAAGATAGTGCCAGTGTACAAGAAAGGGTATAAGGATGATCCCAACAACTACAGACCAGTTTCACTGATATCAAGTTTCTCAAATATCCTAGAAATGCTTATGTATACCAGATTAGTTAACTATTTGGACAAACATAGCATTCTCATACCCTCACAACATGGTTTCAGAAAGGGTAAATCTACAGAATCAGCAATTTCCAGACTAACAGAATACATTTTACAGTCCTTATATGAGAAAAAGGTTGTCTCTGCAACATTTCTGGATCTTTCAAAGGCATTTGACACCATTGGCCATGAAATGCTGATACAAAAATTAAGCAACTATCGCATTCGAGGGCAACCAGGTGAATGGATAAAATCATACTTGTGCAACCGCAAGCAGTATGTATCATTAAGAAACTCATACCAATCGAAAACCAAACCCATCAAATATGGAGTGCCACAGGGTTTGGTAATGCGGCCATTGTTATTTAATGTGTTTGTTAATGATATAGGTATTGAGGAGGAAGAAAAGAAAATATTGTATGCTGATGACATGACAATACTAAATAGTGACCAAAATATGGAACAGCTTGAGAGAAGAGCATACATATCTGCAAATTTCACAGCTCAATGGCTGTTGGAAAATGAACTGGCTATAAATCTAAAAAAGACTATGTATGCAGTGTTTAAAAACAAGGAAAGGCTGTAGACATAGATTTAGAGGTTGATGGAACAAGGCTGGAAGAAGTAGAATCTGCTAGATTCTTAGGTATTCTTGTGGATAATGAACTGAAATGGAAAAACATATTAATAACGTCTGTAAGAAATTTAACTCTGTCATATTCTTAATGATGCAGCTATCACAGTATTCATACAAGAACCTTCTGTGTACAGTGTATCATGGACTTTTCGAACCATACCTACAGTATGGAGTGACTGTGTGGGGAAACTCAAACAAACAAGAGACAAAACGAGTGTTCACATTACAAATAAAAGCAATTAGGACCATTTTAAGAAGAAAGACCTCTGAAATGTGCAGAAACTGTTTCAAGACTTTAGGTATCTTAAGTTTTTCATTATCTTATATATACAAAACAATAATGTACATCACAAAAGGTAGTGAGGACTGGATTACAAATGCTAGTGTACACAACCACAATACAAGAAGGAAGAATGAAGTACAGAGCATACCCCACTGACTGGCAATGCTAGAAAAAGGACCCCAATACTCTGGTATCAGACTACTAAGAAGTCTGCCTAATAACCTGCAAGATAGCGTACTTCACAATGACTTTCCAAAGAAACTTAAAGACTATCTGATTGAAAAACAGTTTTACAGTGTTGCAGAATGCTTATGCCATTAAATTTGTATATATTGTTATTCATTATCAATGCTGTAAAAATGTAAGCTAAAGGTGTAGAAAAATAAGTGATAATGAATGTTAATACTTTGACATGTCCTATATTACATGTACATTTACTGTACACAATGTAATCTTACAAAATCAAATAAAATTCAATTCAATTCAACTAATGAGGAGGTACTGAATAGAACTGGGGAGAAGAGGAATTTGTGGCACAACTTGGCTAGAAGAAGAGATCGGTTGGTAGGACACATGTTGAGGCATCAAGGGATCACAAATTTAGCACTGGAGAGAAGTGTGGAGGGTAAAAATCGCAGAGGGAGACCAAGAGATGAATGCACTAAGCAGATTCAGAAGGATGTAGGTTGCAGTAGTTACTCAGAGATGAAGAAGCTTGCACAGGATAGAGTGGCATGGAGAGCTGCATCAAACCAGTCTCTGGACTGAAGACCACAACTACAACCACAACAACAATATACCAATGCATATTTCTGTTGGAAAGTGGTATTGGGTTTTTGAAAGTTGGGCTGCTGTCTGTCACTATAGGTAACTATCATTCAGATCTGTTTATTTACAGAATAAGATGTGAAATAATTCTGTGAAAATGTATCTAAAGCTAATTTAGGTATTGCATTAGATCTCTTATTTTCAGTTGCACTAGATATTGTTTTTGTCTCTTTCACCGCAGTTCCTATATTAAAATATAATAACCATCACCACATCATCATCATCATCATAATCATCATCATCATCTTGTACAGTTCCATCCTCTGGTCAAGTCTGTTTGGATCACAAACCGCTCCATTGTCTTCTGTCTTCTCAGCATCTCTCTGCCTCCAACCTGATCCAGTCTCATCCTTTCTTTCACACACAGCCCTTCACTCCTTCCAGCCACCTGTCTCTTGGTCATCCTCTTGGTCTTTCCCCTTCCCTTTCAACTTGCATATCTTCCTCAGTATCATCTTCTCCTCCACTTGCTTAGCATGTCCATACCATCTAAACCTTGACTCGTCTATCCTATCCCATAATAGTTGCTCCTTCATTAATTCTCTGATGGTTTCATTTCTTAACCTATCTATCCTTTTCACTCGAATACTATTTATCAAAAATTATCATCTCACTAGCTTATATTTTGTTTCTCTCTCTTCTTTTAGTTAAACAGGTCTCCATGATTTGAACATAGCATACCCAACTTATAATCCTTTTACTGTTTTGAGGGACATCCTTGTTCCACATCAGTCTTGTGACACTCTTCCGGAATGTTTCTGACTGTCCCTACTTTTCTTAATTCCTCTGCTGTTCCTTTCATTCTCCAGTGTTACATCTACCAGACACTTGAAACTCTCCTTTCTCTGTTGTACCCCACCAACTGTTATTACAGTTGTGTCTCCTACTTCCTGGTTGTGATCATCATTTCACACTTAGTTTTGCTAAATTTCATCCCATTCTTCATTGGCCCTGGACTTGACTTGCGTTTATCATGAATCTCTCGCTAAATGGAATGTCTCAAGTGACTGAAAAAATGTTTAGGTGACTCTCAAATTAAGAAAGGTAAAAGAACAGATCCAAAAAATTACTGACCAGTATCCTTAACATTGGTTTGCTGCAAAATTCCTGAGTGTACTCTAAGTTTGAATGAACTCAACTTCCTTGAGAGAGAAAATCTTCTATCCACAAATCAACAAGGATTCAGAAGGCACTGCCCATGCAAAACTCAGCTTGCCCTTTTCTCATATGATATCTTGTGGACCACAGATGAAGGGCAACACACAGATTCTGCATCCTTAAGGTTGCTGAAAGCCTTTAACTCAATGCCACAGTGCAGAGTGTTAATGAAGTTTCGAGTGTATAGAATAGGTTCTCAGATGTGTGAATGGCTTGAAGACTTTTTAAGTAATGCAACCTAGTACACTGTCCTAGGTGGCAGATGGCAGGTGTTCATCAGAGACAAAGGTGTCATAAGAAGCATCCCATGGAAGTGTGATAGTATCTCTTTTGTATTCTATATGCATAAATGATCTGAAGTGTAGTGTTGGAAGCTATCTGCCACTGCTGATGATGCTATAGAGCATGGCAACAGCTATCTGCTATTGTTTGCTGCCAACGTTATAGTGCATGTGAAAGTGTCATCACTGTTTGACTTTAGGAGGATAGGGAATGACTAGGATAGAATTACTATTTAGTGCAGTGAATGGCAGCTTGCCCTAAATGCGGAAAAGTGTAAGTTAGTGCTGGTATGTAGAAAAAACAATCTTGTAATGATTGAATACAGTGTTGGTGGTGTGCTGCTTTACACGATCATGTCAGTTAAATATTTAGGTGTAATGAGGCAAAGTGAAAAGAAATGGAATGAGCACAAATGGTCAGTTGTAGAGCAGGCAAATGAAACCACATGAAGAACACTTGAGCTACTCATTCCTGAGTAATACTTGAATGTCTGTGACCCAAACCATATCAAATTAAAGGGAAACATCAAGACAAATCAGAGGTGATCTATTAGATTTGTTACAAGTAGATTTGACCAACATATGAATATTTGTGAACTATTGAGAAAGTTTAGAGATCCAGCACTTGTGACAGACTGCAGAAGGATCTTACAATGCTAACACACATCTTGCATACGAACCATGAAGAAAAGATTGGAGAAATCAGGACACATATGGAAACATATAGCTAGTCCTTTTTCCCTCACTCTATTCCCAGGAAAGGGGATTGTAAACAACACTGAGAACTTTGCCAGCTTTCAAACAAATCCTTTTTCAGAGATATAGAGTACACACACACACACACACACACACACACACACACACACACACACACACACACACGTGTGCATGCACTTATGTACGCTACCTTACATTTTGTTGGCTAATTAAACTGTGCTGGCATTTCACCTCCACTGACGTGAGGGATTGTGATGGGTAAATGGGCAATGAGAGAAACGGCATGGAGAGTGGGAGGAAGGGTCTGTAAATGGTGGCTGATATCTGGGAGAGAGAGATGGTAGGTGCATAGGATATGTATGCAGGAGGGAGAGGCTGCTTTCCATTTATTTCAATGTATTAGATAAGCACTGAAACCGCAAACTCAGTTAATTTATTGCATAACAGAAAGAATAAGATAATGCTAAATTATCAGAAACAAACATTTCTTCAGAAGTTAATAACAAAAATAAGAGACTGAAAGGAAGTTAAAAGATGTGTACAAAGACAAAACACTCAGAATCTCATATTAAGAGAGAGAGAGAGAGAGAGAGAGAGAGAGAGAGAGAGAGAGAGAGAGATGTGAAGTTTGAAAGGGTTTCAAATAAAGACATTAAAGAACAGTAGTTATGGCTCATATTCTGAGAGTGTGTGATATGTTTTAGAAATGATCAGAATGAGAATATTAAAATAAAAATTAAAAAAAAAATTAAAATAAAATTCAAGCATGACAGACAAGAACTATAAAACAAGTATATTGTAGGGTAGAATGAGGAATGAAGGAAACAAAATGCAAAACAGAAGACAGGTAAAAGAAATCCGAAGAAGTCTTTCTTACAAATAAGTTGCAGAAAATATCCATGCAATATGAATGGCAGTAAAAAGAGTTATATTTTACAATATGTTTAAACACAATTAAATCTAACATGTCATGGCATTTAACATACCTACCTGTGTGACTTCTGTGGTTGTGTTTTTGGAAATAATTTTGCTACCGAGATAGAAACTTCGTATCATTTTGTTTACCTTGGGCAAGTCATTTAGTTTGATTGTATAATTGTAATGCATTATCAATGGTGCTATTTCGTTGAACTTGGTGTCAAATTCATGTAACTGTTCCTCGTCATTCAGGAAGCCTGTATTATGAAGACAAAATGTTATTAATAATGGTACATGTCTTAGTACAAAATGGTAGTATTTTTTACAAACACAGAAAGATGGAAAAAATCTGCTTACCAGATGAACAGCAGACAGATAACACAAGTTTACAAATTTTCAGAATCAGGGCCTTCTACAACCACAAAATGACATAAAAGTACACAAAAGATGAGGATTATTTAAAAGATTGGATAGGAAGTTCCTAGAAGATTCCTGGGCAGAGGGCACAAGATCAGAGTGCTATGGGACATCACAATGAAATGTGATAGATAACTATAGCAAAGGTACATATGTAAGGCACAGTGGAATCTCACATAGGGAACATCTTACTCACATTGCAAAACACTCATTAAGAAAAACGACTTATCTCACATAAATTAATGTAAAATATGGTAATGCATTCTATGCAGAAAAAGTAGTAAAGTTTTATTTTATTCATGCAATTTATTCAAAGTAAATTATACCTTCAGTATTATGTGCTTTATTTTTCATGATACATAAATAATTCTTTTTTACCCAGAAGCTATCCATAGTTATTTGTTTTTGCCGACACTTCAACACATGGCAAACATGCAACACAGCATTATAGTCAAATAAAGTTGTACCACGTGCAGCCACTGCTTTATTGGGGTGGTTATTTTCAATGTATGATGCAACTGAGTCCCATACTTTCAGCATTTCTCTTACTGCACCATAAGATTGCTGCTTTACTGTTACTGTCTCCTCCGTCCCTTCTGTAGAACTTTTTTCCACAGCTTTCTGCAATGAAACACACTGCAACTCAATAAGCTCTTTGGTGGTTATTTCTTAGCTGTGATCTTCCACAAGCTCATTGATATCATCATTATCCACTTCCAGTCCCATCCTCTTGACCAAAGACACTATCCTGTTGACCACAGGCTCCACAGATACTGACTCAAATGCCTCAGGGTCACATTTGACAATGCAGTCTAGCCAAAGCTTCTTCCAAGCAGAAATGAGAGTTCTCTTGGTAACCTCTTCCCACACCTTTTCAATTATCTTGATGCACGCTATGATGTTGAAATGATATTTAAAAAACCATCTAAGAGTGAAATTGATAGCTTCAGTTAACTCAAAGCAAAGCTCAAAGAGTGCTTCAGTGTAGAGCTTTTTAAAGTTAGAAAAAATCTGCTTATCCACAGATGGGAATAATGGAGTAGTGTTGGGAGGCAGAAAATGAATCTTGATGAATTGAAATTCTTCAAGGATGTGGTCTTGTAGGCCTGTAGAATGGGCAGGAACATTGTCCATAACAAGTGAGACATGAAGTGGCAGATTCTCAAGCAAATATGTTTTCATCAAAGGACCAAACACTTAATTGATCCAATCACAAAAAAATCATGTGTCATCCAAGCCTTGTTGTTGGACCTCCACATTACATTTAACGTGCTCTTTTGAACTTTATACTTCTCAAAAGCTCATGGAGTTTCTGAATGGTAAACAAGTAGCAATTTAATTTTCAAATCACCACTTGCTTTGGCATGAAATGGCAGTTTGAGACAGTCTTTCATTGGCTTGTGAACTGTCAATGCATTCTCCTCTACCATTATAAAGGTATACATTGACATCTTTTTTTAGAGTAGACACGTCTTGTACAATTAAAAACCTGTTGCAGCAGATAACCCTCAGAATCTACAAATATCCTGAAGTTGCTGATGAAGTCCTCTGGTGCCTTTGTGTTGGAGCTGGCTGCTTCACCATGCCTCACAATGCTGTGGATCTGGTTCTTCTCTTAAACTTACTGAATGACCAACAGCTTCCCTTAAACACTTCAGACACTGATGATCCTCGCATCTTCTTAATGAAGTTGGCAAAAATCATTCTTGTCTTTTCACATATGATGTTCTCGTTAATAGTGTCACCTTGCAATTGCTTTTCATTTATCCATATAAGGAGCAACCCTTCAACATCATCCACAATGCAAAACCATGGTTTAGATACTCTTTGGCACTCCCTTTGAAGCATCTGTCTCCTTAATCTTGTCGTTGTTTTTGAGGATGGTGCAAATAGTTGATGTAGACTGATTGTATGTGTGTGCTAAATCAGCAACACTCACACCATATTCATGTTTTTCAATGATTTAATGTTTCATTTTTAAGATCATTTTCTTTCTGTTATGGTCATCATCTTGTGGCTTTATCTTCAGGGACATTTCTATGAAGGTTATTAAAATTTGCACACAAAAATACACTGTGTGAACACAAGTTAAAAAAAAAGTGTGATCACAAGCTGTACTAATATGGTAACAGAAAGAGCACTAAACTCATACTGCAGTACATACTAAAGTAGTTGTTCATATGCTACAGCTGACAATGAAAGGCATTCAAATTGTTGTACATTTCCCCCATTGCACATGAATGGCTGGTGATGTTGCCTAAATCATTGTCGCACATTACGCGAAACATCGCTTATTAAGCAAGTCTTTTCTTTACAATTTGTATTGCTCATTATGAAAATTGCATATTATGGGAGGTGCTCTTTAAGTGAGGTTCCACTGTGATACGAAAACTGGAGCAGATCAATCAAAGCAAAAACTGGAACCTTAGGAAAAGGATATGAAAAAACAATTAGAAAAGAAGTTTCAAACAAATGGGAAATATAATAAATAAAAAAGTAAAAGTGAAAGAAATGGGAGAAGAGGAAGAAGAAGAAGTGAGTTTCAAAAGAATTAGTCAATTCTGGAATTTAGGGAGGACTTGGGACGTGAAACTGTTTGAACAGAAAATAAGCAGTGAAGTGGGCTCATTATTACATCTTATTGCATTAGCTCTGTTTGTGTACATGGATGATATTAGCTCATATTTTAGCCTATCTGGGAATCTGCTACAAATCATTTTCTGATTCCATGGTTCTATAAGGTTAGTACAGTATTTTAACTTTCTCCTAGAAGTATTAAAACCCTCCAGTCTGACCCTCTCTCTTAGGTGGCCACACACTGGTTGTTGCAAGCCAGGACAAGGAGGGAATGTTGGAGAAATAAAATCTCCTTGGTATGACTGGCCCAGCTAGTAGCACCTTGACAGATCCTCTTGCAAGGGTTGTTGTGAGGACTACAGTAGTCAGTGAGGCGATTAGGATCAGCCAATCACCGATACATTACAGGAAGTGGAAGAAGCAGCCCTCTCTGTCATGGATGGTACACAGGGAAGATTCATGCCAGAGTCAGTGGAATCAAGGAGATCAGTTCAGCAACTGCAATGAGACTACAGTACAGCATGTAGAGATGGAACAAGTCATGGAGAAAGAGATAGCCACTGCCTATATACTGTATACTGGAGCACTGTCACGGAATATAGGATGAATATTGAGGAAACACCAAGTAGGAACTGTCTTTTGCCCACTAAATCAAACATGAGTACTATTGGGAAGTGTCAAAGACAGTCTTGGTTTGCAGAAGGCTAGCATATACCAGATTCTGTATCAATTTGGGAAGACTTACATTGGACAGACAGTGCGCGCCATCGAAGATCGTTGCCGAGAACATCAGAGGCACACTCAACTTGGATACCCCAAAAAGTCGGCGGTTGCAGAGCACTGTTTGTCCAAAAATCACAAAATGATCTACCAACATACCAGGGTCCTGGCACAGACATCTAAATACTGGTACAGTGTCATTAGAGAGGCTATTGAAATTTGTACCCGGAATGGACTCATTAACCGATATTACGGCTACAACCTCAGCAGGGCACGGGAACCAGCAGTGAGTCTAATTAAAAAGATGCTCAGCAAAGGAAACGAATGGGTGACTAGGGTGGATGAGGCAATTACACTGTCGCCACAACAGACACTGACACCAGCATCTCACCGATTGCTGATGTGCGGGCACGGACCACGGAGAGAGGATTTAAGACAGCCGCCCACCCTCAGGAGCTCAATGCGTCAGTGCACCTGATGATAGCAACATGTCTGATCACTGAAATATTGTACCCATTGGACACTATGGACCATCAGTACACCCGTGGACTGTTCGAGCAAGAAATACGCCGGGAGAAACTGAAGAATCACAATATTATCATTGTCATCATCGTTATTTCTATTATTTTTTTTTTTTTTGCTTCTCAATAATTTGAATGCATTTTTAAAAGTAATAATTAATCATATATAAATTCCTTGGGATGCAAAAATCATTACTCTGTAAATTGCTGTTTTGTGAGTTTTTACATCTTTGTTCTTCTTGGCATAACATGTTTTGGCATACATTAAGAAGGAGTCCACTCTGTTCTCAACAGTAGTTCATAGTCTACTTGGTACAAAGTGATGCTTGTTGGTCGAGTCTGTTTTGATGACTTGTGAGGATGTGATTGGAAATATTAGGCAACAGTACAGAGGAATAAATATATGCAAAACACCTGTGACATTTATTATAAATATTAATCACAAAAAGTGAACATGTTTATGTTAAAGCAACCTGTACCAAAGAGTAATATCTTCTTGATAAGTAAGCCTACTTGAAGAAGAAACCATAATGGATTTATTATCCCATTTTTGTGTAAACAGTAATGTTTACACTTTATGCTCCACTGGTTTACAATAGTGGAGAAATGTAAAACAAACCAAATCACTGTCCAACCAAAGTTTAAGAAGACATTTTTAAAGGTTGTTGAAAATCAGTCAGACATTAGAAATGGTTCTGAGCAACATGATATTAATACTGCGTAGATTAATCTTTTAAAACTTGCAGGAATAAAACTGATGAAAAATAAATATTGTGGAACTGTAAAACATGATTCAAAAGAAATGCCACAGAAAATACTGATGGGAGCAGCAATAGAACAACTGGCCTGATCAATGGTGGCAGCATATATGGATGTGTGATGAGAAATAGAAAAGACTTTTTCTTTAAATTCAGTCTTTTTATTTAACTTCTACTCTGTGAAAGTGTAGGAATAATGACTATCACTGAACAAGAGACATATGAGAAAGCAGAAATGGGTGAGTGTGAGAATTTAGAATTGAGTGACTCAGAATTGAAAAGTCTTGTCGGAACTATTTGAGCAGTCATAATTACAAAAGCAGGAGAAATTCTGAAACGTGGAACAATAAATCAGTCAGTAAATAATCTTGTACAGTCTATGGAATCATTATCCAGTGACATACATAATTTTGAGAAGAAAATAAACAATATTGCTTTGAAAAATGACAATGTCGATGGAAAAGATAAGACAAAAATGTAGATGAAATTAACATGGGAAAAGTGCACACTGAAAATAAAATCATACATGAATTGTTAGTAACTGAGAGTCGGAGATTTTGTCAAAGGGCATTGACAGTTGACAGTTATGAAGTAAAAGTTCACATGGAGAATGTTGAAGACAAAAGTTGAAAATATAGACGAATATGTGACTGAACTAGTATATACACTCCTGGAAATTGAAATAAGAACACCGTGAATTCATTGTCCCAGGAAGAGGAAACTTTATTGACACATTCCTGGGGTCAGATACATCACATGATCACACTGACAGAACCACAGGCACATAGACACAGGCAACAGAGCATGCACAATGTCGGCACTAGTACAGTGTATATCCACCTTTCGCAGCAATGCAGGCTGCTATTCTCCCATGGAGACAATCATAGAGATGCTGGATGTAGTCCTGTGGAACGGCTTGCCATGCCATTTCCACCTGGCGCCTCAGTTGGACCAGCGTTCATGCTGGACGTGCAGACCGTGTGAGACGACGCTTCATCCAGTCCCAAACATGCTCAATGGGGGACAGATCCGGAGATCTTGCTGGCCAGGGTAGTTGACTTACACCTTCTAGAGCACGTTTGGTGGCACGGGATACATGCGGACGTGCATTGTCCTGTTGGAACAGCAAGTTCCCTTGCCGGTCTAGGAATGGTAGAACGATGGGTTCGATGACGGTTCGGATGTACCGTGCACTATTCAGTGTCCCCTCGACGATCACCAGAGGTGTACGGCCAGTGTAGGAGATCGCTCCCCACACCATGATGCCGGGTGTTGGCCCTGTGTGCCTCGGTCGTATGCAGTCCTGATTGTGGCGCTCACCTGCACGGCGCCAAATACGCATACGACCATCATTGGCACCAAGGCAGAAGCGACTCTCATCGCTGAAGACGAAAAGTCTCCATTTGTCCCTCCATTCATGCCTGTCGCGACACCTCTGGAGGCTGGCTGCACGATGTTGGGGCATGAGCGGAAGACGGCCTAACGGTGTGCGGGACCGTAGCCCAGCTTCATGGAGACGGTTGCGAATGGTCCTCGCCGATACCCCAGGAGCAACAGTGTCCCTAATTTGCTGGGAAGTGGCGGTGCGGTCCCCTACGGCACTGCGTAGGATCCTACGGTCTTGGCGTGCATCCGTGCGTCGCTGCGGTCCGGTCCCAGGTCGATGGGCATGTGCACCTTCCGCCGACCACTGGCGACAACATCGACGTACTGTGGAGACCTCACACCCCACGTGTTGAGCAATTCAGCGGTACGTCCACCCGGCCTCCCGCATGCCCACTATACACTCTCGCTCAAAGTCCGTCAACTGCACATACGGTTCACGTCCACGCTGTCGCGGCATGCTACCAGTGTTAAAGACTGCGATGGAGCTCCGTATGCCACGGCAAACTGGCTGACACTGACGGCGGCGGTGCACAAATGCTGCACAGCTAGCGCCATTCGACGGCCAACACCGTGGTTCTTGGTGTGTCCGCTGTGCCGTGCGTGTGATCATTGCTTGTACAGCCCTCTCGCAGTGTCCGGAGCAAGTATGGTGGGTCTGACACACCGGTGTCAATGTGTTCTTTTTTCCATTTCCAGGAGTGTATTTTGCTAGCTCTGTGATGTGTTTGAAATACCTCTCAAAGAGAAACACATAAATAACTAATTTAATGATGTAGAAGTTGTTGCTGATAGTGAAGTGGACAATTTGTATGAAGATGTTGTAAATACAGTATATGATCTCAGTGTAGAGATAAATGTTTTTCTGGCTGAAAAAGGTGAATCCTTTGATGAACTGTCAAAAGAAATGAACTTCCAACATTAGTTACTGAGAAATGTTTGAAACTGGTCATTTGCAGATTATTAATATGGAAAAAGTATCTGAAATTCTCAAAACTGTATTTCTTTCAGAAAGGTTCTTTGTAGTCAACTACAGCTTAACTTGTGGTCAAAGCACTTGAACAATTTTTGTAGCAAGTTTAGAAATAGTTGCATACAAGTTTGTAGTAATGCTGTGAACAATGTTAATTTGTACATAACACTCAATTCTGATGCAAAATTTTGTAATTTAATTCACATATTTCAGAACCTGATTGGAAATTACACAAAATTATTCTGAAACAACAATGTAACAATGTTAATAACGTTCCTAATTTGCAAGGAATACGTGATTTTGGTGAATTCTAATGATTAACAGAAGAATATGGAAGAACACAAAAGTTTTTAAAGGTAATACTGGAGGCAGAGATCTGAAAGAATGCCTTTATCATGAGTAATGGCTATTTTGAACCATTATACATATAACATGAAGTATTTTTTAAACACTGTAGAAAAACGGATTTATGAAAAGCGACAGTAATTAATTGAATATAAATCTAACAAGGGAGAAACCAATATTATATGCTCTTGTTCATAGCTGGGCACAAGACCATTAATCCACTTATTAATGAAGTCAACTTTTCAAACTTTTAAGCCAATTAAAAAAAAAAAGTTAACTGATTCTATAATTTCCATTAACTTTCTCTTAGTCCATTAATCGCTGATTACATACCTACTATTTATGATAAATATGATACTGCACTGGCAACAGAAATTATGTTCTGACAAGTTTGGGCCAGTCAGGTGTGTGGCTATGCCATGATTTGCACAACTGATGTAAGCAATCAAGTGTGAGCAAGAATAACAAGGTGTTAGCTGTTTATTGTTGTTCATTTATTGAGTTTGCCTTAAGTACTAATTTTTGTTATTGGACTGACTGTTGAAACTCAGTCTTGGAATCAGAGTCTAGCCCTATAACTGATCAAAATCAATGGCTGCATTTACGTGATTAGGTCAATTTTGTATCTACATCTACATTTATACTCCACAAGCCACCCAGTGGTGTGTGGCGGAGGGCATTTTACGTGACACTGTCATCACCTCCCTTTCCTGTTCCAGTCGCGTATGGTTCGCGGGAAGAACGACTGCTGGAAAGCCTCCGTGCGCACTCGAGTCTCTCTAATTTTACATTCGTGATCTCCTCGGGAGGTAGAATTATGGGGAAGCAATATATTCGATACCTCATCCAGAAATGCACCCTCTTGAAGCCTGTACAGCAAGCTTCACCGCGATGCAGAGCACCTCTCTTGCAGAGTCTGCCACTTGAGTTTGCTAAACATCTCCGTAAAGCTATCACACTTACAAAATAACCCTGTGATGAAACGCACTGCTCTTCTTTGGATCTTCTCTATCTGCTCTATCAACCCGACCTGGTACGGATCCCACACTGATGAGCAATACTCAAGTATAGGTCGAAAGAGTGTTTTGTAAGCCACCTCCTTTGTTGATGGACTGAATTTTCTAAGGACTCTCCCAATGAATCTCAACCTGGTACCCGCCTTACCAACAATTAATTTTATATGATCATTCCACTTCAAATCGTTCTGTACGCATACTCCCAGATATTTTACAGAAGTAACTGCTACCAGTTTTTGTTCCGCTATCATATAATCATACAATAAAGGATCCTTATTTCTATGTATTCACAATACATTACATTTGTCTATGTTAAGGTTCAGTTGCCACTCCCTTCACCAAGTGCCTATCTGCTGCAGATCTTCCTGCATTTCGATGCAATTTTCTAATGCTGCAACTTCTCTGTATACTACAGCATCATCCGCGAAATGCCGCATGGAAATTGCGACACTATCTACTAGGTCATTTATATATATTGTGAAAAGCAATGGTCCCATAACACTCCCCTGTGGCACACCAGAGGTTACTTTAGTGTCTGTAGACGTCTCTCCATTGAGAATAACATGCTGTGTTCTGTTTGAAAATTCTTCAATCCAGCCACACAGCTGGTCTGATATTCCATAGGCTCTTACTTTGTTTATCAGGCAACAGTGCGGAACTGTATCATATGCCTTCCAGAAGTCGAGGAAAATGGCATCTACCTGGGAGCCTGTATCTAATATTTTTTTGTTCTCATGAACAAATAATGCGAGTTGGGTCTCATATGATAGCTGTTTCTGGAATCCATGCTGATTCCTACAGAGTAGATTCTGGGTTTCCAGAAATGACATGATACGCAAGCAAAAAGCATGTTCTAAAATTCTACAACAGATGAATGTCAGAGATATAGGCCTATAGTTTTGTGCATCTGCTCAGTGACCCTTTTTGAAAACTGGAACTACTTGTGCTCTTTTCCAATCATTTGGAACCTTCCGTTCCTCTAGAGATTTGCAGTACATGGCTGTTAGAAGGGGGGCAAGTTCTTTCGCGTACACTGTGTAGAATCGAATTGGTATCATGTCAGGTACAGTGAACTTCCCTTTGTTGAGTGATTTCAGTTGTTTTTCTATTCCTTGGACACTTATTTCAGTCAGCCATTATTTTGTTCTGATTGGGAGAACAAATACTTTTTGATTGTAAACTATGCTTGCCTAAAAATGAACGATTAGGGCTCCCAATTAAATCCACAACAATTTGAAACAACACGTAAGGAGACATCAAATGGTCATAGCAGGGTCTAGTCAAGGAAAGCCAAAAAGAAATATCAGTCTTGGGAATTCAGATATTGACAGTGCAGCCAATATCAGTAACAGAATATGACAGAAAAGCATTGGTGTGTCTCAAGCTAGCGTGCACCGACAGTTTTTGTGCTGAATTGAAGTCACTTGAGAAACTGATGAAAACTTAAACCCCAGCAGAAGATCAATTTTGAAGACAATATTTGGGCAGACATATCACTGATGAGCACATTTTATCAAAGCAGCACCTTACTTAGTAAGTAGATACTTTTTCATTGAAATTCAAACTGACCCACCTATGCTTATTTGATGAGTACAAGTCACTAAAAAAAAAAAAAAAAAAAAAAAAAAAAAAAAAAAAAAAAAAAAAACTTCTATTTCTATGACCAGTGCTGCAGTCTTTCTTGCACAAGACCTTTAAAACCTAATGTACCAATTGACATCATCTTATCAGTATAGATATTACTTTTATTTTGCTCAGGCTACATTTTGTGATCTTAGCAAAGCCTTCGGTTGTGTTGAGCATATTTCACTCCTCAACAAACTAGTTTATTACAGAATCACAAACAGTGAAGTTCACAACATTTTTGAATCTTTCCTCAGCAACCGTAAACAAATTATCTGTATTAGTAAACAGAGATCACAGCTAGCTGAAGTTAAGTGCGGTGTGCCACAAGGCTCAGTATTAGGACCTCTGCTATTTATCCTAATGACAAATGATCTACCATCTTACATAAACACTAACTCCATTCTCTATGCATATGATACCACTTTTTTCAATATCAGCTCAGGCATGGATATGCTCCAAATTGTGGCAAATGACACAATACCACAGGCATTAGTCTGGTTTCGAGGTAATGGGTTCCTGCTTAATGAGAGTAAAACTCAAAAGATTGTATTTAGTTTAAGAGATCTGCCAGTAGAAGACTTCATGGATAGTGTTAAGTTCTTAGGTATTGTTATGGATAGTAAATTTACTTGGGAGCCACATATTAAGTACACTAGTGCAAGGCTGTCTAGAGTGGCGTATTTGTTAAGGAATTTAAAAAAACCATGTACCTGCGGCCTATGTAAGATCAGCCTACTTTGCTTTTTTTCAAAGCAGTATATCTTATGGGATTTTAATATGGGGCAATAGCTCACACCTTCAGGAAATTTTGGTACTTCAGAAGTAAGTAATTCGAATTATCACAGTGATAAACTGGCCCACTGCAAACAACTGTTTATCAACTTAAAAATATTAACTGTTATAAACATGTATACGTATTTACACTGCCCTACTGCATATAAAGAGCAACTTATCAGAATACCAGCGTAGAAGAGATGTATACTCTCATGGAATCAGAAATAGTTGCCATCTTGACATACCTTACTACAGATTATCCAAGTCACTGAACAGCCACGAAGTGGTGGGTATGAAGATGTTTAACAAACTGCCACTATAAAGGGTAGAAGCTACATTTGATTTATTTAAAGACAAATTATTGAGTTGGTTAGCTGCAAATCCTTGCTACTCACTTCAGGAATTTTATGACTGTAAAATATCATAGTGGTACCGGTTTGGAGAGTGCAGCATAATTTCTTTAACTGAGTAATTTATGATGAAATTTTTTCATATTATTTCATTTTAAATATTGCATTTTATGGAAAACCAGTAGTGACATATTGATCTTCAACCCATGTATATATGCTGTGTAACTTGTGCAAGGCACGTTTTTTTAAGTAAGTACCACTTTGAAATTAAAAACAGATGTTCTAAGATAGCTCAATAATTTTATTTTTAAATGGAAGCCTGTACCTTAATCTACTTTTCTACATAATTTCCATCAATATTTAGGCACTTGTTATAACATTGTACCAGTTTTTTAATACCCTCCTCATAGAAGTCTGCCGCCTGACTTGTTATCCACTGCATCACCACTGTTTTGACTTCATCATTGTCTAGAAGATGCTGACCAGCCAGGTGTTTCTTCACGTGCAGGAACAGATATTAGTCACTGGGCGCAAGATCGGGGCTGTACAGAGGATGATCCAGGGCTTCCCATCGAAAATATGTGATGAGATCTTTGGTCTGATTCGCTGCATGTGGATGGGCATTGTCTTGCAGCAAAACGATGCCCTTACTCAACTTCCATAGATGGTTGCTTTGATTCTGGTGTGATGTAGGCCACCCATGTTTCATTGCCCATATCAATTTGACTTAAGAAATCATCACCGTTGTTGTGGTACCACTCAAGGAAAGTCAATGCACTGTTTTGTGCACATCCATCAACATCTTCGGTACCCAACGTACGTACAATTTTCTGTAATTCAAGTGTTCAGTAACAATACCATACAAAACACTATGAGAAACATTAGGAAAGTCATCCCACAAGGAGGAAATTGTAAAGTGTATGTTTTCTCTCACCTTATTGTGCACTTGCTGCAACAAATTTTCATTAACCACTGAAGAACGCCCACTCTGTTGTTTATCATACACATTTGTGCGGCCATCTTATATGCTCTCACCCACTTTCTCACCATTCCATCACTCATAATGTTTTCTCCATAAACTGCACAGATCTCACGATGAATATTGATCACTTTTTGGCCTTTAGCACTAAGAAATCTTATAACAGCCCATACTTCACACTCGGTGGGACTCACGATTATCGGAGGCATCTTAAACACTCAGTACACAATGTAAACAAGGAAGAATCAGACTGTAATGGCGTCAGTGCATAGATTAAGGTACAGGCTTTCATGTAAAAATAAAATTATTGAGATATCTTAGCACATCTTTTTTTTAAATTTCAAAACGGTACTTACTTATAAAACACGCCTCGTATATATGTAACTTGACTTTGTCAATTGCTGTAATAGCTAAATGACAATAAAATTTCATTCATTCATTCATTCATTATTATGTGGTTGCATTGGAACCATAAAACTAAATAATTTTAGATCTTGTTGAGATAGTTGTGTGGATGATAAAATGTAATATTTGATTTATCCCTAAATCTTTGTAGCTCTTGTGATCTTGAAGTGATTTAATGACTACCCTTACATTATTTCCATTTACTTGGTGAAATCAGTTAGCTGGCAACTATGACTGAGTGCTGGTCAGCTCACAACTGCAGTTATTTGGGCATCACGGATCACTCATTATATCATGACACAAGAGCCAGAATGCACACAGTGTTCACGTACCATTCATATGACATATTGGCACAGGCAATGACTGATGAGTATCATACAGATAAAAACAATAACCACATTAGTCAAAGAGATAATTCCATTTACTTGATTAAATTAAACAGTATAAAGAAATTTGAAAATTAATACAATAATACACATAAAAATTTAATTGTTAGCATTTTTATATTTTATAAAAGGAATATGTAAGGTCTCTTTGTTTCAACCTTTCCAATGACGTAAACAAACATGACTGATGTTCATAAAAAATAATATCTTTTGCTGTCAGTTTATTATAATACATTACAGAAGATGATTACTTTCTTATTTTACAATGCATTTCCTCTTGTTATTTTTTTAACCTAACATTCAATTTAATCTTTTTTTTCATGTAGAACTTCCATCAATGATGGCAGTAACTTTGCAAAGGGACTTGTGCAATTTGGTATGGACACCAACACACTTTCAAATCAATCCTCTGAAGATGAGATTTAGAATTTATTTCAGTAGAAAACCTGCTTTCCATACTTGAACAATGGTAGTTCAGTGTAGGCCTTGACAACATACTGGAAAACTTAAATACTTCACCAGTTCACATGAGGTGAGCTGCCCTTACATTTAACTTGACCACAATCAAAGATGCAAATTCTGCTCTACAAATAACTTGTTTTAAAATTCCCTATAGAAATTCTATGCCAAAGTAGATGCTCTTGGAAATCAGCACTTATGAAATATGATGGCAGCAGATAGCATTCACACTGAATTAGGCAGGAAACTGATACTCCCAGTACAACTAGTTGGAACTCTTCTTACAATACTATTGTTATTCTCAATGCAATATTAGAAACACAGTGACCTACTATTCACAGAATTATGACCCAGCTAAAGGATCACCATGTGACCATAATGGAGTAGGTGAAGGTAAATGTTCTAAAATACATGTATATGATCTTTTTATCTACGAATTCTGTAAAATGATATTACTAAACTTGTTTGTAGGTTATGGCACCAGTTACTGGTGACCTTGATGAAATTCAAGGAGAAGCTCAAGTGTATCCCAGATCACTCCTGCTGAGAATTGGGGCATCTGTATTTAAATTGAAGAATATAAAGACTATAGGTCTTGCGAACTGCACAGTTTTAGCCAGTGCCATATTACGAGGCACAGAAAATAGGTTTGAACCTCTACTAGATGATGATTAATGCCAATGTGCTGCAGTTTGTCATCCAGAGTTTTGGTCAATGTGGCTGGAAATGAATGACAACAATCAAGTGGAAGTAATATGGAAACTAATGGGAAAAGGTGTAGAGTGGCTTTGAGGCAGGGCACCGCAGGTAGTTTAATTAGTGGTGGTGGAAACAGCAATGATGAAGACAAAGAGGAAGACCTTCCATCTGTCACTCAATCTAAAATGATGCCGGATAGTAACATACCTATAAAAAGTACAGCCCAGAATCCAGTCAAAATGTGACTGAACATGAAATCAAAGGACTCATTCAACAATGAGGTATTTCTTGGGTAACAGGCTGTAGTAAATTTATTTTTTAAGTATAATTCCCCTATGCACTTGAATGCTGGAGCTGAACAACTTTTTTCTGTCAATGAGGATGTTTTGTCTCCTGAACAACCTTCAATCTCAGCTGAAAACTTCCCATGTACATGTTGGGAGAAATGCACATAAAGTCAGATACTAATTATTCTCCTGTATTTTGATTCTCCCATGATTTTAGACTGATGACTAGATAATTATAAAACTAAATGAATAAATTTTCTTTATTTATCTTTGATGTTATACAGAAACTTCCCCAACCAAAACATTTTTATTTATGCAACAGATTGACTTGCTCATTTCACTGCACTTACAATATAAAGTTTACTATTACAATTTAATAATTAATGGTTAGCTGTAACTTCTGATAAATATCCTGTAATGTAACATTTTAAAAAGTTAACTTTCATGTAACCGATTAACAATTAGCAAAGTTAACTTCTTGATTAACATTGCCCAGCTATGATTTTCTCCTGATCTCCGTGAAGTAGGTAATGTTGGAAACATACTAATGATGTTAAAACTGTTATATGTAATGAAGTAGTGAGAAAGTGAATGTAACTACAGGGTGCATACACCGACAAGGAAAAAAAATTCCCGGAATTTTCCCATGTAAAAATTACTTTCTTCCGGGTGAAAACACACTTTTTTCATGTTAAGTGACAGTATATTTTACCTCGGAACCATAAAACTTATCAATCCTGTGAATGGTTGTGCATTTATACAATCCTGTGAATGGTTGTGCATTTATACACATTCTGTACTTTAGAAAATGAAATTCAGAGAAAATACACTTTTTGGTAAGATCTTTGATTTGCAGCAACATGTACACTGCATATTAACGTATTATGAAAGTATAAATTTGAATTCCACCAAACACCACATCATTCTTTCCAAATGATTATAATCAAGATTGTGATGCGCTATTATTAGCCAGTCACAGCTCATGTCACATGATCTCACCAGGCTCGATGACAGGGGTTATTCCATGGAGGTATTTTTACCTCCATGGGTTATTCAGAGCTTAGGAGGACATGTGATGTAGTCAGCCAATAGCAAAATCACTGTTAAGTAGCGCAAACACACAAACAGAAAAAAATTAATGAATTAAATTAATATGCATAGCAAAGCTTTCACATACAATATCGATCTCTAAGGTTAAAGTGCTGCAATAGGAGCTAAGCTTTCACATATAATGTTGAACTTTTTTATGAGTGTTACACTTTAAGATACACCACACACATATGCCAGTAAAATTTTTAATGACAGAAATGTCTCATATTCTGGACTCAAAATTCTCCTAAATAGCTCGTCATGAAGGAGTTGACTTTTAAAAGAGTCAAACGCCCTGTGATTTAAGAAATTCATTGTACATTCTCGCACATAGCTAAAAAAAAAAAAAAAAAAAAAAAAAAAAAAAAAAAAAAAAAAAAAAAAAAAAACTTTACTTCAAAAGCAACGCTTTCCAAACCACCATTTGCAATATGTTCCCATGACCTGTTAGAAATAGGTTTGTTTAAGCAGTTGCTAGACAGCGCTAGATAACAGGCGCCACCACGCTTGCACAGCTACGGTAACGTAAGAAGCCCGTATGTTCGTTAAGTGTAAAACATTAAAAGATGTTACATTATGTCATAAAAGAAACAAGACATTAGAGAATACTCCAAGAGCATTAGAATTTCTTGAACCATACTAAAATGTACACATATAAAGTGCGTACTTTGTATGTCCAGATTCTCAATGAAGTAGGCCTCAACCTGATATTAAGTTTTTCAGTGTAGTTTTCAGAATGTAAATTATTGTGGAGTGGCAGTACTGTATTACCCAATGTATGGTTCTTTATTGTCGCATAATGCCATATGTGCTAGAACATGAAAACATGCACTTGAAATGCAGCGAACAGTTCAAAATAGCCAATAGTGAGGAATTAAACACGTTGTTAAGATTAATAGAAGTGTGCTGCAGACTGTATAAGACGTTGTAAATATTCTTGCATAATAAAGTTTTATTAATGCATGTTGGTGTGTTATTTAATAATTGCCGCCACTCCGCATATCAGGAATAACCACAAAGTCAAATTTATTTAGCAAATCGACAAAAATTGTTTTATTGTTCTGCAAGGTGATTAATGCTTGACTGGCAGAAAGGTAGAAATAAAATAAAAACTGGAACTAATGACACACAGTTTTAGCCTTACGTAATTATGTGAACGTATTTTAATTCACGTGATAGTTCCCGGCCACAGAAATTCATTTTGTTTTCATTTGACATGAGAACCATAAACAAAGAGGAAACAGCAAAACCACTTAATGTAAACATGGGTCACGTGGAGGGTACCCAGATTCCCCATTATAACCCCATTATGCTCTGTGCATCAGCCCCTGATCTACAATATTTCCAAACCAGGGCAGTACTAGATAGTGGCCCACTCCACCCTCGAGAATTTGAGTTAAGATGTAAAAAAATCGAATTTTCAAAAATATGTTCATTTTGAGGTGCACATCTTTCTGAAGAGTCTGATACATAAAACATATGTGTTTGAGGAAATGTAAGACATATTATTTCGTCTTAAAGCCTAGTTTACATGACGACATTGGGTTGCACCACTCATTGCATGGAATGAGTTGCATGCAAATTGTTTCATATTTGACTGTAGACACGGTGAAACCAGTATACACTTCAGTTTTGTTGTTTTGTGGGTTCCTGAGTCGTGTTTGAAATGAAAGTTTTGGTAGCCGCACATCGCACGAGTTGTGTGGAGTTGAAGCTTGTTGCGTGGAATCGCTGCATAAGGGAGGGGGGGGGGGGGGGGGGGGAATAAGAAACGTGTTTTCGATTTGTGACTGGATGAAGAAAAGACGTCAGCTTGGATGCTCAGCATCCACGGTGGCCAGTAGCACAGTTGCCTGCAACCTAGTGTCAGCGTGCAAACTAGGCTTAAGTGTGCCAAAGTGCAGTCCCATACCTTTTCACACAGTGTTCTTCTATCGAACGTCACTGTATTTCGCTCTGTGAAATTGAAACGTGTATATTTTGTAATGGATGCCATGAAGCTGCATTCAGGACAGCGGAAATTAAAATATCCTGTGATGCCTCTCCTGCTCCCAGTCGGCAGGTTTGACATGCTACCTCTTGCACTTTTTATTGCCTATTGTTGTTTTGTGTGACAAAATTAAATGTAGGATATATAAAACCAGTAAAGACAAGAGACAAGCAAGACAGTACACATTTATTCAGTCCTTAGCTCCCAGCATTTTTTCTCTCTAATCTTGCTACAGCTTTACATGGTGTGCATTCCTTTGTGCGAAAGAATTTATTGCCTCATGAAAGTTCACCAAATGCTTTGCTACATGAAAAATCAAAATGTCGTTGTCTAATACTGGGAAAGCTGTTAGTACACATAGTACCTAAGACTGGTGTGGTTTCTCTATCTGATTACATCTATTTTTGTCACTGCCTGGTAGTTAAAACAAGTTAGACCTTTCAATTATTGCAGCAATTCTAACACACATCAAATAACCGAGACTGTTTTGGCACAAATGGTCATTTTTATAACAAGACAGAATATAATTAGATCTACTACAAGCAAAAAGCTTAATGTTAGGAAATAGTTTCACTCATACACTCTAGTTTCACAAGCATGACATTGAAAAGTAGTACCAGTTGTACGAAATTTTTATATTAAATTTGGAATCGTTGAATTCTTCAATAATTTGTGGGATGTCCCCATTTCTTCCCTTTCCTTGTTCTAATAAGCAATCTTGTCATCATAAATTCTGTAACTATTCCTGCCATTGTCAAAATTTATTCCCTGGTTAACTTCACTAACCCTGCCAGAATTACAGGTTTAGCTATCCCGCGATTATTCTCTGGTTAGGCGTTGTTACATGTTCCTGCAATGCGTTTTCCATGCTGCTTCCAGAATACAAACCAAGTGGCTGCCAGCCGGGAACTGTACTACTAGCCCTTAGTGGTGTAGTGATCTGGCCAAACATTTTCTGTCAAAATTTCATTTTCGTGGGCATACCTAGAAGACAATACGTAATCTTTCTTACCTGTTATTTCTGTTAGTCGTTTATTTCCACTCTGGTAGTCTGACTCTATGGATTTTGCTAGTAATTATAATAATGCTGATCATACGCAAACCCAATCAACCACATAAGCAAACAGCGATTGGCTTTCACCCGTTCGGCTTCACGCTTCTCAGCTCGTATAATCCTGTCCCCTGTGGGAAAGTTTATTTCTATATGCAACGAGGATTCCCCTGGTAAGGACTTCATGTACACTATGCATGAATTCAAAAATCAGCTTATGATTCATTCAGAAATCAACTTAGAAATGCCTTCAAAAATGTTCGAAAACCAACAGGGATTCATTTCAAAATCATATGAAAAATTGATAGGACAACATGCGCTGGATGCTAGGCGATTTGTGAAACAAGGTTTTTCCCCTCAACAATATGAAATTGATGCCTCCCCCCCCCCCCCCCCCCCCCCCCCCCCCCCCGCCCTCCAAGATCTGTGTTTGCTGTGCAAGTGTGAATCTGGCAGCTTGGGCGTTCCAGTAAATTTCTCCTGGTAGCATCTAGCTGCTTGCTGCAACAGGTTACACAGCCAACAGACACATATCTGTAACCAGAAGTGGGAGAAGGTACTGCTCATATGTGATTCAACTGTGCATGCACATGAGCCCACTGGTAACTGCTAAAACGAATCAGTTGTGACGTCATGCTCATGGGAATCAGTTTGTTATTATGAAGCATTGCATAGTCTTCCTAAAGCCATTGGCAAATTTTGCTGCTGGCAGATGCTTTTATGAGCACTGTGTTTTGTTGTTGTATATGGTGCATTTCCTTTTCAATTTATATTCATTTATTTCTGTCGTTCATGTTTTATTATAGTGTACTGCAGAAGAATGATAGTAAAACTGAAGCTATTGTATTCAATCTGAACGCTCCCAGTGATGATAACAAAACAGTAAAATTATAAGGATTTCATGTAGATCAAAAGATCAGCTAGGATACCCACATGGGGAAGATATGTGGCAAATTCGTGCCATATATCTGTTGTACAAGCTGGGGATCAGTGTCAGTAAAGAACTTCTGTTATAAGTATATTTTGCATTCTTCCATCCGCACTTGTGTTATTGAATACTATTATGGGGCAATTCTGTAGGCTCAAAATTAGTGTTTAAATGAGAAAAGAAAGCCATAAGGTGCGTAGCAGGGCTTTGCCCATATGAATCATGTCAAGATTATTTTAAGAAACTAAATATAATAACAGTGCTTGGCCTGTGTATTTACATACTCGTTGTCTTCGTTAAAGAGAATGTGAGTAAATTTGACTTAAGGGGAACAGTTCATGACCATAACATAAGAAGTAGACATACAATAGATATGCCATATGCTAGGCTTGCAAAGACACATAACAGTTACAAATATCTTGGTCCTGTCTACTTCAACAAACTACTTGAAAATGCCTACACAGTGCCAGTAAATAAATTTAAAACTAGTCTTTTGAGGTGGATTAATAGTAAAGTAATTTACTCTGCTCAAGAGTTCCTTGAGTTTGTGACAAATTACCCACTTTCTTTATGAGAATGAACTATAAATTAACTGCAAACTATACATATGCCACATTGTGCAACTATTTTATTGCTGTTTCATGTACTTATTGTTAATTATCTGTTTGATTAATCATTTGTCATCCACTGAATTACATAGATCATTTATCTTGTAATTGATCTGTTAGAAAACTTCTTGTTGTTACTGACATGTATTGTATCCATCTTGGATTATTATATTGTAGTTGTGTTGTGTTGTATTGTATTTTTATTGATCCAGGCAATCATAGTATTGTACAAATGTACATATGATATTGGACAGGTCAAGAGAGCTATTGACAAGTAATTTTTACAAATTGATTTTTACATTATTTTGTAGCAAGGAAATTATCTATCTTAAACAAAACAGTAATACAAATCATAGAATTGTAAGGATGTACATACGATATTGGACAGGTCAAGAGAACATATTTGCAAGTAATTTTTAATAAATTGATTTTACATTATTTTGTAATGAGGAAGTTAGCTGTCTTTAAGAAAACAGTAAATATAAATGTTCCATGGTAAAATACAAACAGCCAATACAAATGTAATAGTAGTCCAGTTAATAACATTTGTCATATCGAGGTTTATATTATTATTATTGTGTTAACACTGACAACACCAATTGAATGTACATATGCTCAATGGTGGAATAAAACACTTGTATTTGTATTACCACAACATATATCCCCTGTTAGAGTATCGGTTCTTACCAGTCAAAATTTTAAAAAAATTAATGAAAAATAAACTATGAAAAATTCCTGGAATTCTAAACAACTCCTGGGTTCTTCCTGGTTTTCTCCCAGATGAATAAATTCCCAAGTTTTTTCTGGATCTCCCGGTTGTCCTTTACTGTCATGATGTCTCTGTAAGGTGGGAGTTTACTGCTGTTGATGAGGTTTTGAAGTATCTTACACTGAGAATATATTGTGAGAATGGCAGTGTGCTAAGGTTTCATTATGATACTGTGTGAGTGTAATTAATTTTGGTGATGAATATGATGTAGATTGAGAAAGCTATTGGCCAGGAACTCTGTGTCATGCATGGTAGTAAATTATGTTCATAAAATCGTGCAGTATGAAACAAAGAGTTAATGCAAAAAATTAGATGGCTTTGCAAATATGAAAGCAGAGGTATATAGAATAATATTAATTTAATCAATCTACCAAACCACAGTTGCCACAAGTTTCCCCAAGTGAAATTCCCTAATATATTCCTGACTTACAGACGAGTTTTAGGGTTTTCTCCTGACAAATTCTGATGTCTCAAGGATAAGTTAACATGTACATTGATAATCTGTCTTTGCAGAAGAAACAATAGTGAATACGAGGAAACATCTAAAAAACTTGGAAGCAGATGGCGTTCCCTGATGTGAGCAAATATCTTAAATACTAACATCAACATCTTTTGTAACAAACTGTTTTTTGATGGAGAAAGAAAGCCAAATGGTATATGTGTTTCTTAAGACCACTGATGTTATTTTATTTCAATAAAATGAAACACATTTGGTCAAAAAACTATACATTTCCTGGGAGTCGCAAGACAGACTTACAATACCTTCCTGATTGCAGAAATAACCCCATAAAAAAGAAGGCCTGTCGAAAGAAGTGTATAAGGCAGGGAATAATTGTGTAAACCAACACTGTAGGTGACCGCCAATAAAATGCTGAGTCTACTAAGTTCATTATGGTCAGTTATTACCCACTGTGTTATATCTATTATTTTACAGGTATTGTGTGATTCTTCTTTTGAGAAATATATGAGTACATAGGGTACAAACTGCCAGTGAGTAACATAATTTTCTTTTTCTTATCGTCCAACTTACTAAAATATAAACTGCTTCAGAAGTGCCAACATGTACTAGAAGAAATAACATGTCTATAAAACGCCACACTGTACAACATAATTGTGGTGAGAGAGTCGTAGTTCCTGAAATCCATCACTCATGCATGGCCTCTGGCCTGCTGAGGAGCAGCACACTCCTTGGTCCATTGATGAGCCACGAAAATCTGCTGCATTACACCACACACAAACAGACCCAGCATGTGGGCAGATTGGTAAGACTAGATCCAACGGGCATGGCCTGCACATTATTGGGAAACAAAAGGCTTCAATTCAGCAGGCCCTATCCATTACAAATAGCTGCCGAAACAGCCTGCGGTTTTAGTCCAGCATGGAAATGCACTCGTGTGGCCAGCTATTCATAAGCCACAGACAACATGTTGACGAAATGAGACTTTAGTGATCAATCCGTGCAACAGTTAACTTGTTCAAATACTCTGAGAATTAATAATAATGAGGATAGGTAGCAACTCACCATAAAGATGATTAGATGATTGCTGAGGCACAGACAGGCATGTAGAAAAGACAATCATCCTCTCTCAACTAAATTTTCAGCCATAGCTTTTGTAAGAAAACGAGAGCACAATCACTCTGACACAACTCATGCACACAAGACCACTGTCTAAGGCGACTGCAGCTACAGTCTCTGAGAATCAGATCCAAACAAACTGCTCCTCATGCCTCCTGCCAGCAGCTGCTAGGCTAGTGACAAGAAGTAGTGCAGCACTGACTGCAAGCCGAGGCGAGTTGTAGGAAGGGGAGAGGCATTAATAATGAGGGAGTAGGGAAGCAGTGCACGTACTCATTTGCACCCACTCAGTGATGATGCATGACACCTCAGTAAACAAACCATTTCATCTACTGAGAAGAAGAGATTTTTCCATTTTTTTTTTAAATTTCCCTGATGTGTTTGAAATTCCCTGATTTCCAAAACCTGTGGCAACCCTGCAAATGAAAAGAAATGTTGTATGATTTTTTTTTTTTTTTTTTTTGTCTAGAAAATCTGAACTTTGTCTGAAAATACACAGTGCAACAGAATTAAAGGATCACTTTTTCAAATACTCGCAGTTCTTACCCATTGTGTTGCTTCAGATGGCAAGGTGTCGACACAAGCAAAAATAGGTCATAGCTCAGAAGTCCATGTGATGTGTAAGGTGTGTTAATGATGTCACATTGGCATAAAACTTCACCAGAATTCTGTCTATCACAGTTGTTCTTACCCAAATTTCACCCCTTCTTTTGACACCTCTGTGATGGAGGTTGGAACCATGATGCCCAGAATTGAAGTCCTGTGATTTCCTTAAATGTGGCCAACAAAAACAATCCAGGCACACTGCCATTCAGAATAAGCACGAAATTCCTCAGGGGGTGGCACAAAGGATCACAATTAAACCAAATGTTACCCTGTGGCATTGATTCCAACACTGACTGTTTGCAGTGTGTTGAGCAACAGGAAGATGCTCTTCACAACCTTAGACACTGCTAACACTCTTGGACATTTCAATCCTTCTGTAAGGACATTGTGGTGCTGCATCCCCATCAAACATGATCTGACCCATTTGGAGAGAACTGCAACCACAGTTTTTACTCTCATGTACAGTTTGGAACCAATACGAACCATTCAATACCATTTGATGAAATTTGAATGTGGTCCAAAGCAGAAAAGGATACTTATGCTTTTTCATCCTCCTGTAGTTTGATCATGGGGAGTGTGGGGACTGGGAAATGACATATGTGTGAATACAATGGCAAAGACCCACTAAGACCTTCCCAGTTTGCAAAAACCCTCAGTGTCACCCATATGCCTATGTTAAAGACCTTACAAATGTACCTTACAGACAGAACCCCTGAGAAGACCAGACACCTGCAGGCAGGCTCTGCTGCTGCTGCTGCTTTTTTGCCACTGCCATGCGTGGTAGCCACACGGTCTAAGGCGCCTTGCCACAGTTCACATTACTCCCATCATCAGAGGTTCAAGTCCTCTCTCGGGCATGGGCACATGTGTTATCCTTAGCGTAAGTTAGATTACATAGTGTGTAAGCCTAGGAATTGATGACCTCAGTAGTTTGGTCCCATAGGAACTTACAACAAATTTCCAATTTTCCTTTTTCCACTACACTAATGCTCTTGTGTCTGGTAGTACACTATACCAAATCAGAGAGTGTCAAAAGTTGCTTGGTCTGCAAGTACCTAGGCTTTTGTCTCAGGTTCTGTCTATACAGGAACATTTTTAAAATTTTCAATAAAGGTGGTGGGTGCTACTGAGGGTTCCATTTGCCATTTTATTCACACTTTTGTTAATGTCATATCCTCCCATGATGATGCGACAAGAGGATACAAAATAGGAGTGCTGAAAAAGTATAAGTACCCTTAACTTTTTCAGATCACATTCAAATTTCATCAAATGGTTTTGTAGAGTTTGTAGCGGTTCCAACCTGTACACAAGAGCAAAAATTGCAGTCTCACTATGCTCCAAAGATGTCGATGCATCCTCACAATGTACTTAGAGAAGGGTTGCAACATGGGAGGGTGTCAGCAGCATCAAAGGTTGTGAAGAATGTCTCATAGTTGCTCATCAGACTGCAAACTGTTAGTTTTGACTGATCTTCCCATTTTAAACACATCATATATAACCACACAGCATTTTGGTGGTGGTGTTTGAAACGTAACAGCCCATTAAGACCCACTTAAAATGAACATTTTCTAGTCTAATTCAGGATCGCACATGTAAACAAAATATGTAACTTGTCATGAAAAAGTTATAACTGAAAAAATAACTGTTTGATCTCATTCACTTCAAAGTGTAGAAGGTCTGTAAATGAAGGGAAAAATTCCCATGAAGGGAGTCTCTAGTAATTAATAAAAAATGTAAATGTGTTATTGTAATTACATATTCGAGAAGTTATAGTGTACTAGCTGTTCTGGAGTAAACATACATTTATGTATGTATTTTCAGTTCTTCTATGTCAATTTTAATTGTTAATTAATCAAAATTAATGAAAACAATGCCGAGGATTGTTCGAAATTGTTAAGAAAGTACAAATAGTTACAGCCATGTTGGCAAAGGGGATCAGTACTTGGAGCGTATTTGGACAAGAAGCATGTAGCTTGTTGACCATGATTTATTTCGTTATTGTAAGTATATTAAACTTATTTCAGATTTGTCAAGATGCTTTTATTTACTTTGAGATTGTAATAAATATTCAGATGAAACACTATACTGGATTAAATATTGTTTTTACTTTATAGTAAAAACCTATAGCTGCTGTTTTCCAGGACTTCTGCTGCAACAGATTGCCAGCTATGATGAGTAAATTAATGCATAGTTACGTTTTATGCTATTGTTTCCACTGCTGTTGACTACACTTAAAAAACTGGTATTTAGTTGACTTATCTCTACTCAAGGTACTACTTTTACAGAGTGTTTTACATTGTTATCCACAATGTTAAGAATAATTTTAATCCAGACACCGTTCTCAACATAAAATTCAAAAAATTAAAACAGAAAATAGGTAATGTAGACTTACGTGCTGCAGGATACAATCCCTCAGATGTAGTAACACCTGTCAACCATGGTAGATTTCTAAGTTTACCACCAATCAAAGCTTGAAGAGGATCCTCTGTGATAAATGCACCTTCGTGTGGCTTCTCAGTGACTGGTGCAAATGGGGAAAATGGATTGAAATTCCACGGCTGAAATATTAATAACTGGTTCACTTTTGTGGTGCTCAATTATTTTCACGTACAGTAAATATCTAATATTTCACTATGTAAATTGTGTTTCTATCCCTAAATTATTTTATTTTACAGCCATGCAGTATTTTGTAAGACAGTGACACTATTTATATAAAGGGCTCCACAATAAGGCTGTACAAAACACATAAAAGACCCAATTAAAAAGTATTATCATCACAAGGTGCTCATTGCACTGACAGAAAGAATGACAATCTATTCATGCCAAGTGAGACACTGCTCCTTCTTAATTTGAATATCCTCAACACACACCATACAAAAATAATTTCTGGTTGATTGTGATGACGGGAAATTTATTTAAATGATCATTGAAAATAAGGAAATAAATTTAGAAATTAAAATAGAAATGATAAAGCATTATGTAAGGCCTTTCATGACTGCTGTCAATTACACTGAACTCTTTTGGTTACTCAAATTATTTCACATATTGTCCTATGCCTTCTGTCGTGGCAGCTATCAAGTAGACAACAAAGAAGTGTTTTAACAAAGAGATATGGGATTCTCGTGCAACACAGTGGACAGTATTGCCACAGTACAACAGTGGCCAAGGGCACGGCCACTGAAGGGCAGACTGAGAAGATTCAGTCTGTTTATGTGACTTGTTGTATATACATGTGTAGATGCTTGTACTTAAATTATATTTAATTTATTTCTGTATTGAAATATAAAGTGGAAGTGTTTAAGTAAAAATGTATTTACAAAACTATGAATGCCTATTCTATTAGATGCAGTGCTGCACAGGTTTTTAGAATCCCAGATTCTGGAAATCCTTATAAGGTAACTGATGTTATAAGTCTTCAGATTATCTTTAAATATATGTGTCTTCCAAAACACCTCTTTTATATCTGTCAGTAGGGTGTTACTGACTGCAGTGTCAGAACTTTAGAGGCTTCTATAATTTTCAGAAAAGTATAATGAAACTCCCTGAGAGATTAAAATTTTGGTTTAAGAAAAGTGAAGATCTTTTGAACACATATGGTAAAGCAATCAGTTACAGTTAGTACAAAAAGCTTAAGTCTATGTAAGACAGTTTTGATCACATCTTACATAATCATCACTGTTGACGCAATATACTTAGGCCAACATTAGACTAACTGCTATTTTATAAGTAACATATTAGGCACAAAAATTCTTTACATCAGTTATAGATCTTAAAAAGCATTAGGGATATATGTGAGAGTTACAAAACTCTGAGTAACTAAACAAACATTTTTTTTGCCTTATTTCACAATTTTATTATGCTTTTGCACAACTTAGGTTTCAGGTTATGAACCCATTTTCAAGTACAAGTACATTACTGATTCCAAAGATGATCATGCGAAGATAAACATGATGATAAAGCAAACACAGTACCTTAACTTCTTAATGTAAAATTACTTCAGTGATATTGACAAATTACATATGAAATTATACAATTCACCAATTACACTAAAGTGACTAAATGTACCTAGGAATAAAGTTATGCGTCAGCCTAGAACTTTTTACCTACTGATGGATTGAGGCCCAAAGCTTTATTTCTGTCCCGGATGTGTGATATTATCTAAAAGAGGTGAATAATTGAATTGGGTTTGCTAATTTAATAATTGGTGTGCGGAGGTACTCATCTGTATTTTTTTTGATTTCTAGAATTTCTAACTGTCTGAGTTTAGCCCCCTTTTCCTCTGTGTGTAAGACTTGCTTCTTCAGTCCCCATCTTCTACGATGTTGTTTGAGCCTCGTGCAGATTGACCTCCCTGTCTATCCAGTGTAGCAAAACTCCTGGTATATGATCACATAAATCCCACTTTTTGTGATGGCTGGTTGTTTGTCTTTTGCATTGAACAAGCAACTTTGTGTTGTCTGAGGGACACAGAAAAGCACAGAGGAACCCTTTGCCTTCAAAATATTACTTATCCTGTTTGATGTTTTCCTTATAAAAGGTAATCTGCACCATTTCTTTTCCCATTTATCTGTGTTTTACATTGGGGACAGTATGCACCTGGCTTGCTTCTTCATCTTTTTACTTAGAATTTTGTCAACTATGTTGGGTATAAAGCTGGCCTTCTAGTCACAGATGCTTCACAAAACCATCTGGGTGACTTTGCTAACAGTGACAATTATGTGGCATATGGTTTTGAAGTATTTTTGGTTACTTGAGCACAGCTCTATTACCATTCTGTTGACCAATGCAATAAGTGATGGATTTGGGATTTGGGAGATACACAAGATAGTTCCACAAGGCTTTCTGCAAATGAATGTATATAGAGAAGTCATTATGCTATAAAATTGTAGCAAAATGCAGGAAGACTTTCAGAGGATCGATGCTCGGTGCAGGGAATGACAACTGATCTTCAACATAAATAAATGTAATGTATTGTGAAAATATAGACAGAAAGACTCTTTATTGTGTGATAACCAAATTAAAAGAATCACTGGAAGCAGTAACTTTCATAAAATATGTAAAAGTAGACATACAGAGTGATTAGAAGTAGAATGACCACATAAAGTTAATTGCAAGTAAGGCAGATGCCAGACTGAGATTCATTGGAAAAATTCTCAACAAAGGGAGCAGCTTACAAAACACTTGTTTGACCAGTACTTGAATATTGCTCATCAGTGTGGGACCTGTACCAGACATCACTGATAGAAGCAATAAAGAAGATCCAAAGAAGAGCAGCCTTTTTTGTTACAGCTTCATTTAGTAAGCATGAAAGTGTCACTGAATGCTCAACCAACTCCAGTGAGAGATACTGCAAGAGAGGCAATGTGCATCACATTATGATCTACCGCTCAAGTTTCGAGGGCGTGCATTCCTAGAAGGGTCAGCATACATTCCTAGAAGGGTCACTAATATATTTCTTCCTCCTACGTATATCTCATAAAAAGACCATGAAGATAAAATCAGAGATATTCGAGCCCACTTGGAGGCTTACCAGCAATCATTCTTGCCTCAAAACATAAGTGACTGAAATAGGGGAAATGAGAGTGGTATACAAAGTACCCTCTGTCTCACACCATAAGATGGCTTGTGGATTATAGATATAAATGTAAATGTAGGTAAAGAAGTTTGAAAACCTCACAGTCTGTTGAGAAAGCTTGCTGTGCTGCTTATAAAATCTCAAAGACTTTGGTGATTATAGTCATCTGCTAGGGAAGAATCTGACTTGGTTTAATATTGAAGTTGTTCGTCCAGTGAGACAAGCGTGTGATCACTCTCTGCTTATAATCAATGCTCACATCTAGGAAGTTATAGAACAAATTCACAAAACTAGTGAGGTGGGTATCAGAATTACTGGGCAGAAGACAGACAAGTTGCATCTCAGCACGTTAGAAAAGATTTTCTGTTATAGGTATAGAAAGAGAACAAACAAGCAAAAGACTAAAGTGAAGGTGAATTGTAATGAAGAAGAGTATGAACATCTGAGAATAAGAACTGAAAGTGAGAAGCTAGAAGTGACAGAGCAACTTACTTATTTGGCAAACAGGACCACAAGAGATGGTAGAAGCTGGAAAGAAATTGTTAGCAGAATACAGACAGCCAAAACTGCACTGAATATGAGGAAGAACTTACTTACGAAGGGAATGGCTTACTGCTGCAAACAAACCTCAGGATTGAACCCTACAGGGGAAAAGAGAGAGAGAGAGAGAGAGAGAGAGAGAGAGAGAGAGAGAGAGAGAGAGAGAGAGAGAGAGAGAGAGAGAGAGAGAGAGGAGGATGGGGGGTGGGGGCAGGGGAAGAAAGCTCTGTTGGTAAATTATTCACAACATTTCCCACTAAAGACTTGGTGATGATGACGTTTGGTTTGTGGAGTACTCAAGTGCACAGTCATCAGCGCCCTAACAATGTCCCAATCTTTACAGTCAAATTTTAGCCACATTCACGAATGCTGATGATGATGAAATGATGGAGACAACACAAACAGCCAGTCCCCAGGCAGAGAAAATCCCCAACACGGCCGGGAATTGAACCCAGGACCCTGTGATCTAGAGGCAACAACACTACCCACTAGACCACGAGCTGTGGACTGAAGATTTGGTGTAGGCTTGCAACATGTGGACTTTGGGTTATATGTACTGCAACCCACACTGCATACAGTACCATGTCTCCTTCCCAATGCTTTAAGAATTCCAGTTTTACAACTATGACATGCACTTTTTATGTAAAATTTCCAGATGTCAGTGTACTGGAACTGTTCAATCAAAGGATGTGTCGTTCTGATAATGGCTCTAGTTTCTGCATTAAATGCTACAAATGCAGACTTGTTGACAGCAAAAATACCTCAGTTGCTATAAGTTGTTGATTTAATTTACCAGGAAAATAACTATTAAGAATATGTAGTAGATATATGATGCCTTCTTGTATTCATCAAAAATTGAAACCACTGGGATGCCTGGAGTTGATGCCACTGCCAATGTTGATCCTGACTGATTTCAGGATGTGCAGTACTGACGCTGTCTGCTGCTGTTGTAGTTGCACTAACTGTAGAATGACCTCCATGTTTCCAGGACAAAAATTCACTTTATGTGGTTTGTCACTATACTGTCATGTTACACTAAAGATGCATGATGTAATGAGTGTTTCCACAGTTCATGTTACACACTTCTAGAGATTGAAGAGGAAACTTAGTAGATAAAGTTTTGCATAAGAATGCATGTCCAGAAACAGTTTGTTTCCATGTTATGAGGAAAACATGAGCTACTCAATGGTGTGCTAGATGTTTCATATACAGTGTGCCTATTAGGGTAGGCTACTCACATTCATGAATGGTATGATGATGTGATGTCCTTTATTTTCATCTGCCTTGTTTTAAGCTTCCTGGTAATGTGTCAGTTGACATTGTGATGATTAGTACTGCAGAAACAGGATGCCTGAGTACACATTCACAGAGTACATCAATTTGTTGTTAGATTGTGGTGAAGCTTGCCATAATGGAAGAGGAGCTTAATATCTGCACTACAAGTACTTTGCAGTATGACTCTATCCCATTCCATGTTTGCCAGAGCAGAATAACAACTGTGAGAAAGGGGGAAATTCACAAGCAAACTCTGGTGCTCAAAGAAGGAGGCACACTGTTGTATTGGAAGAGGAAGCACTTCATCAGGTTGAAGAGAACCTGTCGACGAATATTTGAGGCACTGCACATGACATATGTGTCTCACGCATCTGTCTGACATGTCTGGATGAACAGCAGTTCCACTCATATCACCTTCAGAAGGTACACACCATGCTCCTGGTGGATTGTGTGCTAATTGTCAATTTCTGTACTTGGTTTTTACTCTGTTGTGCAGATTTTCCTTGATTTCCAAAGTGAATTTTACTCACCAAAAAAGCATATTTCAAAAGGAACATGTTTTGAACACTTGAAACAGCATCATTTGGGATCAAGAGAACCCAAAACCCATGAGTACATGAAGACTTCAGCATGCCTTCAGCATTAGTGTCTGGGCAAGTATCTGCAAAGGTCATGTGAGTAGACTGTACATCCTTCCTCCCCATTTGAAAAGTGCCATGTACTTGATATTCCTGCAACAAGTGCTGGTGGAGTTTTTGGAAGATGTCCCATTGGACATTCGGCATGAATTGTGCTTCTAGAATGATGACATGGCAGTACCTTTTGCAATTCATACTCGACATCATCTGAACATAGTCTTCGAGTACAGGTGGATCATTCAAGGTAGACCACATGCTTAGCCGCAAAGATCCCCAGATTTAACCTCTTTAGAATTTTTCTTGTAGGGCCACATGGGGAGTCTTGTTTACAAGACCCCAGTCCAGTTGGAGGAAGATCTGGTTGCATGGATCATGGCTGCAACAGAAGTGATTAACCATACACCACTCATGTTGGACAGAGTTTAGAACTTACCTCACAGATATACTGTGTGCACCAAACTTCGTGGTCAACACATCACACAGCTGTTGTAATATCAAAGTAAATAGGAATGAAATCTGTACATTTTGTCTTCCTTCTAAAATGGAAATGAACCATTTCTGGACAGAGGTTCCCCAGTAAAACTTGACTTACTAAGTCCCCTCTACAACCTCTAGAAGTGTGCAACATGAATTGTGAAACAGCCAGTATGGACCCATATCTCACAAGTCTCTAAGTGCCATTATTGTAGACAGCACTCTACATATATTTCCATGTAAAACTCAATACAAAGAGATGTAATAAATATGGAATCATTTTCTACTCAAATTACACAATGCAAGGATTACAAGTGGTACAAAACCATTCACAAAACATAAATTATAACTTTAATAAAAGGCTCCACCACTGTTGTTTTGAACCACAATGATTACCTGACAGAAGGGCACTGCCAGCTGTCAGATACTTCCAACTGCAAACCTTGCCACAGTGACCCCAATTTAGAAATCCAGCAGGATCTCCAGTCACTCCTAAAATCCTTAGGCCCATCCCAGAATCTCTCCCCAGAGTCCATCTCTCTGCTCATCCTTACCACTCACTGCACTCCTACCTTCTACATGCTTCCTAAAGTCCATAAACGCAATCACCCAGGACGCCCCATTGTGGCCCATTACAGTGTCCCCCACTGAGAGAATCTCTGATCTCATAGACCAAGACCTTCAAACTATTGCACCCCAATTTAGAAATCCAGCAGGATCTCCAGTCACTCCTAAAATCCTTAGGCCCATCCCAGAATCTCTCCCCAGAGTCCATCTCTCTGCTCATCCTTACCACTCACTGCACTCCTACCTTCTACATGCTTCCTAAAGTCCATAAACGCAACCACCCAGGACGCCCCATTGTGGCCCATTACAGTGTCCCCCACTGAGAGAATCTCTGATCTCATAGACCAAGACCTTCAAACTATTGCCCAGAACTTACCCCCCCCCCCCCCCCCCCCTATATAAAAGATACCAACCTTTTCCTCCATTGACTCTCCACAGTTCCTGTCCCTTTATCACACAATGCCCTGCTTGTCACTATTGATGCTACCTCCCTTTACACTAACTTCCCTAATGCTCACAGCGTTACCACTATTGAACACTAACTTTCTCAATGTCCGATGGGTTCCAAACCAACAACCTCCTTCCTAGTTACAATGACTAACTATATCCTCACCCACAATTACTTCTCCTTTGAAGGCAACACCTACAAACAAACCGTGGGTACGACTATGGCCACTCACATGGCATCATCCTATGCCAACCTATTTATACACCATCTAAGAGAAATATTTCCTAAACACACAGAATCCTAAACCCCTCACCTGGTTCAGACTCATTGATGACATCTTTGTGATTTGGATTGACAGCAAGGACACCCTATCCATATTCCTATAGAGCCTCAACAGCTCCTCCTCCCATTCACTTTAACTAGGCCTACTCCACTCAACAAGCCACCTTCCTTCATGTTGACCTCCACCTCAAAGATGGGTACATCAGCACCTCCATCCATTTTAAACCTACTAACCACCAGCAATACCTCCAATTCGACAGCTGCCACCCGTTCCATACCAAGAAGTCCCTTCCATACAGCATAGCCACCCATGGTCATCGCATCAGCAGTGACAAGTTGTCCCTCTCTAAATATACTGAGGGTCTCACTGAAGCCTTCAAAGACTGTAATTATCCTCCCAACCTTGTACAAAAACAAATCTTTCCAGACTCCCATTACCTCCCAAAGTCCCACCATCCGGCCACAGAGGAGCATTCCGCTCATAACTCAGTACCATCCATGAGTGGAGCAACTGAATTACATTCTCCACCAGGGTTTCAACTACCTCTCGTCGTGGCCTGAAATGGGAAATCTCCTGCCCATCATCCTTCTCACACCTCGCACAGTGGTATTCCACCGTCCACAGAATTTACATAATATACTCATCCATCCCTACCCAACCCTTTCTCCCAATCCCTTACATCTCAGCTCATACCCGCGTAATAGACCTTGATGCAAGACCTGCCACACACATCCTCCAACCATCATACACCCAGTCAGGTCACAGACATCACCTATCCCATCGAAGGCAGGGCTACGTGTGAAACAAGTCATGTGATCTACAAGCTAAGCTGCAATCACTGTGCTGCATTCTATGTGGGCATAACAACCAACAAGCTGTCTGTCTGTGTGAATGACCACTGACAAACTGAGGCCAAGAAACAAGTGGACCATCCTGTTGCTGAGCATGCTGCCAAACATGACATCCTTCATTTCAGTGACTACTTCACAGCCTGTACCATATGGATCCTTCCCAACAACACCAGCTTTTCTGAGTTGTACAGGTGGAAATTTTCCCTGCAATACATCTGACAATACTGTAACCCTCCTGACCTCAACCTTCTGTCCTCACCCATCCAGCGCCTTCCCTGTTCCCATTCCAGCACTATACAGCCCTCATTTCACCATCACATCGCACCCAGTCTTTTTATTTCTCTCATTTTGTGATACCCCTCCCTCCCCCTCCCCACCCTAGCCTCCTCTTTACCCCCATTTAGTCACCACTCTCATCATGCACTGGTGCTGCTGCTCACAGTGTGTTTTTAATTGCCTGAGACTGCAGTCAAATGAGTGGGTTGCGTTTGCGTGCGCGCGCATGTGTGTGTGTGTGTGTGTGTGTGTGTGTGTGTGTGTGTGTGTGTGTGTATGTGTGATCTATTTTTGATGAAGGCCTTACTGACTGGAAGCTATTTCTGTGACAGTCTTTTTGTTGTGCCTGTCTGTGACTCAGAGTCTCCACTATATGGTAAGTAACAACTTTCCTTTTCATAATATTGCTATAACTTGAATAACATTCATATCTACCACAAAAATGAGAATTTGCCTATATTATATAATTTATATTTTGAACTGTGATTAAAAGAAGAAATCTGCAGAACTCAATATTTAATCAAATGTAATATAATGGCCAAACAACTACTGCACCTGAAATAGGAGCACCTTCTCAACCAGTTGACCTGCAGGTCGATTCCTTAGGCATCTAATAAGCATAGTAGATGAATCAGTATCACAACCTACTGCTGCTCCAAGTCGGAATGCTTTTTCTCTCATTCCCTCTGCATTTGCCCAAGCGCACAATGTTGTGCCACTTGTTGATATGCCTCTGACAAACAAACCTATGCAAAGCACATAATTCTTGTAGATAGATTGAAGTGTACACACAATGATTCATATACATGAAATAACAAATAAAACAGAAATGTGTAGCTGACAAAAAATTTCTCACTGCAGCTGCAACCCCCAAGTAAACAGTTATGGTGTGGTGACCATATGTTTTTGACCCAAATATTCAAACACATTACAAATTATGATATTTAAAAAAGAAAATAATAACAAAAAACTTAATTAAATGTAGTAAATACAAAATATCAGTTTAATGTGTTACAAAAGTACATTAATGTATTCTTTATTAGTATCTTCTAAGCTGAAGGAATACGAATAGATCAACTGTATGTATCAGTGCAGTTTATTTTCTTCAGTATTTCTGTATTCTTCAACAGCATTTGAAAAAATTCAACATAATTTTAATCATAATTTACTCTGTGCACTGGCACTGCTTCCATAGTGTCTACAGCAAGTTGTGTTTTGTCACTGGTTCACATATTTTTCCACAGTGCTAGTGGCAGGAAGGCAGAAGAGAAACTCTGCACAGTCCGATATAATTTCATGCATGCATATGGGGGAAACCAGCTCTGCACCTTGTGCACATCATGAGGCATAACATGCTGAACACCTCCATCTGTTCCATTTTCTACGTTTATGAATACTAAATTCTTTTCTGATTTTTCATTCTGTTTTCAATACAGTTGCAAACGTAATGTGTAAAATGTGCAGCTATATGCTAGAGTGTTATTTAATCAAAGTCTCACTAAAATTCATTGCCCTGTTGATTCTGCTGACCCTCTTGATGTCAATAATGCCATTAATTTTATGAGAGAACCACTTAATCAAAAGCTGTAGCCAACAGTAAATTCTAATATAGTACCCAATGGAAAACCCTTTTGAGCTGAAAGGAAAAAGCATACATTTCACTCTTTCTGAGAACATACTTTAAAATACCTGAAACCAATTAACTTATGAAGTAACTGAAACTGAAAGTTCAGGCCCTCATCATTTCAGTTACCTATTTTGCCTCAGTGCTTGCAAGATTCTGATTTGTAGCACTGTACTTCTGTTGTTACATTTTTTCTGATTCAGACGATACCTCTCATGAATTATTTCACTAATTGAGATTTGGAACAATTTGTCATTACATAAAATTATCTTCATTCCCAACGCAAAAACGTAACAGGGTTCTGTATACTTTTATAATTTACTAACTGTCAACATTTTTCATAAACTGAATAACAACTAAGTCTTATGCTTCAATAAAAGTAACTAAATCTAACCTAGCCAATTTTCAAAAGATTATGGATTGCGAAAATCATAATATGTTGTTATGTCAGTCTTTAACTAGCATACCTCTCCCCAGAATCACCATTTTATGATGGTTGGGAAGTAAATGCTTATCATCTATGTGTAACTAATCTGTAAATATGCATTTGTTCCAGTAGAGACAGTGTTCACTAGTGCAAATCTTCTTCACTGTTCAATTATATTTAATTGTGATGTTTTCTGCTCAACGTAAAAAATGTGTTATTCTGTTGAAATTATTCTGCCACGAGATAGAGATTAATAATCTTGTGACTGTTACGTTGACATACTTTGTTAGCAATGAATGATTGCTAATCATTTTGTCAACTTTAGGTAAACTTAAGTTGAATAAAAAGAGTTATAACCATGTGCAGTATTAACATGCCTTTACCTTCATGCAAAAAAAAAAAAAAAAAAAAAAAAAAAAAAAAAGAAAAAAAAAGGAAGGTGAAACCTTAACTGTCATTAAACTTTTAATATTTCAAAAGTGGCATTAAAAGTGATTAATTTGAACATTACATAATGTGTGGGCCACATTGTTGGAGCTATCCTCCCATCACTGACTGTGTTCAGCATGTCACAATGGCTTAGAGAAGAGATACCAGTTATAGAGAGCACCAAAGCAAGTATAGTGAATTTGTTACAAAAAGTGTAAGTGGGTACACTTTGGTAAGAGTTGAATTTCTTTGTCAAACAGTTTCACCAATTTAGCTGAAACTAACAACAAAATGTACCAAAGAGGTGCAATAAATTAATTTCAACATAAATCATTCCATAACTGTTAAATCCAGGACAAACAGTGTCAGGAATTACCTTTTGAAACACTTAAATTTTATATGTGCAATGCCCAGTGATCAGTCTGATGTTACATCCTCATAGTCAAATGACTGATTCTCCATAATTGTGACATATTGTTTCCATAGTTACAGTTTATGCCAAAAGATGGAATTATACAACACCAAAACCAGTCATCAGCAATAAAATATTGTTGATTCAACTATTGTAACAGTTTTCTTCATTTTGTGAAAAAGCAACTGTATAAAGTTTCGCTTATGATATTCTCATAATCTGGCTCCCAAAATAAGGATATATTCTTGATATTTTTCCTTTCAAGATCTTAAGACATTCTCTGAGTGCCATTTCACATAATGCTCTTTAGTTCAACAAGCCACTTACCTTGACGTTGACCACCATATTTCCGATGGATTCATAACAACATTTGTTTGCTGAGGATTCCAGTAACTGTCATGTACTCTTCACCAAAATAAGTCTTCTTTATTAATTCATATATCTTACTTCTAAATCCCAACATAGAAAAGAGGAAAATTACTTTTCTCTCTCTCTCTCTCTCTCTCTCTCTCTCTCTCTCTCTCTCTCTCTCTCTCTCTCTCTCTCTCTCTCTCTCCCCTCTCCCCCCTCCCCCCCCTCCCTCCCCTACTGCTTTCTCTCTCTGTCCCTCTCACACTACTGGATGTCTCTTCTAAGAATCAACAAGTGCATTATCTTGGTAGATGTTTGCAATTTTGTCTCATGTATTGGTCCACATTGTGCTGTCTGTCTGCTATCATCAAGCAGCAACATTATTCAGTCACTAATGGAGTATTGGTTCTTCTCTGTGTTTTGTTGTTCCTATGAACACATTTTGTTAAGCCAGATATCTCATTAGCCTACTATGAGGCTGTTATATCAAATGGACATTGTAATGTAACAGACTGAGAATTGTTAATGAACAATATGATACACTTGTTTAATAAGCATCGTAATACAGTTGTATATTTCATTTTTCATAGTTAATCTTTAATTTCTTATGTTCCTTCATAGTATTACATCAGTGCTATGCAATTTGCTCATATTTCTGTCATTTTTCCTTTATTTACATTCACTATTCTACAAATAAAATAATCAGCCAGACGATATGTAAGACATTTAATTGTTAACATTACACAATTGTTGCGATAGTCCATTAAATTTTGGGCATGCAGCCGCACAAATAAAATTTCCACCACTGATATTTCGGCCTCGTATCATCCAGCTGTTCTCAGAGTGAGTCACAAGACTGATGACAAGATGCCAAGCGCAGCTTTATATGCTCTACAGCGATGGTACGGCACATGCGGCTCACACATGCTGGTCAGCAGCAGAGAAATTTGTTTACACATGCACTGCCTGTGGCAAAGGCGTACAGACTTTTGATTCACTTATCAATGTATGATCAGTGGCAGTGATACCATGACGACTTCTCTGCAGTTTAATTACCCCAAGAGTCCGATTCCATGCTTTGTCCAAATTAAAACCATTACCTCTATTTATTAACTTATTAGCTACTCTAATCTCTATAGCTCCCTTGAAGACAGATTCCCAAATAGAAGAAGTGCATGTTAAAATGTTCACATCACTGTAATTCATGGAATGCCCTGTATCAAGGCAATGTTTGGCCACAGCTGACTTCTCTGGCTGTAATAAGCGTGTGTATTTTTGATGCTCCACACACCTCTCATGAACGGTGCATGTTGTTTGACTTATGTACGACTTCTCATGATTTCTGCAAGGAATCTGATACATACCAGCTTTACAAAGCTATAAATCGTCCTTCACAGAGCTGAGTAAAGCTGCATCCTTCATGGGGGGTCGGAAGATCACCTTAACATAATGTTTCTCAAGAATACAGCCTTTCTTTGAGGAAAGAGCACCCACATAGGGCAAAAACACTCTTGATCTGAAGGAATTACTATCTTCTTCCCCATTACATACCTGCATTTTAGGTTTTGCATCGAATGCTCTACGAATTTGTTGTGCAGAAAATCCATTCCATTTAAGAATGCTCTTGAGGTATGTGAGCTCCTCTTGCAAATTGTCTTTATCAGATACACAGTGCACCCAATGCACTAAGGTCTTAAGGACACCTCTGGTCTGTGAAGGGTGATGGCAGCACGAAGATATAGGTTTGTGTGTGTTGATTTCCGATATACGGCATGTTCTAATGTTCCATCACCTTTATGGTGAACAACAATATCCAAAAAAGGGAGGCAGCTGACTTTTTCTATTTCCATAATAAATTTAGTGCTAGCATGGATGGAATTCAAATGCTCAAGAGATCGATGTAATTCATCCATCCCAAGGGGACCATACCACGAATATGTCATCCACGTACCTCCAGATGACCGTTGGTTTAAAACTTTCTGAGTCCAGTGCCTTGTCCTCAGTCTTTCATGAATAAATTTGCTACCAGAGGGGAGAGGGGACTTCCCATGGCAACACCATCAATTTGCTCATAAAATTCACCATTCAACTGAAAATAAGATTATAAAAGCACATGTTTAAATAAGGCTATAATGTTCTTATCAAAATGTTGGCCGATAAGAGATAAAGAGTCCTTTAAAGGTATCTTGGTGTATACTGATACCATGTCCAAACTAACAAGCACATCCATACTATTTAGCCCAAAATTGCTAAGTCTCGGAATAAAATCCATAGAATTACAAATGTGGTGACTACATTTTTCTACCAATGGCTTTAATAAGGAAGCTAAGTATTTGGCAGGAAAATACATTGGTGAACCAGTAGTGCTCATTATAGGCCTCATAGACAAGTCCTCCAGACACTCAGCCTTACCCATCTTGTGTACTTTAGGAAGACCATAAAATCTCGGTGGTACTGCACCTTGTAGTAGTAGTAGTAGTAGTAGTAGTAGTAGTAGTTTTATTCATCCGTAGATCTCTTTTTACAAGGATATAGGACATGTCAAAGTATTTACAAGCTTAGATCAATTTACAATAAGCTAATTCGTATACACATATATTTACAGACTTCTAGTTAGAGACAATCATTAGATTTTACTCCTGGTATACAATAATTTATTTACAAATAACTCATTAAATAATGTAATGCCACACTATTCACTCATATTTCACTATCAGTCACTGCACACACTATACACACATTGTTTCATAACACTTCACTCACTACATACACACACACACACACACACACACACACACACACACACACACACACACACACACACACAAACACACACACACACACACAGGTGTGTTCCCATTTGCTATCCTGAAAAACTGAGTCAGCATCCCTTCATAATGAGTGAGATGTTGAGCTCAGAAAGAGGAAGAGGTGTTAGTATTGTGCTATGCATAGCTTGAGGGGAGAGTGTCTCTAGAAAGGAAAAAAGAAGAAAAATAATAAAGTGAAGGTGTTATGTGGAATATTGGATGTTTTATAATCATCATTATTATTATTATTTGTTTGTATAACATTTTTTTATCAAACCCCTACTCTGCTTTATCTAAGTAATCCTTCAATGTATAAAATGTATTGCATAACAGGTACTTTTTAGCTGCCTTCTTAAATAAGTGTATTTTTGAAATTTCTTTAATCTCTTTTGGTAATTTATTGTACAGTTTTATTCCTTGGTAGAAAATGCTGTTTTGAGTTTTATGTTTATTTTTTCTTGGTAAATGTAAGTTGAGTCTATCTCTTGTTGCATGGTCATGGACAGAGCTGTTTGTGCAGTAATTGCCAATGTTACTTTTGATGTGTACAACTGACTGGTAAATGTGTTCACATGGAGCAGTTAAAATTCCCAGTGTTTTGAACAGATCTTTACAATGAGCTCGACTACTATTTCTGGTTATTATTCTTATGGCTCTTTTCTGGAGTTTGAAAATTGTGTTCATATTTTGTGGATTTGTTCCCCAAAAAAGAATGCCATAGCTAAGAATTGAGTGTACATATGAATAATATGTAACTAAAAGACACTGCATGTTACACACAGATGATAGAATTCTAAGGGCATAACATGCTGATGACATTCTGTTTGCAAGTACCTTTGTGTGTTCGCACCACTTCAGCTGAGAGTCAATATTCATTCCTAGAAATTTTGCATTTGTTACACAGTCTATAGAGGTGCCATCTACATTTAATTTAACATTGTCATTTTTCCTCTTCAAACTGAAGTTCATGGCATTAGTTTTCTTTATGTTTAATGTCAATTTGTTGCTTATTGACCAATCGTAAACTTCCTTGAGAGTTTCATTTGCTTTCTCGGTAAGGAGTTCTCTTGTTCTCTCAGTGACTATAATATTGTTGTCATCAGCGAAGAGAATTTTCTCACCATGAGTAACACTACTGGGAAAGTCATTGATGTATATCAGGAATAGTATTGGTCCTAATATGCTACCTTGTACTTTTAAACTTCTTATGACTTCCTTTGGTAGTGATGTAGTGTTCAGCAAGGCAGCAGTCCTTATTGTCAGCCTGATAGTAGGATCTTTGTTAATCTTCCAGTATGCACAAGAACTAAGTAGACCACATATCTTTTCCTTGTAGACTTGTAAACTGCAGAGAAGTCGTCATGGTGTTACCGCCACTGATCATATCTTTTCCTTGTAGACTTGTAAACTGCATAGAAGTTGTCATGGTGTTACCGCCACTGATCATACATCAATAAGTGAATTGAATGTCTGTATGCCTTCACCACAGGCTGTGCATGTGTAAATGTATTTCTCTGCCGCTGACTAGCATCTGTGACCCGCATGCGCAGTACCTCTGTGGTGGAGCAAATTAGGCTGCACTTGGCATCTTGTTGCCAGTCTTGTGACTCACTCTGAAGATGGCCAGATGATACGCAACCAAAATATCAGTGGAGGAAATTTTATTTGCATGGCTGCATGACTGAACTTTAATGGACAATTCATTACGCTGCTAGAAGTTGAAAATGCACAGTAGTGATTTTCATAAAAAGACATTGATTTAGAAAAAGTTATGTGTATTAGATTAATATGAATACTAGTTGTTATTTTGGTCCTTGTGACTGGGTGTCAAAACCTGAGTGTTAAAAACCATAATAAATATACAAAATTAGTCAAATAAGTTATATGTGGTAATTCCAGTAATGCTATCAAAAGAGGAGAAAGTTAATTAAAATCATGATCATAGTAATACTGATTCAAAATGTTAAGTACATTTAATGTGCATCTCAAAGCAAAGTCACCTGGGTTATGAAATTATAAATCTTGACAAAGGAATAAACAGCTGGTGTAGTGGATAACAAGTTCTTGGTCAACTTGTCATGTCAAATTCAGATAAAATCTGAAGCTCCTGAATAACTTCCTCCATCATCATTGTCAGGGTCTACATATGACTTAGACCTTAGCAAAATCCAACAAAATTTTATATACCCATAATAATTTGTGAAATCTCTTTTCATTGCTGATATTGTTAGGCATATGAAACATCATCAAGCCTCAACCTTCACAGAAAAATCACAACTTCATTACACATCGGAGCTGCACATTGACCATACTGTATGAATCTACTTCACAGATTATACCTCCAATGTGACCTCACTCTCCACTCTACCAGTAGAAAGAAAAGGCACACCATCCAAGCTAAGTGTGAGCATAAGCAGTATGCTTATCAGTGGTTTGTATGAAAGATGTAATAATAATTACCATAACTGCTATGAAACTGTTTTTTATTACTGTGGCTTTATGGAATCTCAGATTGCTTTCATGGAACACAAAACCGTATCAGTGAATAATATTGTTGTATGTAAACAGACTGCACATATGAAGTCATACCATGTAGTAGACCAATATATTAGCATTCATTATGTAATAGTAAAAAGACAAATAACTTAAACAGTTCATCGCTGTCTTAGAGTGAGGTATTAAGTTACACAAATCTTTCTTGTAGACAAAAAAAATTGACTTCAAACTCAAATCATATCTACTTGAAAACTCCTTCTACACCACAGAAGCATTTGTGAATGTTTAAAACTGTAATGTGTGTGTATGGGGGTGGGGGGGGGGGGGGGGGGGCAAGGGAGAGAGAGCAAGAATTATAGATAACTGTGTTAAAAATGTGCTGTAGTTTAAAATAAATGGAAATGATCACCATGTTGCTATGTTTCTTGCTAAGAATGTGTATTACAACAGTAATCTAAATAAATTGTACCACATCACCATAGAAAGAAAGATAGCAATTATGATCCATGGAATATGTAAATTTTACTTTAAGTGAGAGTAAAATAAAAATAATTTTTGTCCTTGTTACCTTTTGAAAGTGGTGACAGGAAATGATATTGCACACTTGATGCACCTGCTGATGCCCCTGCAATTGTTACACTGTCAGGATTTCCTCCAAATGCTGCTATATTCTTCTTAACCCACTTCAATGCCAGTACCTGATCTTTCAACCCATTGTTGCCAGGAAGCACCTCATCTAAAGTACTTAAAAACCCTGTTAAAGAAAATTATGCCTCCATTAACACATCACATCATAGTTTTTAGAAACTAGTATGAAGAAGAAACTTCAGAAAAAGTAACAAGTTAACATACGTACTGTGGAATATATTTAAAAATAATTGACTATTTCAAACAATGGAAAATCCAGGATGGAATGTAACAATATTAGAGAAGGAAAGTTGCTACTCACCATAGAGCAGAGATGCTGAGTCACAACAGGCAAACCAAAAGATTCACACAATTACAGCTTTCAGCCATTAACAATAGACACTCATACACACAAGCACACACACACTCATGCAAATGCAACTTGCACACAAGTTTGCAGTCTCAGGCAACTGAAGCCACACTATTGCCATAGTGAACAACAAAAACTATTATTATTAGTGAAAACATATAGAGATTCCCTGTTTCAGACTTAAATCTGTGAATAACTAACTAACATCTCTTATTGCAATATGAAAAAACTCCAGTTTCTACCCCAAATCCATATGGAGTATATACTAATTGAGATTATGTAGACTGGAACGGATATTGTTTGTCATGAAGAACATTGAAGAAAAAAACATAATGACATGTAAGTTTAAGAATTTGAAGATACTTGAAGATATCTATATAGGAGATCTGTTTATCACTGAATTGTCCAAAGGCATTTATTGTGTAAAGTAACTTGGGAGTGAAAGTACACAAATGTTTTTTCCTGTAGGTTAAGACAATGAGATATATTTTAGAGCAAAGTTTTTCCTATTTTTTTTCAAAGTTTTGACAGATGTAGATCATTATACTCTCTTCATAGTCATGTGATATGGGAATAAATAAGTAACTGAACAAATCGCAACTAATAAAGATGATAATGAAATTCTTGTTTCTCAGTAGAAATTACAGCTATTCTTTCATTTTTACACTGATATTTCAGTCTAAATGTCAAACCCAAAAACATGGTTTGCCTTGGTGGACAACTTCTTGGACATGCATGGAATAATTAATGAAGATGTTTATTTTACTCGACTTATCAGCCATCTCCGTGATCATAGAGATGTTATTAGTTATTTGCTTCTTAACCCATCTATGCAACCTAAACACGTCACATTGGATTCTTCTTACTGAATGCCTCTTGCACCTTCTGCAGAGGTGATAGATCACATCATCCATAAGGTACAGCTTGGAGACATAACACCTCCACAGCTGTGGAAGAACATTTGAGTGCATGTCCGTTTGGACAACATGCCTGATGTTACCTTGTGGGCACTGTGGCTTATCAAACTTCCAGCTACCCTGCAACTGGTAGCTCATGTATATAGTATCATCCACCACCAACAGATTTTCCCTATGGCTGGCTCATTGCCTTTGCTCCAAAGTTAGTAACAGCTCTCCTGCTTCCTGGCCGTCACCTCTGTACCTGGCTGCAGCTCAACAAGCTACCTCTTTGCTACCTGGTGGATTGCTGCTGGCACCTCGTGCTCCCCCCTCCATCCTCCTGGCTGACCTGGAATGCAGCTTGTCTGAAGGCACACATAACAGTCCACTCTGGATCCTGCAAATGCCATGTGCTGGTACCATGTGGCAGCTTCTGACAGTGGCAGACTCAATGTCACACACTCCACCAGCAACCTCACATTTCTGGTTGACACTGGAGCAGATTCCAGTGTCATTCCTCCTCCTGCACTCCCTTGAGACTTCTCCCTATGATGTTAGTTCTTCATGCTGCCAAAAACTTTGACATTACTGTCCATAATGATGCTGACCTCCAGCTCTAGTTAGGTAGGAGCTTCAATTCCTTTAGTTCTTCCATTCCACTAATGTGGAAAGCCGTGTCCTTGAGATCAAATTCCATAAACATTTTGGTCTCTCTCTCCCAACCTGCATTTGGTTCAGTACAATCCTCTTCTTTGTACTACCTCTGAATGCTCCTGTTAGACAGCTAACCTTGTCAACTCACTAGCTGAGCTTGCGACTCAGTGCTATGAGATTGACATCCTCTGTTTCAACAACATCCTACATCAGATGGTGTTCAATCTGTGAGCCAACATGACAGATGCCCTTCACATGGTCAACGACATCATTGTTTCAATGCTGTTTCATGTTTCCATGCCCACCACTTCCTCTCTCCCAACCATGCTTCATACAACTCAGGTCAGAGACACACAAACTATCAATGTTTTGTGTGATCAGGCACTTCCATCTCATGTAAATATGCTTGGTCCCCCCACATACTCAAACTGCAATCACAAATGGTATCTGTGATAGGTTATCAATTACAGAAGACTGTCTGGCCCATTATAAGGCCCAACAGCTAAATTCTAAGAAGCTTCATTATGTGAAAGAATGCTGGAATCATGTGTCCCTTGAATAGCAACTGATTGTCATCCGTTCACCTAGTTCCTAAGAAAGATTGTGCTCGTCATACATGGACAATCACAAGCTCAACTCTCGTACTCTCTATACCTCACATTCAAGACTTTGCTCAACCATTCATTGGCACAGGATTTTTAGTGTGATTGACAGTGACTAAATGTATCATCATTTAGTATCATAGATCGATACCACCCTCACTGGCATCTCACAGTTGGTAACAGAAATGCACATTTCCAGCAGATGCTGGTAGTGGTCTTAAAGGTCCATGTGGATCCAATGATACTCACCTGCTCAGCCACACTTTCAGTGGCTCCAACTATGAGTACCCTCTGCTACCACGATATAGGATGGCTGGTGGCAGCAGCACGGCCCAGTCTCCGTCACATCCTTCTGTCTTATTTACCAAGTTGACAGTTTGCTTGTGCATTTGTAGTGGGAGTATCACTCTGCATGACACTCTTCAGTTTGCTTCTTGTAGTAGCTTCAGTTTATTACTGTGTTCTTTTGTAAATTTTCTATGCAAGGCTTGTAAAAAGCTACAAGTTAAGTAAAACTTCTATTTCCAGTGTTTACATGTTCACTAATCATTTCTGCTCCTGTCCAGTTTTCGTACCATTACAGCTGCTTCACCACTCTGAAGCCCAACTCTCCTTACTATTGTGTATGAAGTAGCACACAATACATCAGATCCCTATATACAAAGATGACATACCATAAACAGCTATCATTATGCCATTAGGCTTGTTTGAATGCTCCTTTATACTGTGTGATCTCAAGAAAGCTGCTTGGATGTGGCAATGATTTACTGACTCTGTACCTTTTTCCATACCTTCTTGCTATGCCTATCTTGATGACATTCTCATCTAGTCCGCCATTGCCGAGAAGAACAAGCAACACTTAATGCATGTCTTTAAAGACCTCCCCAACCATGGTGTGGAGATTGACCACAACAAATCACGATTGTGGCACAGTAGTGTTAACTTCCTTGGTCACACCATCTCCACTGAGGGAAACAATCTGACATCAGACTGTGTTGCATTTATCAATCATCATCATTCCTCAGAATGCTAAATTTTTTACAGTCCCATATACCTCAAGCTGCTTCTCTCCAAGTCTCATCGATGGATGCCTTGGCAGACAAAAACACTTCTGAGGTGTCCAAAGTGAAATGGTTCAACAAAATGATCCGCACATTTGATGCTCTCAAGAGTGCCCTTACGAATGACATTACACTCAGGCATCCACTTACTGATGCATGCATCTCTGTCATGACCAACACAAGTGAATCATTGACTGGTGCCATTCTTCAGAAGCATGTTGGCAATACAACCAACCTCTCCATTTTTTCTCAAAGCAACTCTCCCCTTCCCAATACAACTGGTCAGGGTTTGATGGGAAATGTCTCATGATCTATGAGGCTGTGTGATATTTCTGTGAGGACATTGAAGGACAGGAAGTCACAATCTACACCACTCACAAATTGCTCAAAGATGCACTCTGCAGCTCTGCCAATGATATTCCCTACTGATGTTTACATCTTAGGGACTTCATTAGTGAATGAAACACAAATGTCTGCTACATCAGGGGGGGGGGGGGGGGTGATAATGTTGTCACAGATTACATGTAATGTGAGCATGCCACATCTTCTACCTTGGACTTATATGTATTAGTGTGGTTGGGCACAGAAGATTTGCACATTCAAAATTTGCAACAAGGCACCACTTTCCATTGGCAGTTGAATCCCAACGTCTTCCGGATTCTTCACGTCCAGTGCTGTGCAATACCTCTACAGGCATTCTTCACTCCTTGGTCATGGCCTCCCTCTAATATCTACATCTACATCTACATGACTACTCTACAATTCACATTTAAGTGCTTGGCAGACGGTTCATCGAACCACAATCATACTATCTCTCTACCATTCCAGTCCCTAACAGCTAGCAGGAAAAACGAACACCTAAACCTTTCTGTTCGAGTTCTGATTTCTCGTATTTTATTTTGATGATCATTCCTACCTATGTAGGTTGGACTCAACAAAATATTTTTGCATTCGGAAGAGAAAGTTGGTGACTGAAATTTCGTAAAAAGATCTCGCCATGACGAAAAGCGTCTTTGCTGTAATGACTTCCATCCCAATTCGCGTATCATATCTGCCACACTCTCTCCCCTATTACGTGATAATACAAAACGAGCTGCCATTTTTTGCACCCTTTCAATGTCCTCCGTCAATCCCACCTGGTAAGGATCCCACACCGCGCAGCAATATTCTAACATAGGACGAACAAAAGTAGTGTAAGCTGTCTCTTTAGTGGACTTGTTGCATCTTCTAAGTGTCCTGCCAATGAAACCCAACCTTTGGCTTGCCTTCCCCACAATATTATCTATGTGGTCTTTCCAACTGAACTTGATCATAATTTTAACACCCAGGTACTTAGTTGAATTGACAGCCTTGAGAATTGTACTATTTATCAAGTAATCGAATTCCAACGGATTTCTTTTGGAACTCATGTGGATCACCTCACACTTTTCGTTATTTAGCGTCAACTGCCACCTGCCACACCATACAGCAATCTTTTCTAAATTGCTTTGCAACTGATACTGGTCTTCGGATGACCTTACTAGACGGTAAATTACAGCTTCATCTGTGAACAACATAAGAGAACTGCTTAGATTGTCACCCAGGTCATTTATATAGATCAGGAACAGCAGAGGTCCCAGGACACTTCCCTGGGGAACACCTGATATCACTTCAGTTTTACTTGATGATTTGCTGTCTATTACTATGCACTGTGACCTTCCCGACAGGAAATCACGAATCCAGTTGCACAACTGAGACGATATCCCATAGGCCCGCAGCTTGATTAGAAGTCGCTTGTGAGGGTTTTTGGACATTTGAGATCTGGCACACCCAGGAATTAAGGCTACCACATGCCTCATGACAGAATGTTTCATCTGGCCTGGAGTAAAAAATACCTTTTGCCCTTGGACACACATCTGCTCACCTTGACAGCACAGCAAGATTGGTTGTCACGCTCAACCCTCTCTAGGACAATTCAGACTACCAAAAGGATGGTTATGTCACATACACCTTGCCCTTGTGGATCCCTTGGAACATTTTAGGTACATACTATCATTCATTGTTTATACAAGCAAGTGGGTGGTGGCTGTTCCCCTCTCAGAATATCTGCCAGTTCAGTCGCATTAGCCCTTATCATTACATGGCTCTTCTGCTTCAGCTGTCCCTCTCAACAGGGATGCTTGTTTTATCGAACAAAATCCTGTAAACTTTCAGCTGATTTGTTTTTAGAGGCACTTCATTTACATTTCATTAAATATGAATTATTATTCTGTATTTTGAAAACGTTTTATTATTACTGTTATTATTATATCATACTTGCCAAGTACATTAAGTCTGTAATTTACTGTCACCAACACTACACTGCGGTCCATTATGTAGTGTGGTCCATACCAGTCACCACCTCCAAACATGAACGCACCTGGGTGGAAAAAGATAGCTACATCCAATTTTGGATGTATAGAATTTACTGATGGCAGCTGAAACAAGAAAAGATAATTTTTTACTGACTTATAATATGAAATACAAATTTTTCTCAATTTTACTGCTTCAGATGGCACAACAAATATAATATATTCCTTTGAATAGCCAACTGTAAAATGAAAAGGTGAGTTAAGAAAAAAAAAAAAGAGAGAGAGAGAGAGAGAGAGAGAGAGAGAGAGAGAGAGAGAGAGAGAGAGAAAAGTAAGTCCTACAAGTTAGCAAATATTGTGCTGAACAACTCTTTGAATTACATGATATGGTAGTGGGTCTGTAAACATACAAATTTATAGTACTGAACATTAACAGGCCATCAGTGGGAAATATATTTACTTTCAGCAGCTAATTGGAGAGAGTATTAATAAGTTCATGCCAACTTAACTAGAGATTAATTGTGAGGTGTTGTATGTTTATTTTCTGTCAGACTGTACTCATCTAGCATACCTAAAGTTGTCAATGTACACCTTTGGATTGTTTCCCACAGAAATATTACAAACAAGGTTTGCATGTCATACTACAGCAGCCACTGTCATCTTGTTTTTCAATGCAAGGACCTTCAGAGATTTAGATATAAAATGTATAGTATAAGTAAATGATTTATCTGGGAATGAATAAAGCATATTGATTAGTTATGTTCAGATCATAAAAGAAATGTGCTATACAAGAGAATCATGAAACAAAATGATGGAATTGCATTTTTGGCCAGGAGGCCCCATCTGGGGCCATTCAGCCACCTGCTGCAAGTCTTTCTATTTGACACTACTTCAGCAACTTGCGCATCAATGGCGATGAAATGATGATGGGTACAACACAATAGCCCATTCCCAAGCAGATGTATCTAACCCAGCAGTGAATCAAACCAATGTTTGCAGCATTGCAGTCGGCTGCACTGACTACTCTTCGAACACAGAGATGCATAACCACTGGAAATATTCACTCAAATGTTTCCTAATGAATCAGAATCTGAATTTTTACTGTCTCATGACATACAAAGTTAAATCATTGATTTAATGTACAGAGGACTTGTGAACACAGAAACAACACATAACAATAGTACTAATATAAAAAACATAATTATTACAGTCATTTATCTGAGATAGAACTGGTAAGTTTAATTAACAACCATTTGCTTTCTTGTTCAGATTTTCATATTATCAATCCAAAATTCCTCTAAAGAACTATTGAATTCCTGTGCTAAAAACTTTTGTACCTTTTGTTTCAGTTACCCTAGCTACATGCTGTGGATTTGTTTATTTTTTAGAATATTGTAAACTTTCATGTCCATATGTTCTGGGGTTTGTACATACAGCATTAATCCATGAGTGGGAAACATGATATTCCCCTTGTTCCTAGTGCTACATTGATGTTTAAAATTATTATCTATGAATAAGTTGCCGTTGGTGGGGAGGCTTGCATGCCTCAGCGATACAAATGGCCATACCATAGGTGCAATCACAATGGAGGGGTATCTGTTGAGAGGCCAGACAAATGTGTGATTCCTGAAGAGGGGCAGCAGCCTTTTCAGTAGTTGCAGGGGCAGCAGTCTGGATGACTGACTGATCTGGCCTTGTAACACTAATCAAAACGGCCTTGCTGTGCTGGTACTGCGAACGGCTGAAAGCAAGGAGAAACTACAGCTGTAATTTTTCTTGAGGGCATGCAGCTTTACTGTATGGTTAAATGATGATGGCGTCCTCTTGGGTAAAATATCCGGAGGAAAAATAGTCCCCCATTTGGATCTCCAGGTGGGGACTACTCAAGAGGATGACATTATCAGAAGAAAGAAAACTGGTGTTCTACAGATCGGAGTGTGGAATGTCAGAGCCCTTAATCGGGCAGGTAGGTTAGACAATTTAAAAAAGTAAATGGATAGGTTAAAGTTAGATATAGTGAGAATTAGTGAAGTTCGGTGGCAGGAGGAACAAGACTTTTGGTCAGGTGAATACAGGGTTATAAATACAAAATCGAATAGGGGTAATGCAAGAGTTGGTTTAATAATGAATAAAAAAATAGGAGTGTGGGTAAGCTATTACAAACAGCATAGTGAACGCATTATTGTGGCCAAGATAGACATGAAGCCCATGCCTACTACAGTAGTACAAGTTTATATGCCAACTAGCTCTGCAGATGATGAAAAACTGATGAAATGTATGATGAGATAAATGAAATTATTCAGGTAGTGAAGGGAGATGAAAATTTAATAGTCATGGGTGACTGGAATTCAAGAGTAGGAAAAGGGAGAGAAAGAAACATAGTAGGTAAATATAGATTGGGGGTAAGAAATGAAAGAGGAAGCCGTCTGGTAGAATTTTGCACAGAGCATAACTTAATCATAGCTAACACTTGGTTCAAGAATCATAAAAGAAGGTTGCGTACATGGAAGAATCCTGGAGATACTAGAAGGTATCAGACAGATTATATTATGGTAAGACAGAGATTTAAGGACCAGATTTTAAATTGTAAGAAATTTCCAGTGGCAGATATGGACTCTGACCACAATCTATTGGTTATGAACTGTAGATTAAAACTGAAGAAACTGCAAAAAGATGGGAATTTAAGGACATGGGACCTGGATAAACTAACTAAATCAGAGGTTGTACAGAGTTTCAGGGAGAGCATAAGGGAATAGGGGAAAAAATACAGTAGAAGAAGAATGGGTACCTCTGAGGGATGAAGTAGTGAAGGCAGCAGAGGATCAAGTAGGTGAAAAGACGAGGGCTAGTAGAAATCCTTGGGTAACAAAAGAAATATTAAATTTAATTGATGAAAGGAGAAAATATAAAAATGCAGTAAATGAAGCAGGAAAAAAGGAATACAAATGTCCCAAAAATGAGATCGACAGGAAGTACAAAATGGCTAAGCAGGAATGGCTAGAGGACAAATGTAAGGATGTAGAGGCTTATCTCACTAGGGGTAAGAGAGATACTGCCTACAGGAAAATTAAAGAGACCTTTGGAGAAAAGAGAGCCACTTGTATGAATGTCAAGAGCTCAGATGGAAACCCAGTTCTAAGCAAAGATGGGAAAGCAGAAATGTGGAAGGACTATATAGAGGGTCTATACAAGGGTGATGTACTTGAGGACAATATTATGGAAATGGAAGAGGATGTAGATGAAGATGAAATAGGAGATACGATACTGCATGAAGAGTTTGACAGAGCACTGAAAGACCTGAGTCAAAACAAGGCCCCGGGAGTAGACAACATTCCATTAGAACTACTGATGGCCTTGGGAGAGCCAGTACTAACAAAACTATACCATCTGGTGAGCAAGATGTATGAGACAGGCGAAATACCCTCAGACTTCAAGAAGAATATAATAATTCCAATCCCAAAGAAAGCAGGTGTTGACAGATGTGAAAATTACCAAACTATCCGTTTAATAAGTCACAGCTGCAAAATACTAATGTGAATTCTTTACAGACACATGGAAAAACTGGTAGAAGCTGACCTCGGGGAAGGTCAGCTTGGATTCCATAGAAATGGTGGAACACTTGAGGCAACACTGACCTTACGACTTATCTTAAAAGAAAGATTAAGGAAAGGCAAACCTACATTTCTAGCATTTGTAGACTTAGAGAAAGCTTTTGACAATGTTTACTGGAATACTCTCTTTCAAATTCTAAAGGTGGCAGGGGTAAAATACTGGGAGAGAAAGGCTATTTACAATTTGTACAGAAACCAGATGGTAGTTATAAGAGTCGAGGGACATGAAAGGGAAGCAGTGGTTGGAAAGGGAGTGAGACAGGGTTGTAGCCCTTCCCCGATGTTATTCAATCTGTATATTGAGCAAGCAGTGATGGAAACAAATGAAAAATTCAGAGTAGGTATTAAAATCCATGGAGAAGAAATAAAAACTTTGAGGTTTGCCGATGACATTGTAATTCTGTCAGAGGCAGCAAACGACTTGGAAGAGCAGTTGAAAGGAAAGGATAGTTCTTGAAGGGAGGATGTAAGATGAACAAAAGAAAACGAGGATAATGGAATGTAGTCGAATGAAATCGGATGATGCTGAGGGAACTAGATTAGGAAATGAGACACTTCAAGTAGTAAAGGAGTTTTGCTATTTGGGGAACAAAATAACTGATGATGGTTGAAGTAGAGAGGATATAAAATGTAGACTGACAATGACAAGGAAAGCATTTCTGAAGAAGAGAAATTTGTTGACATCGAATATAGGTTTAAGTGTTAGGAAGTCATTTCTCAAAGTATTTGTATGGAGTGTAGCCATGTATTGATGTGAAACATGGATGATAAATAGTTTGGACAAGAAGAGAATAGAAGTTTTTGAAGTGTGGTGTTACAGAAGAATGCTGAAGGTTAGATGGGGTAGATCACATTACTAATGAGGAGGTACTGAATAGGATTGGGGAGAAGAGAAGTTTGTGGCACAACTTGACTAGAAGAAGGGATCGGTTGGTAGGACATGTTCTGAGGCATCAAGGGATCACCCATTTAGTATTAGAGGGCAGCGTGGAGAGTAAAAATCGTAGAGGGAGACCAAGAAATGAATACACTGAGCAGATTCAGAAGGATGTAGGCTGCAGTAGGTACTGGGTGGATAGAGTAGCATGGAGAGCTGCATCAAACCAGCCTCGGGACTGAAGACCACAACAACAACAATCATTTTGTGTGTTACCCCAAAAAATAAGGCCATACCTTACAACCAACTCAAATAACCTGTGGTAAACTACTTTTCTTGCCTCTGTGCTAGTTGAATATGACAGAATCTTCATTGTACAGGTCAGACTGCTTGATTTATTTGCTAATTACTTTATATGTGAAGTCCTGGATCAATTTTGGTCCAGAGTCATTCCTAAAAACTTGACACAGCGTGCTTTCTTCAGTTCTTGGTTTCTATGATTAATGTGGGTTTCATTTGCCTCAGAGGTTTTTGTTTTAAACAACAGTAAATGTGTTTTTCCAAAATTCAGTTGATGCAGCATGCAAGCAGTTGAGTGACCTATCTTTGGAATGCCATCTTTGAGGTTGGTGACAGATAGCACATGGGCCTTCAGTCCTTTGCAAACTTTTGAATTGGAGTGACTGTGTGTTTATGTATAATGATATCAAGCTGATCATTAAAGTGCTTATCTCTACAAGTGGAATCTTAGTGTATTCATTTAAGTCATCATACCTAGTTGGACAAATCCATTTAGTTAGTACTAGATTTCTAAGCTATTCAATAGATTTGTGACAGTTGAGGGAATTTGTTCCAAGTCACTGCTTTCAACAAGGGCAGAAATATCATGCACAAATAAAACTGAGTGTGAATTAATGTTGAGGGGAAAGTCATTTAAGAAACCAAACTACTGCACATACACTGTGACCCTTGATTACAACAGTATCACCAAGAAGACTGCCACAGTGATATGACATCAGATATTTAGTAGCTGAGTTGGCATGAAAGTCAAAGAAGCTGCAGATAATGGAATTTGTATAGTACTTCAGATGTGGATCCTAGTCAAGCACACAGTTTTCTTGTGAATACATCAGTATTCAATTACTTCTATATATATATATATATATATGTATACATATAAAAAGCTTAAAACAAAAGTGTACATCGTTACTCAAATAATAGTTTACATTATATATTATACATTAGTAAAGTGAGAAATTGTGCTTTTATTTATTTGCTGAGACCATGTTCAGTAAGCTTTAGGAGTCTTTTGCACACACATCAAACAGTAAAGTAAGGCCTCATGTGATCTGTCAGTATTGCTACCATTCTTGTGGCTTTCCTGGTGCTGCAGCAGAGAGAATAGCAATAACAGTGGTGTGGTCAACAACAACATGGGATGCGTTGTAACAAAACAGGTACATTCTTTCCATCAGTTGTTACATTTTTCCTCCTCCCAATATCATCAATAATGTTATTTTATGAACATGTGCACAGTATCTAAAATTCCAAAGATTTAGCCAGGGCTTAACCAACACAAGTTTATTATGTATTACAGTCTTTTGGTTACCAGGAGTTAATGAGCCAGCTACTTTGCCTAACACTCACACTAATTAAAAAAAAGATAATTAATTTCACATTTTGTTTTCATTGTTCATATGTAAACTTATACCTAATTGCCAATTTCCTGATAAAGCAGATGAAGAAGATATAGAAATAAGTAAAACATTTATACACTCACTGATGAAAATATGTGCACCCATTTAATTCCGGGGTATTGAAAAAATTGTTACTGAAACATAATCCCATATTTTGGCAACCTAACCAGCATAATGCAATAAAGATTATCACTGTAACTGAAAGTCCTATTTAAACACAACTTGCCCTCTACTATTGAGTTACTCAGATATACAGGGTGCTACAAAAAGGCACGGCCAAACTTTCAGGAAATATTCTTCACACACAAATAAAGAAAAGATGTGGCCATACCATTTTGCAATGCCCTGTATACAGCTTTAATTAAAATTTGTGAAAATCTATAAAAGAACAACAGCTAAAGTCAGGTCTAATTATTGTAATTCTATATAAAAATCTTGTTGAAAGCCATTTTAAGTCAGTCTGCAGTAAGTTGTGGAATGAGTACAACCTGTATCTGAAAATGTGGGATAAGATGTTGCAGACAACGTAGTCCAAAGTACAACCCTGAAAATGTAATCACTTTAATTAGTGAATCAGTGACTGTTTGTTAATGACTGACTGTGAACTTGCAATTAATTTTTTGAACTATGTTGATCTTCTGAAAATATTGCAACAATATGATTAGAATAGGAGCAGTGTTTACTTCCAATAGTTATTTTTTGTGCACATCATCTTTGTATTGCTATGACCATTAGACTTAAAGGACAGGGTTTTAAGAGTACAAGTCTATGACAGTGTTCCTATACATGTTTGCCACATATGAGCTCTAGTGGCTAGTTATGTTTATGTTAGGTTACTGCACTCCAACAATATTCAGGATATTAGTGCAGTATTTGGATAGCTGTTCATCTGTGTGTAATTTAAACAGACTAGTGCTAAACAGTACTTTAGTCAACATCTGAGTCCAAGTAAGATGTTTGAACTGCAAGCTTCTCATGTGGGCAAAATAATTATTACCCATTTCATAAAGACTGACCTCTGACTTTCAGCTCATATTCTGATCACACTGTATGATGAAAATCAATGTGTTATACCCTGCTGGAATTGTGGAAATGTCTAATTTTATTTGGTGTATGAATATTTTATTTGGAAAGGAGGCAGTGTATTTGATAATATTTAAAAGGAAGCGTGCTTTTTCTATCATTTTTTGGTGAGTGTCAAATTTGAGAAGTCGTAAAATTCAGACAGCAATTAGGAGAAAAATGTAGAGAAGCTTCATGTCTTGCATCACCAAAAAAGAGTTCTGGCATGTGACAGAAGTTTGTACTGGACAAGTTTACACAGGGAGTCATAAAAAGAAAAACCAATGACTTCTATGCAAAAAAAGCAGTTTCCAGCAGTGGCAGTCATGGTAAAAGTTGAAGACTGAAGTAGAGGATTTTCCAGATATGAATGAAACAACAATTTAGGACACTTTTTGAAAATTGGGCTTCAGATACAAAAAGTTTAACAATAAACCTATGGTGATGGAAAATAGTCAAGTAGCAAGAAAAAGAGATGAGCTCTTGCAGGAAATAAGACACCTATGCAACACTGGATGAACTATTTATTACAACGATGAGAATTGGTCTGGGGCAAATCATTTAAGAAAGTTTGGTTGACAGGAACAAAAAATCACTTATACACCACAAAATGTACACAATTATTGCAGAGGAAGTGTTCATGAGTGGAATGGATAGAAACAAGGAATTTAAACATTGTCCAGTTCTGGAAAAAGGACTGTAATGTGCCAAATATGAAACAAAGATGGATTCATGCAAAATGCTGGATTATGTTTTATTGGGCAAAAAGGAGGTGCAGGGTATTATTCTGAAACGAATGTCAGAGACTACAAAGAGTGGTTTAGGAGTGTTCTCAAAAAATTATTAAACAAATTTGCGATTGTTTTAGATCAAGCTCCATATCATATGGTATAACTCAGTATCACAAAATCCATCTATGAAATGGAAGAAGGATTCTATTATTGTTGAATGGATGGAAAGCAATAATGTAGAGCTTCCATCTAATGCTGAACCATATGAGGAATTTACTAAAGCTGGGCTACTAGAACATGAGCAACTGTACTTCAGGGCACAGGAATACCTTTTGGAAAGTATATTGCAATCAGTGAACAAGGAAATTAAACTTCTGTGTTTGCCTGGAGCTCACCACAAACTGAACACCATTGAACTTATTTGGTCATTTGTCAAGAACAATGTAGTAAAGTAGAACAAGAATTTTAAAACAAATAATACTTTACAGTTGTGTCTATCCACTCTCAAGAGTGTTACCCAATGTATCTGGAAGAATTCAGTAAGTCATGTAAACAAACCTGTAAACAGTTATGCACAAAGAACCCTCTGTCTTGACAAACCAATAGAATCACATCTGATTCAAGTATATGAGTGCAATGGCAGCAGCTAGACCTCAGCCAGCAGCAAAAGCAATTACAATAGGTTTTATTTCAGACACCATTCTTTAATGCAATATCTATTCGGCTAATCAAGTTTTCCGTCTAATGCTGAAGTGTGCTATCCAAATGTTCATTTATTGTGAGCTGCTTGCATATCAAGCATTTATTTGCAATTTCCCATATTATTTCTCTCTGCTTGTGACAAAAACTGAACATGGCAATACTGTACTGGAATGTGACTATGAAGTTGTTGTTCTTCACTGCTGCATAGGTGCTTATTGCACATTAGAACAGTGGAAGTACACTGGTGTGAAAACTACACCACACCACAGCCTCACATATACTGCAGCTATTGATATAATTGCTTTACAGATGCTTAATTAACAAACATGAGGAATATTCATTAGGAAAGGTGTATAATGCACCCAAAAAAAGTTAAAGCTTCACAATAGTACCTTCTCCATCACAATAGCTAAAATGGTAAGCTAAATCACAGCATCTTGTATTTGACACTATAGTAATGACACAAGTAATCACAAAATAATGAAAATCCATCTGAACAGAACAAGGCTTTATCATTAAGCTGTGCAAAGGAAATTTTTCTATTAATTTCAGTCTGATTTTTATGCATTCCTAGAGTTGACACTCACCAAAAAAGCTATAGAAATTATGGTTTCTCTTGAATATTACCACATATGTCGCCCCTATTTCAACTAAGATGTAATATTCACACATTACATGAAAGTAGATATTTACATGGTTCTTGAAAGGTATAACAAATCGATGTTTGTATTGCATTGTAATTAGAATATGAGCTCAAAATCAGGGGTCAATCATTATGAAATGAATAACAGTAGTATATTGTCGCTATCACTAACTTTTCAGCCAGAAGCACAACCACTGAGGGCATACTTGTACAGATAACGGTTATGCTACAACAGGGGTGGTACAATGTCATCTTTTCAGGTGAGTCTTGGTTCTTAGTACAGCTGTGTATCCCGATTGCATTTCTCATTGTCATATGGGTACATCACCTGGCATGCCACTGGGTACACAACATGATCACCCCTGATTCTCGCAGCTGGTAATTTGGAGAATAGGCCTTACATTTTTGACATGTTAAGGCAGTAGCTGTGCCCAATCTTTGAGGTCTCCATGATGTTATCTTTCAATAAGGTAACGAAAGACTACATGTTGTCTGTTCTGTCCTGAACCTTGATACAGAGGGTCTTTGGTTGCTGCCATCGGCCTCCACATTTTCCACATCTCTCAACCAACACAAATATCTGATCAAAGGTCGCCAACAGAGTGGCACACCATCACTTGCCAGTTGCTATGACTGGTGAACTCTGACACAGAGGTGAAGCGATATGGAACAACATACCCATATCTGTCATCAGACCTCATTCTGACTTGACACCCAGCTAACAATACAACTTCTATCACTGCCAAAGGTGGCATACCTGTGTCATAAACTTTCCACCTTGTATACCTCTAAATCACCTACACACAGTAAAATTCCCTTTCTATACTTCTCCACAGATTGTCCCAGAAACGTGTAAAATGCAGGAAAGTGTAATATGGGAAAGCATAGGAAACACAACAAGCAAAAATGAATAAATTACTATTATTCCCATTCTCTTTATATTATTCAGAATATGAAATTCCGTCTATTTAAAAAATCGTCTATTTAAAACAATCTGAAATAATTGTTTTGGTTTCCTCCACAGTGTACAAAGCGATAATTACAAAGGCAGTAGGTGAGTGCTGACATACACAAATGCATGCAGGTTTCCCACTTCATTCCAATCCTGTTGAATGGTGTAAAAAAAACATGGGCGCGAAAGTCTTTCATGAAACCACATTAAAAATATATTCATGTTCTAATGTGACAATGATAATGATTATAAAATTGCAGTAAATAAAACTTTTAACAAAATACTGGTTAAAACACTGATTATGGTAGTCTTCACAAACAGAGAACCACAGGCACAAAATTTATAGCTTGTTGCTGACAAGAATGTTACTTGGTTCAGGGGCATCCTGGGTGAGAAAAAGGACAGAAATTGTTTCCATGTTATGGACCACATCAAGGAGGAGCATTTCCATCTAACATCATGTCGTATGAACCTAAGATAGCAAGCCTAGTACGGATTAGCGTATGTCATGCGGAAGTAACAATGACTCATGAAACCCCGTTATAGAGATGACTATCTTCAGAAATGGTGTTTATTTGCATAAATGGCTATGAAATTATACTACAGCTGTTGGAATACAATGTTATGAGCAGAAGAAAAGTTGCTACTAGAGTCACTATAATAAGATCAGGCAGTGACTCAGCATACTTTCCTACCAATTCCAAACACTGCAAATTCATAATACAGGTGGCTGAGGCACAATACAACGCCAATGAAAATTTTGGTTCCTTGGCTAGCTCTTTGTTATGTGATCAGTAACAATGTGTGCAGTCTCCATTTTCTGCTTTGTTCCAAGACTACCTTTGAGCAGGAATATGGTGCACTTTTGGCAGAAATCCATATGAAAATCAGTGTTAAAGGTCATGATAACATCAAAGAAAACTTAAAACATGAGAAATGTTGCAACACAGAATTTATAATGGTGGGAAAGCATTGCTTTGAGAGAACAGGACTTCTTTTGGAGCCAAAAAAGAGAATGTAAAAAGTAGGAAACACATAAACTGTGGGAACATAAAAAATGTAGTTTTACTGTATAATCATGTGCTCTTCCTACTGCATTACTAACACAGTATAAATAAAATGCTGTTATTTGCTACACTTTGTCATGTTTCAGTTTTTATAGACAACAGTGTATTTGTAAAGTTAAGTTTTAAATGACTACAAGGAATGTCTAAAACTTGAGACCTAGTGGATTCAGCTTGACATTATTCTCTGCTGGTACAGTTTTGTAAATATCTGTCAGCCAGTTAGAATGCTGAGTGTCAAAGTGGTTTGTTCTATCTGAGAAATGAGATAAACCTGTGGTCATAACTGGACAAAAGAGGTAATTTTGCACATCATTTCAGATGAATGCTTTCCTAGCTAATTATCTTCGGTTCCAAAATTCATGGTGAAACAGATGAAAATACGTAATGAAAATTAGGTTTAACAAAGAAATTTGATGAAAATACATATTGAAAATTATGTTTAACAAAGAAATTTGATTTCATGAATCCAGTGCCTTGTTAGAATCAAATACAGCAAACTAAATGTAAAATCAAACTAACAAACTGTTTTAGCATGAAGGGTATATGTGTAACTTGCTTCTCAGTGGTTAAGGACAAGACTATGAATCCTTTGATCCTTCATATCTTATTGCTACCAATCTGAATTTTACTTCTTGCTGTACTCTGTATGAAATTTATTGAGTTGTATCACGATACAGATTTTTTGAGCTTGATGCGATGTTACATTTTCCTGAATGAACTTGTTGTCATTTCAACACTATCTTGCAGGGTTTAGTAAAGTGCTGTAGTGTTCAAAGAAAGCTTCAGGTTGGCAATTAAGCTACATACAGAACAAACACAACATTCCATCAGTAAAGGGATGTTTGGTTTTCTGCTATAGGCTTTGATTTTATGTCAGATTAGCAATGATGTGCTCTGCATTAACAAATAAAACTTATTAGTTCCTAGTTAACTGAAATGTTTACCTGAGATGTAAAAACATTAAGATATAAGCAGTCTTCTTCTCCAACAACTTTCTGCCTATCATCATCAAGCTGCAGACAGTTAATCTTCAACCGTGATGCATCCCATATGCCTTGCCATGGTTTCACCGGTACAGGTTCCTTCAAGAATAAAAGAACATTAGAGATTTTTTACATAAATTAATTGTGTATCTTGATCATGTGCTCCATCTAGCTAGCTTGGGTAGCTTCAGTGTTTTGGGGACAATACAAAGGAAAGGGTAAACAGATAAGAAGATGTTGCTAGGTGTCAGTCATGAGAAGGAAAAGCCATAATGGTGATTATCAGGTAACTGGATGGAGATGACAGGAAGGAGATGACAGAGTAATTTCAACATTAACACACTTTACCATTTTAAGAACATCATTTAGGAATCTTTGGAAACAGATACACACATCCAGATAAACACATGCAAATAGTCAACAAGGAGCAGTCATTATTAGTGCAAAAATTGGAGTACTCGGCTTGCTAGATAATTGAACATTGTGATGAAGAGCTCTCACAATGAAACTTCCTGGCAGATTAAAACTGTGTGCCAGACTGAGACTCGAACTCGGGTTCTTTGCCTTTCGTGGGCAAGTGCTCTTCCAAGGACAGGGCATGAGTCATGCTTGGGGAAGCTCAGTTGGAAGAGCACTTGCCCATGAAAGGCAAAGGACCCAAGTTTGAGTCTCAGTCCAGCACACAGTTTTAACCTGCCAGGAAGTTTTATATCAGCGCACACTCTGCTGCGGAGTGAAAATCTCATTCTGGAGACAGCTCTCAGAATGCTGTGTGACGTTAGTCAGTCTGGAAATACACAACTTAAGTACTCTTCACAACTTACATGCCACAAATAGGAAATGTCTTAAGCTTCATTAAACAGCTGACATAAGGTTATGCAGACTCAACTAGAGACTAATGGACACTATACTGTTGACTTTCAGTCAGATAATTGTGGTCAAGGACATCTAATGTTGTTGGTGTGTCATAATTTGGGTTATTTCCCATATTAAAGTTCCAAGAACCCATTGGATGTCATAATGCAACAGCATAATTTGTGGACCAAACTACCTTTCATCATTCAAATATGAATCTAATAGCAAATGGTTTATATGAACAGACAGATCAAATGTTGAAAATTAAATATACTAAGTGGGTATTCCAATTAGTCACATATTCAAAATATTTAGAGAAAACTTAAAAGAGAACACAGAATGCACATCATACACAAAAAATTAAATTATTTGTTAAACACTTTCCAACAGCACTTTTATCCCAAATGTTGTAAAAAGAAACAATCAAAACCAACGCAACAGTTTAGACTGCCATACCAAGAATAAAGAAAAAGTAATATGGTGTGTTACTAAACTGGGAAAAAAATAAAACAATGACAAAAGTCAGATTAGATTAGATTAGATTAGATTAATACTTGTTCCATAGATCATGAATACGACAATTCGTAATGATGTGGAATGTGTCAGGTTAATAAAAGATGTCTGTACAAGATATTACATTACACAAAATATTGCATGACACTAATGTTTAAGTTAGTTTTTTTTCCTTCCCCTCCCTTAACTTATATCTAAAAATTCAGCACATAAGTAGAAGGAGTTGTCATCTAGAAACTCTTTTAATTTATTTTTAAATGTTGGTTGACTATCTGTCAGGCTTTTGATGCTGTTTGGTAGGTGACCAAAGACTTTTGTGGCAGCATAATTTACCCTTTTCTGTTCCAAAGTCAGATTTAACCCTGCATAGTGAAGATCATCCTTTCTCCTGGTGTTATAGCTATGCACGCTGCTATTACTTTTGAATTGGGTTGGATTATTAACAACAAATTTCATAAGTGAATATGTATACTGTGAGGTTACTGTGAGGATCCCTAGATCCTTAAATAGATGTCTGCAGGATGACCGTGGGTGGGCTCCAGCAATTATTCTGATTACACGTTTTTGAGCAATGAATACTTTTCTACTCAACGATGAATTACCCCAGAATATGATGCCATATGAAAGCAGTGAATGAAAGTAGGCATAGTAAGCTAATTTACTGAGATTCTTATCACCAAAATAGTAAAACTGAGTTTTTGGACTACAGCTATGACACAAGTAATTACACACAGAAAAAAATTAACTATCAAATACAATGATAACTTCCTCACAGAATGGGAGCAAACATTGAGCCTACTAATAAACATGTAAAAACAAATGCTCCCTGTAGAAATATCTTTTGATGTTCCTTCTTCAGTCCAGTGTGCCTGGTGCTCTGTCTAGTGTCCAATGCACATGTTCACAGACTCAGTACTTGTTCACAGACTCAGTACTTCTTTTTGTGGTGTTCTGTTGCTGCCCCTATTGCATTTTCAGTAACTCCATTGCAGAAAGCCAGGCTCTGCTGAGTTGGTACCCAGTGTGACGACTCTACAGACTCTCTTATAATTCTGTCACCAATATCTGGGGGTCTATACCAGAACCCTTGTTTCAATGTAGGTCATGGAGTAATTAAGTCCCAGACAGTGCCTGGGAATGGCTGATTTAGTTACCAGTCTTAGTCAGATGTGCATCTAATGTTATTTGCATCTTATGGCCACTGTCCTAGTTGTTTGGCCAATGTACAACTTGTCACCTAGGTGAAGTATATTATAAATTCCTGGTTTTCATAGTCCCAGGTCATCCTTCACATTTTCTGTTAATCCTCTTATTTTCATAGATGAACAGAACACCATATGATATTATGCTTCCTAAGAATCAGTGTGTGTAGAATTATAATACAAGACTGTGATCAAATAACCCATCTGCTTTCCTTTTGGCCAGTACATTCAGAAATGACAACTGGCCATCCTTTTCCAGTTCCATGGAGTATGTAATATTTGGGGTGTGTGCATTAAGATGTTCCAGAAACTCACTGAGCCACTCACTACCATGAGGCCACAACACAAAGGTGACATTCACATGCCTTAAGAAGCATGTTGGTTTGAATTTAGCCATCACTAATGCCTCCTTCTCAAAACTCTCCAAGAACATATTGGCAACCAGTGGAGAAAGAGGGCTGCCCATGGCTGCACCTTCTGCCTGCTCATAATCTTGAGCCCATTCCAAAACTAAGTTGAGGTCAATATATTCAAGTCTAATAGAGCATCACTGTATTTCTCTGCAATCAATTCCAATGAGATTCTCAGTGGCATTCTAGTGAACAGGTAAGCAACATCAAAACTGACTATTACTGTGTATCAGATTCTAGTTGCTCTATATGCTGCAATAAGACCTCTGAGTTGCAGATGTGGTGATTAAACTTCCCCACTTATGGGGTGATTACACTTTCTCACATATACGGACAACAGCTTTTTCAAGTACTTAACTGTTGAGTACATTGATGAACCAAAGCTGCTGACAACTGAGTGCAGTGGCATGCCCTCTTTATGTAATTTCTGCAGGCTGTCTTCTCTCAGTAGAACTGATGCTCTCGATCATAGTTGTTTGATGAAATTGTCAGGCATACCAGTTTCCTTCAAGAGAGCCCTGAATGTCTTGCCCACTTTGTCCATAGGATCACATTCCAAAAGTCTGTTTTCAGGATACTCCAGAAGTTGATGCACTTACTCATTACAATCAGCCTCCTGCAAAATGGCTGTGATGTTCCCTTTTCTGCTGGCAACACTATGATGCTGCTGTCTTCCTGGAGTCTCTTAAGACCAAGCCTCGCATCATTTGCGACATTCAATTTTGGAGGCTTTACCTTGCTGAGCACTTTGTAGGCCTCCCAGCAAAATTCTTCTGCCACATTTGGTGGTAGTGTATGGGCTACTTTCTCCACCACACTGATGAAACCTGGAAAGGGCACATCTCTATGAGTTGATGCGAAGTTCTGACATCTGCTGAGTACCTTGAAAGTGGTGTCATCACACTGCTTGCCACTTAGGATAATTACATTGCGAGTGTCCTCCATCTTTATTACTCATAAGGTCAAATTTTGCAGACTGATATGCTGAGGCATTATTCTTGGTCTATTCCTAGAGCCAGTCTACATTGTCCCTATTTTCACCTTTTAAGGAGGCTGCCATATACAGGTGACTGTCTACCTTGTCCCAATTTTCACCTGTTAAAGAGGCTGCCACATACAGGTGGAGGTGTAAAAGCTCCCTGTCAACAACATTTAGCCTACACCATGAATCTCCAATTCTCTCTCTCACAAGTGTCTCACTCACCCGATGTTTTGTCTTGTCCTCCACTCTGGAGTTGATTTGGTTCTTAATCTTGGTGAAAACTGGTACTACTTTGCCATCTATATGCCTCAGAAGAAAACTGAGAGAACTCAGCAGCCTCCCTTTCCTCTGTCGAAGCTTGTCCTGCTTATAGATATTTCAGTACATGTCCTTCCCTTAAAGTATCTGAATATCATTCTTCAGACTTTCCCTGTAATCTATTGACATTTTGAGGTGTCAGGTGTCCTGCCAGGTATCAGTGCCATTCATGCATGATATTTTGACAACACAACTTGTTATCTTAATCAGTGACTGCCCATCAAGTGGAAAAGGCCCAGTACTTATATATATGGCCTTTATCCTGCGTGGTCAGTTACAGGCATTCCATCTGTAGTCTGCTCCCACTAACAGCAGCCTTAGGCATTCCATCTTCAGTCTGGTGCACCAGGTTGAGCTCCGGCATTTTGTTTTGGGTCCTGTGTGATTAACCGCATTCTGGCAGTTCATTTTAGGGCTGGTGTAGTTCCATATGTTCCCTTTGCTGGAGTGGACTGGAGGCAGAATACCTGGAACCAACCAAGGAGGTGTAAGGCTGTAGGTATAAGTACTGGACCAATGTCCCTCAACAAGCCCATCTCAGGTTGTAACTGGTGAAGAAAAAAAGTCATGTTGTAAAAATACTGTGAATGAATGACACTGATATCCGGTAGAATATCTGACATTTAAAGACATCATCATATCACTGGGAAAGTGTGAAGAATTACATCAAGAAACTCTACTGGGAGGAGATGTGCTGAAATACCAAGAAACTGGACAAATTTTGACATTGGTGAGGGAAGGTGCTGAATTCTTTCAGCTCCCTACTCAGATGTCAAGATAGTGACATAGTGTCAGTTTGCACCAGGATTAAGCATCACACCAATCCCAGAGTGGTGTACAACATCAAATGTTGTGTCTACATGACATTTATGAGAGAGAGGATTAAAGATATGCACCATAGGCTAGATGTTGAAGTAGGGAGCTTTTATATCTTCACCCATACATGGCAGCCTGCTTAACAGGGGAAGACTGGCACAGGGTAGGTAGTGCCTCTCTCCATCTCTAATGGAGTGCAGAAAGATGAATTCCCCACCATGCCAGTGAGTGAAATTTGACTGCCTGAGTAAGAAAGCATAGCAGATGGAGGACATTCTCTCACTGTGATTAACCTAAGTGGCAAGCAGTTTGATGAGACCACTTTCAAGGTACTCGGCAGGGAGCTCAACTTCACAATGACTCCTAGAAATTTGCCCATTTCAGGTTTCATCAGTGCACTGTAACAAGTAGCCCAAGATTTCTACCATATATAAGAGAAGAAACCTCCAAAATCGAACACATCAAATAATGGGAAGCTTGCACTCAAGAGACTCTAGAAAGACAGCAACATCACAGCATTTCCAGTGGACAAAGGCAACTCCAGAGTCATTTTGCAGCAGTCTGACTATGATGAGAAAGTGTGTCAACTTCTGAAGGCCCCTGCATACAGACTTTGGAATGTGACCTTATGGACAATGTGGACAAGAAGATCAGGGATCTCTTGAAGGAAACTGGTATGCCTGACAAGGTCATTGCACAACTATGATCAAGAGTGCCAGTTCCAGTGGGACAATATGAGCTGCCAAAAGTACACAAAGAGGGTGTGCTACTGTGCCCAAATGTAGTTTAAACTAGCACATAAATGTACTTGAAATCCAAGTAATTGCAGAAGCAGCTGGTACCATATTAGGGGAAATGTATTCACTGCATCCACACTTCAGAGGATTTCGTGCACCACCTCAAGCAACTACATATCACAGAATTCAATATAATGGTCAGTTTTGATGTCTCTCTGTCCACCAGGGCACCACTGAAGGACACATTGGATCTGTTTTCAAAGGGATAAACTGATCTCAATTTATATTCTGTGTCTCCACTGGCTGCCAATATAATGAGGTGAGAAAAGTCAATGGATAGTGATATGCACATATACAGATGGTGGTAGTATTGTGTACACAAGGTATAAAAGGGCAGTGCATTGGTGGAGTTGTTATTTGTATTCAGGTGATTCACATGGCTGCACAATGGGAATTAACAGACTTTGGATGCTGAATGGTAGTTGGAGCTAGATGCATGGGACACTTCATTTTGGAAGTCATTAGAGAATTCAGTTTTCTGAGATCCACAGTGTCAAGGGCATGCCAAGAATACCAAATTTCAGGCATTGCCTCTCATCAGGGAACAATGGAGTGGTTGATAGCTTTCACTTAATGCAGCAGCATTAGCATAGATATGTTAGTGCTAATACACAACCAACCCTGTGTGATATAACTGCATAAACCCATGTGGGATGTATGATGAACATCAATGTTACGAATGCACAGATAAATTTGGCATTAATGTGCTGTGGTAGCAGATGACCAAACTTAGTCCCTTCACTAACAGCACAACATTGCCTACAGCATCTCTCCTGGGTTTGTGACCATATTTGTTGCACCCTAGATGGCTGTAAAACCGTGGCTTGGTCAGATGAATCCTGATTTCAGTTGGAAAGAAGTGGGTTCAAGTGTGGTGCAGACCCCAAGAAGCCATGGACCCAAGTTGTCAACAAGACACGGTGCAAGCTGGTGGTGGCTAAATAATGGTGTGGGCTGTATTTACATGCAGTGGACCGGGTCCTCTGGTGCAACTGAACTGATCATTGAATGTATATCATTATGTTCACCTACTTGGAGACCACTTGCTCTGATTATTGCATTTCATGTTTCGAAACAATGATAGAATTTTTATGGATGACAATGCGGCATGTCACCAGACCACAATTGTTCTCAACTGGTTTGAAGAACATTCTGGACAATTTGAGCAAATGTTCTGGCCATCCAGGTCACTGACATGAATCCCACTGAATATTTTTGGGACATAATTAAGGGCTCAGTTTGTGCACAAAATCCTGCATCAGCAACACTTTCACAACTACCAGGAGTAGAAGTATGGAACTAGAATTTGGTTGCAATAATTACACATCTGTTGTTTGCAACTGATAAACAATATTTTATTCAAAATAATCTCCATTGATATTTATGCATTTCTCCCATCTCTCTGGCAGACTACGTATACCATGCCAAAAAAACAGTTATTTTTCTGAAGTGAACCAGTCAGTGAGCCATTTTTGTGCATTTTCATATGAACTGAAGCATTGTTCAGCAAGAGTCTGTCCCAGTGATGCAAACAGATGATAGTTGGATGGAGTGAAGTCTGGAGAATAAGTTGCATGCCCTAGTGTTTCCCAACTGAATGTCTTTATCATTTCCCTGATCCGTTTTGCTGTATGTGACGGGGGCGTTATCATGGAGCAACATGACATTGTGTTGCTTTTTTCCAAATTCCGGTCATTTTTCATGCAATTCTCAATTTAAATTAATCATTTGCTGTTAGTAGAGATCAGTGTTAATGCTTGCACCAGGTTTTAGCAGCTCATAATAGATGACACTCTTCTGATCCCACCAAACACAGAGCATTGTGTTCTTTCTGAAGCGATTTGGTCTTGTAGTGGATGTCGATGGTTTGCCTGGATTCACTCATGATTTACAATGCTTAGGATTCTCAAAATATATCAATTTTTCATTATCTGTCACTATACAATGGAGAAAAGACTTTCTTTTGTATCTGGTGAGCAGCATTTCTCAAGTGGTCTTTCGATTTGCTTGCTGTCTTTCATTCAGTTGATTTTCCCACTTTCTGCACCTTTACCATAGCTTTCAAACAAAGAGAAATGGCTTTCTGCACAACATTCAATTGTTCTGCAAGTTCCTGTTGAGTCTGAGTATCATCTTCATCCAATAAGGCCTGCAAATTGTTGTCTTTTTTAACTTTTTCAGTGGTTTCCAGCACTCGTCATTTCTAACATCGAAATCACCACTTTTGAATTTTTTGAATCACTCAAAACACTGTGTTTTCACAAGAGCATGTTTACTGAAAACTTCAACAAGCATTCAGTGTGATTCTGCAGCAGTTTTCTTCAAATGATAACAGAAAACCAATGCTGTCCACAAACTGTAGTTCATAGGCACAAAACTCCACATGTTTACAGGTTTGAAACAGATACCGATGTATGTAACTTGGGTTACTGTGTGTTGACTTTCATCATCAGCCATTACAGGAAACAGGCCCTACACTGATGGCTAGCACCGTCTACAGGGAAATTCCAATTTCACACTTCTACACCTGTACATACAGCTAGAGAGGCATCATGGCTGCATATTTCTGCAGGGGACTTCCAGCAACTTTATGATATTTCCTCACAGCAGGGAGGGGCTCACTGAGTTTCTGGAACATCTTACTGAACACCAACCAATTATTAAGTTCACCATGGAACTGAGAAAGGATGGTCAGTTTCCATTTCTGGATGTACTCATCAAAAAGTGGGCAGATGGGCTGTTTGGCCACAGCGTATATTGTGATCCAGCACACTGATGTATACACTGATTTATGTGTGCAAGCCAGCAGCTGTCAACCACCCAGTTTAAAAGAAAGGAGTTATGGAGACATTGGTCCATAGGGCACACACTTAGACCCAGATACTTTGGTAGTAGAAACAGAGTATCTAAAACCAGAGTTATGCAAGAATGGATACACAGCCAGACATATTCAGAAGGCCTTAGGACAAGCCTCTCTGCCATCTAGGGGAAGAGCAAGATGAGGCAAAGACGGTAGTGTACCTGCCTTATGAAAGATCTGTTTATGACAAAACCAGCAGGATTATCAAGAAGCATAATATAATGTGTACGTTCTGTCCATGTATCAAAATAAGAGGACTACTGAGAAATGAGAAAGATGACCTGGGACTACAAAAACCAAGAACTTATAATATAACTTGCCTGTGAAGCATGCTGTACATTGGCCAAACAACTAGGACAGTGGACATCAAATTCAAAGAACATCAGAGGTACACATAACTAAGACAGGCAAACAAATAAGCCATTGCCCAGTACTGTCTGGAACTCTATCATTCCATGAACTATGATGAAACAAGGGTTCTTGAATAGGCCCCAAGATACTGGAGGAGTGCTATAAGAGAGTCTACAGAAATTAAGGTGATGGAAAATCTCATCACTTGTCATACTGGGTTCCAACTCAGTTTAGACTGGCATCCTGCACTGGAGTTACTGAAAATGCAACAGGGGCATCAATAAGAACTGAGGGTGTGGTCATAGGGGATGAACCACAGACAGAACAACATGTGTACTGGACTGAAGATGAAATGTCGTATGATGCTTCTAGTAGGAGCAGACCACACAGGGAACACCTAGAACTGCACTAGACTGAAACCAGAGCACCACCATGGGTACGGGTACAATGGACCAAAGGCAAAACACCAGTACTTGAGCTGGCACATTGGACCAAAGAGGGAAATGCATAAGAACATTTCTCATGGAAGCAAACTGCAGAGGGAACACCTGTAACTACAGTGGACTGAAAATGGCATGCCTGCACATGGTCAGGTGCACTGGATCAAAGACAGAATGCCAGCACTCAATCTGGTGCACTTGACCAAAGAGGGAATGCCTTAGGCAGCTGCTAGTGGGAGCAGACTGCAAATGAAATAACTGAAACTGGCCATGGAGGGGGAAGGCCGTATAAGTTCTAGACCCGTTCCACTCAATGAACAGTTGCAGGTGACACCTGATGAAGATAATGATTCATGTGAAATATTGTGCTTCAATAATGCTGTTACCTGGAAGAATGCCTGACATCTCAAGACATCATAAGCCACTGTACAGTGCATGGTGGAGGATACCCTGCACTGCTACTAGTCATTTCCTTTCCTGTTCCACTTGTAAACAGAATGAAGAAAAAACGACTGTCAATATGTTTCCATACAAGCCATAATTTCTCTGTCTGATCATCATGGTCCTTATGTGAATGGACATTAGCACCAGTATAATTGTCCTACAGTCACTTCTCTAAACTTTCTCAATAGTGTTCCTAGAAAAGAACATCACCTTCCCTTCATGGAATTCCCATTTGAGTTCCTGAAGCATCTCTATAGTACTAGCGCATTATTCAAACCTACTGGTAACAAATCTAGCAGACCGCCTGTGAATTGCTTTGATGTCTTCCTTCAATCCAACCTGGTGTGGATCCCTAACACTCAAGTACTACTCAAGAATTGGTTGCACTAGTGACCTATACATAGTACCCTTTACAGATGAACCATACTTTTCTAAAATTCTCCTGATATACTGAAGTCAACCATCTGCCTTCCCTACTACAATCCCTATGTGCTTACTCCATTTCATATTGCTCTGCAACATTACACCCAGATATTTAATTAATGTGACTGTGTCCAGCAGCACACTGCTAATGCTGTATTTGAACACCGTGGGCCTGTTTTCCATATTCATTTGCATTAAATTACATTTTTCTACATTAGAGCTAGCAACCATTCAACACACCAATTAGAAATTTAGTCTAAGTCATCTTGTATCCTTCCACAATGACTCAATGATGACAACTTCAAGTACACCACAGCATCATTAGCAAACCACTGCAGATTCTCTCCATGTCTGCCAGATCATTTATGTATACAGAAAATAACAGTGGTCCTAATACACTTCTCTGGAGCACTCCTGATGATACCCTTGTCTTTGATGAACACTTGTCATCAAGGACAATGCACTGGGTTCTGCTACAAAGTCTTCAAGCCACTCACATATCTGGGAATCTAGTCCATGCACTCATTACTTCATTAACAGTCTGCAGTGGAACACTGTCACATGTTTTCAGAAAACTAGAAACATGGAATCTGACTTGCCTTATATCAGGGGTGGGCAAGAGAGCTGTCCGCATGGTTGTCCGTGGCCACTGTGAGCCGTGAGGGTAACGCTAAGCAGTAGTAAGGGCATGTAGTGTGGGTGGCAGAGCTGTGCGATGTGGCTGGCTGCTTGGGTATGCACACAACACAGGGGGCAACCATACCACTAAGAGAGTATTTCGCGCATGCTGCCGAGTATCGACAAGCTAACACACATAATGTAGATGGAGCTCACATACATCTGAGGTCGTTTCTTGCATATGTGGTGTCCATGGACTTGGCACGAGTAGACTGTTATTGGGAGGCCAGCCATATGTGGCACAACATGTGTGTGTGTGTGGGATGTATGTGTAAATCGTACTTATCCAAAATTCATGTATTCTGTGCCATGCAATGGTTGGCCATGTACGGATGAAACACAGTTTCGAACCATTTAACGTGTTCTACTTTCATGGCCACAAATAGGATATAGACATAAACAATTAAGAAACAAACACATTTGTATTGTAAATGATATGTTATATTCATGCAGACGTGTGTAGTTAGGAGGAGGGGTACAATGTGTGAATAGGACATAGGCATTAAGTTACATCAACCTGCATGTTTAAAAAATGATTTTGAACTAGCATCTTGATATTTGGTGTGAAATTACTGGTCAATATGCACAATGCACCAGTCAGATGAACATCAATAAGACTGCTCCCAAGCTTCAATTTTGTCAGTTTCATTATGGAGAAAACACTTTTGCATAAGTATGTTGTTTTGAAAAAACTACACACACAAGCAGCTATTTTAAATAACAATGGAAAGTGCTCATATGGGAAATATTTGTAGAAGGTTTCCAACGTTTCTGCAGTGCAAAACTTCTGCAGCACACGATTGCACTGAAAGTCAATGAGTTCCAACTGAATTTCAGAAGGCACATTTTCAATGTTAACTGCAAAAGGAGTCACAAAAAAGTTGACAACGCATTTCAGTTGATTTAAGTCCTCAAAGCTACTATCAAAAATGCCTTCAAGAGACTGTAGCACTATTACAAACCCATCAAAACTTTCTTTGGGCCTCTCCTGTTCCAAATGGTTTTCACTAACAACTAGTGCAATGCTTGCTAGGCACACAACTGTTGCAGCAGCAACAAAACATTCTTCCACAAATTCTCCATCACCAAAGGGCTGTTCTGTTTTAGCTATTTTAAGAGCTACATGACAGCTTACTGTCATCACTGCATCATTTTGGATGCTGAGGTTTTTGTCCTGTAAATACATACAGGTGAAGGTAAAAGTGATGGTAAATGCATATAACATATTATAAATAACAGTAATAATGTGAATCAGTGTCATAATTATCTACATGTATATGTATGTCTTTCTCCTTTTTCTGCTTCAGTTCAATAAGTCTGGCCGGCCGCGGTGGTCTAGCGGTTCTAGGCGTGCAGTCCGTAACCGCGCAACAGCTACGGTCGCAGGTTCGAATCCTGCCTCGGGCATGGATGTGTGTGATGTCCTTAGGTTAGTTAGGTTTAAGTAGTTCTAAGTTCTAGGGGACTGATGACCACAGCAGTTAAGTCCCATAGTGCTCAGAGCCATTTGAACCATTTGATAAGTTTGGCTTTTCTTTCTTCATTAATCAAACTGGCTCTATCCTTCTCATGAAGCAATTGATAATGTCACTTCACATTGTTCTTCTTCCATGAAGACAATGTTGCATTGCAAATGTAAAACTGAGGCCTGCTTCTTCCCACTGTGAATTGACGACTATAGGTTCCAAGGACTTTTGTTTCAACAATCTTAACTCGTCTTCAGCTATTTTCCACCTACTAGTTCTGTTTTATCACAAACACCAAATGCAGTGTCTGCACAGACAATAGAAATGACAGGAAGTAAACGGACCGAGTGGTTCCGCTCAGTGCAGTGACATGCATGACTGGGCAAGCAGATAGTGGGGTACTGTTGGCCGGCAGAGTGGAGGAGAGCCATGGACAGACCTTGTGGGCATCTGCAAGTGCCCGTGCTCATGAAACGGTATTTACCCAGCCCTGCCTTATAGCCACAGTTCACAGGATACCATGTGAGGAAAAGGGCAAACTGAGATTGGCATGAGCTATTCTTTCTAAAACCATGCTGATTTATGGACAGAAGCTTTTCTGTACCAAGGAAATTTATTATCTTTGAATTGAAAATATTTTCAAGAATTTTGCAGCAGACCAATGTTAAGGATATTGGTCTGTAATTTTGAAGGCCCGTTCTTTCAGCCTTCTTATATACATGAGTTATCTGTGATTTTTTCCAACTTCTGGAACTTTGTGCTGGGAGAGATATTCCTGATAAAGCAAGCTAAGTAAGGAGCCAATGCCATAGGGTACTCTTTGTAAAACCAAATTGGGATTCCATTCGGACATGGCAGCTTATCTTCTTTCAATCTTTGAGTTGTTTCTCTATGTCAGGAATGCTTATTACAATGACCTCCATATAGGAGTCTGCACAATGCTTAAAGGACAGTATGTTAATATGATTCCACTGTGTGAATGAGTTATTAAATTTATTAAATGCAAAATTTAAATTATTTTTTTTTTTTTTTTTTTTTTTTTTTCAACTGCCAAACCGGAATGATTGGACAGAAACCTCAGACCTGCTAAATGATTTTCAGTAGGATCAGAATTTTTTTGAGTTCTCAGGAAGATGTTTTGCTAAGGTATAAAGATGGTAGTTCCTGTATGCTTCATGTACTGACTTTTTTATAGCCAGACAAAATTCTACAACTTTTCCCTGTAGTCATTTGCACTTTCTCTTCTGAACTGATTGCTTCCTCAGCATTTTCTAAATTTCTTTGCTAAACCATGGTGCTTCTTTTCCATCCTTTATCCACTTATGCAGTACATAATTGTACAGAGTATGACTTACAATCCATTTAAACACAGTCAATATGATGACATCACGGCCACTAATCACTATCCCCCAAATGATGTCATTGATAAGGTCAGGCTTGTTTTTAGATATATATTTCCAATGTGTGTGGGCTGTCTAAGTAGCTACTCAAGACAGTGATTGGATAATGTGTTCACAAGTACTTGCAAGACTGTCTCTACCCTCTACAATGAATCCATAGATGTCCCAGTCTATATTCAGCAGGTTAAAGTCAACTCCAACTAATATTGCATCATATGGGTATGTCTACATGACTGACCATACTCTTTCTTTGAATGATTCTAAAACTGTCACAAACAGAATCGGGTGGCCAGTATAAAAAGCTAACAATTAACTTAATTTCATCTAGACCTGTTACACCTAACTAGATAACATCACTGTCACACTCAAATTCACCCTCAATAGAGAAATATTTTAGTGAACTGCAATGATCACTCCCACTCCTATGGCATATAATCTGTCTTTCTGATATACATTTGATGAATTGCTAAATGTCTGTGAGCTTTCTACTTTGTGTTTCAGCCAGCTCTCAGTCTCAAGAATAATTTAAGGGTGAGAGATTTCCTAGAGTGCAGTAAATTCAGAAACTACATTACGAACATGTCAACAATTTACGGATAAAAGTTTGACAGTAAAAGTGTTATAATTATGAGCACAGTCCGGTTACATTACATGTGTGTCATATGGCAAGTGTTCATTAGAGTACATCAAACTACCACCTAGCCTAAAAAGGCGCCATGTATACTCAACATGTACTCTGCTACCCGACTAGCTGTGTAGTGCACCACTGACCTATCCAATTCCCCTTTCACTCAGAAAAACACCAAGTGGTGTGAGTACATACATCTGTAGCACTGTGGGAAAGACATGCCAGCATGCTTAAACACACCCATTACATACAGCTGGTCCTATGATATGCAGAACTACTAGGGGTAAACCAAATAAAAAAATGGTTCACCACAAAAAAAGTAAAAAAGCAAGAGATGAACTGACTGAATTCTTTGAAACAAATCAGAAAGGAAAAGGTCTGGTCATGCATGGGGCTTACAAGTATAAGAAGAAAGCATACACTAGGATGATATGAGAAGCAAAGGCCAGCCCCCAAAATTTGAAATACAGTCCTCTTTTAACATTTATAAAACAGTCTGGAACTATATAAATGAAAATAGAAAAGAATCACATGCCTTGAAAGATATAAATATAGCACTGACAAGGGAAGGGAATGAAGTGACTGATCCACAACAAGTGTGCAATACTTTCAACCAGCACTATATAGCTATAGTGCAGAAACTTCTCAGAAAAACATATCAGTACCAAAAAGAATGGAGAGTCCCAAAAAGGTAGTGAAGGGTTTATATCTCCTTCCTACAGATGAATCAGAAATTCTTAAAAAAATTGGAGCACTAGAAACTAAAAATACAGGTCTGGATGGCATCTCAGCAAACACTATTCTAGGTATCTAGCTAAACCTCTAGCATTACTGATAAATTTAGTAATGAAGCAAGGAGTATTCCCAAAATGTTTAAAGATGAGTAACATTGTGTCAGTATTCAAAGGAGGGGATAAAGAAGACCCAGGAAACTATAGACCCGTAATGATTACACCTGTTCTGCCTAAAATAATATGATTAAAGATAGATTACAAACTTCATAAAGAAGCATAACATCTTAAATAAGGCACAATGGATTTAGAAAGGGTAGGTCCACCAAGACTGCAGCAACAAATTTCATAACACATATCAGTGAGGCATTGGATCAACAAAAGAAAATATCTAGTGTCTGTGTAGACTTTTCAAAAGCTTTTGACTGTGGCTCTTCTACAGAAACTGGAATGCTATGACATAAGAATTACAAAAACATTTGTTGAAAACAGACAACAGTTTGTGGAAATAAAGCATAAATCTGGAAATACAGAGAGAAATATCTACTCTGATTTTCTGCAGGTAAAATATGGAGTAGCTCAGGGTTCAATACTACAACCTCTGCTCTTTATATTAAATATAAATGATATTTTCACTGCTGTAAATGAAAAAGTTATCATGTATGCCGATGACACAACTTTATTAATATGTAGTGCCTCAGTGAAGGAGTTGGAAAAAAGAGCCAGTGCGAACTTGTAAATGGCAGAAAGGCATTTTACAGAAAATAACTTATTGATCAACAGGAAGAAGACTATGTGCACAAATTCCAAAACAAACAGAGTTTCTGGGTACAGACATAGAAAATTTTCTGATATGGGAAAAACACATTGGCAGGATCTGTTCCAAAATAAGTACAAACATATTTTTAATGAAAAAAATGGGCTACACGGTGGACCTAGGAAACCTTGCTTAAAATGTACTATGGACTTATTTTCCCATACATATTGTACTGTATTCCAATATGGGGTGGTGCAGCAGATGTGCATATCCAAAGAATCCTAAAACTTCAAAAGATAGCCGTTAGATGCATAGCTAAACTGTCGCCACAGGAATCCTGCAAAAACAAATTCAAGGAATTGAGAAAATTAACACATTTTCGGCAAAAGATTGAAAATGACAGACAGGGACCCTACAATTACAAGAAGCTTATTTTATAATGGACTACCATCTAGCTTCAAGAGCATAAAGGAACTGAGCACCTTCAAAAGAAAACAAAGGGAGCACCTCAACTCTGGATACTGCATTAGCTAGATAATGTTGGTCATGCACTGTTACGGAATTTCATCATTCTTGTCTTGCAAAGAAGTGCCAAAGGGTATGAGGCAGTCATGTTCCTCCAACCACTTCTCGCCTGTGAGTAATTCTGGCATAAGTGCTAACAGAAAGCGCTGATTATGCACAGCACTATGTTTTCTTTCGTTGTGGCTTCTTTAGTGATTTGTTTTATAGTTTTTTAATATTATTCTGTGCAGTATCAAAGGTGTTTAATACTTATGTCATTATCTAGAATATTGGCACTTAAGCATATGTCAACTACAGTCTCTTAACTCTTCCTCTTTTTAACCATCTGACTTTTGTCATGTTCTATTTCATCACTTTTTATTATTGTAATGCCTTTTATACATTATAAGCTCATTACAGACTTCAACTATTGTATCCCCCTTTATTTTACACTGTTCAATTTATCATTAAAAACTAGTGTATGCCTACATTAGCGAGATCTGGTGAACTTACAACACAAACATCTTGTGGCTACTGTACAGCAGCTTGTTTTGGACAGTAGCTCTACTGATAACATAACTCGTGCATATGATGTTATTTATATATTAAAAACAAAGATTACAAGACTTACCAAGTGGGAAAGCGCTGGCAGACAGGCACAATGAACAAAACACCGTCTGCTTGTGTCTGTGTATCTGCGGATGGATATGTGTGTGTGTGTGCGAGTGTACACCCGTCCTTTTTGCCCCCTAAGGGAAGTCTTTCCGCTCCCGGGATTGGAATGACTCCTTACCCTCTCCCTTAAAACCCACATCCTTTCGTCTTTCCCTCTCCTTCCCTCTTTCCTGAAGAAGCAACCATCAGTTGCGAAAGCTAGTAATTCTGTGTGTGTGTTTGTGTGTTTTGTTCATTGTGCCTGTCTGCCAGCGCTTTCCCGCTTGGTAAGTCTTGTAATCTTTGTTTTTAATATATTTTTCCCATGTGGAAGTTTCTTTCTATTTTATTTACATCATCATTGATGTTATTTATATATATATATTTGATGATACTCGTGCTGATTTTGCAATAAACATTTCACAATGCCACTATAGCTGCAGTACATTAGGACTTTCCTCCTCATACTTAAGTGCACAAATGCATATATATGTCAGTAGTACTTTTCATTACAGTCTATTAAGCAGTAGACAATCTGTGAGTGTATTTAATGTTTATTCCCATTTTTGCTGCAGATTTGATGATGGTCATTATAGACTGAAATCAAGAATCTATTAACAAAAAGTTTGTGACCATAGATGTAAATTAAAGGAAAATCAATACTACATTTGACCATCTCTGGTTCGATATAAAATTTTCTTACAAAATTTTACCCTGTGCACATATCTTTCAACATGCATTTCTTAACACTCACCTTTTATGAATAAATATGTTATTTGTTGTGATAAAAGGAAAAATGTTTTGGTATTCTCTGTAAAGTGGTGGCCTATTCCTGGGTATTTTTTGAAATTCTTGTTTTTATATAACATCTTTGAAGTTTGTTTTAGTTACAAAGTAAAGCTGTATTCTGGAAATGTGCTAATCATGAATAAAACTGTGTTGGTCAGACTTGAATAATTTACAAGAAGTTATAAGCCCAAGCCACATCTAAATTAACCAATTACAGCAACAACAAAAAATGTACACGAATGGAGATTATAAAGTGAATATTGATAAACTTGAAGCACCTGATGATTGGCCAAAATGAAAATGGCACATCTCTAAGGTGCTCCATTCATATAAATTCAAAGGCATTGTTATCAGTATGTGCAAACCTGTTATGTTGCCTTGGAAATGTACAGGTGAACACAATGGCAAAAGAATGATGCAAAGTAGCAAGTCTGATATCAAGTGCACTAAGCAAGCCAGTTGCTGAACTTGAGCTGACGAGCAAAAATGCTAAAGAATTATGGGGCAAACTTCATGCTCAATTTGAGCATAGTGGCATGAAATACTTGAACATGTTAACTGAAAACTTTTTTTCAGGTCAAATCAATGAAGTAGAAAATATTAGCATACATTTGGCCAAATGTTTGTAATATACCTAAATTATGAATTAACAAAATATGAAAAGAATACATTCTCTGAAAGAATGTTAAATGGCCGAATGTTATCTACACTGGGAAAGGAATATGATCATTTTAAACAGCTCTGGGAGTCAATACCAGCAGAAAATCATAGTTTGAACTTACTTATTGAAAAACTTTGTACCACTAAATCTTGTGAACAAAATGCAACAGATATAACTGCATTTGTTATTTCTAACACATGGAAAAAGAAGATGTTGAAAGAGTGATCAAATCAAAAATTTCCATGCAATAAATTAAACAACTAGGTCATTTGGCAGTGGAGTGTCCACTGAATGCTCTCGATTGCAATATCATGTGGCAAGAATGGAAGATGAGTAGAAACAATGTATTTACTTCATGCACCCTGAGTTTGTCTAACAGAAATTATATTGACTAGAATAAATGGTATTGTGCTATTGGTGCTATGAAACAGTACTTTGTTTTGTACAGTGAATTTGATGTTCCTGAAGTAGTTTCAGCAGGAAAACAAGGTTCTAATATCTGCGCATTTGATCAAGAAAATCTATATTGAAATAAGATGAAACAATCAATCGACAGTGCTAGAATGGAAAACATTTTGTATGTGCATAATGCAAGTGTTCATTTGCTCTCAGCCAAAGCAGCCATATGTAAAGGCTGCAACATAATGTTTAACTGTAAAAGTGTTAGGATTTGGGAGAAAGCCAGTGGTGACATCATCATGACAGGCTTTGTTGAGAATGAGCTGTACATGTTGAATATGTGTGTTGTTAGAAGAGGAAAGAGTTACTGAGTAAACTTAGTGACATCTTCTGAAGTATTACAAATGTATCACAAAAGATTCAGTCATCAAAATAAACAACACATCAAGAGCATCTTGAAGAAACTTAACATCAATATGGAAGGTTGTACGGATGAATTTTGTGGTGGTTGTGCATTAGGAAAGATGCACCATTCAGACAAAGAGTAAATTGTTCCACAGTTACTTGAGAATTAATCCTCATAATTGTCAATGGACCAATGAGTGCAGTCATCTGGAGGTGCTTGATATTACATATGTTTTAAAGACAATTTCAGTAAATATCATCAAATTTTCTTTTTTATGCACAAAGTTAAGTGTATTATGTGTGCAAACAACATTTAAATGAAGCTCAAAACAAAGGACATGTCATTAAACAATTTAGATGTGATGGAGGTAAAGAATTTAACAACAGAGTTAAGAAATTGCTCACAGATAATGGAATAAAATTACTGACTCCTCCACCCTATACACCAGAACAGAACAATGTGACCAAATGTGAAAATAGAACAATTGTTGAAGCTGCACATTTCATGCTGAACTCAAGCAAACTATCAAGAGGATTGTGGGCAGAACCTTGCAATACAGCAGTCTATATTTTAAATCATAAAGGAAAATCTTCAGTTTGAGACAAACTTCCTTATGAGCTGTGCTACAATCAGCCAGTAGGAAAAACTGATCACCTCATAAATTTTGATACACAATGGATGTGATGGTAACACAGTTACTTGTGGACCAAGATATTTCTGCAATACCTCTGACAAATTTCCAACAATTTAACTAACAAGAAGTTCAAACCAAACACAAAATTCTATGCACAATGATTCATGTGCAAGTTCTCACTCGCTTGTTATAAGCAAAAGACAATGGGAAACAGTGTTGCCAACAAGGATATCTTACACAAGAAATCCAATAATGCGAAATATGCAGAATCTAGAAAAATTTCTAACACTTTACACTGAAAAATATTGCCCACTTTGACTGTAGTAACTACTAACACAATGACCAAACAATATACAGGGTGAACATTAATAAAACTGATAAACTACAGTGACGGGTTCCTGACTGGAAGGGAGGAAAAAAGTGCTATGAACATGTGTCCGGAAATGCATCGTTGCCACGATAGAGAGAGCTGATGAATGACAGTTCCTCTGGTCAAGTGCTCTCTGTTCCCTGTGCATTGCAGGCTATGTGATTGATGCAGCGTACTGCATGCACCAGAATGCTCTGGTATTCATATTGGGAACAAGCCAAGATGATGTTTGCATATGGCCAACCAGATGGAAAAAAACAGTCAAGAGGCAGCACAGCTATATTGAAAGAAGTACCCTGACAGACACCAGTCACATCACAAAAAATTTCAAGCCCTTTTTTGAATGTTTATAAAATCACACAAGTGCCCAAAAGGGGCTTGAAATGTTGTGTGGTGTGATTGGTGTTGGTGTTTGACCATTTCCATGTGCTTGGCCATACACAAACACTATCTTAGATTGTTCCCAACATGAATATCAGGCGATTCTGCTGCTTACTGTATGCTGCATCAATGACACAGTCTGAAGCACACAAGGAAACACGGCAAGTGGCCAGAGGAATTGTCATTCAGCAGCACCATCTATTGTGGCAACGATGCATTTCCAGAGACATGTTCAAGGGACCTTTTTCCTCCATTTCCAGTCAGGTACCTGTCCCTGTAGTTTGTCAGCTCACATTGTATTGCTAAATTTTCATAAGTTATGGGATGGTGTTTTCGAGTAAATAATTTGTAAAAACTCATAAAAATGCAATTTTTTTTTATTTTTAGTGATAATAATGATAGCTGGAGCAGAGAAGATATTACCTATAATTATATCACCAGTATCTGGTAACTTAACAAGGAAGTTAGCATTCTGTGACCAAATTAGAAAAAAACAATTATGCAAAAAAATCTAAAGTTTTGTATTTTCTTCTTAAATTTGTAAGTTAAAAGAAAGTCCATAAGAGTGTGTGTCAACTAAATTTAAACATACAAAGAGGAGCTTTAAAGTGAAACATCTGTCAGGTGTCTAGTACTTTTGGTTTATTAGTTATATTTTTTAGTTCTCTACTTTTTTAATAGTTACTTACAAAATACACAGTTTTCAAAGGACTGTACCATTAACAAAACCCAAGATAAAATGAAAATATTTTAATTATTAGACATATATGATATAGAGGTCTAAGATATATTTTTACCAGAGAAATTCATGATAGTGGATCGACATGTCCTGTATGATGTCAGATGAAATTGCCCAGATGCAGTCCTGTTGCACATTTTAACACAGTTCAAGTTTTGTTAGTGGCAGCTGCTTCATGGAAGGTGTGTTTGATACAGTTTGGTGTGAAGATGACCTTTCAAAAGGAATACTTCAAGACTAAGTGTATTCAATCAACCAGAAGGCTTTGACAATAATACACATAGAGCATGTCTCTTGAAATGGAGTCATTATGAACTCAGACAAGCATTGTGCTGTTGGAATAAATGTTTTATGGGAATCATGAATAAAGCAGCTGAGGACAAGTGAATATGATTTTTAACAACTGGCACTGCAGCAAAGTACTCTGGTATGGGAATATTATGGACAAGTCAGCTCCAGAAATTGATGGCTACAGTGAGAACTGAAGTCAAAATTATTCAGCAAGTGAAGGACCCAAATAATTAGATTGGTTATGTCATTTATTAAGTGAATTAGTTGAAACACTGGGACAACCTCCAACACTTTATATTGACAATGCCAGTGCTTTAAAATTGGAAATAACCCTGAATATCATCATCAATCAAAACATATAGAGGTCTAACACTTTTATGTTTATGAAAGATTTCTGAAAGGTGAAATCATATTAGAATATATAGATGGAAAGAACGAGTGATCTTCTTACAAAGCTACTTAAGTGGGTTTGATTTAATTTGCTGTGAGCAGAGATTGGCATGCTCTTTATTTGGTTATTTGACTGATTTTTGATTATTCCTTTTGGAGGAAAAATGTTTTGTGTACAGTGCAAAATATTTGCCTATTCTTTGGCATTTTTTGGAAATATTCTTGTTTTTATACAATCTCTTTGAAGTTTGTTTTAGTTACAAAGTAAAGATGCATCCTGATAAAATATACCATTAATGAATAAAATGTGTTGTTCAGTCTTAGTAATTTACAATGTTATTTACTTCAGATTCATTATCCAAGAATCTAATGAGGAGTGTGGATTACACAAGAACAACATAATTTAGCACCCTTTTTTACAAGAATTAAAATAAATACAACAAAAGTGGTTTTGTGTTGAATTTCTGTAACAAATAACACTATCTGCATATGTTGAAGGAAGTCTGTAATGGGCAATTGATGTCAGCACGGCAATAAAGAATATGTGAGTTTTTCAAACATGTACATTACTCTCCTCAGTCTTACACTAAAACTGCTGCTCTGTTTCTGATATAACATTTTTCTATTGACATCTTTGACAATCTATCCACAAGTGAATTTTAATGGTGTGGATTACACAAGAACAAAAAATGCACCTGTCGGTCCTAAGATGGTGTAAGGTAGATATAGTTGAATAAAACATAAAGAAATCATTCTCACTGATACCTTGAATCGAAGTTGACCAAGTGGAGGTTGTGCATAAGGAATACCAATGAAGCCTGCATACTGCCTTCCATAATAGGCAAAGTCATAAATTCCTCTTATTTTTCCATCGGATATTTGGACCATGGGTCGTTCACCAAACACAGCTTTTCCTATGCATAAAATACAGATAAATAGTAACAGTAACATAATCACAAGTATTGGTGTATCACTGTGTCATACAATAGGGGAACACATATACATAGACAGGGAAGACATTAGTCCCACCCAGATTGTGACATCAGCTGATAAGTGATCAGGCAGAATGTGCCCCAAATGTGTTTCTAATTATCTTCATAATGGCCTACACATTACAGCACAGGAGTGACACAATGGCAGCAGCTGTGGTTGTTAAAACTGTGCCCCTATGATTCAACATTCTATGCTGCATCACATTAACAGCAATTTATACTCATTAATGCAACGTTTTAGGAGAATATTCTTGCCAGTCTTTATTTTCTGTAGTGGCAAAAGAGTTTTGGTTAGGCAGCGGAGGGGGTTTACAATGCTTCATTCTATTTTGAAAATTCACTTACTACAAGTAAATTAAATGACTATATAGCAAAAATTATTATGCTTATAACAGATACAAATACAGAAATGAGATGCAGCAAATATTCAGATATGCTTGTCAGTGGTCCAGTTTTAGCTTTTGGTGTCAATGAAAAAGTTTATATCAAGTGAGTCCACAGTGACGGTTCACAGGAGTTGTAGACCAACAGACAGTTTTCCATGTACAAGAAATCCACGTCATTTCAACAAGAGCCTGAAAAAGGTGTATGGAGATAACACTCTTTATTGAAATACTGATAGTCACTGAGCAAATAGATTGTCTGCTGAAACTGGGCACACATCGGCAGACTGGGCACTACACAGATCCCTGAGAATGTGCAGCACATTCAAAATCTGATTTTGGTTGACAAATGCATAACAGTGAATGAACTGTCAATCTGAGTGGAACTGAAGAAAATCGCTGAAGGATAATTCAAAACTGCAACATTAACAGAAAAATTGATGGTTACTATGTTTTTCAATTCAGAAGGACTGTTGCTTGTGGACATCATGTCACACTGAACCATTATCAATCCTGACACTCGGTAACAAACCTTAAAAAAACTTCATGTTCGAATGCATCACATTTGACAAATTTGCAGAAGCATGATGTTTCGCTCTTACATAATAACGTCAGGCTACACGGTGAGAAAACGAAAACCTAGATCACAAAGCTAGGGTGGACAACACTGAAACACTCATTCTAAAGTGTTGATCTGGCACCAAGTGATTGCCACATCTTTAGTAAACTGAAGGAATCCCTTCAAAGAATGAGATTTGAAGAAGATGACTCCCTTGTGAAGGCTGCTAAATGGTGGGCCATAAATGATGATCCTGATGTCTGCCATGCAAGCATAAATGTTCCATGTGCCATGGTGCCACAAGGCAGCTTAAAGGAATGGAGTTTATGTGGAAAAATGAAATTCTGTATCTCAAGAATATAATAGCATACTGTGAAAATATAAAATGCACAGAAATTAATTAGATGTTTAAAAAAACATTGTGCATTTTTTGGAAGTGATCTTCAAGTTTCACATTCTTATTGTGATACATCCAACATGTTTAGCTTCAGCATAAAGCTATCTAATTGGTATAGCAATGACAAAGCATTATTCTACTAAAACTGAATGGGAATAAAAAGTTATTGTTGTTGTGGTGGTTATTGTCATTGTTAAGGGATGGCTTATCCCATCAGAGAATTAATCTACATGGAAGTGACAGGTCCTATTTGATGGCATTTCATCATACTGGCAGGACAAACTCATTCTGTCTATGACAAATGACAAAACATGAGCCAAGCAAGTATTGCACTAAAGTTGTGATTAGATTCTGGACTTCCTAACAGATAGAACTCAACATATTGTTCTTAATGGGAGGAAATAGACAGGGGTACCAAGTAAAAGTAACTTTGGGAGTGCCCCAAGGAAGTTTTATAGTGTTGTTATTTACAATATATGTAGTGACATGCAGCAGACCACAGTGACGTCAGGGAGACAGCTAAGCTGTTGAGAGGGTCCATGCACTATCTGACAGGAGCACTGTCGTCAGTTTCTCCTTGCTATAGTGCAAAGTTCTGTGGCTATTAATTTCTGTGCTTTAATTCTCATTTAAGTTAGTATGTAACTGCTTCTCTGTGAATTGTTCTACATATGAATCTGTAAGATTGTTCTGAATAATACACTGTTTCAGGATACTGCCTTATTTTTCATATCTGTTCTCACTGTATAGAACTCATCATACGTGTTAAATTTTCAAATCAATCAACAGCCTAGGTAGTGGTGACCCCACCATGATACAGCTAGAGAAAATAAAGTCAGCAATACAGAAGAATCACAATGAATTCCCTAGAAGCAGGAACTTGTGAGATGGATGGCACATCCACAGTATCCAGACCTGCAGTGGTGCTACCGCCATTTTGGCCACACACCTCAGCATTATGGTATGTGCAGATGGAGGAAAGTTTTCTCCGCACTGGAGTGATAACAGATTCCACCAAATTCACACTAGGATCAGCCCATTAGATTACTGTTATGCAGCAAAGGAGCAAAATGTAAAAATCTCACCTCCAGATATGGAGGAATATGGAAAGCTTGAGGTTGAGTTAATTTGTAGAGAGGCCACTTCACGAGAAGAACAAGACATGTACTGATGCAGAAGGACATTGGAGGTAGAAAACCATCCCAGTACCTCTGTCATTTATTAATCAAGTTTGCATGGTGCCAGAGAAATTATTACATACATTATGGAGAAGACACCTGGCAACACAAGTAAAAGCTGTTATAGGTTCCCCAACAGAAATGTTGCTAGATGACATAACAGACCTGGCAGACAGGATTCAGGATGCACTTGTGCTGATCTCCTTCACTGCAACCACGATGGCAGGCCACGGCACATTGAGAGTGACGTGTACATATCATTGGCCTGCATATCATTTGCAACCCTGACCTAGACTCTACACTGGCTAAGTTAGTTTATGGAGAAGTTCTGTGACTACCTGGTGAATTTATTGACTAGTGTGCAATCATGATTGATATCTCAAATGAATCAGATTTCATTACTCACTTAAGAGAACGAATGTCACAAATCCGGGCCATCAAACATCATGTAATGGAATTCCACATACCTTTGTGCATTGAAAGTTGTAATCCTGTGCTCATGTAATGTTGCACAGGTATGAGGTGAAACCTGCATTGATGCCTCAATATGCTGGTCCATATTGTATCCTGAACAGAAGTAGAAGAACAATGGACATTCTCATCAACATAAAGCATAACACTGTCTCAATAGAGTGATGCCAGCCTTCATTTTGTAAGAAACATCACAACCAAATGCTGAATGCAACCATTTGCATCCTACACCAGAAATTCAACAACCTCAATTGGAATCATATATGGCTCAACTGCTATGACATATGTATTCTGGGTGGTGCATACACTTCCTGAGATGATTCCTGGATGATGCTCTGCTTTTCCCATGTGAGCTGATGTAGCTACATGTGGCAGACCACAGCAATGTCAGTTGACAGCTGATTTGCTCAATGAGATGTCAACAGGGTTCATGCACTGGCCACCAGGAGCACCTTGATTGGTTTCTCCTTGCTGCAGTGCAAAGTTTTGTGACTATTAATTTCTGTGTTTTAATTCTCACTTGACGGTACTCAGTCATGTGTAATTAGTTATGCAACAGCTTCTCTGTGAATTTTTCTAATTGTTGTACATATGAGAATAAGTGACTGCTCCGAATAAAATACTGTCTCCAAATACTGCATTATGTTTCGTATCTGTTCTTGCTGTATAGAACTCAGCGTACATATTATGTTTTTAAGTCCAGCAATAGACTGTGACATACATATAAATACTCTATTAAATAATGTCACAATCTCTTTGAGGCAATTCATGAACAATGGTGTTTCCTATGGACAATTTTTGATGCCAGAAAACTGTAGTGAAAAGTAGGACGATCTGTAGAGAATCAACAGTTAGGGCAGGGACTAGCAAGGACTAAGACAAAAAAGTAAAATATTGCTCATAAATGTGAAGGAAGATTCGCATCTTGTAGTACCTATTCATTATCATGTACACAATGCAGACAAGTGGCTACTCCTAGACCTGAATCTTTCTCAAACTGGCCTCAAGTGAAATGACTACACAAATCAAGTTGTATGAAAAGCAGATGCCAGGCTAAGATTCACTGGAAGAATCCTAAAGAAATGCATTGGTTTAAAGAAATAACCATATGATCAATTCTTGAATACTGCTTATCAGTCTGGGACACATACCATGTACATTTAATAGCAGACATGGGGGAAAAGAAAAGTAGGACATTCTGTGAGGGGATTGTAAAAGAGAGAGTGTTATGGATATGGAGACGTTCATTAACTCCAGTGACAAAAAACTACAAGAGAAGTTTTGTGCATCATGGTGACGCTTACTGTTTCTGAGAACATACAGTCCAAGAACAGTTAGACAACTTATTACTTGCTCCCACATAAATCTTACAAAATGACCAGAAAGGGGAAAATCAGGGAAATTCATGATCATATGGAAACTTATTGACATTCGTTCTTCCTACACACCATTCATGAATGGAACAAGAAAGGGGAGAAATGATGATAGCAGAAATATCATCCACCACAATGTACAATGTGTTCGGTGGCTAGCAGAGTGAGGATGCAAGTGTAGACTATATGCCTCAGAAGTGAGGTGGCTAACCTCAGAGGGGTGACATAATGTGTCACAGTAGGTATGTTAAACGAGTCCTAGCCTGTTTCATCTGTCAGTTTATTGCCTAGAGTTCTCACATGCTTGGCACAGTGTCATCTAATTTCCCAACATCTGAAAGCAGAGAAGGAAATCCAGTATGCTCTATACTACTTTCTGTGCTAGCTATTTTCACTGGGTGGCTTACAGTGGACTCACAGAGACTTTTTCTTTTTTTGTATTTACTCTTCTTTTTAAATGTAACAAAACTATAATATTTACAATGATGGTACATGATTCGAAACACCAGTAAGCTAGACGCAATCATTGTATTAAAATTTCTCTCTTCCTGCATTTAAAATAATATTCAGTTCCAGTAAGCTATATTTTAGTTTGCTTGTTCTCTAGTACTAACATAAAGCATAACGCAAATGAGTCAACTATTTACAATTTTGTTTTTTATTCACAATGAAGTAAAATTACGAAGCTGATAGATATATAGAGGTCAAGAAATTTGGAATTTACTTATCTTGAGTGCATATTTATAAAATGATGACTGGTTTTCATGGCTGAAGTGATCATCTTCGGATCTAAAATAGACAGAAAAATATTGTTCAGAAATAATTTCTATCTACTTACAATATGTTCCATATAAAAAGACAATAAAATGATAGAAAAAGACCATTAAAATTTTGTTACAAAGAGTAACTCATTACATGTAGTAAAAACACATACTGTGTCATTAAAACTACTGTGTGTTCTGTGATGCTACTATTTAAAATAGATGGAAACACACACCTGCTGGGAGCACAACAATGTGCACAGTACCATGATTAAATTTATTGTATAAAAACAAAATTAAACAACAGAATTTTAATTATGAGTAATAAAAGAATTCCATAAATGTTACTCACAAAACATGAAGTAACTTAAACAACTAAGATGCAAGGTACAAAAGAAAGAGCGGGAAGACCCTGTTGATGAGTTCTCTACTGCCAGGAATGGTTGCTGTCTTCTGGCATACACTAACTTTTTGGTATTCAGTCACTGATATGTGTGTTCAGATGGACTATTCAGATGGACTTTGGTTTCTCATGAGGCAGTCAGCATCAGAATCTTTCTTGTTTCTGTATACTAATGCACCACATTTTAACATTTAGTATCTTGGTTCCTAATTCAGTTCCTCTAACATCAGTGCTGCAATGTTTCATCTCTGTCCTTTTGTACCTTTATTTTTATTTGTTTAAATTACTTCACATTTTATGATTCCTTTAGTACCGCCAACTAAACTTTACTACCCCAATTAAACTTCCACCACTTTCTTCCATTGTTTAATTTTGTTTTATACAGTAAGTTTATTCATGGAAATGTGTACACTATTGCACTCTCTGGCACAGTGTGTTTGCCCCTATTTTTAACACTAGCATTGTACAATGTGCAGTAAGGTTAATGACACCATATGTATTTGTACTACATGTGATGAGTTACTGACTGTTATGAAATTTTGAGATGTTCTCTATCATTTTATTTTTACACAGTAGGTATTTTAAGTAGGTGGATAATTTTATGTACAATATTTTTCTGTCTCTTTTAGATCTGAAGATGACTGTGTGAGAAATTGAAACTGATCATGTTATAAATATGTGATCAAGGCATTCAAATTTTATGTTGAAAACAAGATTGTGTAGCAAACTCTACAAACTTGACTCTATCAAGTGTTATAAAAAGAATTATTATTTACAGAGAACCAACAAAACTTTATAGTGTTTTCTGACATTTTAATAATATCAGAGATGGAAAAGGACTTGGAAGATCAGTTTTCATCAACAAAAGTAATCACATTGCTAATGAGTATAGTAGCACTTCAGTGGTCCAGTTTCACAAATTTGTGGGTCCCAGAAAGAACCTTGTGACCTTAGCTACCCACTCATTGAGATATTGCAAAATCAGAACACCAACACCTGAAATCAACAAAACCGCCATGGTAACCAGTAAAAACCCATATCAGGGTCTCTTTCAGTGTCAGTCATTCCTGGAAAATCACTGGGAGCAGTTATCAGTAGCCAACAAACATCTAGTTGAGAACCCTTTCATGCAAGTACAAGAATTCAACTTCCCATGACATCAGTGGAGGTTCATGAATTGGATGTGAACCAGGTAAGTCAGATGTGGTTATCTGCTACACAAATGAGGATAGATTAGTTTGGAAACTTGTGACTATGGTGTCTCCTAACAGTCAATTCACCATATTGTTGTTCACAGTGCTCTTTGAGTGTACAAAGGGACAACAATGGGCATTCACCACACATTATGTGAAGCAATCAAATGGATCACTGTACTGGATGAGCTTATGATTACGCACATTTTTCCTGGAATGTAGTGTATTTGTGTTTATTTTCTTCATATGATAAATAAATAAAAATAGAAGGAGTTTAGACAAGGTAAAGCAGATTATGACAGATGAAATGAATTCGGAATCAAAGTACTAAAAGTAGCAGACGAGTTTGCTGTTTAAGCAGGAAAATAACTGATGATTGTCAAAATATACAGGATATAAAGTGCAGACAGGTAATTGAAAGAAAAGCATACCTGAAAAGAGAAATTTGTAAACACTGATCATTAAATTAAGTTTTAGGAAGTCTTTCCTGAAGGTATTTGTCAGGAGTATAGCCTTGTATTGATTTGGAATGTGGACAATAAACTGCCTGGACAAAATAAGAACAAAAGCTTTTGAGGTGGGTGCTACAGAAGAATGCATGAGTAAATTGAAAACAGGTGAAGAATTACTGTTAAAGTAGATTCTTTTAATGTTGTTGTTGTGTTCTTCAGTCCTGAGGCTGGTTTGATGCAGCTCTCCATGCTACTCTATCCTGTGCAAGCTTCTTCATCTCCCAGTACTTGCTGCAATCTACATCCTTCTGAATCTGCTTAGTGTATTGATCTCTTGGTCTCCCTCTACGATTTTTACCCTCCACACTGCCCTCCAATACTAAATTGGTGATCCCTTGACGCCTCAGAATGTGTCCTACCAACCAATCCCTTCTTCTTGTCAAGTTGTGCCACAAATTTCTCTTCTCCCCAATTCTATTCAATACCTCCTCATTAGTTACGTGATCTACCCATCTAATCTTCAACATTCTTCTGTAGCACCACATTTCAAAAGCTTCTATTCTCTTCTTGTCTAAACTATTTATCGTCCATGTTTCACTTGCATACATGGCTACACTCCATACAAATACTTTCAGAAACAACTTCCTGACACTCAAATCTATACTCGATGTTAACAAATTTCTCTTCTTCAGAAACGCTTTCCTTGTCATTGCGTCTACATTTTATATCCTTTCTACTTTGACCATCATCAGTTATTTTGCTCCCCAAATAGCAAAACTCCTTTACTACTTTAAGTGTCTCATTTCCTAATCTCATTCCCTCAGCGTCACCCAACTTAATTCGACTACATTCCATTATCCTCATTTTGCTTTTGTTTATGTTCATCTTATACCCTCCTTTCATGACACTGTCCATTCCGTTCAACTGCTCTTCCAAGTCCTTTGCGGTCTCTGACAGAACTACAATGTCATTGGCAAACCTCAAAGTTTTTATTTCTTCTCCACGGATTTTAATTCCTACTCCAAATTTTTCTTTTCTTTGCTTTACTGCTTGCTCAATATACAGATTGAATAACATCGGGGATAGGCTACAACCCTGTCTCACTCCCTTCCCAACCACTGCTTCCCTTTCATGCCCCTCGACTCTTATAACTGCCATCTGGTTTCCGTACAAATTGTAAATAGCCTTTTGCTCCCTGTATTTTACCCCTGCCACCTTTAGAATTTGAAAGAGTATTCCACTCAAGATTGTCAAAAGCTTACTCAAAGTCTACAAATGCTAGAAACATAGGTTTGCCTTTCCTTAATCTAGCTTCTGAGATAAGTCACAAGGTCAGTATTGCCTCACGTGTTCCAACATTTCTACGGAATCCAAACTGATCTTTCCGAAGGTTGGCTTCTACCAGTTTTTCCATTCCGGGACCTGGGACTGGATTGAGGGTGTTACCTGGGTGACCGCCGATGCTGCACATAAGAAGGCCTCGGGACGTCACATACCTAAATTTTCTTGTCTCTCTGACCAACCATCGCTGGAGGCCCCACGCAAGACGGTCATCAATCTCACGGACATTTAGCTGACCGGTGATGCAGTCTCTGTTCTGGAGAAGGGACTTTATTTTGCACCCACACCTAGGTCACGCCGGTAGCGGACATCGTCTGTGCAGTTGAACAGGTTGCTGCGCGACTACCCCCATTAGCAGCTGTAGAAGTGCGCCGGGAAACCTGCCGTGCTCTGACGAGAACTAAACCGATCAAGTCGAATATTACCAGCAGGGAGAGGGCAGCCATTCGAGACCTGAGACAGAGCCTTGAGATTGTTATCTTACCAGCTGACAAAGGCAATGCTACAGTTGTCCTTTCTCATAAGGACTACATTGAGGAGTTGCAGAGCCTGCTAAGTGACGAATTTTGCAGGAAGATCAACGCTGACCCCACAAAGAAGGTGGAGAACAAGACTACGGCGCTTCTCAAGGTCGCGGATTTACCAGAGGGTATCGCCAAGAAATTGACACCTCAAGGACCTGTACCTCCAAGACTTCATGGACTCCCTGAAGTCCACAAAGAAGGGGTTCCGTTATGCCCAATTGTCAGCAACATTAGGGCATCTACATATTTGCTGGCCAAATTCCTGGCAGAACTACTAAGCCCTTACGTGGGTAAATGCCCTCTTCACGTTCGGAATTCTATGGATTTCGTAAAACGTCTCGAGAACTTCAAGCTCAAAGACTCAGATATCCTGGTGAGTTTTGACGTTGTCTCGTTATTCATCAGGGTGCCTCTTCGAGAGTCAGTTGAGCTCATTGCACAGAAATTTGACGAGAAGACGAGCGACCTTTCCAGGCACGTTCTGACCTCCACGTATTTTCTGTTTAATGGAGGATACTATGAGCAAACAGAAGGAGTCGCAATGGGGAGCCCACTTTCGCCTGTGGTCGCGAATTTCTACGTGGATATTTCGAGGAGGAAGCTTTGGCGTCATCCAAATGGAAACCTACTTGTTTTCTACGTTATGTGGATGTCACGTTCGCAATATGGTCCCATGGAAGGGACAAGCTCCTAGACTTCCTTGCACACCTGAAGTCCATACATCCGAACATAAAATTCACTATGGAGACTGAAGCAGAAGGAAGTTTACCATTCCTGGACCTCATGGTCAAAAGAAGAGGGGATGGCACCCTGGGCTATGGGGTATACAGGAAGAAAACAAACACCGACCTGTATTTGCATGCAAATAGCTGCCACCACCCTTCGCAGAGGAATGGAGTACTAAAGACACTAGTGCACTGGGCGCGCACCACCTCGGATGCACAGAGTCTGCCCTGTGAGTTGGAACACCTCAAAACTGTATTTCAGAAAAACGGGTACTCGGAATGGCAGATCAGACGCGCTCTCCGCCCCACCTCTACAGTACAGCTTGTGGAGATGGACGAAATAGCGGAGGAAGAGACAGCCACCGCCTATATACCGTATACTGGCGCACTATCGGGGAAAATAGGACGAATATTGAGGAAACACCGAGTAGGAAATGTCTTTTGCCAGCCGAATAAAACGCTAGCATTATTGGGAAGTGTGAAAGACGATCTCGGTTTGCGGAAGGCCGGCATATACCAGATTCCCTGTGAGCGTGGGAAGACTTACATTGGACAGACAATGCGCACCATCGAAGATCGTTGCCGAGAATATCAGAGGAACATTCGACTTATGTACCCCAACAAGTCGGCAGTCGCAGAGCACTGTTTGTCCGAAAATCACGAAATGGACTACCAACATACCAGGGTCTTGGCACAGACATCTAAATACTGGGACAGCGACCTTAGAGAGGCTGTCAAAATTCGTACCAGGGACGGACTCATCAACAGAGATTGCGGCTATAACCTCAGCAAGGCATGGGAACCAGCACTGAGTCTAATTAAAAAGAGGCTCAGCAAAGAAAACGAACGAGCGACCAGGGCGGACGAGGCAGTTACACCGACGCCACCACAGACACCGACGCCAGCCTCTCAGCGACCACCGGCGCGCGACCGAGGGCGCGGACCGCGGAGAGAACGCCTCGCGGGGGAAGGGGATTTAGGACGGCCGCCCGCCCTCTGGTACACGCACGCCGCCGTCCCCAACAGGCTACTAAAGGTAGTTCCCCATGGCGGCTCAATCTGACCTGCTGAAAGAAAAGCTGGCGGAACTTGATTTCCACGTCAGAAACGTGACGCCTTCGCTGCTGGTGATTGCCACCGACACAGCAGAGAACAGGCGGCTCTACGAGCTGAAGAAGGTGGCCAATACAACGGTCATCGCGGAGAGCCTCAAGCAGAAGAGAGGACTAGTCCAGTGCTTCCGCTGCCAGGGGATGGGACACGTGGCTCGCCACTGTTCCTTTCCCAAAGCATGCGTGAAGTGCGCTGGCGCCCACGCAAGTAGGCTCTGTCCACTTCCGAGGACGCACACACCGAAGTGTGCAAACTGCGGCGGCCCACATGTGGCGAGCTATCGCGGCCGTGAGGTATTCAAAGCCGCGGTTGCTCGCCAGCGCGGGACGAAAGCACAGAAGACTGCCAGCCGCTCCCCCAGCCGCCCGCGCCCAGGCCCAAAACCGGCGAGGCGGCAGGCAACAGCGAGGGCGACGATAGCAGCTGCAGGAGCCAACGACGCCCCCACTGCTGTGGGGAACAGAAGGACGCAAGCGTGCCCGAGAGGGCACACCCGAGGACGAGCGCGTTGACCCCCTCAAGGGGAAATTTCGCAAAGAAGACATCACAACAACGGGAGGAGGCAGGAGTGGCAACACGTCAGCCACCGACCGTCGGTCTACTGCGCCAAGGCAAGAAGCTGCAACTGCAGCGCATGAAGAAACCTTGGTTGCAGCAGTCTCTGCACTGTCTGCAGCGATCGACAAGGTCGCACATCTTGCCGACACGCTGCAGCGTGTTGCAAAGGCCATGATGACGGCCACACCAGCGGCCGCCAAGCAGCAGCCGCAGTGAGGCGCTCCCTGCGCCGTCCGCGCCGGAAGATATGCAGTCGGCCCGCACTGGGCCAGCACCGTTGAGGCCACTGTGTGGGGAGACGCTGACTAGAGCGGAGCGCTTGCTGGTGTGTCTGCCGTCGCTGTTGTGGCTCAGATGCCGCCCAGAAAAAATGGGAGGGCGAGCCGCCGCCTTGTTGCCGCCGTGATGGAGCGTGTCTTTAGTGAGGCGCTCGATTTCGGTGGCGGCAAACCACGTCGAGATGTGCAGTGCTTCCGCTGCCAGCAGATTGGCCACGTGGCTGAATACTGCCGGCGCAACCGCCGGCGGAGCCGCACGACACCCGCGACTGCACAAAGCCGCGTGACGTAGCGCCGAAGTGCGTAAACTGCGGAGGAAAGCACGTCGCGAGCTTTCGTGGCTGCAGTTATATTGCTAACTGGGGGCACGGAGGCAAAAACAAGAGGAAGAGGAAGAGACGAAGAAAGCGTTCCGACCGCGGGCTAGCGCCTGCGGCAGGAACAGACCAGCAGCACCAGGGGGGCCCTCCGCCCGCCGAAAGACGCCGCCATGATGACGTTGTGCTTCGTGCGGCCACAGAAGACGCCATAGCGGACCTCAAAGCCTCATTCGCGGCAGAGAGGACCGCCCTACCAAACGAATTGGCCGCGGCACACAGGGAGATCCAGCGGCTGCGGGCTGAAGTAGCTTCTGCCACCGAAGCCCTGCGGTTCATCCCACCTGCTCCACCCCCATCGGGGCGGGAGCCCACAGAGAAAATGGACGCATTGGAAACGGACCCAGATCCAGCACCGCCGCCTCCCAAGAAGAAGTTGGCGATTCGGATCTCCAAGGACTTGGAAGGGTTGCTTGCATTGGCCGTCTCCGAAAACGTCGAGGCAGCCACCAAGGAAAATGCAGCCCCGGTCTCCGGCGAAGAACATAAGAAGAAGGCTGTTTCACGACAGCCAACAGTCGTCCAAATGTTACCACAAGACGGCGGGAACGATCTCGCCGCCCTCCTCAAGGGGGAGAGCTCGTTCGCCGAGCCACAACGCAGTCGGCGCGTTGGGGCGAGAGAAGCCAAGAAGACGTCGATATCCGATCCTATCCCAATCCCAGATCAATCCGCACCCTAAATCATCACAGAAATATCCTTCCAAGACCATCCTATCAACATCCAAAGAAACATTACTCACGATCCTTCCCAAACCCATCATTCCGAAGCCCAAATTATCCGACAGAAGGCATGGGTTCGAGCAGTCCCGGTCCTTCGAAACGAAACGAGGGATACAGATATCCCATCCGACAACCACACCACCGCCAGCACCGTTGTCCGCGCACGCGGGCAACACAGAAGTCAACAATATCCTGAGAAGGGCAACGAGTTGACAAAAACGAAATGAGAAGCCCAACTACAACACATCAAAGTGAAGACATGGAGGCGATGCAGGGGGATCCTGCAAGGACTCCGCCGATACAGGGGAAGAGGGATCCCTGAAGAAGATGCTCGAGTGCGCGCTCAGGAGTTCAGTTCGTCAGCGCAGCTGACGATGGCGACATGTCTGATCGCCGAAATATTGTTCCCGTTGGACACCATGGGCCGGCAATACACCCGTGGACTGTTCGAGCAATTCAACTATTGCTACATGGTATAACTGTTTAAATTCAAAATTTTGTATTTTTTAAACATGAGATGCTAAGAAGTAATATTTACAAACAAAACATTGTATCATCCATACTGCCGCTGGAAAACTTAAATGCATTAGGTATAAAAGAACTTGTATTCGAGAGTAAACAATAAAACACATCAAACATTAAATAATTAAATAAGCACCGTTCGTGACATTTGATGTCGCATTTAAACTTCTCTCTTCTAACTTCAACGTTGTTTTGCGTTCGTCCTCTTAATCCAGCAATACCTTCATTACCTTTATTTTGGCAAAGTCTGTTCCACGAGTCTCTCTTGGCTCACAGAGCTGCGCAGATAGGTTCTTATTATTTTGAGTTTTGAGAAACAAGTCTCCGCACTTGCCACCGAGATCGGTAAAGTCAAAAGGATATTAAGATATTAGTTCAGCACGTTTTCAGGTTTAACATTTTTTGGTATTCGATGACTTACTCCTGAAAGTTCAGAGCAGAGAGTCGCTGCGTCAGTGTTCTTTAGAAATGATGAGGTTTTGTCCAGGGCTACACCAGGTTAGAGCTGCTTCAAGTTTCATGTACAATTCTATGAGTACTTTGGAAGTTTTCTTATTGAGGTCACTTATGTTGTACAGGAAATCAGATAATCTTACAGCTTCATTCAGCTGTGTGAATCTTTCTTTTACAGAACTAATTGCCATGTTCAGTATTGCAAAATAGTAATTTACTCTAAACTTCTCTTTGGAGTCAGTGACGGGTTCATCTTCTGATTCGTAAGCAAACAGCTTTTCCTTTTCCTTGTTTTATCTCTAGCTGAAAACCTGGCTCAACATTAATTTCTTCAGCTACCGGTAGCTCTGGAGCATCAACCAAAACTCTCTCAAATTCCACGTCACTCTTCATGTTTTTTAAACACTCCTCTGCATTTTAAGCTCATTTACTGTTTCCTTCGGGGTAAAATGCTTCTTTTGCAGCAGTTTACTGGTCGAATCTATTTCAAATAATATACTGTGCCGTATTACAACAGCCGCAACAAATTTAAATGAAGATTTATTTATTTACTTTTATCCATATTTCGGCATTAACATGCAATCGATGGCGTCAGAAGAATTACAGCTGTTTGTACATTATGTTATGTACTAAGACTTTTAGCTTCTACCTTAGTTATGGTGCCAGAAGAGCCTTTGAAAGTTGACTCTCCAGAAATTTCAAACGACACATGTTACACATACGGTAGCTGGCACCTGATGGGCGTTAAGATATCGATCCTGCTTGGTCACCACATGACACTCAGAGGTCAATGGTAGCATACACCCCATCGACGTGGCGACGCAGCTGTGAATACATACTGTCTTTGTATGACATCAGGAAAGGTTGTTGCTTCTGTACAACATGAAGAAGCGTCATTGATCACGAAGTTCACGCTGTGGAAGTTGCAAGTGACGTAGAAGGCACACTCATTAATATGCAGAATTTTCTACTGCAGACTAATTTCCTTGCATTCATATTGCTCCTGCTATCATAAATCTGACCTCGTAGCTCTTTAATTGACAAAGACAAGCTCTGGAGTTGGAACACGACTCACCAATTTACCAGTTGTTTCCGTCGGTGGAACAAATCCCAAGAATTGCTGCTTTATTTGCTGCTTTCTTGGAGCCCTTCGTCGGACGACTGAAATGACTCTGTTCCTGAAGACTGCACGATGTCCACAAATCTTATGATCATAGTCATTTGTTTCGTGTGGCTGCAGTCGTGCAATCGAGAATGGTTGAAAAATAATTAGTACTTTTTTACCAATGACACTATTTTGTCTTTGACAGTGTTTGATAGCACTTCGATCAGTTCGTCTCGAATAATGTTGCCTAAATTAGTGAGCATGTACTCTGTCTTTATTTTGTACTCTTCTGAGATGTTCAGTCTTAACAGGATCACGCAAGGCGAGAAGTTACACAATTTTAGAAAATTACCACTTAAGGTCAAATTTTGTACACTTAAAACTCGTACAACAGATATTACAGGCTGTAATTTCTGATGCCAATACTTTCCTTCTTCATCTTCAATCCTTTTTTTTTTATTAATATTACCTATAGTTATGCCTTGTTTTGGAGTTGTGTATTGGCCATTCCACCTATGGAAGTTGCTAATTATTCAACACTCTTTTCGTGTGAAGACAGAATGGCTAATATGTTACGTCAATCGTTGCATCCAGTCTGAGTGAGACTTGCAACTGAACTTGAATTTCCGCCAAATAACCTTGCAGCAAAAACAGAAAACTTTATCGGCTGACACAGACTATTGGAGGTATTGTCAGTAAAAGTCTTCTCTACTTGGCAACTTTTTCTACATAATGTTCAGCTGAAAACTTACTTTTTTTCTCATCTAAAAGAAATTTATTGTTCACTTTTTTGGCCCATTTTCAACCAAAAAAGCCCATCATTTTTTTCCACTTATTGGTAAGTCTTCCCAGGAAGGAGGATCTGAGTAATCTATTTTGAGGCGATTAATTTCGCAGTGGCGTAGCGTGGTTGTAAACGTTGGGGAGACTCTACATTTATTATAGGGAGACAAAATAGTACAATGAACAACAATTTAAACAAATTAAACAAAATGCATCAAATAAAACAACAACAATTACTACTACTACTACTACTACTACTACTACTACCACTACCGCCACCACCACTAATAATAATAATAATAATAATAATAATAACTAACTTGTTCAAGAAACGATAAGACAAGTGCAATGTGCCTTTTCTTTCCACGAATGAGTCTATAACTCGGTCTACGAAGACCTAATCACTGGACAGCTTTCCAAGTAGTATCTTTTCTATTACTAACGTGCGCAAACACGACAGCCGGGTGTTGGACATTGAATTCCTTAAATAATTCTTCGCTCGTTTAAGAGTACTCATGCTTTGTCCACTGCTTGCTGTAGTTGTGTGTAGGGTCAAAACCAAACGCAGGAACTTCGTTGTTTCTTCATAAACAGTCTAAATCATTGTTGACAATGTACTTTAAGAGGATTCTTGGAGATAAGTGTTTTTTCACATCAGCGTATATGTTACACAGTGCATTTTCAAGTTGTTCTTGCTTGAAAAAAGGATACTGTTCTAATAACTGAAGCAGTTTGAATTTTGGGAATTCTTTTTGATAGTTCGGGAAACACTTTCGTTCAAAAGTACACAAACTGAATTTGGGGACGCTCTTGAAATCTTCTTTCCATCTGTGCAATTTGCAAATCCATTATCTCGGAAGTTAGTGCCCTGAGAGATGTCTTTTGATTGTCACGGAGTGATAAGTTGCCATTCAAACACGAACTGCATTTAATGCATTCATCAACGAATGTTTCCGTTCTTAACTGTCGTAAGTTTCTCAAAACAGTTCTTATTCCGTCGTGGCAAGCAGATTTTGACTGAAGAACATTAAAGAAATGAACAACATAAACAAATCACCCTCGGTAGAAACAAAGCAAGTAGACAAACGTAGGATCATCCATCCGTCGTTTCATTCTCACAGTACAGCTCAAAGATTCTGGGTCCCACTGAAAGTCAGTATCATCAGTTGTATAATTAAAAACACTATATAGCTATGAGAAATGACTAGATCTTGTGTAAACTGCCCTGGAATGAAAGTTCCAGCGAGTGTTGCTTGCACGTCGCAGTTTAAATCCTTTGTCAGTTAACAATACAGTTCGTTTTGATGATTTGCTGAAAAACGAATGGAATGCAGTAAAATCACTTACAAACATGCGTACTTGTCATATGATTTTGGAGGCATGTAACAGTACCAAATTCAGTTGGTGTGCATAACAATTAATAAACAGCGCATAGGGACAGAACTGCTTCACCAATTGTTGCAGTCCTCTTTCTCTGCCCGCCATTACTGAAGCGCCATCATATGTTAGACTAACCACTTTTCTTTCCACATTCCATTCTTTCAATACTGCATGAATAATGTTTGACAAAATTTCAGCAATTTTATCTCCAGAAACAATGTAAAATCCAACGAATCTTTATGCAATTTTGTCTGCAAGACAGTATCTGAATATTATACTCATTTGACTCTTGCATAACACGTCTAATATTTCATCAGCTTGCATTGAAATGAAATTGCAGTTCTGAATTTCAGATCTTATTTTCTCATTAACTGCCAGAGTTCTCATTTCTATTACACCATTCTGTATATCTGGAGAAGTTCCTTTGAAGGTTGAAGATGATGACAGATGGTCTTGGATTAAGTGCTCTCCTTGAGCTAGTAAATCCAACAGTTCCAGATAGTTACCATTGTAGCTAGAGGATTCATCTTCTCGATGGCCGCGATGGGCTAGTTCTTGTTTACAAAGAAATAGAATTGCCTGAATAATACAAGCCAAAACTCTCCTGTTGGGCGCAACTTGTTCGTTGAATTTTATTGGTGTCAGACGAGCGGCTTCAGAAAGGGCGTGCTCAATTTTACTTTTGCCCAATAACTGAAATGATTCTTAGTTCTGCAGGTGACGTTTTGATATCTGGTGGTTTGGTGCTTTCCTGTCAAAGTTCTTTATTGTACAAATGCCCTCATTGCACCATTCCTTCTCGCCACCAAACAGAAGACACATACAGGGTGTTACAAAAAGGTACGGCCAAACTTTCAGGAAACATTCCTCACACAAATAAAGAAAAGATGTTATGTGGACATGTGTCCGGAAACGCTTTAATTTCCATGTTAGAGCTCATTTTAGTTTCGTCAGTGTGTTCTTCCACCTACGCTCAAAGGAGCACGTTATCATGATTTCATACGGGATACTCTACCTGTGATGCCAGAACATGTGCCTTTACAAGTACGACACAACATGTGGTTCATGCACGATGGAGTTCCTGCACATTTCAATTGGATTGTTCGTACGCTTCTCAACAACAGATTCAGTGACCGATGGATTGGTAGAGGCGGACCAATTCCATGGCCTCCACGCTCTCCTGACCTCAACCCTCTTGACTTTCATTTATGGGGGCATTTGAAAGCTCTTGTCTACGCGACCCCGGTACCACTCTTCGTGCTCGTATTGTGGACGGCTGTGATACAATATGCCATTCTCCAGGGCTGCACCAGCGCATCAGGGATTCCATGCGACAGAGGGTGGATGCATGTATCCTCGCTAACGGAGGACATTTTGAACATTTTCTGTAACAAAATGTTTGAAGTCACGCTGGTACGTTCTGTTGCTGTGTGTTTCCATTCCATGATTAATGTGATTTGAAGAGAAGTAATAAAATGAGCTCTAACATGGAAAGTAAGCGTTTCCGAACACATGTCCACATAACATATTTTCTTTCTTTGTGTGTGAGGAATGTTTCCTGAAAGTTTGACGGTACCTTTTTGTAACATCCTGTATAACAATATAATCAGTTAACTGCATTCACAGTCAGCCAAGTATACTTTTCGTACCAGGCTCTCTGAAAAGTGAGTTTTTGTTTGGCTTCACTTAAAACAACACTGAGCATAGGAGTAGGTCGTTTGTCCTTCAATTCATACTTTTTTCGTACGGTACGTCAATGTAGAAAAAGGCGTTTTTAATAAAGAATTCTATTAGGTGTTCAGTTGCTCGCTCACTCATGTTGGCGACACAACGAAAACATGCACTACAATCACAGAAGAATGGCTATGAACACAAACCGCGCGACTGTTCACTTCCGTGTTAAAATCATGCATAGAAGCGGCAGAGACTAGTCTCGTTACCTGCACCGCACCGCCCTTGATGGAAGAGGGGAAGTGGAGGGGGCGCAGGCGCACGCAGCCAGGTAAGGGAAGGGAGGCTCAGACAGAGCAGTCGAGTCTCAAGCAGGCAGATACACCAATACTCAGGGTGCGGCGCGGGCTACAAAACTGATGTCTTCGCACATTTAGAGCTCTTAGCAGAAAGTAATTTATATTTTTGTCATGAATTACTATTGCATCTTTTTTAAGCACGAATAGTGGGGAGACTAAGTCGCAAAGTCTCCCCTCACGACACGCCACTGTTAATTTGATCACAGACTTCAGTATCCACTAGAAAGTGTTCTTACTCTCAGCTGTTAACGTCCGTATCTGGTGGGCGTATGTCGTCATCGTTTTGTGAGGTTGAAGTTGATGCCACAGCGGTTTCAGAACTCCCTGGAGGACACAGAAATTTTTCTAAGGACCCCTTCAATTTGGACAGTTCTATTTCCGTATCCGCTTTTGTTTTTCTGGACTGAGTACCTGAGAGTTTTTCCCTGTCTGCCATTTTTGATCCTTTCTACTTCAAAATATGAAGGACAATAATAATTCTGAATATTTTATAGAATAATTCTGTCTGTTACGGTACATTAGAAAACTGTAATAACATTATTTCCGAATAATGTAAGAAGGCAGTAACATTAATGGGATCGATCAGGATCAGACTAGGAACAAAGAGCCCAAGTGACGTACTGATGCAAGGAGGCCCGCAAAAGATACGAATCGTGCAATGAAGACGGCAGTGGCTATTGCTACCCTGTGCAGCCAAAGGAGACATTTTTAAAAAATTTCAATACGGTTTTCTTACGTTTTAGCGCAATTTAAAATTCTAATTTTTGATGAAGTGAAAGGTATGCAGTTAGAGCTCAAGGTAAACACAGCATAGGATATATTCTGATATTCTTACTTTGACACAAGCAAGATTGTAACGCAAAAATGTAATTTAATAATTAAAATATAAAATATATAGTATTCGTTTCTACAATGTTTTCGCACCTTGTGATTTTTATTGAGACGTGACTAACAAATCAATAGCTTACTCAAATTTTTGGGTGACATAGCAAAACAATAATGTACAATTTTATCATGGAACACTTCAAAGTTATTAGCAATTCCTGTTTCAGTCTTCAAGGTTACGGATGTTTCTAAGATTACTTGTCGAAAGAGTGCATGAAACCTAGTCTCTATACACTTTAAAGCACAAAATGTTTTTTCGTGTGTCCCTTGTGTAAGTGCGACCGTCAGCATTGTGCAATACGCAATGTACAGATTGCAGTATGCACTGATGCGTGAATTATACTAAAACAACAGCTTGCAAGGATAAGGCACACAATTTCTAGAATTATGTCCCGTCGGAAAACAAGTCACGACACTCTTTTCCTGATTATTATTTACATATACACATGAAATTCTAAGAAAACGACAGTAAAGTTGTTTGAGAAAAGACAATGTAATACTTTTCTCGTGCCGTATCAGATAGTCAGAACCAGACTTACTGACAGACTCCAACTCATTTTTTTGTTTAGGTATGATCAAGGACATAGCCAAAGGGGTCCTGACTACCGCCCCCCCCCCCCCCCACTCCTTTGACCTAAGTGAACGTACATAGTCGCCCTGTAGAGAAATTGAAAGAGATTTTGATTTTCAATCATAAAACGAAAAGGGGATATACGCCATCGATACGTCCATGCACGTCTATATGGCCATAGCACTGTAGGCTGTCGCCCATCCTATTTTAGCCAAACCAGTTGTTCTTGTTAGAGCTCAGCTGTTATTTTGTTAATCAGTTCAGTTGTTGTTTGCAGTTGAATGTAATGTAAGGGCTGGCGTGTATTGTTTTTGTGCCATGTACAGTTGTGTTAGTTTCTAATTCTACATCTACATAGACGTGATTGCTCTGCTAATCACAAAAAAGTGCCTGGCAGAGGGTTCAATGAACCACCTTCAAGCTGTCTCTCTACCGTTCCACTCTCGAAAGGCGTGCGGGAAAAACGAGCACTTAGATTTTTTGGTGCGAGCCCTGATTTCTCTTATTTTATCGTGATAATCATTTATTCCTATGAAGGTGGATAGGTCAGTGATAAGAAAGACAAGGAAGACCGATTTAGATTGGACTGCTAGCGTTATGGTAAGTTAAAAGTATGTACACACTACTGTAAAAGTCTAAATACCTTCTACAGAGCTTTAATGTTAGCACTGGATTCGTTATTTGGATGCTGGGGAACTTTGTGGCTGCAATATTTCAGTATTCATTAAATTAAAATCAGTGCATACAAACACACTTGGATTTGTTCGTGGAAGCCAAAAATAGCGTTTATCAACAAATATTTCACCCAAATGGAGTGGCTGTATTTCTGAAAAAATATTCTACCATCGGTAGTCGAAATGACAAAATATCGCCCAATTTGGGTCACCCAGGTGGTACTCAATTACGAAAACCAGTTCCGATACAGAACGATGGGGAGGGATTTGTGCTCTAGCGGAAAGGGCATGTGATGACATTGCACTCTGTGGTTCGTTCGTTTCTAAAAGATTTTTTCAGCAGGCCGATTGAATTAGGCCGAGCCGGCTTTGCCCTACATCCCTCCCACACCCTTTCGTCCAAAATCTAGTAATACTACAATAACTGAAGCCAACTATTCAATGCAAATTATGTCTTAAAAGATGCATACGGTTATGCACTATCAAATGACCAAACATCCACGATTAAAGGAAAAATATGCAACGTCGGAATTCGATCTTTGGTCGTTATGCATTTTATTTTATTTTATTTTAAAACATTGCACAGCAACCAGTTTTTCGCAATTCTCGAGTGACTTGGCATAGTCACTGAACTAGCGATCCTTGGATTCAGGAGGCGAGGTGGTTTGATCTATATGGCAGCAACCCTGAAAATGGTTTCCTGTGATTTCCCATTTTCAATGAGACAAATACCGGGTTGGTCCCTTACTACCGGCCGCAGCCAACTTCTGCCAAATACCTTTCTTTCCAGAAATATTCCAAATCCTTTAAAGATGCACCCCCTCTGCTTAAATAAAGTGAGCTGCCTTGAAGGCGAGCCGAGCATCTCCTAAGTGATTCCTTGCAGTAAAAGCCAATTGATAAATAAATAATAATCCACACTCTTCTCATTTAGAGTCATACATCTGTCGGCCGGGACATTCTTTAATGCAGAAAATGATCTTTATCAAATTGTAAGAAGCGGCAGACGCATAGTTGAACGAGGAAATTTTGGAAAGTGTAAGGCTGAATAATTCCAGATCCTTTGCATTTTCGCCATCATAAATTACGATAGCATCTCTTACGAGTACAGACCTCTTTATTGCAAAAGCCCTGTCGGTAACAATCACAATGTCCCAAAAAATTAGCACTCGTGCATTCCTGATCACTTCCTCACCTCAGGTCTAAGCTGAAAGAAGAAGAGTGTAAAACGGATGGTGAAGCGAGACTAAGATTGTAGAATGACTGCTTCTTACGATTTTTCAAAATACGGCTCTCCTTGCGACGGTACCTAACGATTTCTGCTGCTGAGTTGCTCTTCCAAAAAGCAATTTATAAAAGCAAGCCACTTGCGTCTTTACCTGTCGGTACTCACAATTTAGATACCTGGGCTGCGCATGAATCTGTTTAAAAAGAACAGCAGAGTGGAGTCATTAGGACAAGCTGTGCATGTCTGCTTTCATACGATGCGCCTAATTTGCTGCAAATAATCTGTGGCTGCGATCCTGCAGTCAAATGGTAAGTGCACTGACAAGAATTGCGGGATAATCAAATATACAGACATACTAAATAAAAGTTAAATGAATAATTTAATAACAAGGGTCCTATTTAACATCTATAATTGATGTAAATGACACAGAGGACATCTCAAGTAAACAGGGTCTTACGGTATTCAGTTAAAATATGGACATAAAATACCCTTATCAAATCCAGTAAAGTTCTACTGAAAGCATTACGAGAATGGTGGCAAAATTCACAAACTAAATAGTAACTGAACATATGCGAAAGTTAAGTTCATTTTTTAATCAGAAAGCACGAGATACTCACCAGCTCAAAAAGGTTCAGGGGTCAACATGACGATTTACAGAGTATTACATGCAATACAATGAATAGTAACTCATTCTCTCTCTATCCTCACTTCCATAACACAAGCAGAAAAAATTAGAGTCCTTCACTGGGGCACATTCAGATCACTCATGAGTTAGAGTCACTTCAGAAGTTAAGAGTATTGTAGCAGCTATTCACTGCCCAGAATCAATCACCTTTATGACTGAATCATGAATATTACCTTATGCAGATCTGCCTTCTTCCAGAACTTGACACAAAATGTCAGAATCGCTCCCTTGAGCTCTTCAATCGAAAAGTCCCAGTTTCCACTTGACTCCAGTAGTGTTCTGCTACTGTCTGCAGTTCCCACCAAAAATACATTCTTCTTAAGCTCTACAAACATGATTTGATTGAGACTGACAACTTCGTGGACTAAACTAACATATTACAACAACATTAAAATAAAGAAACATCATAAACATTGAGTTACTTTCAGATCACTTACAGTAAATAGAAGTAGTGGGACAGGGTTGTAGCCTCTCCCCGATGTTATTCAATCTGTATATTGAGCAAGCAGTGATGGAAACAAAAGAAAAATTCGGAGTAGGTATTAAAATCCATGGAGAAGAAATAAAAACTTGAGGTTTGCCGATGACAATGTAATTCTGTCAGAGATAGCAAAGGACTTGGAAGAGTAGTTGAGCGGAATGGATGGTGTCTTGAAAGGAGGATATAAGATGAACATGAACAAAAGCAAAACGAGGATAATGGAATGTAGTCGAATTAAGTCGGGTGATGCTGAGAGAATTAGATCAGGAAATGAGACACTTAAAGAAGTAAAGGAGTTTTGCTATTTTGGGAGCAGAATAACTGATGATGGTCGAAGTAGAAAGGGTATAAAATGTAGACTGGCAATGGCAAGGAAAGTGTTTCTGAAGAAGAGAAATTTGTTAACATCGAGTATAGATTTAATTGTCAGGAAGTCTTTTCTGAAAGTATTTGTATGGAGTGTAGCCATGTATGGAAGTGAAACATGGACGATAAATAGTTTAGACAAGAAGATATTAGAAGCTTTCGAAATGTGGTGCTACAGAAGAATGCTGAAGATTAGATGGGTGGACCACATAACTAATGACGAGGTATTGAATAGAATTGGGGAGAACAGGAGTTTGTAGCACAACTTAACTAGAAGAAGGGATCGGTTGGTAGGACATGTTCTGAGGCATCAAGGGATCACCAGTTTAGTATTGGAGGGCAGCGTGGAGGGTAAAAATCATAGAGGGAGACCAAGAGATGAATACCCTAATCAGATTCAGAATGATGTGGGCTGCGGTAGTTACTGGGAGATGAAGAAGCTTGCACAGCATAGAGTAGCATGGAGATCTGCATCAAACCAGTCTCAGGACTGAAGACTACAACAACAACAACAAACTCATCAAAAGATAAAAGAAATTCTAAAACGATCTAGATATCTGTATGGTGCGAAAATTCACAATTCACCTAAAATTCACCTAAACAATGAAAAGTGTGAGCTCATTAACATAAGTGCTAAAAGGAATCCATTAAACTTCGGTTAAACAATAAATTAATCAAATCAGAGGAATGCTGAAGGTTAGATGGATAGATTACATAACTAATGAGGAGGTATTGAATAGAATTGGGGAGAACAGGAGTTTGTGGCAGAACTTGACTAGAAGAAGGGATCGGTTGGTAGGACATGTTCTGAGGCATCAAGGGATCACCAGTTCAGTATTGGAGGGCAGCGTGGAGGGTAAAAATCATAAAGGGAGACAAAGAGATGAATACCCTAATCAGATTCAGAATGATGTGGGCTGCGGTGGTTGCTGGGAGATGAAGAAGCTTGCACAGGATAGAGTAGTATGGAGAGTTGCATCAAACCAGTCTCAAAACTGAAGACCACAACAACAGAAGTAATAGTTGGTTCCAAAATAAATAAGCCAACATTCTTGAGCAAGTGTGCTCACAATAAATGACACAAATTTTTATCAAATATTTTTAAACAATTATTTACGCCTTTTTGACAGAAGCATCTTTTGGTTCTCTTTTTCCGGACATATGAGATTGACCACTTTTAAAGTAGCACAGTACTGTAGTAGCACTTGCAATCAACATTCAAATAAAGTTACTGGTAAAATCAACATCTGCATAATGAGAAGATATAAGAAACGCAATAAATCAAGGGACAAAATAGATACAGAAACGTAGCTTTCAGTGATGATAGCTGAAATGCAACGATCTCAATTCAAAGGTTCATTTTGAAAGCATTTAGTCACTGTAAATTAATAACTTCTGTTGTTTTAAATATACTGAAATTATTATTGTGTCAATGAATGTGCCTCTTTTTTTGTGAGATCGCCAATGTATTCAGATTTGCATTAAAATTTTATTGTAAATTTTAAGGCTTCTCAAAGAGCGGGAAGAACCTGCCATTTTTCTCGCAAAAAGGCCATGCGAGCAACAGGTGTCCAAATTTCCCTCTTTGGGACTTACCCATTTATGGCGATGCTGTTCGTCTTTGTACCTGGTTGGCCTGTACCAGTCGACTGTGGACCTACTAAGGCACGCCCTGAGACCTGGGTACGCTACAGTTCAGCCATGTAACAAATTCACCTTACCTTGTACGTATACTGGGTGGGAAATTAGTTTGCCTAAATATCCGTAACGTTACATCCTGAGTAAAGAGATGGTATCTCTGCTTTTTGAAACTCCGGGATCATTTTCGAATAAAATGGTTTATCGTTCTTCATGGAAATTTTCACAATAAATGAAAAACATGAGACTTTTTAAGGTTGTCTTTAAGAAATTGGACCACCCTCCTTGACAAAATCCTGGCTACATCCTTGGTATGATGAACTGCACTTACATTTTACTCCTTTTAGATACTTTGTACTTCTGAAACAGAAGTATAAAACCTAGCTTGTGAATATGTGATCGATTATCCACATGAAATAATAGTGGAAGTAAAAACATCAACAGAACCACTCAGTACAGTTGACGCTTTACAAATGAACTGCCGAGACAAAAATAAAGAGGGACACAGGAATGTATGGTATCAAGTCGCAAAATGGTTGCAAGCCAGCACACGTGCCCTCCTCCAGAACTCAACAGAGATGAATCAACGTGTTCTTTTCTGTTTTGTAGACAGTAGCAACTGCTTAATTTTCAGGTGGGTAGAGGCAATGTGTTTACTTTCGGCAGAGTAAGTATAGACTTCTTAATTAAATGTTCCGTATGCTTTTGAAAGCAATTTCGTATTTTAATTTTTCCACTTTTTCGTTTTTTTTTCTCATCATTTGCTCAATTTTTTCGCTGTTTGATTTAAATTAATCCCCCCCCCCCCCCTCCTTTGCCGCACCCTAGGATTTTGGCGCCCTAGGTGGCCGCTTAGTCTCGCCTAGTGGTAGAAACTCCCTATCTACATATACATGGCTAGGGTGACCAGATGCAATTGTTTAAAAAGGAGGACAAACAGCTTCAAAATGGAGGACAAAGGAAGAAAAAAGAGGACACATCAAACGGGTCAACTGCAGATGAGGATTTAAAAACATTGATTGTGGTGACATTGTGGCGTCAATTGTTTTGTTATGTCAACAACATGGAATTGTTTACAAAGCGAAAAAGTAAGACTATTCACCTTCCTTCATTCGACGCACCACTACTAACATCTACAATTCAAGCAGCAGCTGACGACATGTAAACTGCACTTTAACCTTCCGAATACAAATAAATTGAATGACTATGAAACAATGAAATAAAACAATGACAGTTAATCTGTTGAGTTATTTCTTACCTTCACTGGCCACTGAGACGAACGTTCCAGTTCCACATATCTTACATTCCGCTTCAAATTCATTTCTCCCTTTCTTAAAGCCAGATATTTGCAGGAAAGGACATCAGAAAATGTACACTTTCGTTTAGGCATAGCCAAATATTTTACGTGACTCACTCGGTTAAAAATTACACTCACAAATGACACGTGCATTACAGGAAGCCAAGCCAATACAAAGCGAAGATACGAAACGAAAATTTTAAATAATCCATATTTGCATTCGCTTATAGGAGGATCATCGGTAACATCGACGATCCTGGTGATACCTACTAACACCGCCTTCGTGCGTGTTTATCACAAAGGCTCTGCCAATAGTTAAAGTATTTAAGAAAAGAGCAATAGAACGGGACGAATTGTAAATTTAACTGTATTACGCTCAACTTTGCGAAAAAGCCGGACACTGCAAAAATCCGCCCGGACCCCGGACAAAGAGCTAAAAAGGAGGACATGTCCGGATTAATCCGGACGTCTGGTCACCCTATACATGGCTACCCTGCAAGTGACACTTAAGCGCCCGGCAGAGGGTTCATCGACCCACCTTCACACTAATTCTCTATTATTCCACTCTCGAACAACGCGCGAAAAAAAACTATATCTTTCCGTGTGAACTCTGATTACCCTTGTTCTATTGTAATGATCGTTCCTCCCTATGTAGGTCGGCGTCAACAAAATATTTTCGCATTCGGAGAAGAAAGCTGGTGACCGAAATTTTGTGAGAAGATCCTGCCACAGCGAAAAACTGATTTCCACCCGAAATCCTGTTTCATGTCTGTCACGCTCTCTCCCCTATTTCTCGATAATATAAAACGTGCTGCCCGTATTTGAACTTTCACGATGTACTACGTTGATTCCAAGTGGTAAGCGTCCCCCACCGCGCAGCAGTACTCCAAAAGAGGACGGACAAGCGTAACGCAGGCAATCTCCTTAGTAAATCTGTTACATTTTTTAAGTGTTCAGCCAATAAGAAGGTCTTCGGTTCGCCTTCCCCACAACATTTTTATGTGTTATTTCCAAATTAAGTCGTCATAATTTTATTTCCTTGGTATTTAGTTGAATCTATGGCCTTTAGATTTGATTAATTTATTGTTTAACCGAAGTTTAATGGATTCCTTTTAGCACTTATGTTAATGAGCTCACACTTTTCATTGTTTAGGTTCAATTGTGAATTTTCGCATCATATAGATATCTAGATCGTTTTAGAATTTCTTTTATCTTTTGATGAGTTTGTTGTTGTTGTTGTGGTCTTCAGTCCTGAGACTGGTTTGATGCAGATCTCCATGCTGCTCTATGCTGATTAGGGTATTCATCTCTTGGTCTCCCTCTATGATTTTTACCCTCCACGCTGCCCTCCAATCCTGAACTGGTGATCCCTTGATGCCTCAGAACATGCCCTACCAACCGATCCCTTCTTCTAGTCAAGTTGTGCCACAAACTCCTGTTCTCCCCAATTCTATTCAATACCTCCTCATTAGTTATGTTGTCCACCCATCTAATCTTCAGCATTCTTCTGTAGCACCACATTTCGAAAGCTTCTATTCTTTTCTTGTCCAAACTATTTATCGTCCATGTTTCACTTCCATACATGGCTACACTCCATACAAATACTTCCAGAAACGACTTTCTGATACACAAATCTATATTCGATGTTAACAAATTTCTCTTTTTCAGAAATGCTTTCTTTGCCATTGCCCGTCTACATTTTATATCCTCTCTACTTCAACCATCAGTTATTTTGCTCCCCAAATAGCAAAACTCCTTTACTACTTTAAGTGTCTTATTTCCTAATCTAATTCCCTCAGCATCACCCGACTTAATTCGACTACATTCCATTATCCTAGTCTTGCTTTTGTTGATATTCATCTTATACCCTCCTTTCAAGACACTGTCCATTCCATTCAACTGCTCTTCCAAGTCCTTTCCTGTCTCGGACAGAATTAAAATGTCCCCGACGAACCTCAAAGTTTTTTTTCTTCTCCATGGATTTTAGTACCTACTCCAAACTTTTCTTCTGTTTCCTTTACTGCTTGCTCAACACACAGATTGAATAGCATCAGGGAGAAGCTACAGACCTGTTTCACTCCCTTCCCAACCACTGATCCCCTTTCATGCCCCTCAACTCTTATAACAGCCATCTGGTATCTGTACAAATTGTAAATAGCCTTTCGCTCCCTGTCTTTTACTCCTGCCACCTTCAGAGTTTGAAAGAGAGTATTCAAATCAGCATTGTCAAAAGCTTTCTCTAAGTCTACAAATACTAGAAACGTAGGTTTGTCTTTCCTTAATCTAGCTTCTAAGATAAGACGTAGGGTCAGTATTGCCTCACGTGTTCCAATATTTTTATGAAATCCAAACTGATCTACCCCGAGATCAGCTTCTATCAGCTTTTCCATTCGTCTGTCAAGAATTCGCGTTAGTATTTTGCAGCTGTGACTTATTAAACTGAGAGTTTGGTAATTTTTACATCTGTCAACACCTGCTTTCTTTGGGATTGGAATTATTATATTCTTCTTGAAGTCTGAGGGTATTTCGCCTGTCTCATACATCTTGCTCACCAGATGGTAGAGTTTTGTCACGACTGGCTCTCCCATGGCCGTCAGTAGTTCTAATGGAATGTTGTTTACTCCTGGGGCCTTGTTTCGACTCGGGTCTCTCAGTGCTCTGTCAAACTCTTCACGCAGTATCATATCTCCCATTTCATCTTCATCTACATCCCCTTCCATTTCCATAATATTGTCTTCAAGTAAATCACCCTTGTATAGGCCCTCTATATACTCCTTCCTCCTTTCTGCTTTCCCTTCTTTGCTTAGAATTGGGTTTCCATCTGAGCTCTTGATATTCATACAAGTGGTTTTCTTTTCTCCAAAGCTATCTTTAATTTTCCTGTAGGCAGTATCTATCTTACCCCGAGTGATATAAGCCTCTACATCCTTACATTTATCCTCTAGCCATCCCTGCTTAGCCATTTTGAAGTTCCTGTCGATATAATTTTTGACACGTTGTATTGATTTTTGCCTGCTTCATTTACTGCATTTTTATATTTTCTCCTTTCATCAATTAAATTCAATATTTCTTCTGTTACCCAAGAAGTTCTACTAGGCCTCGTCTTTTTACCTAGTTGAGCCTCAGCTGCCTTCACTACTTCATCCCTCAAAGCTACCCATTCTTCTTCTACTGTATTTCTTTCCCCCATTCCTGTCAATTGTTCCCTTATGCTCTTCCTGAAACTCTGTACAACCTCTCGTTCTTTCAGTTTATCCAGGTCCCATCTCCCTAAATTCCCACCTTGTTGCAGTTTCTTCAGCTTTAGTCTACAGTTCATAACCAATAGATTATGGTCAGAGTCCATATCTGCCCCTGGAAATGTCTTACAATTTAAAACCTGGTTCCTAAAAATCTGTCTTACCATTATATAATCTATCTGGAACCTGTCAGTATCTCCAGGCTTCTTCCATGTATACAGCCTTCTTTTATGATTCTTGAACCATGTGTTAGCTATGATTAAGTTGTGCTCTGTGCAAAATTCTACCAGGCGGCTTCCTCTTTCATTTCTTACCCCCAATCCATATTCACCTACTACGTTTCCTTCTCTCCCTTTTCCTACTACCAAATTCCAGTCACCCATGACTATTAAATTTTCGTCTCCCTTCACTATCTGAATAATTTCTTTTATCTCATCATACATTTCTTCTATTTCTTCGTCATGTGCAGAGCTAGTTGGCATATGAACTTGTACTACTGTAGTAGGCGTGGGGTTCATGTCTATCAAGGCCACAATAATGCGTTCACTATGCTGTTTGTAGTAGCTTACCCACACTCCTATTTTACTATTCATTATTAAACCTGATGACTTTACTAGACGATAAACTACAGCATCTTCTGCGAACAACCTAAGACGTATCCTCAGACTGTCTCCTAAACACTACCTTAGGGAATGGAAAATATCACTTCCGTTTTACTCGCTGACTTTCCGTCAGTTACCAGCCGGGGTGGCCCAGCGGTTCTAGGTGCTACAGCCTGGAACCGCGCGACCGCTACGGTCGCAGGTTCGAATCCTGCCTCGGGCATGGATGTGTGTGATGTCCTTAGTTTAGTTAGGTTTAAGTAGTTCTAAGTTCTAGGGGACTGATGACCTCAGAAGTTAAGTCCCATAGTGCTCAGAGCCATTTGAACCATTTTTTCCGTCAGTTACTACGAACCTCTCTGACAGGAAATCACAAATCCAGTCACATAATTGAGACGATTTTCCATAAGCAACCAATTTGATTACAAGCCGTTAGCGAGGTACAGTGTTAGGAGCCTTCTTGGCATCGAGAAATACGGAATCAATTTTAAATTCATTGTCGATAGCACAGAACACTTCGCTTGAGTAAAGAACTAGTTGTGTTTCACAAGAACGACGTTTTCTAAATCCGTGTTGATCATGTGTCGATAGACCGTTCTTTTCGGGGTTATTCCTAAAATTCGAGCTCGAGATTTGTTCCAAGATCCTGCTGCATATCGACGTTAACGATATGGGCCTGCAATGTAGTTGGTTATTCCTACTGCCTTTCTTGAATATTGGTGTGGCCTGTGCAACTTTCCAGGCTTTGTGTACGATCTTACGTCGAGCGAGCAGTTGTATATAATTGTTAAATAAGGAGCTATTGTATTATCGTACTCAGAAAGGAACCTAAATGGTATACAGTCTGAACTGGAAGACTTGCTTTTATTAATTGATTTAGGTTGTTTCACTACTCCAAGGATATCCACGTCTAAGATACTCATGTTGGCAGCTGTTCATGATCCAAATTCTGGAATATTTACTTCGTTTTCTTTGGTGAAGGAATTTCGGAAGGCTTGTTTAGTAACTATACTTCAACAGCACTGTCATCGATAGTATGTCCATTACTATCCCACACTGAAGGCACTGATTATGTCGCGCCGCTAGCTTACTTTACATACGGCCAGAATATCTGGATTTTCTGAGCAATTTTGTGACAACGTTCCATTGTGGAAACTATTATAAGCATCTCGCACAGCAGTCCGCGCTAAATATCGAGCTTCTGTAAAAAATCGCGTCTTGAGTGTTTTGTGTTCAACGTCCGCTACACATTTCGTTCTGTCTCAGATTTATTTTCAGGCAGGGTCAGTTGTACGCTAACAGTGATACACAGCAGTATTGATATGTTTAGCGACGAAGGGTTCACTGAATGCAAAGAAAGAGCGGCACAACGACTGCTGAACTGATTTTGCAGCGACGGCAACCACATCACGCTAATTTTGTGTCTGAGAGTTGTTTCTCTATTCTTTGTTTTGTGTTGTATGTTTTGGTAACTGCATACTACAGACTTTTTCACTTTTATAAAGGCATTTCCACAGAAAAAAGGCAACTGAGGTAACATACCAGATGAATCATTATATTTTTTTGTCAGGGCTCATTCTAAATTAGCGGTAGGAAGACTAAAAATGGTGGTCGCACACACCATGTAATAAATAGAGCAACAGATACATAACATAAGAAGCATTTAGCAAATATTACAACTAAAAAATTGTCCTGTACTTTGCTTTTCACAGCAGAATGCGCGTCGATCGGCTACATTTTTTCAACTCTTCTAACAATGACGGAAGTCTATTTCATAAATAAATTTCCGTCGACTGGCTGTATTTCGATTTGCAAGTTTTATTTCCTATACCCGTCGGAAATGAAATCTAAAATGTAATCTGCCGGTATTCCGGTTTCTTGATTTCATTTCCGATAAATCTAAAATCTAATACGTCTCTATATCGGTTTTTAGATTTCATTCCCGACAAGCATCGGAGATAGAAACCTAAAAATCGAAATGCAGGCAGTAGAGGCACTAAAATGCGTAAAATATGTATCTTGTCCTGCCTCAGTACGCCCTATGAAAATTTGCTTCTCTATTGCCTTGCCGTTGCATGACGTGTCCCATGACCAAATGCAGTATTTAACCGTGTCCAGGATCTCTGTCATCAAAGTTTCGTCCACCTCGCACGCTGTGACAGTAGCCAAGTTTGAACAGCGTTTATGCACATGAACTAAACATAGTACAGGTGTCATACATATTGCATTTTGAAGAGAAACTCTGAAAGTTTTTTAACAAACATTCGATATGCCAACCACGAGTGACCCGGCAGACGTCAATACGGTAATCGAATTCTTGCCATACCCGTCCCACCATGGCATCGTCGACTGTGGCAATTGCTTCCCATATTCTCTCCCGGAGCTCTGCTACATCACGTGGTAGAGGAGGTACATCACCAGATCTTTAATGTGTCCCCACAAAAAAGAAAGTCACACAGAGTGAGATCCGGTGATCGGAGAGGCCATTTCATGAAACAGCTGTCCCCTTCTGCAGCAAGACCGATCCATCGATGTGGCAGCTCCGTGTAGCCACGAACTTCACGATGAAAATAGGATGGAGCCCCATCCTGCTAAAAGATGAACAGAGAATCCGAGTGGATTTGAGGCATCAGCCATTGATGCAACATGTCCAAGTAGGAATATCCGGTGATAGTGCTCTCGGCGAAGAAGAATGGCCCATACAGTTTTCGACACGACAAGGCCAAGAAAAAAATAAAAAATAAATAAAAAAATAAAAATAAAAACATTTACCTTTGGGGAATCACGCTCAAATTAAATGCATTCGTGTGGATGCTTTATATCCCAGATTCGACAATTACGCCTGTTCACTTTCCCATTAGCGTGAAAAGTGGCTTCGTCGCTAAAAATTAAGCGATCAACAATGCTATCCTCATCGTCATTCAATTGTTGCGACTGCGAACAAAACTCAAAACGATTGTCTTTGTCGTCATCATTGAGCTTCTGCACTAGCTCCAGTTTGAATAGTTTCACTGACAACTTTTGTCGCAGAACTTTCCACACTGTCAATGGAGCCATTTCGAGTTCACGGGATGCACGACACAACGATTTCCTGGGACTGCTTATGAATATCTCTCGTACGCACTCCACATTCACTTCACTCACACAGGGACGTTCGGTTCTCTTTTCCGGGCACAAGCAACCCGTCGTAACAAATTTGTTGTGCCAGTGGTAAACGGCCTTCCTTGTTGGTGGTTTCTTACCGTGTTTGGTTCTAAACATACGTTGAACAGCTGTAGCACACTTGTTTTTGTCGAATTACAACAGACAGAAAGGTCGCTCGCCATGTTTGCGACTAGCGCCGTCTATTGGCAAATTAGCGAACTACGCTGTGGCGTTACACATGGAAAAAAAAAAAAAAAAGCTTCAGGGTTTCTATTCACTATGACATATGTATGATATCTGTACAATGTTTGGTTATTGTGCAACAAATAATTGAAAGTATTCCCAGACTTTATGGACACACTGGAGTTTTCTCGGGCCGTTGGCAAGACAGCACTAGGCACTTTTTTGAGTGAAATACAGCGGGGGGGGGGGGGGTTCTGTCATGTACAATTTGTCAGTCGGCCAGCCGATGAAATTGTGCATGTGTAGAGTCATTAAGAACCAATTTACAGAGACAAATTTTGTTTAGTCTGCAGGTCTGTTATGTTCTTCATTCTAATGTAAATAAGAACCTTTAAGAAAGTTCATCAAAATTTAAAAAAAAATGAACAAACAAGGAAAACGTCTCGATGGCCTATACTAAAATCTGACGAGGTAAAAGTATTCGCTTACCTACGAAATCCGATGAAGGAACAGCCACAAATCTTAGGTTGCTGATTAACGAAATAAGTATGAAAGAACATAGCAAGAAAGTGCGGAAGTAAAATTTTAGTTTCTCCTTCGGTCTTCTGTTTACCATCTTCCGTTTCGGTGCTGGTAGGTTCAACGTCAATTCGTTCATTATTCTTATTCCTTACTTTAAAACGTCACAAATGCCTGGCGCACCGTTGAGATTCACGAGAAGAAATGTGATGTATGTGTGAGGTTGAGACTCACGAGAAGAAGTGTGGTGTATGTGTGAGGCGTCTTAACAAAATACAAGGGTCGGAAAGATGTTTCCAATTCTGTCTTCGAGATTTCGACGTCGGTGCTACGCTGTAAGGCCCTCGTTCTGTCTCTAGTGATTGGTATGTTGTCTACAACTGGGTGGTAACGCATACGGTGAGATATTGCAACCACAAGAAGGTACTGAACTCTTCCACTGGCGCATGGCAAGGCGCCCTAGGCTGCAAGGCTACCCCGCGCGGCGACTTGAATAATGGCTAATTCGCCTGCGACGATAGAACGGGAGACTACGAACACAATGACCCATTTGTGAAACGGCTGCTTTCCGCAGAAGCACAATGGATAGTTTAGAATAACTGCCGAGTAAGGCAGGACGAGCAGAGGAAAGCGACAGTGAATCGGGATTGCTTTCGGCACGGTTTATATTCCCCTTTTGCCCTGACTAATCATTACAGTGCATCGCCGTCAAGCAGGGCAATACAAACGTATGCCTTTCGATTGAAGGAATATGGCTCATTTGTGAAGAATGTTTTAAAATCGTTCAGGAATGATTTCCTACACGGTACTGCACAGAAAATGACAATGATCAATTTATCTGATCAGTTATGATTTTTTGTGGTTGAAGACGCTATACGCCGTGTTGCCGGAGGAATCGTTAAATACACTCATCTTCAGAAAAAAAACCAGAGAACTTTGAACGGCTAGAAACAGAAATTTCAAAGTCACGGGGCATGTACATCAGTATGTTATGCAGAAATGATTTCAGCCACCTCGCCGGCCGTGGTGGTTCTAGGCGCTTCAGTCCGGAACCGCGTGACTGCTACGGTCGCAGGTTCGAATCCTGCCTCGGGCATGGATGTGTGTGATGTCCTTCGGTTAGTTAGGTTTAAGTAGTTCTAAGTTCTATGGGACTGATGACCTCAGATGTTTTGTCCCATACTGCTCAGAGCCATTTTTTCAGCCACCTCGATTCAGCATGTGTCCTGTTGCTCAGATGGTACTGCGTCCACCATGAGCCCTGATAACTCGTTCCATGCATGATGGCATCGACGCGTATAATGCGGGAATGGTGCCCTGTGGTACAGCCGTCCACGCTGCATTGGTTGGCAATGGGTCACAGCGGTGCACCCGTTTTACACCATATGGCACACATTTTCGATTGGCGACAAGTCTGGTATTCTGCCGAGCCAAGGAAAAAGCCTGACATCCTGTAATGCCCAGAAGGCTCGTGTTCGTGGAGCAACATGAGCTCATGCATTGTCTTGCTGAAAAATGGCGTATGGGGTGTTATGCAGAAAGAGTATGGCTATAGATCGCAGGATGTCATTCACGTAGCTCACACTGGTCACAGTGCCCTGGACAGGCACCAACTGTGATTTGTGGCTGCATCCAGTAGCACAACACACCATAAGGCCTCGAGTTGGCGCTGTATGCCTTGTGCGAATGCAGACACTATGATGCAGCTCCCCCTGTCTACGGCGAGCCAAAGTTCGGCCATCATTTTCAAACAAAGAGAATCTGGATTCGTCCGGTAACACTACCTGATGCCATTCCTGTCCTCAGTGACGTCGTCCCATACACCATTGCCGCCTGGCATGTTTCTGAGCGCCCGCTAAAGGTAGGCACACAAGTAGACGACACGCACGTAACCCATGCCGCAACAAACGGTCACGGACTGCCACTCCCGATAATGTACGATGTGTTGCACTATTGTGCCAGAGCCGAGGAGGACGCAGATCTGTACTGCAATGGCTTTCGGATGAGGTGTCGATCTTCTCGAGGGATGGTCTTATGGTGCAACGTGATCCATCTCATCGTGTTCTACGGTCTTCTGTGAACCACTCCGCAGACACCCGTTGCACTGCCGAAACACTTCGTCCCACACAACCAGCAGTTTCCTGAATGGTTGCGTCACATTCTCTCACACCAATAATACGCCCAATTTGCAACTCACTGTTTTGACGGTACGGTTCGCGCATACGTGTGTGAGGCATCCAGCATATCTGCTCAAGTCACTCCAATCCATTACCTTCGGTTTATAGCGACAACGAGAGCCACAGGCACATTTTATGGATAGGTGGTGTTGCGCCGTGCTATCGATGTTGACCTTGAACCCACGGGCCGACATGGTTCAATGCTAATCATTTCTGAAGAACATACTAATATACATATCCTGCGAATATGAATGCCCTATCTCTAGTCGTTCAAGGTGATCTGTTTCTTCTCAACATGAGTGTACTGAATATCTGGAGGCGGTTCCATGCCTAATTTTAGTCACCAAGTTCATCGTAGTATGTGTACAAAAGCACTGCACTAAGCTGAAGTGCGCAGTTGTGATATATGCAATGGAAAGTCTCTAGATGCACGTGAATGCTACCGCAGATGATTTCACAATTGGAGAATACCAGGTTCGATAGCGATATGTATATTCTTGTTTTTATAAATCTTTGTGTTACTGGAACTCGATGTAGATGAAGAATTCTGAGATGCAACAAGCATCTGAACAAGCAGAATCGATTTTAGGTAGGCAGCGGTTTCTCAGAATCGGAGCTTCCGCGCCATTTCATCGGTAGCTATCTGAATTTCAACGGTAGCCATCTGCCAAGACGCACTGCGACCATAATGACAACGAAACGGAGTATGACAGAGAGAACGTCAAAATACGTCACGTCCTGTTGTACAACTCTTTCACGTAGTGCAGTACCGCCTTTAAATAGTCACAAGAACGTCGAAATTACATATATCGAAATAAGTGACGGGATAGAAAATCAACTGAAATCGCTCAACAGTGGACCTAGCAGGATACCATTGCGATTCTATATACAGTTTATCAAAAATAGACATGATTGTCTCAATGGGAATTCCGCGATCGTTCATTAAATAAAATATGGCGTTTCAGTCGTCGATCGCTATTCTTTATTTTCAAATACCGGTTTCGGGCTAGCTGCCCATCTTCAGATCTGTTAGACGAAGTTAAAAATGTAATTAATAAAAGAGATACAGTTAGTGATAGAAATATCTTAGTTTACAAAAAGAAATTTTTGAACGTATTAAATTCCAACATACCATATATTGTAGTTACAGAGTAACATGTCCGTACAGAACACTCGGTTCGCTGTAATAAGTAAAGTAAATTTCAGTCTGTTAAAACCTTATATCACAGTTTTTAAGAGTAACCTGTTTGGTAACAGTAAAAAGAGCACTCTACCTGTAACAATTGTACATCTGTTAGTATTTCACCGTATATATTGATGGCGAATATTCTTTTTAATAAAACAATTTTTAAAGATTATTCATATGTTATTACCATAAAAATTGTTTTATTAAAAAGAATATTCGCCATCAATATACACGGTGAAATACTAACAGATGCACAATTGTTACAGGTAGAGGGTACTTTTTACTGTTACCAATCAGGTTACTCTTAAAAACTGCAATATAAGGTTTTAACAGTTTGAAATTTACATTACTTATGACAGCGAACCGAGTGTTCTGTACGGACAAGTTACTCTGTAACTACAATATATGGTATGTTGGCATTTAATACGTTCAAAAATTTCTTTTTGTAAACTACGATATTTCTATCACTAACTGTATCTCTCCTATTAATTACATTTTTAACTTTGTCTAACAGATCTGAAGATGGGCAGCTAGCACGAAACCGGTAACTGAAAATAAAAAATTGCAATCGACGACTGAAACGCCATATTTTATCTATATACAGTGTCAGAAAGAACTAACTCATCTTCTTTCAGCAATGTACCGTAGGTCTCTAGAGGAGGAAGCGCTCCTAGTGACTGGGAAAAACGCAGGTCAGCCCTGTTTTCAAGAACGGCGTCGAATAGAAGCACAAAACAGTAGGCCAGTGTCACTGACGTCTGTCTGTTGTAGAATTCTGTAACGTGTTTAATGCTCGTGCATTGTAACATTTCTGAAGACCGAAAATCTTCTTAGTCGGAACCAGCATCGGATCCAAAAACAACGATCGTGTCAAACCCAGATCGTTTTCTCCGCCCACGAGATCCATATAGTGGTGGATAGCAGCACCCAGGGTGATGCTATGTTCCTTGACTTCCGGAACGCATTCAGTACAGTTACGTATAGCCGCCTAATGATGAAAATACGAGTGTGCGCAATATCAGACCCACTGTGTGGCTGGACTGAAGTGTTTCTAACAAACAGAACACAACTTGTCATTCTCTACGGAGAGAAGTCGTCAGATGTAAAAGTGACTCCGGGGTACAAGCCAAGGAGGTATTACGGGCAAGGGAGTCTGCAGAAATTTTTTCAGGGTGGATAAGAATCTACGGGGGTGGTCCGCAAAGTTAAGTTCTGTTTCTATTTCTACCCGTGGCAGCACTACAATTGCAGTTCAGAGCATGCGCGGCAGCTTCTCTGACTCAAGGAGAAGACATGTACGCCATTTTTAGATCGCTGCAGCCGAAGTGTGCTTTGTAGCGCTTCTTTACAATGTCAGCCGTAATTGAAAGTGCCACCGCCTGTGAAATCAGATATGTGATTCATTTTCTAAATGCAAAGAAAGTTAAACCAAAGGAAATGCATCGGCAAATCTGCGAGGTTTACAGACAAAATGCTACGAGTGATTCAATGGTTAGAAGATGGGCCAGACTGTTCAATGAAGGACGTGATCAAGTGCACGATGAAGAACGAAGTGGACGTCCGTCTGTGGCTACTGATGAACTGGTTCACACAACTGAAGAGAAGATAAAGCACAACCGTAAGTTCACACTTTGTGCCTTTGCTATAGAGATTCCGCAAATCTCACGATCACTAATTCATGAAATTGCGAAAACTTTGCTCACGTTGGATACCCAAAATTCTTAGTGAACAACACAAAAAACAACGGATGGGCAGTGCACGTCAGTTTTTGACATGCTACAATGAAGAAGGCGATGGTTTTCTTTCTCGGATAGGCACGGGAGATGAAACTTGGGTATCGTACGACAAGCCTTAAACAAAATGGCAATCAATGGAATGGAGACATACTTCATCCCCAACGAAGGTTAAGCCTAAGCAAATCTTGACACCTCGAAAAGTTATGCGCACCGTTTTTTGGACAGAAAAGGCACTTTGCTGATTGATTTCTTACCACAAGGCCAAACAATCAATGCACATGGTTACTGCGAGACCATTAAGAAATTGCGCCGCGCAATACAGAACAAGTCCCGAGAATTACTGTCAAAAGGTGCTGTTTTTTCCCACGATAATGCCCGACCTCACACGGTGAATGTGACCAAACAACTCTTATGGGAATTTCACTGGGACGCATTTGATCATCCTCCATATAGCCCGGTCCTCGCTCCTAGCGACTTCCATCTCTTCTTGCACCTAAAATCTGTCCTTGGTGGTCAACCCTTCAACGATGATGACGAGCTGACAGAACATGTTACCACATCGTTGAATACACAGGCGGCTATCTACTATGAAGGAGGCATACAAAAACTTGTTCCACGCTATGACAAGAACCTCCAAAATTACGGAAGCTATGTAGAAAAGTAGTTTAACAGTTGTAGATTTGTGTTCACTAAATATTTTATCTCTATCTGTACACGTTTGTTTTATATAACCAAACGGAACTTACTTTGTGGACATACCTCGTAAAATTGTTAATTTTTATATAAATGAGTTGATCAGTTTCGAGACATGTCAGACCACAAGAACTAAGTTTTATAGGTGACACAAAAAACTTATTATAATATATCCTAGAGAACTGGTGGTTATCCATTCAATATATGAATGACATCTCTGTACTGCACATTTCAGAAGGGGGGGGAGGGAGGGGCAGATGCCACCTCTTTCCACCCGTTCACGGACGCCAATGGTTATAGGACCATTACTTTTCACAGATGAAGCTGCTGTATACAGAGAAATCGCAATGCTGAAATATTGTAGCGAATGCAGGAAGACCTGCAGAGGATCAACGCTTGGTGCACAGATCGGCTGTTGGCCCTCGACATAAAGAAATATAACGAAATGCACATAAACAGACAGAAAGACCTGTAAAGTCCCCCTCTGCGTGTGGGGAGTCGTTGTCGTTTCCTGCTGCAAAGGCCGCCGCCATCTCCGCGTCGTCCTCCGTTTGGTGGGAGTGCTGTGATTCGACATCCGAGTCCATAGCTGGAGATGCCAGACAGGTGTCGTTATCCTGCTCTTGTGTTTCCCGTGAATAGCGGATAAGGCGTTGTATGTACTTCAGCGTTTCTTTGTCCTCCTCCCGACATATATCGTGTTTTCTGGTGTAGACCTAGCGGTCATCTTCATTGGTGCGTCCGACGTGGTGTGACGTATGGCCGACGTCCGAATACGGTTTCGTCGTGTGGTGTGTAGTCCTCTGCGGTCGAATAGCGCCTGTCCATCGTCGTTCTTGACGTCCTGTCCTGACATGAACCGGTGCCGTAGCCTTGGTCGTCAACCTGGGATCCGACCTGTGTGGAGCGGAAGGCCAGGCCCAACCGACCGACCAGCGGCCAACTCAGGCGCGTCCGAGGCGGCTGCCGCTGCCGCGCGCGCATCATCCTCGCTCGTTGGTATCGCACACTCAACTGTCTGGCAAAGCATTCGAGAACACCAGGGTTTGCTCATGTAGTTCATGCAAAACTCTGTAGATGGCGAGCTGAATGCACTTCAGTATGAGCTCATTAAATATTTAACTTTCTTTTTCACAGTATATGAGTCCACTGCATATTTTGCAAACATTTAGAGTTAAAATTCTAAAGGATAATGATGGTTGACATGTCAGTTTTTACGACTAAGAGAAACTGTGACGAACTGATGCATTCTTGATATCAGTAGACCTTGAATTCTACTATAAATAAAAGCCTTTACATGTACCCATTGACACGACAGTTCTGCATTTTTACTATTTTTTCGAGAAAGGGTTAATTTTAATAAATTAACCCCCACAAATATAATGCAAGCGTAATCTCCCGATTGAGTTTCATATTATCCACCCATTCATGTTGTAAGTCGTATGAGAATTTAGCAAAACTGGTAGAATATACTTGTGGAAGTGTTAGCTGGCTACGAACATATCCATTAGAGTCTTTGAACAGTTGTAGTCGCAGCTGTGCGCTAGTGAAGGCACAATCTTGTGCAGGCCCCTTCAGCCTAGTTAGTGAATTCATGGCGAGCCAGTGGCTGCCGCTCTGACATTGGCTATCGGCAACCCTGCAGCCTTCCTCACATGAGTTTAAAGGAACTATTCGGTAGTGTGAGTCAACGGGGGTGGTGTTCCTGGCCCTAAGCGAATTCGTCAGTCCTGTGAACGACAGCAACTCACTAAAATTTGTGCAGAACCACGTAGTATTTCATTATGCAATTGAACTTAGTCGTCGAAGCGAAAAACTCACGTTTTGCAACCTGTTTTTAGTGATTGTTGTAATACACACTTAACCTGCGATGGCTACAAATTTTCAATGAAACCGTGCAGAAGAGGTCTAGTAATTGAAGAACGTGAATGACGATGCTGTGGTAAAACTTCGCGGTGTTCTGTGAAATTAACTACAGCAGGAAAAGAAAGCTTATTTTCGGGTTTGGAAGGCACTTATGACCACACAGCAGTTCAAGAACACTTATTAAACAGGAAAATGTTATCAAATTCTATTAAATTTTGTTAAAACAAAAAGTGAAGCTTTCGATGAAAGACGATCAAGGCTAACATGCAAAGAAGTAGATGACAATTCAAAAACAATGAACACATGAGCGAGGAAGGATGTAAGATACATTCGCTACAATATTACTCACACCACTTACAGGAGAATAACGAAACCACCAAAAATTCTGGATGGAAATTCAGGGTGCCTTATAGCAGATGGAGGTGGTAACTACCAAAGGCAAGGCCTTTGTCCTTAATAATGATCTGGAAAATGGCCATCTTGTTTTTTCAACCAACTCCAAACTAAAATAACTGTGCGAGCAGGAAACTATATTAATCAGTGGTACTTCTCACTTTGCACCAGCTACTCACAATCCACAGTTACTCTGGAGGATCTTTCATACCATTAATGTTCAGCCTTATAAACGATAAGAAGAAGAACATACATTTGAAACTTGAACAGTGAGTTCAAGACGGTTGTTGGAAGAGGTACCTACCTTTTTACTCAAAAAAGGTATTAATTAAATTCGAGCAGTCCATCCATTGGAGAATCAAGTTTGTATAATTAGTACAGAACATTATTTGCCTTTTTTTAAAAACACACACAGTAGAATATAATTATACCTGAAATTACCTTAGTCCTTAATATTAGCTATGTATCATTCACGCTACTGGGGGTTGTGTACATTGCTTAAGCCGCAAGCATTCATTCCCATTCCAGTACATGTGTGCATCTCCTCACTCAAACATCTTCACCTCCGACCGTAATTTTTCCTGATTTTTCTTCTAGACAGCCTGCTTCTCGCTACTTCAGAGCTAATTTGTAATGCATGACTGCTTCCCTTGGTGTTCAGCCTCTTTTCTGGAGATCGGTATATTCGTGTTCTTGAGTTACAGCAATAAAACTGACTATTGGATTAAACCAGTTGGTCAGTGACTTATACTACAATAACTTGTACATTAATACACTACTATACTTTTTCCGTACAATTTTCGAAAATATATTTTATCGTCTTCTAAAACGAAAGTAACGAGATGTTCACGACGCTATTTTTTCACGAAAACCTGGACGATTGAAGAAACAATGTCCCAAAACTTCGCTAAAACACGTTACATTACCGCATCCTTTGCGTATGAGATTTAGACAGTAAATTAAAGTCTTCAAAAATTTTAGCTGTGCGGACTGATAGGAATTTAATTTACGAGGTTCATACTACAGGGCTTCTTAAATGTGTAAGTCAAGTATCTTTTACACTCTGTATTACTACCAGCCTTGATATGAAACAAATCAACGTCTTGCCATGTTTTTCGCTATCTCCAGCCTTTGCTCTTTTGTGGCCTTCTGTTAGACATGAACGTCAGTTACGTGCTCCAAAAGGTTATGAAGCCTGTCGGCAATGTAGTTACTGTCACACACAATGCAAATCATCACTCATAAAAATTATCACAAATTATCACAAAACAATCTAAAAGACGCCCAAAAACAAAAAAATGAGCAAAACATCTTCCTCCCTCTTCGGCAAATCTATGATAAAAAGTCTGTTAACAATATCTTTATAACTTTCTCACTGTTCTATATAACCATCTAAAATAATCATCATTCGGATGAACCATGTGTGTATAACTTCTTTAATTTAGAAGGTATCACACAGTTAACAAATACTAGAATTATTCGTAAAGAGAGTTTCACTGGGGCCGAAAACTGAGACACGATTCCCTGGAAATTTATTGGAACACCTCCCGTTATTGTTGGGATACTTATCAAAAACTTTCGACGCCTAATTGGGACACTTTTCAAACCGTGGAATCAGCTCTTGTATTTCCTACCGAGTGGAGTCAGTTTTTTTTCCTCTGCTTGGTTGAAATTATGTATCAAAGTCTCCGCGCCTCACACAATCGGCTAATTTCACCCTCTTCGTCGTTTTCAAGTGAATAATGCGTGTAGATAAATCAGAAAAACCCATATAACTTCAGTGTTACGTATCCATCTGTACTAAACTGTACCAGTTGGCTGCTTATGTTCTGAAGTTGATTTAGCAATACACGCTGCATCTCACGTCACACATACGTGTTGCTGAGGCAGCGTTCAAATAACGACTCTTTGTAGTCCTTGGATATCAGTAATCGGGGAATGGTACTAGTCTGCTGACAACCATTTCTTCACTTTCGTTGAGCCGTCAGAAAATATGGGAACGGCTGGAAGCCAGATCAGTACTATGGGTCATGTGATCAAACACATCTCAGCAGAACCGCCTACAGATTTCATGCGGACAAACTTTTGTTAAGGCTCCACAAACCTTCTCAGCCCACTGGAGTTAATTATCACAAACACTGATTCTTCAAAGCGTTGTTTTACATTTGAGCAGTAGATAAATGCTACTTGCGCACTACACTGCCAATAAATTATTTATCAGTCGTATTCTCTGTATTTGGATAGATACTAATATGAGTACACACAATAATAATAATTACAGTTACTAAAAGAAACAAACCCACCATTCAGTGAAAAACCTTTCCAAACATAGATCGTTACCTTGATTTAAAAAGTAAGGTTAAAAAGTGCCATTGTCAGCTGAAAAATTTCGGACAGCTGTTGCTGGAACTTTGAATCTTCTATTCTTACATCTACACCATGTAAGCTCATTTTAGAAGCACGTTCATGCTCTGTTTATAACAGTGCTACATACTTATGTTTCTTTTGCCTAAAGGTGATCTTAAATGATTTCTGATTAATATTAATTCACTAAACCCTTTCTCACCTGAAGCAACAGTCACTAGTAAGGTAATGATAATCCTGAGTGCAATACAAAGTTCAGGAAACACAAAGTATAAGCTCAATTTAATATAGGAGACAAATGGAAGGGTTTTGTTTTTTGTTGTCTTTGCCAAATACAGTAAAGTAGCTGCAGTCACTGACTTAAGAATTTGTATTTTTTTAATGAGATTATCGCTCTGATCATCAGGATAAGTCCTAATTTCGTCATTGTATCTTTATCATCGAAAGTGGTTCTCATTCTTAGAATGGTTTCAAAAGTTACACAAATATGTCTAATGTCTTAATACCAATTATCTGACTGAGAAAGAACAGTGTCTGTGATTATGTCCAAAAACCTCTTTTTGAAATTGTTACTCTACAGTTTCATCTAGGAGTGTGACATGTGCTCCACTAACGCTGCAGTTAGATTCGTCAAAGAATACCTTCCTTTCACTTTCTCTCATTTTTGAAAAATCTGTCTCATTCTTAATTTCGATTGCCATTTTTTTTATCTTTGCTTAAGAATTCAAGCCAGAGAGCTCTTACATCCGTTTCTATGGCAACTATAAGAGCTTTAATACTTTTTATTATATGTGAAGGGGAGATATCTTTCGACTGATGAATCCAACTTCTTACATTTATTTGATCTAAACTCAAAATGACCATCCAAATGTTCAAGAGAATAAATGTTCAAAACTTGGAGAAATAATTGATGAGCCCGTTTACCTCTACTATCCCGTCACTATGCAAACTGTGTTGACTTATTACTATTACTTCTACTGTTTTTTCTTGTGTAGGGTTCACAACCTCAGTTCTTGTGCTCCACCTTGTTTCAAACAGACCATGAAGAGATCTACTGCCAATGCATTTAATAATCCTCCCCATCTTTGTGGGCTTGCAGTTAAGAAATTGGACAGCTGCATAATATACCCACTGCTTCATTACTACCTGTAGCATGTAATTGACAAAGTTCAGAGTTTGAGCAGCACAAGTAGAATATGTTGCCAGCAGATAAACGTCTCTAATCTTTGATTGTATACCTTTTATTTGCCCAGCCATATGTCATCTATCATCAAAGCAATGACCACAACAGTTCTGCAATTCAATTTCATGCTTGTTAAATACATCTATGACAGTGTTACTAATTTCACCGACTGTCTTTTTCCGCAAATCAATCATACTTTTAACATAAAATGATTATTCTCTTAAAAAGGGTCGTATTTAACCAATAATTCACTTAAGCCCACGAAGTTACCATTATCTTGTTCCTCTTCCTGGTGGCTACTTCCTCTGAAAGGCAGATTTCGCAAAGCTAAGAAGATAGTAACTGTTCCAGCGTATCGGTTCAGCAAAAAGAAGGCGGTGAGACGACGCCAGCCAATAGCCCACTGGCAGGGACCGCACCATGACAGCAGTGTCCTCTAGCTGAAGAGAATTATGAGCACCTCTCATCCCAGCTTCGGGCCGACAGTATTAGGACAGTACTAGACCCAGTCTAGCAGAGAGTGTTGCCATAGCAGTTATGTGTGGTCCATATCAATTGCTTACATAGACCTTGTCTACAGTAAAGGACTGATTGTTTGCATTTCTTGATGCAATAATTTACCAACAGCCGTATGTATTGTAGAAATTTATTTTATGAACTTCTTACGTTCTACCAGTTTCGGCGCTACATTGATACCATCTTCAGGACCCACATGGGATAGTCGTAAAATCGCGATACATGGAAAGAGCCACATAATTGGATCCATGAATACAATCGTTATGCAACAGCTCTTGGTGGCCAGGCATAACGATTTGATTCACGAATCCAGTTATATGGCTCCTTCCGTGTATAGTGATTTTACGACCACAACTTGTAGGGCCTGAAGATGGCATCGATGTAATGCCAATACTGGCAGCACATAAGAAGTTCATAAAATAAATTACATACGGCTGTTGGTAAATTATTGCTTCAAGAAATACTTGCCAGCCGTATTCCCATGGCCCATAATGGATCAACGAAGATGATCGTTGAATGTCACCCATTACTTGCGACACCATTCTAAATTCAAATTTAAGTAATGTCAATCTACTTATTTGTAATAAAAACTATTAATGTGAGTTACTTGAATGGTTGAATATCGAATGCAGCATCCTTTAGGCTCCCCATACGAGATGAATGGGCCGGATATCGCGTTTGGCGACGAGTATCCGCAGAATACGGTGTCAGATGGTTACGGAATTTTCTGTTTTTGTTGCTCGCGTCTTAATTCTATCTTGTCTTTCCTTTGTAGGGGCGTTTATTTGCTTTAACAGTTTCTTGTCGTTTTTGATAATCAGTGTTTTCATGTGGGCATTGCAAAAAATTTCTTTGCGTGTTTTCCTTATCTGTCTGTTGCAATTGTGTCTTCCAAAATGCCCACCCCGCCTCTCTGGCCCCCACTTAGGCGCCACAGCCGCAAGCGTTAGATGCCAGACGGCGAATGCAGATGTTTCAGTTCCAGATGCAACGGATATCACCGTCACTCAACATGATGCAGCAGTTACTGGCCAAAGCTGCGCGCCCGAGGGGACAAGCACCACCTACTACTGCTGCTATACCACCTTTTCGACAGTTTAGTGAACAAGAAGAGGAATGGCTTGAGTTGTTGTCCCAATTTGAAGCCCAGGTCTTCGCCCACAATGTACCAGGTACTGTGAAACTTCCCAATCTATTATGAGCAGTAGGAAGTGCAGTGTTCGGATTAATTCAAAAACTCTTTGCTAATGCCACTCTGAGTGAACTTGCGTTTGACAATGGTATCGACTCGCTAAAAAACTATTATGACCAACAAGTGAATGTGCCAAATTGTTTTTGTGTTCTAAAATCGTTCATCCAATTTCGCTAACCTAGATGTAACAGGCTATTGGGATCATTGTGAAATACTAAGCAGTCTCTTTTTACTTCTGACGTTTGTTAGAGCTACTGGAATAAAAGCGATACTTGGTAATTTGCCTATATTTGAAATGTCCTTTCTAATATTTCTATCTCTGTCACTGTTGCTAAATGGACATGTCCATTGCCCAGGATCACATGGATTCCAGACAGCCACTACATCCATCAGATTCAGACTTTTGTTTGCTAAGTTCTCCTTCATCTTCACGCAGCAAAATGCCTAGATCAGATGCAGTTAGTTTAGGTTTTTGCTCAGAAGTTTCTGTTTCTGCTGACATTAAAGGCTCACTTACATTCAACACTGGATTATCTTTTGGCACAAACTAGTTACCTATCTTTTTTTTTTGTTTTCTCTAGCTGTTCCACAAATATTTCATCACATTTATGTTTCTTTCTGATCGCCTCTGTGCGACAGATTGATGTGCATAACCTTACATTATTCTGGAATCAAATAATTAAAATACCTACTAAAATATGTTTATAAGAAAAAGGGAAGCTTTAAATAACAGTGAAAGTAGGAGTACTAAATTACTTTCAAAATCTTGTAACGTACCACAGATTCAAAACTATATATAGAAAATTGTGTGATAAATTGACAGATAACAATAGTGCTAACACAAACAAAGAAGGGCAGTTTTCACGAAAGCAATAACTAACACATTGCCATAACTCCCATAGCTCACTTAAAGCTAAAACACAGCTCATGCAGAACACCAACACGCTAATAATAGAGAAAACGCAAAGAACGGTTGTCAGCATTCTCACTAAGGCTGTTTTTGTGCTGGCATAAGCTGCCGCCAGCACACCGATCTGCAAAGATGGGGCAAAGAATGATAGCAGGCACTGGATCAAGCGCACCTATCACGACAGAGGCCAGAGGCACACTAACAAGCAACGAGCCGCCAACGCCCCCTTGACAGTATGTATTTAGGCCGCACTCACTGACTCATTCTAGTTCAGCGTCTGTCAGTTATTCTGAGACTGACTCGCTCAGGCTACAATAGCACATGCGACCAGGTTAGTGCCTATAGCAGGAGTAGGTACCAGCAGTGAGACTAAAGACTGTAATAGCAAGATTACCGATATTGTTTGCAGGAGGACTATTACTGATGAGCTTGTACCACAGACATGAACTCCATTCAAGTAGCAGCTTCATGTATATAAAGAACCATATTAATCCACATGTACATTTGTGTTCTGGAAAGGGGATACTGGCCACCCGTAACCCAACATCCTCTCCCTTGCTTCATTACAGTACACGACTGTACAGTTTTTATGAAAACAGCAAAGTCACAATGCCAGAATCTCTAAATTCACGTAATGGAATAATGGAATAAACGCTAGCCTTGTCAACAAAGGAGTGTCTGAATGTCTCTGAATACAAATTTAAATATGTTTAATCTTCAGAAAATTATTGATTAATTTTTGCTGATGAGCGTGTTGAACTCTGGCTCGGGGGGATTTATCGTTTAATTTAGCGATAGTGGTGGTCAGTCATCGCTGCAGTCAATTGTTAGTATGTGTTGTATAACCGATTTCGACAATTAGAACGCTATAGCGTTTACAATTTTTCTTGTGTCATGTCAGTGGCTGAGTCTTAAGCCGGGTTCACACAGACAGCAAAAGTATCGCCACTGCTACTGGCGAACTGCAGTTGCTTTGTAGTTGCATGTGTGAACTCCTAGTTTTCGGTGGCGCCATTTAAGAAGCGCAACTTTCGTCACGCCACAAAAAGTTTAACTTGGTTCTACTTTGTTGCGCCATTTTGCCTTCTCCACAATCGAATACTGGCATTCGATTGCTACCCAGTGACTGGATTCTAACCTTTCTACTGCGTATTCATTTGCAGATAGTGCTTTCGTTTGTGCGTTTGCCATTAATATGTCGAAAAAGTGGTCAACAGCGACAATTATGAGATTCTTGGAGGTGTATCAAGAACGAGAATGCCTTTGGAACCACAAAAGCGAATCATACAAAGAAAGAAATTTGAGAGATGCTGCATTAATTGAAATAGTAAACAGTATGCGTGAATATGTACCTGGAATTGATGTACCTACAGCAAAATTAAAAATTCGAAGCATTCGAAATGCTTACATGAATGAACATAAAAAAGTACTGAAATCACTTAAGAGTGCTGCGTCTACAGGCTGTATTTATAAACCCAGCCTTCCTTGGTTTGAAGCTGCAGACCGGTTCTTAAAACATGTAGTCGAGACAAGAGAGACGAGAAACACTTTCGTAAGTAATATTTTACATTTATTATGTTTCCAGACATCTTATTTAGTAATATGTACAGCCCTTTAATCCGCTGAGACAGGTGACGCCATTTTGCAAAACTGCGCAGTTACGAAGAATTTGTGGCGTCCTGTGTGAACGGTAGCTCACAGCGCCACTCCAGAATGACTTAACTTGCGGCGAAACTTCCGTTGCGTGTGTGAACCCGGCTTTAGGGTCAATTCACACTGAAATGGCGTGGCGCGGACGCTTGATAGGGGTGTGACGATGTTTCGCATCACCTCGGTGTTATCAAATCAGGCAATCCACACGGTCGCCTCCCTTCGTGGTCCACGCCACGTACGTTTGTCGCCACGAGTGGCACGCCTAAGGGACGTGAGACGCATACTTCTACATGGCGTGCTCCGGATTTCATTACTTTCAAGTTTTAAAATGCGGAACGACCTACAGCTAAACTAAGGTTTTGTGAAATAATAGAAAACTATCCTGTTTTATGATCATAATCGTGCAGACTATTGCAAAAGTAGAGTGCAAGACAAAGCGTGCCAGAATATCGCTGGAGAACTGAGTGAAACAGGTCAGCGGCAAAATCTCATGATGAATTAAATTGTAAGACAAAGCATGGCAGAATATCGCTGGAGAACTGAGTGAAACAGGTCAGCGACAAAATCTCATTATGAATTAAATTGTACACGATAGTGCATAACTGAATCGTTCATCCCAACAACATAGTAACAAAAATAAACAACTTTTACAGGAGAAAGAAAAAAACACTGTTTTATGTTTACCTGTTTGGGCTTTCTTGATGCGGGCAGTGTATATGAGGTAAAAACTCATTCGCATCTTTTTGTAAATAATAATTATCACATAATTACTTATGTTATCGTTGAAAAAATAACAATTTTATAATATTTTTCTTGATGAACGACGTTGCGCTGCTGAAACACACAGTGTTACTTATTTGCTGAAATATAAAGTTTATTTTGAGAAAGGACAGCAGCACAGGTCAAAATACATAATGTTTGTTGCAGTACAGACATGCACAAACAGCAGTAGATCATACCCAAAAATTTCACAGTATTCACATTGCAATTATACTAAAGATGTACAATCAGAATCACATTTCTGATCTCAGCCAATGGATTTTCCGAAACAGATGTACTAATCCTCTGTTGACTTAGTATTTGTCATAGAAATTCTGTTTTTTGGCTGGTATGTACTGTCACATGTCACTCCTTGGCACTATTTATTGGCAGAAGTTGATTATACAAGGTAGGGAAAATTGACATGTTGTCTGGTGGCACATTTCTTTTCCCAGTACCTCTCCGTTTCTTTGCAATGTTTTTACAAACGCACGGTAGCAAGATGTTTTGACTCGTTCTTTCCCTTTAGTGTATTAGGGCCGTGACACGAAGTTTGTAGCCAGACACTCTCTATTTTGAATGAGCCACTATGCAACACCTAGTCTAGTGCGTTATGAACCCTGAAATTCTCTAGTTCAGTGGCCGTCAACTATTTTTTTATTTTTCTAATTTCCTGTAGTGGCATTGCGTAGCGGCGCCTCAGGTCACAAATGTACCAATCTTATTATTAATAGGTAACCTACATAAATTAGTATATTATGATCCTCCAACAGACTAGCTATAGGAAGGGATAAATACGTTTGCCGCTGATGTCCAAGTACTTGTCGTTAAAAGTCGATACCATTCAGAACACTTCGAGTGGATTGCTCTGTTTTAGATTACGTCTTGCACAGCGACTCCAAAATTATGACACTATCATTGCCTGACGAAATGTTGTTGCATTGCCTTTGTGTGCGAATGATTAATTGATTAATAACAGTAACTGTAGTTACATTTAAAAACATTATGAAACATGAGACAGGATCATAGATGTTTACTAAATGTTTTGAATGTAATTTTTCTTCTGCACACTGCATTGTACAACAGTCTTAATTTTGATAGAATGAAGACTTTCTCGACCGGTTGAGATTGCTACTGGTAAACATTTCGCTGTACAAGGTCGTGGTCCCCGAAACCCTTCGGTTCCTAACGTTTCTCCCAGAACTGAGCTGGACATCTTCAGAGGCATTGGTCCTCCATTGTGTCTTGCCGTCTGACAGGTCGGACTTTTGGGATCATATCGGTAAGAGTTTACGGAAACATGACATTAGAGTGGTTTTTAGATCAACAAAGAAAATTGGTCAAGCACTCCTGTGAATGTTGGATAAATGCCCTCCTCTGTCAAAACTGTGTGTGAAATCTTATGAGACTTAACTGCTAAGGTCATCAGTCCCTAAGCTTACACACCACTTAACTTAAATTATCCTAAGGACAAACTCACACACCCATGCCCGAGGGAGGACGCGGACCTTCGCGAGACCAGCCGCACAGTCCATGACAGCAGCGCCTAAGGCCGCTAGGCTAATCCCGCACGGCCCCTCCTCTGTCAGCATGTGGCATATATAAAATTCCGTGTACATGTGACAAAGTTTATATCGGAACAACCAAGAGGAGCGTGAATACACGGCTAAAGGAACACAAAAATCTTTGCAGACTAGGGAAAACAGGCAAATCGGCTCAAGCAGAGCTTGCTCTTCAGCCATGAGGTCACGAGTGAAGTTTTCTCCCGACAGAAATTTCATCTACGATGACGAATTATTATGCATAGCTATGTAGAGAAGCAATTGAAATACATGATTTTAATAGGGAAGAAGAGACCATGAAACTTAACAATGTATGTGCAATAGCTCGCGTTGTGAGTGGGTTGCTGTCACGCAGTCTTCTCTATCTGCATCGCTATGGAGTGAGCATTCGGATGCGCAGAACGAGAATTATGCTCGCAACATCTCCTGCTGTTCAAGTCACGTTGATTTGGGACAGCGCATTTTAGCCCGCATTGCGCTCAGCGAATATTGAGAGTCAATACTTTTGCTGGTCCATATAGATCATCGTCAGAAGTACTGGGTTTTATCGACGTGTTAATAATTTGATATTTGGAAGTGAAGTTGGCTTAAGATATGAGGAGCAAGAGTATTGTACTCTTTCATCACAATGTGTAGCTCAGATTCCACTTTATTTTCGTTTACACTGTTGTATATTTTCTATGAACGAAATTCTAAGTTTTTTGTATTGTGTAGTTATATTTTGACTCTTTATCTTTCGAGAAACTGGAATACAAAAATCGCATAATGTAGGAAACTGCCTCATGCAGAAGTACTTAGATACACACACAAGGCTTTGAGAACTTGGATCAACTGGAGGAAATTAATCAGAATGTCACGTATAAATTTTATCTCCAAATGGACATAGCACGATTGTATATACACTGACTCGCAGTTTACTCAGACACACTTACAAATTTATCTAGCATTTGTCTCGTAAGCACATGGCCAATAAATCGCAGAAATTAGCTCTACAGACTTTATAATACCGTGCCTCGTGTTTTCTGAAACATGAAGTGCCTTATATCAATATGACATTCACAAGTACACATTTGTTGTAGATACCTATGAAAGGTAACAAAGCCCACTTTTTTTTACATCCGTAGCAATAACAATAGTGCACCATAGCTGTTAGCAGTGCTCAGACGTGCAGAAAAGTGTATAAAACAAGGTGAATAATGTTCAATCTACGCTATTAATGCAAAATGTAGACAAGAAAAATCGTGCCAAAATCACGTGATTGGCCCTGTTTGATGTTGAGGTCATGCACAGTGAAATATTTTAGTAAAGTGTGCTTTGAACATCTGTCACAAAATCAGCGACACTTAGGCTTACCATCAAATGAATATAACAGGAAAAATAGGAATTGTAATCAAAAGATTCCAGTTTCGACTAGATGGTAAGCTATTGCATTAGAACTCTGCAAATATTTCACATATAGCCTTTTTGGCTACATGAATCAGTTGGCGTTACAACGTTATTCCACTGTCATGTGACAGTTTTCCAGGAATAGGACCATTTCTCCTCGAAATATAGTTCGTCCACTATCCCTCAGAGCCTTGCGTTTAATGTCCGTTCCACAGTTCGTAGACAAAGTGTGCTACTTCCTCCCGTTTGGCTGCAGAAGGCGAAGGCACGTTTTCAGGTTGTAGGTTTTGTCACAAAACCTGTAGTGTGTCATGTACAATTGCCTGAACTGTGGAACCGCCTTACGGAAAATAAAATGAAAGAGCTCTGAATATTACTGCAGGAAACAAAATTCCATTCCTTTTGTTTTGCATTTCATACATACAGCGACGAATAATGATTATTCATTCATGCTTTTAGAAAACATTTTAAACAAACATTGATTGATTTCCTGAAGTTTATGATCGATTACCTGCAGTTTATGAATAATCTCTCTACCAGACAAATAGGCTGCTTTCAGTTCATTGCTTTTCTTCGAATGCTGTCCTTCACTTTGTCTGGAAATAGCCGGGATATATATTGTGTTTTTTCATTACATCGACTATGCCATATTTCCTCCTAGTTTTCAGCCATAATGGATGTCCCCAATCCGGTTTCACAGAGAGTATTCTACAGCGTTGGCCCCTTACTTAGCTTGCATTTATAGCAAATCTCTCGGCAAGCGCAGAGTACCATAGGACTGGAAACGGCTTCTTAACTAGCATGTACCCATTTGGTGTCAAGTGATTAGCATGTTTTGGGATATCAGCACTACATGCTGTTTGTTTTAACTGTGTGGTATTTTATTTATGACATGCCGGTTTAACAATCACTCTTTATTACAATTTGATGCAACATCACTAAGTGACTTTCAGTGTTGTAAAAATAATGTACATCTAATAATGTTACATGATCCTATGATGACAGCAGAGATCTGTCGACGCCGGTAATAGTAATAAAGAGAATTAGTAGCGATCTTGCCGAACTAGATTCTTCAAGACTAATATAACTTCAGATCGCCCCCAACGACTGACGCAATGTGAAACAGAAGTCAAAAAGACAGTGCAGAGATAAAATTTACATGTCGATCGATACCATTACTGATGAAAATTAAACTGTACTGTTCCATACTCAACCTTTAAATTCGTTGAATGGTGTAGGATGCTATTACACTGTCTCAAATCGGAGGTTGGATCGCTAGTCATTTTATGAGCATCAACAAAGCACAATGCCAAACATTTTGATATTGTGATTTTAACTTAAGGATTTATCGTCTTCACGCGACCAATTGTACGTAGCATGCAAACGAGGTGGATCATCTCAAATTTTTTTCGTTTATAGTCCTGTCAATAAAACTACTAATATATGGTATAAGCAATTGTGAAAAATGAAAATATAAATATGTACATACAATAAAAATTTAATTTCTTTTTAAATTAAGTACATTTGATTCTAACCTGTTTTATTTAAATAATAATATTTTAGCGTATCACACATTAATTAATTTAGTATAGATTGTACACATCATATGTTTAATGGAATATATGTCCCCATACATCTGATAGTGAGAATGATCCTCATGCCATTCACCATTCAATATATTGCAGCAATTTGGAAATATGGAGGAAAAGACGTAAAAATGATATCAAACATATATAAAGTTATGAAATGAGTTAGGGCAATGACTAAATTTATAGAAAATTTGAAATAAAATTAGAAAAAGATGTATGAACATTATTGTCAGAGCTATTACTGTAAAGCATCATATCGTGTAGAGATTCTTGAAAGTGATGGGGCGTCTGTTCTTCTGTTGTCGGACAACGCATGTCTCTCGTGTGAAAATTTTCAACATTTGCTGAAACAAATGGAGTTTGCACGTTGATATTTTCATTTAGTTCAAACGCAGTACTACAATTTAGCGATGCTAGTTCTATTTGTCGATATGTTTCTTTGTAACTCTGCTGCATCTAAACTCTTGTTTTTAAATGCGAACCAAGTACGGGCAACAGGATATGGTATGGTTCCCACATACTTGAACAGTATCCTGTGATGGCTCACATAGAACTGTTGTAAGCAGTCCCCTTTGCAGACAGATTACATTTTGCCGGTATCCCAACCATGAATTGAAACCTGCCATCTAATTTATCTGCAAGGGAGCCAACTAGATCATTCCAGTTCATCCCACAATCTGCAGTCCCTAGGTGAAGACAAGGTGGCGGCATGTATACAAGTCGTAGAAAATTGTTCCGTAAACTACGAGTTCTTATCGTCAGTGAAGTGTCGCACGTTTGGTGAAAAAATGAAAATCGGTGTTAGAACGTGCCAAACAAAACTTATTATTCAAGCTTCTTCGCGAAAGTAAATCGCAATAATGTATTTTCGTGTGATTGTAATTATCCGTGTAACGGCCAAGAAGCCGCCACAGAGATGTGTAACTCTGAACTTGAACTAAATGAAAAAATGAAGTATTCAAAGACTTAAAAGCAGCTGGAAAGTTCATTAAACTGTTAGAGAGCATGATTCAGCTTCTTACTGAACCCGCTCACACATCAGTATTGACGCCAAAAACAGCACAGAAAATGAGGTAGGCCTAAATATTTACTCTGATAGCCATGGACGCAGTCTTGCGGAAATTCTCAATAATCATTATGACTTAAAAGACTACAGTGCTGTGCACAACTTAAGGAAATTTCTGGACGGTACTAAGAAGCAGAACGTTATTGTCATTAGCATTCCTTGTACACATGACCTTATCCCCACTTCGAGTGTAAACGCTGAAATTAGGGAAGCCAACTCACAATTTCAGGAAATATGCAAAATGTATCCAAATACAAACTCATTTGTACAGCTTTTCTTAAGAGAGACTGCTTCACGAAACATGGCATGCATCTGAACAAAAAGGGCAAGAAACTTGTGTGTTTGAGAAAATCAGTGAAATGTTAGAGAGACCGAACAAACATATCGATAGCACGTCATTACCATTAGCTCCAACAGGCTATTCTTCCAAGCATAAATTCTCAGCAAATATTCCTTCCATTAAAGACACAAAAGAAGCAGAGCCAGAAATCCTGTGTGAAGAAGGGCACACTGTGACGAGCACCTTACCTCCATCAGTTTTAAAAAAGCACCAGCAGAAGTATTTCCACAAAAAATGCTAAAAGCATCGGCAACAACAACAACAACAACAACAACAATAGCAGCAACAGCAGCTACATCAACAGCACAGCCACATCTGATACTAGCAGCGGCAACAGAATCAATGGTAGCGGGACCAACTCCACCAAAAGTAGTAAAAACATCAAGAACAGTGACACTAACAACAACAAATGCAGTAGCAGCCCCATCAACTGCATTGCCAGCCGTAATACGAGCAGAAAAATCAACAGCAAAAGCTAATGAACCATCATTATCAACAGCAAAACCATTTAGAATAACAGCAGAATCAACTCCAACATTAGCAGAACCAGTACTGTCAACTAAAAATACTTCAGACAGCAGACTGAAGCCAGCGCCTTCATCACTTCGAAATGATTTTGTAGTGGAAATCAGAAAGAGCAGAAAGCCCTCAAGAGAAACAGCGATATGAACTTATTTAAGTTGGTAAAGAAGAGAAATCTACAACACAGTATTTACCACTTTAAAATAATCCACCAGAATGTACAGTTAGACGTGCTTGTAAATGAAACTATACCTGATGTTCTTGGTATTAGTGAACACTGGCTGTCTGATGTCAAATTAGAACTTTTTAAACTTCTAAACATGGTACTAGCTAATATGTTTTGCAAATATTCTATCAGAGGTGGGGGTGTGTCAATGTATGTAAAAAGCACATTTGATTTTAATTCTGTAAATGTAAGTAAATATTCATTAGAAGGAACAATTGAATTACGTGTAGCATGTATAAAGGTACCAAAGGATGAAATTTATGTTATATGTTTATATAGACCGCCATGTGGGAACTTCAAAGTTTTCTTAACAAAGTTTTGTGACATGACGGAGAATGTTTTTATATCACACCTGAACAAGTTAGTAATTATAGGAGATCTCAACATAAAGGTATTAGCAGATAATCTACACACTAGACTATTCAAGAAAACTCTCCTTGAATATAATGTAAGATACCTGATAAACACTGCAACCAGGGAGACTGAAACACGCCATTCTGCAATAGATAACATAATCACTGGTATTCATCTTTACGATCTTACATCTTCTGTTATTATAAGTGCTTTTTCAGACCACCATGCAGTAGAACTAATTGTGCATATAAAAAAGGTTCCTACACACAGTTGCTATAGATATATTAGGATGAATACAGACCAAAATTGAACTCATTTTAATAATATGCTAAGGAATGTGGATTGGAACAGTATTCTAACAACACATCATAGTTATGGCAAATTTTCAAGCGAACTATTCTACATTCTCAACCAAGCGTGCCCATTAATAAAAAAAGAGAACTGTCACATGCTGTAACCCGAAATCTGATATCAAGTTCAGTCACTGAGGCTAGAGGAAAACTAAGATGGTATGAGTATGGTATGTTAAATGACTTGAGCAATAAGTAATTAAAATAAGAGTTCAAAAAGTATCTGAAATACTATGTAAACCTCCTAATTTCGGAAAACCAGTAACATTTTGAAAGTGTTATTCAGAACTCAAATAATATCTCCAAAACATTATGGTCACTAGTAAATAGAGAAATAGGTGAATCTGGGAAACATACAACTGAAAACCACTTGCTGATAAACGGCACTATATAAACTGATTAGAATAAGATAGCACATCTGTTTAACAATTACTTTGCTTCTATTGGCTCTAGCAAAAACAATCAGCTTAAAAATCATAACTACTAATTCAGAGGTACACCAGTGTCAGGAAGTAGATTTTTGGTGCCAACAAGTAAAGAAGAAATATTTAAAATAGTGAGTAGCTTAAAGAATTCCCATGCAGCAGGATATGACGCCCATAGTCTGGACACTCTTAAGAAATGTGTACATAAAATTGCGTCACCTTTATCAACAGTTGTCAACTCTCATATTGATGATGGTCTATTTCCAGATGAGTTGAAAATTGCTCGAGTTGTGCCTATTTTTTTTTTAAAAGGGAAACTGAAATGTAGTAGAAAACTTTTGAACCATATCTGTTTTTCCAATAATATCCAAAATCTTTGAGAAAGTAACATACATAAGAATCTGGAACTTCCTGGTATGCAAAAAAGTGATTTCCAAGGGTTAGTATGGGTTTGTCAAGGGGTCATCCAGCATTACAGCAGCATCCAACTTAATCAAAGGTGTCACTCAAGCAATAGATAATAAATAACATGTATGTGGCCTCTTTCTAGACTTACAAAAAGCATTTGACTGTGTTGATATGACCATATTGCTGGACAAACTGTGAAACTATGGCATTCGAGGCATAGCCCGTAATCTGATGAGTTCCTAATTGACAAACAGGAAGCAGTTTGTGTCTATTAGCACAACAGAGGGAGCATACAAATCAAACACCACCAACATAAATTTTGCTATTCCAGAGCAGTCAATATTAGGACCACATCTTTTTATTATTTATTTCAAATTTCTGCTATCAGTCACTTTTTATTTTATGCTTATTGACTGGTAGCAGAAACATGAAATAAATAATTATCCCACACAGTTACAGTTCACAAACATAGCTGTTATGGCTGAAAATAATTACTTATTTTTATTATTTATGTTAATGATATTCAGTCCATAACAAACCATGCAACAGCTATCTTATATGTAGATGATACCACGTTAATATGCCACAATCCAAGCTATTCACAGCTCGAAGTGGAATCCAATACTGGAGCATGCTTAATTCTGCAGTATTTTATAGAAAACAAACTAAAATTAAACACACATCTGTCTATATTGATTTTGATCTTGGGAGGCAAAAAACACATGAAAACCAAATTTTAATGGGAGATGTATAAATTAAAAAATAATTCTCTACCAAATTTCTTGGCCTAACACTTGATGCAGAGTTAATCTGGTCTGATCATGTGAATGATATTTGTAAAAAGCTATGTACTACCATATATATCCTAAGAAAACTGACACCTTTTTATAACATCACCACTCTGAGGTAAATATATTTTGCACTATTTGAATCCCATCTAAGCTATAGGATAGAGGTGTGGGATCCAGCAGTAAAGGTAATATGAAAACTGTACTTATATTACAGAAGAAGGCACTTAAAATTATGGAAAAGGAATGTGCCAGGGAGTCCTGCAGAAATTTGTTTAAAGAATTTAAAATACTAATTGTACATAACTTGTATGTACTGAAGATTATCATTATGGCAATAAACAGTAACAAAACATTTAATTAAGAAACACACAATCACAACACTTTGAGGTAAAGAGAGACTCCACATCATCTTTCATAAAACAACACTTGATGAGAAAAGGCCTCACTATGCAGGCATAAAACTAATGAATTGCTTCCATCTTAAAGTTTCTAAATTGGCCATTACAAAACTAAAAACGAAATTAAAATTATGGCTCCTAAACAATCCTGTATATTCAATAGATGAGTTTCTAGATTTAGTACACTCGTATGATGGAAGACCATCTACCAAAAAATATATGTAATCTCAGACCCTAGACTGTGCACACAAACTGTAAATATTTGAATCTCAGATCTGAATACTGTGTCACAAACTGTAGATTCCTTTATCTAAGTAATGCAAAAACAAATTGTTTTTATGTATAGTCCATATATGTAACATTGTTGTCTCAACTAAATATAGAAAAAGTTGTGTAGATAAAAGTACCAGGCATTAAATGTAACTCTAGTAAGTAAGGTTCTGACTTATCCAGAAGATTGGAACATAAAAAGCGTTTCTTTTTGTAATCAGTTGATGTTGGATCAAAATAAAATAAATAAATAGTTTTTTGAGTCAAGTGACTGATTCCAATTGTGTCTCATTGATGATGAAGTCATAGCAAATAGGATAGATGTTGGACTGACTCCATCTACACATTGAAAAATTGAAATTGCAAATATCTGCCCAAAAATACCAGAGAGCATGTGCCTGATGACCCTTAGGACTTCAGTTGTAATTACAAAATCGGTCTATGGTGACTTAAGATTGGTAATTATTTTGTGAATGTGGGATATGCACTTTTCTTTTACCACAGAAATCCTAATTCTAAAGAACACAATTTTGGCTGGGAACCAGTAGGCTCAACCTGCAAACAGATAGACTTCCTGGAAATTAATAGTCCTACAAACTACAAAATGAAGAGAATTCAGACCTTGTCAACCTTAATTAATCTCCAGATCAGAGAGCTAAATATTATTCATCTCCTTAATGACAATATAAAATGTGACAAGAAATGTGTTACAAGTCACTTATCGTAAGTCAGTACAGAAGCGATTTAATATTATTGTTGACAATACTGTGACATGACTACTTATGTCACTTACTCATAGTAGCTGAAAAATTGTGGATAGTGCAGAAGATTTATTATTTGTTAATATATGTGAAGTTGACCTACTGACATTGTCAGCTAGGATTGCAGTGTGCAATATCATTGAGATTTGACAAGGACCAATGGAAATGCACCATGTGGTCGGATGATAAACAGTTCTTGTTACACCAGCTTCATGGTGGATACACAGTCATCTAGGTGAATGGATGCTGGAAACGTGCATTGCACCATGGGCACAAGCCAGTGAGGCATTCACCTGGCTTGCTGTGTGACATGTGGTAGTAATCATCAGCACTGTGACAGCTGTGGGCTATGTGAACAGTGACTCCTATTTCCAGCAGGATAACTGGCTGTGGCACAAAGCCAAGATTATGATACAGTGGTTTGAGAACCGTGATAGTGACCTCACATTCAAGTCTGGGCCACCAAATTTACCTACTCTCAGTCTGACGGAGCACTACTATGATACTGTCAGACAACAGCTTCAAATCCATAAATCACCAGCCCATAATTGACGGGAATTGTATGTCCTGCACAAAGAAATCAGGCACAGCATATTTATTTATTTACTGACTAATTTATTACTAAACTAAACTCCTCCTGCACAGGCCATGAAGGCCCAAAGGTACCGACTGGCCTTTGTTTCATCCTCAGCCCTCCGGCATCATGGGATGCGGAAATGGAGGGTCACATGGTCAGCACACCGATCCCCTTGCCATATGTCAGTTTCCGAGACTGGAGCTGCAACTTCTCAATCCTGTAGCTCCTCAGTTTGCCTCACAAGGGCTGAGTGCACCTCGCTTGCAGCAGCATTCAGCAGACTGGATGGTCACCCGTGCAAGTGCTAGTACAGCCCAACAGCAGTAAATAAATTTTTAAAAAAGGTTAAATTTAATATTAACATCTGATGTACTATACACTGGATCGAAATCTATATGTGCCAAATGGTAATTAAAGGCAGACATAGTTTCAATGTTTATATGTCTATAGGGCGTATAGATGTGGGAGATTTTATTGCACAAACTAAACTAAAGTTATTGACTTTAAGAAGTTGTCCATCATGATCAGACAGGCCACAAATTACTTTGTGTACACTGCCACTGTTGACTCTACTATTGCCAATGAAAATATTATCGAAAGGCTCTCTCAATTTTATGTAACTCTAGTGTGCCAATAGCAACCAAGTTGTAAGAATTCATTATATGGTTCAACTCAGTCTTAAGGTGGTTAGCAGTTAAGAAGTTGACATTAAAGTCACCTGCAACTATTAAATTTCATGTTTTGGAGATTAGTTTGGCCAACAGAGATTCTAACTTATTCATAAAGATGCAAAACTTCCCTACTGGAGCTCTGTAAATTGCAAGCACAGTAAGTAACATGTCTCTGCAGTAATTTCAGTAACACAAACTTCAAAATGTTGATCTACACAACACTTACTTAAATCCAAAGGTTTATAAATGATTTTACTGTCTATATAAATTATGGCACCACCTTTCTCTATACTTTTTCTGCAATAATGAGTAGCTTGATCATACCCACCGTGCTGCAACCTATCAGCTGCAACTGTCTAGTGATGCTCAGTAAGACACAAAACATGAGGATGGTCAACAATGTTCATATTCCCTAGGTTTGCAGATAAAAATCTAACTTACTTTTGACACTTTTGATATTCTGATACTCTCATGACCCACGGACCTTGCTCTTGGTGGGGAGGCTTATGTGCCTCAGCGATACAGATAGCCCTACCATACATGCAACCACAATGGAGGGGTATCTGTTGAGAGGCCAGACAAACATGTGGCTCCTGAAGAGCTGCAGCAGCCTAATCATTAGTTACATGGGCAATAGTGTAGATGATTGACTGATCTGGCCTTGTAACATTAACTAAAATGGCCTTGCTGTGTAGACACTGCAAACGGGTGAAGGCAAGGGAAAACTACAGCCGTAATATTTCCCGAGTGCATGCAGCTTTACTGTATGGTTAATTGATAATGGCATCCTCTTTAGTAAAATATTACAGAGCTAAAATATTCCCCCATTTTTTGGATCTCTGGGTGGGGACTACTCAGGAGGACATCATTATTAGGAGAAACAAAACTGGGATTCTGTCGATCGAAGTGTGTAATATCAGATCCCTTAATCTTGCAGGTAGGCTAGAAAATTTAAAAAGGGAAAGGGATAGATTAAAGTTATATATAATGGGAATTAGTGAAGTTCAGTGGCAGGAAAAACAGGGCTTCTGGACAGGTGAAAACTGGTTATAAATTTAAAATCAAATAGGGGTAATGCAGAAGCAAGTTTAATAATGAATAAAAAAATAGGAGCACAGGTTAGTTACTATGAGCAGCATAGTGAACACATTATTGTAACCAAGATAGACATGAAGCCCACCCCTACCAGATGTTGTAGAGAGTTTCAGGGAGAGAATTAGGGAACGATGGACAAGAATGGGGGACAGAAATACAGTAGAAGAGAATGTGCAGCTTTGAGAGATGACATAGTGAAGGCAGCAGAGTATCAAGTAGGTAAAAAGACGAGGGCTAGCAGAAATCCTTGGGTAACAGAAGATATATTGAATTTAATTGATGAAAGGAGAAAATATAAAAATGCAGTAAATGAAGCAGGCAAAAAGGAATACAAACATGTCAATGAGATTGACAGGAAGTGCAAAATCGGTAAGCAGGGATGGCTAGATGACAAATGTAAGGATGTAGAGGCATATATCACTAGGGTAAGATAGATACTGCCTACAGGGAAATTAAAGAGACATTTGGAGAAAAGCGAACCACTTGTACGAATATCATGAGCATAAATGGAAACCCAGTTCTAAGCAAAGAAAGGAAAGAAGAAAGGTGGAAGGAGTATATAGAGGGTCTTGCCAAGGGCAATGTAGTTGTGGGCAGTGTTATGGAAGACAACATAGACGAAGATGAAATGGGAGATCTGATACTGCTTGAAGAGTTTGACAGTGCACTGAAAGAGCTAAGTTGGAACAAGGTCCCAGGAGTAGACAACATTCCATTAGAACTACTGATAGCCTTGGGAGAGCCAGCCATGGCGAAATACCATCTGACTTCTGGAAGAATATAATAATTCAAATCCCAAAGAAAGCAGGTGATGACATGTATCAGAATTACCGAACTATCAATTTAATAAGTCACGGATGAAAAATACTAACACAAATTCTTTATAGATGACTGAAGAAACAGGTAGAAGCTGACCTCAGGGAAGACCAGTTTGGATTACATAGAAATGTTGGAACAAGTGAGGCAATACTGGCCCTACAACTTATCTTAGAAGGTAGATTAAGGAAAGGCAAATCTACATTTCCAGCATTTGTATTGTTAGAGAAAGCTTTTGGCAATTTATTTTTATTTATTTATCCATCTGTAGGCAATAAATATTGTATGGATGTTGCCGAAAAATACATGTAGATTTATGGGAAACAATCTGTGCAAAAGAAACATTCAAAACTTTTCGTTAAGTAGTACAAAGAATAATACATACAGAATTGTACACAAAATGTGCAAAATAATACTTGGTCATATAAGACACAGTAATGCAACTTTTCATACATGTATACCAACAGTATTGTAACTGCATAGTCTGTTTGCCCTAAAGCTTCACTTTTGCTTTTCTCTAAACAGGAAGCCCTTATATTCACTACAATAATTCAGCAAAGATTTTCCACACTCAACAGCTGTCCATCAGATTTAAAAAATTAACAGAAACTTTGGGGATGAAAGACAGTGTTTTCAGTTTTGACTTAACATAAACATTATCAGAATAATTTATTGGCATAAATAGTCATTTACTGAGTAAAAACGTTGTTCAAGTAGAAATTCTTTAAATTCCACTTTAAATCTGTCTTTATCTTCTAACTTTCTGGTGTGGGCTGGCAGTATAATGTAGAGTTCTGTATCCATATGGCTCACATGCCTTTGTGTGTGTGTTCTTTTTGTACACTGAGAATGGAGTGCTGTGCTATTTTGAGTATCGTTCCTATGCAAGTCAGCATTTGTCTGAAAATCTGCAATTTGTACAAAAACCAGATGGCAGTTATAAGAGTGAAAGGGCATGAAGAGGAAGCAGTGGTTGGGAAGGGAGTGGGACAGGGTTGTAGCCTATCCCTGATGTTATTCAGTCTATTTATTGAGCAAGCAGTTAAGGAAACAAAAGGAAAATTTGGAGTGTGAATTAAAATCCATGGAGAATAAATTAAAAACTTTGAGGTTTGCCAATGACCTTGTAATTCTGTCAGAGAAAGCAAAAGACCTGGAAGAGCAGTTGAATGAAAAGGACAGTGTTTTGAAAGGAGGATATAAGATGAACATCAACAAAAGCAAAATGAGGATAATGGAATGTAGTCAAATTAAATCAGGTGATGCTGAGGGAATTACATTAGAAAATGAGATACTTAAAGTAGTAAATGTGTTTTGCTATTTGGAGAGCAAAATAACTGATGATTTATTTATATGAATATAATTGAGGGAAACATTCCACGTGGAAAAAGTATATCTAAAAACAAAGATGATGTGACTTACCAAACAAAAGCGCTGGCAGGTTGATAGACATACAATCAAACACACAAAATTCAAGCTTTTGGAACCAATGGTTGCTTCATCAGAAAAGAGGGAAAGAGAGGGAAATACAAAAGGATGTGGGTTTTAAGGGAGAGGTTAAGGAGTCAGTCCAATCCCAGGAGCTACCTACTGACTGGTTTGATGTAGCCTGCCACGAATTCCTTTAGTGTGCTAACCTCTTCATCTCAGAGTAGCACTTGCAACCTAAGTCCTCAATTATTTGCTAGACGTATTCCAATCTCTGTCTTCCTCTACAGGTTTTGCCCTCTACAGCTCCCTCTAGTACCATGGAAGTCATTCCTTCATGTCTTAGCAGATGTCCTATCATCCTGTCCCTTCTCCTTATTAGTGTTTTCCACATATTCTTTTCCTCTCCGATTCTGTGTAGAACCTCCTCATTCCTTACCTTATCAGTCCACCTAATTTTTAACATTCGTCTATAGAACCATATCTCAATTGCTTCGATTGTCTTCTCTTCCGGTTTTCCCACAGTCCATGTTTCACTACCATACAATGCTGTACTCCAGATGTACATCCTCAGAAATTTCTTCCTCAAATTAAGGCCGGTATTTGATATTAGTAGACTTCTCTTGGCCAGAAATGCCTTTTTTGCCATAGCGTGTCTGCTTTTGATGTCCTACTTGCTCCGTCCGTCATTGGTTATTTTACTGCCTAGGTAGCAGAATTCCTTCACTTCACTGACTTCGTGACCATCAATCCTGATGTTAAGTTTCTCGCTGTTCTCATTTCTACTACTTCTCGTTACCTTCGTCTTTCTCCGATTTACTCTCAAACCATACTGTGTACTCATTAGACTGTTCATTCCGTTCAGCAGATCATTTAATTCTTCTTCACTTTCGCTCAGGATAGCAATGTCATCAGCGAATCGTATCATTGATATCCTTTCACCTTGTATTTTAATTCCACTCCTGAACCTTTCTTTTATTTCCATCATTGCTTCGTTGATGTACAGATTGAAGAGTAGGGGCGAAAACCTACAGCCTTGTCTTAAACCCTTCTTAATACGAGCAATTCGTTCTTGATCGTCCACTCTTCTTATTCCCTCTTGGTTGTTGTACATATTGTATATGACCTGTCTCTCCCTATAGCTTACCCCTACTTTTTTCAGAATCTCGAAAAGCTTGCACCATTTTATATTGTCGAACGCTTTTTCCAGGTCGACAAATCCTATGAACGTCACCTGATCGTCACCTAGCGTATTATCAATTTTCTTTTCCATTCTTCTGTATATTATTCTTGTAAGCAGCTTCGATGCATGAGCTGTTAAGCTGATAGTGCGATAATTCTCGCACTTGTCAGCTCTTGCCGTCTTCGGAATTGTGTGGATGATGCTTTTCCGAAAATCAGATGGTATGTCGCCAAACTCATATATTCTACCCACCAACGTGAATAGTCATTTTGTTGCCACTTTCCCTAATGATTTTAGAAATTCTGATGGAATGTTATCTATCCCTTCTGCCTTATTTGACCGTAAGTCCTCCAAAGCTCTTTTAAATTCCGATTCTAGTACTGGATCCCCAATCTCTTCTAAATCGACTCCTGTTTCTTCTTCTATCACATCAGACAAATCTTCACCCTCATAGAGGCTTTCAATGTATTCTTTCCACCTATCTGCTCTCTCCTCTGCATTTAACAGTGGAATTCCCGTTGCACTCTTAATGTTACCACTGTTGCTTTTAATGTCATCAAAGGTTGTTGTGACTTTCCTGTATGCTGAGTCTGTTCTTCTGACAATCATATCTTTTTCGATGTCTTCATATTTTTCCTGCAGCCATTTCGTCTTAGCTTCCCTGCACTTCCTATTTATTTCATTCCTCAGCGACTTGTATTTCTGTATTCCTGATTTTCCCGGAACCTGTTTGTACTTCCTCCTTTCATCAATCAACTTAAGTATTGCTTCTGTTACCTATGGTTTCATCACAGCTACCTTCTTTGTACCTATGTTTTCCTTCCCAACTTCTGTGATGGCCCTTTTTAGAGACGTCCATTCCTCTTCAACTGCGCTGCCTACTGCGCTATTCCTTATTGCTGTATCTATAGCGTTAAAGAACTTCAAACATATCTCGTCATACCTTAGAACTTCTGTATCCCACTTCTTTGCATATTGATTCTTCCTGACTAATGTCTTGAACTTCAGCCTACTCTTCATCACTACTATATTGTTATCTGAGTCTAAATCTGCTCATGGGTACGCCTTACAATCCAGACTTACCTTAGGGGGGAAAAGGACAGGTATACTTTCACACAAACACACACCTATCCATCCGCACATACACAGACACAAGCAAACATTTGTGAAGGCAAAGAGTTTGGGCAGATATGTCAGTCGAGGCGGAAGTACAGAGGGAAAGATGTTGTTGAAAGACAAATGAGGTATGAGCGGCGACAACTTGAAATTAGCAGAGGTTGAGGCCTGGCGGATAACGAGAACAGATGATATACTGAAGAGCAAGTTCCCATCTCTGGAGTTCTGACAGGTTGGTGTTAGTGGGAAGTAACCAGATAACCCGGACGGTGTAACACTGTGCCAAGATGTGCTGGCTGTTTTTATGGTGCTTATTTATTGTCCTCATGTTTCACATTGTAAAACACTTCAGATATAAAGTGTTATCAGTCTAAATCACTGAGATTATCATGTTAACTTGCCATTATCTCAGCACCCTAAAAAGAACAACACCTGAGAACATGACTCTGACACTTCTGTTGTTTGGCCCTTTTGTTACAATGTGGTCAGCTTAATAAGGTTCATATACTTCTCCTGACAAGTCTTTTGTTCCTATCTGTTAATACCAAAGGTTTTTATAGTGCTTCACCAACAGATCTTTGGGTATCATATTGATTCTAACTGCACACTTCTCACTGTTGTCATGTTTTAGAATTTTATAGGTAAAATTCTGCCTAGCATGAAAATAATGTTCTACTTCACTTGTGAATTTGTGACAAGACACTTATTACACTTGTGTGTTTACTTCCACAGCAAAGTTACTGTCATCTTTATATTCTTCTTTACAGTCTTATGAACTTTGTTGGAGATAATTTATCTAAACAGTTAATTTTTTTACAGCTTTGTAATGTATAAAACAATATTCAGTCAAAAAGTATGCCAGAGTAGAAGCGAGCTTAAACAGAGCCAATTGCAGGCAGGCAAGAGTGTTATGCATTACAAAGCAAAACTCTGCCGACAGGCATTGTGAAGCAGAGCCAGCTGGGCATGGTATAGCATCAGCTGAAGCTGCAGTAAGCTAGTGGAAGGATACAAGCCTTCCCTCACTTGCCATCATGGAAGTGTTTAGAGTATGTTCCTTAAGCCCTAAATGAACATAGTCTGGAGCCTATAAGTACTAAGCCACTTGTGTACTACACTGAAGTGCCAAAGAAACTAGTATAGTCATGCGTATTCAAATACAGAGACATGTAAACAGGCAGAATATGGCACTACAGTCGGCAATGCCTATATAAGACAACAAGTGTCTGACACAGTTGTTAGATCAGTTATTGCTGCTAAAATGGCAGGTTATCAAGATTTAAGTGAGTTTGAATGTGGTGTTATAGTTGGCACATGGGAAATGGGACACAATATCTCTGAGGTAGTGATTTTCCCATATTACCATTTCAAGAATGTAGCATGAATATCAGGAATCCAGTAAAATATCAAATCTCCAACATCACCTTGGCTGGGAAAAGATCCTGCAAGAACAGGACAAATGATGATTGACTAGAATCGTTCAACATGACACAAGTGCAACCCTTCCACAGACTGATGCAGATTTCAATGCTGGGCCATCAACTAATGTTAGTGTGTGAACCATACAGTGAAACATCATCACTGTGGGCTTTCGGAGCCAAAGGACCACTTGTGGACCCTTGATGACTGCACAACACAAAGCTTTACGTCTCACCCATGGCCATCAACACCAACATTGGACTGTTGAAGACTGGAAGCATGTTGCCTGGTCGGACGAGTCTCGTTTCAAATTGTATTGAGTGGACAGATGTATATTGGTATGGAAACGACCTCATGAATCCATTGACCCTGCATATCAGTTGGGAACTGTTCAGTCTATTGATGGCTCTGTAATGATGTGGGGTGTTTGCAGCTGGAGTGAGATGAAACCCCTGGTACATCTAGATATGACTCTGACAGGTGACATGACATAAGCATCCTGTCTGATCACCTGTGTCCATTCGTGTCCATTGTGCATTCTGAAGGACTTTGACAATTCCAGCTGTTGCGACACCCCGTAGGTCCACAAGTGCTACAGAGTGGCTCCAGGAACACTCTTCTGAGTTTAAACACTTCCACTGGCCACCAAACTCCCCAGACATGAACCTTACTGAGCATGTCCGGGATGCCTTGCAACATGCTGTTCAGAAGAGATCTCCACTCCCTTGAACTCTTACAGATTTCTGGACAGCCCTGCATTATTCATTATGTCAGTTCCCTCCAGCACTGTTTCAGACATTAGTCAAGTTCATGGCTAGTTACATTGTGGCACTACTGCATGCTCATGGAGGGCCTACATGATATTGGGCAGGTGTACCAGTTCTTTGGTTCTTCATTGTAAAATATTCTTGTTTCAGTATCACCAAGTACGCCACAAGCCTGTGACACTCAGAGCAACATTCTGGAATGCTGTATGGGATCTGCTGTTTGACTACAGGATAGGGGAGCCTGCCCCAAGTCAGGAGAGAGCTTGGTGGATACAGAAGGTGAGGCAGAGGGCATGGCATTCTAGGACTTGGAGGGTTCTATAAAATCTGGGAGGAGTGGAAATGCAAGTGACACTGACATAACAAAGGATAGGGCAGATCAAGGATTTGTAGGTGTGAAGGATGGTGGAAGGATGCAGTCCCCATGTCTGGCTGGACAGGAGTTTCAGGAGGGGGAGTCTATTGTGGAGTTTGTGTTGGAACCTAAGGAGATGGGGATCCAGGTGAGGTGATGGTAGAGGGTGAGGCCAAGGTATTTCAGGGTAAGAGTGTAGTGGATAGGACAACCATAAATGGTGAGGCAAAAATTGTGGAGCTGGAAGGAGCAGGTGATATGACCAATGATGATTGCCTGAGTCTTGGAAAGGTTGATGCGAAGGAGCCACTGGTTGCACCAGGCGGTGAACTGTTTGAGGTAGGTTCGAAGGGTACATTGGGACCGTTGAAGTGTAGCATAAAGAGCCAGGAAGGCGGTGTCATCAGCAAATTGGAGGACGTGAACAGCCAGGAAAGGTTTGGGCATATAGGCAGTATACAGGAAGTAGAGGAGAGGGGAAAGGAGGAGCCTTGGGGCATGCCAGCAGTGAGATAGAAAGTACGGGAGTTGGTATTGTGGATAGTGACATAGCAGAGATGATGAGAGATCAAGAAAGCAATGAGATGTACGAAATTGATGGGGAGAGCATAGGTCTGGAGTTTAAAGAGGAACCCGGGATGCCAGACATGGTCATTGGCATTCTGGAGGTCAAGGGAAAGAGAGAGTGATGGGAATTAAGTTGGAGGGGAAGAAGATTGGTAAGGTTAAGGAGCTGGTTGTCAGCTGAGTAGGAGGGCCAGAAGCCACAATGATTAAAAGGTGGTGATGAAAATGGCGGGAGAGGACGGAGTCAAAGACCTTACTGAACATGGAGGTGAGGTTGATGAGGTGTTAGAGGGCTTTTTTTTGGATCTGGGGAACAGCAGGACACAGGAATTCTTCCACAGATCAGGGTAGAAGCCGGTGGAGAGGAGGACATTGTACAGGGTAGCAAGGGCAGCCACGAAGGAGCAGAGGCATTCCTTGAGGTGACACCATCTTGACCAAGGGCAGTGTTGCATTAAGAGCAGAGAACAGTGTGTGCAGTGATGCGAGTGTTTATGTCAGATGGGGGGGGGGGGGGGGGAGACTGATCCACGTACCACAAACTAGAGGAAAGTAACGGGACAGAGGTATCAGCGCATTCAAGGATGGTGGGGAAGAGGGAGTGATGAAAATGGGAATCGTTGGGAATGGAGAAAAGGGGTGGGAAGCAAAATGGTTAGTCTTATTGAGGTTGTCAGAGAAGGGGTGGTTGTCATGGAGAAGAGGATAATGTGGGGTAGGATGACTACCAATAAGATGATAGAAAGCAGACCAGTACTTGTAGGAGTTGACAGGGAGGGTGGAGTGGAAGTGTGTACATGTCTGTGGCCAGTCCGGCCGTTTCTCTGCTGTTAGGAGGTTACAGATGTGTCGTTGTAATTGCCAGTGGCAGAGGAGGGTATCCCAGTCACGAGTGTGGAGAAAGGAGCGGTAGAGCCTGACGGATTCACGGAGAAAAGGACAGCTCATGGAAGAAGCCTAGGGTGGTGAGGATGGATGAGTCTGATATGAACGTCGGCCTCCACAGCATCAGTGATGCTCTTCTGGAGGAAGGAAGCGTGATTGTGAAAGATAAGGCTGTAGCTTTTGACCTGCGAGACAGTGGATTCCCAGTAGGCATCCCAGTCAGTGAGGTGGTAGTTGTTAACAGACGTCAGAGGGGCAGCATGGCGGGGGACTGGATGTTTTATTTTTCTTTATTGCATTTCGATTCCCCCCCCCCCGCCCCTCCCACCAGTGGGAGTAGGCAGGCTGTGACAGTTAATACGCTGCTCTGCAGCCGACAGAAGAGTTAAGAAACGTAATCGGAAGATAACAAGCAATATAAACAAGAGCGATAAAATGGTGACGTTGTTAAAAACAGTATAGTGGCGGAAAGTTTTTGAATTTAAAATATAAAAGCAGGGCACTGACGATGCTAAAGAAGACACATAGTAAGAACACAGGTACAATTTAAAAAACACAGCGACAGTCTGGTTTCTGTTCACAAGAGATAAAATATACAACTAGTAACTGTATGGTGGCTGTTCGCAACACTGACGGGGATGCACAACACTGAACATTCACTTAAAACAGCACTATAGAGTCGACAGGGCGGCAGATGGGGACGAGGGAGGATCTGCACAGTTGAGTGGGGAAGAGGGGAGGAGGCAAGGAAAAGAAGAAAGGAAACAGGGGAGCCAATGGAGGGAGAGGGCAGAGAACTTTATTCTGTAGGCGCTGTAGCCTCAGCATCTGGGACTTACTAATCATGGCCCATTCAGAGGAACCAGTTATTAGTGAGGGTAGTACAATGGAGTGATACAGCCAGAGCCTGGTATCTTACTAAAATCAGCTCTCAGCTGGAGAAGAGCGGGTACAAGGCCCTAGTCAATTTTAATCCTTTATGGGCGATATATTCTGCGTGGCAGTGAAAAAAAGTTTCTTATCGAACCAGACACAGAGATACTTGGTATCTTGGGCTCACGGAACCTTGACACCCCCGATTGAGATGTTGTGGTGGAGTATAGGGCGCCGTTTAGCGAAATACAGTGTCGTAGTTTTGGCGCCATTGAGGGCAATCTTACTGCAGCGACACCAGGTGACTGTTGCATCCACTTGCCTTTGGAGGCGAACAATGAGTTGTCCAAGATAACAGCCAATCGTACAAAGCGCTGTGTCATCGGCATATTGTACCAAATGGCAGTGTCAGTTGATGGGCATGTCATTGACAAAGACATTAAAAGGAAGAGGAGACAGCTAGAGCCCTGAGGGGTACCACTAGACATGTGGCGTACACTGGAGCGCTTTCCCCACCGAACAATGAGGGAGGTCCTTTGGTGGAGCAAATCATCCACAATCTTAACGTAGGTGTCAGGGATGATACTTTGCATCAGCATCTTATATACCAGGTTGTCTTGCCAAATCTTATCATAAGTGTTCTGCACGTCCAAGAAGACCGCTGCCGGCGACATGCTGGAGTTAAAACCCTTGCAGATGTGCTCCGTGATCCAGAGAACTTGTAGTTCAGCAGACAAGTGTTAGGTAAACCCAAACTGTTTGGAATGGATCATCCCAGTTGCTGCCAGAGGCTGGGAAATGCGGTAGAGTATGAGAGACTCCATGACTTTCGGCCGGGTGTTCAAAAGGCTGATGGACCTGTTGTTGGTAGGGATCTTAGGGTCCTTCAAAGGCTTTGGGATCACAATAAGCTTTGCCTGTTTCCACTGTGGAGGCAAAAGGCCACTCTGAAGACAACAGTTCAAGATAGATGGAGAATAGGACCAGGGGTTTACATGGTAGCCAACAGAGATGTTCGTTGACGATCCCATCCAGGCTAGGGGCTGAATTACCATGTTTCCTATGGACGATTTGGAGCATTTCTCCTCTGGATGTAAGACGAGGAGTGAATCGTCTCTTAGCAAAAGACATATTATGTAATAAAGAGAAAGCATTATGTGTCATGTTTTGTTCTTGTATAGAATTATGCACTGCTTTTTTTTTTTAGATAATATCTGTGTCGGCGAGTACTGAAACCGCCACAGATGATACTTATTAAACATTAAACAAAGATGAGAATAGGTTACTAGTATAAATAGTAAAAAACGAACATTAATTTCTCTGTCGTCTACTTGTAACTACATGAGTAGGAAGAGCCTGTGACGTTATATTGTACGCTTGCGTAACGTTCTTTTGTCAAGATTGTGAGAGAGACGCCATTAGACACAGACTTGGAAAGGTGTGTAATTAATTGATTTGTTTAAATGTTTTGAATAGAGTTACTTAGTGAAACCTTGCATTATGATTTGTAATAAGCTTGCCTGCTATTTTATCCCATCCCTTTAAGACATTTTCAGTTATTTAAATATTATTCGTGGTACAGAGTTGCGCTACGAACGAACGAGCCGCTGCCGCGGCGCATTCAAACTGCATTAAATGAAATCTGTCATACCGCAAGGAAGCGGGCAGGTAATAGTGAAGAAAAATTATTTCTTTCAGCTTTCGGAATTGCAGAGCTGTGCGTAGTTCTGGTCTGGCAAACCTTATAGTAAAAACGTCTTTTTCTCCGATAATAGTCTCATGTTCTCGTGTTAGTCGTGGTACTTATTAGTGTTTTACTGTTAACAAAAATCCACTGCAAATTTTTGATATTGAACAATCGTTGCTTACTGTAACATCAGTATTGATAACAAAGTAATTTTCATTAACCTTTTCAATAACTATAAAGTAAGGAAGATATGTTGAACTTTATAGTGAGTTACAGTAACGAAAAAATGTTTCTTTAATAGAAAGCCAGATCCAGAAGAATAAGAACATAATATATTTTGTTTTGTTGAAAATTAATGATCCAAAGAAAGTCACAGCACAGCATCACTAAAAGGTATTTCGGGGCTCTTTTCGTAGTAACATATTTTATTTCATATATTAGTTGTTACACGAGTAGTAATAAAACAAAGCAAACAATAATAGAGCCTGCGAAAGGAGCTATAAGCGATGGTCTGTTTTGGAAGGCAGCCACAGCCCTCAGGATATCTTGGTCATCCTGGAGTTCATCAGGCGTGGAGTCCACAATGAGCAGTTGGTTTTGGGCCTCAAATTCATCTGCCAGAGTTTCCATCACATGGAGGGTATCATACGTGAGACCAGCGTCCGTCTGGATGGGGTGGTGGGTTCGCGAGGTGGTACGACAGAGGGCTCAGACGACTGTCCAGTCCGATTTATGATGGAGGAGAAATGTGGACATCCTATCCTCCCACTGTTCCAACTTCCAATCCGCTAGGTGACGACCAAACTTCCTTTGGAGATGCTTGATTCAGTGCCTGTCCCAAAGGTCACAGTATTGTTTCCACTGGTGGTGGTAGCAGTTCTTCTGCATTTTCAGTTCACAATAGAAGGGAGGTAAATCATCCAATGAGGTTAGAGCCCCAGGAACGAGGGAAGTGGAGACTTTTACCATACGCTGGATTTTCGAGGTGAGGTAGTCAACCACACGAAAAAGATTGGCAGGACTCATCATGTCTAGGTCTGGCCAGGTGCTGTTTTTGAGGATCCTTGCAAATTTGTCCCAATCAGTAACTGTGACAGTAGAACAGATGTCAAAGGACAATGCAACATCGGTAAGGTGACATGGTCAGAAGTTAGGTCATGTACTGTTTCCAAGGAAAACTGCACCACAACATTTTTAAAAATGGCCACATCCAAAACTTCTAGTTGGCAGTTGGAGCAGACTGGCATGTGTGTAGGAGTGTGAGGGCCATAGATGGGCATTGCCAAGGTATCTTCAAGATCAAGGAGGAGGAGACTTTGTGATTGGCGACATGAGAAAGCCACACTGGATGTTTGGCATTGAGATCAGCCCCAATGATAAGCTCATCAAATGACGTCAGCTAGCAGAGATCTACCTCAAGGAGGGTTTGGTTAGGGTTCAAATAAGTTGCAGCAAAAGTGATGGCCCCAAGGCAGGTGGAGACATTCACAGCTGTGGCCTCTATGCAGTCCACTGGATGAAGAGCCTCTTGGTTGTGGAACAACGCATTATGGAGGAACACAGCTATGCATCCACCATGATGATTGAGCCAATCAGTCCGATAGCAGACTATGTTGCATAGGCGAACACGTCGGTTGGCTTAAGTTGTGTTTCAGTAACACGGAGAATATCTAGATGGTAGTCATGAATGAAGGGATTCAGTTCAGTCTTCATCCTTTTGATACCACTGGCATTAAGGATGCAGACGACGAGATCCCTAGGGGGATGGAGGTCGTTTGTTGGGCGATCCACCATTATAGTAAGATCTGACTGAGTACTTCAACCAGGGTGATGACCTTCATGAGATCATCGTCCAACCGCCGGATTTTTTTAACCATGCCACGAATAACCGCCCTGATGCAGGGTTCCGTGAAAAAAGAGACTAAATGTAGGATTTCTCACAAGTCGTCCCGAAAGGATGTGTCGGCTTCCAGAGCTGGGGGTACATCGCGGGTGGGTTGCTGGACCCTGCGACAAGCAGGTGCAGGAGTTGGCGCAGGCAGAGGAGGTATCACCCTGACAGGTTGAGCCAGTTCAGCAGGTGGTCATGAGGATGCTGCAGCTGGTCTTTTCATTTGGTGATCATTAGCACCCACCACAGGAGATGGAGATCGAGCCACATCAGCAAAGGCAGGCATTTGGGACTGAACCGAAGGAGGCTCCTGTGTTGCAATTGCAGCTGGAGTCTGAACATCAACCATCTGAAGTACCTCAGGTTGGCTCTGGACGAGGGGGAAATGGATATGGTCTTGCAGGGTGGAGGCAGTCTATTCGACCGAGGTTTATTCCTGTGATGGCAGGAACAATTTAACGTCTTTTGATACATAGGGCAACCCTTCCAGGAGGCCAGATGGTAGGGGCCATGAGAAGTGCTCTGACATCTGGCACACATGGGCTTTTCCAAGGCTGGGAGGGTGTACATTTCCGATGCATGCAGTGCAGCACACTTGACACACAGCAATGGGTTGGGTTGGGTTGTTTGTGGAAGGAGGTCATTGGTCTCATCGGATTAGCAAAGGACAGGGAAGGAAGTCAGACATGCACTTTCAAAGGAACCATCCTGGCATTTGCCTGGAGCAATTTAGAGAAATCACGGAAAACCTAAATAAGGATGGCCAGACGCGGGATTGAACCGTCGTCCTCCCGAATGCGAGTCCAGTGTCTAACCACTGCGCCACCTCGCTCGGTACACAGCAATGGCAAGGAACAATAATTAGCAGTGTGGCACAAGCTCTGGCACCAATAGTAAATGGAGGGCAGAGCGTGGCCTCCATAGGATTCAATGCGCACTTTAGTGCTCAGAAGATACCGGATTTGGTACACCCTTTCAGTATCATCCCTTCTAGAGAGGGAGAGCACATGTGTGGAAAATGGGATTAATCTCCGGGTCTCAGAGTCCCTCTTGCTGTATTGATGGACTAAGCGGTCCATAAAATTGAGACAGAGCAGTTCGCTCCTGACAACCACTTCCGTAACTTTAGGTGGCAAGTCTTCAATGACAATTTTCATCTTCCTGTCAACAGAAACTCGATGAATGTAGTAACGTATTGCCTGTGATTTGATGAAGTCAAGCACAGTAAGGTAATCTCTGCTATCAAGGAGATAATGGACATGGTCCTTCTGAAAGACAGCCCGCAATTTGTCACGCATGAGGCTTTGCAGTTCAGTGTCCAGCTTTAGGTCATTATTTGGATGGCACACTGCAATTGTAGGGGTTTTCTCCTTCTGCATTGGCGCAGACACTGGAGCCTTAGAAGAAGAAGGAGCGCGATCCACTTCCATGGCATCATCAGGTATGGCTTCACTTTGAGCGGGTGTGTCAGATATGGAACCACCGCTGCCGTGAAAAGCGCGTTTGGATGTTCTGTGATGGTGTGGACTCACAGGAGTCAAGTCATCAGAAGGCCCGTTAGGCCGGGTACACGGAGTAGATGCAACAGCGCTCGGTAGGGCTGCAAATTGGTGGTGCTGACGGGGCAGCCTGAGAGGAGAGATTGCAGCATGTGCGACTTTCCCTGGAAGGGAGGCATCTGGGGCACAGCCATCGCCACTGCAACGGGCATGTGTGGACGAGCAGTAGGATGTCTGGTGACAGTGTGATCGGTCAGATGTTAAGGCCTCAGAAGGCCCTTCCGGTTGGTGACGGGAAGTGGACGGAGCAACCCAAAGAGGTGGGTCCAAGCGGAGGTGAGTTACAGCAGGTGTCTGAGTCGACAGGAAATGACAGTTGGCGGGTGATAGGTCAACCACCAGGCGAGCAGGTGGACTGTCAGACAAGGGTGGTGATGGGTGTTCCCACATTCGGGTTACGGGAGAGGCACTCTTGCATTGGTGTCAGTACTGGAGGAGACCAGAGACCTTTTGCGTTCGGCCCGCCATGCACGGTCCTTAGCCCATTAGGAGCTGGTAGTATGGGCACCACCGATATCACACATTGCCACGCAGGCTGGTGGACGAGTCGCCTTGCCGCAGCCTCGAGGGCCGGGCGTTATCCATAAGAAACCCTGGATGGAACAGTGTAGTCAGGGTGGTATCTACAACAACGCCGAAAAAGGCACACACCACAGGTAACGCCTAAGAATGCAGTAACAAATCACATCGGATGAAATGACAACACAATGCTGTAGAGAATACTCATGAACGTAACGAAAGGTCTATGCACACAATCACAAGGAAATATGCAGTGAACACTACAGGACTCCGACCCGTACTTGAGGGACTGGGGTTTGGAAGAGGGAGTTGGTTGAACGTCACTCCGTTCACTTGTTCAGTAACAACTGTGAACTCTAGCGTCTTGTAGTCAGACATACACTCTACCTGAATACGAAAACTTCAATGCTTACATTTTTTCGATATAAATCTGTTAAGTAATAAATCGTGGATATGTGAGGATGAAATTTCTCTGTAAGAAAACAACTCTACCAAAAACTCTGTCAACGCATTTTGTGTGTGTGTGTGTGTGTGTGTGTGTGTGTGTGTGTGTGTGTGGTGCTGAAGTCTGATCAACTACATTGAGTTTTACTTCTATAGGGAATGGAAAGAGTAAAAATTTGTACTTTATTTATTTATTCTTGTATCAGGTTCAGTTTGGGCACACAGAGGGGTCCTTTAAGTTGCTGCTTTCGGTTTGTGTTTGAAAACAGTGTGTAGAAGTGCTAAAGGACTTTATGTCCGTAAATTATGTAGAGTTATGTAGGGTTAACATTTACGGTTGCTCAATTACTATGCCTTTGGCACTTTATATTTGTGGTTGCATGAGGATTCTACCATACCTACTGTGCTGAGTTGATGTGTACTGTCGTGTATCATATCCAACTTCTGACATAAGGTTCGTGCCATCTCCTTGACCTTGTCTGAGAGATCCACCATTGCGATCCAGTGATCCGTAGTAGGCATCTGCTTTGCATAACCTGTAACTTCTTGTAGTTAGTATCACACATAGTACCCCAGGAGGTCGATCCATACAAAATAGATGGTTTGATTGTGGCACAGTACAGCTGGAGATTCGTGCGTTGGCCGTGGTACGAGCTCTTCAGAAAGGGAAGGAGGGCACCCAGCAATTTGAGGCCAGACGTCTTCTTCTCCGTTATGTGATTACTGTAAAGCAGTTTGGCATCCAGATGCACTCCAAGGTGTTTTACAGTTGTTGCACAGGGGAGTGGCTGGTCTGATATCAAGAAGCTTTCATTGACAATGTGTCTCTAACGTATGAAGACAATAACTTTCGTTTTCTCTGCATTGACCGTTATTTTGTTCCTGTAGTTCCAGTGGTCCACTAAATCTAGTTTGCGCAGCATCCGTGTGAAGAGGTTGTCCATTCTGGTTCCTACAGTCAGGAGTGCTGTGTCGTCGCCATAGAAACTGCCAGTAACATGTGACAGCGTCGGGAGGTCGTTGATGTATAAATTAAACAACAGTGGAGATATGATCAATCCTCATGGAAGTCCTTCAAGGACCGGCCATGTTGTTGAATTCTTGTCGTCAATGTGGACATATAATGTGCGATACTGGAGAAAATTGTCGAGAGGTTTCAAATAGCAATCCGGCAGGGGAGGAGTACATCGGACTTTAACGATCAAGTTGCGTCGCCATACTTTATAGTAAGTCTTCTCTATATCGAGACGTTTTTTCTTCTTGAAATTGTCTTAGGTAGATTCCGTGATGCGTAGTAGTTGTAACTGGAAGCCAAACTGCTCCGGTCGGATGGTGTTGTGTTCCATAAAGATGTCCAACATGCGTTTCAGTAGGACGCATTCCAGTACCTTTCCCAGCGTCAGCAGTAAGCTTATGGGTCTGTAGCTGTCAGGGTGTGAGAGATCCTTGCCCGCTTTTGGTATTGGCACTATTCTGTCAATCTTCAATGCCTCGGGGAAGTATCTAATCCTGCGGCAACTGCTCACTATCTGGGTGAGAAGCATGACTGGCTTTCTTGGTAGGTGTTTCGATTCTGTATTGCCGATTCTATCTGTTCCAGGTGAGGTGTGTTTGGTATACTTGATAATCCTCCGCACTTCCTCTGATGTTGTCAGTTGGGGCATAGTATTAGTCGAGGCGTCCCTAATAGCTTCCCATTCCTCTGCTGTGTCCTCCTCTCCACAGTGCAGTGAATCATCTTCATCCTCCACAGAGCGCGTAGTCATCTGTTGTTGGTATGTATCCACACACAGCCCCACCTGTGCCGATGAGTGGCACAATAGGTCATGGGGTCCTTGAATTGCCCTTTTGGGGGGGGGGGTAGCTGTTTGCTGTCTGAGACTTTTAATTATTCATCATTCATCTTTGGTGTGTGATAGAAAGTTCTTCATTCGGGGTTCCCACGTGTGTTGCTTCCAGTCCTAAACTTCCTGCTGGAGTTCTTGGGTTAGTCTATGAGTCTCCCATCTATCATCAAGATGGTGGTAACGGACCCATTGTTTCCGAAATGGATTGCGTCTTGTCTTAAGTTCCTGGAGTGGTGGTGGAAACTTGTCATAATTGACTTCTGGTTGCAGGCGCTGCATCAGTGCCCATTGTTTCGCACTGTTAATCTTCTTTGTGAGTACTCCGACTGCCAAATCAATTGCTGCTCTGGTAGTAACAACCTAGTTTGGTCGCACATTGTTGTTTTGGTAATATGGAACTGCTTCCAGTCATAAGTTCTTGTCATCGGCGGTGGGAGTTGCAGAGGGTTCTCTCTCGATGAGTCCTAACACTGGTCTGTGGGCCGAGGAAAGATCATCCAGCGTCCGCAGATGGAGACTTGGGTTGATGTTCTTGATTATGGTGATGTCCAGAACATCAGGGCCTTGTGTTTGGACGTAGGGTATCCTCATCAGTTCCCATGGGTCGTAGACAGAAAGATGTAAATCCTCAACCAGTGCAAACAACATATGTCCTTTTGGATTAGTCTTACAGGAATTCCAGGCAACATGTTTACTATTAAGATACCCTCCAAGGAGGATCTTGTCGTAACGCTCTGTAACTGGGTAAAGATCTTCTGGGTGGAGAGGATTCTTTAGGCTATGGTAACTTGCAATATACGTCATCTTTTCAAGCGCCATGTGGATTGTTACTGCCATGGCCTCTAAAGTCTGGAGTTGGGGTAATGTTCTGGGTGGTGACGAATGAATTTTTTGACGAGAGCTGCGCTCCCTCCACCCCATTGGTCCCATCTGTCAGGTTCGGTAGATGTGAATGTTGCTCAAGGGGAGGTCAGTTGGCTTTGGAGATGTGTTCAGAGGCAAATGCTATGTCCATCCTGTGTCGATGTAAGAAGTCCGTGATGACTGTTTTCTTCAGTTTCAGGCCATTGGCATTCCAGAAGCATAAGTTGAGATTCCTCGTGTGATGCTGACTATCCGTTTAGGGTGTCAATACGCTTTCTACAAGCGAGAGAATAGACGTCAGCTTCTGCTGTAGGGCGGTGAGTAGTTGAACAATGTCCGTTAACGCTGGTGTAAGGGTGGTCGACCAGGTGGGTGATGTCTCTGCTAGTGTTGGTGCCAGTGGACAGACATATATTGCTTCGGAGTAAGAGCGCTGTTGTCTTTGCCAGTTGTGGTCCAGAGGCGATTGTTTCCACAGGGAGAGGTGCCGCTTGTTGTCGGATGGCCTGAAATGCCGCCTTGGCTGAGTTCTTGACAATCATAGGCCGTTGTGGGGTCGACTTCTTTGGTGTCCTTCCAGTATATTTCCGTAGGAATTCTTGAAATTTGTGGCAGCCACGGTAGGTCGCTGGATGTTGTTGCTCACAATTGACGCACTTTGGGGGCGCTGTCCTAGGATGGGCACAATTCGATGATTTGTGGAAGCCTCCGGAGTGGGCTGGCATGCTGCAGTAGTTCGCCGTATGCTCGAAACGTTGACAATGTCAACAGTGAACTGATCCTTGTGTGCTATTATAGGGCCCAATTAACACTCGTGTGTACAGAAGGCACTTGATATCATATATCATGTCACTGTCTTATCCGGATGTGTGGCTGACTCGGTACACAGGCTGCGGTATCAGTTGTTTCATCTTCTCGTCGTGTTCCTTAAACTGGTAGACTTGTAGCACTTTGAAACATTTCCTTGAGGGCGTAGTAAAGTTGTTGTTCGGTAACCTCCGGCAGGAGTCCTTTGACAATTAATTTCAAGTCTCTGGCGTCAGGTGCTTGGTACGTAAAATATGAGAAGCTGTGGGTCGTGAAGAACTTAATTGCACGTCTTTGGGCTTCGGAGGACTCAAGGTTGTATTTGATGCGTGCATTTTGGAATATAGCTTTAAAGTTGCCCTCTAGAAGGCCGTTGAGCGTTTCTTTGAGGTGAATGTAATCCTTCACGTAATGAATAGTGACTTGGGGCACTATGCGAAGCACATTCTTGTCTCCGTCCACCGCTTCTGCGCCACTGGAAGTTTGTTCCTGTGGCTTGTTGGCGGGTGATGGAGTCCCAGCTTAGCCGGGTTGGCTAGATCCTTGGCTATTGTGTTGCTTCTGCGCCGTTTGTTGTATACGAGCGTAAAGTCCCCCTCTACGTGTGGGGAGTCGTCGCCGTTTTCTGCTGCAAAGGCCCCTGCCATTTCCGCGTCGTCCAATGTTTGGTGGCAGTGCTGTGATTCGACATCCGAGTCCATAGCTGGAGATGCCAGACAGGTGTCGTTATTCTGCTCTTGCGTTTCCCGTGAATAGCAGATAAGGCATTGTATGTCCTTCAGTGTTTCTTTGTCCTCCTCACAACATACATCGGATCTTCTGCCGTAGACCAGGCGGTCGTCTTCATTGCTGCTTCCGTCGTGGTGTGACGTATGGCCGACGTCCGAATACGGTTTTGTCGTGTGGTGTGTAGTCCTCCGCGGTCGAATAGCGCCTGTCCATCGTCGTTCTTGACGTTCTGTCCTGACATGAACCGGTGCCGTAGCCTGGGTCGTCAACCTGGGATCCGTCCTGTGTGGAGCGGCGGTCCAGACCCAACCGACCGACCAGCGGCCAACTCAGGCGCGTCCGAGGCGGCTGCCCCTGCCGCGCGCGCATCATCCTCGCTCGTTGGTATCGCACACGCAACTGTCTGGCAAAGCATTCGAGAACACCAGGTGCAGCTCAAGTAGTTCATGCAAAACTCTGTAGATGGCGAGCTGAATACACGTCAGTATGAGCTCATTAAATATTTAACTTTCTTTTTCACAATATAAGAGTCCACTGCATATTTTGCAAACATTTAGAGTTAAAATTCTAAAGGATAATGATGAATGAAATGTCAGTTGTTACGACTAAGAGAAACTGTGACGACCTGATGCGTTCTTGATGTCAGTAGACTTTGAATTCTACTATAAGTAGAAGCCTCTACACGTATGCATTGACACGACAATTTTGCATTTTTACTATTTTCTCGAGATAGGGTTAATTTTAATTAATTAACCCCCTAAATATGTAATGCAAACATAATTTCCCTACTGATCTCTGTGTCGAATTCCATTTCACCCACACATTCAGGTTGTAAGGCGCTCGAAAATTCGATAAAACTGGTAGAATACAACTGAGGAAGTGTACACTTAGCTGGCTACGAACATATCCTTACAAGTCTTTGAACAGTTGTAGTCACAGCTGTGCCTTAGAGAAGGCACAATCTAGTGCAGGCCCGTTCAGCCAAGTTAGTGAATTCATGGCGAGCCAGTGGCTGCCGCTCTGACATCGGCTATCGGCTACCCTGCAGCCTTCCTCACACGAGTTTAAAGGAATTAGTCAACCAACAAGGAAGACTGGAAGCACGTAAAGTTTTAGAACTGTATGGCAGACCTCAGATTTTAAATTTGTCCCATTTGCCTCACAATATTGCAGCAACTTAGCACGAACCTTTGTTGCTCATTGTCCCAATTGCATTACCAAGCAGGGTCCCTTCCTGTTCCGGAACGAAGCCGAGTGTCCTTGAAATTCAAACGCCAGCATTAAAGTAATAACATTCCATTTCACTGCTTTAATTTCAAAGTTCAGTTAAGGTATTCATAGCTGGCTACGATATTTAGATCACACAAGCACAAATTAAGACTGTGAGTTTTGTTACCATATTTTAGTTTACCTGGGACTGCAGCTCAGCTTGGTACGTACTAAATTTTACTATTGTTAAATGTTCAGAATCATTTAATTCAAGTTCAAAGTTACATCTTTTATTTCTAAATTGCGTAGATTCAAGTAGCTTTTGAAATGATTGTTGAGGTAGCCCAAGACTAACCTTATTTTATTGAATTTCGTAGTGCTTCAGAAACAAAGTTCACTATTAATTTCAGTCACTAAATTAACTTTAAATTTTCCTGTTTTATTAATTCTTTTGCTAAATTAAGTCAGAGTGTAGCGAAATTTATTACTTCTGACAAACATTCAGTTTTCACACAACACTTGTCAACCTTCAGTTGCCATGCTTTTAGTGCTAAATATATGTGTATTAATCTTTCATTTTCAGTTATTATAGTAGTTGTCTATGGGACTTAACGTAACGACCGCACATTTACTTTCTTTATTAACTTTACCCCTTCTCAAAATTAATTTCCACCCATTTCATTTGCATTTTTCCTTTCATTTAGATGTAACCCTTTCCTCTCTGTTAACCGACAGATTAACTTCAGTGACGGTTGCTTTTCCCTAATTTCCATTGGGTACACGCAGTTTAATTTTTCACTGTCATTAAGGCCGATAAGTGAGAGGGAGGTTAAAGGGTGACTGAGACGTGTACCCAATGGCACCCCATACCATCATTCCGGGTGATATGCCAGTATGACGATGAAGAATACACGCTTCCAATGTGCGTTAACCGTGACGTCACCAAACACGGATGCGAGCATTATGACTCCAGAACCTGGAGTCATCAGAAAAAATGACGTATTGCCATTCGTGCACCCAGGTTCGTCATTGAGTACACCATTGCAGGTGCTCCTGTCTGGGATGCAGCGTCAAGGGTAACCGCAGCATCTTCTTCCTGTCGGCTAAATTTCGTGTCTGTAGCACATCATCTTCGTGGTGTAGCAATTTTAATGGCCAGCAGTGTATATTTCAGTGACTGTACTACATCTTCGGCTTAGGTACTTACATACTGAAGATATTCCTGGCGTTTTTGCTGTTCTGATCAGGATATAGCACCTTGTGAAAGCTTTCATTCCCGTTCCAGTACATGTGTGCATCTCCTCAGTCAAACATCTTCACCTCCGACCGTAATTTTTCCCTGGTTTTTCTTCTAGACAAGCCTGCTTCTCGCTACTTCAGAGCTAATTTGTAATGAATGACTGCTTCTCTTGGTTTTCACCCTCTTTTCTGGAGATCAATATATTCGTGTTCTTGAGTTACAGCAATAAAACTAACTATTGGGTTAAACCAGTTGGTCAGTGACTTATACTACAATAACTTGTACATTAATACACTACTATACTTTTTCCGTACAATTTTCGAATATATATTTTATCGTCTTCTAAAACGAAGCTAACGAGATGTTCACGAAGTTATTTTTTGTTTTTCACGAAAACCTGGACGATGGAGGAAACAGTGTCCCAAAACTTCGCTAAAACATATTACATTACCGCATCCTTTGCGTATGAGATTTAGACAGTAAGTTAAAACCTTCAAAAATTTTAGCTCTGCCCACTGATAGCAATTTAATTTACGAGGTTCATACTACAGGGCTTCTTAAATGTGTAAGTCAAGTATCTTTTACACTTTGTATCACTACCAGCCTTGATATGAAACAAATCAACGTCTTGCCATGTTTTTCGCTATCTCCACCCTTTGCTCTCTTGTGGCCTTCTGTTAGACATGAACGTCAGTTACATCCTCCAAAAGGTTATAAAGCCTGTCCGCAATGTAGTTACTGATAAACACAATGCAAATCATCACTCATAAAAATTATCGCAAATTAACACAACCCAATCTAAAAGACGCCCAAAAACAAAAAATACGAGCAAAAAATCTTCCTCGCTTTTCGGCAAATCTATGATAAAAAGTGTTTTAACAATGTCTTTATAACTTTCTCACTGTTCTATATAACCGTCTAAAATAATCATCATTCGGATGAACCATGTGTGTATAACTTCTTTAATTTAGAAGGTATCACACAGTTAACAAATACTAGAATTATTCGTAAAGAGAGTTTCACTGGGGCCGAAAACTGAGACACGATTCCCTGGAAATTTATTGGAACACCTCCCGTTATTGTTGGGATACTTATCAAAAACTTTCGACGCCTAATTGGGACACCTTTCAAACCGTGGAATCAGCTCTTGTATTTCCTACCGAGTGGAGTCAGTTTTTTTTCCTCTGCTTGGTTGAAATTATGTATGAAAGTCTCCGCACCTCACACAATCGGCTGATTTCACCTTCTTCGCCGTTTTCAAGTGAATAATGCGTGTACATAAATCGGAAAAACCCTTGGCTGCTTATGTTCTGAAGTTGATTTAGCAATACACGCTGCATCTCACGTCACACATACGTGTTGCTGAGGCAGCGTTCAAATAACGACTCTTTGAATTCCTTGGATATCAGTAATCTGGGAATGGTACTAGTCTGATGACAACCATTTCTTCACTTTCGTTGATCCGTCAGAAAATATGGGAACGGGTGGAAGCCAGATCAGTATTATGGGTCATGTGATCAAACACATCTCAGCAGAACCGCCTACAGATTTCATGCGGACAAACTTTTGTTAAGGCTCCACAAGCCTTCTCAGCCCACTGGAATTAATTATCACAAACACTGATTCTTCAAAGCGTTGTTTTACATTTGAGGAGTAGATAAATGCTACTTGCGCACTACACTGCCAATAAATTATTTATCAGTAGTATTCTCTGTATTTGGATAGATACTAATATGAGTACACACAATAATAATAATTACAGTTACTAAAAGAAACAAACCCACCATTCAGTGAAAAACCTTTCCAAACGTAGATCGTTACCTTGATTTAAAAAGTAAGGTTAAAAAGTGCCATTGTCAGCTGAAAAATTTCGGACAGCTGTACCTGAAACTTTGAATCTTCTATTCTTACATCTACACCATGTAAGCTCATTTTAGAAGCACGTTCATGCTCTGTTTATAACAGTGCTACATGATTATGTTTCTTTTGCCTAAAGTTGATCTTAAATGATTTCTGATTAATGTTAATTCACTAAACGCTTTCTCACCTGAAGCAACAGTCACTAATAAGGTAATAATAAACCTGAGTGCAATTCAAAGTTCAGGAAACACAAAGTATAAGCTCATCTTATTAATTTAATTTAGAAGACAAATGGAAGCGTTTTGTTCTTTGTTGTCTTTGCCAAATACAGTAAAGTAGCTACACTCACTGACTTAAAATTTTTTATTTTTTTTTAAATGAGATTATCGCTCAGATCTTCAGGATAAGTCCTAATTTCTTCATTGTATCTTTATCATCGAAAGTGGTTATCATTCTGAGAATGGTTTGAAAAGTTGCACAAATATGTCTCATGTCTTAATACCAATTATCTGACTGAGAAAGAACAGTGTCTGTGATTATGTCATAAAACCTCTTTTTGAAATCGTTACTCTTCAGTTTCACCTAGGAATGTGACATGTGCTCCACTAACGCTGCAGTTAGATTCATCAAAGAATACCTTCCTTTCACTTTCTCTCATTTTTGAAAAATCTGTCTCATTCTCAATTTCAGTAACCATTTTTTTTATCTTTGCTTAAGAATTCAAGCCAGAGAGCTCTTACATCCGTTTCTATGGCAACCATAAGAGCTTTAATACTTTTTATTATATGTCAAGGGAGATGTCTTTCGACTGAAGACTCCAACTTCTTACATTTATTTGATCTAAACTCTAAAATGACCATCCAAATGTTCAAGAGAATAAATGTTCAAAATTGGAGAAATAATTGATGCGCCCATTTACTTCTGCTATCCTGTCACTATGCAAACTGTGTTGACTTATTACTATTACTTCTACTAATTTTTCTTGTGTAGGGTTCACAACCTCAATTCTTGTGCTTCATCTTGTTTCAAACATACCATGAAGAGATCTACTGACAATGCATTTAATAATCCTTCCCATCTTTGTGGGCTTGCAGTCAAGAAATTGGACAACTGTATAATATACCCACTGCTTCATTACTACCTGTAGCATGTAACTGCACAAAGTTCAGAATTTGAGCAGCACAAGGAGAATATGTTGCCAGCAGATAAACGTCTCTAATCTTTGATTGTGTACCTTTTATTTGCCCAGCCATATGTGATCTATCATCAAAGCACTGACCACAACAGTGATGTAAATCAATTTCATGCTTGTTAAATAACTCTATGACGGTGTTAATAATTGCACCGCCTGTCTTTTTCTGCAAATCAATCATACTTTTAACATAAACTGTTTATTCTCTTAAAATGGGTCGTATTTAGCCAATAATTCTCTTAAACTTAAGAAGTCACCATTATCTTGTTCCACTTTCTGGTGGCTACTTCCTCTGGAAGGCAAATTTCGCAAAGCTAACAAGATAGTAACTGTTCCAGCGTATCGTTCAGCAAAGAAGGCGGTGAGACGACGCCAGCCAATAGCCCACTGGCAAGGACTGCACCACGACAGGGGTGCCCTCTAGCCTAAGACGATACAAGCGCCGCTCCTCCCAGCCTCGGGCGGACAGTGTTAGGACAGTACTAGAACTAGCCTCGCACAGAGTGTTGCCATAGCAGTTACGTGTGGTCCATATCAATAGCAACAGCTCTTGGTGGCCAGGCATAACGATTTGATTCACGGATCCAGTTATATAGCTCCTTCCGTGTATAGCGATTTTACGACTATGACGTGTAGGGTCTGAAGATGCCATCGATGTATGCCGATACTGGCAGCACATAAGAAGTTCATAAAATAAATTACATACGGCTGTTGGTAAATTATTGCTTTAAGAAATACTTGCCAGCCGTATTCCCATGGCCCATAATGGATCAACGAAGATGATCGTTGAATGTCACCCATTACTTGCGACACCATTGTAAATGCAAATTTAAGTATTGTCAATCTCCTTATTTGTAATAAAAACTATGAATGTGAGTTGCTTGAATGGTTGAATATCGAATGCAGCATCCTTTAGGTTCCCTATACGAGATGAATGGGCAGGATACTGCGTTTGGCTACGAGTATCCGCAGAACACGGTGTCAGATGGCTACGGAATTTTCTGTTTTTGTTGCTGGCGTCTTAATTCTCTCTTGTCTTTCCTTTCTAGGGGCGTTTATTTGCTTAAACAGTTTCTTGTCGTTTTTGATAAGCAGTGTTTTCATGTGGGCATTGCAGAAAATTTCTTTGCGTGTTTTCCTTGTCTGTCTGTTGCAATTGTGTCTTCCAAAATGCCCACCCCACCTCTCTCGCCCCCACCTAGGCGCCACAGCCGCAAGCGTTAGATGCCAGACAGTGAATGCAGATGTTTCAGTTCCAGACGCAACGGATATCACCGTTACTCAACATGATGCAGCAGTTACTGGCCAAAGCTGCGCGCCCGAGGGGACAAGCACCACCTACTACTGCTGCTATACCACCTTTTCGACAGTTTAGTGAACAAGAAGAGGAATGGCTTGAGTTGTTGTCCCAATGTGAAGCCCACATCATCGCCCACAATGTACCAGATACTGTGAAACTTCCCAATCTATTATGAACAGCAGGAAGTGCAGTGTTCACATTAATTCAAAAACTCTTTGCTAATGCCACTCGGAGTGAACTTACGTTTGGTCAACTGCGACAATTATGAGATTCTTGGGAGTGTATCAAGAACGATAATGAATTTGGAACCACAAAAGCGAATCATACAAAGACAGAAATTTTAGAGATGCTGCATTAATTGAAATAGTAAACGGTTCGCTTGAATATGTACCTGGAATTGATGTATCTACAACAAAATTAAAAATTCGAAGCATTCGAAATGCTTACATGAATGAACATAAAAAAGTACTAAAATCACTTAAGAGTGCTGCGTCTACAGGCTGTATTTATAAACCCAGCCTTGCTTGGTTTGAAGCTGCAGACCGGTTCTTAAAACATGTAGTCGAGACAAGAGAGACGAGAAATTTACATTTATTTACATTTACATTTTACATTTATTATGTTTCCAGACATCTTATTTAGTAATATGTACAGCCGTTTAATTGGCTGAGACAGGTGACGCCATTTTGCAAACGGCGCAATTACGAAGAATTTGTGGCGTCCTGTGTGAACGGTAGCTCACAGCGCCACTCCAGAATGACTTAACTTGCGGCGAAACTTCCGTTGCGTGTGTGAACCCGGCTTTAGGGTCAATTCACACTGAAATGGCGTGGCGCGGACGCTTGATAGGGGTGTGACGATGTTTCGCGTCACCACGGTGTTATCAAATCAGGCAATCCACACGGTCGCCTCCCTTCGTGGTCCACGCCACGTACGTTTGTCGCCACGAGTGGCACGCCTAAGGGACGTGAGACGCATACTTCTACATGGCGTGCTCCGGATTTCATTACTTTCAAGTTTTAAAATGCGGAATGACCTACAGCTAAACTAAGGTTTTGTGAAATAATAGAAAACTATCCTGTTTTATGATCATAATCGTGCAGACTATTGCAATCGTAGAGTGCTAGACAAAGCATGCCAGAATATCGCTGGAGAACTGAGTGAAACAGGTCAGCGACAAAATCTCATTATGAATTAAATTGTACACGATAGTGCATAACTGAATCGTTCATCCCAACAACGTAGTAACAAAAATAAACAACTTTTACAGGAGAAAGAAAAAAACACTGTTTTATGTTTACCTGTTTGGGATTTCTTGATGCGGGCAGTGTATATGAGGTAAAAACTCATTCTGCATCTTTTTGTAAATAATAATTATCACATAATTACTTATGTTATCGTTGAAAAAATAACAATTTTATAATATTTTTCTTGATGAACGACGCTGCGCTGCTGAAACACACAGTGTTACTTATTTGCTGAAATATAAAGTTTATTTTGAGAAAGGACAGCAGCACAGGTCAAAATACATAATGTTTGTTGCAGTACAGATATGCACAAACAGCAGTAGATGATACCCAAAAATTGCACAGTATTCACATTGCAATTATACTAAAGATGTACAATCAGCATCACATTTCTGATCTCAGCCAATGGATTTTCCGAAACAGATGTACTAATCCTCTGTTCACTTAGTATTTGTCATAGAAATTCTGTTTTTTGGCTGGTATGTACTGTCACATGTCACTCCTTGGCACTATTTATTGGCAGAAGTTGATTATACAAGGTAGGGCAAATTGACATGTTGTCTGGTGGCAGATTTCTTTTCCCAGTACCTCTCCGTTTCTTTCCAATGTTTTTACAAACGCACGGTAGCAAGATGTTTTGACTCGTTCTTTCCCTTTAGTGTATTAGGGCCATGACACGAAGTTTGTAACCAGACACTCTCTATTTTGAATGAGCCACTATGCAACACCTAGTCTAGTGCGTTATGAACCCTGAAACTCTCTAGTTCAGTGGTCGTCAACTATTTTTTTATTTTTCTAATTTCTTGTAGTGGCATTGCGTAGCGGCGCCTCAGGTCACAAATGTACCAATCTTATTATTAATAGGTAACCTACATAAATTAGTATATTATGATCCTCCAACAGACTAGCTATAGGAAGGGATAAATACGTTTGCCGCTGATGTCCAAGTACTTGTCGTTAAAAGTCGATACCATTCAGAACACTTCGAGTGGATTGCTCTGTTTTAGATTACGTCTTTCCCAGCGACTCCAAAATTATGACACTATCATTGCCTGACGAAATGTTGTTGCATTGCCTTTGTGTGCGAATGATTAATTGATTAATAACAGTAACTGTAGTTACATTTAAAAACATTATGAAACATGAGACAGGATCATAGATTTTTACTAAATGTTTTGAATGTAATTTTTCTTCTGCTCACTGCATTGTACAACAGTCTTAATTTTGATAGAATGAAGACTTTCTCGACCGGTTGAGATTGCTACTGGTAAAAATTTCGCTGTACAATGTCGTGGTCCCCGAAACCCTTCTGTTCCTAACGTTTCTCCCAGAACTGAGCTGGACATCTTCAGAGGCATTGGTCCTCCATTGTGTCTTGCCGTCTGACAGGTCGGACTTTTGGGATCATATCGGTAAGAGTTTACGGAAACATGACATTAGAGTGGTTTTTAGATCAACAAAGAAAATTGGTCAAGCACTCCTGTGAATGTTGGATAAATGCCCTCCTCTGTCAAAACTGTGTGTGAAATCTTATGAGACTTAACTGCTAAGGTCATCAGTCCCTAAGCTTACACACCACTTAACCTAAATTATCCTAAGGACAAACTCACACACCCATGCCCGAGGGAGGACGCGGTCCTTCGCGAGACCAGTCGCACAGTCCATGACTGCAGCGCCTAAGGCTGCTAGGCTAATCCCGCACGGCCCCTCCTCTGTCAGCATGTGGCATATATAAAATTCCGTGTACATGTGACAAAGTTTATATCGGAACAACCAAGAGGAGCGTGAATACACGGCTAAAGGAACACAAAAATCTTTGCAGACTAGGGAAAACAGGCAAATCGGCTCAAGCAGAGCTTGCTCTTCAGCCATGAGGTCACGAGTGAAGTTTTCTCCCGACAGAAATTTCATCTACGATGACGAATTATTATGCATAGCTACGTAGAGAAGAAATTGAAATACATAATTTTAATAGGGAAGAAGAGACCATGAAACTTAACAATGTATGTGCAGTAGCTCGCGTTGTGAGTGGGTTGCTGTCACGCAGTCTTCTCTATCTGCATCGCTATGGAATGAGCATTCGGATGCGCAGAACGAGAATTATGCTCGCAACATCTCCTGCTGTTCAAGTCACGTTGATTTGGGACAGCGCATTTTAGCCCGCATTGCGCTCAGCGAATATTGAGAGTCAATACTTTTGCTGGTCCATATAGATCATCGTCAGAAGTACTGGGTTTTATCGACGTGTTAATAATTTGATATTTGGAAGTGAAGTTGGCTTAAGATATGAGGAGCAAGAGTATTGTACTCTTTCATCACAATGTGTAGCTCAGATTCCACTTTATTTTCGTTTACACTGTTGTATATTTTCTATGAACGAAATTCTAAGTTTTTTGTATTGTGTAGTTATTTTTTGACTCTTTATCTTTCGAGAAACTGGAATACAAAAATCGCATAATGTAGGAAACTGCCTCATGCAGAAGTACTTAGATACACACACAAGGCTTTGAGAACTTGGATCAACTGGAGGAAATTAATCAGAATGTCACGTATAAATTTTATCTCCAAATGGACATAGCACGATTGTATATACACTGACTGGCAGTTTACTCAGACACACTTGCAAATTTATCTAGCATTTGTCTAGTAAGCACATGGCCAATAAATCGCAGAAATTAGCTCTACAGACTTTATAATACCATGCCTCGTGTTTTCTGAAACATGAAGTGCCTTATATCAATATGACATTCACAAGTACACATTTGTTGTAGATACCTATGAAAGCCTCCCCCCATGAACCATGGACCTTGCCGTTGGTGGGGAGGCTTGCGTGCCTCAGCGATACAGATGGCCGTACCGTAGGTGCAACCACAACGGAGGGGTATCTGTTGAGAGGCCAGACAAACGTGTGGTTCCTGAAGAGGGGCAGCACCCTTTTCAGTAGTTGCAGGGGCAACAGTCTGGATGATTGACTGATCTGGCCTTGCAACATTAACCAAAACGGCCTTGCTGTGCTGGTACTGCGAACGGCTGAAAGCAAGGGGAAACTACAGCCGTAATTTTTCCCGAGGACATGCAGCTTTACTGTATGATTAAATGATGATGGCATCCTCTTGGGTAAAATATTCCGGAGGTAAAATAGTCCCCCATTCGGATCTCCGGGCGGGGACTACTCAGGAGGATGTCGTTATCAGGAGAAAGAAAACTGGCGTTCTACGGATCGGAGCGTGGAATGTCAGATCCCTTAATCGGGCAGGTAGGTTAGAAAATTTAAAAAGGGAAATGGATAGGTTAAAGTTAGATATAGTGGGAATTAGTGAAGTTCGGTGGCAGGAGGAACAAGACTTCTGGTCAGGTGACTACAGGGTTATAAACACAAAATCAAATAGGGGTAATGCAGGAGTAGGTTTAATAATGAATAGGAAAATAGGAATGCGGGTAAGCTACTACAAACAGCATAGTGAACGCATTATTGTGGCCAAGATAGATACGAAGCCCACACCTACTACAGTAGTACAAGTTTATATGCCAACTAGCTCTGTAGATGATGAAGAAATTGAAGAAATGTACGATGAAATAAAAGAAATTATTCAGATAGTGAAGGGAAACGAAAATTTAATAGTAATGGGTGACTGGAATTCGAGTGTAGGAAAAGGGAGAGAAGGAAACATATTAGGTGAATATGGATTGGGGCTAAGAAATGAAAGAGGAAGCCGCCTAGTAGAATTTTGCACAGAGCACAACTTAATCATAGCTAACACTTGGTTTAAGAATCATGAAAGAAGGTTGTATACGTGGAAGAACCCTGGAGATACTGAAAGGTATCAGATAGATTATATAATGGTAAGACAGAGATTTAGGAACCAGGTTTTAAGTTGTAAGACATTTCCAGGGGCAGATGTGGACTCTGACCACAATCTATTGGTTATGACCTGTAGATTAAAACTGAAGAAACTGCAAAAATGTGGGAAATTAAGGAGATGGGACCTGGATAAACTGAAAGAACCAGAGGTTGTACAGAGTTTCAGGGAGAGGATAAGGGAACAATTGACAGGAATAGGGGAAAGAAATACAGTAGAAGAAGAATGGGTAGCTCTGAGGGATGAAGTAGTGAAGGCAGCAGAGGATAAAGTAGGTACAAAGACGAGGGCTGCTAGAAATCCTTGGGTAACAGAAGAAATATTGAATTTAATTGATGAAAGGAGAAAATATAAAAATGCAGTAAATGAAGCAGGCAAAAAGGAATACAAACGTCTCAAAAATGAGATCGACAGGAAGTGCAAAATGGCTAAACAGGGATGGCTAGAGGACAAACGTATGGATCTAGAAGCTTATCTCACTAGGGGTAAGATAGATACTGCCTACAGGAAAATTAAAGAGACGTTTGGAGAGAAGAGAACCATGTGTATGAATATCAAGAGCTCAGATGGCAACCCAGTTCTAAGCAAAGAAGGGAAGGCAGAAAGGTGGAAGGAGTATATAGAAGGTTTATACAAGGGCGATGTACTTGAGGACAATATTATGGAAATGGAAGAGGATGTAGATGAAGACGAAATGGGAGATACGATACTGCGTGAAGAGTTTGACAGAGCACTGAAAGACCTGAGTCGAAACACGGCCCCCGGAGTAGACAACATTCCATTAGAACTACTGACGGCCTTGGGAGAACCAGTCCTGACAAAACTCTACCAGCTGGTGAGCAAGATGTATGAGACAGGCGAAATACCCTCAGACTTCAAGAAGAATATAATAATTCCAATCCCAAAGAAAGCAGGTGCTGACAGATGTGAAAATTACCGAACTATCAGTTTAATAAGCCACGGCTGCAAAATACTAACGCGAATTCTTTACAGACGAATGGAAAAACTGGTAGATGCAGACCTCGGGGAGGATCAGTTTGGATTCCGTCGAAATGTTGGAACACGTGAGGCAATACTGACCTTACGACTTATCTTAGAAGAAAGATTAAGAAAAGGCAAACCTACGTTTCTAGCATTTGTAGACTTAGAGAAAGCTTTTGACAATGTTGACTGGAATACTCTTTTTCAAATTCTAAGGTGGCAGGGGTAAAATACAGGGAGCGAAAGGCTATTTATAATTTGTACAGAAACCAGATGGCAGTAATAAGAGTCGAGGGGCATGAAAGGGAAGCAGTGGTTGGGAAAGGAGTGAGACAGGGTTGTCGCCTCTCCCCGATGTTATTCAATCTGTATATTGAGCAAGCAGTAAAGGAAACAAAAGAAAAATTTGGAGTAGGTATTAAAATTCATGGAGACGAAGTAAAAACTTTAAGGTTCGCCGATGACATTGTAATTCTGTCAGAGACGGCAAAGGACTTGGAAGAGCAGTTGAACGGAATGGACAGTGTCTTGAAAGGAGGATATAAGATGAACATTAACAAAAGCAAAACGAGGATAATGGAATGTAGTCAAATTAAATCGTGCGATGCTGAGGGAATTAGATTAGGGAATGAGACACTTAAAGTAGTAAAGGAGTTTTGCTATTTAGGAAGTAAAATAACTGATGATGGTCGAAGTAGAGAGGATATAAAATGTAGACTGGCAATGGCAAGGAAAGCGTTTCTGAAGAAGAGAAATTTGTTAACATCGAATATAGATTTATGTATCAGGAAGTCGTTTCTGAAAGTATTTGTTTGGAGTGTAGCCATGTATGGAAGTGAAACATGGACGATAACTAGTTTGGACAAGAAGAGAATAGAAGCTTTCGAAATGTGGTGCTACAGAAGAATACTGAAGATAAGGTGGATAGATCACGTAACTAATGAGGAGGTATTGAATAGGATTGGGGAGAAGAGAAGTTTGTGGCACAACTTGACTAGAAGAAGGGATCGGTTGGTAGGACATGTTTTGAGGCATCAAGGGATCACAAATTTAGCATTGGAGGGCAGCGTGGAGGGTAAAAATCGTAGAGGGAGACCAAGAGATCAGTACACTAAGCAGATTCAGAAGGATGTAGGTTGCAGTAGGTACTGGGAGATGAAGCAGCTTGCACAGGATAGAGTAGCATGGAGAGCTGCATCAAACCAGTCTCAGGACTGAAGACAACAACAACAACAACCTATGAAAGGTAACGAAGCCCACTTTTTTTTACATCCGTAGCAATAACAATAGTGCACCATAGCTGTTAGCAGTGCTCAGACGTGCAGAAAAGTGTATAAAACAAGGTGAATAATGTTCAAGCTACGCTATTAATGCAAAATGTAGACAAGAAAAATCGTGCCAAAATCACGTGATTGGCCCTGTTTCATGTTGAGATCATGCACAGTGAAATATTTTGGTAAAGTGTGCTTTGAACATCTGTCACAAAATCAGTGACACTTAGGCTTACCATCAAATGAATATAACAGGAAAAATAGGAATTGTAATCAAAAGATTCCAGTTTCGACTACATGGTAAGCTATTGCATTAGAACTCCGCAAATATTTCACATATAGCCTTTTTGGCTACATGAATCATGAAAAACTTTTTTATTCATTATGAGTTGGCGTTACAACGTTATTCCACTGTCATGTGACAATTTTCCAGGAATAGGACCATTGCTCCTCGAAATAAAGAGCATCCACTATTCTTCAGAGACTTGCGTTTAATGTCCGTTCCACAGTTCGTAGGCAAAGTGTGCTACTTCTTCCCATTTGGCTGCAGAAGGCGTAGGCACGTTTTCAGGTTGTAGGTTTTGTCACAAAATCTGTGGTATGTCATGTACAATTGCCTGACCTGTGGAACGGCCTTTCGGAAAATAAAATGAAAGAGCTTTGAATACTATTGCAGGAAACAAAATTCCATTCCTTTTGTTCTGCATATCATACATACAGCGACGAATAATGATTATTCATTTATGCTTTTAGAAAACATTTTAAACAAACATTGATTGATTTCCTGAAGTTTATGATTGATTACCTGCAGTTTATGAATAATCTCTCTACCAGACAAATAGGCTGCTTTCAGTTCATTGCTTTTCTTTGAATGCTGTCCTTCACTTTGTCTGGAAATAGCCGGGATATATATTGTGTTTTTTCATTACATTGACTATGCCATTTTTGCTCCTAGTTTTCAGCCATAATGGATGTCCCCAATCCGGTTTCACAGAGAGTATTCTACAGCGTTGGCCCCTTACTTAGCTTGCATTTATAGCAAATCTCTCGGCAAGCGCAGAGTACCAAAGGACTGGAAACGGCTTCTTAACTAGCATGTACCCATTTGATGTCAAGTTATTAGCTTGTTTTGTGATAGCAGCACAGCATGCTGTTTGTTTTAACTGTGTGGTATTTTATTGATGACATGCTGGTTTAACAAGTCACTCTTTATTACAATTTGATGCAACATCACTAAGTGACTTTCAGTGTTGTAAAAATAATGTACATCTAATAATGTTACATGATCCTATGATGACAGCAGAGATCTGTCGACGCCGGTAATAGTAGTAAAGAGAATTAGTAGCGATCTTGCCGAACTAGATTCTTCAAGACTAATATAACTTCAGATCGCCCCCAACGACTGACGCAATGTGAAACTGAAGTCAAAAAGACAGTGCAGAGATAAAATTTACATGTCGATCGATACCATGACTGATGAAAACTAAACTGTGCATTTCCCTACTCAACCTTTAAATTCGTTGAATGGTGTAGGATGCTATTACACTGTCTCAAATCGGAGGTTGGTTCGCTAGTCATTTTATGAGCATCGACAAAGCACAAGGCCAAACATTCTGATATTGTGATTTTAAACTAAGGATTTATCGTCTTCACGTGATCAATTGTACGTATCATGCTAACGAGCTGGATCATCTCAAATTTTTTTCGTTTATAGTCCTGTCAATAAAACTACTAATATAAGGTATAAGCAATTGTGAAAAATGAAAATATAAATATGTACATACAATACAAATTAAATTTCTTTTTAAATTAAGTACATTTAATTCAAACCTGTTTTATTTAAATAATAATATTTTAGCGTATCACTCATTAATTATTTTAGTATAGATTGTACACATCATATGTTTAATAGAATATATGTCCCCATACATCTGATAGGGAGAATGATCCTCATGTCATTCACCGTTCGATATATTGCAGCAATTTGGAAATATGGATGAAACGACGTAAAAATGATATCAAAAATATGTAAAGTTATGAAATGAGTTAGGGCAATGACTAAATTTATAGAAAATTTGAAATAAAATCAGAAAAAGATGTATGAACATTATTGTCAGAGCTATTACTGTAAAGCATCATAGTGTGTAGAGATTTTGAAAGTGATGGGGCGTCTGTTCTTCTGTTGTCAGACAACGCATGTCTCTCGTGTGAAATTTTCAACATTTGCTGAAACAAATGGAGTTTGGGCGTTGATATTTTCATTTAGTTCAAACGCAGTACTACAATTTAGCGATGCTAGTTCTATTTGTCGATATGTTCCTTTGTTACTCTGCTGCATCTAAACTCTTGTTTTTAAATGCGAACCAAGCACGGGCAACAGCATACGGTGTGGTTCCCACATACTTGAGCAGTATCCTGTGATGGCTCACATAGAACTATTGTAAGCAGTCCCCTTTGCAGACAGATTACATTTTGCCGGTATCCCAACCAAGAATTGAAACCTGCCATCTAATTTATCTGCAAGGGAGCCAACTAGATCATTCCAGTTCATCCCACAATCTGCAGTCCCTAGGTGAAGACAAGGTGGCGGCATGTATACAAGTCGTAGAAAATTGTTCCGTAAACTACGAGTTCTTATCGTCAGTGAAGTGTCGCACGTTTGGTGAAAAAATGAAAACCGGTGTTAGAACGTGCCAAACAAAACTTATTATTCAAGCTTCTTCGCGAAAGTAAATCGCAATAATGTATTTTCGTGTGATTGTAATTATCCGTGTAACGGCCAAGAAGCCGCCACAGAGATGTGTAACTCTGAACTTGAACTAAATGAAAAAATGAAGTATTCAAAGACTTAAAAGCAGCTGGAAAGTTCATTAAACTGTTAGAGAGCATGATTCAGTTTCTTACTGAACCCGCTCACACATCAGTATTGACGCCAAAAACAGCACAGAAAATGAGGTAGGCCTAAATATTTACTCTGATAGCCATGGACGCAGTCTTGCGGAAATTCTCAATAATCATTATGACTTAAAAGACTACAGTGCTGTGCACAACTTAAGGAAATTTCTGGACGGTACTAAGAAGCAGAACGTTATTGTCATTAGCATTCCTTGTACACACGACCTTATCCCCACTTCGAGTGTAAACGCTGAAATTAGGAAAGCCAACTCACAATTTCAGGAAATAAGCAAAATGTATCCAAATACAAACTCATTTGTACAGCTTTTCTTAAGAGAGACTGCTTCACGAAACATGGCATGCATCTGAACAAAAAGGGCAAGAAACTTGTGTGTTTGAGAAAATCAGTGAAATGTTAGAGAGACCGAACAAACATATCGATAGCACGTCATTACCATTAGCTCCAACAGGCTATTCTTCCAAGCATAAATTCTCAGCAAATATTCCTTCCATTAAAGACACAAAAGAAGCAGAGCCAGAAATCCTGTGCGAAGAAGGGCACACTGTGATGAGCACCTTACCTCCATCAGTTTTAAAACAAGCACCAGCAGAAGTATTTCCACAAAAAATGCTAAAAGCATCGGCAACAACAACAACAACAACAATAGCAGCAACACCAGCTACATCAACAGCAGAGCCACATGTGATACCAGCAGCGGCAACAGAATCAATGGTTGCGGGACGAACTCCACCAAAAGTAGTAAAAACATCAAGAACAGTTACACTAACAACAACAAATGCAGTAGCAGCCTCATCAACTGCAGAGCCAGCCATAATACGAGCAGGAAAATCAACAGCAAAAGCAACTGAACCATCATTAGCAACAACAAAATCATCCACAATAGCAGCAGAATCAACTCCAACATTAGCAGAACCAGTACTGTCAACTAAAAAGAATTCAGACAGCAGACTGAAGCCAGTACCTTCATCCCTTCTAAATGATTTTGTAGTGGAAATCAGAAAGAGCAGAAAGCCCACAAGAGAAACAGCGATATGAACTTATTTAAGTTGGTAAAGAAGAGAAATCTACAACACAGTATTTACCACTTTAAAATAATCCACCAGAATGTACAGTTAGACGTGCTTGTAAATGAAACTATACCTGATGTTCTTGGTATTAGTGAACACTGGCTGTCTGATGCCAAATTAGAACTTTTTAAACTTCTAAACATGGTGCTAGCTAATATGTTTTGCAAATATTCTATCAGAGGTGGGGGTGTGTCAATGTATGTAAAAAGCACATTTGATTTTAATTCTGTAAATGTAAGTAAATATTCATTAGAAGGAACAATTGAATTACGTGTAGCATGTATAAAGGTACCAAAGGATGAAATTTATGTTATATGTTTATATAGACCGCCATGTGGGAACTTCAAAGTTTTCTTAACAAAGTTTTGTGACATGACGGAGAATGTTTTTATATCACACATGAACAAGTTAGTAATTATAGGAGATCTCAACATAAATGTATTAGCAGATAATCTACACACTAGACTATTCAAGAAAACTCTCCATGAATATAATGTAAGATACCTGATAAACACTGCAACCAGGGAGACTGAAACATGCCACTCTGCAATAGATAACATAATCACTGGTATTCATCTTTACGATCTTACATCTTCTGTTATTATAAGTGCTTTTTCAGACCACCATGCAGTAGAACTAATTGTGCATATAAAAAAGATTCCCACACACAGTTGCTATAGATATATTAGGATGAATACAGACCAAAATTGAACTCATTTGAATAATATGCTAAGGAATGTGGATTGGAACAGTATTCTAACAACACATCATAGTTATGGCAAATTTTCAAGCGAACTATTCTACATTCTCAACCAAGCGTGCCCATTAATAAAAAAAGAGAACTGTCACATGCTGTAACCCGAAATCTGATATCAAGTTCAGTCACTGAGGCTAGAGGAAAACTAAGATGGTATGAGTATGGTATGTTAAATGACTTGAGCAATAAGTAATTAAAATAAGAGTTCAAAAAGTATCTGAAATACTATGTAAACCTCCTAATTTCGGAAAACCAGTAACATTTTGAAAGTGTTATTCAGAACTCAAATAATATCTCCAAAACATTATGGTCACTAGTAAATAGAGAAATAGGTGAATCTGGGAAACATACAACTGAAAACCACTTGCTGATAAACGCACTATATAAACTGATTAGAATAAGATAGCACATCTGTTTAACAATTACTTTGCTTCTATTGGCTCTAGCAAAAACAATCAGCTTAAAAATCATAACTACTAATTCAGAGGTACACCAGTGTCAGGAAGTAGATTTTTGGTGCCAACAAGTAAAGAAGAAATAATTAAAATAGTGAGTAGCTTAAAGAATTCCCATGCAGCAGGATATGATGCCCATAGTCTGCACACTCTTAAGAAATGTGTACATAAAATTGCATCACCTTTATCAACAGTTGTCAACTCTCATATTGATGATGGTCTATTTCCAGATGAGTTGAAAATTGCTCGAGTTGTGCCTATTTTTTTTTTAAAAGGGAAACTGAAATGTAGTAGAAAACTTTTGAACCATATCTGTTTTTCCAATAATATCCAAAATCTTTGAGAAAGTAACATACATAAGAATCTGGAACTTCCTGGTATGCAAAAAAGTGATTTCCAAGGGTTAGTATGGGTTTGTCAAGGGGTCATCCAGCATTACAGCAGCATCCAACTTAATCAAAGGTGTCACTCAAGCAATAGATAATAAATAACATGTATGTGGCCTCTTTCTAGACTTACAAAAAGCATTTGACTGTGTTGATATGACCATATTGCTGGACAAACTGTGAAACTATGGCATTCGAGGGCACAGCCCGTAATCTGATGAGTTCGTAATTGACAAACAGGAAGCAGTTTGTGTCTATTAGCACAACAGAGGGAGCATACAAATCAAATACCACCAACATAAATTTTGCTATTCCAGAGGTGTCAATATTAGGACCACATCTTTTTATTATTTATTTCAAATTTGTGCTACAAGTCACTTTTTATTTTATGCTTATTGACTGGTAGCAGAAACATGAAATAAATAATTATCCCATACAGTTACAGTTCACAAACATAGCTGTTATGGCTGAAAATAATTACTTATTTTTATTATTTATGTTAATGATATTCAGTCCATAACAAACCATGCAACAGCTATCTTATATGTAGATGATACCACGTTAATATGCCACAATCCAAGCTATTCACAGCTCAAAGTGGAATCCAATTCTGGAGCAGGCTGAATTCTGCAGTATTTTATAGAAAACAAACTAAAATTAAACACACATCTGTCTATATTGATTTTGATCTTGGGAGGCAAAAAACACATGAAAACCAAATTTTAATGGGAGATGAATAAATTAAAAAATAATTCTCTACCAAATTTCTTGGCCTGACACTTGATGCAGAGTTAATCTGGTCTGATCATGTGAATGATATTTGTAAAAAGCTATGTACTACCATATATATCCTAAGAAAACTGACACCTTTTTATAACATCACCACTCTGAGGTAAATATATTTTGCACTATTTGAATCCCATCTAAGCTATAGGATAGAGGTGTGGGATCCAGCAGTAAAGGTAATATGAAAACTGTACTTATATTACAGAAGAAGGCACTTAAAATTATGGAAAAGGAATGTGCCAGGGAGTCCTGCAGAAATTTGTTTAAAGAATTTAAAATACTAATTGTACATAACTTGTATGTACTGAAGATTATCATTATGGCAATAAACAGTAACAAAACATTTAATTAAGAAACACACAATCACAACACTTTGAGGTAGAGAGAGACTCCACATCATCTTTCATAAAACAACACTTGATGAGAAAAGGCCTCACTATGCAGGCATAAAACTAATGAATTGCTTCCATCTTAAAGTTTCTAAATTGGCCATTACAAAACTAAAAACGAAATTAAAAATATGGCTTCTAAACAATCCTGTATATTCAATAGATGAGTTTCTAGATTTAGTACACTCGTATGATGGAAGACCATCTACCAAAAAATATATGTAATCTCAGACCTTAGACTGTGCACACAAACTGTAAATATTTGAATCTCAGATCTGAATACTGTGTCACAAACTGTAGATTCCTTTATCTAAGTAATGCAAAAACAAATTGTTTTTATGTATAGTCCATATATGTAACATTGTTGTCTCAACTAAATATAGAAAAAGTTGTGTAGATAAAAGTACCAGGCATTAAATGTAACTCTAGTAAGTAAGGTTCTGACTTATCCAGAAGATTGGAACATAAAAAGCGTTTCTTTTTGTAATCAGTTGATGTTGGATCAAAATAAAATAAATAAATAGGTTTTTGAGTCAAGTGACTGATTCCAGTTGTGTCTCATTGATGATGAAGTCATAGCAAATAGGATAGATGTTGGACTGACTCCATCTACACATTGAAAAATTGAAATTGCAAATATCTGACCAAAAATACCAGAGAGCATGTGCCTGATGACCCTTAGGACTTCAGTTGTAATTACAAAATCGGTCTATGGTGACTTAAGATTGGTAATTATTTTGTGAATGTGGGATATGCACTTTTCTTTTACCACAGAAATCCTAATTCTAAAGAACACAATTTTGGCTGGGAACCAGTAGGCTCAACCTGCAAACAGATAGACTTACTGGAAATTAATAGTCCTACAAACTACAAAATGAAGAGAATTCAGACCTTGTCAATCTTAACTTTTTGGAATTAATCTCCAGATCAGAGAGATAAATATTATTCATCTCCTTAATGACAATATAAAATGTGACAAGAAATGTGTTACAAGTCACTTATCGTAAGTCAGTACAGAAGCGATTTAATATTATTGTTGACAATACTGTGACATGACTACTTATGTCACTTACTCATAGTAGCTGAAAAATTGTGGATAGTGCAGAAGATTTATTATTTGTTAATATATGTGAAGTTGACCTACTGACATTGTCAGCTAGGACTGCAGTGTGCAATATCATTGAGATTTGACAAGGACCAATGGAAATGCACCATGTGGTCGGATGATAAACAGTTCTTGTTACACCAGCTTCATGGTGGATACACAGTCATGTAGGTGTATGGATGCTGGAAACGTGCATTGCACCATGGGCACAAGCCAGTGAGGCATTCACCTGGCTTGCTGTGTGACATGTGGTAGTAATCATCAGCACTGTGACAGCTGTGGGCTATGTGAACAGTGACTCCTATTTCCAGCAGGATAACTGGCTGTGGCACAAAGCCAAGATTATGCTACAGTGGTTTGAGAACCGTGATAGTGACCTCACATTCAAGTCTGGGCCACCAAATTTACCTACTCTCAGTCTGATGGAGCACTACTATGATACTGTCAGACAACAGCTTCAAATCCATAAATCACCAGCCCATAATTGACGGGAATTGTATGTCCTGCACAAAGAAATCAGGCACAGCATATTTATTTATTTACTGACTAATTTATTACTAAACTAAACTCCTCCTGCACACCCCATGGAGGCCCAAAGGTACCGACTGGCCTTTGTTTCATCCTCAGCCCTCCGGCATCATGGGATGCGGAAATGGAGGGTCACATGGTCAGCACACCTATCCCCTTGCCATATGTCAGTTTCCGAGACTGGAGCTGCTACTTCTCAATCCTGTAGCTCCTCAGTTTGCCTCACAAGGGCTGAGTGCACCTCGCTTGCAGCAGCATTCAGCAGACTGGATGGTCACCCGTGCAAGTGCTAGTACAGCCCAACCGCACTTCGCTTCGGTCATCTGACGGGAACTGGTGTTACCACTGCAGCAAGGCAGTTGGCTATTTATTTATGACATATTCCATTAATCCTTACTGTGATAAATCACAAGGATGTGGACCAAGTCATGATTATGTAACACAGATATAATTCATGTATATAAAATGACATATAAAGAGTGAACTTGATGATTAAAAACAAATCAATGGTACAGCTTAAGCAACATAAAACAATTACTGAAAAAGAAAATATAGTACATGGTCCAACTTAAACAGTTATGATGAGTTATAGCAAGACTCATTAAAACAAAGCTTTAAGACTATAAATACCAATTGCAATAAAATGTACAAAAAACAGTCATTGCTTTATCTGCAAGTACTCTTCAAGAGAGTGGAAGGAATTTCCTGTTAGATGTTCTCTTGATTTACATTTAAAAGTAGGTAAGATATTAATACCTGAAGGAAGAAAACTGAAAAGTTTTGTGGCAGAATAATTAATACATTTTGCACAAGATTTAAATGTTTCAGATCAGTATGTAAATCATTTTTGACCTAGTATCATGTTTATGACATTCACTATTAGTTTTAAAAATAGACTGGTTATTAGAAACAAAAATCATCAAAGAGAATATGTGTTGAGAGGTGACTGTTAGTGTTTGTACCTTACGGAACAGCTTTCTACAAGAATATCTTGGATTAACACCACTCATGATTCTCACAGCTCTCTTCTGTCTAGTAAATATTTTTTTGGATAAAGGCTGGTTACCCCAAAATATTATGCCATATGACATGATAGAATGAAAATAACGAAAGTAGGCAACTTCGATAGAGTCCACGTCACCAATGGGGATGATTACATGCAAAGCATAGGTTACCACACTAGCCCTTCTGTGTAGGTCTAGCATATGCACAGAACAGTTCTACTTGCCATCAATTAGAATGCCCAAGAACTTAGATGATTCACAGCATAGTATATTTATCTCCTGGATTTGCATGTCACCCTTTTTGAAATTTCACAATATAGTTTATAATGATATGTTTCAAGTGGATCATTTGAGACTCTTAGGCATGTAGGTCCCTATTCTTCAGTAATCCAAGGTTGACTGGAAGAAACCTCATTGTTCTTTCTAACATTTTTTTGTGGGTGGGGGGGGGGGGGGGGGGGAGGAGGCCATTTCAAATACAGAAGTAAATAAATTTTTAAAAAAGGTTAAATTTAATATTAACATCTGATGTACTATACACTGGATCGAAATCTATATGTGCCAAATGGTAATTAAAGGCAGACATAGTTTCAATGTTTATATGTCTATAGGGCGTATAGATGTGGGAGATTTTATTGCACAAACTAAACTAAAGTTATTGACTTTAAGAAGTTGTCCATCATGATCAGACAGGCCACAAATTACTTTGTGTACACTGCCACTGTTGACTCTACTATTGCCAATGAAAATATTATCGAAAGGCTCTCTCAATTTTATGTAACTCTAGTGTGCCAATAGCAACCAAGTTGTAAGAATTCATTATATGGTTCAACTCAGTCTTAAGGTGGTTAGCAGTTAAGAAGTTGACATTAAAGTCACCTGCAACTATTAAATTTCATGTTTTGGAGATCAGTTTGGCCAACAGAGATTCTAACTTATTCATAAAGATGCAAAACTTCCCTACTGGAGCTCTGTAAATTGCAAGCACAGTAAGTAACATGTCTCTGCAGTAATTTCAGTAACACAAACTTCAGAATGTTGATCTACACAACACTTACTTAAATCCAAAGGTTTATAAATGATTTTACTGTCTATATAAATTATGGCACCACCTTTCTCTATACTTTTTCTGCAATAATGAGTAGCTTGATCACACCCACCGTGCTGCAACCTATCAGCTGCAACTGTCTAGTGATGCTCAGTAAGACATAAAACATGAGGATGGTCAACAATGTTCATATTCCCTAGGTTTGCAGATAAAAATCTAACTTACTTTTGACACTTTTGATATTCTGATACTCTCATGACCCACGGACCTTGCTCTTGGTGGGGAGGCTTATGTGCCTCAGCGATACAGATAGCCCTACCATACATGCAACCACAATGGAGGGGTATCTGTTGAGAGGCCAGACAAACATGTGGCTCCTGAAGAGCTGCAGCAGCCTAATCATTAGTTACATGGGCAATAGTGTAGATGATTGACGGATCTGGCCTTGTAACATTAACTAAAATGGCCTTGCTGTGTAGACACTGCAAACGGGTGAAGGCAAGGGAAAACTACAGCCGTAATATTTCCCGAGTGCATGCAGCTTTACTGTATGGTTAATTGATAATGGCATCCTCTTTAGTAAAATATTACAGAGCTAAAATATTCCCCCATTTTTTGGATCTCTGGGTGGGGACTACTCAGGAGGACATCATTATTAGGAGAAACAAAACTGGGATTCTGTGGATCGAAGTGTGTAATATCAGATCCCTTAATCTTGCAGGTAGGCTAGAAAATTTAAAAAGGGAAAGGGATAGATTAAAGTTATATATAATGGGAATTAGTGAAGTTCAGTGGCAGGAAAAACAGGGCTTCTGGACAGGTGAAAACTGGTTATATTTTTAAAATCAAATAGGGGTAATGCAGAAGCAAGTTTAATAATGAATAAAAAAATAGGAGCACAGGTTAGCTACTTTGAGCAGCATAGTGAACACATTATTGTAACCAAGATAGACATGTAGCCAACCCCTACCACAGTACTACAAGTAGATATGCCAACTAGCTCCACAGATGATGAAGAGATTGAAGAAATGTATGATGAGATAAAAGAAATTACTCAGATAGTGAAGGGAGATGAAAATTTAATAGTCATGGGGGACAGGAATTTGATAGTAGGAAAAGGAACAGAAGTAAAAGTGGTATGTGAAATGGAATGGGAGTAAGGAATGAGAGGGGAATTTGCCTGGCAGAATTTTGCAGAGAGCATAACTTAATCATAGCTAACACTTGGTTTAAGGATCATGAAAGAAGGTTGTATACATGGAAGAGGCCTGAAGACACTGGAAGGTTTCAGATAGATTATATAATGGTAAGACAGAGATTTAGGAACCAGGTTTTAAATTGTAAGACATTTCCAGGGGCAAATATGGCTTCTGATCACAATCAATTAGTTATGAATCGTAAATTAAAACTGAAGAAATTGCAAAAAGGTGGGAATTTAAGGAGATGGGATAAACTGAAAGAACCAGAGGTTGTAGAGAGTTTCCGGTAGAGAATTAGGGAAAGATTAACAAGAATGGGGGACCGAAATACAGTAGAAGAGAATGTGCAGCTTTGAGAGATGACATAGTGAAGGCAGCAGAGGATCAAGTAGGTAAAAAGACGAGGGCTAGCAGAAATCCTTGGGTAACAGAAGATATATTGAATTTAATTGATGAAAGGAGAAAATATAAAAATGCAGTAAATGAAGCAGGCAAAAAGGAATACAAACATGTCAATGAGATTGACAGGAAGTGCAAAATCGCTAAGCAGGGATGGCTAGAGGACAAATGTAAGGATGTAGAGGCATATATCACTAGGGTAAGATAGATACTGCCTATAGTGAAATTAAAGAGACATTTGGAGAAAAGCGAACCACTTGTATGAATATCATGACCATAAATGGAAACCCAGTTCTAAGCAAAGAAAGGAAAGAAGAAAGGTGGAAGGAGTATATAGAGGGTCTTGCCAAGGGCAATGTAGTTGTGGGCAGTGTTATGGAAGACAACATAGACGAAGATGAAATGGGAGATCTGATACTGCTTGAAGAGTTTGACAGTGCACTGAAAGAGCTAAGTTGGAACAAGGTCCCAGGAGTAGACAACATTCCATTAGAACTACTGATAGCCTTGGGAGAGCCAGCCTTGGCAAAATACCATCTGACTTCTGGAAGAATATAATAATTCAAATCCCAAAGAAAGCAGGTGTTGACATGTATCAGAATTACCGAACTATCAATTTAATAAGTCACGTATGAAAAATACTAACACAAATTCTTTATAGATGACTGAAGAAACAGGTAGAAGCTGACCTCAGGGAAGACCAGTTTGGATTACATAGAAATGTTGGAACAAGTGAGGCAATACTGGCCCTACAACTTATCTTAGAAGGTAGATTAAGGAAAGGCAAATCTACATTTCCAGCATTTGTATTGTTAGAGAAAGCTTTTGGCAATTTATTTTTATTTATTTATCCATCTGTAGGCAATAAATATTGTATGGATGTTGCCGAAAAATACATGTAGATTTATGGGAAACAATCTGTGCAAAAGAAACATTCAAAACTTTTCGTTAAGTAGTACAAAGAATAATACATACAGAATTGTACACAAAATGTGCAAAATAATACTTGGTCATATAAGACACAGTAATGCAACTTTTCATACATGTATACCAACAGTATTGTAACTGCATAGTCTGTTTGCCCTAAAGCTTCACTTTTGCTTTTCTCTAAACAGGAAGCCCTTATATTCACTACAATAATTCAGCAAAGATTTTCCACACTCAACAGCTGTCCATCAGATTTAAAAAATTAACAGAAACTTTGGGGATGAAAGACAGTGTTTTCAGTTTTGACTTAACATAAACATTATCAGAATAATTTATTGGCATAAATAGTCATTTACTGAGTAAAAACGTTGTTCAAGTAGAAATTCTTTAAATTCCACTTTAAATCTGTCTTTATCTTCTAACTTTCTGGTGTGGGCTGGCAGTATAATGTAGAGTTCTGTATACATATGGCTCACATGCCTTTGTGTGTGTGTTCTTTTTGTACACTGAGAATGGAGTGCTGTGCTATTTTGAGTATCGTTCCTATGCAAGTCAGCATTTGTCTGAAAATCTGCAATTTGTACAAAAACCAGATGGCAGTTATAAGAGTGAAAGGGCATGAAGAGGAAGCAGTGGTTGGGAAGGGAGTGGGACAGGGTTGTAGCCTATCCCTGATGTTATTCAGTCTATTTATTGAGCAAGCAGTTAAGGAAACAAAAGGAAAATTTGGAGTGTGAATTAAAATCCATGGAGAATAAATTAAAAACTTTGAGGTTTGCCAATGACCTTGTAATTCTGTCAGAGAAAGCAAAAGACCTGGAAGAGCAGTTGAATGAAAAGGACAGTGTTTTGAAAGGAGGATATAAGATGAACATCAACAAAAGCAAAATGAGGATAATGGAATGTAGTCAAATTAAATCAGGTGATGCTGAGGGAATTACATTAGAAAATGAGATACTTAAAGTAGTAAATGTGTTTTGCTATTTGGAGAGCAAAATAACTGATGATTTATTTATATGAATATAATTGAGGGAAACATTCCACGTGGAAAAAGTATATCTAAAAACAAAGATGATGTGACTTACCAAACAAAAGCGCTGGCAGGTTGATAGACATACAATCAAACACACAAAATTCAAGCTTTTGGAACCAATGGTTGCTTCATCAGAAAAGAGGGAAAGAGAGGGAAATACAAAAGGATGTGGGTTTTAAGGGAGAGGTTAAGGAGTCAGTCCAATCCCAGGAGCTACCTACTGACTGGTTTGATGTAGCCTGCCACGAATTCCTTTAGTGTGCTAACCTCTTCATCTCAGAGTAGCACTTGCAACCTAAGTCCTCAATTATTTGCTAGACGTATTCCAATCTCTGTCTTCCTCTACAGGTTTTGCCCTCTACAGCTCCCTCTAGTACCATGGAAGTCATTCCTTCATGTCTTAGCAGATGTCCTATCATCCTGTCCCTTCTCCTTATTAGTGTTTTCCACATATTCTTTTCCTCTCCGATTCTGTGTAGAACCTCCTCATTCCTTACCTTATCAGTCCACCTAATTTTTAACATTCGTCTATAGAACCATATCTCAATTGCTTCGATTGTCTTCTCTTCCGGTTTTCCCACAGTCCATGTTTCACTACCATACAATGCTGTACTCCAGATGTACATCCTCAGAAATTTCTTCCTCAAATTAAGGCCGGTATTTGATATTAGTAGACTTCTCTTGGCCAGAAATGCCTTTTTTGCCATAGCGAGTCTGCTTTTGATGTCCTACTTGCTCCGTCCGTCATTGGTTATTTTACTGCCTAGGTAGCAGAATTCCTTCACTTCACTGACTTCGTGACCATCAATCCTGATGTTAAGTTTCTCGCTGTTCTCATTTCTACTACTTCTCGTTACCTTCGTCTTTCTCCGATTTACTCTCAAACCATACTGTGTACTCATTAGACTGTTCATTCCGTTCAGCAGATCATTTAATTCTTCTTCACTTTCGCTCAGGATAGCAATGTCATCAGCGAATCGTATCATTGATATCCTTTCACCTTGTATTTTAATTCCACTCCTGAACCATTCTTTTATTTCCATCATTGCTTCGTCGATGTACAGATTGAAGAGTAGGGGCGAAAACCTACAGCCTTGTCTTAAACCCTTCTTAATACGAGCAATTCGTTCTTGATCGTCCACTCTTCTTATTCCCTCTTGGTTGTTGTACATATTGTATATGACCTGTCTCTCCCTATAGCTTACCCCTACTTTTTTCAGAATCTCGAAAAGCTTGCACCATTTTATATTGTCGAACGCTTTTTCCAGGTCGACAAATCCTATGAACGTCACCTGATCGTCACCTAGCGCATTATCAAGTTTCTTTTCCATTCTTCTGTATATTATTCTTGTAAGCAGCTTCGATGCATGAGCTGTTAAGCTGATAGTGCGATAATTCTCGCACTTGTCAGCTCTTGCCGTCTTCGGAATTGTGTGGATGATGCTTTTCCGAAAATCAGATGGTATGTCGCCAAACTCATATATTCTACACACAAACGTGAATAGTCATTTTGTTGCCACTTTCCCTAATGATTTTAGAAATTCTGATGGAATGTTATCTATCCCTTCTGCCTTATTTGACCGTAAGTCCTCCAAAGCTCTTTTAAATTCCGATTCTAGTACTGGATCCCCAATCTCTTCTAAATCGACTCCTGTTTCTTCTTCTATCACATCAGACAAATCTTCACCCTCATAGAGGCTTTCAATGTATTCTTTCCACCTATCTGCTCTCTCCTCTGCATTTAACAGTGGAATTCCCGTTGCACTCTTAATGTTACCACTGTTGCTTTTAATGTCATCAAAGGTTGTTGTGACTTTCCTGTATGCTGAGTCTGTTCTTCTGACAATCATATCTTTTTCGATGTCTTCATATTTTTCCTGCAGCCATTTCGTCTTAGCTTCCCTGCACTTCCTATTTATTTCATTCCTCAGCGACTTGTATTTCTGTATTCCTGATTTTCCCGGAACCTGTTTGTACTTCCTCCTTTCATCAATCAACTTAAGTATTGCTTCTGTTACCTATGGTTTCATCACAGCTACCTTCTTTGTACCTATGTTTTCCTTCCCAACTTCTGTGATGGCCCTTTTTAGAGACGTCCATTCCTCTTCAACTGCGCTGCCTACTGCGCTATTCCTTATTGCTGTATCTATAGCGTTAAAGAACTTCAAACATATCTCGTCATACCTTAGAACTTCCGTATCCCACTTCTTTGCATATTGATTCTTCCTGACTAATGTCTTGAACTTCAGCCTACTCTTCATCACTACTATATTGTTATCTGAGTCTAAATCTGCTCATGGGTACGCCTTACAATCCAGACTTACCTTAGGGGGGAAAAGGACAGGTATACTTTCACACAAACACACACCTATCCATCCGCACATACACAGACACAAGCAAACATTTGTGAAGGCAAAGAGTTTGGGCAGATATGTCAGTCGAGGCGGAAGTACAGAGGGAAAGATGTTGTTGAAAGACAAGTGAGGTATGAGCGGCGACAACTTGAAATTAGCAGAGGTTGAGGCCTGGCGGATAACGAGAACAGATGATATACTGAAGAGCAAGTTCCCATCTCTGGAGTTCTGACAGGTTGGTGTTAGTGGGAAGTAACCAGATAACCCGGACGGTGTAACACTGTGCCAAGATGTGCTGGCTGTTTTTATGGTGCTTATTTATTGTCCTCATGTTTCACATTGTAAAACACTTCAGATATAAAGTGTTATCAGTCTAAATCACTGAGATTATCATGTTAACTTGCCATTATCTCAGCACCCTAAAAAGAACAACACCTGAGAACATGACTCTGACACTTCTGTTGTTTGGCCCTTTTGTTACAATGTGGTCAGCTTAATAAGGTTCATATACTTCTCCTGACAAGTCTTTTGTTCCTATCTGTTAATACCAAAGGTTTTTATAGTGCTTCACCAACAGATCTTTGGGTATCATATTGATTCTAACTGCACACTTCTCACTGTTGTCATGTTTTAGAATTTTATAGGTAAAATTCTGCCTAGCATGAAAATAATGTTCTACTTCACTTGTGAATTTGTGACAAGACACTTATTACACTTGTGTGTTTACTTCCACAGCAAAGTTACTGTCATCTTTATATTCTTCTTTACAGTCTTATGAACTTTGTTGGAGATAATTTATCTAAACAGTTAATTTTTTTACAGCTTTGTAATGTATAAAACAATATTCAGTCAAAAAGTATGCCAGAGTAGAAGCGAGCTTAAACAGAGCCAATTGCAGGCAGGCAAGAGTGTTATGCATTACAAAGCAAAACTCTGCCGACAGGCATTGTGAAGCAGAGCCAGCTGGGCATGGTATAGCATCAGCTGAAGCTGCAGTAAGCTAGTGGAAGGATACAAGCCTTCCCTCACTTGCCATCATGGAAGTGTTTAGAGTATGTTCCTTAAGCCCTAAATGAACATAGTCTGGAGCCTATAAGTACTAAGCCACTTGTGTACTACACTGAAGTGCCAAAGAAACTAGTATAGTCATGCGTATTCAAATACAGAGACATGTAAACAGGCAGAATATGGCACTACAGTCGGCAATGCCTATATAAGACAACAAGTGTCTGACACAGTTGTTAGATCAGTTATTGCTGCTAAAATGGCAGGTTATCAAGATTTAAGTGAGTTTGAATGTGGTGTTATAGTTGGCACATGGGAAATGGGACACAATATCTCTGAGGTAGTGATTTTCCCATATTACCATTTCAAGAATGTAGCATGAATATCAGGAATCCAGTAAAATATCAAATCTCCAACATCACCTTGGCTGGGAAAAGATCCTGCAAGAACAGGACAAATGATGATTGACTAGAATCGTTCAACATGACACAAGTGCAACCCTTCCACAGACTGATGCAGATTTCAATGCTGGGCCATCAACTAATGTTAGTGTGTGAACCATACAGTGAAACATCATCACTGTGGGCTTTCGGAGCCAAAGGACCACTTGTGGACCCTTGATGACTGCACAACACAAAGCTTTACGTCTCACCCGTGGCCATCAACACCAACATTGGACTGTTAAAGACTGGAAGCATGTTGCCTGGTCGGACGAGTCTCGTTTCAAATTGTATTGAGTGGACAGATGTATATTGGTATGGAAACGACCTCATGAATCCATTGACCCTGCATATCAGTTGGGAACTGTTCTGTCTATTGTAGGCTCTGTAATGATGTGGGGTGTTTGCAGCTGGAGTGAGATGAAACCCCTGGTACATCTAGATATGACTCTGACAGGTGACATGACATAAGCATCCTGTCTGATCACCTGTGTCCATTCGTGTCCATTGTGCATTCTGAAGGACTTTGACAATTCCAGCTGTTGCGACACCCCGTAGGTCCACAAGTGCTACAGAGTGGCTCCAGGAACACTCTTCTGAGTTTAAACACTTCCACTGGCCACCAAACTCCCCAGACATGAACCTTACTGAGCATGTCCGGGATGCCTTGCAACATGCTGTTCAGAAGAGATCTCCACTCCCTTGAACTCTTACAGATTTCTGGACAGCCCTGCATTATTCATTATGTCAGTTCCCTCCAGCACTGTTTCAGACATTAGTCAAGTTCATGGCTAGTTACATTGTGGCACTACTGCATGCTCATGGAGGGCCTACATGATATTGGGCAGGTGTACCAGTTCTTTGGTTCTTCATTGTAAAGTATTCTTGTTTCAGTATCCCCAAGTACGCCACAAGCCTGTGACACTCAGAGCAACATTCTGGAATGCTGTATGGGATCTGCTGTTTGACTACAGGATAGGGCAGCCTGCCCCAAGTCAGGAGAGAGCTTGGTGGATACAGAAGGTGAGGCAGAGGGCATGGCATTCTAGGACTTGGAGGGTTCTATAAAATCTGGGAGGAGTGGAAATGCAAGTGACACTGACATAACAAAGGATAGGGCAGATCAAGGATTTGTAGGTGTGAAGGATGGTGGAAGGATGCAGTCCCCATGTCTGGCTGGACAGGAGTTTCAGGAGGGGGAGTCTATTGTGGAGTTTGTGTTGGAACCTAAGGAGATGGGGATCCAGGTGAGGTGATGGTAGAGGGTGAGGCCAAGGTATTTCAGGGTAAGAGTGTAGTGGATAGGACAACCATAAATGGTGAGGCAAAAATTGTGGAGCTGGAAGGAGCAGGTGATATGACCAATGATGATTGCCTGAGTCTTGGAAAGGTTGATGCGAAGGAGCCACTGGTTGCACCAGGCGGTGAACTGTTTGAGGTAGGTTCGAAGGGTACATTGGGACCGTTGAAGTGTAGCATAAAGAGCCAGGAAGGCGGTGTCATCAGCAAATTGGAGGACGTGAACAGCCAGGGAAGGTTTGGGCATATAGGCAGTATACAGGAAGTAGAGGAGAGGGGAAAAGGAGGAGCCTTGGGGCATGCCAGCAGTGAGATAGAAAGTACGGGAGTTGGTATTGTGGATAGTGACATAGCAGAGATGATGAGAGATCAAGAAAGCAATGAGATGTACGAAATTGATGGGGAGAGCATAGGTCTGGAGTTTAAAGAGGAACCCGGGATGCCAGACATGGTCATTGGCATTCTGGAGGTCAAGGGAAAGAGAGAGTGATGGGAATTAAGTTGGAGGGGAAGAAGATTGGTAAGGTTAAGGAGCTGGTTGTCAGCTGAGTAGGAGGGCCAGAAGCCACAATGATTAAAAGGTGGTGATGAAAATGGCGGGAGAGGACGGAGTCAAAGACCTTACTGAACATGGAGGTGAGGTTGATGAGGTGTTAGAGGGCTTTTTTTTGGATCTGGGGAACAGCAGGACACAGGAATTCTTCCACAGATCAGGGTAAAAGCCGGTGGAGAGGAGGACATTGTACAGGGTAGCAAGGGCAGCCACGAAGGAGCAGAGGCATTCCTTGAGGTGACACCATCTTGACCAAGGGCAGTGTTGCATTAAGAGCAGAGAACAGTGTGTGCAATGATGCGAGTGTTTATGTCAGATGGGGGGGGGGGGGGGGAGACTGATCCACGTACCACAAACTAGAGGAAAGTAACGGGACAGAGGTATCAGCGCATTCAAGGATGGTGGGGAAGAGGGAGTGATGAAAATGGGAATCGTTGGGAATGGAGAAAAGGGGTGGGAAGCAAAATGGTTAGTCTTATTGAGGTTGTCAGAGAAGGGGTGGTTGTCATGGAGAAGAGGATAATGTGGGGTAGGATGACTACCAATAAGATGATAGAAAGCAGACCAGTACTTGTAGGAGTTGACAGGGAGGGTGGAGTGGAAGTGTGTACATGTCTGTGGCCAGTCCGGCCGTTTCTCTGCTGTTAGGAGGTTACAGATGTGTCGTTGTAATTGCCAGTGGCAGAGGAGGGTATCCCAGTCACGAGTGTGGAGAAAGGAGCGGTAGAGCCTGACGGATTCACGGAGAAAAGGACAGCTCATGGAAGAAGCCTAGGGTGGTGAGGATGGATGAGTCTGATATGAACGTCGGCCTCCACAGCATCAGTGATGCTCTTCTGGAGGAAGGAAGCGTGATTGTGAAAGATAAGGCTGTAGCTTTTGACCTGCGAGACAGTGGATTCCCAGTAGGCATCCCAGTCAGTGAGGTGGTAGTTGTTAACAGACGTCAGAGGGGCAGCAGGGCCGGGGACTGGATGTTTTATTTTTCTTTATTGAATTTCGATTCCCCCCCCCTCCCCCCAGTGGGAGTAGGCAGGCTGTGACAGTTAATACGCTGCTCTACAGCCGACAGAAGAGTTAAGAAACGTAATCGGAAGATAACAAGCAATATAAACAAGAGCGATAAAATGGTGACGTTGTTAAAAACAGTATAGTGGCGGAAAGTTTTTGAATTTAAAATATAAAAGCAGGGCACTGACAATGCTAATGAAGACACATAGTAAGAACACAGGTACAATTTAAAAAACACAGCGACAGTCTGGTTTCTGTTCACAAGAGATAAAATATACAACTAGTAACTGTATGGTGGCTGTTCGCAACACTGACGGGGATGCACAACACTGAACATTCACTTAAAACAGCACTATAGTGTCGACAGGGCGGCAGATGGGGACGAGGGAGGATCTGCACAGTTGAGTGGGGAAGAGGGGAGGAGGCAAGGAAAAGAAGAAAGGAAACAGGGGAGCCAATGGAGGGAGAGGGCAGAGAACTTTATTCTGTAGGCGCTGTAGCCTCAGCATCTGGGACTTACTAATCATGGCCCATTCAGAGGAACCATTTATTAGTGAGGGTAGTACAATGGAGTGATACAGCCAGAGCCTGGTATCTTACTAAAATCAGCTCTCAGCTGGAGAAGAGCGGGTACAAGGCCCTAGTCAATTTTAATCCTTTATGGGCGATATATTCTGCGTGGCAGTGAAAAAAAGTTTCTTATCGAACCAGACACAGAGATACTTGGTATCTTGGGCTCACAGAACCTTGACACCCCCGATTGAGATGTTGTGGTGGAGTATAGGGCGCCGTTTAGCGAAATACAGTGTCGTAGTTTTGGCGCCATTGAGGGCAATCTTACTGCAGCGACACCAGGTGACTGTTGCATCCACTTGCCTTTGGAGGCGAACAATGAGTTGTCCAAGATAACAGCCAATCGTACAAAGCGCTGTGTCATCGGCATATTGTACCAAATGGCAGTGTCAGTTGATGGGCATGTCATTGACAAAGACATTAAAAGGAAGAGGAGACAGCTAGAGCCCTGAGGGGTACCACTAGACATGTGGCGTACACTGGAGCGCTTTCCCCACCGAACAATGAGGGAGGTCCTTTGGTGGAGCAAATAATCCACAATCTTAACGTAGGTGTCAGGGATGATACTTTGCATCAGCATCTTATATACCAGGTTGTCTTGCCAAATCTTATCATAAGTGTTCTGCACGTCCAAGAAGACCGCTGCCGGCGACATGCTGGAGTTAAAACCCTTGCAGATATGCTCCGTGATCCAGAGAACTTGTAGTTCAGCAGACAGGTGTTAGGTAAACCCAAACTGTTTGGAATGGATCATCCCAGTTGCTGCCAGAGGCTGGGAAATGCGGTAGAGTATGAGAGACTCCATGACTTTCGCCATGGTGTTCAAAAGGCTGATGGACCTGTTGTTGGTAGGGATCTTAGGGTCCTTCAAAGGCTTTGGGATCACAATAAGCTTTGCCTGTTTCCACTGTGGAGGGAAAAGGCCAGTCTGAAGACAACAGTTCAAGATAGATGGAGAATAGGACCAGGGGTTTACATGGTAGCCAACAGAGATGTTCGTTGACGATCCCATCCAGGCTAGGGGCTGAATTACCATGTTTCCTATGGACGATTTGGAGCATTTCTCCTCTGGATGTAAGACGAGGAGTGTAACGTCTCTTAGCAAAAGACATATTATGTAATAAAGAGAAAGCATTATGTGTCATGTTTTGTTCTTGTATAGAATTATGTACTGCTTTTTTTTTTTTAGATAATATCTGTGTCGGCGAGTACTGAAACCGCCACAGATGATACTTATTAAACATTAAACAAAGATGAGAATAGGTTACTAGTATAAATAGTAAAAAACGAACATTAATTTCTCTGTCGTCTACTTGTAATTACATGAGTAGGAAGAGCCTGTGACGTTATATTGTACGCTTGCGTAACGTTCTTTTGTCAAGATTGTGAGAGAGACGCCATTAGACACAGACTTGGAAAGGTGTGTAATTAATTGATTTGTTTAAATGTTTTGAATAGAGTTACTTAGTGAAACCTTGCATTATGATTTGTAATAAGCTTGCCTGCTATTTTATCCCATCCCTTTAAGACATTTTCAGTTATTTAAATATTATTCGTGGTACAGAGTTGCGCTACGAACGAACGAGCCGCTGCCGCGGCGCATTCAAACTGCATTAAATGAAATCTGTCATACCGCAAGGAAGCGGGCAGGTAATAGTGAAGAAAAATTATTTCTTTCAGCTTTCGGAATTGCAGAGCTGTGCGTAGTTCTGGTCTGGCAAACCTTATAGTAAAAACATCTTTTTCTCCGATAATAGTCTCATGTTCTCGTGTTAGTCGTGGTACTTATTGGTGTTTTACTGTTAACAAAAATCCACTGCAAATTTTTGATATTGAACAATCGTTGCTTACTGTAACATCAGTATTGATAACAAAGTAATTTTCATTAACCTTTTCAATAACTATAAAGTAAGGAAGATATGTTGAACTTTATAGTGAGTTACAGTAACGAAAAAATGTTTCTTTAATAGAAAGCCAGATCCAGAAGAATAAGAACATAATATATTTTGTTTTGTTGAAAATTAATGATCCAAAGAAAGTCACAGCACAGCATCACTAAAAGGTATTTCGGGGCTCTTTTCGTAGTAACATATTTTATTTCATATATTAGTTGTTACACGAGTAGTAATAAAACAAAGCAAACAATAATAGAGCCTGCGAAAGGAGCTATAAGCGATGGTCTGTTTTGGAAGGCAGCCACAGCCCTCAGGATATCTTGGTCATCCTGGAGTTCATCAGGCGTGGAGTCCACAATGAGCAGTTGGTTTTGGGCCTCAAATGCATCTGCCAGAGTTTCCATCACATGGAGGGTATCATACGTGAGACCAGCGTCCGTCTGGATGGGGTGGTGGGTTCGCGAGGTGGTACGACAGAGGGCTCAGACGACTGTCCAGTCCGATATATGATGGAGGAGAAATGTGGACATCCTATCCTCCCACTGTTCCAACTTCCAATCCGCTAGGTAACGACCAAACTTCCTTTGGAGATGCTTGATTCAGTGCCTGTCCCAAAGGTCACAGTATTGTTTCCACTGGTGGTGGTAGCAGTTCTTCTGCATTTTCAGTTCACAATAGAAGGGAGGTAAATCATCCAATGAGGTTAGAGCCCCAGGAACGAGGGAAGTGGAGACTTTTACCATACGCTGGATTTTCGAGGTGAGGTAGTCAACCACACGAAAAAGATTGGCAGGACTCATCATGTCTAGGTCTGGCCAGGTGCTGTTTTTGAGGATCCTTGCAAATTTCTCCCAATCAGTAACTGTGACAGTAGAACAGATGTCAAAGGACAATGCAACATCGGTAAGGTAACATGGTCAGAAGTTAGGTCATGTACTGTTTCCAAGGAAAACTGCACCACAACATTTTTAAAAATGGCCACATCCAAAACGTCTAGTTGGCAGTTGGAGCAGACTGGCATGTGTGTAGGAGTGTGAGGGCCATAGATGGGCATCGCCAAGGTATCTTCAAGATCAAGGAGGAGGAGACTTTGTGATTGGCGACATGAGAAAGCCACACTGGATGTTTGGCATTGAGATCAGCCCCAATGATAAGCTCATCAAATGACGTCAGCTAGCAGAGATCTACCTCAAGGAGGGTTTGGTTAGGGTTCAAATAAGTTGCAGCAAAAGTGATGGCCCCAAGGCAGGTGGAGTCATTCACAGCTGTGGCCTCTATGCAGTCCACTGGATGAAGAGCCTCTTGGTTGTGGAACAATGCATTATGGAGGAACACAGCTATGCATCCACCATGATGATTGAGCCAATCAGTCCGATAGCAGACTATGTTGCATAGGCGAACACGTCGGTTGGCTTAAGTTGTGTTTCAGTAACACGGAGAATATCTAGATGGTAGTCATGAATGAAGGGATTCAGTTCAGTCTTCATCCTTTTGATACCACTGGCATTAAGGATGCAGACGACGAGATCCCTAGGGGGATGGAGGTCGTTTGTTGGACGATCCACCATTATAGTAAGATCTGACTGAGTACTTCAACCAGGGTGATGACCTTCATGAGATCATCGTCCAACCGCCGGATTTTTTTAACCATGCCACGAATAACCGCCCTGATGCAGGGTTCCGTGAAAAAAGAGACTAAATGTAGGATTTCTCACAAGTCGTCCCGAAAGGATGTGTCGGCTTCCAGAGCTGGGGGTACATCGCGGGTGGGTTGCTGGACCCTGCGACAAGCAGGTGCAGGAGTTGGCGCAGGCAGAGGAGGTATCACCCTGACAGGTTGAGCCAGTTCAGCAGGTGGTCATGAGGATGCTGCAGCTGGTCTTTTCATTTGGTGATCATTAGCACCCACCACAGGAGATGGAGATCGAGCCACATCAGCAAAGGCAGGCATTTGGGACTGAACCGAAGGAGGCTCCTGTGTTGCAATTGCAGCTGGAGTCTGAACATCAACCATCTGAAGTACCTCAGGTTGGCTCTGGACGAGGGGGAAATGGATATGGTCTTGCAGGGTGGAGGCAGTCTATTCGACCGAGGTTTATTCCTGTGATGGCAGGAACACTTTAACGTCTTTTGATACATAGGGCAACCCTTCCAGGAGGCCAGATGGTAGGGGCCATGAGAAGTGCTCTGACATCTGGCACACATGGGCTTTTCCAAGGCTGGGAGGGTGTACATTTCCGATGCATGCAGTGCAGCACACTTGACACACAGCAATGGGTTGGGTTGGGTTGTTTGTGGAAGGAGGTCATTGGTCTCATCGGATTAGCAAAGGACAGGGAAGGAAGTCAGACATGCACTTTCAAAGGAACCATCCTGGCATTTGCCTGGAGCAATTTAGAGAAATCACGGAAAACCTAAATAAGGATGGCCAGACGCGGGATTGAACCGTCGTCCTCCCGAATGCGAGTCCAGTGTCTAACCACTGCGCCACCTCGCTCGGTACACAGCAATGGCAAGGAACAATAATTAGCAGTGTGGCACAAGCTCTGGCACCAATAGTAAATGGAGGGCAGAGCGTGGCCTCCATAGGATTCAATGCGCACTTTAGTGCTCAGAAGATACCGAATTTGGTACACCCTTTCAGTATCATCCCTTCTAGAGAGGGAGAGCACATGTGTGGAAAATGGGATTAATCTCCGGGTCTCAGAGTCCCTCTTGCTGTATTGATGGACTAAGCGGTCCATAAAATTGAGACAGAGCAGTTCGCTCCTGACAACCACTTCCGTAACTTTAGGTGGCAAGTCTTTAATGACAATTTTCATCTTCCTGTCAACAGAAACTCGATGAATGTAGTAACGTATTGCCTGTGATTTGATGAAGTCAAGCACAGTAAGGTAATCTCTGCTATCAAGGAGATAATGGACATGGTCCTTCTGAAAGACAGCACGCAATTGGTCACGCATGAGGCTTTGCAGTTCAGTGTTCAGCTTTAGGTCATTATTTGGATGGCACACTGCAATTGTAGGGGTTTTCTCCTTCTGCATTGGCGCAGACACTGGAGCCTTAGAAGAAGAAGGAGCGCGATCCACTTCCATGGCATCATCAGGTATGGCTTCACTTTGAGCGGGTGTGTCAGATATGGAACCACCGCTGCCGTGAAAAGCGCGTTTGGATGTTCTGTGATGGTGTGGACTCACAGGAGTCAAGTCATCAGAAGGCCCGTTAGGCCGGGTACACGGAGTAGATGCAACAGCGCTCGGTAGGGCTGCAAATTGGTGGTGCTGACGGGGCAGCCTGAGAGGAGAGATTGCAGCATGTGCGACTTTCCCCGGAGGGGAGGCATCTGGGGCACAGCCATCGCCACTGCAACAGGCATGTGTGGACGAGCAGTAGGATGTCTGGTGACAGTGTGATCGGTCAGGGGTTAAGGCCTCAGAAGGCCCTTCCGGTTGGTGACGGGAAGTGGACGGAGCAACCCAAAGAGGTGGGTCCAAGCGGAGGTGAGTTACAGCAGGTGTCTGAGTCGACAGGAAATGACAGTTGGCGGGTGAGAGGTCAACCACCAGGCGAGCAGGTGGACTGTCAGACAAGGGTGGTGATGGGTGTTCCCACATTCGGGTTACGGGAGAGGCACTCTTGCATTGGTGTCAGTACTGGAGGAGACCAGAGACCTTTTGCGTTCGGCCCGCCATGCACGGTCCTTAGCCCATTAGGAGCTGGTAGTATGGGCACCACCGATATCACACATTGCCACGCAGGCTGGTGGACGAGTCGCCTTGCCGCAGCCTCGAGGGCCGGGCGTTATCCATAAGAAACCCTGGATGTAACAGTGTAGTCAGGGTGGTATCTACAACAACGCCGAAAAAGACACACACCACAGGTAACGCCTAAGAATGCAGTAACAAATCACATCGGATGAAATGACAACACAATGCTGTAGAGAATACTCGTGAACGTAACGAAAGGTCTATGCACACAATCACAAGGAAATATGCAGTGAACACTACAGGACTCCGACCCGTACTTGAGGGACTGGGGTTTGGAAGAGGGAGTTGGTTGAACGTCACTCCGTTCACTTGTTCAGTAACAACTGTGAACTCTAGCGTCTTGTAGTCAGACATACACTCTATCTGAATACGAAAACTTCAATGCTTACATTTTTTCGATATAAATCTGTTAAGTAATAAATCGTGGATATGTGCCGATGAAATTTCTCTGTAAGAAAACAACTCTACCAAAAACTCTGTCAACGCATTTTGTGTGTGCGTGTGTGTGTGTGTGTGTGTGTGTGTGTGTGTGGTGCTGAAGTCTGATCAACTACATTGAGTTTTACTTCTATAGGGAATGGAAAGAGTAAAAATTTGTACTTTATTTATTTATTCTTGTATCAGGTTCAGTTTGGGCACACAGAGGGGTCCTTTAAGTTGCTGCTTTCGGTTTGTGTTTGAAAACAGTGTGTAGAAGTGCTAAAGGACTTTATGTCCGTAAATTATGTAGAGTTACGTAGGGTTAACATTTACGGTTGCTCAATTACTATGCCTTTGGTACTTTATATTTGTGGTTGCATGAGGATTCTACCATACCTACTGTGCTGAGTTGATGTGTACTGTCGTGTATCATATCCAACTTCTGACATAAGGTTCGTGCCATCTCCTTGACCTTGTCTGAGAGATCCACCACTGCGATCCAGTGATCCGTAGTAGGCATCTGCTTTGCATAACCTGTAACTTCTTGTAGTTAGTATCACACATAGTACCCCAGGAGGTCGATCCATACAAAATAGATGATTTGATTGTGGCACGGTACAGCTGGAGATTCGTGTGTTGGCCGTGGTACAAGCTCTTCAGAAAGGGAAGGAGGGCACCCAGCAATTTGAGGCCAGACGTCTTCTTCTCCGTTATGTGATTACTGTAAAGCAGTTTGGCATCCAGATGCACTCCAAGGTGTTTTACAGTTGTTGCACAGGGGAGTGGCTGGTCTGATATCAAGAAGCTTTCATTGACAATGTGTCTGTAACGTATGAAGACAATAACTTTCGTTTTCTCTGCATTGACCGTTATTTTGTTCCTGTAGTTCCAGTGGTCCACTAAATCTAGTTTGCGCAGCATCCGTGTGAAGAGGTTGTCCATTCTGGTTCCTACAGTCAGGAGTGCTGTGTCGTCGCCATAGAAACTGCCAGTAACATGTGACAGCGTCGGGAGGTCGTTGATGTATAAATTAAACAACAGTGGAGATATGATCAATCCTCATGGAAGTCCTTCAAGGACCGGCCATGTTGTTGAATTCTTGTCGTCAATGTGGACATATAATGTGCGATACTGGAGAAAATTGTCGAGAGGTTTCAAATAGCAATCCGGCAGGGGAGGAGTACATCGGACTTTAACGATCAAGTTGCGTCGCCATACTTTATAGTAAGTCTTCTCTATATCGAGACGTTTTTTCTTCTTGAAATTGTCTTAGGTAGATTCCGTGATGCGTAGTAGTTGTAACTGGAAGCCAAACTGCTCCGGTCGGATGGTGTTGTGTTCCACAAAGATGTCCAACATGCGTTTCAGTAGGACGCATTCCAGTACCTTTCCCAGCGTCAGCAGTAAGCTTATGGGTCTGTAGCTGTCAGGGTGTGAGAGATCCTTGCCCGCTTTTGGTATTGGCACTATTCTGTCAATCTTCAATGCCTCGGGGAAGTATCCAATCCTGCGGCAACTGCTCACTATCTGGGTGAGAAGCATGACTGGCTTTCTTGGTAGGTGTTTCGATTCTGTATTGCCGATTCTATCTGTTCCAGGTGAGGTGTGTTTGGTATACTTGATAATCCTCCGCACTTCCTCTGATGTTGTCAGTTGGGGCATAGTATTAGTCGAGGCGTCCCTAATAGCTTCCCATTCCTCTGCTGTGTCCTCCTCTCCACAGTGCAGTGAATCATCTTCATCCTCCACAGAGCGCGTAGTCATCTGTTGTTGGTATGTATCCACACACAGCCCCACCTGTGCCGATGAGTGGCACAATAGGTCATGGGGTCCTTGAATTGCCCTTTTGGGGGGGGGGGGGGTAGCTGTTTGCTGTCTGAGACTTTTAATTATTCATCATTCATCTTTGGTGTGTGATAGAAAGTTCTTCATTCGGGGTTCCCACGTGTGTTGCTTCCAGTCCTAAACTTCCTGCTGGAGTTCTTGGGTTAGTCTATGAGTCTCCCATCTATCATCAAGATGGTGGTAACGGACCCATTGTTTCCGAAATGGATTGCGTCTTGTCTTAAGTTCCTGGAGTGGTGGTGGAAACTTGTCATAATTGACTTCTGGTTGCAGGCACTGCATCAGTGCCCATTGTTTCGCACTGTTAATCTTCTTTGTGAGTACTCCGACTGCCAAATCAATTGCTGCTCTGGTAGTAACAACCTAGTTTGGTCGCACATTGTTGTTTTGGTAATATGGAACTGCTTCCAGTCATAAGTTCTTGTCATCGGCGGTGGGAGTTGCAGAGGGTTCTCTCTCGATGAGTCCTAACACTGGTCTGTGGGCCGAGGAAAGATCATCCAGCGTCCGCAGATGGAGACTTGGGTTGATGTTCTTGATTATGGTGATGTCCAGAACATCAGGGCCTTGTGTTTAGACGTAGGGTATCCTCATCAGTTCCCATGGGTCGTAGACAGAAAGATGTAAATCCTCAACCAGTGCAAACAACATATGTCCTTTTGGATTAGTCTTACAGGAATTCCAGGCAACATGTTTACTATTAAGATACCCTCCAAGGAGGATCTTGTCGTAACGCTCTGTAACTGGGTAAAGATCTTCTGGGTGGAGAGGATTCTTTAGGCTATGGTAACTTGCAATATACGTCATCTTTTCAAGCGCCATGTGGATTGTTACTGCCATGGCCTCTAAAGTCTGGAGTTGGGGTAATGTTCTGGGTGGTGACGAATGAATTTTTTGACGAGAGCTGCGCTCCCTCCACCCCATTGGTCCCATCTGTCAGGTTCGGTAGATGTGAATGTTGCTCAAGGGGAGGTCAGTTGGCTCTTGGAGATGTGTTCAGAGACAAATGCTATGTCCATCCTGTGTCGATGTAAGAAGTCCGTGATGACTGTTTTCTTCAGTTTCAGGCCATTGGCATTCCAGAAGCATAAGTTTAGATTCCTCGTGTGATGCTGACTATCCGTTTAGGGTGTCAATACGCTTTCTACAAGCGAGAGAATAGACGTCAGCTTCTGCTGTAGGGCGGTGAGTAGTTGAACAATGTCCGTTAACGCTGGTGTAAGGGTGGTCGACCAGGCAGGTGATGTCTCTGCTAGTGTTGGTGCCAGTGGACAGACATATATTGCTTCGGAGTAAGAGCACTGTTGTCTTTGCCAGTTGTGGTCCAGAGGCGATTGTTTCCACAGGGAGAGGTGCCGATTGTTGTCGGATGGCCTGAAATGCCGCCTTGGCTGAGTTCTTGACAATCATAGGCCGTTGTGGGGTCGACTTCTTTGGTGTCCTTCCAGTATATTTCCGTAGGAATTCTTGAAATTTGTGGCAGCCACGGTAGGTCGCTGGATGTTCTTGCTCACAATTGACGCACTTTGGGGGCGCTGTCCTAGGATGGGCACAATTCGATGATTTGTGGAAGCCTCCGGAGTGGGCTGGCATGCTGCAGTAGTTCGCCGTATGCTCGAAACGTTGACAATGTCAACAGTGAACTGATCCTTCTTTGCTATTATAGGGCCCAATTAACACTCGTGTGTACAGAAGGCACTTGATATCATATATCATGTCACTGTCTTATCCGGATGTGTGGCTGACTCGGTACACAGGCTGCAGTATCAGTTGTTTCGTCTTCTCGTTGTGTTCCTTAAACTGGTAGACTTGTAGCACTTTGAAACATTTCCTTGAGGGCGTAGTAAAGTTGTTGTTCGGTAACCTCCGGCAGGAGTCCTTTGACAATTAATTTCAAGTCTCTGGCGTCAGTTGCTTGGTACGTAAAATATGAGAAGCTGTGGGTCGTGAAGAACTTAATTGCACGTCTTTGGTCTTCGGAGGACTCAAAGTTGTATTTGATGCGTGCATTTTGGAATATAGCTTTAAAGTTGCCCTCTAGAAGGCCGTTGAGCGTTTCTTTGAGGTGAACGTAATCCTTCACGTAATGAATAGTGACTTGGGGCACTATGCGAAGCACATTCTTGTCTCCGTCCACCGCTTCTGCGGCACTAGAAGTTTGTTCCTGTGGCTTGTTGGCGGGTGATGGAGTCCCAGCTTAGCCGGGTTGGCTAGATCCTTGGCTATTGTGTTGCTTCTGCGCCGTTTGTTGTATACGAGCGTAAAGTCCCCCTCTACGTGTGGGGAGTCGTCGCCGTTTTCTGCTGCAAAGGCCCCTGCCATTTCCGCGTCGTCCTATGTTTGGTGGCAGTGCTGTGATTCGACATCCGAGTCCATAGCTGGAGATGCCAGACAGGTGTCGTTATTCTGCTCTTGCGTTTCCCGTGAATAGCAGATAAGGCATTGTATGTCCTTCAGTGTTTCTTTGTCCTCCTCACAACATACATCGGATCTTCTGCCGTAGACCAGGCGGTCGTCTTCATTGCTGCTTCCGTCGTGGTGTGACGTAGGGCCGACGTCCGAATACGGTTCTGTCGTGTGGTGTGTAGTCCTCCGCGGTCGAATAGCGCCTGTCCATCGTCGTTCTTGACGTTCTGTCCTGACATGAACCGGTGCCGTAGCCTGGGTCGTCAACCTGGGATCCGTCCTGTGTGGAGCGGCGGTCCAGACCCAACCGACCGACCAGCGGCCAACTCAGGCGCGTCCGAGGCGGCTGCCCCTGCCGCGCGCGCATCATCCTCGCTCGTTGGTATCGCACACGCAACTGTCTGGCAAAGCATTCGAGAACACCAGGTGTAGCTCAAGTAGTTCATGCAAAACTCTGTAGATGGCGAGCTGAATACACGTCAGTATGAGCTCATTAAATATTTAACTTTCTTTTTCACAATATAAGAGTCCACTGCATATTTTGCAAACATTTAGAGTTAAAATTCTAAAGTATAATGATGAATGAAATGTCAGTTGTTACGACTAAGAGAAACTGTGACGACCTGATGCGTTCTTGATGTCAGTAGACTTTGAATTCTACTATAAGTAGAAGCCTCTACTCGTATGCATTTCCCTTCTCTCCCTCCCTCCCCTCCCCTTTCTCCTTGGGCTTCCACTCCCCCTACCCTCCCCCTTCTCCTCCATCCCTCTCCTCCACTGGCATCTTCCCCTCCCCCTCTCTCTCCTCTTCCCCACACCTTTTCCCCTTGGCAGGCCACGACTCTGCTGTCTTCCATCAGTTACTTTCATCGTCCTACGCCGAAGACCATCGCATGTGTTTGTGCCTCGACTCTCCTGCAGTGTGTTTGTGTTTCGTCGTTTGTGCTCCGCTGGTTCACGTGTGGCCATCTGCCATCTGCGTTTGTGCACCGTGTTTCTCCGCTTTTATCCATTGTGCTACGCACGTGACCGACTCCGTTTTAACTCTGTTTTGTCTACTGTTTGTACCCCGCCGTCTTGATTGTTTTTATATCTCACTCATCTCTGTTCTGTGTATACTCTGAGGCCGAAGAGCGGCATACTTGGTCCGCTGCCGGCCTACCTGTTTGTCACAGGTATTAAAATCACAATAAAGGAAAAAAAAAAAAAAAAAAAAAAAAAAAAAAATCGTATGCATTGACACGACAATTTTGCATTTTTACTATTTTCTCGAGATAGGGTTAATTTTAATTAATTAACCCCCTATATATATAATGCAAACATAATTTCCCTACTGATCTCTGTGTCGAATTCCATTTCACCCACACATTCAGGTTGTAAGACGTATGAAAATTCGATAAAACTGGTAGAATACAATTGAGGTAGTGTACACTTAGCTGGCTACGAACATATCCTTACAAGTCTTTGAACAGTTGTAGTCGCAGCTGTGCCTTAGAGAAGGCACAATCTAGTGCAGGCCCGTTCAGCCAAGTTAGTGAATTCATGGCGAGCGAGTGGCTGCCGCTCTGACATCGGCTATCGGCTACCCTGCAACCTTCCTCACACGAGTTTAAAGGAATTAGTCAACCAACAAGGAAGACTGGAAGCACGTAAAGTTTTAGAACTGTATGGCAGACCTCAGATTTTAAATTTGTCCCATTTGCCTCACAATATTGCAGCAACTTAGCACGAACCTTTGTTGCTCATTGTCCCAATTGCATTACCAAGCAGGGTCCCTTCCTGTTCCGGAACGAAGCCGAGTGTCCTTGAAATTCAAACGCCAGCATTAAAGTAATAACATTCCATTTCACTGCTTTAATTTCAAAGTTCAGTTAAGGTATTCATAGCTGGCTACGATATTTAGATCACACAAGCACAAATTAAGACTGTGAGTTTTGTTACCATATTTTAGTTTACCTGGGACTGCAGCTCAGCTTGGTACGTACTAAATTTTACTATTGTTAAATGTTCAGAATCATTTAATTCAAGTTCAAAGTTACATCTTTTATTTCTAAATTGCGTAGATTCAAGTAGCTTTTGAAATGATTGTTGAGGTAGCCCAAGACTAACCTTATTTTATTGAATTTCGTAGTGCTTCAGAAACAAAGTTCACTATTAATTTCAGTCACTAAATTAACTTTAAATTTTCCTGTTTTATTAATTCTTTTGCTAAATTAAGTCAGAGTGTAGCGAAATTTATTACTTCTGACAAACATTCAGTTTTCACACAACACTTGTCAACCTTCAGTTGCCATGCTTTTAGTGCTAAATATATGTGTATTAATCTTTCATTTTCAGTTATTATAGTAGTTGTCTATGGGACTTAACGTAACGACCGCACATTTACTTTCTTTATTAACTTTACCCCTTCTCAAAATTAATTTCCACCCATTTCATTTGCATTTTTCCTTTCATTTAGATGTAACCCTTTCCTCTCTGTTAACCGACAGATTAACTTCAGTGACGGTTGCTTTTCCCTAATTTCCATTAGGTACCCGCAGTTTAATTTTTCACTGTCATTAAGGCCGATAAGTGAGAGGGAGGTTAAAGGGTGACTGAGACGTGTACCCAATGGCACCCCATACCATCATTCCGGGTGATATGCCAGTATGACGATGAAGAATACACGCTTCCAATGTGCGTTAACCGTGACGTCACCAAACACGGATGCGAGCATTATGACTCCAGAACCTGGAGTCATCAGAAAAAATGACGTATTGCCATTCGTGCACCCAGGTTCGTCATTGAGTACACCATTGCAGGTGCTCCTGTCTGGGATGCAGCGTCAAGGGTAACCGCAGCATCTTCTTCCTGTCGGCTAAATTTCGTGTCTGTAGCACATCATCTTCGTGGTGTAGCAATTTTAATGGCCAGCAGTGTATATTTCAGTGACTGTACTACATCTTCGGCTTAGTTACTTACATACTGAAGATATTCCTGGCGTTTTTGCTGTTCTGATCAGGATATAGCACCTTGTGAAAGCTTTCATTCCCGTTCCAGTACATGTGTGCATCTCCTCAGTCAAACATCTTCACCTCCGACCGTAATTTTTCCCTGGTTTTTCTTCTAGACAGCCTGCTTCTCGCTACTTCAGAGCTAATTTGTAATGAATGACTGCTTCCCTTGGTTTTCACCCTCTTTTCTGGAGATCAATATATTCGTGTTCTTGAGTTACAGCAATAAAACTAACTATTGGGTTAAACCAGTTGGTCAGTGACTTATACTACAATAACTTGTACATTAATACACTACTATACTTTTTCCGTACAATTTTCGAATATATATTTTATCGTCTTCTAAAACGAAGCTAACGAGATGTTCACGAAGTTATTTTTTGTTTTTCACGAAAACCTGGACGATGGAGGAAACAGTGTCCCAAAACTTCGCTAAAACATATTACATTACCGCATCCTTTGCGTATGAGATTTAGACAGTAAGTTAAAACCTTCAAAAATTTTAGCTCTGCCCACTGATAGCAATTTAATTTACGAGGTTCATACTACAGGGCTTCTTAAATGTGTAAGTCAAGTATCTTTTACACTTTGTATCACTACCAGCCTTGATATGAAACAAATCAACGTCTTGCCATGTTTTTCGCTATCTCCACCCTTTGCTCTCTTGTGGCCTTCTGTTAGACATGAACGTCAGTTACATCCTCCAAAAGGTTATAAAGCCTGTCCGCAATGTAGTTACTGATAAACACAATGCAAATCATCACTCATAAAAATTATCGCAAATTAACACAACCCAATCTAAAAGACGCCCAAAAACAAAAAATACGAGCAAAAAATCTTCCTCGCTTTTCGGCAAATCTATGATAAAAAGTGTGTTAACAATGTCTTTATAACTTTCTCACTGTTCTATATAACCGTCTAAAATAATCATCATTCGGATGAACCATGTGTGTATAACTTCTTTAATTTAGAAGGTATCACACAGTTAACAAATACTAGAATTATTCATAAAGAGAGTTTCACTGGGGCCGATAACTGAGACATGATTCCCTGGAAATTTATTGGAACAGCTCCCGTTATTGTTGGGATACTTATCAAAAACTTTCGACGCCTAATTGGGACACCTTTCAAACCGTGGAATCAGCTCTTGTATTTCCTACCGAGTGGAGTCAGTTTTTTTTCCTCTGCTTGGTTGAAATTATGTATGAAAGTCTCCGCACCTCACACAATCGGCTGATTTCACCTTCTTCGCCGTTTTCAAGTGAATAATGCGTGTACATAAATCGGAAAAACCCTTGGCTGCTTATGTTCTGAAGTTGATTTAGCAATACACGCTGCATCTCACGTCACACATACGTGTTGCTGAGGCAGCGTTCAAATAACGACTCTTTGAATTCCTTGGATATCAGTAATCTGGGAATGGTACTAGTCTGATGACAACCATTTCTTCACTTTCGTTGATCCGTCAGAAAATATGGGAACGGGTGGAAGCCAGATCAGTATTATGGGTCATGTGATCAAACACATCTCAGCAGAACCGCCTACAGATTTCATGCGGACAAACTTTTGTTAAGGCTCCACAAGCCTTCTCAGCCCACTGGAATTAATTATCACAAACACTGATTCTTCAAAGCGTTGTTTTACATTTGAGGAGTAGATAAATGCTACTTGCGCACTACACTGCCAATAAATTATTTATCAGTAGTATTCTCTGTATTTGGATAGATACTAATATGAGTACACACAATAATAATAATTACAGTTACTAAAAGAAAGAAACCCACCATTCAGTGAAAAACCTTTCCAAACGTAGGTCGTTACCTTGATTTAAAAAGTAAGGTTAAAAAGTGCCATTGTCAGCCGAAAAATTTCGGAGAGCTGTAGCTGAAACTTTGAATCTTCTATTCTTACATCTACACCATGTAAGCTCATTTTAGAAGCACGTTCATGCTCTGTTTATAACAGTGCTACATGATTATGTTTCTTTTGCCTAAAGTTGATCTTAAATGATTTCTGATTAATGTTAATTCACTAAACCCTTTCTCACCTGAAGCAACAGTCACTAATAAGGTAATAATAAACCTGAGTGCATTTCAAAGTTCAGGAAACACAAAGTATAAGCTCAACTTATTAATTTAATTTAGAAGACAAATGGAAGCGTTTTGTTCTTTGTTGTCTTTGCCAAATACAGTAAAGTAGCTACACTCACTGACTTAAAATTTTTTATTTTTTTTTAAATGAGATTATCGCTCAGATCTTCAGGATAAGTCCCAATTTCTTCATTGTATCTTTATCATCGAAAGTGGTTATCATTCTGAGAATGGTTTGAAAAGTTGCACAAATATGTCTCATGTCTTAATACCAATTATCTGACTGAGAAAGAACAGTGTCTGTGATTATGTCAAAAAATCTCTTTTTGAAATCGTTACTCTTCAGTTTCACCTAGGAATGTGACATGTGCTCCACTAACGCTGCAGTTAGATTCATCAAAGAATACCTTCCTTTCACTTTCTCTCATTTTTGAAAAATCTGTCTCATTCTCAATTTCAGTAACCATTTTTTTTATCTTTGCTTAAGAATTCAAGCCAGAGAGCTCTTACATCCGTTTCTATGGCAACCATAAGAGCTTTAATACTTTTTATTATATGTCATGGGAGATGTCTTTCGACTGAAGACTCCAACTTCTTACATTTATTTGATCTAAACTCTAAAATGACCATCCAAATGTTCAAGAGAATAAATGTTCAAAATTGGAGAAATAATTGATGCGCCCATTTACTTCTGCTATCCCGTCACTATGCAAACTGTGTTGACTTATTACTATTACTTCTACTAATTTTTCTTGTGTAGGGTTCACAACCTCAGTTTTTGTGCTCCATCTTGTTTCAAACATACCATGAAGAGATCTACTGACAATGCATTTAATAATCCTTCCCATCTTTGTGGGCTTGCAGTCAAGAAATTGGACAACTGCATAATATACTCACTGCTTCATTACTACCTATAGCATGTAACTGCACAAAGTTCAGAATTTGAGCAGCACAAGGAGAATATGTTGCCAGCAGATAAACGTCTCTAATCTTTGATTGTATACCTTTTATTTGCCCAGCCATATGTGATCTATCATCAAAGCACTGACCACAACAGTGATGTAAATCAATTTCATGCTTGTTAAATACATCTATGACGGTGTTAATAACTGCACCGCCTGTCTTTTTCTGCAAATCAATCATACTTTTAACATAAACTGTTTATTCTCTTAAAATGGGTCGTATTTAGCCAATAATTCTCTTAAGCTGAAGAAGTCACCATTATCTTGTTCCACGTTCTGGTGGCTACTTCCTCTGGAAGGCAAATTTCGCAAAGCTAACAAGATAGTAACTGTTCCAGCGTATCGTTCAGCAAAGAAGGCGGTGAGACGACGCCAGCCAATAGCCCACTGACAAGGACTGCACCACGACAGGGGTGCCCTCTAGCCTAAGACGATACAAGCGCCGCTCCTCCCAGCCTCGGGCGGACAGTGTTAGGACAGTACTAGAACTAGCCTCGCACAGAGTGTTGCCATAGCAGTTACGTGTGGTCCATATCAATTGCAACAGCTCTTGGTGGCCAGGCATAACGATTTGATTCACGGATCCAGTTATATAGCTCCTTCTGTGTATAGCGATTTTACGACTATGACGTGTAGGGTCTGAAGATGCCATCGATGTATGCCGATACTGGCAGCACATAAGAAGTTCATAAAATAAATTACATACGGCTGTTGGTAAATTATTGCTTTAAGAAATACTTGCCAGCCGTATTCCCATGGCCTATAATGGATCAACGAAGATGATCGTTGAATGTCACCCATTACTTGCGACACCATTGTAAATGCAAATTTAAGTATTGTCAATCTCCTTATTTGTAATAAAAACTATGAATGTGAGTTGCTTGAATGGTTGAATATCGAATGCAGCATCCTTTAGGCTCCCTATACGAGATGAATGGGCAGGATACTGCGTTTGGCTACGAGTATCCGCAGAACACGGTGTCAGATGGCTACGGAATTTTCTGTTTTTGTTGCTGGCGTCTTAATTCTCTCTTGTCTTTCCTTTCTAGGGGCGTTTATTTGCTTAAACAGTTTCTTGTCGTTTTTGATAAGCAGTGTTTTCATGTGGGCATTGCAAAAAATTTCTTTGCGTGTTTTCCTTGTCTGTCTGTTGCAATTGCGTCTTCCAAAATGCCCACCCCGCCTCTCTCGCCCCCGCCTAGGCGCCACAGCCGCAAGCGTTAGATGCCAGACAGTGAATGCAGATGTTTCAGTTCCAGACGCAACGGATATCACCGTTACTCAACATGATGCAGCACTTACTGGCCAGAGCTGCGCGCCCGAGGGGACAAGCACCACCTACTACTGCTGCTATACCACCTTTTCGACAGTATAGTGAACAAGAAGAGGAATGGCTTGAGTTGTTGTCCCAATGTGAAGCCCACGTCATCGCCCACAATGTACCAGATACTGTGAAACTTCCCAATCTATTATGAACAGCAGGAAGTGCAGTGTTCACATTAATTCAAAAACTCTTTGCTAATGCCACTCGGAGTGAACTTACGTTTGGTCAACTGCGACAATTATGAGATTCTTGGGAGTGTATCAAGAACGATAATGAATTTGGAACCACAAAAGCGAATCATACAAAGACAGAAATTTTAGAGATGCTGCATTAATTGAAATAGTAAACGGTTCGCTTGAATATGTACCTGGAATTGATATACCTACAACAAAATTAAAAATTCGAAGCATTCGAAATGCTTACATGAATGAACATAAAAAAGTACTAAAATCACTTAAGAGTGCTGCGTCTACAGGCTGTATTTATAAACCCAGCCTTGCTTGGTTTGAAGCTGCAGACCGGTTCTTAAAACATGTAGTCGAGACAAGAGAGACGAGAAATTTACATTTATTTACATTTACATTTTACATTTATTATGTTTCCAGACATCTTATTTAGTAATATGTACAGCCGTTTAATTGGCTGAGACAGGTGACGCCATTTTGCAAACGGCGCAATTACGAAGAATTTGTGGCGTCCTGTGTGAACGGTAGCTCACAGCGCCACTCCAGAATGACTTAACTTGTGGCGAAACTTCCGTTGCGTGTGTGAACCCGGCTTTAGGGTCAATTCACACTGAAATGGCGTGGCGCGGACGCTTGATAGGGGTGTGACGATGTTTCGCGTCACCTCGGTGTTATCAAATCAGGCAATCCACACGGTCGCCTCCCTTCGTGGTCCACGCCACGTACGTTTGTCGCCACGAGTGGCACGCCTAAGGGACGTGAGACGCATACTTCTACATGGCGTGCTCCGGATTTCATTACTTTCAAGTTTTAAAATGCGGAATGACCTACAGCTAAACTAAGGTTTTGTGAAATAATAGAAAACTATCCTGTTTTATGATCATAATCGTGCAGACTATTGCAATCGTAGAGTGCTAGACAAAGCATGCCAGAATATCGCTGGAGAACTGAGTGAAACAGGTCAGCGACAAAATCTCATTATGAACTAAATTGTACACGATAGTGCATAACTGAATCGTTCATCCCAACAACGTAGTAACAAAAATAAACAACTTTTACAGGAGAAAGAAAAAAACACTGTTTTATGTTTACCTGTTTGGGATTTCTTGATGCGGGCAGTGTATATGAGGTAAAAACTCATTCTGCATCTTTTTGTAAATAATAATTATCACATAATTACTTATGTTATCGTTGAAAAAATAACAATTTTATAATATTTTTCTTGACGAACGACGCTGCGCTGCTGAAACACACAGTGTTACTTATTTGCTGAAATATAAAGTTTATTTTGAGAAAGGACAGCAGCACAGGTCAAAATACATAATGTTTGTTGCAGTACAGATATGCACAAACAGCAGTAGATGATACCCAAAAATTTCACAGTATTCACATTGCAATTATACTAAAGATGTACAATAAGCATCACATTTCTGATCTCAGCCAATGGATTTTCCGAAACAGATGTACTAATCCTCTGTTCACTTAGTATTTGTCATAGAAATTCTGTTTTTTGGCTGGTATGTACTGTCACATGTCACTCCTTGGCACTATTTATTGGCAGAAGTTGATTATACAACGTAGGGCAAATTGACATGTTGTCTGGTGGCAGATTTCTTTTCCCAGTACCTCTCCGTTTCTTTGCAATGTTTTTACAAACGCACGGTAGCAAGATGTTTTGACTCATTCTTTCCCTTTAGTGTATTAGGGCCGTGACACGAAGTTTGTAACCAGACACTCTCTATTTTGAACGAGCCACTATGCAACACCTAGTCTAGTGCGTTATGAACCCTGAAATTCTCTAGTTCAGTGGTCGTGAACTATTTTTTTATTTTTCTAATTTCCTGTAGTGGCATTGCGTAGCGGCGCCTCAGGTCACAAATGTACCAATCTTATTATTAATAGGTAACCTACATAAATTAGTATATTATGATCCTCCAACAGACTAGCTATAGGAAGGGATAAATACGTTTGCCGCTGATGTCCAAGTACTTGTCGTTAAAAGTCGATACCATTCAGAACACTTCGAGTGGATTGCTCTGTTTTAGATTACGTCTTTCCCAGCGACTCCAAAATTATGACACTATCATTGCCTGACGAAATGTTGTTGCATTGCCTTTGTGTGCGAATGATTAATTGATTAATGACAGTAACTGTAGTTACATTTAAAAACATTATGAAACATGAGACAGGATCATAGATGGTTACTAAATGTTTTGAATGTAATTTTTCTTCTGCACACTGCATTGTACAACAGTCTTAATTTTGATAGAATGAAGACTTTCTCGACCGGTTGAGATTGCTACTGGTAAACATTTCGCTGTACAATGTCGTGGTCCCCGAAACCCTTCTGTTCCTAACGTTTCTCCCAGAACTGAGCTGGACATCTTCAGAGGCATTGGTCCTCCATTGTGTCTTGCCGTCTGACAGGTCGGACTTTTGGGATCATATCGGTAAGAGTTTACGGAAACATGACATTAGAGTGGTTTTTAGATCAACAAAGAAAATTGGTCAAGCACACCTGTGAATGTTGGATAAATGCCCTCCTCTGTCAAAACTGTGTGTGAAATCTTATGAGACTTAACTGCTAAGGTCATCAGTCCCTAAGCTTACACACCACTTAACCTAAATTATCCTAAGGACAAACTCACACACCCATGCCCGAGGGAGGACGCGGACCTTCGCGAGACCAGCCGCACAGTCCATGACTGCAGCGCCTAAGGCCGCTAGGCTAATCCCGCACGGCCCCTCCTCTGTCAGCATGTGGCATATATAAAATTCCGTGTACATGTGACAAAGTTTATATCGGAACAACCAAGAGGAGCGTGAATACACGGCTAAAGGAACACAAAAATCTTTGCAGACTAGGGAAAACAGGCAAATCGGCTCAAGCAGAGCTTGCTCTTCAGCCATGAGGTCACGAGTGAAGTTTTCTCCCGACAGAAATTTCATCTACGATGACGAATTATTATGCATAGCTACGTAGAGAAGAAATTGAAATACATGATTTTAATAGGGAAGAAGAGACCATGAAACTTAACAATGTATGTGCAATAGCTCGCGTTGTGAGTGGGTTGCTGTCACGCAGTCTTCTCTATCTGCATCGCTATGGAGTGAGCATTCTGAAACATGAAGTGCCTTATATCAATATGACATTCACAAGTACACATTTGTTGTAGATACGTATGAAAGGTAACGAAGCCCACTTTTTTTTACATCCGTAGCAATAACAATAGTGCACCATAGCTGTTAGCAGTGCTCAGACGTGCAGAAAAGTGTATAAAACAAGGTGAATAATGTTCAAGCTACGCTATTAATGCAAAATGTAGACAAGAAAAATCGTGCCAAAATCACGTGATTGGCCCTGTTTCATGTTGAGATCATGCACAGTGAAATATTTTGGTAAAGTGTGCTTTGAACATCTGTCACAAAATCAGCGACACTTAGGCTTACCATCAAATGAATATAACAGGAAAAATAGGAATTGTAATCAAAAGATTCCAGTTTCGACTAGATGGTAAGCTATTGCATTAGAACTCCGCAAATATTTCACATATAGCCTTTTTGGCTACATGAATCATGAAAAACTTTTTTATTCATTATGAGTTGGCGTTACAACGTTATTCCACTGTCATGTGACAATTTTCCAGGAATAGGACCATTGCTCCTCGAAATAAAGAGCATCCATTATTCCTCAGAGACTTGCGTTTAATGTCCGTTCCACAGTTCGTAGGCAAAGTGTGCTACTTCTTCCCATTTGGCTGCAGAAGGCGTAGGCACGTTTTCAGGTTGTAGGTTTTGTCACAAAATCTGTGGTATGTCATGTACAATTGCCTGAACTGTGGAACGGCCTTTCGGAAAATAAAATGAAAGAGCTTTGAATACTATTGCAGGAAACAAAATTCCATTCCTTTTGTTCTGCATATCATACATACAGCGACGAATAATGATTATTCATTTATGCTTTTAGAAAACATTTTAAACAAACATTGATTGATTTCCTGAAGTTTATGATTGATTACCTGCAGTTTATGAATAATCTCTCTACCAGACAAATAGGCTGCTTTCAGTTCATTGCTTTTCTTTGAATGCTGTCCTTCACTTTGTCTGGAAATAGTCGGGATATATATTGTGTTTTTTCATTACATCGACTATGCCATTTTTGCTCCTAGTTTTCAGCCATAACTAAGCCATAACTAAGGATTTATCGTCTTCACGTGATCAATTGTACGTATCATGCTAACGAGCTGGATCATCTCAAATTTTTTTCGTTTATAGTCCTGTCAATAAAACTACTAATATAAGGTATAAGCAATTGTGAAAAATGAAAATATAAATATGTACATACAATACAAATTAAATTTCTTTTTAAATTAAGTACATTTAATTCAAACCTGTTTTATTTAAATAATAATATTTTAGCGTATCACTCATTAATTATTTTAGTATAGGTTGTACACATCATATGTTTAATAGAATATGTGTCCCCATACATCTGATAGGGAGAATGATCCTCATGTCATTCACCGTTCGATATATTGCAGCAATTTGGAAATATGGATGAAACGACGTAAAAATGATATCAAAAATATGTAAAGTTATGAAATGAGTTAGGGCAATGACTAAATTTATAGAAAATTTGAAATAAAATCAGAAAAAGATGTATGAACATTATTGTCAGAGCTATTACTGTAAAGCATCATAGTGTGTAGAGATTTTGAAAGTGATGGGGCGTCTGTTCTTCTGTTGTCAGACAACGCATGTCTCTCGTGTGAAATTTTCAACATTTGCTGAAACAAATGGAGTTTGGGCGTTGATATTTTCATTTAGTTCAAACGCAGTACTACAATTTAGCGATGCTAGTTCTATTTGTCGATATGTTCCTTTGTTACTCTGCTGCATCTAAACTCTTGTTTTTAAATGCGAACCAAGCACGGGCAACAGCATACGGTGTGGTTCCCACATACTTGAGCAGTATCCTGTGATGGCTCACATAGAACTTTTGTAAGCAGTCCCCTTTGCAGACAGATTACATTTTGCCGGTATCCCAACCAAGAATTGAAACCTGCCATCTAATTTATCTGCAAGGGAGCCAACTAGATCATTCCAGTTCATCCCACAATCTGCAGTCCCTAGGTGAAGACAAGGTGGCGGCATGTATACAAGTCGTAGAAAATTGTTCCGTAAACTACGAGTTCTTATCGTCAGTGAAGTGTCGCACGTTTGGTGAAAAAATGAAAACCGGTGTTAGAACGTGCCAAACAAAACTTATTATTCAAGCTTCTTCGCGAAAGTAAATCGCAATAATGTATTTTCGTGTGATTGTAATTATCCGTGTAACGGCCAAGAAGCCGCCACAGAGATGTGTAACTCTGAACTTGAACTAAATGAAAAAATGAAGTATTCAAAGACTTAAAAGCAGCTGGAAAGTTCATTAAACTGTTAGAGAGCATGATTCAGCTTCTTACTGAACCCGCTCACACATCAGTATTGACGCCAAAAACAGCACAGAAAATGAGGTAGGCCTAAATATTTACTCTGATAGCCATGGACGCAGTCTTGCGGAAATTCTCAATAATCATTATGACTTAAAAGACTACAGTGCTGTGCACAACTTAAGGAAATTTCTGGACGGTACTAAGAAGCAGAACGTTATTGTCATTAGCATTCCTTGTACACACGACCTTATCCCCACTTCGAGTGTAAACGCTGAAATTAGGAAAGCCAACTCACAATTTCAGGAAATATGCAAAATGTATCCAAATACAAACTCATTTGTACAGCTTTTCTTAAGAGAGACTGCTTCACGAAACATGGCATGCATCTGAACAAAAAGGCCAAGAAACTTGTGTGTTTGAGAAAATCAGTGAAATGTTAGAGAGACCGAACAAACATATCGATAGCACGTCATTACCATTAGCTCCAACAGGCTATTCTTCCAAGCATAAATTCTCAGCAAATATTTCTTCCATTAAAGACACAAAAGAAGCAGAGCCAGAAATCCTGTGTGAAGAAGGGCACACTGTGATGAGCACCTTACCTCCATCAGTTTTAAAACAAGCACCAGCAGAAGTATTTCCACAAAAAATGCTAAAAGCATCGGCAACAACAAAAACAACAACAACAACAACAACAATAGCAGCAACACCAGCTACATCAACAGCAGAGCCACATGTGATACCAGCAGCGGCAACAGAATCAATGGTTGCGGGGCGAACTCCACCAAAAGTAGTAAAAACATCAAGAACACTTACACTAACAACAACAAATGCAGTAACAGCCTCATCAACTGCAGAGCCAGCCATAATACGAGCAGGAAAATCAACAGCAAAAGCAACTGAACCATCATTAGCAACAACAAAATCATCCACAATAGCAGCAGAATCAACTCCAACATTAGCAGAACCAGTACTGTCAACTAAAAAGAATTCAGACAGCAGACTGAAGCCAGTACCTTCATCCCTTCTAAATGATTTTGTAGTGGAAATCAGAAAGAACAGAAAGCCCACAAGAGAAACAGCGATATGAACTTATTTAAGTTGGTAAAGAAGAGAAATCTAGAACACAGTATTTACCACTTTAAAATAATCCACCAGAATGTACAGTTAGACGTGCTTGTAAATGAAACTATACCTGATGTTCTTGGTATTAGTGAACACTGGCTGTCTGATGCCAAATTAGAACTTTTTAAACTTCTAAACATGGTACTAGCTAATATGTTTTGCAAATATTCTATCAGAGGTGGGGGTGTGTCAATGTATGTAAAAAGCACATTTGATTTTAATTCTGTAAATGTAAGTAAATATTCATTAGAAGGAACAATTGAATTACGTGTAGCATGTATAAAGGTACCAAAGGATGAAATTTATGTTATATGTTTATATAGACCGCCATGTGGGAACTTCAAAGTTTTCTTAACAAAGTTTTGTGACATGACGGAGAATGTTTTTATATCACACATGAACAAGTTAGTAATTATAGGAGATCTCAACATAAATGTATTAGCAGATAATCTACACACTAGACTATTCAAGAAAACTCTCCATGAATATAATGTAAGATACCTGATAAACACTGCAACCAGGGAGACTGAAACATGCCACTCTGCAATAGATAACATAATCACTGGTATTCATCTTTACGATCTTACATCTTCCGTTATTATAAGTGCTTTTTCAGACCACCATGCAGTAGAACTAATTGTGCATATAAAAAAGATTCCCACACACAGTTGCTATAGATATATTAGGATGAATACAGACCAAAATTGAACTCATTTGAATAATATGCTAAGGAATGTGGATTGGAACAGTATTCTAACAACACATCATAGTTATGGCAAATTTTCAAGCGAACTATTCTACATTCTCAACCAAGCGTGCCCATTAATAAAAAAAGAGAACTGTCACATGCTATAACCCGAAATCTGATATCAAGTTCAGTCACTGAGGCTAGAGGAAAACTAAGATGGTATGAGTATGGTATGTTAAATGACTTGAGCAATAAGTAATTAAAATAAGAGTTCAAAAAGTATCTGAAATACTATGTAAACCTCCTAATTTCGGAAAACCAGTAACATTTTGAAAGTGTTATTCAGAACTCAAATAATATCTCCAAAACATTATGGTCACTAGTAAATAGAGAAATAGGTGAATCTGGGAAACATACAACTGAAAACCACTTGCTGATAAACGCACTATATAAACTGATTAGAATAAGATAGCACATCTGTTTAACAATTACTTTGCTTCTATTGGCTCTAGCAAAAACAATCAGCTTAAAAATCATAACTACTAATTCAGAGGTACACCAGTGTCAGGAAGTAGATTTTTGGTGCCAACAAGTAAAGAAGAAATAATTAAAATAGTGAGTAGCTTAAAGAATTCCCATGCAGCAGGATATGATGCCCATAGTCTGCACACTCTTAAGAAATGTGTACATAAAATTGCATCACCTTTATCAACAGTTGTCAACTCTCATATTGATGATGGTCTATTTCCAGATGAGTTGAAAATTGCTCGAGTTGTGCCTATTTTTTTTTTAAAAGGGAAACTGAAATGTAGTAGAAAACTTTTGAACCATATCTGTTTTTCCAATAATATCCAAAATCTTTGAGAAAGTAACATACATAAGAATCTGGAACTTCCTGGTATGCAAAAAAGTGATTTCCAAGGGTTAGTATGGGTTTGTCAAGGGGTCATCCAGCATTACAGCAGCATCCAACTTAATCAAAGGTGTCACTCAAGCAATAGATAATAAATAACATGTATGTGGCCTCTTTCTAGACTTACAAAAAGCATTTGACTGTATTGATATGACCATATTGCTGGACAAACTGTGAAACTATGGCATTCGAGGGCACAGCCCGTAATCTGATGAGTTCGTAATTGACAAACAGGAAGCAGTTTGTGTCTATTAGCACAACAGAGGGAGCATACAAATCAAATACCACCAACATAAATTTTGCTATTCCAGAGGTGTCAATATTAGGACCACATCTTTTTATTATTTATTTCAAATTTGTGCTACAAGTCACTTTTTATTTTATGCTTATTGACTGGTAGCAGAAACATGAAATAAATAATTATCCCATACAGTTACAGTTCACAAACATAGCTGTTATGGCTGAAAATAATTACTTATTTTTATTATTTATGTTAATGATATTCAGTCCATAACAAACCATGCAACAGCTATCTTATATGTAGATGATACCACGTTAATATGCCACAATCCAAGCTATTCACAGCTCGAAGTGGAATCCAATACTGCAGCAGGCTTAATTTTGCAGTATTTTAAAGAAAACAAACTAAAATTAAACACACATCTGTCTATATTGATTTTGATCTTGGGAGGCAAAAAACACATGAAAACCAAATTTTAATGGGAGGTGAATAAATTAAAAAATAATTCTCTACCAAATTTCTTGGCCTGACACTTGATGCAGAGTTAATCTGGTCTGATCATGTGAATGATATTTGTAAAAAGCTATGTACTACCATATATATCCTAAGAAAACTGACACCTTTTTATAACATCACCACTCTGAGGTAAATATATTTTGCACTATTTGAATCCCATCTAAGCTATAGGATAGAGGTGTGGGATCCAGCAGTAAAGGTAATATGAAAACTGTACTTATATTACAGAAGAAGGCACTTAGAATTATGGAAAAGGAATGTGCCAGAGAGTCCTGCAGAAATTTGTTTAAAGAATTTAAAATACTAATTGTACATAACTTGTATGTACTGAAGATTATCATTATGGAAATAAACAGTAACAAAACATTTAATTACGAAACACACAATCACAACACTTTGAGGTAGAGAGAGACTCCACATCATCTTTCATAAAACAACACTTGATGAGAAAAGGCCTCACTATGCAGGCATAAAACTAATGAATTGCTTCCATCCTAAAGTCTCTAAATTGGCCATTACAAAACTAAAAACGAAATTAAAATTATGGCTCCTAAACAATCCTGTATATTCAATAGATGAGTTTCTAGATTTAGTACACTCGTATGATGGAAGACCATCTACCAAAAAATATATGTAATCTCAGATCTTAGATGTACACACAAACTGTAAATATTTGAATCTCAGATCTGAATACTGTGTCACAAACTCTGGATTCCTTTATCTAAGTAATGCAAAAACAAATTGTTTTAATGTATAGTCCATATATGTAACATTGTTGTCTCAACTAAGTATAGAAAAAGTTGTGTAGATAAAAGTACCAGGCATTAAATGTAACTCTAGTAAGTAAGGTTCTGACTTATCCAGAAGATTGGATCATAAAAAGCGTTTCTTTTTGTAATCAGTTGATGTTGGATCAAAATAAAATAAATAAATAGGTTTTTGAGTCAAGTGACTAATTCCAATTGTGTCTCATTGATGATGAAGTCATAGCAAATAGGATAGATGTTGGACTGACTCCATCTACACATTGAAAAATTGAAATTGCAAATATCTGCCCAAAAATATCATATAGCATGTGCCTGATGACCCTTAGGACTTCAGTTGTAATTACAAAATCGGTCTATGGTGACTTAAGATTGGTAATTATTTTGTGAATGTGGGATATGCACTTTTCTTTTACCACAGAAATCCTAATTCTAAAGAACACAATTTTGGCTGGGAACCAGTAGGCTCAACCTGCAAACAGATAGACTTACTGGAAATTAATAGTCCTACAAACTACAAAATGAAGAGAATTCAGACCTTGTCAATCTTAACTTTTTGGAATTAATCTCCAGATCAGAGAGATAAATATTATTCATCTCCTTAATGACAATATAAAATGTGACAAGAAATGTGTTACAAGTCACTTATCGTAAGTCAGTACAGAAGCGATTTAATATTATTGTTGACAATACTGTGACATGACTACTTATGTCACTTACTCATAGTAGCTGAATAATTGTGGATAGTGCAGAAGATTTATTATTTGTTAATATATGTGAAGTTGACCTACTGACATTGTCAGCTAGGACTGCAGTGTGCAATATCATTGAGATTTGACAAGGACCAATGGAAATGCACCATGTGGTCGGATGAAAAACAGTTCTTGTTACACCAGCTTCATGGTGGATACACAGTCATCTAGGTGAATGGATGCTGGAAACGTGCATTGCACCATTGGCACAAGCCAGTGAGGCATTCACCTGGCTTGCTGTGTGACATGTTGTAGTAATCATCGGCATTGTGACAGCTGTGGGCTATGTGAACAGTGACTCCTATTTCCAGCAGGATAACTGGCTGTGGCACAAAGCCAAGATTATGCTACAGTGGTTTGAGAACCATGATCGTGACCTCACATTCAAGTCTGGGCCACCAAATTTACCTACTCTCAGTCTGATGGAGCACTACTATGATACTGTCAGACAACAGCTTCAAATCCATAAATCACCAGCCCATAATTGACGAGAATTGTATGTCCTGCGCAAAGAAATCAGGCACAGCATATTTATTTATTTACTGACTAATTTATTACTAAACTAAACTCCTCCTGCACAGGCCATGAAGGCCCAAAGGTACCGACTGGCCTTTGTTTCATCCTCAGCCCTCCGGCATCATGGGATGCGGAAATGGAGGGTCACATGGTCAGCACACCTATCCCCTTGCCATATGTCAGTTTCCGAGACTGGAGCTGCTACTTCTCAATCCTGTAGCTCCTCAGTTTGCCTCACAAGGGCTGAGTGCACCTCGCTTGCAGCAGCATTCAGCAGACTGGATGGTCACCCGTGCAAGTGCTAGCCCAGCCCAACAGCACTTAACTTCGGTCATCTGAAGGGAACTGGTGTTACCACTGCAGCAAGGCAGTTGGCTATTTATTTATGACATATTCCATTAATCCTTATTGTGATAAATCACAAGGATGTGGAACAAGTCATGATTATGTAACACAGATATAATTCATGTATATAAAATGACATATGAAGAGTGAACTTTATGGTTAAAAACAAATCAATGGTATAGCTTAAGCAACATAAAACAATTACTGAAAAAGATAATATAGTACATGGTCCAACTTAAACAGTTATGATGAGTTATAGCAACACTCATAAAAACAAAGCTTTAAGACTATAAATACCAATTGCAATAAAATGTACAAAAAAACAGTCATTGATTTATCTCCAAGTACTCATCAAGAAAGTGGAAGGAATTTCCTGTTAGATGTTCTCTTGATTTACATTTAAAAGTAGGTAAGATATTAATGTGGACTTTAATACCTGAAGGAAGAAAACTGAAAAGTTTTGTGGCAGAATAATTAATACATTTTTGCACAAGATTTAAATGTTTCAGGTAAATGTAAATCATTTTTGACCTAGTATCATGTTTATGACATTCACTATTAGTTTTAAAAATAGACTGGTTATTAGAAACAAAAATCATCAAAGAGAATGTGTGTTGAGAGGTGACTGTTAATGTTTGTACCTTACGGAACAGCTTTCTACAAGAATATCTTGGATTAACACCACTCATGATTCTCACAGCTCTCTTCTGTCTAGTAAATATTTTTTTGGATAAAGGCTGGTTACCCCAAAGTGTTATGCCATATGATATGATAGAATGAAAATAACCAAAGTAGGCAACTTCGATAGTGTCCACGTAATGGGGATGATGACATGCAAAGCATAAGTTACCACACTAGCCCTTCTGTGTAGGTCTAGCATATGCGCAGAACAGTTCTACTTGCCATCAATTAGAATGCCCAAGAACTTAGATGATTCACAGCATAGTATATTTATCTCCTGGATTTGCATGTCACCCTTTTTGAAATTTCACAATATAGTTTATAATGATATGTTTCAAGTGGATCATTTGAGACTCTTAGGCATGTAGGTCCCTATTCTTCAGTAATCCAAGGTTGACTGGAAGAAACCTCATTGTTCTTTCTAACATTTTTTTGTGGGTGGGGGGGGGGGGGGGGAGGAGGCCATTTCAAATACAGAAGTAAATAAATTTTTAAAAAAGGTTAAATTTAATATTAACATCTGATGTACTATACACTGGATCGAAATCTATATGTGCCAAATGGTAATTAAAGGCAGACATAGTTTCAATGTTTATATGTCTATAGGGCGTATAGATGTGGGAGATTTTATTGCACAAACTAAACTAAAGTTATTGACTTTAAGAAGTTGTCCATCATGGTCAGACAGGCCACAAATTACTTTGTGTACACTGCCACTGTTGACTCTACTATTGTCAATGAAAATATTATCGAAAGGCTCTCTCAATTTTGTGTAACTCTAGTGTGCCAATAGCAACCAAGTTGTAAGAATTCATTTCATGGTTCAACTCAGTCTTAAGGTGGTTAGCAGTTAAGAAGCTGACATTAAAGTCACCTGCAACTATTAAATTTCATGTTTTGGAGATCAGTTTGGCCAACAGAGATTCTAACTTATTCATAAAGATGCAAAACTTCCCTACTGGAGCTCTGTAAATTGCAAGCACAGTAAGTAACATGTCTCTGCAGTAATTTCAGTAACACAAACTTCAAAATGTTGATCTACACAACACTTACTTAAATCCAAAGGTTTATAAATGATTTTACTGTCTATATAAATTATGGCACCACCTTTCTCTATACTTTTCTGCAATAATGAGTAGCTTGATTTTACCCACCGTGCTGCAACCTATCAGCTGCAACTGTCAAGTGATGCTCAGTAAGACATAAAACATGAGGATGGTCAACAATGTTCATATTCCCTAGGTTTGCAGATAAAAATCTAACTTACTTTTGACACTTTTGATATTCTGATACTCCCATGACCCACGGACCTTGCTCTTGGTGGGGAGGCTTATGTGCCTCAGCGATACAGATAGCCCTACCATACATGCAACCACAATGGAGGGGTATCTGTTGAGAGGCCAGACAAACATGTGGCTCCTGAAGAGCTGCAGCAGCCTAATCATTAGTTACATGGGCAATAGTGTAGATGATTGACGGATCTGGCCTTGTAACATTAACTAAAATGGCCTTGCTGTGTAGACACTGCAAACGGGTGAAGGCAAGGGAAAACTACAGCCGTAATATTTCCCGAGTGCATGCAGCTTTACTGTATGGTTAATTGATAATGGCATCCTCTTTAGTAAAATATTACAGAGCTAAAATATTCCCCCATTTTTTGGATCTCTGGGTGGGGACTACTCAGGAGGACATCATTATTAGGAGAAACAAAACTGGGATTCTGTGGATCAAAGTGTGTAATATCAGATCCCTTAATCTTGCAAGTAGGCTAGAAAATTTAAAAAGGGAAAGGGATAGATTAAAGTTATATATAATGGGAATTAGTGAAGTTCAGTGGCAGGAAAAACAGGGCTTCTGGACAGGTGAAAACTGGTTATATTTTTAAAATCAAATAGGGGTAATGCAGAAGCAAGTTTAATAATGAATAAAAAAATAGGAGCACAGGTTAGCTACTTTGAGCAGCATAGTGAACACATTATTGTAACCAAGATAGACATGTAGCCAACCCCTACCACAGTACTACAAGTAGATATGCCAACTAGCTCCACAGATGATGAAGAGATTGAAGAAATGTATGATGAGATAAAAGAAATTACTCAGATAGTGAAGGGAGATGAAAATTTAATAGTCATGGGGGACAGGAATTTGATAGTAGGAAAAGGAACAGAAGTAAAAGTGGTATGTGAAATGGAATGGGAGTAAGGAATGAGAGGGGAATTTGCCTGGCAGAATTTTGCAGAGAGCATAACTTAATCATAGCTAACACTTGGTTTAAGGATCATGAAAGAAGGTTGTATACATGGAAGAGGCCTGAAGACACTGGAAGGTTTCAGATAGATTATATAATGGTAAGACAGAGATTTAGGAACCAGGTTTTAAATTGTAAGACATTTCCAGGGGCAAATATGGCTTCTGATCACAATCAATTAGTTATGAATCGTAAATTAAAACTGAAGAAATTGCAAAAAGGTGGGAATTTAAGGAGATGGGATAAACTGAAAGAACCAGAGGTTGTAGAGAGTTTCCGGTAGAGAATTAGGGAAAGATTAACAAGAATGGGGGACCGAAATACAGTAGAAGAGAATGTGCAGCTTTGAGAGATGACATAGTGAAGGCAGCAGAGGATCAAGTAGGTAAAAAGACGAGGGCTAGCAGAAATCCTTGGGTAACAGAAGATATATTGAATTTAATTGATGAAAGGAGAAAATATAAAAATGCAGTAAATGAAGCAGGCAAAAAGGAATACAAACATGTCAATGAGATTGACAGGAAGTGCAAAATCGCTAAGCAGGGATGGCTAGAGGACAAATGTAAGGATGTAGAGGCATATATCACTAGGGTAAGATAGATACTGCCTATAGTGAAATTAAAGAGACATTTGGAGAAAAGCGAACCACTTGTATGAATATCATGACCATAAATGGAAACCCAGTTCTAAGCAAAGAAAGGAAAGAAGAAAGGTGGAAGGAGTATATAGAGGGTCTTGCCAAGGGCAATGTACTTGTGGGCAGTGCTATGGAAGACAACATAGACGAAGATGAAATGGGAGATCTGATACTGCTTGAAGAGTTTGACAGTGCACTGAAAGAGCTAAGTTGGAACAAGGTCCCAGGAGTAGACAACATTCCATTAGAACTACTGATAGCCTTGGGAGAGCCAGCCTTGGCAAAATACCATCTGACTTCTGGAAGAATATAATAATTCAAATCCCAAAGAAAGCAGGTGTTGACATGTGTCAGAATTACCGAACTATCAATTTAATAAGTCACGGATGAAAAATACTAACACAATGATGACTGAAGAAACAGGTAGAAGCTGACCTCAGGGAAGACCAGTTTGGATTACATAGAAATGTTGGAACAAGTGAGGCAATACTGGCCCTACAACTTATCTTAGAAGGTAGATTAAGGAAAGGCAAATCTACATTTCCAGCATTTGTATTGTTAGAGAAAGCTTTTGGCAATTTATTTCTATTTATTTATCCATCTGTAGGCAATAAATATTGTATGGATGTTGCCGAAAAATACATGTAGATTTATGGGAAACAATCTGTGCAAAAGAAACATTCAAAACTTTTCGTTAAGTAGTACAAAGAATAATACATACAGAATTGTACAAAAAATGTGCAAAATAATACTTGGTCATATAAGACACAGTAATGCAACTTTTTATACATGTATACCAACAGTATTGTAACTGCATAGTCTGTTTGCCCTAAAGCTTCACTTTTGCTTTTCCCTAAACAGGAAGTCCTTATATTCACTACAATAATTCAGCAAAGATTTTCCACACTCAACAGCTGTCCATCAGATTTAAAAAAATAACAATAACTTTGGGGATGACAGACAGTATTTTCAGTTTTGCCTTAATATAAACATTCTCAGAATTATTTATTGGCCTAAATAGTCATTTACTGAGTAAAAATATTGTTCAAGTAGAAATTCTTTAAATTCTACTTTAAATCTGTCTTTATCTTCTAACTTTCTTGTGTGGGCTGGCAGTATAATGTAGAGTTCTGTATCCATATGGCTCACATGCCTTTGTGTGTGTGTTCTTTTTGTACACTGAGAATGGAGTGCTGTGCTATTTTGAGTATCGTACCTATGCAAGTCAGCATTTGTCTGAAAATCTGCAATTTGTACAAAAACCAGATGGCAGTTATAAGAGTGAAAGGGCATGAAGAGGAAACAGTGGTTGGGAAGGGAGTGAGACAGTGTTGTAGCCTATCCCTGATGTTATTCAGTCTATTTATTGAGCAAGCAGTTAAGGAAACAAAAGGAAAATTTGGAGTGTGAATTAAAATCCATGGAGAATAAATAAAAACTTTGAGGTTTGCCAATGACCTTGTAATTCTGTCAGAGAAAGCAAAAGATCTGGAAGAGCAGTTGAATGAAAAGGACAGTGTTTTGAAAGGAGGATATAAGATGAACATCAACAAAAGCAAAATGAGGATAATGGAATGTAGTCAAATTAAATCAGGTGATGCTGAGGGAATTACATTAGGAAATGAGATACTTAAAGTAGTAAATGTGTTTTGCTATTTGGAGAGCAAAATAACTGATGATTTATTTATATGAATATAATTGAGGGAAACATTCCACATGGAAAAAGTATATCTAAAAACATAGATGATTTGACTTACCAAACAAAAGCGCTGGCACGTTGATAGACATACAAACAAACACACAAAATTCAAGCTTTTGGAACCAACAGTTGCTTCATCAGAAAAGAGGGAAAGAGAGGGAAATACAAAATGATGTGGGTTTTAAGGGAGAGGTTAAGGAGTCAGTCCAATCCCAGGAGTTACCTACTGACTGGTTTGATGCAGCCCGCCACGAATTCCTTTAATGTGCTAACCTCTTCATCTCAGAGTAGCACTTGTAACCTAAGTCCTCAATTATTTGCTTGATGTATTCCAATCTCTGTCTTCCTCTACAGGTTTTGCCCTCTACAGCTCCCTCTAGTACCATGGAAGTCATTCCTTCATGTCTTAGCAGATGTCCTATCATCCTGCCCCTTCTCCTTATTAGTGTTTTCCACATATTCCTTTCCTCTCCGATTCTGCGTAGAACCTCCTCATTCCTTACCTTATCAGTCCACCAAATTTTTAACATTCGTCTATAGAACCACATCTCAATTGCTTCGATGGTCTTCTCTTCCGGTTTTCCCACAGTCCATGTTTCACTACCATACAATGCTGTACTCCAGATGTACATCCTCAAATTAAGGCCGGTATTTAATATAAGTAGACTTCTCTTGGCCAGAAATGCCTTTTTTGCCATAGCGAGTCTGCTTTTGATGTCCTACTTGCTCCGTCCATCATTGGTTATTTTACTGCCTAGGTAGCAGAATTCCTTAACTTCATTGACTTCATGACCATCAATCCTGATGTTAAGTTTCTCGCTGTTCTCATTTCTACTACTTCTCATTAACTGCGTCTTTCTCCAATTTACTCTCAAACCATACTGTGTACTCATTAGACTGTTCATTCCGTTCAGCAGATCATTTAATTCTTCTTCACTTTCGCTCAGGATAGCAATGTCATCAGCGAATCGTATCATTGATATCCTTTCACCTTGTATTTTAATTCCACTCCTGAACCTTTCTTTTATTTCCATCATTGCTTCGTTGATGTACAGATTGAAGAGTAGGGGCGAAAACCTACAGCCTTGTCTTAAACCCTTCTTAATACGAGCAATTCGTTCTTGATCGTCCACTCTTCTTATTCCCTCTTGGTTGTTGTACATATTGTATATGACCTGTCTCTCCCTATAGCTTACCCCTACTTTTTTCAGAATCTCGAACAGCTTGCACAATTTTATATTGTCGAACGCTTTTTCCAGGTCGACAAATCCTATGAACGTCACCTGATCATCACCTAGCGCATTATCAATTTTCTTTTCCATTCTTCTGTATATTATTCTTGTAAGCAGCTTCGATGCATGAGCTGTTAAGCTGATAGTGCGATAATTCTCGCACTTGTCAGCTCTTGCCGTCTTCGGAATTGTGTGGATGATGCTTTTCCGAAAATCAGATGGTATGTCGCCAAACTCATATATTCTACACACAAACGTGAATAGTCATTTTGTTGCCACTTTCCCTAATGATTTTAGAAATTCTGATGGAATGTTATCTATCCCTTCTGCCTTATTTGACCGTAAGTCCTCCAAAGCTCTTTTAAATTCCGATTCTAATACTGGATCCCGAATCTCTTCTAAATCGACTCCTGTTTCTTCTTCTATCACATCAGACAAATCTTCACCCTCATAGAGGCTTTCAATGTATTCTTTCCACCTATCTGCTCTCTCCTCTGCATTTAACAGTGGAATTCCCGTTGCACTCTTAATGTTACCACCATTGCTTTTAATGTCATCAAAGGTTGTTGTGACTTTCCTGTATGCTGAGTCTGTTCTTCTGACAATCATATCTTTTTCGATGTCTTCACATTTTTCCTGCAGCCATTTCGTCTTAGCTTCCCTGCACTTCCTATTTATTTCATTCCTCAGCGACTTGTATTTCTGTATTCCTGTTTTTCCCGGAACCTGTTTGTACTTCCTCCTTTCATCAATCAACTTAAGTATTGCTTCTGTTACCTATGGTTTCTTCACAGCTACCTTCTTTGTACCTATGTTTTCCTTCCCAACTTCTGTGATGGCCCTTTTTAGAGACGTCCATTCCTCTTCAACTGCGCTGCCTACTGCGCTACTCCTTATTGTTGTACCTATAGCGTTAAAGAACTTCAAACATATCTCGTCATACCTTAGAACTTCCGTATCCCACTTCTTTGCATATTGATTCTTCCTGACTAATGTCTTGAACTTCAGCCTACTCTTCATCACTACTATATTGTTATCTGAGTCTAAATCTACTCATGGGTACGCCTTACAATCCAGACTTACCTTAGGGGGGAAAAGGGCAGGTATACTTTCACACAAACACACACCTATCCATCCGCACATACACAGACACAAGCAAACATTTGTGAAGGCAAAGAGTTTGGGCAGAGATGTCAGTCGAGGCGGAAGTACAGAGGGAAAGATGTTGTTGAAAGACAAGTGAGGTAGGAGCGACGACAACTTGAAATTAGCAAAGGTTGAGGCCTGGCAGATAACGAGAACAGATGATATACAGAAGAGCAAGTTCCCATCTCTGGAGTTATGACAGGTTGGTGTTAGTGGGAAGTAACCAGATAACCCGGACGGTGTAACACTGTGCCAAGATGTGCTGGCTGTTTTTATGGTGCTTATTTATTGTCCTCATGTTTCACATTGTAAAACACTTCAGATATAAAGTGTTATCAGTCTAAATCACTGAGATTATCATGTTAACTTGCCATTATCTCAGCACCCTAAAAAGAACAACACCTGAGAACATGACTCTGACACTTCTGTTGTTTGGCCCTTTTCTTACATTGTGGTCAGCTTAATAAGTTTCATATACTTCTCCTGACAAGTCTTTTGTTACTCTCTGTTAATACCAAAGGTTTTTATAGTGCTTCACCAACTGATCTTTGAGTATAATATTGATTCTAACTGCACACTTCTCACTGTTGTCATGTTTTAGAATTTTACAGGTAAAATTCTGCTTAGCATGAAAATAATGTTCTACTTCATTTGTGAATTTGTGACAAGACACTTATTACACTTGTGTGATTACTTCCACAGCACAGTAAATGTCATCTTTATATTCTTCTTTACAGTCTTATGAACTTTGTTGGAGATAATTTATCTAAACAGTTAATTTTTTTACAGTATTGTAATGTATAAACAATATTCAGTCAAAAAGTATGCCAGAGTAGAAGCGAGCTAAACAGAGCCAATTGCAGGCAGGCAAGAGTGTTATGCATTACAAAGCAAAACACTGCCGACAGGCATTGTGAAGCAGAGCCAGCTGGGCATGGTATAGCATCAGCTGAAGCTGCAGTAAGCTAGTGGAAGGATACAAGCCTTCCCTCACTTGCCATCATGGAAGTGTTTAGAGTATGTTCCTTAAGCCCTAAATGAACATAGTCTGGAGCCTATAAGTACTAAGCCACTTGTGTACTACACTGAAGTGCCAAAGAAACTAGTATAGTCATGCGTATTCAAATACAGAGACATGTAAACAGGCAGAATATGGCACTACAGTCGGCAATGCCTATATAGGACAACAAGTGTCTGACACAGTTGTTAGATCAGTTATTGCTGCTAAAATGGCAGGTTATCAAGATTTAAGTGAGTTTGAATGTGGTGTTATAGTTGGCACATGGGAAATGGGACACAATATCTCTGAGGTAGTGATTTTCCCATATTACCATTTCAAGAATGTAGCATGAATATCAGGAATCCAGTAAAATATCAAATCTCCAACATCGCCTTGGCTGGGAAAAGATCCTGCAAGAACAGGACAAATGATGACTGACGAGAATCGTTCAACATGACACAAGTGCAACCCTTCCACAGACTGGTGCAGATTTCAATGCTGGGCTATCAACTAATGTTAGTGTGTGAACCATTCAGTGAAACATCATCACTGTGGGCTTTCGGAGCCAAAGGACCACTTGTGGACCCTTGATGACTGCACAACACAGAGCTTTACGTCTCACCCATGGCCATCAACACCAACATTGGACTGTTGAAGACTGGAAACATGTTGCCTGGTCGGACGAGTCTCGTTTCAAATTGTATTGAGTGGACAGATGTATATTGGTATGGAAACGACCTCATGAATCCATTGACCCTGCATATCAGTTGGGAACTGTTCAGTCTATTGTAGGCTCTGTAATGATGTGGGGTGTTTGCAGCTGGAGTGAGATGAAACCCCTGGTACATCTACATATGACTCTGACAGGTGACATGACATAAGCATCCTGTCTGATCACCTGTGTCCATTCGTGTCCATTGTGCATTCTGAAGGACTTTGACAATTCCAGCTGTTGCGACACCCCGTAGGTCCACAAGTGCTACAGAGTGGCTCCAGGAACACTCTTCTGAGTTTAAACACTTCCACTGGCCACCAAACTCCCCAGACATGAACCTTACTGAGCATGTCCGGGATGCCTTGCAACATGCTGTTCAGAAGAGATCTCCACTCCCTTGAACTCTTACAGATTTCTGGACAGCCCTGCATTATTCATTATGTCAGTTCCCTCCAGCACTGTTTCAGACATTAGTCAAGTTCATGGCTAGTTACATTGTGGCACTACTGCATGCTCATGGAGGGCCTACATGATATTGGGCAGGTGTACCAGTTCTTTGGTTCTTCATTGTAAAATATTCTTGTTTCAGTATCACCAAGTATGCCACAAGCCTGTGACACTCAGAGCAACATTCTGGAATGCTGTATGGGATCTGCTGTTTGACTACAGGATAGGGCAGCCTGCCCCAAGTCAGGAGAGAGCTTGGTGGATACAGAAGGTGAGGCAGAGGGCATGGCATTCTGGGACTTGGAGGGTTCTATAAAATCTGGGAGGAGTGGAAATGCAAGTGACACTGACATAACAAAGGATAGGGCAGATCAAGGATTTGTAGGTGTGAAGGATGGTGGAAGGATGCAGTCCCCATGACTGGCTGGACAGGAGTTTCAGGAGGGGGAGTCTATTGTGGGCTTTGTGTTGGAACCTAAGGAGATAGGGATCCAGGTGAGGTGATGGTCGAGGGTGAGGCCAAGGTATTTCAGGGTAAGAGTGTAGTGGATAGGACAACCATAAATGGTGAGGTAAAAATCGTGGAGCTGGAAGGAGCAGATGATATGACCTATGATGATTGCCTGAGTCTTGGAAGGGTTGATGCGAAGGTGCCACTGGTTGCACCAGGCGGTGAACTGGTTGAGGTAGGTTTGAAGGGTACATTGAGACCGTTGAAGTGTAGCATAAAGAGCCAGGAAGGCGGTGTCATCAGCAAATTGGAGGACGTGAACAGCCAGGAAAGGTTTGGGCATATAGGCAGTATACAGGAAGTAGAGGAGAGGGGAAAAGGAGGAGCCTTGGGGCATGCCAGCAGTGAGATAGAAAGTACGGGAGTTGGTATTGTGGATAGTGACATAGCAGAGATGATGAGAGATCAAGAAAGCAATGAGATGTACGAAATTGATGGGGAGAGCATAGGTCTGGAGTTTAAAGAGGAACCCAGGATGCCAGACGTGGTCGTTGGCATTCTGGAGGTCAAGGGAAAGAGAGAGTGATGGGAATTAAGTTGGAGGGGAAGAAGATTGGTAAGGTTAAGGAGCTGGTTGTCAGCTGAGTAGGAGGGCCAGAAGCCACAATGGTTAAAAGGTGGTGATGAAAATGGCGGGAGAGGACGGAGTCAAAGACCTTACTGAACATGGAGGTGAGGTTGATGAGGTGTTAGTGGGCTTTTTTTGGATCTGGGGAACAGCAGGACACAGGAATTCTTCCACAGATCAGGGTAAAAGCCGGTGGAGAGGAGGACATTGTACAGGGTAGCAAGGGCAGCCACGAAGGAGCAGAGGCATTCCTTGAGGTGACACCATCTTGACCAAGGGCAGTGTTGCATTAAGAGCAGAGAACAGTGTGTGCAGTGATACGAGTGTTTATGTCAGATGGGGGGGGGGGGGGGGTTGACTGATCCACGTACCACAAACTACCACAAACTAGAGGCAAGTAACGGGACAGAGGTATCAGCGCATTCAAGGATGGTGGGGAAGAGGGAGTGATGAAAATGGGGATCGTTGGGAATGGAGAAAAGGGGTGGGAAGCAAAATGGTTAGTCTTATTGAGGTTGTCAGAGAAGGGGTAATTGCCAGTGGCAGAGGAGGGTATCCCAGTCACGAGTGTGGAGAAAGGAGCGGTAGAGCCTGAAGGATTCACGGAGAAAAGGACAGCTCATGGAAGAAGCCCAGGGTGGTGAGGATGGATGAGTCTGATATGAACGTCGGCCTCCACAGCATCAGTGATGCTCTTCTGGAGAAAGGAAGCGTGATGGTGAGAGATAAGGCTGTAGCTTTTGACCTGCGAGACAGTGGATTCCCAGTAGGCATCCCAGTCAGCGAGGTGGTAGTTGTTAACAGACGTCAGAGGGGCAGCAGGGCCGGGGACTGGATGTTTTATTTTTCTTTATTGAATTTCGATTCCCCCCCTCCCCTCAGAGGGAGTAGGCAGGCAGTGACAGTTAATACGCTGCTCTACAGCCGACAGAAGAGTTAAGAAACGTAATCGGAAGATAACAAGCAATATAAACAAGAGCGATAAAATGGTGACGTTGTTAAAAACAGTATAGTGGCGGAAAGTTTTTGAATTTAAAATATAAAAGCAGGGCACTGACAATGCTAATGAAGACACATAGTAAGAACACAGGCACAATTTAAAAAACACAGCGACAGTCTGGTTTCTGTTCACAAGAGATAAAATATACAACTAGTAACTGTATGGTGGCTGTTAGCAACACTGGCGGGGATGCACAATACTGAACATTCACTTAAAACAGCACTATAGTGTCGACAGGGCGGCAGATGGGGACGAGGGAGGATCCGCACAGTTGAGTGGGGAAGAGGGGAGGAGGCGAGGAAAAGAAGAAAGGAAACAGGGGAGCCAATGGAGGGAGAGGGCAGAGAACTTTATTCTGTAGGCGCTGTAGCCTCAGCATCTGGGACTTACTAATCATGGCCCATTCAGAGGAACCATTTATTAGTGAGGGTAGTACAATGGAGTGATACAGCCAGAGCCTGGTATCTAACTAAAATCAGCTCTCGGCTTGAGAAGAGCGGGTACAAGGCCCTAGTCAATTGTAATCCATTATGGGCGATATATTCTGCGTGGCAGTGAAAAAAAGTTTCTTATCGAACCAGACACAGAGATACTTGGTATCTTGGGCTCACGGAACCTTGACACCCCCGATTGAGATGTTGTGGTGGAGTATAGGGCGCCGTTTAGCGAAATACAGTGTCGTAGTTTTGGCGCCATTGAGGGCAATCTTACTGCAGCGACACCAGGTGACTGTTGCATCCACTTGCCTTTGGAGGCGAACAATGAGTTGTCCAAGATAACAGCCAATCGTACAAAGCGCTGTGTCATCTGCATATTGTACCAAATGGCAGTGTCAGTTGATGGTCATGTCATTGACAAAGACATTAAAAGGAAGAGGGGACAGCTAGAGCCCTGAGGGGTACCCCTCGACATGTGGCGTACACTGGAGCGCTTTCCCCACCGAACAATGAGGGAGGTCCTTTGGTGGAGCAAATCGTCCACAATCTTAACGTAGGTGTCAGGGATGATACTTTGCATCAGCATCTTATATACCAGGTTGTCTTGCCAGATCTTATCATAAGTGTTCTGCACGTCCAAGAAGACCGCTGCCGGCGACATGCTGGAGTTAAAACCCTTGCAGATGTGCTCCGTGATCCAGAGAACTTGTAGTTCAGCAGACAGGTGTTAGGTAAACCCAAACTGTTTGGAATGGATCATCCCAGTTGCTGCCAGAGGCTGGGAAATGCGGTAGAGTATGAGAGACTCCATGACTTTCGCCATGGTGTTCAAAAGGCTGATGGACCTGTTGTTGGTAGGGATCTTAGGGTCCTTCAAAGGCTTTGGGATCACAATAAGCTTTGCCTGTTTCCACTGTGGAGGGAAAAGGCCACTCTGAAGACAACAGTTCAAGATAGATGGAGAATAGGACCAGGGGTTTACATGGTAGCCAACAGAGATGTTCGTTGACGATCCCATCCAGGCTAGGGGCTGAATTACCATGTTTCCTATGGACGATTTGGAGCATTTCTCCTCTGGATGTAAGACGAGGAGTGTAACGTCTCTTAGCAAAAGACATATTATGTAATAAAGAGAAAGCATTATGTGTCATGTTTTGTTCTTGTATAGAATTATGTACGGCTTTTTTTTTTTAGATAATATCTGTGTCGGCGAGTACTGAAACCGCCACAGATGATACTTATTAAATATCAAACAAAGATGAGAATAGGTTACTAGTATAAATAGTAAAAAACGAACATTAATTTCTCTGTCGTCTACTTGTAATTACATGAGTAGGAAGAGCCTGTGACGTTATATTGTACGCTTGCGTAACGTTCTTTTGTCAAGATTGTGAGAGAGACGCCATTAGACACAGGTGTGTAATTAATTGATTTGTTTAAATGTTTTGAATAGAGTTACTTAGTGAAACCTTGCATTATGATTTGTAATAAGCTTGCCTGCTATTTTATCCCATCCCTTTAAGACATTTTCAGTTATTTAAATATTATTCGTGGTACAGAGTTGCGCTACGAACGAACGAGCCGCTGCCGCGGCGCATTCAAACTGCATTAAATGAAATCTGTCATACCGCAAGGAAGCGGGCAGGTAATAGTGAAATAAAATTATTTCTTTCAGCTTTCGGAATTGCAGAGCAGAGCAGCAGATTTTATGATGTGTTTTACAGGTTGACGCGGGCTGCTGATAATATATTACTAACAGTGCAAAAAGATAATTTACCTTCATAACATAAAAGAAATCTTACTGTGCGTAGTTCTGGTCTGGCAAACCTTATAGTAAAAACATCTTTTTCTCCGATAATAGTCTCATGTTCTCGTGTTAGTCGTGGTACTTATTGCTGTTTTACTGTTAACAAAAATCCACTGCAAATTTTTGATATTGAACAATCGTTGCTTACTGTAACATCAGTATTGATAACAAAGTAATTTTCATTAACCTTTTCAATAACTATAAAGTAAGGAAGATATGTTGAACTTTATAGAGAGTTACAGTAACGAAAAAATGTTTCTTTAATAGAAAGCCAGATCCAGAAGAATAAGAACATAATATATTTTGTTTTGTATCATACGTGAGACCAGCGTCCATCTGGATGGGGTGGTGGGTTCGCGAGGTGGTACGACAGAGGGCTCAGACGACTGTCCAGTCCGATTTATGATGGAGGAGAAATGTGGACATCCTATCCTCCCACTGTTCCAACTTCCAATCCGCTAGGTGACGACCAAACTTCCTTTGGAGGTGCTTGATTCAGTGCCTGTCCCAAAGGTCACAGTATTGTTTCCACTGGTGGTGGTAGCAGTTCTTCTGGATTTTCAGTTCACAATAGAAATGAGGTAAATCATTCAGTGAGGTTAGAGCCCCAGGAACGAGGGAAGTGGAGACTTTTACCATACGCTGGATTTTCGAGGTGAGGTAGTCAACCACACGAACAAGGTTGGCAGGAGTCATCACGTCTAGGTCTGGCCAGGTGCTGTTTTTGAGGATCCTTCCAAATTTGTCCCAATCAGTAACTGTGACAGTAGAACAGATGTCAAAGGACAATGCAACATCGGTAAGGTGACATGGTCAGAAGTTAGGTCATGTACTGTTTCCAAGGAAAACTGCACCACAACATTTTTAAAAATGGCCACATCCAAAACGTCTAGTTGGCAGTTTGAGCAGACTGGCATGTGTGTAGGAGTGTGAGGGCCATAGATGGGCATTGCCAAGGTATCTTCAAGATCAAGGAGGAGGAGACTTTGGGATTGGCGACATGAGAAAGCCACACTGGATGTTTGGCATTGAGATCAGCCCCAATGATAAGCTCGTCAAATGACGTCATCTAGCAGAGATCTACCTCAAGGAGGGTTTGGTTAGGGTTCAAATAAGCTGCAGCAAAAGTGATGGCCCCAAGGCAGGTGGAGACATTCACAGCTGTGGCCTCTATGCAGTCCACTGGATGAAGAGCCTATTGGTTGTGGAACAACGCATTATGGAGGAACACAGCTATGCCTCCACTATGATGATTGAGCCAATCAGTCCGATAGCAGACTATGTTGCATAGGCGAAACACGTCGGTTGGCTTAAGTTGTGTTTCAGTAACACGGAGAATATCGAGGTGGTAGTCATGAATGAAGGCATTCAGTTCAGTCTTCATTCTTTTGATACCTCTGGCATTAAGGATGCAGACGACGAGATCCCTAGGGTGATGGTGGTCGTTTGTTGGGCGATCCACCATTATAGTAAGATCTTACTGAGTACTTCAACCAGGGTGATAACCTTCATGAGATCATCGTCCAACCGCCGGATTTTTTTAACCATGCCACGAATAACCGCCCCAATGCAGGGTTTCGTGAAAAAAGAGACTAAATGTAGGATTTCTCACAAGTCGTCCCGAAAGGATGTGTCGGCTCCCACAGCTGGGGGTATCTCGCGGGTGGGTTGCTGGACCCTGCGACAAGCAGGTGCAGGAATTGGCGCAGGCAGAGGAGGTACCACCCTGACAGGTTGAGCCAGTTCAGCAGGTGGTCATGAGGATGCTGCAGCTGGTCTTTTCATTTGGTGATCATTAGCAGCCACCACAGGAGATGGAGATCGAGCCACATCAGCAAAGGCAGGCATTTGGGACTGAACCGAAGGAGGCTCCTGTGTTGCAATTGCAGCTGGAGTCTGAACATCAACCATCTGAAGTACCTCAGGTTGGCTCTGGACGAGCGGGAAATGGATGTGGTCTTGCAGGGTGGAGGCAGTCTATTCGACCGAGGTTTATTCCTGTGATGGCAGGAACACTTTAACGTCTTTTGATACATAGGGCAACCCTTCCAGGAGGCCAGATGGTAGGGGCCATGAGAAGTGCTCTGACATCTGGCACACATGGACTTTTCCAAGGCTGGAGCAATTTAGAGAAATCACAGAAAACCTAAATAAGGATGGCCAGACGCGGGACTGAACCATCGTCCTCCCGAATGCGAGTCCAATGTCTAACAACTGCCCCACCTCGCTCGGTACACAGCAATGGCAAGGAACAATAATTAGCAGTGTGGCACAAGCTCTGGCACCAGTAGTAAATGGAGGGCAGAGCGTGGCCTCCATAGGATTCAATGCGCACTTTAGTGCTCAGAAGATACCGGATTTGGTACACCCTTTCAGTATCATCCCTTCTAGAGAGGGAGAGCACATGTGTGGAAAATGGGATTTATCTCCGGGTCTCAGAGTCCCTCTTGCTGTATTAATGGACTAAGCGGTCCATAAAATTGAGACAGAGCAGTTCGCTCCTGACAACCACTTCCGTAACTTTAGGTGGCAAGTCTTTAATGACAATTTTCATCTTCCTGTCAACAGAAACTCGATGAATGTAGTAACGTATTGCCTGTGATTTGATGAAGCCAAGGACCGTAAGGTAATCTCTGTTATCAAGGAGATACTGGACATGGTCCTTCTGAAAGACAGCCCGCAATTGGTCACGCATGAGGCTTTGCAGTTCAGCGTTCAGCTTTAGGTCATTATTTGGATGGCACACTCCAATTGGAGGGGTTTTCTCCTTCTGCGTTGGCGCAGACACTGGAGCCTTAGAAGAAGAAGGAGCGCGATCCACTTCCATGGCATCATCAGGTATGGCTTCACTTTGAGCGGGTGTGTCAGATATGGAACCACCGCTGCCGTGAAAAGTGCATCTGGATGTTCTGTGATGGTGTGGACTCACAGGAGTCAAGTCATCAGAAGGCCCGTTAGGCCGGGTAGACGGAGTAGATGCAACAGCACTCGGTAGGGCTGCAAATTGGTGGTGCTGACGGGGCAGCCTGAGAGGAGATATTGCAGCATGTGCGACTTTCCCCGGAGGGGAGGCATCTGGGGCACAGCCATCGCCACTGCAACGGGCATGTGTGGACGAGCAGTAGGATGGCTGGTGACAGTGTGATCGGTCAGGGGTTAAGGCCTCAGAAGGCCCTTCGGTTGGTGACGGGAAGAGGACGGAGCAACCCAAAGAGGTGGGTCCAAGCGGAGGTGAGTTACAGCAGGTGTCTGATTCGACAGGAAATGACAGATGTTGGGTGAGAGGTCAACCATCAGGCGAGCAGGTGGACTGTCAGACAAGGGTGCTGATGGGTGTTCCCACATTCGGGTTACGGGAGAGGCACTCTTGCATTGGTGTCAGTACTGGAGGAGACCAGAGACCTTTTGCGTTCGGCCCGCCATGCACGGTCCTTAGCCCATTGGGAGCTGGTAGTATGGGCACCACCGATATCACACATTGCCACGCAGGCTGGTGGACGAGTCGCCTTGCCGCAGCCTCGAGGGCCGGGCGTTATCCATAAGAAACCCTGGATGTAACAGTGTAGTCAGGGTGGTAACTACAACAACGCCGAAAAAGACACACACCACAGGTAACGCCTAAGAATGCAGTAACAAATCACATAGGATGAAATGACAACACAATGCTGTAGAGAATACTCGTGAACGTAACAAAAGGTCTATGCACACAATCACAAGGAAATATGCACTGAACACTGCAGGACTCCGACCTGTTCTTGAGGGACTGGGGTTTGGAAGAGGGAGTTGATTGAATGTCACTCCGTTCACTTGTTCAGTAACAACTGTGAACTCTAGCGTCTTGTAGTCAGACATACACTCTACCTGAATACGAAAACTTCAATGCTTACATTTTTTCGATATAAATCTGTTAAGTAATAAATCGTGGATATGCGCCCATGAAATTTCTCTGTAAGAAAACAACTCTACCAAAAACTCTGGCAACGCATTTTGTGTGTGTGTGTGTGTGTGTGTGTGTGTGTGTGGTGCTGAAGTCTGATCAACTACGTTGAGCTTTTCTTCTATAGGGAATGGAAAGAGTAAAAATTTGTACTTTATTTATTTATTCTTGTATCAGGTTCAGTTTGGGCACACAGAGGGGTCCTTTAAGTTGCTGCTTTCGGTTTGTGTTTGAAAACAGTGTGTAGAAGTGCTAAAGGACTTTATGTCCGTAAATTATGTAGAGTTATGTAGGGTTAACATTTACGGTTGCTCAATTACTATGCCTTTGGTACTTTATATTTGTGGTTGCATGAGGATTCTACCATATCTACTGTGCTGAGTTGATGTGTACTGTCGTGTATCATATCCAACTTCTGACATAAGGTTCGTGCCATCTCCTTGACCTTGTCTGAGAGATCCACCATTGCAATCCAGTGATCCGTAGTAGGCATCTGCTTTGCATAACCTGTAACTTCTTGTAGTTAGTATCACACATAGTACCCCAGGAGGTCGATCCATACAAAATAGATGGTTTGATTGTGGCACGGTACAGCTGGAGATTCGTGCGTTGGCCGTGGTACGAGCTCTTCAGAAAGGGAGGGAGAGCACCCAGCAATTTGAGGCCAGACGTCTTCTTCTCCGTTATGTGATTACTGTACAGCAGTTTGGCATCCAGATGCACTCCAAGGTGTTTTACAGTTGTTGCACAGGGGAGTGGGTGGTCTGATATCAAGAAGCTTTCATTGACAATGTGTCTCTAACGTATGAAGACAATAACTTTCGTTTTCTCTGCATTGACCGTTATTTTGTTCCTGTAGTTCCAGTGGTCCACTAAATCTAGTTTGCGCGGCATACGTGTGAAGAGGTTGTCCATTCTGGATCCTACAGTCAGGAGTGCTGTGTCGTCGGCATAGAAACTGCCAGTAACATGTGACAGCGTCGGGAGGTCGTTAATGTATACATTAAACAGCAGTGGAGATATGATCAGTCCTCATGGAAGTCCTTCAAGGACCGGCCATGTTGTTGAATTCTTGTCGTCAATGTGGACATATAATCTGCGATCCTGGAGAAAATTGTCGAGAGGTTTCAAATAGCAGTCCGGCAGAGGAGGAGTACATCGGACTTTGACGATCAAGTTGCGTCGCCATACTTTATAGTAAGTCTTCTCTATATCGAGACGTTTTTTCTTCTAGAAATTGTCTTAGGTAGATTCCGTGATGCGTAGTAGTTGTAACTCAGCTGATAGCTTTGGCTGGAAGCCAAACTCCTCCGGTCGGATGGTGTTGTGTGCCACAAAGGGGTCCAGCATGCGTTTCAGTAGGACGCATTCCAGTACCTTTCCCAGCGTCAGCAGTAAGCTTATGGGTCTGTAGCTGTCAGGGTGTGAGAGATCCTTGCCCGCTTTTGGTATTGGCACTATTCTGTCAATCTTCAATGCCTCGGGGAAGTATCCAATCCTGCGGCAACTATTCACTATCTGGGTGAGAAGAATGACAGGCTTTCTTGGTAGGTGTTTCGATTCTGTATTGCCGATTCTATCTGTTCCAGGTGAGGTGTGTTTGGTATACTTGATAATCCTCCGCACTTCCTCTGATGTTGTCAGTTGGGGCATAGTATTAGTCGAGGCGTCCCTAATAGCTTCCCATTCCTCTGCTGTGTCCTCCTCTCCACAGTGCAGTGCATCATCTTCATCCTCCACAGAGCGCGTAGTCATCTGTTGTTGGTATGTATCCACACACAGCCCCACCTGTGCCGATGAGTGGATGAGTGGCACAATAGGTCATGGGGTCCTTGAATTGCCCTTTTGGGGGGGGGGGGCTGTTTGCTGTCTGAGACTTTTAATTATTCATCATTCATCTTTGGTGTGTGATAGAAAGTTCTTCATTCGGGGTTCCCACGTGTGTTGCTTCCAGTCCTAAACTTCCTGCTGGAGTTCTTGGGTTAGTCTGTGAGTCTCCCATCTATCATCAAGATGGTGGTAACGGACCCATTGTTTCCGAAATGGATTGCGTCTTGTCTTAAGTTCCTGGAGTGGTGGTGGAAACTTGTCATAATTGACTTCTGGTTGCAGGCGCTGCATCAGTGCTCATTGTTTCGCACTGTTAATCTTCTTTGTGAGTACTCCGACTGCCAAATCAATTGCTGCTCTGGTAGTAACAACCTAGTTTGGTCGCACATTGTTGTTGGGGTAATTTGGAACTGCTGCCAGTCATAAGTTCTTGTCATCGGCGGTGGGAGTTGCAGAGGGGCCCTCTCGATGAGTCCTAACACTGATCTGTGGGCCGAGGAAAGATCATTCAGCGTCCGCAGATGGAGACTTGGGTTGATGTTCTTGATTATGGTGATGTCCAGAACATCAGGGCCTTGTGTTTAGACGTAAGGTATCCTCATCAGTTCCCATGGGTCGTAGACAGAAACATGTAAATCCTCAACCAGTGCAAACAACATATGTCCTTTTGGATTAGTCTTACAGGAATTCCAGGCAACATGTTTACTATTAAGATACCCTCCAAGGAGGATCTTGTTGTAACGCTCTGTAAGTGGGTAAAGATCTTCTGGGTGGAGAGGATTCTTTAGGCTATGGTAACTTGCAATATACGTCATGTTTTCAAGCGCCATGTGGATTGTTACTGCCATGGCCTCTAAAGTCTGGAGTTGGGGTAATGTTCTGGGTGGTGACGAATGCATTTTTTGACAAGAGCTGCGCTCCCTCCACCCCATTGGTCCCATCTGTCAGGTTCGGTAGATGTGAATGTTGCTCAAGGGGAGGTCAGTTGGCTCTTGGAGATGTGTTCAGAGACAAATGCTATGTCCATCCTGTGTCGATGTAAGAAGTCCGTGATGACTGTTTTCTTCAGTTTCAGGCCATTGGCATTCCAGAAGCATAAGTTGAGATTCCTCGTGTGATGCTGACTATCCGTTTAGGGTGTCAATACGCTTTCTACAAGCGAGAGAATAGACGTCAGCTTCTGCTGTAGGGCGGTGAGTAGTTGAACAATGTCCATTAACGCTGATGTAATGGTGGTTGACCAGGCAGGTGATGTCTCTGCTAGTGTTGGTGCCAGTGGACAGACATATATTGCTTCGGAGTAAGAGCACTGTTGTCTTTGCCAGTTGTGGTCCAGAGGCGATTGTTTCCACAGGGAGAGGTGCCGCTTGTTGTCGGATGGCCTGAAATGCCGCCTTGGCTGAGTTCTTGACAATCATATGCCGTTGTGGGGTCGACTTCTTTGGTGTCCTTCCAGTATACTTCTGTAGGAAATCCTGAAATTTGTGGCAGCCACGGTAGGTCGCTGGATGTTCTTGCTCACAATTGGCGCACTTTGGGGGCGCTGTCCTAGGATGGGCACAATTTGATGATTTGTGGAAGCCTCCGCAGTGGGCTGGCATGCTGCAGTAGTTCGCCGTATGCTCGAAACGTTGACAATGTCAACAGTGAACTGACCCTTGTTTGCTATTATAGGGCCCAATTAACACTCGTGTGTACAGAAGGTACTTGATATCATATATCGTGTCACTGTCTTATCCGGATGGGAGGGTGACTCGGCACACAGGCTGCAGTATCAGTTGTTTCGTCTTCTCGTTGTGTTCCTTAAACTGGTAGACTTGTAGCACTTTGAAACATTTCCTTGAGGGCGTAGTAAAGTTGTTGTACGGTAACCTCCGGCAGGAGTCCTTTGACAATTAATTTCAAGTCTCTGGCGTCAGGTGCTTGGTACGTAAAATATGAGAAGCTGTGGGTCGTGAAGAACTTTGGTCTTCGGAGGACTCAAAGTTGTATTTGATGTTGCATTTTGGAATATAGCTTTAAGGTTGCCCTCTAGGAGGCCGTTGAGCGTTTCGTTGAGGTGAATGTAATCCTTCACGTAATGAATAGTGACTTGGGGCACTATGCGAAGCACATTCTTGTCTCCGTCCACCGCTTCTGCGGCACTAGAAGTTTGTTCCTGTGGCTTGTTGGCGGGTGATGGAGTCCCAGCTTAGCCGGGTTGGCTAGATCCTTGGCTATTGTGTTGCTTCTGCGCCGTTTGTTGTATACGAGCGTAAAGTCCCCCTCTACGTGTGGGGAGTCGTCGCCGTTTTCTGCTACAAAGGCCCCTGCCATCTCCGCGTCGTCCTCCATTTGGTGGCAGTGCTGTGATTCGACATTCGAGTCCCGTGAATAGCGGATATGGCATTGTATGTCCTTCAGTGTTTCTTTGTCCTCCTCACAACATACGTCGGGTCTTCTACATCTACATCTACATCTACATCCGTACTCCGCAAGCCACCTGACGGTGTGTGGCGGAGGGTACCCTGAGTACCTCTATCGGTTCTCCCTTCTATTCCAGTCTCGTATTATACGTGGAAAGAAGGACTGTCGGTATGCTTCTGTGTGGGCTCTAATCTCTCTGATTTTATCCTCATGGTCTCTTCGCGAGACCTGCCATAGACCAGGCGGTCGTCTTCATTGCTGCTTCCGTCGTGGTGTGACGTATGGCCGACGTCCGAATACGGTTTTGTCGTGTGGTGTGTCGTCCTCCGCGGTCGAATAGCGCCTGTCCATCGTCGTTCTTGACGTTCTGTCCTGACATGAACCGGTGCCGTAGCCTGGGTCGTCAACCTGGGATCCGTCCTGTGTGCAGCGGCGGTCCAGACCCAACCGACCGACCAGCGGCCAACTCAGGCGCGTCCGAGGCGGCTGCCCCTGCCGCGCGCGCATCATCCTCGCTCGTTGGTATCGCACACTCAACTGTCTGGCAAAGCATTCGAGAACACCAGGTGTAGCTCAAGTAGTTCATGCAAAACTCTATAGATGGCGAGCTGAATACACGTCAGTATGAGCTCATTAAATATTTAACTTTCTTTTTCACAGTATAAGAGTCCACTGCATATTTTGCAAACATTTAGAGTTAAAATTCTAAAGGATAATGATGAATGACATGTCAGTTGTTACGACTAAGAGAAACTGTGACGACCTGATGCATTCTTGATGTCAGTAGACTTTGAATTCTACTATAAGTAAAAGCCTTTACAGGTACGCATTGACACATTCTTCGGCGGACCTCGGAAGAGTTCCGCCCTTCGATACCTTGCAGAGTACTGCTACGTATCGAAGTGCTAGGGCTTCGCAGAAGTCGCAGTCGCAGTCGCAGTCGCAGTCGCAGTCGCAGTCGCAGTTCCGGAACCGCCAGCAGCAGCAGCAGCAGCAGCAGCAGTTTCCCGTGCCGCCAGTTTTGCAGTAGCAGTCGTCGCCGGACCCAGCCGCAGCTTCCGGACCCAGCCGCCGCCGCCGCCGCCGCCGCCGCAGCTTCCGGCCCCCGCCGCCGCCGCCGCCGCCGCCGCCGCCGCAGCTTCCGGCCCCCGCCGCCGCCGCCGCCGCCGCCGCCGCCAGGACCCAGTGCTTCGTCTTCCTCTCCTGCTTTCGTTGTCGTCGCTATTCTCGTCTTCGTCTTTGCCTTCCTCCTTTCGCTCCTCGACGTCTCTCATCTGTCATCTGTAATCTGTTCCTGACTTTGTCCCTTGTCTGTCCCCATTCTTCTTTTCTGTGTTTCCAGTTTTCCTTACTGCCATCATGACCACCCCCACCACCACCGCCACTACCACCGCCATCGTCTATACGACGCCCTCCCTCGCTGCCACTACTCTTACTTGGTGTGCTCAGTCGCCCCCGTCCTACTATATCCCGCCCCTCCTCACCCTTCCCACCCCAGCTCCCTTTGTCGCCCCATCCCCTGCTCCTTCTCCCCAAGCCTCCACACACGACCCCTTTCCCCCACTCCCCCACACCACTCATGCGGCCCCTGCCAGGGTTGTGTCTCGTCGGGCTACGACCCATGCCGCACCATCGCCGGCGCCAGCACCACCACCTGCAGCAGCGCCACAACCAGCAGCAGCACCAACAGCAGCACCCACAGCAGCACCAGCACCAGCACCGACACCGGGACCTGCCGCTTCCCGTCATCTCCCCGTCACTCCTGTGCCCCACGCCTCCTCCCATCCTGTCCCCGCTGTTAAGCGTCCCAGTGGCACCCCCGCCTCCTCTGCACCCAAGAAATCCCAGCATCTTCCCCCTCCCCCACCCCTAGATGCCATGGATGTCTCCCCTCCAGCCCCCTCTACTTCCTCTTCTAACTCCCCCTCCTACAAGTATCTCCTCTCCCGTCCTGATCCCTCTCTCCTGGAGGCCCGCAACCTGACCTTGCTCCTCCGCCAATACTTCCCTGCAGCCCCCATCTCCCTTCTTACCCCCCGTAGGGACTCTGTCTTGATCACCTCCCCAAGCCCTACCCTACACTCCGACATCCTCTCCCGAATTCCTCTCACCCGATTTGGACCTAATGCCTCCCTTGCCCCTGCTCCTTCCCCTTCCTCCCCCCGTCAACCCCAACCCCCACGTCGCCCGCCGACCCTCACCGCCGTGATCACTCGGCTTAGCCCGACGATCACGGAGGAAGAGGTGCTGGCGGAGTTGAAGGCCCACCCGTACCTGGAGGTGCGAGCTGTTCGCCGCATTTTCAACTCTGCGGGCCCCACTCGCCTTATGCGAGTTTTCTCCGAACACGCTCCCTCCATCGACCATCTCCTTAAGGAGGGTGCCCTCCTCTTCCACCGCCGGTATAAGGTTGACCCCTCCCGCTCCCCACCACAATCCATTCGCTGCCAGAGGTGTCTGCGTTATAACGCACACCCAACATCAGAGTGCCGCGAGGCCCCAGTCTGCCCGCATTGTAAGCAAGCGCACTTCCTCCGGCAGTGCCCCAACCTTCAGTCTCCTCCCTCCTGCAATACCTGCAACCTCCAACACCCTACCTACTCCCAGAAATGCAAGGCTCGACCTCCTCCATCCGCTCCTGAACTCACTGTTCCTCTCCGCCCTTTGGATGACCCCACCCCTCCTGGCAATTCCCTCCGTCCTCCCCCCACCGCAGAGGACATCATCAGGTTCGTCACAATAGTGCTCCAGAACGTCCATCCCTTTCAGCGTCCCCACACCCTCCACCAGATTTCCCTCGCTGCCCGTTCCGTGTTCCACCTCAACACCTACGCCACCTATTCCCACAACCAGGCCCATTTCACCTTCTCCCGTCTCGACACCCTCGTTTAAATTCCCATTATGGCACGACAGCACCGTATCCTGTTCAATAACATCCGCTCCCTTCCCACCAACAAGCACCTCCTTATGCATACCCTTACGACCCACCGTGTGGATGCCTTCCTTCTGAACGAAACCTTTCTTCAGCCCCACCACACCGTCCACACCTCGCCCTACCTCCTTCACCGGTCTGACAATCCACTCCAGATAGCGCGTGGCGGAGTTGCCATTGGCCACCACCGCCAGATCCCTGTCCGGCTCCAACCCCTCCTTCCTGACCCCACAGAACACTTGATCCTTAGTCTCTTCTTCCCCGGCCTTACCCTTACCTGTGCCACCATCTATGTCCGCCCCGCTGCACCTATTCCTTTCGACTTCCTTTCCCACATCGACCGTACCTTCTCCTCCTACGTGATCGCCGCCGACCTTAACATCCATAGTCGTTCTGCCGCCCAGTTAAGGCGGTGGCATCGGTTCCTTGCCACCCTCCAAGGCGACGTCCTTCCAATTCCCCAACACACCCGCCCTGAATCCAATACCACTCCCGATGTCGTCCTAGCCTCCCCCACCCTGCTTGGCCGCATAGCGGTGGACGTCCTTGATCCCATTGGCAGTGACCATCTCCCTGTCCTCCTCACTGTATCAGACGGTCGTCGCCCCCGTCCCGACCCGCGCCATGACCCTCCCCCGAAATATGTCCATGACTACTCCCGTGCCAACTGGAATGCCTACCGGGACTCCCTTGCTCTCCAGGTCGATAGCCACCCCCTCACCTACCACCAACCTGATGACGTTACCCGTGCTGCCTCCTTTCTCCAGCAGACCTTGTCTGAGGCCGTGGAGGCCCACGTCCCTACCATTGCCATCCATCCGCACCGCCCCACCTTACCCCCACAGGCCGTCCTTCTCCTGCGTGAATCCCGCCGGCTCTACCGTGCCTTCCTTCACACACGTGACCAGGACACACTACGACGCCACCGGCAACTACAGCGACACATCAGGAACTTACTCACGGCAAAGAAACGCCGGGACTGGCGACAGACATGCACCCGTCTTAATGCCACCTTACCTGTCAACTCGTCCAAGTACTGGTCAGCCTTCCGCCGCCTTACCGGATCTAAACCCTCTCCCTACTACCCCCTCCTTCATGATGACCACCCCTTCCCTGATGCCCTTAGTAAGGCCAACCATTTCGCCTCCTACCTCTCCGATATCCTTACCATCCCTGACGATCCCCAGTTCGATTATTCCCTCTTTCCTGATGTCCGTGATCGAACTGATACCTCTGTCCCCCCGCTTGCTCCTGGCTTCCAGTACTTGGACAACATCACACACACAGAACTAAATACCCCAATCACCACTCAAGATATCATTGCTACACTTCGCCCTAAACGCAACACTGCTCCCGGTCACGATCGTGTTACTTACCGTCACCTCCGTGAAGCTCCTGCCTCCTTCCTCTCCACATTGGCCAGGCTCTACAATGTGGTCCTGTCCACCGGCTACTACCCCGACCTGTGGAAAACCTCCCGGATCCTGATGTTCCTCAAGCCCGACAAACCGCCTTCCGCTGTCTCCTCCTACCGTCCCATCAGCCTTACCTCGGTCTTCAGCAAGGTCCTGGAATCCATTCTTACCCGCCGCCTACACAAGCACCTTCACCAACACCGCCTCCTCCCCCCTACCCAATGTGGCTTTCGGCCGTCCTTCTCAGCCGATGACCTCCTCCTTCACCTCACTCACCTCCTCTCCGAACAACTCAATTCCCGTCGTTCCGCCATCTTCCTTTCCCTCGACCTCGAACGCGCATATGACCGTGTGTGGCATTCCGGTCTCCTTTTCAAGCTCCAAACCTTTGCTCTTCCTCTCAACTATGTCCGTCTGGTCGCTTCCTTCCTTTCCCACCGTCCTTCCTATGTCACCATCCACAACACTGATTCCTACACCTTCTACCCCTCCGCCGGTGTGCCCCAAGGTTCCGTCCTTTCCCCTCTTCTCTACCTCCTTTACACGGCAGACATGCCTCCACCTGCACCTCCCCTACACCTTCTCCAGTACGCCGATGACACTGCCTTCCTTGCCCTCGCTCCCACCCTGCAACGCTCCCAGCACCTTCTCCAATCCTATCTTGACCGGTTCACCACTTGGTGTAACCAGTGGTTGCTCAAGGTCAATCCTTCCAAGACCCAGGCGATCATTGTAGGCAAAACCACTCGTTCCTTCCGTCTCCTTGATTTCTATCTTACTATTTATGGCCGTCCCATCACCCTCACACCTACTCTCAAGTACCTTGGTGTCACCCTCGACCGTCGCCTCTCCTGGAACCCACATCTCCGGACGATCCAAGCCAAGGCACGCTCCCGCCTCCGCCTCCTTAAGCTCCTTTCTGGCCGTACATGGGGTCTGGACCCTTCCACCATCCTCTACACCTACAAGTCCCTCATCCGTCCTATCCTTTGCTATGCTCATCCCGCCTGGATCTCTGCCCCTCCTACCTTCTACAAGTCCATTCAGATCCTAGAACGCCATGCGCTCCGCCTCGCCTATCGCATCCGTCTCCCTTCCCCCACGCGGATCCTCTATGACCTGATTCCCTTCCCGCACCTCCTCCTTTTCCTCGAACGGTTACGGATCCTCTACACCTCCCGCAAGCTTGATCCTCCACACCCTCTTGTCTCTCCCATCCTCTCCCACCCCAACCCGCTGCCGCGCCTGCATTCCTATATCCCACCTGCTCTCCATCTTTACACCCTCCACACCCTCTCCCTCGGTGGCTTCCGTCAACTCCCCCTCCCTGATGATGCCCTCCTCCCCTCCATCTACCCCTCCTACCAACTTTGAGCCTTACCTTCCCTCTCCTCTCCTTTTCCTGTGGGCACCCTCTCTCCCTTCTCTCCCTCCCTCCCCTCCCCTTTCTCCTTGGGCTTCCACTCCCCCTACCCTCCCCCTTCTCCTCCATCCCTCTCCTCCACTGGCATCTTCCCCTCCCCCTCTCTCTCCTCTTCCCCACACCTTTTCCCCTTGGCAGGCCACGACTCTGCTGTCTTCCATCAGTTACTTTCATCGTCCTACGCCGAAGACCATCGCATGTGTTTGTGCCTCGACTCTCCTGCAGTGTGTTTGTGTTTCGTCGTTTGTGCTCCGCTGGTTCACGTGTGGCCATCTGCCATCTACGTTTGTGCACCGTGTTTCTCCGCTTTTATCCATTGTGCTACGCACGTGACCGACTCCGTTTTAACTCTGTTTTGTCTACTGTTTGTACCCCGCCGTCTTGATTGTTTTTATATCTCACTCATCTCTGTTCTGTGTATACTCTGAGGCCGAAGAGCGGCATACTTGGTCCGCTGCCGGCCTACCTGTTTGTCACAGGTATTAAAATCACAATAAAGGAAAAAAAAAAAAAAAAAAAAAAAAAAAGGTACGCATTGAAACGACGATTTTGCATTTTTACTATTTTCTCGAGATAGGGTTAATTTTAATTAATTAACCCCCCTAAAAATATAATGCAAACGTAGTTTCCATACTGATCTCTGTGTTGAATTCATATTATCCACACACTCATGTTGTAAGATGTTTGAGAACTTGACAAAAATGGTAGAATACAATTGAGGAAGTGTACACTTAGCTGGCTACGAACATATCCGTTCGAGTCTTTGAACAGTTGTAGTCGCAGCTGTGCCTTAGAGAAGGCACAATCTTGTGCAGGCCCGTTCAGCCAAGTTAGTGAATTCATGGCGAGCCAGTGGCTGCCGCTCTGACATCGGCTGTCGGCTACCCTGCGGCCTTCCTCACACGAGTTTAAAGGAATTAGTCAACCAACAAGGAAGACTGGAAGCACGTAAAGTTTTAGAACTGTATGGCAGACCTAAGCTTTTAAATTTGTCCCATTTGCTCACAATATTGCAGCAACTTAGCACGAACCTTTGTTGCTCATTGTCCCAATTGCATTACAGAATGCGAAATTTATTACTTCTGACAAACATTCAGTTTTCACACAACACTTGTCAACCTTCAGTTGCCACGCTTTTAGTGCTAAATATATGTGTATTAATCTTTCATTTTCAGTTATTATAGTAGTTGTCTATGGGACTTAACGTAACGACCGCACATTTACTTTCTTTATTAACTTTACCCCTTCTCAAAATTAATTTCCACCAATTTCATTTGCATTTTTCCTTTCATTTAGATGTAACCCTTTCCTCTCTGTTAACCGACAGATTAAGTTCGGTGACGGTTGCTTTTCCCTAATTTCCATTAGGTACACGCAGTTTAATTTTTCACTGTCATTAACGCCGATAGGTGAGAGGGAGGTTAAAGGGTGACTGAGACGTGTACCCAATGGCACCCCATACCATCATTCCGGGTGATACGCCAGTATGACGATGAAGAATACACACTTCCAATGTGCGTTAATCGTGACGTCACCAAACACGGATGCGAGAATTATGATGCTGTAAACAGAACCTGGAGTCATCCGAAAAAAATGACGTATTGCCATTCGTGCACCCAGGTTCGTCATTGAGTACCCCATTGCAGGTGCTCCTGTCTGGGATGCAGCGTCAAGGGTAACCGCAGCATCTTCTTCCTGTCGGCTAAATTTCGTGTCTGTAGCACATCATCTTCGTGGTGTAGCAATTTTAATGGCCAGTAGTGTATATTTCAGTGACTGTACTACATCTTTGGCTTAGTTACTTACATACTGAAGATATTCCTGGCGTTTTTGCTGTTCTGATCAGGATATAGCACCTTGTGAAAGCTTTCATTCCCGTTCCAGTACATGTGTGCATCTCCTCACTCAAACATCTTCACCTCCGACCGTAATTTTTCCCTGATTTTTCTTCTAGACAGCCTGCTTCTCTCTACTTCAGAGCTAATTTGTAATGAATGACTGCTTCCCTTGGTTTTCACCCTCTTTTCTGGAGATCAATATATTCGTGTTCTTGAGTTACAGCAATAAAACTAACTATTGGGTTAAACCAGTTGGTCAGTGACTTATACTACAATAACTTGTACATTAATACACTACTATACTTTTTCCGTACAATTTTCGAATATATATTTTATCGTCTTCTAAAACGAAGCTAACGAGATGTTCACGAAGTTATTTTTTTTTTCACGAAAACCTGGACGATGGAGGAAACAGTGTCCCAAAACTTCGCTAAAACATATTACATTACCGCATCCTTTGCGTATGAGATTTAGACAGTAAGTTAAAGCCTTCAAAAATTTTAGCTGTGCCCACTGATAGCAATTTAATTTACGATGTTCATACTACAGGGCTTCTTAAATGTGTAAGTCAAGTATCTTTTACACTTTGTATCACTACCAGCCTTGAATGAAACAAATCAACGTCTTGCCATGTTTTTCGCTATCTCCACCCTTTGCTCTCTTGTGGCCTTCTGTTAGACATGAACGTCAGTTACATCCTCCAAAAGGTTATAAAGCCTGTCCGCAATGTAGTTACTGATAAACACAATGCAAATCATCACTCATAAAAATTATCGCAAATTAACACAACCCAATCTAAAAGACGCCCAAAAACAAAAAAATACGAGCAAAAAATCTTCCTCGCTTTTCGGCAAATCTATGATAAAAAGTGTGTTAACAATGTTTTTATAACTTTCTCACTGTTCTATATAACCGTCTAAAATAATCATCATTCGGATGAACCATGTGTGTATAACTTCTTTAATTTAGAAGGTATCACACAGTTAACAAATACTAGAATTATTCGTAAAGAGAGTTTCACTGGGGCCGATAACTGAGACATGATTCCCTGGAAATTTATTGGAACAGCTCCCGTTATTGTTGGGATACTTATCAAAAACTTTCGACGCCTAATTGGGACACTTTTCAAACCGAGGAATCAGCTCTTGTATTTCCTACCGAGTGGCGTCAGTTTTTTTTTTCCTCTGCTTGGTTGAAATTATGTATCAAAGTCTCCGTACCTCACACAATCGGCTGATTTCACCTTCTTCGCCGTTTTCAAGTGAATAATGCGTGTACATAAATCGGAAAAACCCTTATAAATACAGTGTTACGTATCCATCTGTACTAAACTGTACCAGTTGGCTGCTTATGTTCTGAAGTTGATTTAGCAATACACGCTGCATCTCACGTCACACATACGTGTTGCTGAGGCAGCGTTCAAATAACGACTCTTTGTATTACTTGGATATCAGTAATCTGGGAATGGTATTAGTCTGTTGACAACCATTTCTTCACTTTCGTTGATCCGTCAGAAAATATGGGAACGGGTGGAAGCCAGATCAGTATTATTGGTCATGTGATCAAACACATCTCAGCAGAACCGCCTACAGATTTCATGCGGACAAACTTTTGTTAAGGCTCCACAAGCCTTCTCAGCCCACTGGAGTTAATTATCACAAACACTGATTCTTCAAAGCGTTGTTTTACATTTGAGGAGTAGATAAATGCTACTTGCGCACTACACTGCCAATAAATTATTTATCAGTAGTATTCTCTGTATTTGGATAGATACTAATATGAGTACACACAATAATAATAATTACAGTTACTAAAAGAAACAAACCCACCATTCAGTGAAAAACCTTTCCAAACGTAGGTCGTTACCTTGATTTAAAAAGTAAGGTTAAAAAGTGCCATTGTCAGCTGAAAAATTTCGGACAGCTGTAGCTGAAACTTTGAATTTTCTATTCTTACATCTACACCATGTAAGCTCATTTTAGAAGCACGTTCATGCTCTGTTTATAACAGTGCTACATGATTATGTTTCTTTTGCCTAAAGTTGATCTTAAATGATTTCTGATTAATGTTAATTCACTAAACCCTTTCTCACCCGAAGCAACAGTCACTAATAAGGTAATAATAAACCTGAGTGCAATTCAAAGTTCAGGAAACACAAAGTATAAGCTCAACTAATTAATTTAATTTAGAAGACAAATGGAAGCGTTTTGTTTTTTGTTGTCTTTGCCAAATACAGTAAAGTAGCTACACTCACTGACTTAAATTTTTTTTTTTTTTTAAATGATATTATCGCTCAGATCATCAGGATTAGTCCTATTTTCTTCATTGTATCTTTATCATCGAAAGTGGTTCTCATTCTGAGAATGGTTTGAAAAGTTGCACAAATGTGTCTCATGTCTTAATACCAATTATCTGACTGAGAAAGAACAGTGTCTGTGATTATGTCATAAAACCTCTTTTTGAAATTGTTACTCTTCAGTTTCACCTAGGAATGTGACATGTGCTCCACTAACGCTGCAGTTACATTCATCAAAGAATACCTTCCTTTCACTTTCTCTCATTTTTGAAAAATCTGTCTCATTCTCAATTTCAGTAACCATTTTTTTTATCTTTGCTTAAGAATTCCAGCCAGAGAGCTCTTACATCCGTTTCTATGGCAACCATAAGAGCTTTAATACTTTTTATTATATGTCAAGGGAGATGTCTTTCGACTGAAGACTCCAACTTCTTACATTTATTTGATCTAAACTCTAAAATGACCATCCAAATGTTCAAGAGAATAAATGTTCAAAATTGGAGAAATAATTGATGCGCCCATTAACTTCTGCTATCCTGTCACTATGCAAACTGTGTTGACTTCTTACTATTACTTCTACTAATTTTTCTTGTGTAGGGTTCACAACCTCAATTCTTGTGCTTCATCTTGTTTCAAACATACCATGAAGAGATCTACTGACAATGCATTTAAAAATCCTTCCCATCTTTGTGGGCTTGCAGTCAAGAAATTGGACAACTGTATAATATACCCACTGCTTCATTACTACCTGTAGCATGTAATTGTCAAAGTTCAGAATTTGAGCAGCACAAGGAGAATATGTTGCCAGCAGATAAACGTCTCTAATCTTTGATTTTATACCTTTTATTTGCCCAGCCATATGTGATCTATCATCAAAGCACTGACCACAACAGTGATGTAAATCAATTTCATGCTTGTTAAATAACTCTATGACGGTGTTAATAATTGCACCGCCTGTCTTTTTCTGCAAATCAATCATACTTTTAACATAAACTGTTTATTCTCTTAAAATGGGTCGTATTTAGCCAATAATTCTCTTAAGCTTAAGAAGTCACCATTATCTTGTTCCACTTTCTGGTGGCTACTTCCTCTGGAAGGCAAATTTCGCAAAGCTAACAAGATAGTAACTGTTCCAGCGTATCGTTCAGCAAAGAAGGCGGTGAGACGACTCCAGCCAATAGCCCACTGACAAGGACTGCACCACGACAGGGGTGCCCTCTAGCCGAAGACGATACAAGCGCCGCTCCACCCAGCCTCGGGCGGACAGTGTTAGGACACTACTAGAACTAGCCTCGCACAGAGTGTTGCCATAGCAGTTACGTGTGGTCCATATCAATTGCAACAGCTCTTGGTGGCCAGGCATAACGATTTGATTCACGGATCCAGTTATATAGCTCCTTCCGTGTATAGCGATTTTACGACTATGACGTGTAGGGTCTGAAGATGGCACCGATGTATGCCGATACTGGCAGCACATAAGAAGTTCATAAAATAAATTACATATGGCTGTTGGTAAATTATTGCTTTAAGAAATACTTGCCAGCCGTATTCCCATGGCCCATAATGGATCAACGAAGATGATCGTTGAATGTCACCCATTACTTGCGACACCATTGTAAATGCAAATTTAAGTATTGTCAATCTGCTTATTTGTAATAAAAACTATGAATGTGAGTTGCTTGAATGGTTGAATATCGAATGCAGCATCCTTTAGGCTCCCCATACGAGATGAATGGGCCGGATATCGCGTTTGGCGACGAGTATCCGCAGAACACGGTGTCAGATGGCTACGGAATTTTCTGTTTTTGTTGCTGGCGTCTTAATTCTCTCTTGTCTTTCCTTTGTAGGGGCGTTTATTTGCTTTAACAGTTTCTTATCGTTTTTGATAAGCAGTGTTTTCATGTGGGCATTGCAAAAAATTTCTTTGCGTGTTTTCCTTGTCTGTCTGTTGCAATTGTGTCTTCCAAAATGCCCACCCCGCCTCTCTCGCCCCCGCCTAGGCGCCACAGTCGCAAGCGTTAGATGCCAGACAGCGAATGCAGATGTTTCAGTTCCAGACGCAACGGATATCACCGTTACTCAACATGATGCAGCAGTTACTGGCCAAAGCTGCGCGCCCAAGGGGACAAGCACCACCTACTACTGCTGCTATACCACCTTTTCGACAGTTTAGTGAACAAGAAGAGGAATGGCTTGAGTTGTTGTCCCAATGTGAAGCCCACGTCATCGCCCTTAATGTACCAGATACTGTGAAACTTCCCAATCTATTATGAACAGCAGGAAGTGCAGTGATCACATTAATTCAAAAACTCTTTGCTAATGCCACTCGGAGTGAACTTGCGTTTGGTCAACTGCGACAATTATGAGATTCCTGGAGGTGTATCAAGAACGATAATGAATTTGGAACCACAAAACCGAATCATACAAAGACAGAAATTTGAGAGATGCTGCATTAATTGAAATAGTAAACGGTTCCCTTGAATATGTACCTGGAATCGATGTACCTACAACAAAATTAAAAATTCGAAGCATTCGAAATGCTTTTATGAATGAACATACAAAAGTACTGAAATCACTTAAGAGTGCTGCGTCTACAGGCTGTATTTATAAACCCAGCCTTGCTTGGTTTGAAGCTGCAGACCGGTTCTTAAAACATGTAGTCGAGACAAGAGAGACGAGAAATTTACATTTATTTACATTTACATTTTACATTTATTATGTTTCTAGACATCTTATTTAGTAATATGTACAGCCGTTTAATTGGCTGACACTGGTGACGCCATTTTGCAAACGGCGCAATTACGAAGAATTTGTGGCGTCCTGTGTGAACGGTAGCTCACAGCGCCACTCCAGAATGACTTAACTTGCGGCGAAACTTCCGTTGCGTGTGTGAACCCGGCTTTAGGGTCAATTCACACTGAAATGGCGTGGCGCGGACGCTTGATAGGGGTGTGACGATGTTTCGCGTCACCTCGGTGTTATCAAATCAGGCAATCCACACGGTCGCCTCCCTTCGTGGTCCACGCCACGTACGTTTGTCGCCACGAGTGGCACGCCTAAGGGACGTGAGACGCATACTTCTACATGGCGTGCTCCGGATTTCATTACTTTCAAGTTTTAAAATGCGGAACGACCTACAGCTAAACTAAGGTTTTGTGAAATAATAGAAAACTATCCTGTTTTATGATCATAACCGTGCAGACTATTGCAATCGTAGAGTGCTAGACAAAGCATGCCAGAATATCGCTGGAGAACTGAGTGAAACAGGTCAGCGACAAAATCTCATTATGAATTAAATTGTACACGATAGTGCATAACTGAATCGTTCATCCCAACAACGTAGTAACAAAAATAAACAACTTTTACAGGAGAAAGAAAAAAACACTGTTTTATGTTTACCTGTTTGGGATTTCTTGATGCGGGCAGTGTATATGAGGTAAAAACTCATTCTGCATCTTTTTGTAAATAATAATTATCACATAATTACTTATGTTATCGTTGAAAAAATAACAATTTTATAATATTTTTCTTGATGAACGACGCTGCGCTGCTGAAACACACAGTGTTACTTATTTGCTGAAATATAAAGTTTATTTTGAGAAAGGACAGCAGCACAGGTCAAAATACATAATGTTTGTTGCAGTACAGATATGCACAAACAGCAGTAGATGATACCCAAAAATTTCACAGTATTCACATTGCAATTATACTAAAGATGTACAATCAGCATCACATTTCTGATCTCAGCCAATGGATTTTCCGAAACAGATGTACTAATCCTCTGTTCACTTAGTATTTGTCATAGAAATTCTGTTTTTTGGCTGGTATGTACTGTCACATGTCACTCCTTGGCACTATTTATTGGCAGAAGTTGATTATACAAGGTAGGGAAAATTGACATGTTGTCTGGTGGCAGATTTCTTCTCCCAGTACCTCTCTGTTTCTTTGCCATGTTTTTACAAACGCACGGAAGCAAGATGTTTTGACTCGTTCTTTCCCTTTAGTGTATTAGGGCCGTGACACGAAGTTTGTAGCCAGACACTCTCTATTTTGAATGAGCCACTATGCAACACCTAGTCTAGTGCGTTATGAACCCTGAAATTCTCTAGTTCAGTGGTCGTCAACTATTTTTTTATTTTTCTAATTTCCTGTAGTGGCATTGCGTTGCGGCGTCTCAGGTCACAAATGTACCAATCTTATTATTAATAGGTAACCTACATAAATTAGTATATTATGATCCTCCAACAGACTAGCTATAGGAAGGGATAAATACGTTTGCCGCTGATGTCCAAGTACTTGTCGTTAAAAGTCGATACCATTCAGAACACTTCGAGTGGATTGCTCTGTTTTAGATTACGTCTTTCCCAGCGACTCCAAAATTATGACACTATCATTGCCTGACGAAATGTTGTTGCATTGCCTTTGTCTGCGAATGATTAATTGATTAATAACAGTAACTGTAGTTACATTTAAAAACATTATGAAACATGAGACAGGATCATAGATGTTTACTAAATGTTTTGAATGTAATTTTTCTTCTGCACACCGCATTGTACAACAGTCTTAATTTTGATAGAATGAAGACTTTCTCGACCGGTTGACATTGCTACTGGTAAACATTTCGCTGTACAAGGTCGTGGTCCCCGAAACCCTTCTGTTCCTAACGTTTCTCCCAGAACTGAGCTGGACATCTTCAGAGGCATTGGTCCTCCATTGTGTCTTGCCGTCTGACAGGTCGGACTTTTGGGATCATATCGGTAAGAGTTTACGGAAACATGACATTAGAGTGGTTTTTAGATCAACAAAGAAAATTGGTCAAGCACTCCTGTGAATGTTGGATAAATGCCCTCCTCTGTCAAAACTGTGTGTGAAATCTTATGAGACTTAACTGCTAAGGTCATCAGTCCCTAAGCTTACACACCACTTAACCTAAATTATCCTAAGGGCAAACTCACACACCCATGCCCGAGGGAGGACGCGGACCTTCGCGAGACCAGCCGCACAGTCCATGACTGCAACGCCTAAGGCCGCTAGGCTAATCCCGCACGGCCCCTCCTCTGTCAGCATGTTGCATATATAAAATTCCGTGTACATGTGACAAAGTTTATATCGGAACAACCAAGAGGAGCGTGAATACACGGCTAAAGGAACACAAAAATCTTTGCAGACTAGGGAAAACAGGCAAATCGGCTCAAGCAGAGCTTGCTCTTCAGCCATGAGGTCACGAGTGAAGTTTTCTCCCGACAGAAATTTCATCTACGATGACGAATTATTATGCATAGCTATGTAGAGAAGCAATTGAAATACATGATTTTAATAGAGACCATGAAACTTAACAATGTATGTGCAATAGCTCGCGTTGTGAGTGGGTTGCTGTCACGCAGTCTTCTCTATCTGCATCGCTATGGAGTGAGCATTCGGATGCGCAGAACGAGAATTATGCTCGCAACATCTCCTGCTGTTCAAGTCACGTTGATTTGGGACAGCGCATTTTAGCCCGCATTGCGCTCAGCGAATATTGAGAGTCAATACTTTTGCTGGTCCATATAGATCATCGTCAGAAGTACTGGGTTTTATCGACGTGTTAATAATTTGATATTTGGAAGTGAAGTTGGCTTAAGATATGAGGAGCAAGAGTATTGTACTCTTTCATCACAATGTGTAGCTCAGATTCCACTTTATTTTCGTTTACACTGTTGTATATTTTCTATGAACGAAATTCTAAGTTTTTATATTGTGTAGTTGTATTTTGACTCTCTATCTTTCGAGAAACTGGAATACAAAAATCGCATAATGTAGGAAACTGCCTCATGCAGAAGTACTTAGATACACACACAAGGCTTTGAGAACTTGGATCAACTGGAGGAAATTAATCAGAATGTCACGTATAAATTTTATCTCCAAATGGACATAGCACGACTGTATATACACTGACTGGCAGTTTACTCAGACACACTTGCAAATTTATCTAGCATTTGTCTCGTAAGCACATGGCCAATAAATCGAAGAAATTAGCTCTACAGACTTTATAATACCGTGCCTCGTGTTTTCTGAAACATGAAGTGCCTTATATCAATATGACATTCACAAGTACACATTTGTTGTAGATACCTATGAAAGGTAACGAAGCCCACTTTTTTTTACATCCGTAGCAATAACAATAGTGCACCATAGCTGTTAGCAGTGCTCAGACGTGCAGAAAAGTGTATAAAACAAGGTGAATACTGTTCAAGCTACGCTATTAATGCAAAATGTAGACAAGAAAAATCGTGCCAAAATCACGTGATTGGCCCTGTTTCATGTTGAGATCATGTACAGTGAAATATTTTGGTAAAGTGTGCTTTGAACATCTGTCACAAAATCAGCGACACTTACGCTTACCATCAAATGAATATAACAGGAAAAATAGGAATTGTAATCAAAAGATTCCAGTTTCGACTAGATGGTAAGCTATTGCATTAGAACTCCGCAAATATTTCACATATAGCCTTTTTGGCTACATGAATCATGAAAAACTTTTTTATTCATTATGAGTTGGCGTTACAACGTTATTCCACTGTCATGTGACAATTTTCCAGGAATAGGACCATTTCTCCTCGAAATAAAGAGCATCCATTATTCCTCAGAGACTTGCGTTTAATGTCCGTTCCACAGTTCGTAGGCAAAGTGTGCTACTTCCTCCCATTTGGCTGCAGAAGGCGTAGGCACGTTTTCAGGTTGTAGGTTTTGTCACAAAACCTGTGGTATGTCATGTACAATTGCCTGAACTGTGGAACGGCCTTTCGGAAAATAAAATGAAAGAGCTCTGAATACTATTACAGGAAACAAAATTCCATTCCTTTTGTTCTGCATATCATACATACAGCGACGAATAATGATTATTCATTCATGCTTTTAGAAAACATTTTAAACAAACATTGATTGATTTCCTGAAGTTTATGATTGATTACCTGCAGTTTATGAATAATCTCTCTACCAGACAAATAGGCTGCTTTCAGTTCATTGCTTCTCTTTGAATGCTGTCCTTCACTTTGTCTGGAAGTAGCCGGGATATACATTGTGTTTTTTCATCACATCGACTATGCCATTTTTGCTCCTAGTTTTCAGCCATAATGGATGTCCCCAATCCGGTTTCACAGAGAGTATTCTACAGCGTTGGCCCCTTACTTAGCTTGCATTTATAGCAAATCTCTCGGCAAGCGCAGAGTACCAAAGGACTGGAAACGGCTTCTTAACTAGCATGTACCCATTTGGTGTCAAGCGATTAGCTTGTTTTGGGATAGCAGCACAACATGCTGTTTGTTTTAACTGTGTGGTATTTTATTTATGACATGCTGGTTTAACAAGTCACTCTTTATTACAATTTGATGCAACATCACTAAGTGACTTTCAGTGTTGTAAAAATAATGTACATCTAATAATGTTACATGATCCTATGATGACAGCAGAGATCCGTCGACGCCGGTAATAGTAATAAAGAGAATTAGTAGCGATCTTGCCGAACTAGATTCTTCAAGACTAATAGAACTTCAGATCGCCCCCAACGACTGACGCAATGTGAAACAGAAGTCAAAAAGACAGTGCAGAGATAAAATTTACATGTCGATAGATACCATGACTGATGAAAATTAAACTGTGCATTTCCCTACTCAACCTTTAAATTCGTTGAATGGTGTAGGAAGCTATTACACTGTCTCAAATCGGAGGTTGGTTCGCTAGTCATTTTATGAGCATCGACAAAGCACAAGGCCAAACATTCTGATATTGTGATTTTAACTTAAGGATTTATCGTCTTCACGTGACCAATTGTACGTATCATGCTAACGAGCTGGATCATCTCAAATTTTTTTCGTTTATAGTCCTGTCAATAAAACTACTAATATAAGGTATAAGCAATTGTGAAAAATGAAAATATAAATATGTACATACAATAAAAATTAAATTTCTTTTTAAATTAAGTACATTTAATTCAAACCTGTTTTATTTAAATAATAATATTTTAGCATATCACTCATTAATTAATTTAGTATAGATTGTACACATCATATGTTTAATGGAATATACACTCCTGGAAATTGAAATAAGAACGCCGTGAATTCATTGTCCCAGGAAGGGGAAACTTTATTGACACATTCCTAGGGTCAGATACATCACATGATTACACTGACAGAACCACAGGCACATAGACACAGGCAACAGAGCATGCACAATGTTGGCACTAGTACAGTGTATATCCAACTTTCGCAGCAATGCAGGCTGCTATTCTCCCATGGAGACGATCGTAGAGATGCTGGATGTAGTCCTGTGGAATGGCTTGCCATGCCATTTCCACCTGGCGCCTCAGTTGGACCAGCGTTCGTGCTGGACGTGCAGACCGCGTGAGACGACGCTTCATCCAGTCCCAAACATGCTCAATGGGGAACAGATCCGGAGATCTTGCTGGCCAGGGTAGTTGACTTACACCTTCTAGAGCACGTTGCGTGGCACGGGATACATGCGGACGTGCATTGTCATGTTGGAACAGCAAGTTCTCTTGCCGGTCTAGGAATGGTAGTACGATGGGTTCGATGACGGTTTGGATGTACCGTGCACTATTCATTGTCCCCTCGACGATCACCAGAGGTGTACGGCCAGTGTAGGAGATCGCTCCCCACACCATGATGCCGGGTGTTGGCCCTGTGTGCCTCGGTCGTATGCAGACCTGATTGTGGCGCTCACCTGCACGGCGCCAAACACGCATACGACCATCATTGGCACCAATGCAGAAGCGACTCTCATCGCTGAAGACGACACGTCTCCATTCGTCCCTCCATTCACGCCTGTCGCGACACCACTGGAGGCGGGCTGCACGATGTTGGGGCGTGAGCGGAAGACGGCCTAACGGTGTGCGGGACCGTAGCCCAGCTTCATGGAGACGGTTGCGAATGGTCCTCGCCGATACCCCAGGAGCAACAGTGTCCCTAATTTGCTGGGAAGTGGCGGTGCGGTCCCCTACGGCACTGCGTAAAATCCTACGGTCTTGGCGTGCATCCGTGCATCGCTGCGGTCCGGTCCCAGGTCGACGGGCACGTGCACCTTCCGCCGACCACTGGCGAGAACATCGATGTACTGTGGAGACCTCACGCCCCACGTGTTGAGCAATTCGGCGGTACGTCCACCCGGCCACTATACGCCCTCGCTCAAAGTCCGTCAACTGCACATACGGTTCACGTCCACGCTGTCGCGGCATGCTACCAGTGTTAAAGACTGCGATGGAGCTCCGTATGCCACGGCAAACTGGCTGACACTGACGGTGGCGGTGCACAAATGCTGCGCAGCTTGCGCCATTTGACGGCCAACACCGCGGTTCCTGGTGTGTCCGCTGTGCCGTGCATGTGATCATTGCTTGTACAGCCCTCTCGCAGTGTCCGGAGCAAGTATGGTGGGTCTGACACACCGGTGTCAATATGTTCTTTTTTCCATTTCCAGGAGTGTATGTCCCCGTACATCTGATAGGGAGAATGATCCTCATGCCATTCACCGTTCGATATATTGCAGCAATTTGGAAATATGGATGAAACGACGTAAAAATGATATCAAAAATATGTAAAGTTATGAAATGAGTTAGGGCAATGACTAAATTTATAGAAAATTTGAAATAAAATCAGAAAAAGATGTATGAACATTATTGTCAGAGCTATTACTGTAAAGCATCATAGTGTGTAGAGATTTTGAAAGTGGTGGGGCGTCTGTTCTTCTGTTGTCAGACAACGCATGTCTCTCGTGTGAAAATTTTCAACATTTGCTGAAACAAATGGAGTTTGCACGTTGATATTTTCATTTAGTTCAAACGCAGTACTACAATTTATCGATGCTAGTTCTATTTGTTGATATGTTCCTTTGTTACTCTGCTGCATCTAAACTCTTGTTTTTAAATGCGAACCAAGCACGGGCAACAGCATATGGTGTGGTTCCCACATACTTGAGCAGTATCCTGTGATGGCTCACATAGAACTTTTGCAAGCAGTCTCCTTTGCAGACAGATTACATTTTGCCGGTATCCCAACCATGAATTGAAACCTGCCATCTAATTTATCTGCAAGGGAGCCAACTAGATCATTCCAGTTCATCCCACAATCTGCAGTCCCTAGGTGAAGACAAGGTGGTGGCATGTATACAAGTCATAGAAAATTGTTCCGTAAACTACGAGTTCTTATCGTCAGTGAAGTGTCGCACGTTTGGTGAAAAAATGAAAACCGGTATTAGAACGTGCCAAACAAAACTTATATGCTATTATTCAAGCTGCTTCGCGAAAGTAAATCGCAATAATGTATTTTCGTGTGATTGTAATCACCCGTGTAATGGCCAAGAAGCCGCCACAGAGATGTGTAACTCTGAACTTGAACTAAATGAGAAAAATGAAGTATTCAAAGACTTAAAAGCAGCTGGAAAGTTCATTAAATTGTTAGAGAGCATGATTCAGCTTCTTACTGAACCCGCTCACATATCAGTATTGACGCCAAAAACAGCACAGAAAATGAGGTAGGCCTAAATATTTACTCTGATAGCCATGGACGCAGTCTTGCGGAAATTCTCAATAATCATTATGACTTAAAAGGCTACAGTGCTGTGCACAACTTAAGGAAATTTCTGGACGGTACTAAGAAGCAGAACGTTATTGTCATTAGCATTCCTTGTACACATGACCTTATCCCCACTTCGAGTGTAAACGCTGAAATTAGGAAAGCCAACTCACAATTTCAGGAAATATGCAAAATGTATCCAAATACAATCTCATTTGTACAGCTTTTCTTAAGAGAGACTGCTTCACGAAACATGGCATGCATCTGAACAAAAAGAGCAAGAAACTTGTGTGTTTGAGAAAATCAGTGAAATGTTAGAGAGACCGAACAAACATATCGATAGCATGTCATTACCATTACCTCGAACAGTCTATTCTTCCAAGCATAAATTCTCAGCAAACATTCCTTCCATTAAAGACACAAAAGAAGCAGAGCCAGAAATCCTGTGTGAAGAAGGGCACACTGTGATGAGCACCTTACCTCCATCAGTTTTAAAACAAGCAACAGCAGAACTATTTCCACAAAACATGCTAAAAGCATTGGCAACAACAATAACAACAACAACAATAGCAGCAACAGTAGCTACATCAACAGCACAGCCACATCTGATACTAGCAGCGGCAACAGAATCAATGGTAGGGGGCCCAACTCCACCAAAAGTAGTAAAAACATCAAGAACAGTTACGCTAACAACAACAAATGCAGTAGCAGCCCCATCAACTGCATTGCCAGCCATAATACGAGCAGAAAAATCAACAGCAAAAGCAAATGAACCATCATTATCAACAGCAAAACCATCCACAATAACAGCAGAATCAACTCCAACATTAGCAGAACCAGTACTGTCAACTAAAAAAACTTCAGACAGCAGACTGAAGCCAGTGCCTTCATCACTTCTAAATGATTTTGTAGTGGAAATCAGAAAGAGCAGAAAGCCCACAAGAGAAACAGCGATATAAACTTATTTAAGTTGGTAAAGAAGAGAAATCTACAACACAGTATTTACCACTTTAAAATAATCCACCAGAATGTACAGTTAGACGTGCTTGTAAATGAAACTATACCTGATGTTCTTGGTATTAGTGAACACTGGCTGTCTGATGCCAAATTAGAACTTTTTAAACTTCTAAACATGGTACTAGCTAATATGTTTTGCAAATATTCTATCAGAGGTGGGGGTGTTTGAATAATATGCTAAGGAATGTGGATTGGAACAGTATTCTAACAACACATCATAGTTATGGCAAATTTTCAAGCGAACTATTCTACATTCTCAACCAAGCGTGCCCATTAACAAAAAAAGAGAACTGTCACATGCTGTAACCCGAAATCTGATATCAAGTTCAGTCACTGAGGCTAGAGGAAAACTAAGATGGTATGAGTATGGTATGTTAAATGACATGAGCAATAAGTAATTAAAATAAGAGTTCAAAAAGTATCAGAAATACTATGTAAACCTCCTAATTTTGGAAAACCAGTAACATTTTGAAAATGTTATTCAGAACTCAAATAATATCTCCAAAATATTATGGTCACTAGTAAATAGAGAAATAGGTGAATCTGGGAAACATACAACTGAAAATCACTTGCTGATAAACGGCACTATATAAACTGATTAGAATAAGATAGCACATCTGTTTAACAATTACTTTGCTTCTATTGGCTCTAGCAAAACCAATCAGCTTAAAAATCATAACTACTAATTCAGAGGTACACCAGTGTCAGGAAGTAGATTTTTGGTGCCAACAAGTAAAGAAGAAATATTTAAAATAGTGAGTAGCTTAAAGAATTCCCATGCAGCAGGATATGATGCCCATAGTCTGGACACTCTTAAGAAATGTGTACATAAAATTGCATCACCTTTATCAACAGTTGTCAACTCTCATATTGATGATGGTCTATTTCCAGATGAGTTGAAAATTGCTTGAGTTGTGCCTATTTTTTTTTAAAAAAAAGGGAAACTGAAATCTAGTAGAAAACTTTTGAACCATATCTGTTTTTCCAATAATATCCAAAATCTTTGAGAAAATAACATACATAAGAATCTGGAACTTCCTGGTATGCAAAAAAGTGATTTCCAAGGGTTAGTATGGGTTTGTCAAGGGGTCATCCAACATTACAGCAGCATCCAACTTAATCAAAGGTGTCACTCAAGCAATAGATAATAAATAACATGTATGTGGCCTCTTTCTAGACTTACAAAAAGCATTTGACTGTGTTGATATGACCATATTGCTGGACAAACTGTGAAACTATGGCATTCGAGGCACAGCCCGTAATCTGATGAGTTCCTAATTGACAAACAGGAAGCAGTTTGTGTCTATTAGCACAACAGAGGGAGCATACAAATCAAACACCACCAACATAAATTTTGCTATTCCAGAGGAGTCAATATTAGGACCACATCTTTTTATTATTTATTTCAAATTTGTGCTACAAGTCACTTTTTATTTTATGCTTATTGACTGGTAGCAGAAACATGAAATAAATAATTATCCCATACAGTTACAGTTCACAAACATAGCTGTTATGGCTGAAAATAATTACTTATTTTTATTATTTATGTTAATGATATTCAGTCCATAACAAACCATGCAACAGCTATCTTATATGTAGATGATACCACGTTAATATGCCACAATCCAAGCTATTCACAGCTCAAAGTGGAATCCAATACTGCAGCAGGCTTAATTCTGCAGTATTTTAAAGAAAACAAACTAAAATTAAACACAAATCTGTCTATATTGATTTTGATCTTGGGAGGCAAAAAACACATGAAAACCAAATTTTAGTGGGTGATGAATCAATTAAATAATAATTCTCTACCAAATTTCTTGGCCTGACACTTGATGCAGAGTTAATCTGGTCTGATCATGTGAATGATATTTGTAAAAAGCTATGTACTACCATATATATCCTAAGAAAACTGACACCTTTTTATAACATCACCACTCTGAGGTAATATATTTTGCACTATTTGAATCCCATCTAAGCTATAGGATAGAGGTGTGGGATCCAGCAGAAAGGTAATATGAAAACTGTACTTATATTACAGAAGAAGGCACTTAGAATTATGGAAAAGGAATGTGCCAGAGAGTCCTGCAGAAATTTGTTTAAAGAATTTAAAATACTAATTGTACATAACTTGTATGTACTGAAGATTATTATTATGGCAATAAACAGTAACGCAACATTTAATCAAGAAATACACAATCACAACACTTTGAGGTAGAGAGAGCCCCAACATCATCTTTCATAAAACAACATTTGATGAGAAAAGGCCTCACTATGCAGGCATAAAACTACTGAATTGCTTCCATTCTAATATCTCTAAATTGCACATTAGAAAACTAAAAACGAAGTTAAAATTATGGCTCCTAAACAATCCTGTATATTCAATAGATGAGTTTCTAGATTTAGTACACTCGTATGATGGAAGACCATCTACCAAACAATATATGTAATCTCAGATCTTAGACTGTGTACACAAACTGTAAATATTTGAATCTCAGATCTGAATACTGTGTCACAAACTCTAGATTCCTTTATCTAAGTAATGCAATAACAAATTGTTTTTATGTATAGTCCATATATGTAACATTGTTGTCGCAACTAAATATAGAAAAAGTTGTGTAGATAAAAGTACCAGGCATTAAATGTAACTCTAGTAAGTAAGGTTCTGACTTATCCAGAAGAATGGAACATAAAAAGCGTTTCTTTTTGTAATCAGTTGATGTTGGATCAAAATAAAATAAATAAATAGGTTTTTGAGTCAAGTGACTGATTCCAATTGTGTCTCATTGATAATGAAGTCATAGCAAATAGGATAGATGTTGGACTGACTCCATCTACACATTGAAAAATTGAAATTGCAAATATCTGCCCAAAAATACCATAGAGCATGTGCCTGATGACCCTTAGGACTTCAGTTGTAATTACAAAATCGGTCTATGGTGACTTAAGATTGGTAATTATTTTGTGAATGTGGGATATGCACTTTTCTTTTACCACAGAAATCCTAATTCTAAAGAACACAATTTTGGCTGGGAACCAGTAGGCTCAACCTGCAAACAGATAGACTTCCTGGAAATTAATAGTCCTACAAACTACAAAATGAAGAGAATTCAGACCTTGTCAATCTTAACTTTTAGGAATTAATCTCGAGACCAGAGAGCTAAATATTATTCATCTCCTTAATGACAATATAAAATGTGACAAGAAATGTGTTACAAGTCACTTATCGTAAGTCAGTACAGAAGCGATTTAATATTATTGTTGACAATACTGTGACATGACTACTTATGTCACTTACTCATAGTAGCTGAATAATTGTGGATAGTGCAGAAGATTTGTTATTTGTTAATATATGTGAAGTTGACCTACTGACACTGTCAGCTATGGTTGCAGCGTGCAGTATCACTGAGATTTGACAAGGACCATTGGAAATGCATCATGTGGTCAGATGAAAAACAGTTCTTGTTACACCAGCTTCATGGTGGATACACAGTCATCTAGGTGAATGGATGCTGGAAACGCGCATTGCACCATTGGCACAAGCCAGTGAGGCATTCACCTGGCTTGCTGTGTGACATGTGGTAGTAATCATTGGCACTGTGACAGCTGTGGGCTATGTGAACAGTGACTCCTATTTCCAGCAGGATAACTGGCTGTGGCACAAAGCCAAGATTATGCTACAGTGGTCTGAGAACCATGATAGTGATCTCACATTCAAGTCTTGGCCACCAAATTTACCTACTCTCAGTCTGATGGAGCACAACTATGATGCTGTCAGACAACAGCTTCAAATCCATAAATCACCAGCCCATAATTTACGGGAATTGTATGTCCTGCGCAAAGAAATCAGGCACAGCATATTTATTTATTTACTGACTAATTTATTACTAAACTAAACTCCTCCTGCACAGGCCATGAAGGCCCAAAGGTAGCGACTGGCTTTTGTGTCATCCTCAACCCTCTGGCATCATGGGTTGCGGAAAAGGAGGGGCACATGGTCAGCACACTGATCTCCTGGCCATATGTCAGTTTCTGAAACTGGAGCCGCTACTTCTCAATCATGAAGCACTTCAGTTTGCCTCACAAGGGCTGAGTACACCTCACTTGCAGCAGCACTCTGCAGACCGGATGGTCACCTGTGCAAGCCCGACAGCACTTAACTTTGGTCATCTGACGAGAACTAGTGTTACCACTGCAGCAAGGCAGTTGGCAATTTATTTATTACATATTACATTAATCCATATTGTGATAAATCACAAGGATGTGGAACAAGTCAGGATTACATAACACAGATATAATACATGTATATAAAATGACAAATGGTGAGTAAGCTTGATGGTTAAAAACAAATGAACCATATATCTTAAGCAACATAAAACAATTACTGAAAAAGAAAATATAGTACATGGTCCAACTTAAACAGTTATGATGAGTTATAGCAAGACACATTAAAACAAAGCTTTAAGACTATAAATACCAATTGCAATAAAATTTACAAAAAAACAGTCATTGATTTATCTGCAGGTATTCATCAAGAGAGTAGAAGGAATTTCCTGTTACATATTCTCTTGATTTACATTTAAAAGTAGGTAAGATATTAATGTGGACTTTAATACCTGAAGGAAGAAAACTGAAAAGTTTTGTGGAAGAATAATTAATACCTTTTTGCACAAGATTTAAATGTTTCAGATCCCCATGTAAATAAATTTTTGACCTAGTATCATGTTTCTGACATTCACTATTAGTTTTAAAAATAGACTGGTTATTAGAAGCAAAAATCATCAAAGAGAATATGTGTTGAGTGGTGACTGTTAATGTTTGTACCTTACGGAACAGATTTCTACAAGAATATTTTGGATTAACACCACTCATGATTCTCATAGCACTCTTCTGTCCAGTAAATATTTTTTTTGGATAAAGGCTGGTTACCCCAAAATATTATTCCATATGACATGATAGAATGAAAATAATGAAAGTAGGCAACTTCGATAGTGTCCACGTCACCAATGGGGATGATTACATGCAAAGCATAAGTTACCACACTAGCCCTTCTGTGTAGGTCTAGCATATGCGCAGACCAGTTCTACTTGCCATCAATTAGAATGCCCAAGAACTTAGATGATTCACAGCATAGTATATTTAGTTTACCACAGTTTAAGTGACATACTTCATTTTCTTGATAAAATGTATTAAATTGCTTAAACTGAATTTTTTTTCAATATTTAGAGTTAGTGAATTGCACTTAAACCAGTGCAAGATGTCACAAGTACAGCATTACATTTATTTTCTAGGTCATTTTTGGTTCAACTTTCAAGCAGAATAGTTGTATCAGCAAAAAGAGTAAATTTATGCTCTGTGTCTGTACAAAGTGGGAGATCATTGATAAAGATAAGAAAAGCAAAGGTGATGAGATGGGGCTATCATTGGGAGCATTAATTATCACCTTCTGTTTTCTGTTTTGTAGATATGATTCAATCCACTACCAATGCTACCTCTCAAGCCATAACAATTAGCCTTCTGCAGGAAAATGATGTGGTCTAAACATTCAAAGGCCTTTGACAAGTCCAAAAAGATTCCAATAGGCGACAATTTATTATTCATAGACTCTAAAATTTCATTTGTGAGAGTAAACATAGCCTGCTCAGTTGATCTACCTTTTTGGAAACAAAACTGGGTTCTGTTGAGTATGTTGCAGTTGTTAAAATGTTCTACAATTCTTTTAACAAAATTGGTTTTGTCACCCTTCTTGAAAAGTGATTTCACAATGCAAGCTTTAATCACTCTGGGACAACAGCTTGCTGTATAGACTTTTGAAAAATGTGACACAGGACTTGACATATGTGGTCACTACAGTGCTTTAGAATTTTAGGTGAATTTTTGTCAACACCTGTGGAATTTTTATTTTTTAAGGCCTTGAATGTATGTTTAACTTCAGTTATAGTGACAGGGGCAATAGAAATTCAGTTATATGTGTTGGGATTAGCTCTCCATAATAGACATATAGCAGCATATAAGGAACCTCTACCACCTACATGTTTTGCTGGAGATAAGAAGCAATTTGTAAAGATGTTGGATACTGTTACAGGATTATGAATAACCTCTCCATTACAGCTTATCTCTATGGTATTAACATTCTCATTACTCTTGCCTCACTCTCTCTTTATAACTTTCAAATGTACTTTTATTTGGTTCTTGGATTTATCAGTTTCATACTTAATATACAAACTCCTGGATTTGTTTAACACCCTTTTTAAAATTTCACAATATAGTTTATAATGAGATGTTTCAAGTGGATCATTTGATACTCTTAGGCATGTAGCTCCCTCTTCTTCAGTAATCCAAGGTTTTCCTGGAAGAAACCTCATTGTTCTTTCTGTCATTTTTAGAGGGGTGGGGGAGGCCATTTCAAATACAGAAGTTAATAAATTTAATATTAACATCTGATGTACAATACACTAGATCGAAATCTATATGTGAGAAATGGTAATTAAAGGCAGACATAGTTTCAATGTTTATATGTCTACAGGGCCTATAGATGTGGGAGATTTTGTTGCACAAACTAAAGTTATTGACTTTAAGAAGTTGTTCATCATGGTCAAACAGGCTATAAATTACTTTGTGTACACTACCACTGTTGACTCTACTATACTCAATGAAAATATTATCAAAAGGATCTCTCAATTTTGTGTAACTCTAGTGGGCCAGTTAACCATAGCAACCAAGTTGTAAGAATTCATTATATGGTCCAACTCAGTCTTAAGGTGGTTAGCAGTTAAGACGTTGACATTAAATTCATCTGCAACTATTAAATTTCAGGTTTTGGAGATCAGTTTGGCCAACAGAGATTCTAACTTATTTATAAAGATGCAAAACTTCCCTGCTGGAGCTCTGTAAATTGCTAGCACAGTAAGTAACATGTCTCTGCAGTAACTTCAGTAACACAAACTTCAAAATGTTGACCTACACAACACTTACTTAAATCCGAAGGTTTATAAATGATTTTACTGTCTATATAAATTATGGCACCACCTTTCTCTTTACTTGTTCTGCAATAATGAGTAGCTTGATCATATCCACCAAGCTGCAACCCATCAGCTTGAACTCAGTAAGACATAAATCATGAGGATGGTAAACAATGTTCATATTCCCTAGATTTACAGATAAAAATCTAACTTACTTTTGAGACTTTTGATATTCTGATCCTCTCATGACCCATGGACCTTGCCCTTGGTGGGGAGGCTTATGTGCCTCAGCGATACAGATAGACATAGACATACCATACATACCATACATGCAACCACAATGGAGGGGTATCTGTTGAGAGGCCAGACAAACATGTGGCTCCTGAAGAGGTGCAGCAGTCCAATCATTAGTTACACGGGCAATAGTGTAGATAATTGACTTATCTGGCCTTGTAACATTAACTAAAATGGCCTTGCTGTGTAGACACTGCAAACGGCTGAAAGGGGAAACTACAGCCCTAATTTTTCCCGAGAGCATGCAGCTTTACTGCATGGTTAAATGATGATGCCATCCTCTTGAGTAAAATATTACAGACCTAAATTGTCCCCCATTTGGATCTCTGGGTGGGGACTACTCAGGAGGATGTCATTATAGGGAGAAACAAAACTGGCATTCTGTGGATCAAAGTGTGGAATGTCAGATCCCTTAATCTTGCAGGTAGGCTAGAAAATTTAAAAAGGGAAAGGGATAGATTAAAGATGTATATAGTGGGAATTGGTGAAGTTCAGTGGCAGGAGGAACAGGGCTTCTGGACAGGTGAATACTGGTTATAAATTTAAAATCAAATAGGGGTAATGCAGGAGTAAGTTTAATAATGAATGAAAAAATAGGAGCACAGGTTAGCTACTTTGAGCAACATAGTGAACACATTATTGTAACCAAGATAGACATGAAGCCCACCCCTACCACAGTACTACAAGTAGATATGCCAACTAGCTCCACAGATGATGAAGAGATTGAAGAAATGTATGATGAGATAAAAGAAATTACTCAGATAGTGAAGGGAGATGAAAATTTAATAGTCATGGGGGACAGGAATTTGATAGTAGGAAAAGGAAGAGAAGTATAAGTAGTGTGTGAAATGGAATGGGAGTAAGGAATGAGAGAGGAATTCGCCTGGCAGAATTTTGCAGAGAACATAACTTAATTATAGCTAACACTTGGTTTAAGGATCATGAATGAAGGTTGTATACATGGAAGAGGCCTGAAGACACTGGAAGGTTTCAGATAGATTATATAATGGTAAGACAGAGAATTAGGAACCAGGTTTTAAATTGTAAGACATTTCCAGGGGCAAATATGGCTTCTGATAACAATCAATTAGTTACAAATTGTAAATTAAAACTGAACAAATTGCAAAAAGGTGGGAATTTAAGGAGATGGGATAATCTGAAAGAACCAGATGTTGTAGAGAGTTTCAGGGAGAGAATTAGGGAACGATGGACAAGAATGGGGGACAGAAATACAGTAGAAGAGAATGTGCAGCTTTGAGAGATGACATAGTGAAGGCAGCAGAGGATCATGTAGGTAAAGAGACGAGGGCTAGCAGAAATGCTTGGGTAACAGAAGATATATTGAATTTAATTGATGAAAGGAGAAAATATAAAAATGCAGTAAATGAAGCAGGCAAAAAGGAATACAAACATGTCAATGAGATTGACAGGAAGTGCAAAATCGCTAAGCAGGGATGACTGGAGGACAAATGTAAGAATGTAGAGGCATACATCACTAGGGTAAGATAGATACTGCCTACAGGGAAATTAAAGAGACATTTGGAGAAAAGCGAACCACTTGTATGAATATAATGAACATAAATGGAAACACAGTTCTAAGCAAAGAAGGGAAAGCAGAACGGTGGAAGGAGTATATAGAGGGTCTATACAAGGGCAATGTACTTGTGGGCAGTGCTATGGAAGATGACATAGACGAAGATGAAATGGGAGATCTGATACTGCTTGAAGAGTTTGACAGTGCACTGAAAGACCTAAGTTGGAAGAAGGTCACAGGAGTAGACAACATTCCATTAGAACTACTGATAGCCTTGGGAGAGCCAGCCATGGCAAAACTCTACCTTGTGGTGAGCAAGATGTATGAGACTGGCGAAATACCCTCTGACTTCTGGAAAATGTAATAATTCAAATCCCAAAGAAAGCAGGTGTTGACGTGTGTCAGAATTACCAAACTATCAATTTAATAAGTCACGGCTGCAAAATACTAATACGAATTCTTTATAGATGACTGGAAAAACAAGTAGAAGCTGACCTCAGGGAAGACCAGTTTGGATTACATAGAAATGTTGGAACAAGTGAGGCAATACTGACCCTACAACTTACCTTAGAAGGTAGATTAAGGAAAGGCAGATCTACATTTCTAGCATTTGTATTGTTAGAGAAAGCTTTTGACAATTTATTTTTATTTATTTATCCATCTGTAGGCAATAAATATTGTATGGATGTTGCCGAAAAATACATGTAGATTTATGGGAAACAATCTGTGCAAAAGAAACATTCAAAACTTTTCGTTAAGTAGTACAAAGAATAATACATGCAGAATTGTACAAAAAATGTGCAAAATAATACTTGGTCATATAAGACACAGTAATGCAACTTTTTATACATGTATACCAACAGTATTGTAACTGCATAGTCTGTTTGCCCTAAAGCTTCACTTTTGCTTTTCCCTAAACAGGAAGTCCTTATATTCACTACAATAATTCAGCAAAGATTTTCCACACTCAACAGCTGTCCATCAGATTTAAAAAAATAACAGAAACTTTGGGGATGACAGACAGTGTTTTCAGTTTTGCCTTAATATAAACATTCTCAGAATTATTTATTGGCCTAAATAGTCATTTACTGAGTAAAAATGTTGTTCAAGTAGAAATTCTTTAAATTCTACTTTAAATCTGTCTTTATCTTCTATCTTTCTGGTGTTCACTGGCAGTGTAATGTAGAGTTCTGTATCCATATGGCTCACATGCCTTTGTGTGTGTGTTCTTTTTGTACACTGAGAATGGAATGCTGTGCTATTTTGAGTATCGTACCTATGCAAGTCAGCATTTGTCTGAAAATCTGCAATTTGTTCAAAAACAAGATGGCAGTTATAAGAGTGAAAGGGCATGAAAAGAAGGCAGTGGTTGGGAAGGGAGTGAGACAGGGTTGTAGCCTATCCCTGATGTTATTCAGTCTATATATTGGGCAAGCAGTTAAGGAAACAAAAGGAAAATTTGAAGTATGAATTAAAATCCATGGAGAATAAATAAAAACTTTGAGGTTTTCCAATGACCTTGTAATTCTGTCAGAGACAACAAAGGACCTGGAAGAGCAGTTGAATGGAAAGGACAGTGTGTTGAAAGGAGGATATAAGATGAACATCAACAAAAGCAAAATGAGGATAATGGAATGTAGTCAAATTAAATCAGGTGATGCTGGGGGAATTACATTAGGAAATGAGACACTTAATGTAGTAAATGAGTTTTGCTATTTGGGGAGCAAAATAACTGATGATTTATTTATATGAATATAATTGAGGGAAACATTCCACGTGGAAAAAATGTATCTAAAAACAAACATGATGTGACTTACCAAACAAAAGCGCTGGCAGGTTGATAGACATACAAACAAACACAAACATACACACAAAATTCAAGCTTTTGCAACCAACGCTTGCTCTATCAGAAAAGAGGGAAGGAGAGTGAAATACGAAAGTATGTGGGTTTTAACGGAGAGGGTAAGGAGTCATTCCAATCCCAGGAGCGGAAAGACTTACCTTAGGGGTTTTTTCTTTTTTTTCTTTATTGTAATTTTAATCACCTCATACAAGGCAGGCTGGCAGCAGCATATTACTCTGCTCTTCAGCCTTGAGTGGTACAATAACATGACATATAGGTGGCACAGACAATACAATAAAAACAGCGGGCAAAAAATGTAGATACAAAAAACAGTAAATATGAAGCCGTTCACGCTGGATGAGAAAAAACACTAACACTTGTTGACACAGCGCACATAACACGGATGACTGTGATGGCACACGTGAACAGTGGTGGCGTGACGGCGAAAGGACACTGAACACAAAACGAAGGCACACACACGAGACACTGATGGCAATGATCTCCGGTGCGCGAATGTTCACTGAGCATGTGCGAGTCCAGGGACCTGCCAAGGGAGGGGGAGGAGGAAGGGGAGTGGGACAGGGAGAGGGGAGGGCAGATGCCGTGGGCAAGGGAGACAGGGGGAGGGGAGGAAAAAATGGGGGGAGAGGGGGGGAGGAAGGGGACGGGGGAAAAGGAGAGAGAAGGGAGGGAGGGTGCCAAGTGAAGAGGCCACAGGAAGTGGGGGCGGGTAGGATCAAAGTTGATAGGAGGGGTAGATGGAGGGGAGGAGGACTTCATCAGGGAGGGCGAGCTGCCGGAAGCCACCTTGAGAGAGGGTAAGGAGGGTGGAGAGATGGAGACCGGGTGGGACGTGGGAATACAGGCACGTCAGCAGTTGGGGTTGGGAGAGGATGGGCGAGACAAGCGGGTGAGGAGGGTCGAGTTTGCGGGAGGTGTACAGGATCCATATACTTTCAAGGAAAAGGAGGAGGTGGGGGAAAGGTATGAGATCGTACAGGATCCGTGTGGGGGAGGGCAGACGGATGCGATAGGCGAGGCGGAGATCATTGCGTTCAAGGATTTGAAGGGATTTATAAAAGGAAGGGGGGGGGGCGGAGATCCAGGCCGGATCGGTGTAGCAGAGGATAGGGTGGATGAGGGATTTACAGGTGTGGAGGATGGTGGGAGGGTCCAGACCCCACGTACTGCCCGAAAGGAGCTTGAGGAGGCGGAGTCGGGAGTGTGCCTTGGCTTGGATTGTCCGGAGATGGAGGGTCCAGGAGAGGCGACGGTCGAGGGTAACGCCAAGGTATTTGAGGGTGGGAGTGAGGGCGACAGGACGGCCATAGATGGTGAGATAGAAATCAAGGAGGTGGAAGGAAGGGATGGTTTTGCCTACATTGATAGCCTGGGTTTTGGAGGGATTGACCTTGAGCAACCACTGGTTGTACCAAGTGGAGAACCGGTCAAGATGGGATTGGAGAAGGTGTTGGGAGCGCTGCAGGGTGTGGGCAAAGGCAAGGAAGGTGGTGTCATCGGCAAACTGGAGAAGGTGGAAAGGGGGTGACGGCGGCGGCATGTCTGCCGTATACAAAAGGTACAAAAGGGGGGAAAGGACGAAGCCTTGGGGGACACCGGTGGAGGGAAAAAAGTTGTAGGAATCCGTGTTATGGAGTGTTATGGATGGTGACATAGGAAGGACGGTGGGAGAGAAAGGAGCCGATCAGACGGACATAGTTAATGGGGAGGGCGAAGGTTTGGAGCTTGAAGAGGAGACCGGAATGCCATACGCGGTCATAAGCTCGTTCGAGGTCCAGGGAGAGGAAGATAGCGGAGTGACGGGAATTAAGCTGGTTGGAAAGGAGATGAGTGAGGTGAAGGAGAAGGCCGTCGGAAGAGAAGGACGGTCGAAAGCCACACTGGGTACCCGGAAGGAGGCGGTGAAGGAGGCGGTGCTGGCGGAGATGCTGGTGGATGCGGCGGGAGAGGATAGATTCCAGGACCTTGCTGAAGACCGAGGTAAGGCTGATAGGACAGTAGGAAGAGACAGGAGACGGCGGTTTGCCAGGTTTAAGGAACATCAGAAGACGGGAGGTTTTCCACAGGTCGGGGTAGTAACCGGTGGACAGGACTACATTGTAGAGCCTGGCCAAGGTGGAGAGGAAAGAGGCAGGAGCTTCGCGAAGGTGACGATAGGTGACACGATCGTGACCAGGAGTGGTGTTGCATTTTGTGTGGAATGTAGCAATGAGATCCTGTGTAGTGATTGGGGCATTGTGTTCCGTGTGTGTAATGTTGTCCAAGTACTGGAAACCAGGTGCGAGGGGAGGGATAGAGGTGTCAGTTCGATTGCGGACATCCGGGAAGAGGGAGTAATCGAACTGAGGATCATTGGGGATGGAAAAGGCATCAGACAGGTAGGAGGCAAAGTGATTGGCCTTACTAAGGGTGTCAGGGAAGGGGTGATCATTATGGAGAAGAGGATAGTAGGGGGTGGGTTTAGTTCCGGTAAGGCGACGGAAGGTGGACCAGAACTTGGATGAGTTGATAGGGAGGGTAGCATTTAAACGGGTGCATGTCTGTCGCCAGTCCCGGCGTTTCTTGGCCGCGAGCAAATTACGAATGTGTCATTGGAGTTGCCGGTGGCGTCGTAGTGTGTCCGGGTCATGTGTGTGGAGGAAGGCACGGTAGAGATGGCGGGATTCACGGAGGAGGAGGACTGCCTGTGGGGGTAAGGTAGAACGATGGGGGTGGATAGTGACAGTAGGGATGTGGGCCTCCACGGCCTCAGACAAGGTCTGCTGGAGAAAGGAGACGGCATGGGTTACATCGTCAGGGTGGCGGTAGGTGAAGGGGTGGCTATCGACCTGGGTGGAGAGGGTATCCCGGTAGCCATTCCAGTTGGCACGGGAATAGTTATGGACATACTTAGGGGGAGGGTCATGACGAGGTTTGAGGTGGGTGCGACGACCGTCTGAAACAGGTAGATGGTCACTACCAATATGGTCCAGGACATCCACCGTTATGCGGCCAAGGAGGTTGGTGGAGGAAATGACAACATCAGGGGTGGAGTTGGACTCGGGAGGGGTGTGCTGGGGGTGGGGATGAGGTCGGCTTGAAGGGAGGAGAAGAACCGATGCCACCACTGTAGCTGGGCGGCGTAACGACTGTGGATGTTGAGGTTGGTGGCCATCACGTAGGAGGAGAAGGTACGGTCAACGTGGAAGAGGAAGTCGAAGGGAATAGGGGCTTTAGGGCGGACATAGATGGTGGCGCAGGTAATGGTAAGGCCGGAGATGAAGAGACTAAGGATCAGGTGTTTGGTGGGGTCGGGAAGGAGAGGTTGGAGCCGAACAGGGATCTGGCGGTGGTGACCAATGGCAACTCCGCCACGCCCAATCGGGAGGGGATTATCAGAACGGTGGAGGAGGAATGGCGAAGTGTGGACGGTGTGGTGGGGTTGGAGGAAGTTTTCATTGAGGAGGAAGGCGTCCAAGCAGTGGGTGGCATGGGCGTGCAGGAAGAGGTTCTTGTTGGCAGGAAGGTAGCGGATGTTGTTGAAAAGGATGCGGTGCTGTCTCGCCATGACAGGGATTTAGACAAAGGTGTCAAGGTGGGAGAAGGTGAAATGGGCCTGGTTGTTGGAGTAGGTGGCGTACATTTTCAGGTGGAAAACGGAACGGGCGGCGAGGGATACCTGTTGCAGGGTGTGGAGGCGCTGAAAAGGATGAACATTCTGAAGGAAAAGAAAGCTAATATTCGGGTTTGGAAGGCACTTATGACCACACCACTTAGAGATGAATAACGAAACCACCAAAAATTCTGGATGGAAATTCAGGGTGCCTTATAGCAGATGGAGGTGGTAACTACCAAAGGCAAGGCCTTTGTCCTTTATAATGATCTGGTAAATGGCCATCTTGTTTTTTCAACTAACTCCAAACTAAAATAATTGTGCGAGCAGGAAACTATATTAATCAGTGGTACTTCTCAATATGCAGCAACACATTTTCTCCAGCTACTCACGATCCACAGTTACTCTGGACGTTCTTTCATACCATTAATGTCAGCCTTATAAAAGATAAGAAGAAGAAAATACATTTGAAACTTGAACAGTGACGATTGTTGGTAGAGGTACCTATCTTTTTACTCAAAAAAGGTATTAATTAACTTCGAGCAGTCCGTCCATTGGAGAATCAAGGTTGTCTTCTCATCTATCAAGATTACTGGTTGTATAATTAGTACAGAATATTATTTGCCTTAAAAAACTGTAGAATACAGTTATTCCTAAAATTACATTATTGCTCAAAATGTTATGTATCATTCACGCTACATTGCTTAAGCCGCAAGCGTTAAAAACATTTGCATTTTAAATTTCCACAAACATTATTTTTTGTGACACATTACTGGCCATTAGAAATGACATGTGATTACATTTTCACGCAATTTGGGTGCATAGATCCTGAGAAATCAGTACCCAGAACAATCACCTCTGGCCGTAATAACGGCCTTGATACGCCTGGGCATTGAGTCAAACAGAGCTTGGTACAGCTGCCCATGGAGCTTCAACACGATACCATAGTTCATCAAGAGTAGTGACTGGCGTATTGTGACGAGACAGTCGCTCAGCCACTATTGACCAGACATTTTCAGTTGGTGACAGATTTGGAGAAGGTGCTGGCCAGGGCAGCAGTCGAACATTTTCTGTATCCAGAAAGGCCCGTACAGGACCTGCAACATGCGGTCGTGCATTATCTGCTGTAATGTAGGGTTTCGCAGGGATCGAATGAGGGTAGAGCCACGGGTTGTAGTACATCTGAAATGCAACATCCACTGATCAAAGTGCCGTCAATGCGAACAAGGAAATGCATATTCTCCTATTTCCATCTATTGTACCAGAAAGTTTTTTCCTTATTTTGTTACCTGAAGATATGACATTTCCGTGTCTTTATATATTGTAATTGTTTTAATTTATGTCGATGTATAATTGGTTTTTTTTTGTAAATATTATTTGTATTTTTACGCTGGGTCTGGCCTAGGGAAAACTATGCTATGGAACGATTACACCGATAGGTCGTGTGGAGAATCAGCGGGCAGAGGGAGTCTGGCTGGAGTAGGGCGGTAGAGCAGGTGTGTTGTGTGCCGTTCCCGCAAGTTGCCGCGCTTTCGGGGTTTGGCACCATGTAATTGCGCTACACTGGCTATGATAGTTTCTGACACGGTGTCGCGGACGGTAAGCATTAGCTGGCACACATGAAGAGCCCGTTTCGCCTGGTGACCGTGTTGAGAAGAAGGCGCTCCAACATCCAGCTTCTGCAACAACAGCGGCCGACAATGAGTGACTGTCGCCACCTCCGCGATCAATGACTTCAAACTTCAATCAACCAACAAGGAAGACTGGAAGCACGCAAAGTTTTAGAACTGTATGGCCGACCTCAGCTTTTAAATTTGTCCCATTTGCTCACAATATTGCAGCAACTTAGCACGAACCTTTGTTGCTCATTGTCCCAATTGCATTACCAAGCAGGGTCCCTTCCTTTTCCGGAACGAAGCCGAGTGTCGTTGAAATTCAAACGCCAGCATTAAAGTAATATCATTCCATTTCACTGCTTTAATTTCAAAGTTCATTTAAGGTATTCATAGCTGGCTACGATATTTAGATTACACAAGCACAAATTAAGACTGTGAGTTTTGTTACCATATTTTAGTTTACCTGTGACTGCAGCTCAGCTTGGTACGTACTAAATTTTACTATTGTTAAATGTTCAGAATCATTTAATTCAAGTTCAAATTTCTAAATTGCGTAGATTCAAGTAGCTTTTGAAATGATTGTTGAGGTAACCCAAGACTAACCTTATTTTATTGAATTTCGTAGTGCTTCAGAAACAAAGTTCACTATTAATTTCAGTCACTAAATTAACTTTCAATTTTCCTGTTTTATTAATTCTTTTGCTAAATTAAGTCAGAGTGTAGCGAAATTTATTACTTCTGACAAACATTCAGTTTTCACACAACACTTGTCAACCTTCAGTTGCCATGCTTTTAGTGCTAAATATATGTGCATTAATCTTTCATACCATAACGCCGGGTGATACGCCAGTATGGCGATGAAGAATACATGCTTCCAATGTGCGTTAACCGCGACGTCGCCAAACACGGATGCGACCATCATGATGCTGTAAACAGAACCTGGAGTCTTCCGAAAAAAATGACGTATGGCCATTCGTGCACCCAGGTTCGTCATTGAGTACACCATTGCAGGTGCTCCTGTCTGGGATGGAGCGTCAAGGGTAACCGCAGCCATGGTCTCCGAGCTGATAGTCCATGCTGCTGCAAACGTTGTCCAACTGTTCGTGCAGATGGTTGTTGTCTTGCAAAGATCGCCATCTGTTGATTCAGGAATCGAGACGTGGCTGCTCGAACCGTTACACCCATGCGGATAATATGCCTGTCATATCGACTGCTAGTGATACGAGGCCTTTGGGCCCCATAACGGCGTTCCGTATTACCCTCCTGAACCCACCGATGCCATATCCTACTAACAGTCATTGGATCTCGACCAACGTTAGCAGCAATGTCGCGATACGATAAACCGCACTCGCAGTAGGCTACAATCCGACCTTTATCAAAGTCGGAAAAGTAATGGTACACATTTCTCCTCCTTACACGAGGCATCACAACAACGTTTCACCAGGCAACACCGGTCAACTACTGTTTGTGTATGAGTAATAAGTTGGAAACTTTCCTTATGCCAACACGTTGTAGCCGCCAACCTTGTGTGAAAGGTCTGAAAAGCTAATCATTTGCATATCACAGCATCTTCTTCCTGTCGGCTAAATTTCGTGTCTGTAGCACGTCATCTTCGTGGTGTAGCAATTTTAATTGCCAGTAGTGTATATTTCGGTGACTGTACTACACCTTTGGCTTAGTTACTTACATACTGAAGATATTCCTGGCGTTTTTGCTGTTCTGATCAGGATATAGCACCTTGTGAAAGCTTTCATTCCCGTTCCAGTACATGTGTGCATCTCCTCACTCAAACATCTTCACCTCCGACCGTAATTTTTCCCTGGTTTTTCTTTTAGACAGCCTGCTTCTCTCTACTTCAGAGCTAATTTGTAATGAATGACTGCTTCCCTTGGTTTTCACCCTCTTTTCGGGAGATGAGTGTATTCGTGTTCTTGACTTACAGCAATAAAACTAACTATTGGATTAAACCAGTTGGTCAGTGACTTATACTACAATAACTTGTACATTAATACACTACTATACTTTTTCCGTACAATTTTGGAATATACATTTTATCGTCTTCTAAAACGAAGCTAACGAGATGTTCACGAAGTTATTTTTTTTTTTTTCACGAAAACCTGGACGATGGAGGAAACAGTGTCCCAAAACTTCGGTAAAACATATTACATTACCGCATCATTTGCGTAAGAGATTTAGACAGTAAGTTAAAGCCTTCAAAAATTTTAGCTGTGCCCACTGATAGCAATTTAATTTACGATGTTCATACTACAGGGCTTCTTAAATGTGTAAGTCAAGTATCTTTTACACTTTGTATCACTACCAGCCTTGAATGAAACAAATCAACGTCTTGCCATGTTTTTCGCTATCTCCACCCTTTGCTCTCTTGTGACCTTCTGTTAGACATGAACGTCAGTTACATGCTCCAAAAGGTTATAAAGCCTGTCCGCAATGTAGTTACTGATAAACACAATGCAAATCATCACTCATAAAAATTATCGCAAATTAACACAATCCAATCTAAAAGACGCCCAAAAACAAAAAAATATGAGCAAAAAATCTTCCTTGCTTTTCTGCAAATCTATGATAAAAAGTGTGTTAACAAAGTCTTTATAACTTTCTCACTGTTCTATATAACCGTCTAAAATAATCATCATTCGGATGAACCATGTGTGTATAACTTCTTTAATTTAGAAGGTATCACACTGTTAACAAATACTAGAATTATTCGTAAAGAGAGTTTCACTGGGGCCGAAAACTGAGACACGATTCCCTGGAAATTTATTGGAACAGCTCCCGTTATTGTTGGGATACTTATCAAAAACTTTCGACGCCTAATTGGGACACTTTTCAAACCGAGGAATCAGCTCTTGTATTTCCTACCGAGTGGAGTCAGTTTTTTTTCCTCTGCTTGGTTGAAATTGTGTATGAAAGTCTCCGTACCTCACCCAATCGGCTGATTTCACCTTCTTCGCCGTTTTCAAGTGAATAATGCGTGTACATAAATCGGAAAGACCCTTATAAATACAGCGTTACGTATCCATCTGTCCTAAACTGTACCAGTTGGCTGCTTATGTTCTGAAGTTGATTTAGCAATACACGCTGCATCTCACGTCACACATACGTGTTGCTGAGGTAGCGTTCAAATAACGATTCTTTGTATTACTTGGATATCAGTAATCTGGGAATGGTACTAGTCTGATGACAACCATTTCTTCACTTTGGTTGATCCGCCAGCAAATATGGGAACGGGTGGAAGCCAGATCAGTATTATGGGTCATGTGATCAAACACATCTCAGCAGAACCGCCTACAGATTTCATGCAGACAAACTTTTGTTAAGGCTCCACAAGCCTTCTCAGCCCACTGTAGTTAATTATCACAAACACTGATTCTTCAAAGCGTTGTTTTACGTTTGAGCAGTAGATAAATGCTACTTGCGCACTACACTGCCAATAAATTATTTATCAGTAGTATTCTCTGTATTTGGATAGATACAAGTATGAGTACACACAATAATAATAATTACAGTTACTGAAAGAAACAATCCCACATTCAGTGAAAAGCCTTTCCAAACGTAGATCGTTTAAAAAGTAAGGTTAAAAAGTGCCATTGTCAGCTGAAAAATTTCGGACAGCTGTAGCTGGAACTTTGAATCTTCTATTCTTACATATACACCATGGAAGTTCATTTTAGAAGCACGTTCATGCTCTGTTTATAACAGTGCTACATGATTGTGTTTCTTTTGCCTAAAGTTGATCTTAAATGATTTCTGATTAATGTTAATTCACTAAACCCTTTCTCACCTGAAGCAACAGTCACTAGTAAGGTAATGATAATCCTGAGTGCAATTCAAAGTTCAGGAAACACAAAGTATAAGCTCAACTTATTCATTTAATTTAGAAGACAAATGGAAGCGTTTTGTTCTTTGTTGTCTTTGACAAATACAGTAAAGTAGCTGCACTCACTGACTTAAAAATTTGTATTTTTTTTAATGAGACTATCACTCAGATCATCAGGATAAGTCCTAATTCCTTCATTGTATCTTTATCATCGAAAGTGGTTCTCATTCTCAGAATGGTTTGAAAAGTTGCACAAATATGTCTCATGTCTTAATACCAATTATCTGACTGAGAAAGAACAGTGTCTGTGATTATGTCAAAAAATCTCTTTTTGAAATTGTTACTCTTCAGTTTCACCTAGGAGTGTGACATGTGCTCCACTAACGCTGCAGTTAGATTCATCAAAGGATACCTTCCATTCACTTTCTCTCATTTTTGAAAAATCTGTCTCATTCTCAATTTCAGTAAGCATTTTTTTTATCTTTGCTTAAGAATTCCAGCCAGAGATCTCTTACATCCGTTTCTATGGCAACCATAAGAGCTTTAATACTTTTTATTTTATCTCAAGGGGAGATATCTTTCGACTGAAGACTCCAGCTTCTTACATTTATTTGATCTAAACTCTAAAATGACCACCCAAATGTTCAAGAGAATAAATGTTCAAAATTGGAGAAATAATTGATGCGCCCGTTTACTTCTGCTACCCTGTCACTATGCAAACTGTGTTGACTTATTAGTATTACTTCTACTAATTTTTCTTGTGTAGGGTTCACAACCTCAATTCTTGTGCTCCATTTTGTTTCAACATACCATGAAGAGATCTACTGCCAATGCATTTAATAATCCTTCCCATCTTTGTGGGCTTGCAGTCAAGAAATTGGATAACTACATAATATACCCACTGCTTCATTACTACCTGTAGCACGTAATTGACAAAGTTCAGAGTTTGAGCAGCACAAGGAGAAGATGTTGCCAGCAGATAAACATCTCTAATCTTTGACTGTATACCTTTTGTTTGCCCAGCCATATGTGATCTATCATCAAAGCACTGACCACAACAGTGATGTAAATCAATTTCATGCTTGTTAAATACATCTGTGACAGTGTTAATAATTGCACTGCCTGTCTTTTTCTGCAAATCAATCATACTTTTTACATAAACTGTCTATTCTCTTAAAATGGGTCGTATTTAGCCAATAATTCCCTTAAGCTTAAGAAGTTAGCATTATCTTGTTCCACTTTCTGGTGGCTACTTCCTCTGGAAGGCAAATTTCGCAAAGCTAACAAGATAGTAACTGTTCCAGCGTATCGGTTCAGCAAAAAGAAGGCGGTGAGACGACGCCAGCCAATAGCCCACTGGCAAGGACTGCACCACAACAGGGGCGCCCTCTAGCCACTGAGCATACAAGCGCCGCTCCACCCAGCCTCGGGCGGACAGTGTTAGGACACTACTAGAACTAGCCTCGCACAGAGTGTTGCCATAGCAGTTACGTGTGGTCCATATCAATAGCAACAGCTCTTGGTGGCCAGGCATAACGATTTGATTCACGGATCCAGTTATATAGCTCCTTCCGTGTATAGCGATTTTACGACTATGACGTGTAGGGTCTGAAGATGGCACCGATGTATGCCGATACTGGCAGCACATAAGAAGTTCATAAAATAAATTACATATCGCTGTTGGTAAATAATTGCTTCAAGAAATACTTGCCAGCCCTATTCCCATGGCCCATAATGGATCAACGAAGATGGTCGTTGAATGTCACCCATTACTTGCGACACCATTCTAAATTCAAATTTAAGTATTGTCAATCTGCTTATTTGTAATGAAAAATATGAATGTGAGTTGCTTGAAAGGTTGAATATCGAATGCAGCATCCTTTAGGCTCCCTATACGAGATGAATGGGCCGGATATCGCGTTTGGCGACGAGTATCCGCAGAATACGGTGTCAGATGGCTACGGAATTTTCTGTTTTTGTGGCTGGCGTCTTCATTCTCTCTTGTCTTTCATTTGTAGGGGCGTTTATTTGCTTTAACAGTTTCTACATCTACATGACTACTCTGCAATTCACATTTAAGTGCTTGGCAGAGGGTTCATCGAACCACAATCATACTATCTCTCTACTATTCCACTCCCGAACAGCGAGCGGGAAAAACGAACACCTAAACCTTTCTGTTCGAGCTCTGATTTCTCTTATTTTATTTTGATGATCATTCCTACCTATGTAGGTTGGGCTCAACAAAATATTTTCGCATTCGGAAGAGAAAGTTGGTGACTGAAATTTCGTAAAAAGGTCTCGCCGCGACGAAAAACGTCTATGCTGTAATGACTTCCATCCCAACTCGTGTATCATATCTGCCACACTCTCTCCCCTATAACGCGATAATACAAAACGAGCTGCCCTTCTTTGCACCCTCTCGATGTCCTCCGTCAATCCCACCTGGTAAGGATCCCACACCGCGCAGCAATATTCTAACAGAGGACGAACGAGTGTAGTGTAAGCTGTCTCTTTAGTGGACTTGTTGCATCTTCTAAGTGTCCTGCCAATGAAACGCAACCTTTGGCTCGCCTTCCCGACAATATTATCTATGTGGTCCTTCCAACTGAAGTTGTTTGTAATTTTAACACCCAGGTACTTAGTTGAATTGACAGCCTTGAGAATTGTACTATTTATCGAGTAATCGAATTCCAACGGATTTCGTTTGGAACTCATGTGGATCATCTCACACTTTTCGTTATTTAGCGTCAACTGCCACCTGACACACCATACAGCAATCTTTTCTAAATCGCTTTGCAGCTGATACTGGTCTTCGGATGACCTTACTAGACGGTAAATTACAGCATCATCTGCGAACAACCTAAGAGAACTGCTCAGATTGTCACCCAGGTCATTTATATAGATCAGGAACAGTAGAGGTCCCAGGACGCTTCCCTGGGGAACACCTGATATCACTTCAGTTTTACTCGATGATTTGCCGTCTATTACTACGAACTGCGACCTTCCTGACAGGAAATCACGAATCCAGTCGCACAATTGAGACGATACCCCATAGCTCCGCAGCTTGATTAGAAGTCGCTTGTGAGGAACGGTGTCAAAAGCTTTCCGGAAATCTAGAAATACGGAATCAACTTGAGATCCCCTGTCGATAGCGGCCATTACTTCGTGCGAATAAAGAGCTAGCTGCGTTGCACAAGAGCGATGTTTTCTGAAGCCATGCTGATTACGTGTCAATAGATCGTTCCCTTCGAGGTGATTCATAATGTTTGAATACAGTATATGCTCCAAAACCCTACTGCAAACCGACGTCAATGATATAGGTCTGTAGTTAAATGGATTACTCCTACTACCCTTTTTGAACACTGGTGCGACCTGCGCAATTTTCCAATCTGTAGGTACAGATCTATCGGTGAGCGAGCGGTTGTATATGAGTGCTAAGTAGGGAGCTATAGTATCAGCGTAATCTGAAAGGAACCTAATCGGTATACAATCTGGACCTGAAGACTTGCCCGTATCAAGCGATTTGAGTTGCTTCGCAACCCCTAAGGTATCTACTTCTAAGAAACTCATGCTAGCAGATGTTCGTGTTTCAAATTCTGGAATATTCCATTCGTCTTCCCTGGTGAAGGAATTTCGGAAAACTGCGTTCAATAACTCCGCTTTAGCGGCGCAGTCGTCGATAACAGTACCATCGGCACTGCGCAGCGAAGGTATTGACTGCGTCTTGCCGCTTGTGTACTTTACATACGACCAGAATTTCTTCGGATTTTCTACCAAATTTCGAGACAATGTTTCGTTGTGGAACCTATTAAAGGCATCTCGCATCGAAGTACGTGCCAAATTTCGCGCGTCTGTAAATTTTAGCCCATCTTCAGGATTTCGCGTTCTTCTGAACTTCGCATGCTTTTTCCGTTGCCTCTGCAACAGCGTTCGGACCTTTTTTGTGTACCACGGGGGATCCGTTCCATCTCTTACCAATTTATGAGGTATGAATATCTCAATTGCTGTTGCTACTATATCTTTGAATTTGAGCCACATCTCGTCTACATTCGCATAGTCAGTTCGGAAGGAATGGAAATTGTCTTTTAGGAAGGCTTCTAGTGGTACTTTATCCGCTTTTTTAAATAAAATTATTTTGCGTTTGTTTCTGATGGATTTGGAAGAAATGGTATTGAGCCTAGCTACAATGACCTTGTGATCACTAATCCCTGTATCAGTCATGATGCTCTCTATCAGCTCTGGATGGTTTGTGGCCAAGAGGTCAAGTGTGTTTTCGCAACCATTTACAATTCGCGTGGGTTCGTGGACTAACTGCTCTAAATAATTTTCGGAGAATGCATTTAGGACAATCTCGGAAGACGTTTTGTGCCTACCACCGGTTTTGAACAAGTATTTTTGCCAACATACCGAGGGTAGGTTGAAGTCCCCACCAACTATAACCGTATGAGTGGGGTATTTATTTGTTACGAGACTCAAACTTTCTCTGAACTGTTCCGCAACTGTATCATCGGAGTCTGGGGGTCGGTAGAAGGAGCCAATTATTAACTTAATTCGGCTGTTAAGTATAACCTCCACCCACACCAATTCGCACAGAGTATCTACTTCGACTTCACTACAAGATAAACCACTACTGACAGACACAAACACTCCACCACCAATTCTGCCTTATCTATCTTTCCTGAACACCGTCTGAGACTTCGTAAAAATTTCTGCAGAACTTATTTCAGGCTTTAGCCAGCTTTCTGTACCTATAACGATATCAGCTTCTGTGCTTTCTATTAGCGCTTGAAGCTCAGGGACTTTTCCAGCGCAACTACAACAATTTACAACTATAATTCCGACTGTTCCTTGATCCAAGCACGTCCTGTAATTGCCAAGCACCCTTTGACATTGCAGCCCATCCCGCACTTTCCCGAGGCCTTCTAACCTAAAAAACCGCCCAGTCCACGCCACACAGCCTCCGCTACCCGTGTAGCCGCCAGCTGAGTGTAGTGAACTCCTGACCTATTCAGCGGAACCCGAAACCCCACCACCCTATGGCGCAAGTCAAGGAATCTGCAGCCAATACGGTCGCAAAACCGTCTGAGCCTCTGATTCAGACCCTCCACCCGGCTCTGCACCAAAGGTCCGCAGTCGGTTCTGTCAACGATGCTGCAGATGGTGAGCTCTGCCTTCATCTCGTAAGCAAGACCGGCAGCCTTCACCAAATCAGATAGCCGCTGGAATCCAGAGAGAATTTCCTCAGATCCAAAGCGACACACGTCATTAGTGCCGACATGTGCCACCACCTGCAGCTGGCTGCACCCTGTGCTCTTCATGGCATCCGGAAGGACCCTTTCGACATCAGGAATGACTCCTCCCGGAATGCACACGGAGTGCACACTGGATTTCTTCCCCTCCTTAGCCGCCATATCCCTAAGGGGCCCCATTATGCGCCTAACATTGGAGCTCCCAACTACCAGTAAGCCCAACCTCTGCGATTGACCGGACCTTGAAGGCTGAGAATGATCCTCTGAAACAGGGCAGGCAGCTGCATCTGGCTCAGCCAGAGACAGTGCCTGAAACCGGTTTGTCAGACGCACCGGGGAGGCTTTCTGGTCAGCTTCCGGGGACGCCTTTCGCTGCCTGCCACGCCTTGGAACGACCTCCCAATCAACCACAGGCGAGGGCTCAGCCCCACTGCGGGCAGCAACCGGGGCAACCACAGCGGCAGACCGATCTGGGGACAGACGGGATGAGGTTGACATCCCCGTGATACCCGAGTCCGGCTCCCCACAGTGGTGCCCATTGGCAACAGCCTCAAGCTGCGCGACCGAAGTCAGCGCCGATTGCAGCTGTGAGCGAAGGGATGCCAAGTCAGCCCTCATCCGAACACAGCAATCGCAGTCCCTGTCCATTCTAATCGATGTTTAACAACAGTTACTGAAACACGAGTCGGTGCCTAGATAACGCAAGCGGAACACGCAAAGAATGTATCAACTAACCTGTACAAATGCCTAACGACTGCGCTACAATCTGCTGAATTTACGATTACAGTAACTAAAACTCGAAATTGCACCTCCTATACGAAACTCACACGCAATTTGAATAAGAATCTACGAAGTAAACACTAAAGCGCGATGCTACAACTGTCAAATACTATAATACGCCCGAAATATACGAATTAAACAATGCAAGTACCCAAAAACACGCAAAGAAATTAATTAAACTATGTAACAAATAAGTAAGCTAGGGTTATACGACTTGCTGCTGCAGCTGCTTATCCAACGGCGGCAGGGAGCACACTGACTGGCCAACCGACTCTGGCCGTTCACAACAAAAACAGAAGACAGACGACTACGCGAATTTACACTATTCAGGTACTAAGGCGCGATGCTACAACCCTCAAATACTATAATACGCCCGAAATATACGAATTAAACAATGCAAGTACCCAAAAACACGCAAAGAAATTAATTAAACTATGTAACAAATAAGTAAGCTAGGGTTATACGACTTGCTGCTGCAGCTGCTTATCCAACGGCGGCAGGGAGCACACTGACTGGCCAACCGACTCTGGCCGTTCACAACAAAAACAGAAGACAGACGACTACGCGAATTTACACTATTCAGGTACTAAGGCGCGATGCTACAACCCTCAAATACTATAATACGCCCGAAATATACGAATTAAACAATGCAAGTACCCAAAAACACGCAAAGAAATTAATTAAACTATGTAACAAATAAGTAAGCTAGGGTTATACGACTTGCTGCTGCAGCTGCTTATCCAACGGCGGCAGGGAGCACACTCTTGTCGTTTTTGATAATCAGTGTTTTCATGTGCTCATTGCCGAAAATTTCTTTGCGTGTTTTCCTTGTCTGTCTGTTGCAATTGCGTCTTCCAAAATGCCCACCCCGCCTCTCTCGCCCCCGCCTAGGCGCCACAGCCGCAAGCGTTAGATGCCAGACAGTGAATGCAGATGTTTCAGTTCCAGACGCAACGGATATCACCGTTACTCAACATGATGCAGCAGTTACTGGCCAAAGCTGCGCGCCCGAGGGGACAAGCACCACCTACTACTGCTGCTATACCACCTTTTCGACAGTTTAGTGAACAAGAAGAGGAATGGCTTGAGTTGTTGTCCCAATGTGAAGCCCACATCATCGCCCACAATGTACCAGATACTGTGAAACTTCCCAATCTATTATGAACAGCAGGAAGTGCAGTGTTCACATTAATTCAAAAACTCTTTGCTAATGTCACTCTGAGTGAACTTGCGTTTGACAATGGTATCGACTCGCTAACAAACTATTATGACCAACATGTGAATGTGACAAATTGTTTTTGTGTTCTAAAATCGTTCACCCAATTTCGCTAACCTAGATGTAACAGCCTATTGGGATCATTGTGAAATACTAAGCAGTCTCTTTTTACTTCAGACGTTTGTTAGAGCTACTGGAATAAAAGCGATACTTGGTAATTTGCCTATATTTGAAATGTCCTTTCTAATATTTCTATCTCTGTCACTGTTGCTAAATGGACATGGCCATTGCCCAGGATCACTTGGATTCCAGACAGTCACTACATCCATCAGATTCAGACTTTTGTTTCCTAAGTTCTCCTTCATCTTCACGCAGCAAAATGCCTAGATCAGATGCAGTTAGTTTAGGTTTTTGCTCAGAAGTTTCTGTTTCTGCTGACATTAAAGGCTCACTTACATTCAGTACTGGATTATCCTTTGGCACAAACTAGTTACCTACCTTTTTTTTGTTTTCTCTAGCTGTTCCACAAATGTTTCATCACATTTATGTTTCTTTCTGATCGCCTCTGTGCAACAGATTTACGTGCATAACCTTACATTGTTCTGGAATCAAATAATTAAAATACCTACTAAAATATATTTACAAGAAAAAGGGAAGCTTTAAATAACAGTGAAAGTAGGAGTACTAAATTACTTTCAAAATCTTGTAACGTACCACAGATTCAAAACTATATATAGAAAATTGTGTGATAAATTGACCGATAACAATAGTACTAACACAAACAAAGAAGGGCAGTTTTCACGAAAGCAATAACTAACACATTGCCATAACTCCCATAGCTCACTTAAAGCTAAAACACAGCTCATCCAGAACACCAACACGCTAATAATAGAGCAAAATGCAAAGAACGGTTGTCAGCATTCTCACTAAGGCTGTTTTTGTGCTGGCATAAGCTGCCGCCAGCACACCGATCTGCAAAGATGGGGCAAAGAATGGTAGCAGGCACTGGATCAAGCGCACCTATCACGACAGAGGCCAGAGGCACACTAACAAGCAACGAGCCGCCAACGCCCCCTTGACAGTATGTATTTAGGCCGCACTCACTGACTCATTCTAGTTCAGCGTCTGTCAGTTATTCTGAGACTGACTCGCTCAGGCTACAATAGCACATGCGACCAGGTTAGTGCCTATAGCAGGAGTAGTTACCAGCAGTGAGACTAAAGACTGTAATAGCAAGATTACCGATATTGTTTGCAGGAGGACTATTACTGATGAGCTTGTACCACAAACATGAACTCCATTCAAGTAGCAGCTTCACGTATATAAAGAACCATATTAATCCACATGTACATTTGTGTTCTGGAAAGGGGATACTGGCCACCCGTAACCCAACATCCTCTCCCTTGCTTCATTACAGTACATGACTGTATAGTTTTTATGAAAACAGCAAAGTCACAATGCCAGAATCTCTAAATTCACGTAAGACTATTATTAATGGAATAAACGCTAGCCTTGTCAACAAAGGAGTGTCTGAATGTCTCTGAATACAAATTTAAATATGTTTAATCTTCAGAAAATTATTGATTAATTTTTGCTGATGAGCGTGTTGAACTCTGGCTTGGGGGGATTTATCGTTTAATTTAGCGATAGTGGTGGTCAGTCATCGCTGCAGTCAATTGTTAGTATGTGTTGTATAACCGATTTCGACAATTAGAACGCTATAGCGTTTACAATTTTTCTTGAGTCATGTCAGTGGCTGAGTCTTAAGCCGGGTTCACACAGGCAGCAAAAGTATCGCCACTGCTACTGACGAACTGCAGTTGCTTTGTAGTTGCATGTGTGAACTCCTAGTTTTCGGTGGCGCCATTTAAGAAGCGCAACTTTCGTCACGCCACAAAAAGTTTAACTTGGTTCTACTTTGTTGCGCCATTTTGCCTTCTCCACAATCGAATACTGGCATTCGATTGCTACCCAGTGACTGGATTCTAACCTTTCTACTGCATATTCATTTGCAGATAGTGCTTTCGTTTGTGCGTTTGCCATTAATATGTCGAAAAAGTGGTCAACAGCGACAATTATGAGATTCTTGGAGGTGTATCAAGAACGAGAATGCCTTTGGAACCACAAAAGCGAATCATACAAAGAAAGAAATTTGAGAGATGCTGCATTAATTGAAATAGTAAACAGTATGCGTGAATATGTACCTGGAATTGATGTACCTACAGTAAAATTAAAAATTCGAAGCATTCGAAATGCTTACATGAATGAACATAAAAAAGTACTGAAATCACTTAAGAGTGCTGCGTCTACAGGCTGTATTTATAAACCCAGCCTTGCTTGGTTTGAAGCTGCAGACCGGTTCTTAAAACATGTAGTCGAGACAAGAGAGACGAGAAACACTTTCGTAAGTAATATTTTACATTTATTATGTTTCCAGACATCTTATTTAGTAATATGTACAGCCCTTTAATCCGCTGAGACAGGTGACGCCATTTTGCAAAACTGCGCAGTTACGAAGAATTTGTGGCGTCCTGTGTGAACGGTAGCTCACAGCGCCACTCCAGAATGACTTAACTTGCGGCGAAACTTCCGTTGCGTGTGTGAACCCGGCTTTAGGGTCAATTCACACTGAAATGGCGTGGCGCGGACGCTTGATAGGGGTGTGACGATGTTTCGCGTCACCTCGGTGTTATCAAATCAGGCAATCCACACGGTCGCCTCCCTTCGTGGTCCACGCCACGTACGTTTGTCGCCACGAGTGGCACGCCTAAGGGACGTGAGACGCATACTTCTACATGGCGTGCTCCGGATTTCATTACTTTCAAGTTTTAAAATGCGGAACGACCTTCAGCTAAACTAAGGTTTTGTGAAATAATAGAAAACTATCCTGTTTTATGATCATAATCGTGCAGACTATTGCAATCGTAGAGTGCTAGACAAAGCATGCCAGAATATCGCTGGAGAACTGAGTGAAACAGGTCAGCGACAAAATCTCATTATGAACTAAATTGTACACGATAGTGCATAACTGAATCATTCATCCCAACAACGTAGTAACAAAAATAAACAACTTTCACAGGAGAAAGAAAAAAACACTGTTTTATGTTTACCTGTTTGGGCTTTCTTGATGCGGGCAGTGTATATGAGGTAAAAACTCATTCTGCATCTTTTTGTAAATAATAATGATCACATAATTACTTATGTTATCGTTGAAAAAATAACAATTTTATAATATTTTTCTTGATGAACGTCGCTTTGCTGCTGAAACACAAAGTGTTACTTATTTGCTGAAATATGAAGTTTATTTTGAGAAAGGACAGCAGCACAGGTCAAAATACATAATGTTTGTTGCAGTACAGATATGCACAAACAGCAGTAGATGATACCCAAAAATTTTACAGTATTCACATTGCAATTATACTAAAGATGTACAATCAGCATCACATTTCTGATCTCAGCCAATGGATTTCCCGAAACAAATGTACTAATCCTCTGTTCACTTAGTATTTGTCATAGAAATTCTGTTTTTAGGCTGGTATGTACTGTCACATGTCACTCCTTGGCACTATTTATTGGCCGAAGTTGATTATACAACGTAGGGAAAATTGACATGTTGTCTGGTGGCAGATTTCTTTTCCCAGTACCTCTCCGTTTCTTTCCAATGTTTTTACAAACGCACGGTAGCAAGATGTTTTGACTCGTTCTTTCCCTTTAGTGTATTAGGGCCGTGACACGAAGTTTGTAGCCAGACACTCTCTATTTTGAATGAGCCACTATGCAACACCTAGTCTAGTGCGTTATGTACCCTGAAATTCTCTAGTTCAGTGGTCGTCAACTATTTTTTTATTTTTCTAATTTCCTGTAGTGGCATTGCGTAGCGGCGCCTCAGGTCACAAAATGTACCAATCTTATTATTAATAGGTAACCTACATAAATTAGTATATTATGATCCTCCAACAGACTAGCTATAGGAAGGGATAAATACGTTTGCCGCTGATGTCCAAGTACTTGTCGTTAAAAGTCGATACCATTCAGAACACTTCGAGTGGATTGCTCTGTTTTAGATTACGTCTTTCCCAGCGACTCCAAAATTATGACACTATCATTGCCTGACGAAATGTTGTTGCATTGCCTTTGTCTGCGAATGATTAATTGATTAATAACAGTAACTGTAGTTACATTTAAAAACATTATGAAACATGAGACAGGATCATAGATGTTTACTAAATGTTTTGAATGTAATTTTTCTTCTGCACACCGCATTGTACAACAGTCTTAATTTTGATAGAATGAAGACTTTCTCGACCGGTTGACATTGCTACTGGTAAACATTTCGCTGTACAAGATCGTGGTCCCCGAAACTCTTCTGTTCCTAACGCTTCTTCCAGAACTGAGCTGGACATCTTCGGAGGCATTGGTCCTCCGTTGTGTCTTGCAGTCTGACAGGTCGGACTTATGGGATCATATCGGTAAGAGTTTACGGAAACATGACATTAGAGTGGTTTTTAAATCAACAAAGAAATTTGGTCAAGCACTCCTGTGAATGTTGGATAAATGCCCTCCTCTGTCAAAACTGTGTGTGAAATCTTATGAGACTTAACTGCTAAAGTCATCAGTCCCTAAGCTTACACACCACTTAACCTAAATTATCCTAAGGACAAACTCACACACCCATGCCCGCGGGAGGACGCGGACCTTCGCGAGACCAGGCGCACAGTCCATGACTGCAGCGCCTAAGGCCGCTAGGCTAATCCCGCACGGCGCCTCCTCTGTCAGCATGTGGCATATATAAAATTCCGTGTACATGTGACAAAGTTTATATCGGAACAACCAAGAGGAGCGTGAATACACGGCTAAAGGAACACAAAAATCTTTGCAGACTAGGGAAAACAGGCAAATCGGCTCAAGCAGAGCTTGCTCTTCAGCCATGAGGTCACGAGTGAAGTTTTCTCCCGACAGAAATTTCATCTACGATGACGAATTATTATGCATAGCTATGTAGAGAAGCAATTGAAATACATGATTTTAATAGAGACCATGAAACTTAACAATGTATGTGCAATAGCTCGCGTTGTGAGTGGGTTGCTGTCACGCAGTCTTCTCTATCTGCATCGCTATGGAGTGAGCATTCGGATGCGCAGAACGAGAATTATGCTCGCAACATCTCCTGCTGTTCAAGTCACGTTGATTTGGGACAGCGCATTTTAGCCCGCATTGCGCTCAGCGAATATTGAGAGTCAATACTTTTGCTGGTCCATATAGATCATCGTCAGAAGTACTGGGTTTTATCGACGTGTTAATAATTTGATATTTGGAAGTGAAGTTGGCTTAAGATATGAGGAGCAAGAGTATTGTACTCTTTCATCACAATGTGTAGCTCAGATTCCACTTTATTTTCGTTTACACTGTTGTATATTTTCTATGAACGAAATCCTAAGTTTTTATATTGTGTAGTTATATTTTGACTCTTTATCTTTCGAGAACTGGAATACAAAATTCGCATAATGTAGGAAACTGCCTGATGCAGAAGTACTTAGATACACACACAAGGCTTTGAGAACTTGGATCAACTGGAGGAAATTAATCAGAATGTAACGTATAAATTTTATCTCCAAATGGACATAGCACGATTGTGTATACACTGACTGGCAGTTTACTCAGACACACTTGCAAATTTATCTAGCATTTGTCTCGTAAGCACATGGCCAATAAATCGCAGAAATTAGCTCTACAGACTTTATAATACCGTGCCTCGTGTTTTCTGAAACATGAAGTGCCTTATATCAATATGACATTCACAAGTACACATTTGTTGTAGATACCTATGAAAGGTAACGAAGCCCACTTTTTTTACATCCGTAGCAATAACAATAGTGCACCATAGCTGTTAGCAGTGCTCTGACGTGCAGAAAAGTGTATAAAACAAGGTGAATAATGTTCAAGCTACGCTATTAATGCAAAATGTAGACAAGAAAAATCGTGCCAAAATCACGTGATTGGCCCTGTTTCATGTTGAGATCATGCACAGTGAAATATTTTGATAAAGTGTGCTTTGAACATCTGTCACAAAATCAGCGACACTTAGGCTTACCATCAAATGAATATAACAGGAAAAATAGGAATTGTAATCAAAAGATTCCAGTTTCGACTACATGGTAAGCTATTGCATTAGAACTCCGCAAATATTTCACATATAGCCTTTTTGGCTACATGAGTCATGAAAAACTTTTTTATTCATTATGAGTTGGCGTTACAACGTTATTCCACTGTCATGTGACAATTTTCCAGGAATAGGACCATTTCTCCTCGAAATAAAGAGCATCCATTATTCCTCAGAGACTTGCGTTTAATGTCCGTTCCACAGTTCGTAGGCAAAGTGTGCTACTTCCTCCCATTTGGCTGCAGAAGGCGTAGGCACGTTTTCAGGTTGTAGGTTTTGTCACAAAACCTGTGGTATGTCATGTACAATTGCCTGAACTGTGGAACGGCCTTTCGGAAAATAAAATGAAAGAGCTCTGAATACTATTGCAGGAAACAAAATTCCATTCCTTTTGTTCTGCATATCATACATACAGCGACGAATAATGATTATTCATTCATGCTTTTAGAAAACATTTTAAACAAACATTGATTGATTTCCTGAAGTTTATGATTGATTACCTGCAGTTTATGAATAATCTCTCTACCGGACAAATAGGCTGCTTTCAGTTCATTGCTTCTCTTTGAATGCTGTCCTTCACTTTGTCTGGAAGTAGCCGGGATATACATTGTGTTTTTTCATCACATCGACTATGCCATTTTTGCTCCTAGTTTTCAGCCATAATGGATGTCCCCAATCCGGTTTCACAGAGAGTATTCTACAGCGTTGGCCCCTTACTTAGCTTGCATTTATAGCAAATCTCTCGGCAAGCGCAGAGTACCAAAGGACTGGAAACGGCTTCTTAACTAGCATGTACCCATTTGGTGTCAAGCGATTAGCTTGTTTTGGGATAGCAGCACAACATGCTGTTTGTTTTAACTGAGTGGTATTTTATTTATGACATGCTGGTTTAATAAGTCACTCTTTATTACAATTTGATGCAACATCACTAAGTGACTTTCAGTGTTGTAAAAATAATGTACATCTAATAATGTTACATGATCCTATGATGACAGCAGAGATCCGTCGACGACGGTAATAGTAATAAAGAGAATTAGTAGCGATCTTGCCGAACTTGATTCTTCAAGACTAATATAACTTCAGATCGCCCCCAACGACTGACGCAATGTGAAACACAAGTCAACAACACAGTGCAGAGATAAAATTCACATGTCGATCGATACCACGACTGATGAAAATTAAACTGTGCATTTCCCTACTCAACCTTTAAATTCGTTGAATGGTGTAGGATGCTATTACACTGTCTCAAATCGGAGGTTGGTTCGCTAGTCATTTTATGAGCATCAACAAAGCACAAGGCCAAACATTCCGATATGTGATTTTCACTTAAGGATTTATCGTCTTCACGCGACTAATTGTACGTAGCATGCTAAGGAGCTGGATCATCTCAAATTTTTTTCGTTTATAGTCCTGTCAATAAAACTACTAATATAAGGTATAAGCAATTGTGAAAAATGAAAATATAAATATGTACATACAATAATGTAAGATACCTGATAAACACTGCAACCAGGGAGACTGAAACATGCCAGTTTGCAATAGATAACATAATCACTGGTATTCATCTTTACGATCTTACATCTTCTGTTATTATAAGTGCTTTTTCAGACCACCATGCAGTAGAACTAATTGTGCATATAAAAAAGGTTCCTACACACGGTTGCTATAGATATATTAGGATGAATACAGACCAAAATTGAGGTCATTTGAATAATATGCTAAGGAATGTGGATTGGAACAGTATTCTAACAACACATCATAGTTATGGCAAATTTTCAAGCGAACTATTCTACATTCTCAACCAAGCGTGCCCATTAATAAAAAAAGAGAACTGTCACATGCTGTAACCCAAAATCTGATATCAAGTTCAGTCATTGAGGCTAGAGGAAAACTAAGATGGTATGAGTATGGTATGTTAAATGACTTGAGCAATAAGAAATTAAAATAAGAGTTCAAAAAGTATCAGAAATACTATGTAAACCTCCTAATTTCGGAAAAACAGTAACATTTTGAAAGTGTTATTCAGAACTCAAATAATATCTCCAAAACATTATGGTCACTAGTAAATAGAGAAATAGGTAAATCTGGGAAACATACAACTGAAAATCACTTGCTGATAAACGGCACTATATAAACTGATTAGAATAAGATAGCACATCTGTTTAACAATTACTTTGCTTCTATTGGCTCCAGCATAAACAATCAGCTTAAAAATCATAACTACTAATTCAGAGGTACACCAGTGTCAGGAAGTAGATTTTTGATGCCAACAAGTAAAGAAGAAATAATTAAAATAGTGAGTAGCTTAAAGAATTCCCATGCAGCAGGATATGATGCCCATAGTCTGGACACTCTTAAGAAATGTGTACATAAAATTGCATCACCTTTATCAACAGTTGTCAACTCTCATATTGATGATGGTCTATTTCCAAATTAGTTGAAAATTGATCGAGTTGTGCCTATTTTTTTAAAAAAGGGAAACTGAAATGTAGTAGGAAACTTTTGAACCATTTCTGTTTTTCCAATAATATCCAAAATCTTTGAGAAAGTAACATACATAAGAATCTGGAACTTCCTGGTATGCAAAAAAGTGATTTCCAAGGGTTAGTATGGGTTTGTCAAGGGGTCATCCAACATTACAGCAGCATCCAAATTAATCAAAGGTGTCACTCAAGCAACAGATAATAAATAACATGTATGTGGCCTCTTTCTAGACTTACAAAAAGCATTTGACTGTGTTGATATGACCATATTGCTGGACAAACTGTGAAACTATGGCATTCGAGGCACAGCCCATAATCTGATGAGTTCCTAATTGACAAACAGGAAGCAGTTTGTGTCTATTAGCACAACAGAGGGAGCATACAAATCAAACACCACCAACATAAATTTTGCTATTCCAGAGGAGTCAATGTTAGGACCACTTCTTTTTTATTATTTATTTCAAATTTTTATTTTATGCTTAGTGACTGGTAGCAGAAGGTTGAAATAAATAATTATCCCACACAGTCACAGTTCACAAACATAGCTGTTATGGCTGAAAATAATTACTTATTTTTATTATTTATGTTAATGATATTCAGTCCATAACAAACCATGCAACAGCTATCTTATATGTAGATGATACCACGTTAATATGCCACACCCAAGCTATTCACAGCTCGAAGTGGAATCCAACACTGCAGCAGGCTTAATTCTGCAGTATTTTAATGAAAACAAACTAAAATTAGACACAAATCTGTCTATATTGATTTTGATCTTGGGAAGCAAAAAACACATGAATACCAAATTTTAATGGGTGATGAATAAATTAAAAAACAATTCTCTACCAAATTTATTGGCCTGACACTTGACGCAGAGTTAATCTGGTCTGATCATGTGAATGATATTTGTAAATAGCTATGTACTACCATATATATGTCCGAAGAAAACTGACACCTTTTTATAAAATCACCACTCTGAGGTAAATATATTTTGCACTATTTGAATCCCATCTAAGCTATAGGATAGAGGTGTGGGGATCCAGCAGTAAAGGTAACATGAAAACTGTACTTATATTACAGAAGAAGGCACTTAGAATTATGGGAAAGAAATGTGCCAGGGAGCCCTGCAGAAATTTGTTTAAAGAATTTAAAATACTAATTGTACATAACTTGTATGTACTGAAATTATCATTATGGCAGTAAATAGTAACAAAACATTTAATTAAGAAATGCACAATCACAACACTTTGAGGTAGAGAGAGACCCCACATCATCTTTCATAAAACAACACTTGATGAGAAAAGGCCTCACTATGCAGGCTTAAAACTACTGAATTGCTTCCATCCTAATATCTTTAAATTGCCCATTACAAAACTAAAAACAAAATTAAAATTATGGCTCCTAAACAGTCCTGTATATTCAATAGATGAGTTTCTAGATTTAGTACACTCGTATGATGGAAGACCATCTACCAAAAAATATATGTAATCTCAGATCTTAGACTGTTTATACAAACTGTAAATATTTGAATCTCAGATCTGAATACTGTGTCACAAACTGTAGATTCCTTTATCTAAGTAATGCAATAACAAATTGTTTTAATGTATAGTCCACATATGTAACATTGTTGTCTCAACTAAATATAGAAAACGTTGTGTAGATAAAAGTACCAGGCAATAATATGTAACTCGTTCTGACTTATCCAGAAGATTGGAACATAAAAAGCGTTTCTTTTTGTAATCAGTTGATGCTGGATCAAAATAAAATAAATAAATAAGTTTTTGAGTCAAGTGACTGATTCCAATTGTGTCTCATTGATGATGAAGTCATAGCAAATAGGATAGATGTTGGACTGACTCCATCTACACATTGAAAAATTGAAATTGCAAGTATCTGCCCAAAAATACCATAGAGCATGTGCCTGATGACCCTTAGGACTTCAGTTGTAATTACAAAATCGGTCTATGGTGACTTAAGATTGGTAATTATTTTGTGAATGTGGGATATGCACTTTTCTTTTACCACAGAAATCCTAATTCTAAAGAACACAATTTTGGCTGGGAACCAGTAGGCTCAACCTGCAAACAGATAGACTTCCTGGAAATTAATAGTCCTACAAACTACAAAATGAAGAGAATTCAGACCTTGTCAATCTTAACTTTTTGGCATTAATCTCCAGATCAGAGAGCTAAATATTATTCATCTCCTTAATGACAATATAAAATGTGACAAGAAATGTGTTACAAGTCACTTATCGTAAGTCAGTACAGAAGCGATTTAATATTATTGTTGACAATACTGTGACATGACTACTTATGTCACTTACTCATAGTAGCTGAATAATTGTGGATAGTGCAGAAGATTTATTATTTGTTAATATATGTGAAGTTGACCTAGCGACATTGTCAGCTAGGATTCCAGTGTGCTATATCATTGAGATTTGACAAGGACCAATGGAAATGCACCATGTGGTCGGATGAAAAACAGTTCTTGTTACACCAGCTTCATGGTGGATACACAGTCATCTAGGTGAATGGATGCTGGAAACGTGCATTGCACCATTGGCACAAGCCAGTGAGGCATTCACCTGGCTTGCTGTGTGACATGTGGTAGTAATCATCGGCATTGTGACAGCTGTGGGCTATGTGAACAGTGACTCCTATTTCCAGCAGGATAACTGGCTGTGGCACAAAGCCAAGATTATGCTACAGTGGTTTGAGAACCATGATAGTGACCTCACATTCAAGTCTGGGCCACCAAATTTACCTACTCTCAGTCTGATGGAGCACTACTATGATACTGTCAGACAACAGCTTCAAATCCATAAATCACCAGCCCATAATTGACGAGAATTGTATGTCCTGCGCAAAGAAATCAGGCACAGCATATTTATTCATTTACTGACTAATTTATTACTAAACTAAACTCCTCCTGCACAGGCCATGAAGGCCCAAAGGTACCGACTGGCCTTTGTTTCATCCTCAGCCCTCCGGCATCATGGGATGCGGTAATGGAGGGTCACATGGTCAGCACACCGATCCCCTTGCCATATGTCAGTTTCCGAGACTGGAGCTGCTACTTCTCAATCCTGTAGCTCCTCAGTTTGCCTCACAAGGGCTGAGTGCACCTCGCTTGCAGCAGCATTCAGCAGACTGGATGGTCACCCGTGCAAGTGCTAGCCCAGCCCAACAGCACTTAACTTCGGTCATCTGACGGGAACTGGTGTTACCACTGCAGCAAGGCAGTTGGCTATTTATTTATGACATATTCCATTAATCCTTATTGTGATAAATCACAAGGATGTGGAACAAGTCATGATTATGTAACACAGATATAATTCATGTATATAAAATGACATATGAAGAATGAACTTTATGGTTAAAAACAAATCAATGGTATAGCTTAAGCAACATAAAACAATTACTGAAAAAGATAATATAGTACATGGTCCAACTTAAACAGTTATGATGAGTTATAGCAACACTCATTAAAACAAAGCTTTAAGACTATAAATACCAATTGCAATAAAATGTACAAAAAAACAGTCATTGATTTATCTCCAAGTACTCATCAAGAAAGTGGAAGGAATTTCCTGTTAGATGTTCTCTTGATTTACATTTAAAAGTAGGTAAGATATTAATGTGGACTTTAATACCTGAAGGAAGAAAACTGAAAAGTTTTGTGGCAGAATAATTAATACATTTTTGCACAAGATTTAAATGTTTCAGGTCCCTATGTATATCATTTTTGACCTAGTATCATGTTTATGACATTCACTGTTAGTTTTAAAAATAGACTGGTTATTAGAAACAAAAATCATCAAAGAGAATGTGTGTTGAGAGGTGACTGTTAATGTTTGTACCTTACGGAACAGCTTTCTACAAGAATATCTTGGATTAACACCACTCATGATTCTCACAGTTCTCTTCTGTCTAGTAAATATTTTTTTGGATAAAGGCTGGTTACCCCAAAATGTTATGCCATATGATATGATAGAATGAAAATAACCAAAGTAGGCAACTTCGATAGTGTCCACGTAATGGGGATGATTACATGCAAAGCATAAGTTACCACACTAGCCCTTCTGTGTAGGTCTAGCATATGCGCAGAACAGTTCTACTTGCCATCAATTAGAATGCCCAAGAACTTAGATGATTCACAGCATAGTATATTTATCTCCTGGATTTGCATGTCACCCTTTTTGAAATTTCACAATATAGTTTATAATGATATGTTTCAAGTGGATCATTTGAGACTCTTAGGCATGTAGGTCCCTATTCTTCAGTAATCCAAGGTTGACTGGAAGAAACCTCATTGTTCTTTCTAACATTTTTTTGTGGGGGGGGGGGAGGAGGCCATTTCAAATACAGAAGTAAATAAATTTTTAAAAAAGGTTAAATTTAATATTAACATCTGATGTACTATACACTGGATTGAAATCTATATGTGCCAAATGGTAATTAAAGTCAGACATAGTTTCAATGTTTATATGTCTATAGGGCGTATAGATGTGGGAGATTTTATTGCACAAACTAAACTAAAGTTATTGACTTTAAGAAGTTGTCCATCATGGTCAGACAGGCCACAAATTACTTTGTGTACACTGCCACTGTTGACTCTACTATTGTCAATGAAAATATTATCGAAAGGCTCTCTCAATTTTGTGTAACTCTAGTGTGCCAATAGCAACCAAGTTGTAAGAATTCATTTCATGGTTCAACTCAGTCTTAAGGTGGTTAGCAGTTAAGAAGCTGACATTAAAGTCACCTGCAACTATTAAATTTCATGTTTTGGAGATCAGTTTGGCCAACAGAGATTCTAACTTATTCATAAAGATGCAAAACTTCCCTACTGGAGCTCTGTAAATTGCAAGCACAGTAAGTAACATGTCTCTGCAGTAATTTCAGTAACACAAACTTCAAAATTTTGATCTACACAACACTTACTTAAATCCAAAGGTTTATAAATGATTTTACTGTCTATATAAATTATGGCACCACCTTTCTCTATACTTTTCTGCAATAATGAGTAGCTTGATTTTACCCACCGTGCTGCAACCTATCAGCTGCAACTGTCAAGTGATGCTCAGTAAGACATAAAACATGAGGATGGTCAACAATGTTCATATTCCCTAGGTTTGCAGATAAAAATCTAACTTACTTTTGACACTTTTGATATTCTGATACTCCCATGACCCACGGACCTTGCTCTTGGTGGGGAGGCTTATGTGCCTCAGCGATACAGATAGCCCTACCATACATGCAACCACAATGGAGGGGTATCTGTTGAGAGGCCAGACAAACATGTGGCTCCTGAAGAGCTGCAGCAGCCTAATCATTAGTTACACGGGCAATAGTGTAGATGATTGACTGATCTGGCCTTGTAACATTAACTAAAATGGCCTTGCTGTGTAGACACTGCAAACGGGTGAAGGCAAGGGAAAACTACAGCCGTAATATTTCCCGAGTGCATGCAGCTTTACTGTATGGTTAATTGATAATGGCATCCTCTTTAGTAAAATATTACAGAGCTAAAATATTCCCCCATTTTTTGGATCTCTGGGTGGGGACTACTCAGGAGGACATCATTATTAGGAGAAACAAAACTGGGATTCTGTGGATCGAAGTGTGTAATATCAGATCCCTTAATCTTGCAGGTAGGCTAGAAAATTTAAAAAGGGAAAGGGATAGATTAAAGTTATATATAATGGGAATTATGGAAGTTCAGTGGCAGGAAAAACAGGGCTTCTGGACAGGTGAAAACTGGTTATATTTTTAAAATCAAATAGGGGTAATGCAGAAGCAAGTTTAATAATGAATAAAAAAATAGGAGCACAGGTTAGCTACTATGAGCAGCATAGTGAACACATTATTGTAACCAAGATAGACATGTAGCCCACCCCTACCACAGTACTACAAGTAGATATGCCAACTAGCTCCACAGATGATGAAGAGATTGAAGAAATGTATGATGAGATAAAAGAAATTACTCAGATAGTGAAGGGAGATGAAAATTTAATAGTCATGGGGGACAGGAATTTGATAGTAGGAAAAGGAACAGAAGTAAAAGTGGTATGTGAAATGGAATGGGAGTAAGGAATGAGAGGGGAATTTGCCTGGCAGAATTTTGCAGAGAGCATAACTTAATCATAGCTAACACTTGGTTTAAGGATCATGAAAGAAGGTTGTATACATGGAAGAGGCCTGAAGACACTGGAAGGTTTCAGATAGATTATATAATGGTAAGACAGAGATTTAGGAACCAGGTTTTAAATTGTAAGACATTTCCAGGGGCAAATATGGCTTCTGATCACAATCAATTAGTTATGAATCGTAAATTAAAACTGAAGAAATTGCAAAAAGGTGGGAATTTAAGGAGATGGGATAAACTGAAAGAACCAGAGGTTGTAGAGAGTTTCCGGTAGAGAATTAGGGAAAGATTAACAAGAATGGGGGTCTGAAATACAGTAGAAGAGAATGTGCAGCTTTGAGAGATGACATAGTGAAGGCAGCAGAGGATCAAGTAGGTAAAAAGATGAGGGCTAGCAGAAATCCTTGGGTAACAGAAGATATATTGAATTTAATTGATGAAAGGAGAAAATATAAAAATGCAGTAAATGAAGCAGGCAAAAAGGAATACAAACATGTCAATGAGATTGACAGGAAGTGCAAAATCGGTAAGCAGGGATGGCTAGAGGACAAATGTAAGGATGTAGAGGCATATATCACTAGGGTAAGATAGATACTGCCTACAGGGAAATTAAAGAGACATTTGGAGAAAAGCGAACCACTTGTATGAATATCATGAGCATAAATGGAAACCCAGTTCTAAGCAAAGAAAGGAAAGAAGAAAGGTGGAAGGAGTATATAGAGGGTCTTGCCAAGGGCAATGTACTTGTGGGCAGTGCTATGAAAGACAACATAGACGAAGATGAAATGGGAGATCTGATACTGCTTGAAGAGTTTGACAGTGCACTGAAAGAGCTAAGTTGGAACAAGGTCCCAGGAGTAGACAACATTCCATTAGAACTACTGATAGCCTTGAGAGAGCCAGCCATGGCAAAATACCATCTGACTTCTGGAAGAATATAATAATTCAAATCCCAAAGAAAGCAGGTGTTGACATGTGTCAGAATTACCGAACTATCAATTTAATAAGTCACGGATGAAAAATACTAACACAATGATGACTGAAGAAACAGGTAGAAGCTGACCTCAGGGAAGACCAGTTTGGATTACATAGAAATGTTGGAAAAAGTGAGGCAATACTGGCCCTACAACTTATCTTAGAAGGTAGATTAAGGAAAGGCAAATCTACATTTCCAGCATTTGTATTGTTAGAGAAAGCTTTTGGCAATTTATTTCTATTTATTTATCCATCTGTAGGCAATAAATATTGTATGGATGTTGCCGAAAAATACATGTAGATTTATGGGAAACAATCTGTGCAAAAGAAACATTCAAAACTTTTCGTTAAGTAGTACAAAGAATAATACATACAGAATTGTACAAAAAAATGTGCAAAATAATACTTGGTCATATAAGACACAGTAATGCAACTTTTTATACATGTATACCAACAGTATTGTAACTGCATAGTCTGTTTGCCCTAAAGCTTCACTTTTGCTTTTCCCTAAACAGGAAGTCCTTATATTCACTACAATAATTCAGCAAAGATTTTTCCACACTCAACAGCTGTCCATCAGATTTAAAAAAATAACAATAACTTTGGGGATGACAGACAGTGTTTTCAGTTTTGCCTTAATATAAACATTCTCAGAATTATTTATTGGCCTAAAAAGTCATTTACTGAGTAAAAATATTGTTCAAGTAGAAATTCTTTAAATTCTACTTTAAATCTGTCTTTATCTTCTAACTTTCTTGTGTGGGCTGGCAGTATAATGTAGAGTTCTGTATCCATATGGCTCACATGCCTTTGTGTGTGTGTTCTTTTTGTACACTGAGAATGGAGTGCTGTGCTATTTTGAGTTTCGTACCTATGCAAGTCAGCATTTGTCTGAAAATCTGCAATTTGTACAAAAACCAGATGGCAGTTATAAGAGTGAAAGGGCATGAAGAGGAAACAGTGGTTGGGAAGGGAGTGAGACAGGGTTGTAGCCTATCCCTGATGTTATTCAGTCTATTTATTGAGCAAGCAGTTAAGGAAACAAAAGGAAAATTTGGAGTGTGAATTAAAATCCATGGAGAATAAATAAAAACTTTGAGGTTTGCCAATGACCTTGTAATTCTGTCAGAGAAAGCAAAAGATCTGGAAGAGCAGTTGAATGAAAAGGACAGTGTTTTGAAAGGAGGATATAAGATGAACATCAACAAAAGCAAAATGAGGATAATGGAATGTAGTCAAATTAAATCAGGTGATGCTGAGGGAATTACATTAGGAAATGAGATACTTAAAGTAGTAAATGTGTTTTGCTATTTGGAGAGCAAAATAACTGATGATTTATTTATATGAATATAATTGAGGGAAACATTCCACGTGGAAAAAGTATATCTAAAAACATAGATGATGTGACTTACCAAACAAAAGCGCTGGCACGTTGATAGACATACAAACAAACACACAAAATTCAAGCTTTTGGAACCAACAGTTGCTTCATCAGAAAAGAGGGAAAGAGAGGGAAATACAAAAGGATGTGGGTTTTAAGGGAGAGGTTAAGGAGTCAGTCCAATCCCAGGAGCTACCTACTGACTGGTTTGATGCAGCCCGCCACGAATTCCTTTAATGTGCTAACCTCTTCATCTCAGAGTAGCACTTGTAACCTAAGTCCTCAATTATTTGCTTGATGTATTCCAATCTCTGTCTTCCTCTACAGGTTTTGCCCTCTACAGCTCCCTCTAGTACCATGGAAGTCATTCCTTCATGTCTTAGCAGATGTCCTATCATCCTGTCCCTTCTCCTTATTAGTGTTTTCCACATATTCCTTTCCTCTCCGATTCTGCGTAGAACCTCCTCATTCCTTACCTTATCAGTCCACCAAATTTTTAACATTCGTCTATAGAACCACATCTCAATTGCTTCGATGGTCTTCTCTTCCGGTTTTCCCACAGTCCATGTTTCACTACCATACAATGCTGTACTCCAGATGTACATCCTCAAATTAAGGCCGGTATTTGATATAAGTAGACTTCTCTTGGCCAGAAATGCCTTTTTTGCCATAGCGAGTCTGCTTTTGATGTCCTACTTGCTCCGTCCATCATTGGTTATTTTACTGCCTAGGTAGCAGAATTCCTTAACTTCATTGACTTCATGACCATCAATCCTGATGTTAAGTTTCTCGCTGTTCTCATTTCTACTACTTCTCATTACCTGCGTCTTTCTCCAATTTACTCTCAAACCATACTGTGTACTCATTAGACTGTTCATTCCGTTCAGCAGATCATTTAATTCTTCTTCACTTTCGCTCAGGATAGCAATGTCATCAGCGAATCGTATCATTGATATCCTTTCACCTTGTATTTTAATTCCACTCCTGAACCTTTCTTTTATTTCCATCATTGCTTCGTTGATGTACAGATTGAAGAGTAGGGGCGAAAACCTACAGCCTTGTCTTAAACCCTTCTTAATACGAGCAATTCGTTCTTGATCGTCCACTCTTCTTATTCCCTCTTGGTTGTTGTACATATTGTATATGACCTGTCTCTCCCTATAGCTTACCCCTACTTTTTTCAGAATCTCGAACAGCTTGCACCATTTTATATTGTCGAACGCTTTTTCCAGGTCGACAAATCCTATGAACGTCACCTGATCATCACCTAGCGCATTATCAATTTTCTTTTCCATTCTTCTGTATATTATTCTTGTAAGCAGCTTCGATGCATGAGCTGTTAAGCTGATAGTGCGATAATTCTCGCACTTGTCAGCTCTTGCCGTCTTCGGAATTGTGTGGATGATGCTTTTCAGAAAATCAGATGGTATGTCGCCAAACTCATATATTCTACACACCAACGTGAATAGTCATTTTGTTGCACTTTCCCTAATGATTTTAGAAATTCTGATGGAATGTTATCTATCCCTTCTGCCTTATTTGACCGTAAGTCCTCCAAAGCTCTTTTAAATTCCGATTCTAATACTGGATCCCGAATCTCTTCTAAATCGACTCCTGTTTCTTCTTCTATCACATCAGACAAATCTTCACCCTCATAGAGGCTTTCAATGTATTCTTTCCACCTATCTGCTCTCTCCTCTGCATTTAACAGTGGAATTCCCGTTGCACTCTTAATGTTACCACCGTTGCTTTTAATGTCCTCAAAGGTTGTTGTGACTTTCCTGTAAGCTGAGTCTGTTCTTCTGACAATCATATCTTTTTCGATGTCTTCACATTTTTCCTGCAGCCATTTCGTCTTAGCTTCCCTGCACTTCCTATTTATTTCATTCCTCAGCGACTTGTATTTCTGTATTCCTGTTTTTCCGGGAACCTGTTTGTACTTCCTCCTTTCATCAATCAACTTAAGTATTGCTTCTGTTACCTATGGTTTCTTCACAGCTACCTTCTTTGTACCTATGTTTTCCTTCCCAACTTCTGTGATGGCCCTTTTTAGAGACGTCCATTCCTCTTCAACTGCGCTGCCTACTGCGCTACTCCTTATTGTTGTACCTATAGCGTTAAAGAACTTCAAACGTATCTCGTCATACCTTAGAACTTCCGTATCCCACATCTTTGCATATTGATTCTTCCTGACTAATGTCTTGAACTTCAGCCTACTCTTCATCACTACTATATTGTTATCTGAGTCTATATCTGCTCCTGGGTACGCCTTACAATCCAGACTTACCTTAGGGGGGAAAAGGACAGGTATACTTTCGCACACACACACACACCTATCCATCCGCACATACACAGACACAAGCAAACATTTGTGAAGGGAAAGAGTTTGGGCAGAGATGCCAGTCGAGGCGGAAGTACAGAGGGAAAGATGTTGTTGAAAGACAAGTGAGGTAGGAGCGACGACAACTTGAAATTAGCAGAGGTTGAGGCCTGGCAGATAACGAGAACAGATGATATACAGAAGAGCAAGTTCCCATCTCTGGAGTTCTGACAGGTTGGTGTTAGTGGGAAGTAACCAGATAACCCGGACGGTGTAACACTGTGCCAAGATGTGCTGTCTGTTCTTCTGACAATCATATCTTTTTCGATGTCTTCACATTTTTCCTGCAGCCATTTCGTCTTAGCTTCCCTGCACTTCCTATTTATTTCATTCCTCAGCGACTTGTATTTCTGTATTCCTGTTTTTCCGGGAACCTGTTTGTACTTCCTCCTTTCATCAATCAACTTAAGTATTGCTTCTGTTACCTATGGTTTCTTCACAGCTACCTTCTTTGTACCTATGTTTTCCTTCCCAACTTCTGTGATGGCCCTTTTTAGAGACGTCCATTCCTCTTCAACTGCGCTGCCTACTGCGCTACTCCTTATTGTTGTACCTATAGCGTTAAAGAACTTCAAACGTATCTCGTCATACCTTAGAACTTCCGTATCCCACATCTTTGCATATTGATTCTTCCTGACTAATGTCTTGAACTTCAGCCTACTCTTCAACACTACTATATTGTTATCTGAGTCTATATCTGCTCCTGGGTACGCCTTACAATCCAGACTTACCTTAGGGGGGAAAAGGACAGGTATACTTTCGCACACACACACACACCTATCCATCCGCACATACACAGACACAAGCAAACATTTGTGAAGGGAAAGAGTTTGGGCAGAGATGCCAGTCGAGGCGGAAGTACAGAGGGAAAGATGTTGTTGAAAGACAAGTGAGGTAGGAGCGACGACAACTTGAAATTAGCAGAGGTTGAGGCCTGGCAGATAACGAGAACAGATGATATACAGAAGAGCAAGTTCCCATCTCTGGAGTTCTGACAGGTTGGTGTTAGTGGGAAGTAACCAGATAACCCGGACGGTGTAACACTGTGCCAAGATGTGCTGGCTGTTTTTATGGTGCTTATTTATTGTCCTCATGTTTCACATTGTAAAACACTTCAGATATAAAGTGTTATCAGTCTAAATCACTGAGATTATCATGTTAACTTGCCATTATCTCAGCACCCTAAAAAGAGCAACACCTGAGAACATGACTGTGACACTTCTGTTGTTTGGCCCTTTTGTTACATTGTGGTCAGCTTAATAAGTTTCATATACTTCTCCTGACAAGTCTTTTGTTACTCTCTGTTAATACCAAAGGTTTTTATAGTGCTTCACCAACTGATCTTTGAGTATAATATTGATTCTAACTGCACACTTCTCACTGTTGTCATGTTTTAGAATTTTACAGTTAAAATTCTGCTTAGCATGAAGATAATGTTCTACTTCATTTGTGAATTTGTGACAAGACACTTATTACACTTGTGTGATTACTTCCACAGCACAGTAAATGTCATCTTTATATTCTTCTTTACTGTCTTATGAACTTTGTTGGAGATAATTTATCTAAACAGTTAATTTTTTTACAGTATTGTAATGTATAAACAATATTCAGTCAAAAAGTATGCCAGAGTAGAAGCGAGCTAAACAGAGCCAATTGCAGGCAGGCAAGAGTGTTATGCATTACAAAGCAAAACTCTGCCGACAGGCATTGTGAAGCAGAGCCAGCTGGGCATGGTATAGCATCAGCTGAAGCTGCAGTAAGCTAGTGGAAGGATACAAGCCTTCCCTCACTTGCCATCATGGAAGTGTTTAGAGTATGTTCCTTAAGCCCTAAATGAACATAGTCTGGAGCCTATAAGTACTAAGCCACTTGTGTACTACACTGAAGTGCCAAAGAAACTAGTATAGTCATGCGTATTCAAATACAGAGACATGTAAACAGGCAGAATATGGCACTACAGTCGGCAATGCCTATATAAGACAACAAGTGTCTGACGCAGTTGTTAGATCAGTTATTGCTGCTAAAATGGCAGGTTATCAAGATTTAAGTGAGTTTGAATGTGGTGTTATAGTTGGCACATGGGAAATGGGACACAATATCTCTGAGGTAGTGATGAAGTAGTGATTTTCCCATATTACCATTTCAAGAATGTAGCATGAATATCAGGAATCCAGTAAAATATCAAATCTCCAACATCGCCTTGGCTGGGAAAAGATCCTGCAAGAACAGGACAAATGATGACTGACGAGAATCGTTCAACATGACACAAGTGCAACCCTTCCACAGACTGGTGCAGATTTCAATGCTGGGCTATCAACTAATGTTAGTGTGTGAACCATTCAGTGAAACATCATCACTGTGGGCTTTCGGAGCCAAAGGACCACTTGTGGACCCTTGATGACTGCACAACACAAAGCTTTACGTCTCACCCATGGCCATCAACACCAACATTGGACTGTTGAAGACTGGAAACATGTTGCCTGGTCGGACGAGTCTCGTTTCAAATTGTATTGAGTGGACAGATGTATATTGGTATGGAAACGACCTCATGAATCCATTGACCCTGCATATCAGTTGGGAACTGTTCAGTCTATTGTAGGCTCTGTAATGATGTGGGGTGTTTGCAGCTGGAGTGAGATGAAACCCCTGGTACATCTAGATATGACTCTGACAGGTGACATGACATAAGCATCCTGTCTGATCACCTGTGTCCATTCGTGTCCATTGTGCATTCTGAAGGACTTTGACAATTCCAGCTGTTGCGACACCCCGTAGGTCCACAAGTGCTACAGAGTGGCTCCAGGAACACTCTTCTGAGTTTAAACACTTCCACTGGCCACCAAACTCCCCAGACATGAACCTTACTGAGCATGTCCGGGATGCCTTGCAACATGCTGTTCAGAAGAGATCTCCACTCCCTTGAACTCTTACAGATTTCTGGACAGTCCTGCATTATTCATTATGTCAGTTCCCTCCAGCACTGTTTCAGACATTAGTCAAGTTCATGGCTAGTTACATTGTGGCACTACTGCATGCTCATGGAGGGCCTACATGATATTGGGCAGGTGTACCAGTTCTTTGGTTCTTCATTGTAAAATATTCTTGTTTCAGTATCACCAAGTATGCCACAAGCCTGTGACACTCAGAGCAACATTCTGGAATGCTGTATGGGATCTGCTGTTTGACTACAGGATAGGGCAGCCTGCCCCAAGTCAGGAGAGAGCTTGGTGGATACAGAAGGTGAGGCAGAGGGCATGGCATTCTAGGACTTGGAGGGTTCTATAAAATCTGGGAGGAGTGGAAATGCAAGTGACACTGACATAACAAAGGATAGGGCAGATCAAGGATTTGTAGGTGTGAAGGATGGTGGAAGGATGCAGTCCCCATGTCTGGCTGGACAGGAGTTTCAGGAGGGGGAGTCTATTGTGGGCTTTGTGTTGGAACCTAAGGAGATAGGGATCCAGGTGAGGTGATGGTCGAGGGTGAGGCCAAGGTATTTCAGGGTAAGAGTGTAGTGGATAGGACAACCATAAATGGTGAGGTAAAAATCGTGGAGCTAGAAGGAGCAGATGATATGACCTATGATGATTGCCTGAGTCTTGGAAGGGTTGATGCGAAGGTGCCACTGGTTGCACCAGGCGGTGAACTGGTTGAGGTAGGTTTGAAGGGTACATTGAGACCGTTGAAGTGTAGCATAAAGAGCCAGGAAGGCGGTGTCATCAGCAAATTGGAGGACGTGAACAGCCAGGAAAGGTTTGGGCATATAGGCAGTATACAGGAAGTAGAGGAGAGGGGAAAAGGAGGAGCCTTGGGGCATGTCAGCAGTGAGATAGAAAGTACGGGAGTTGGTATTGTGGATAGTGACATAGCAGAGATGATGAGAGATCAAGAAAGCAATGAGATGTACGAAATTGATGGGGAGAGCATAGGTCTGGAGTTTAAAGAGGAACCCAGGATGCCAGACGTGGTCGTCGGCATTCTGGAGGTCAAGGGAAAGAGAGAGTGATGGGAATTAAGTTGGAGGGGAAGAAGATTGGTAAGGTTAAGGAGCTGGTTGTCAGCTGAGTAGGAGGGCCAGAAGCCACAATGGTTAAAAGGTGGTGATGAAAATGGCGGGAGAGGACGGAGTCAAAGACCTTACTGAACATGGAGCCCTGCAGAAATTTGTTTAAAGAATTTAAAATACTAATTGTACATAACTTGTATGTACTGAAATTATCATTATGGCAGTAAATAGTAACAAAACATTGTACAGGGTAGCAAGGGCAGCCACGAAGGAGCAGAGGCATTCCTTGAGGTGACACCATCTTGACCAAGGGCAGTGTTGCATTAAGAGCAGAGAACAGTGTGTGCAGTGATACGAGTGTTTATGTCAGATGGGGGGGGGGGGGGGGGGGGATGACTGATCCACGTACCACAAACTAGAGGCAAGTAACGGGACAGAGGTATCAGCGCATTCAAGGATGGTGGGGAAGAGGGAGTGATGAAAATGGGGATCGTTGGGAATGGAGAAAAGGGGTGGGAAGCAAAATGGTTAGTCTTATTGAGGTTGTCAGAGAAGGGGTGATTGTCATGGAGAAGAGGATAATGTGGGGTAGGATGACTACCAATAAGATGATAGAAAGCAGACCAGTACTTGTAGGAGTTGACAGGGAGGGTGGAGTGGAAGTGTATACATGTCTGTCGCCAGTCCGGCCGTTTCTCTGCTGTGAGGAGGTTACAGATGTGTCGTTGTAATTGCCAGTGGCAGAGGAGGGTATCCCAGTCACGAGTGTGGAGAAAGGAGCGGTAGAGCCTGAAGGATTCACGGAGAAAAGGACAGCTCATGGAAGAAGCCCAGGGTGGTGAGGATGGATGAGTCTGATATGAACGTCGGCCTCCACAGCATCAGTGATGCTCTTCTGGAGGAAGGAAGCGTGATGGTGAAAGATAAGGCTGTAGCTTTTGACCTGCGAGACAGTGGATTCCCAGTAGGCATCCCAGTCAGCGAGGTGGTAGTTGTTAACAGACGTCAGAGGGGCAGCAGGGCCGGGGACTGGATGTTTTATTTTTCTTTATTGAATTTCGATTCCCCCCCTCCCCTCAGAGGGAGTAGGCAGGCTGTGACAGTTAATACGCTGCTCTACAGCCGACAGAAGAGTTAAGAAACGTAATCGGAAGATAACAAGCAATATAAACAAGAGCGATAAAATGGTGACGTTGTTAAAAACAGTATAGTGGCGGAAAGTTTTTGAATTTAAAATATAAAAGCAGGGCACTGACAATGCTAATGAAGACACATAGTAAGAACACAGGCACAATTTAAAAAACACAGCGACAGTCTGGTTTCTGTTCACAAGAGATAAAATATACAACTAGTAACTGTATGGTGGCTGTTAGCAACACTGGCGGGGATGCACAATACTGAACATTCACTTAAAACAGCACTATAGAGTCGACAGGCGGCAGATGGGGACGAGGGAGGATCCGCACAGTTGAGTGGGGAAGAGGGGAGGAGGCGAGGAAAAGAAGAAAGGAAACAGGGGAGCCAATGGAGGGAGAGGGCAGAGAACTTTATTCTGTAGGCGCTGTAGCCTCAGCATCTGGGACTTACTAATCATGGCCCATTCAGAGGAACCATTTATTAGTGAGGGTAGTACAATGGAGTGATACAGCCAGAGCCTGGTATCTAACTAAAATCAGCTCTCGGCTTGAGAAGAGCGGGTACAAGGCCCTAGTCAATTGTAATCCTTTATGGGCGATATATTCTGCGTGGCAGTGAAAAAAAGTTTCTTATCGAACCAGACACAGAGATACTTGGTATCTTGGGCTCACGGAACCTTGACACCCCCGATTGAGATGTTGTGGTGGAGTATAGGGCGCCGTTTAGCGAAATACAGTGTCGTAGTTTTGGCGCCATTGAGGGCAATCTTACTGCAGCGACACCAGGTGACTGTTGCATCCACTTGCCTTTGGAGGCGAACAATGAGTTGTCCAAGATAACAAACAGCCAATCGTACAAAGCGCTGTGTCATCTGCATATTGTACCAAATGGCAGTGTCAGTTGATGGGCATGTCATTGACAAAGACATTAAAAGGAAGAGGGGACAGCTAAAGCCCTGAGGGGTACCCCTCGACATGTGGCGTACACTGGAGCGCTTTCCCCACCGAACAATGAGGGAGGTCCTTTGGTGGAGCAAATCGTCCACAATCTTAACGTAGGTGTCAGGGATGATACTTTGCATCAGCATCTTATATACCAGGTTGTCTTGCCAGATCTTATCATAAGTGTTCTGCACGTCCAAGAAGACCGCTGCCGGCGACATGCTGGAGTTAAAACCCTTGCAGATGTGCTCCGTGATCCAGAGAACTTGTAGTTCAGCAGACAGGTGTTAGGTAAACCCAAACTGTTTGGAATGGATCATCCCAGTTGCTGCCAGAGGCTGGGAAATGCGGTAGAGTATGAGAGACTCCATGACTTTCGCCATGGTGTTCAAAAGGCTGATGGACCTGTTGTTGGTAGGGATCTTAGGGTCCTTCAAAGGCTTTGGGATCACAATAAGCTTTGCCTGTTTCCACTGTGGAGGGAAAAGGCCACTCTGAAGACAACAGTTCACGATAGATGGAGAATAGGACCAGGGGTTTACATGGTAGCCAACAGAGATGTTCGTTGACGATCCCATCCAGGCTAGGGGCTGAATTACCATGTTTCCTATGGACGATTTGGAGCATTTCTCCTCTGGATGTAAGACGAGGAGTGTAACGTCTCTTAGCAAAAGACATATTATGTAATAAAGAGAAAGCATTATGTGTCATGTTTTGTTCTTGTATAGAATTATGTACGGCTTTTTTTTTTAGATAATATCTGTGTCGGCGAGTACTGAAACCGTCACAGATGATACTTATTAAATATCAAACAAAGATGAGAATAGGTTACTAGTATAAATAGTAAAAAACGAACATTAATTTCTCTGTCGTCTACTTGTAATTACATGAGTAGGAAGAGCCTGTGACGTTATATTGTACGCTTGCGTAACGTTCTTTTGTCAAGATTGTGAGAGAGACGCCATTAGACACAGGTGTGTAATTAATTGATTTGTTTAAATGTTTTGAATAGAGTTACTTAGTGAAACCTTGCATTATGATTTGTAATAAGCTTGCCTGCTATTTTATCCCATCCCTTTAAGACATTTTCAGTTATTTAAATATTATTCGTGGTACAGAGTTGCGCTACGAACGAAAGAGCCGCTGCCGCGGCGCATTCAAACTGCATTAAATGAAATCTGTCATACCGCAAGGAAGCGGGCAGGTAATAGTGAAGTAAAATTATTTCTTTCAGCTTTCGGAATTGCAGAGCAGAGCAGCAGATTTTATGATGTGTTTTACAGGTTGACGCGGGCTGCTGATAATATATTACTAACAGTGCAAAAAGATAATTTACCTTCATAACATAAAAGAAATCTTACTGTGCGTAGTTCTGGTCTGGCAAACCTTATAGTAAAAACATCTTTTTCTCCGATAATAGTCTCATGTTCTCGTGTTAGTCGTGGTACTTATTGCTGTTTTACTGTTAACAAAAATCCACTGCAAATTTTTGATATTGAACAATCGTTGCTTACTGTAACATCAGTATTGATAACAAAGTAATTTTCATTAACCTTTTCAATAACTATAAAGTAAGGAAGATATGTTGAACTTTATAGAGAGTTACAGTAACGAAAAAATGTTTCTTTAATAGAAAGCCAGATCCAGAAGAATAAGAACATAATATATTTTGTTTTGTATCATACGTGAGACCAGCGTCCATCTGGATGGAGTGGTGGGTTCGCGAGGTGGTACGACAGAGGGCTCAGACGACTGTCCAGTCCGATTTATGATGGAGGAGAAATGTGGACATCCTATCCTCCCACTGTTCCAACTTCCAATCCGCTAGGTGACGACCAAACTTCCTTTGGAGGTGCTTGATTCAGTGCCTGTCCCAAAGGTCACAGTATTGTTTCCACTGGTGGTGGTAGCAGTTCTTCTGGATTTTCAGTTCACAATAGAAATGAGGTAAATCATTCAGTGAGGTTAGAGCCCCAGGAACGAGGGAAGTGGAGACTTTTACCATACGCTGGATTTTCGAGGTGAGGTAGTCAACCACACGAACAAGGTTGGCAGGAGTCATCACGTCTAGGTCTGGCCAGGTGCTGTTTTTGAGGATCCTTCCAAATTTGTCCCAATCAGTAACTGTGACAGTAGAACAGATGTCAAAGGACAATGCAACATCGGTAAGGTGACATGGTCAGAAGTTAGGTCATGTACTGTTTCCAAGGAAAACTGCACCACAACATTTTTAAAAATGGCCACATCCAAAACGTCTAGTTGGCAGTTTGAGCAGACTGGCATGTGTGTAGGAGTGTGAGGGCCATAGATTGGCATTGCCAAGGTATCTTCAAGATCAAGGAGGAGGAGACTTTGGGATTGGCGACATGAGAAAGCCACACTGGATGTTTGGCATTGAGATCAGCCCCAATGATAAGCTCGTCAAATGACGTCATCTAGCAGAGATCTACCTCAAGGAGGGTTTGGTTAGGGTTCAAATAAGCTGCAGCAAAAGTGATGGCCCCAAGGCAGGTGGAGACATTCACAGCTGTGGCCTCTATGCAGTCCACTGGATGAAGAGCCTATTGGTTGTGGAACAACGCATTATGGAGGAACACAGCTATGCCTCCACTATGATGATTGAGCCAATCAGTCCGATAGCAGACTATGTTGCATAGGCGAAACACGTCGGTTGGCTTAAGTTGTGTTTCAGTAACACGGAGAATATCGAGGTGGTAGTCATGAATGAAGGCATTCAGTTCAGTCTTCATCCTTTTGATACCTCTGGCATTAAGGATGCAGACGACGAGATCCCTAGGGTGATGGTGGTCGTTTGTTGGGCGATCCACCATTATAGTAAGATCTTACTGAGTACTTCAACCAGGGTGATAACCTTCATGAGATCATCGTCCAACCGCCGGATTTTTTTAACCATGCCACGAATAACCGCCCCAATGCAGGGTTTCGTGAAAAAAGAGACTAAATGTAGGATTTCTCACAAGTCGTCCCGAAAGGATGTGTCGGCTCCCACAGCTGGGGGTATCTCGCGGGTGGGTTGCTGGACCCTGCGACAAGCAGGTGCAGGAATTGGCGCAGGCAGAGGAGGTACCACCCTGACAGGTTGAGCCAGTTCAGCAGGTGGTCATGAGGATGCTGCAGCTGGTCTTTTCATTTGGTGATCATTAGCAGCCACCACAGGAGATGGAGATCGAGCCACATCAGCAAAGGCAGGCATTTGGGACTGAACCGAAGGAGGCTCCTGTGTTGCAATTGCAGCTGGAGTCTGAACATCAACCATCTGAAGTACCTCAGGTTGGCTCTGGACGAGCGGGAAATGGATGTGGTCTTGCAGGGTGGAGGCAGTCTATTCGACCGAGGTTTATTCCTGTGATGGCAGTAACACTTTAACGTCTTTTGATACATAGGGCAACCCTTCCAGGAGGCCAGATGGTAGGGGCCATGAGAAGTGCTCTGACATCTGGCACACATGGGCTTTTCCAAGGCTGGAGCAATTTAGAGAAATCACGGAAAACCTAAATAAGGATGGCCAGACGCGGGATTGAACCGTCGTCCTCCCGAATGCGAGTCCAGTGTCTAACAACTGCCCCACCTCGCTCGGTACACAGCAATGGCAAGGAACAATAATTAGCAGTGTGGCACAAGCTCTGGCACCAGTAGTAAATGGAGGGCAGAGCGTGGCCTCCATAGGATTCAATGCGCACTTTAGTGCTCAGAAGATACCGGATTTGGTACACCCTTTCAGTATCATCCCTTCTAGAGAGGGAGAGCACATGTGTGGAAAATGGGATTTATCTCCGGGTCTCAGAGTCCCTCTTGCTGTATTGATGGACTAAGCGGTCCATAAAATTGAGACAGAGCAGTTCGCTCCTGACAACCACTTCCATAACTTTAGGTGGCAAGTCTTTAATGACAATTTTCATCTTCCTGTCAACAGAAACTCGATGAATGTAGTAACGTATTGCCTGTGATTTGATGAAGCCAAGGACAGTAAGGTAATCTCTGTTATCAAGGAGATACTGGACATGGTCCTTCTGAAAGACAGCCCGCAATTGGTCACGCATGAGGCTTTGCAGTTCAGCGTTCAGCTTTAGGTCATTATTTGGATGGCACACTCCAATTGGAGGGGTTTTCTCCTTCTGCGTTGGCGCAGACACTGGAGCCTTAGAAGAAGAAGGAGCGCGATCCACTTCCATGGCATCATCAGGTATGGCTTCACTTTGAGCGGGTGTGTCAGATATGGAACCACCGCTGCCGTGAAAAGTGCGTCTGGATGTTCTGTGATGGTGTGGACTCACAGGAGTCAAGTCATCAGAAGGCCCGTTAGGCCGGGTAGACGGAGTAGATGCAACAGCACTCGGTAGGGCTGCAAATTGGTGGTGCTGACGGGGCAGCCTGAGAGGAGATATTGCAGCATGTGCGACTTTCCCCGGAGGGGAGGCATCTGGGGCACAGCCATCGCCACTGCAACGGGCATGTGTGGACGAGCAGTAGGATGGCTGGTGACAGTGTGATCGGTCAGGGGTTAAGGCCTCAGAAGGCCCTTCCGGTTGGTGACGGGAAGTGGACGGAGCAACCCAAAGAGGTGGGTCCAAGCGGAGGTGAGTTACAGCAGGTGTCTGATTCGACAGGAAATGACAGATGGTGGGTGAGAGGTCAACCATCAGGCGAGCAGGTGGACTGTCAGACAAGGGTGCTGATGGGTGTTCCCACATTCGGGTTACGGGAGAGGCACTCTTGCATTGGTGTCAGTACTGGAGGAGACCAGAGACCTTTTGCGTTCGGCCCGCCATGCACGGTCCTTAGCCCATTGGGAGCTGGTAGTATGGGCACCACCGATATCACACATTGCCACGCAGGCTGGTGGACGAGTCGCCTTGCCGCAGCCTCGAGGGCCGGGCGTTATCCATAAGAAACCCTGGATGTAACAGTGTAGTCAGGGTGGTAACTACAACAACGCCGAAAAAGACACACACCACAGGTAACGCCTAAGAATGCAGTAACAAATCACATAGGATGAAATGACAACACAATGCTGTAGAGAATACTCGTGAACGTAACAAAAGGTCTATGCACACAATCACAAGGAAATATGCACTGAACACTGCAGGACTCCGACCTGTTCTTGAGGGACTGGGGTTTGGAAGAGGGAGTTGATTGAATGTCACTCCGTTCACTTGTTCAGTAACAACTGTGAACTCTAGCGTCTTGTAGTCAGACATACACTCTACCTGAATACGAAAACTTCAATGCTTACATTTTTTCGATATAAATCTGTTAAGTAATAAATCGTGGATATGCGCCCATGAAATTTCTCTGTAAGAAAACAACTCTACCAAAAACTCTGGCAACGCATTTTGTGTGTGTGTGTGTGTGTGTGTGTGTGTGTGTGTGGTGCTGAAGTCTGATCAACTACGTTGAGCTTTTCTTCTATAGGGAATGGAAAGAGTAAAAATTTGTACTTTATTTATTTATTCTTGTATCAGGTTCAGTTTGGGCACACAGAGGGGTCCTTTAAGTTGCTGCTTTCGGTTTGTGTTTGAAAACAGTGTGTAGAAGTGCTAAAGGACTTTATGTCCGTAAATTATGTAGAGTTATGTAGGGTTAACATTTACGGTTGCTCAATTACTATGCCTTTGGTACTTTATATTTGTGGTTGCATGAGGATTCTGCCATATCTACTGTGCTGAGTTGATGTGTACTGTCGTGTATCATATCCAACTTCTGACATAAGGTTCGTGCCATCTCCTTGACCTTGTCTGAGAGATCCACCATTGCAATCCAGTGATCCGTAGTAGGCATCTGCTTTGCATAACCTGTAACTTCTTGTAGTTAGTATCACACATAGTACCCCAGGAGGTCGATCCATACAAAATAGATGGTTTGATTGTGGCACGGTACAGCTGGAGATTCGTGCGTTGGCCGTGGTACGAGCTCTTCAGAAAGGGAGGGAGAGCACCCAGCAATTTGAGGCCAGACGTCTTCTTCTCCGTTATGTGATTACTGTACAGCAGTTTGGCATCCAGATGCACTCCAAGGTGTTTTACAGTTGTTGCACAGGGGAGTGGGTGGTCTGATATCAAGAAGCTTTCATTGACAATGTGTCTCTAACGTATGAAGACAATAACTTTCGTTTTCTCTGCATTGACCGTTATTTTGTTCCTGTAGTTCCAGTGGTCCACTAAATCTAGTTTGCGCAGCATCCGTGTGAAGAGGTTGTCCATTCTGGATCCTACAGTCAGGAGTGCTGTGTCGTCGGCATAGAAACTGCCAGTAACATGTGACAGCGTCGGGAGGTCGTTAATGTATACATTAAACAGCAGTGGAGATATGATCAGTCCTCATGGAAGTCCTTCAAGGACCGGCCATGTTGTTGAATTCTTGTCGTCAATGTGGACATATAATCTGCGATCCTGGAGAAAATTGTCGAGAGGTTTCAAATAGCAGTCCGGCAGAGGAGGAGTACATCGGACTTTGACGATCAAGTTGCGTCGCCATACTTTATAGTAAGTCTTCTCTATATCGAGACGTTTTTTCTTCTAGAAATTGTCTTAGGTAGATTCCGTGATGCGTAGTAGTTGTAACTCAGCTGATAGCTTTGGCTGGAAGCCAAACTCCTCCGGTCGGATGGTGTTGTGTGCCACAAAGGGGTCCAGCATGCGTTTCAGTAGGACGCATTCCAGTACCTTTCCCAGCGTCAGCAGTAAGCTTATGGGTCTGTAGCTGTCAGGGTGTGAGAGATCCTTGCCCGCTTTTGGTATTGGCACTATTCTGTCAATCTTCAATGCCTCGGGGAAGTATCCAATCCTGCGGCAACTGTTCACTATCTGGGTGAGAAGAATGACAGGCTTTCTTGGTAGGTGTTTCGATTCTGTATTGCCGATTCTATCTGTTCCAGGTGAGGTGTGTTTGGTATACTTGATAATCCTCCGCACTTCCTCTGATGTTGTCAGTTGGGGCATAGTATTAGTCGAGGCGTCCCTAATAGCTTCCCATTCCTCTGCTGTGTCCTCCTCTCCACAGTGCAGTGCATCATCTTCATCCTCCACAGAGCGCGTAGTCATCTGTTGTTGGTATGTATCCACACACAGCCCCACCTGTGCCGATGAGTGGATGAGTGGTACAATAGGTCATGGGGTCCTTGAATTGCCCTTTTGGGGGGGGGGGCTGTTTGCTGTCTGAGACTTTTAATTATTCATCATTCATCTTTGGTGTGTGATAGAAAGTTCTTCATTCGGGGTTCCCATGTGTGTTGCTTCCAGTCCTAAACTTCCTGCTGGAGTTCTTGGGTTAGTCTGTGAGTCTCCCATCTATCATCAAGATGGTGGTAACGGACCCATTGTTTCCGAAATGGATTGCGTCTTGTCTTAAGTTCCAGGAGCAGTGGTGGAAACTTGTCATAATTGACTTCTGGTTGCAGGCGCTGCATCAGTGCTCATTGTTTCGCACTGTTAATCTTCTTTGTGAGTACTCCGACTGCCAAATCAATTGCTGCTCTGGTAGTAACAACCTAGTTTGGTCGCACATTGTTGTTGGGGTAATTTGGAACTGCTGCCAGTCATAAGTTCTTGTCATCGGCGGTGGGAGTTGCAGAGGGGCCCTCTCGATGAGTCCTAACACTGATCTGTGGGCCGAGGAAAGATCATTCAGCGTCCGCAGATGGAGACTTGGGTTGATGTTCTTGATTATGGTGATGTCCAGAACATCAGGGCCTTGTGTTTAGACGTAAGGTATCCTCATCAGTTCCCATGGGTCGTAGACAGAAACATGTAAATCCTCAACCAGTGCAAACAACATATGTCCTTTTGGATTAGTCTTACAGGAATTCCAGGCAACATGTTTACTATTAAGATACCCTCCAAGGAGGATCTTGTTGTAACGCTCTGTAAGTGGGTAAAGATCTTCTGGGTGGAGAGGATTCTTTAGGCTATGGTAACTTGCAATATACGTCATGTTTTCAAGCGCCATGTGGATTGTTACTGCCATGGCCTCTAAAGTCTGGAGTTGGGGTAATGTTCTGGGTGGTGACGAATGCATTTTTTGACAAGAGCTGCGCTCCCTCCACCCCATTGGTCCCATCTGTCAGGTTCGGTAGATGTGAATGTTGCTCAAAGGGAGGTCAGTTGGCTCTTGGAGATGTGTTCAGAGACAAATGCTATGTCCATCCTGTGTCGATGTAAGAAGTCCGTGATGACTGTTTTCTTCAGTTTCAGGCCATTGGCATTCCAGAAGCATAAGTTGAGATTCCTCGTGTGATGCTGACTATCCGTTTAGGGTGTCAATACGCTTTCTACAAGCGAGAGAATAGACGTCAGCTTCTGCTGTAGGGCGGTGAGTAGTTGAACAATGTCCATTAACGCTGATGTAAGGGTGGTCGACCAGGCAGGTGATGTCTCTGCTAGTGTTGGTGCCAGTGGACAGACATATATTGCTTCGGAGTAAGAGCACTGTTGTCTTTGCCAGTTGTGGTCCAGAGGCGATTGTTTCCACAGGGAGAGGTGCCGCTTGTTGTCGGATGGCCTGAAATGCCGCCTTGGCTGAGTTCTTGACAATCATAAGCCGTTGTGGGGTCGACTTCTTTGGTGTCCTTCCAGTATACTTCTGTAGGAAATCCTGAAATTTGTGGCAGCCACGGTAGGTCGCTGGATGTTCTTGCTCACAATTGGCGCACTTTGGGGGCGCTGTCCTAGGATGGGCACAATTTGATGATTTGTGGAAGCCTCCGCAGTGGGCTGGCATGCTGCAGTAGTTCGCCGTATGCTCGAAACGTTGACAATGTCAGCAGTGAACTGACCCTTGTTTGCTATTATAGGGCCCAATTAACACTCGTGTGTACAGAAGGTACTTGATATCATATATCGTGTCACTGTCTTATCCGGATGGGAGGGTGACTCGGCACACAGGCTGCAGTATCAGTTGTTTCGTCTTCTCGTTGTGTTCCTTAAACTGGTAGACTTGTAGCACTTTGAAACATTTCCTTGAGGGCGTAGTAAAGTTGTTGTACGGTAACCTCCGGCAGGAGTCCTTTGACAATTAATTTCAAGTCTCTGGCGTCAGGTGCTTGGTACGTAAAATATGAGAAGCTGTGGGTCGTGAAGAACTTTGGTCTTCGGAGGACTCAAAGTTGTATTTGATGTTGCATTTTGGAATATAGCTTTAAGGTTGCCCTCTAGGAGGCCGTTGAGCGTTTCGTTGAGGTGAATGTAATCCTTCACGTAATGAATAGTGACTTGGGGCACTATGCGAAGCACATTCTTGTCTCCGTCCACCGCTTCTGCGGCACTAGAAGTTTGTTCCTGTGGCTTGTTGGCGGGTGATGGAGTCCCAGCTTAGCCGGGTTGGCTAGATCCTTGGCTATTGTGTTGCTTCTGCGCCGTTTGTTGTATACGAGCGTAAAGTCCCCCTCTACGTGTGGGGAGTCGTCGCCGTTTTCTGCTACAAAGGCCCCTGCCATCTCCGCGTCGTCCTCCATTTGGTGGCAGTGCTGTGATTCGACATTCGAGTCCATAGGTGGAGATGCCAGACAGGTGTCGTTATTCTGCTCTTGCGTTTCCCGTGAATAGCGGATATGGCATTGTATGTCCTTCAGTGTTTCTTTGTCCTCCTCACAACATACGTCGGGTCTTCTGCCATAGACCAGGCGGTCGTCTTCATTGCTGCTTCCGTCGTGGTGTGACGTATGGCCGACGTCCGAATACGGTTTTGTCGTGTGGTGTGTAGTCCTCTGCAGTCGAGTAGCGCCTGTCCATCGTCGTTCTTGACGTCCTGTCCTGACATGAACCGGTGCCGTAGCCTGGGTCGTCAACCTGGGATCCGTCCTGTGTGGAGCGGCGGGGCAGGCCCAACCGACCGACCAGCGGCCGACTCCGTCGCGTCCGAGGCGTTTGCCCCTGCCGCGCGCGTCATCCTCGCTCGTTGGTATCGCACACTCAACTGTCTGGCAAAGCATTCGAGAACACCAGGGTTTGCTCATGTAGTTCATGCAAAACTCTGTAGATGGCGAGCTGAATACACGTCAGTATGAGCTCATTAAATATTTAACTTTCTTTTTCACAGTATAAGAGTCCACTGCACATTTTGCAAACATTTAGAGTTAAAATTCTAAAGGATAATGATGAATGACATGTCAGTTGTTACGACTAAGAGAAACTGTGACGACCTGATGCATTCTTGATGTCAGTAGACTTTGAATTCTACTATAAGTAAAAGCCTTTACAGGTACGCATTGACACGACAATTTTGCATTTTTACTATTTTCTCGAGATAGGGTTAATTTTAATTAATTAACCCCCTAAAAATATAATGCAAACGTAGTTTCCATATTGATCTCCGTGTTGAATTCATATTATCCACACACTCATGTTGTAAGATGTTTGAGAACTTGACAAAAATGGTAGAATATGATTGAGGAAGTGTACACTTAGCTGGCTACAAACATATCTGTTCGAGTCTTTGAACAGTTGTAGTCGCAGCTGTGCCTTAGAGAAGGCACAATCTTGTGCAGGCCCGTTCAGCCAAGTTAGTGAATTCATGGCGAGCCATTTGCTGCCGCTCTGACATCGGCTGTCGGCTACCCTGCGGCCTTCCTCACACGAGTTTAAAGGAATTAGTCAACCAACAAGGAAGACTGGAAGCACGTAAAGTTTTAGAACTGTATGGCAGACCTAAGCTTTTAAATTTGTCCCATTTGCTCACAATATTGCAGCAACTTAGCACGAACCTTTGTTGCTCATTGTCCCAATTGCATTACAGAATGCGAAATTTATTACTTCTGACAAACATTCAGTTTTCACACAACACTTGTCAACCTTCAGTTGCCACGCTTTTAGTGCTAAATATATGTGTATTAATCTTTCATTTTCAGTTATTATAGTAGTTGTCTATGGGACTTAACGTAACGACCGCACATTTACTTTCTTTATTAACTTTACCCCTTCTCAAAATTAATTTCCACCAATTTCATTTGCATTTTCCCTTTCATTTAGATGTAACCCTTTCCTCTCTGTTAACCGACAGATTAAGTTCGGTGACGGTTGCTTTTCCCTAATTTCCATTAGGTACACGCAGTTTAATTTTTCACTGTCATTAACGCCGATAGGTGAGAGGGAGGTTAAAGGGTGACTGAGACGTGTACCCAATGTCACCCCATACCATCATTCCGGGTGATACGCCAGTATGACGATGAAGAATACACACTTCCAATGTGCGTTAATCGTGACGTCACCAAACACGGATGCGAGCATTATGATGCTGTAAACAGAACCTGGAGTCATCCGAAAAAATGACGTATTGCCATTCGTGCACCCAGGTTCGTCATTGAGTACCCCATTGCAGGTGCTCCTGTCTGGGATGCAGCGTCAAGGATAACCGCAGCATCTTCTTCCTGTCGGCTAAATTTCGTGTCTGTAGCACATCATCTTCGTGGTGTAGCAATTTTAATGGCCAGTAGTGTATATTTCAGTGACTGTACTACATCTTTGGCTTAGTTACTTACATACTGAAGATATTCCTGGCGTTTTTGCTGTTCTGATCAGGATATAGCACCTTGTGAAAGCTTTCATTCCCGTTCCAGTACATGTGTGCATCTCCTCACTCAAACATCTTCACCTCCGACCGTAATTTTTCCCTGGTTTTTCTTCTAGACAGCCTGCTTCTCTCTACTTCAGAGCTAATTTGTAATGAATGACTGCTTCCCTTGGTTTTCACCCTCTTTTCTGGAGATCAATATATTCGTGTTCTTGAGTTACAGCAATAAAACTAACTATTGGGTTAAACCAGTTGGTCAGTGACTTATACTACAATAACTTGTACATTAATACACTACTATACTTTTTCCGTACAATTTTCGAATATATATTTTATCGTCTTCTAAAACGAAGCTAACGAGATGTTCACGAAGTTATTTTTTTTTTTTCACGAAAACCTGGACGATGGAGGAAACAGTGTCCCAAAACTTCGCTAAAACATATTACATTACCGCATCCTTTGCGTATGAGATTTAGACAGTAAGTTAAAGCCTTCAAAAATTTTAGCTGTGCCCACTGATAGCAATTTAATTTACGATGTTCATACTACAGGGCTTCTTAAATGTGTAAGTCAAGTATCTTTTACACTTTGTATCACTACCAGCCTTGAATGAAACAAATCAACGTCTTGCCATGTTTTTCGCTATCTCCACCCTTTGCTCTCTTGTGGCCTTCTGTTAGACATGAACGTCAGTTACATCCTCCAAAAGGTTATAAAGCCTGTCCGCAATGTAGTTACTGATAAACACAATGCAAATCATCACTCATAAAAATTATCGCAAATTAACACAACCCAATCTAAAAGACGCCCAAAAACAAAAAAATACGAGCAAAAAATCTTCCTCGCTTTTCGGCAAATCTATGATAAAAAGTGTGTTAACAAAGTCTTTATAACTTTCTCACTGTTCTATATAACCGTCTAAAATAATCATCATTCGGATGAACCATGTGTGTATAACTTCTTTAATTTAGAAGGTATCACACAGTTAACAAATACTAGAATTATTCGTAAAGAGAGTTTCACTGGGGCCGATAACTGAGACATGATTCCCTGGAAATTTATTGGAACAGCTCCCGTTATTGTTGGGATACTTATCAAAAACTTTCGACGCCTAATTGGGACACTTTTCAAACCGTGGAATCAGCTCTTGTATTTCCTACCGAGTGGCGTCAGTTTTTTTTTTTTTTTTTTTTTTTTTCCTCTGCTTGGTTGAAATTATGTATCAAAGTCTCCGTACCTCACACAATCGGCTGATTTCACCTTCTTCGCCGTTTTCAAGTGAATAATGCGTGTACATAAATCGGAAAAACCCTTATAAATACAGTGTTACGTATCCATCTGTACTAAACTGTACCAGTTGGCTGCTTATGTTCTGAAGTTGATTTAGCAATACACGCTGCATCTCACGTCACACATACGTGTTGCTGAGGCAGCGTTCAAATAACGACTCTTTGTATTACTTGGATATCAGTAATCTGGGAATGGTATTAGTCTGTTGACAACCATTTCTTCACTTTCGTTGATCCGTCAGAAAATATGGGAACGGGTGGAAGCCAGATCAGTATTATTGGTCATGTGATCAAACACATCTCAGCAGAACCGCCTACAGATTTCATGCAGACAAACTTTTGTTAAGGCTCCACAAGCCTTCTCAGCCCACTGGAGTTAATTATCACAAACACTGATTCTTCAAAGCGTTGTTTTACATTTGAGGAGTAGATAAATGCTACTTGCGCACTACACTGCCAATAAATTATTTATCAGTAGTATTCTCTGTATTTGGATAGATACTAATATGAGTACACACAATAATAATAATTACAGTTACTAAAAGAAACAAACCCACCATTCAGTGAAAAACCTTTCCAAACGTAGGTCGTTACCTTGATTTAAAAAGTAAGGTTAAAAAGTGCCATTGTCAGCTGAAAAATTTCGGACAGCTGTAGCTGAAACTTTGAATCTTCTATTCTTACATCTACACCATGTAAGCTCATTTTAGAAGCACGTTCATGCTCTGTTTGTAACAGTGCTACATGATTATGTTTCTTTTGCCTAAAGTTGATCTTAAATGATTTCTGATTAATGTTAATTCACTAAACCCTTTCTCACCTGAAGCAACAGTCACTAATAAGGTAATAATAAACCTGAGTGCAATTCAAAGTTCAGGAAACACAAAGTATAAGCTCAACTTATTAATTTAATATAGAAGACAAATGGAAGCGTTTTGTTTTTTGTTGTCTTTGCCAAATACAGTAAAGTAGCTACACTCACTGACTTAAATTTTTTTTTTTTAAATGAGATTATCGCTCAGATCATCAGGATTAGTCCTATTTTCTTCATTGTATCTTTATCATCGAAAGTGGTTCTCATTCTGAGAATGGTTTGAAAAGTTGCACAAATGTGTCTCATGTCTTAATACCAATTATCTGACTGAGAAAGAACAGTGTCTGTGATTATGTCATAAAACCTCTTCTTGAAATTGTTACTCTTCAGTTTCACCTAGGAATGTGACATGTGCTCCACTAACGCTGCAGTTACATTCGTCAAAGAATACCTTCCTTTCACTTTCTCTCATTTTTGAAAAATCTGTCTCATTCACAATTTCAGTAACCATTTTTTTTATCTTTGCTTAAGAATTCCAGCCAGAGAGCTCTTACATCCGTTTCTATGGCAACCATAAGAGCTTTAATACTTTTTATTATATGTCAAGGGAGATGTCTTTCGACTGAAGACTCCAACTTCTTACATTTATTTGATCTAAACTCTAAAATGACCATCCAAATGTTCAAGAGAATAAATGTTCAAAATTGGAGAAATAATTGATGCGCCCATTAACTTCTGCTATCCTGTCACTATGCAAACTGTGTTGACTTCTTACTATTACTTCTACTAATTTTTCTTGTGTAGGGTTCACAACCTCAATTCTTGTGCTTCATCTTGTTTCAAACATACCATGAAGAGATCTACTGCCAATGCATCTTTGTGGGCTTGCAGTCAAGAAATTGGACAACTGTATAATATACCCACTGCTTCATTACTACCTGTAGCATGTAATTGTCAAAGTTCAGAATTTGAGCAGCACAAGGAGAATATGTTGCCAGCAGATAAACGTCTCTAATCTTTGATTGTATACCTTTTATTTGCCCAGCCATATGTGATCTATCATCAAAGCACTGACCACAACAGTGATGTAAATCAATTTCATGCTTGTTAAATAACTCTATGACGATGTTAATAATTGCACCGCCTGTCTTTTTCTGCAAATCAATCATACTTTTAACATAAACTGTTTATTCTCTTAAAATGGGTCGTATTTAGCCAATAATTCTCTTAAGCTTAAGAAGTCACCATTATCTTGTTCCACTTTCTGGTGGCTACTTCCTCTGGAAGGCAAATTTCGCAAAGCTAACAAGATAGTAACTGTTCCAGCGTATCGTTCAGCAAAGAAGGCGGTGAGACGACTCCAGCCAATAGCCCACTGACAAGGACTGCACCACGACAGGGGTGCCCTCTAGCCGAAGACGATACAAGCGCCGCTCCACCCAGCCTCGGGCGGACAGTGTTAGGACAGTACTAGAACTAGCCTCGCACAGAGTGTTGCCATAGCAGTTACGTGTGGTCCATATCAATTGCAACAGCTCTTGGTGGCCAGGCATAACGATTTGATTCACGGATCCAGTTATATAGCTCCTTCCGTGTATAGCGATTTTACGACTATGACGTGTAGGGACTGAAGATGGCACCGATGTATGCCGATACTGGCAGCACATAAGAAGTTCATAAAATAAATTACATATGGCTGTTGGTAAATTATTGCTTTAAGAAATACTTGCCAGCCGTATTCCCATGGCCCATAATGGATCAACGAAGATGATCGTTGAATGTCACCCATTACTTGCGACACCATTGTAAATGCAAATTTAAGTATTGTCAATCTGCTTATTTGTAATAAAAACTATGAATGTGAGTTGCTTGAATGGTTGAATATCGAATGCAGCATCCTTTAGGCTCCCTATACGAGATGAATGGGCCGGATATCGCGTTTGGCGACGAGTATCCGCAGAACACGGTGTCAGATGGCTACGGAATTTTCTGTTTTTGTTGCTGGCGTCTTAATTCTCTCTTGTCTTTCCTTTGTAGGGGCGTTTATTTGCTTTAACAGTTTCTTGTCGTTTTTGATAATCAGTGTTTTCATGTGCTCATTGCCGAAAATTTCTTTGCGTGTTTTCCTTGTCTGTCTGTTGCAATTGTGTCTTCCAAAATGCTCACCCCGCCTCTCTCGCCCCCGCCTAGGCGCCACAGTCGCAAGCGTTAGATGCCAGACAGCGAATGCAGATGTTTCAGTTCCAGACGCAACGGATATCACCGTTACTCAACATGATGCAGCAGTTACTGGCCAAAGCTGCGCGCCCGAGGGGACAAGCACCACCTACTACTGCTGCTATACCACCTTTTCGACAGTTTAGTGAACAAGAAGAGGAATGGCTTGAGTTGTTGTCCCAATGTGAAGCCCACGTCATCGCCCACAATGTACCAGATACTGTGGAACTTCCCAATCTATTATGAACAGCAGGAAGTGCAGTGTTCACATTAATTCAATAACTCTTTGCTAATGCCACTCGGAGTGAACTTGCGTTTGGTCAACTGCGACAATTATGAGATTCTTGGAGGTGTATCAAGAACGATAATGAATTTGGAACCACAAAAGCGAATCATACAAAGACAGAAATTTGAGAGATGCTGCATTAATTGAAATAGTAAACGGTTCGCTTGAATATGTACCTGGAATTGATGTACCTACAACAAAATTAAAAATTCGAACCATTCGAAATGCTTTTATGAATGAACATACAAAAGTACTGAAATCACTTAAGAGTGCTGCGTCTACAGGCTGTATTTATAAACCCAGCCTTGCTTGGTTTGAAGCTGCAGACCGGTTCTTAAAACATGTAGTCGAGACAAGAGAGACGAGAAATTTACATTTATTTACATTTACATTTTACATTTATTATGTTTCCAGACATCTTATTTAGTAATATGTACAGCCGTTTAATTGGCTGAGACAGGTGACGCCATTTTGCAAACGGCGCAATTACGAAGAATTTGTGGCGTCCTGTGTGAACGGTATCTCACAGCGCCACTCCAGAATGACTTAACTTGCGGCGAAACTTCCGTTGCGTGTGTGAACCCGGCTTTAGGGTCAATTCACACTGAAATGGCGTGGCGCGGACGCTTGATAGGGGTGTGACGATGTTTCGCGTCACCTCGGTGTTATCAAATCAGGCAATCCACACGGTCGCCTCCCTTCGTGGTCCACGCCACGTACGTTTGTCGCCACGAGTGGCACGCCTAAGGGACGTGAGACGCATACTTCTACATGGCGTGCTCCGGATTTCATCACTTTCAAGTTTTAAAATGCGGAACGACCTACAGCTAAACTAAGGTTTTGTGAAATAATAGAAAACTATCCTGTTTTATGATCATAATCGTGCAAACTATTGCAATCGTAGAGTGCTAGACAAAGCATGCCAGAATATCGCTGGAGAACTGAGTGAAACAGGTCAGCGACAAAATCTCATTATGAACTAAATTGTACACGATAGTGCATAACTGAATCGTTCATCCCAACAACATAGTAACAAAAATAAACAACTTTTACAGGAGAAAGAAAAAAACACTGTTTTATGTTTACCTGTTTGGGATTTCTTGATGCGGGCAGTGTATATGAGGTAAAAACTCATTCTGCATCTTTTTGTAAATAATAATTATCACATAATTACTTATGTTATCGTTGAAAAAATAACAATTTTATAATATTTTTCTTGATGAACGACGCTGCGCTGCTGAAACACACAGTGTTACTTATTTGCTGAAATGTAAAGTTTATTTTGAGAAAGGACAGCAGCACAGGTCAAAATACATAATGTTTGTTGCAGTACAGATATGCACAAACAGCAGTAGATGATACCCAAAAATTTCACAGTATTCACATTGCAATTATACTAAAGATGTACAATCAGCATCACATTTCTGATCTCAGCCAATGGATTTTCCGAAACAGATGTACTAATCCTCTGTTCACTTAGTATTTGTCATAGAAATTCTGTTTTTTGGCTGGTATGTACTGTCACATGTCACTCCTTGGCACTATTTATTGGCAGAAGTTGATTATACAAGGTAGGGAAAATTGACATGTTGTCTGGTGGCAGATTTCTTCTCCCAATACCTCTCTGTTTCTTTGCCATGTTTTTACAAACGCACGGAAGCAAGATGTTTTGACTCGTTCTTTCCCTTTAGTGTATTAGGGCCGTGACACGAAGTTTGTAGCCAGACACTCTCTATTTTGAACGAGCCACTATGCAACACCTAGTCTAGTGCGTTATGAACCCTGAAATTCTCTAGTTCAGTGGTCGTCAACTATTTTTTTATTTTTCTAATTTCCTGTAGTGGCATTGCGTAGCGGCGCCTCAGGTCACAAATGTACCAATCTTATTATTAATAGGTAACCTACATAAATTAGTATATTATGATCCTCCAACAGACTAGCTATAGGAAGGGATAAATACGTTTGCCGCTGATGTCCAAGTACTTGTCGTTAAAAGTCGATACCATTCAGAACACTTCGAGTGGATTGCTCTGTTTTAGATTACGTCTTGCCCAGCGACTCCAAAATTATGACACTATCATTGCCTGACGAAATGTTGTTGCATTGCCTTTGTGTGCGAATGATTAATTGATTAATAACAGTAACTGTAGTTACATTTAAAAACATTATGAAACATGAGACAGGATCATAGATGTTTACTAAATGTTTTGAATGTAATTTTTCTTCTGCACACTGCATTGTACAACAGTCTTAATTTTGATAGAATGAAGACTTTCTCGACCGGTTGAGATTGCTACTGGTAAACATTTCGCTGTACAAGGTCGTGGTCCCCGAAACCCTTCTGTTCCTAACGTTTCACCCAGAACTGAGCTGGACATCTTCAGAGGCATTGGTCCTCCATTGTGTCTTGCCGTCTGACAGGTCGGACTTTTGGGATCATATCGGTAAGAGTTTACGGAAACATGACATTAGCGTGGTTTTTAGATCAACAAAGAAAATTGGTCAAGCACTCCTGTGAATGTTGGATAAATGCCCTCCTCTGTCAAAACTGTGTGTGAAATCTTATGAGACTTAACTGCTAAAGTCATCAGTCCCTAAGCTTACACACCACTTAACCTAAATTATCCTAAGGACAAACTCACACACCCATGCCCGAGGGAGGACGCGGACCTTCGCGAGACCAGCCGCACAGTCCATGACTGCAGCGCCTAAGGCCGCTCGGCTAATCCCGCACGGCCCCTCCTCTGTCAGCATGTGTCATATATAAAATTCCGTGTACATGTGACAAAGTTTATATCGGAACAACCAAGAGGAGCGTGAATACACGGCTAAAGGAACACAAAAATCTTTGCAGACTAGGGAAAACAGGCAAATCGGCTCAAGCAGAGCTTGCTCTTCAGCCATGAGGTCACGAGTGAAGTTTTCTTCCGACAGAAATTTCATCTACGATGACGAATTATTATGCATAGCTATGTAGAGAAGCAATTGAAATACATGATTTTAATAGAGACCATGAAACTTAACAATGTATGTGCAATAGCTCGCGTTGTGAGTGGGTTGCTGTCACGCAGTCTTCTCTATCTGCATCGCTATGGAGTGAGCATTCGGATGCGCAGAACGAGAATTATGCTCGCAACATCTCCTGCTGTTCAAGTCACGTTGATTTGGGACAGCGCATTTTAGCCCGCATTGCGCTCAGCGAATATTGAGAGTCAATACTTTTGCTGGTCCATATAGATCATCGTCAGAAGTAGTGGGTTTTATCGACGTGTTAATAATTTGATATTTGGAAGTGAAGTTGGCTTAAGATATGAGGAGCAAGAGTATTGTACTCTTTCATCACAATGTGTAGCTCAGATTCCACTTTATTTTCGTTTACACTGTTGTATATTTTCTATGAACGAAATTCTAAGTTTTTATATTGTGTAGTTGTATTTTGATTCTTTATCTTTCGAGAAACTGGAATACAAAATTCGCATAATGTAGGAAACTGCCTCATGCAGAAGTACTTAGATACACACACAAGGCTTTGAGAACTTGGATCAACTGGAGGAAATTAATCAGAATGTCACGTATAAATTTTATCTCCAAATGGACATAGCACGATTTTATATACACTGACTGGCAGTTTACTCAGACACACTTGCAAATTTATCTAGCATTTGTCTCGTAAGCACATGGCCAATAAATCGAAGAAATTAGCTCTACAGACTTTATAATACCGTGCCTCGTGTTTTCTGAAACATGAAGTGCCTTATATCAATATGACATTCACAAGTACACATTTGTTGTAGATACCTATGAAAGGTAACGAAGCCCACTTTTTTTTACATCCGTAGCAATAACAATAGTGCACCATAGCTGTTAGCAGTGCTCAGACGTGCAGAAAAGTGTATAAAACAAGGTGAATACTGTTCAAGCTACGCTATTAATGCAAAATGTAGACAAGAAAAATCGTGCCAAAATCACGTGATTGGCCCTGTTTCATGTTGAGATCATGTACAGTGAAATATTTTGGTAAAGTGTGCTTTGAACATCTGTCACAAAATCAGCGACACTTACGCTTACCATCAAATGAATATAACAGGAAAAATAGGAATTGTAATCAAAAGATTCCAGTTTCGACTAGATGGTAAGCTATTGCATTAGAACTCCCCAAATAGCCTTTTTGGCTACATGAATCATGAAAAACTTTTTTATTCATTATGAGTTGGCGTTACAACGTTATTCCACTGTCATGTGACAATTTTCCAGGAATAGGACCATTTCTCCTCGAAATAAAGAGCATCCATTATTCCTCAGAGACTTGCGTTTAATGTCCGTTCCACAGTTCGTAGGCAAAGTGTGCTACTTCCTCCCAATTGGCTGCAGAAGGCTTAGGCATATTTTCAGGTTGCAGGTTTTGTCACAAAACCTGTGGTATGTCATGTACAATTGCCTGAACTGTGGAACGGCCTTTCGGAAAATAAAATGAAAGAGCTCTGAATACTATTGCAGGAAACAAAATTCCATTCCTTTTGTTCTGCATATCATACATACAGCGACGAATAATGATTATTCATTTATGCTTTTAGAAAACATTTTAAACAAACATTGATTGATTTCCTGAAGTTTATGATTGATTACCTGCAGTTTATGAATAATCTCTCTACCGGACAAATAGGCTGCTTTCAGTTCATTGCTTTTCTTTGAATGCTGTCCTTCACTTTGTCTGGAAGTAGCCGGGATATACATTGTGTTTTTTCATCACATCGACTATGCCATTTTTGCTCCTAGTTTTCAGCCATAATGGATGTCCCCAATCCGGTTTCACAGAGAGTATTCTACAGCGTTGGCCCCTTACTTAGCTTGCATTTATAGCAAATCTCTCGGCAAGCGCAGAGTACCAAAGGACTGGAAACGGCTTCTTAACTAGCATGTACCCATTTGATGTCAAGTTATTAGCTTGTTTTGGGATAGCAGCACAACATGCTGTTTGTTTTAACTGTGTGGTATTTTATTTATGACATGCTGGTTTAACAAGTCACTCTTTATTACAATTTGATGCAACATCACTAAGTGACTTTCAGTGTTGTAAAAATAATGTACATCTAATAATGTTACATGATCCTATGATGACAGCAGAGATCTGTCGACGCCGGTAATAGTAATAAAGAGAATTAGTAGCGATCTTGCCGAACTAGATTCTTCAAGACTAATATAACTTCAGATCGCCCCCAACGACTGACGCAATGTGAAACTGAAGTCAAAAAGACAGTGCAGAGATAAAATTTACATGTCGATAGATACCATGACTGATGAAAATTAAACTGTGCATTTCCCTACTCAACCTTTAAATTCGTTGAATGGTGTAGGATGCTATTACACTGTCTCAAATCGGAGGTTGGTTCGCTAGTCATTTTATGAGCATCGACAAAGCACAAGGCCAAACATTCTGATATTGTGATTTTAACTTAAGGATTTATCGTCTTCACGTGACCAATTGTACGTATCATGCTAACGAGCTGGATCATCTCAAATTTTTTTCGTTTATAGTCCTGTCAATAAAACTACTAACATAAGGTATAAGCAACTGTGAAAAATGAAAATATAAATATGTACATACAATAAAAATTAAATTTCTTTTTAAATTAAGTACATTTAATTCAAACCTGTTTTATTTAAATAATAATATTTTAGCATATCACTCATTAATTTATTTAGTATAGATTGTACACATCATATGTTTAATGGAATATACACTCCTGGAAATTGAAATAAGAACGCCGTGAATTCATTGTCCCAGGAAGGGGAAACTTTATTGACACATTCCTAGGGTCAGATACATCACATGATCACACTGACAGAACCACAGGCACATAGACACAGGCAACAGAGCATGCACAATGTCGGCACTAGTACAGTGTATATCCAACTTTCGCAGCAATGCAGGCTGCTATTCTCCCATGGAGACGATCGTAGAGATGCTGGATGTAGTCCTGTGGAATGGCTTGCCATGCCATTTCCACCTGGCGCCTCAGTTGGACCAGCGTTCGTGCTGGACGTGCAGACCGCGTGAGACGACGCTTCATCCAGTCCCAAACATGCTCAATGGGGGACAGATCCGGAGATCTTGCTGGCCAGGGTAGTTGACTTACACCTTCTAGAGCACGTTGCGTGGCACGGGATACATGCGGACGTGCATTGTCCTGTTGGAACAGCAAGTTCTCTTGCCGGTCTAGGAATGGTAGTACGATGGGTTCGATGACGGTTTGGATGTACCGTGCACTATTCATTGTCCCCTCGACGATCACCAGAGGTGTACGGCCAGTGTAGGAGATCGCTCCCCACACCATGATGCCGGGTGTTGGCCCTGTGTGCCTCGGTCGTATGCAGACCTGATTGTGGCGCTCACCTGCACGGCGCCAAACACGCATACGACCATCATTGGCACCAATGCAGAAGCGACTCTCATCGCTGAAGACGACACGTCTCCATTCGTCCCTCCATTCACGCCTGTCGCGACACCACTGGAGGCGGGCTGCACGATGTTGGGGCGTGAGCGGAAGACGGCCTAACGGTGTGCGGGACCGTAGCCCAGCTTCATGGAGACGGTTGCGAATGGTCCTCGCCGATACCCCAGGAGCAACAGTGTCCCTAATTTGCTGGGAAGTGGCGGTGCGGTCCCCTACGGCACTGCGTAAAATCCTACGGTCTTGGCGTGCATCCGTGCATCGCTGCGGTCCGGTCCCAGGTCGACGGGCACGTGCACCTTCCGCCGACCACTGGCGAGAACATCGATGTACTGTGGAGACCTCACGCCCCACGTGTTGAGCAATTCGGCGGTACGTCCACCCGGCCACTATACGCCCTCGCTCAAAGTCCGTCAACTGCACATACGGTTCACGTCCACGCTGTCGCGGCATGCTACCAGTGTTAAAGACTGCGATGGAGCTCCGTATGCCACGGCAAACTGGCTGACACTGACGGTGGCGGTGCACAAATGCTGCGCAGCTTGCGCCATTTGACGGCCAACACCGCGGTTCCTGGTGTGTCCGCTGTGCCGTGCATGTGATCATTGCTTGTACAGCCCTCTCGCAGTGTCCGGAGCAAGTATGGTGGGTCTGACACACCGGTGTCAATATGTTCTTTTTTCCATTTCCAGGAGTGTATGTCCCCATACATCTGATAGGGAGAATGATCCTCATGTTATTCACCGTTCGATATATTGCAGCAATTTGGAAATATGGATGAAACGACGTAAAAATGATATCAAAAATATGTAAAGTTATGAAATGAGTTAGGGCAATGACTAAATTTATAGAAAATTTGAAATAAAATCAGAAAAAGATGTATGAACATTATTGTCAGAGCTATTACTGTAAAGCATCATAGTGTGTAGAGATTTTGAAAGTGATGGGGCGTCTGTTCTTCTGTTGTCAGACAACACATGTCTCTCGTGTGAAAATTTTCAACATTTGCTGAAACAAATGGAGTTTGCACGTTGATATTTTCATTTAGTTCAAACGCAGTACTACAATTTATCGATGCTAGTTCTATTTGTTGATATGTTCCTTTGTTACTCTGCTGCATCTAAACTCTTGTTTTTAAATGCGAACCAAGCACGGGCAACAGCATATGGTGTGGTTCCCACATACTTGAGCAGTATCCTGTGATGGGTCACATAGAACTTTTGCAAGCAGTCTCCTTTGCAGACAGATTACATTTTGCCGGTATCCCAACCATGAATTGAAACCTGCCATCTAATTTATCTGCAAGGGAGCCAACTAGATCATTCCAGTTCATCCCACAATCCGCAGTCCCTAGGTGAAGGCAAGGTGGTGGCATGTATACAAGTCATAGAAAATTGTTCCGTAAACTATGAGTTCTTATCGTCAGTGAAGTGTCGCACGTTTGGTGAAAAAATGAAAACCGGTATTAGAACGTGCCAAACAAAACTTATATGCTATTATTCAAGCTGCTTCGCGAAAGTAAATCGCAACAATGTATTTTCGTGTGATTGTAATCACCCGTGTAATGGCCAAGAAGCCGCCACAGAGATGTGTAACTCTGAACTTGAACTAAATGAGAAAAATGAAGTATTCAAAGACTTAAAAGCAGCTGGAAAGTTCATTAAATTGTTAGAGAGCATGATTCAGCTTCTTACTGAACCCGCTCACACATCAGTATTGACGCCAAAAACAGCACAGAAAATGAGGTAGGCCTAAATATTTACTCTGATAGCCATGGACGCAGTCTTGCGGAAATTCTCAATAATCATTATGACTTAAAAGACTACAGTGCTGTGCACAACTTAAGGAAATTTCTGGACGGTACTAAGAAGCAGAACGTTATTGTCATTAGCATTCCTTGTGCACATGACCTTATCCCCACTTCGAGTGTAAACGCTGAAATTAGGGAAGCCAACTCACAATTTCAGGAAATATGCAAAATGTATCCAAATACAATCTCATTTGTACAGCTTTTCTTAAGAGAGACTGCTTCACGAAACATGGCATGCATCTGAACAAAAAGAGCAAGAAACTTGTGTGTTTGAGAAAATCAGTGAAATGTTAGAGAGACCGAACAAACATATCGATAGCATGTCATTACCATTACCTCGAACAGTCTATTCTTCCAAGCATAAATTCTCAGCAAACATTCCTTCCATTAAAGACACAAAAGAAGCAGAGCCAGAAATCCTGTGTGAAGAAGGGCACACTGTGATGAGCACCTTACCTCCATCAGTTTTAAAACAAGCACCAGCAGAACTATTTCCACAAAACATGCTAAAAGCATTGGCAACAACAACAACAATAGCAGCAACAGTAGCTACATCAACAGCACAGCCACATCTGATACTAGCAGTGGCAACAGAATCAATGGTAGCGGGACCAACTCCACCAAAAGTAGTAAAAACATCAAGAACAGTTACACTAACAACAACAAATGCAGTAGCAGCCCCATCAACTGCATTGCCAGCCATAATACGAGCAGAAAAATCAACAGCAAAAGCAAATGAACCATCATTATCAACAGCAAAACCATCCACAATAACAGCAGAATCAACTCCAACATTAGCAGAACCAGTACTGTCAACTAAAAAAACTTCAGACAGCAGACTGAAGCCAGTGCCTTCATCACTTCGAAATGATTTTGTAGTGGAAATCAGAAAGAGCAGAAAGCCCACAAGAGAAACAGCGATATGAACTTATTTAAGTTGGTAAAGAAGAGAAATCTACAACACAGTATTTACCACTTTAAAATAATCCACCAGAATCTACAGTTAGACGTGCTTGTAAATGAAACTATACCTGATGTTCTTGGTATTAGTGAACACTGGCTGTCTGATGCCAAATTAGAACTTTTTAAACTTCTAAACATGGTACTAGCTAATATGTTTGCAAATATTCTATCAGAGGTGGGGGTGTTTGAATAATATGCTAAGGAATGTGGATTGGAACAGTATTCTAACAACACATCATAGTTATGGCAAATTTTCAAGCGAACTATTCTACATTCTCAACCAAGCGTGCCCATTAATAAAAAAAGAGAACTGTCACATGCTGTAACCCGAAATCTGATATCAAGTTCAGTCACTGAGGCTAGAGGAAAACTAAGATGGTATGAGTATGGTATGTTAAATGACATGAGCAATAAGTAATTAAAATAAGAGTTCAAAAAGTATCAGAAATACTATGTAAACCTCCTAATTTTGGAAAACCAGTAACATTTTGAAAATGTTATTCAGAACTCAAATAATATCTCCAAAATATTATGGTCACTAGTAAATAGAGAAATAGGTGAATCTGGGAAACATACAACTGAAAATCACTTGCTGATAAACGGCACTATATAAACTGATTAGAATAAGATAGCACATCTGTTTAACAATTACTTTGCTTCTATTGGCTCCAGCAAAAACAATCAGCTTAAAAATCATAACTACTAATTCAGAGGTACACCAGTGTCAGGAAGTAGATTTTTGATGCCAACAAGTAAAGAAGAAATAATTAAAATAGTGAGTAGCTTAAAGAATTCCCATGCAGCAGGATATGACGCCCATAGTCTGGACACTCTTAAGAAATGTGTACATAAAATTGCATCACCTTTATCAACAGTTGTCAACTCTCATATTGATGATGGTCTATTTCCAGATGAGTTGAAAATTGCTTGAGTTGTGCCTATTTTTTTTAAAAAAAGGGAAACTGAAATCTAGTAGAAAACTTTTGAACCATATCTGTTTTTCCAATAATATCCAAAATCTTTGAGAAAATAACATACATAAGAATCTGGAACTTCCTGGTATGCAAAAAAGTGATTTCCAAGGGTTAGTATGGGTTTGTCAAGGGGTCATCCAGCATTACAGCAGCATCCAACTTAATCAAAGGTGTCACTCAAGCAACAGATAATAAATAACATGTATGTGGCCTCTTTCTAGACTTACAAAAAGCATTTGACTGTGTTGATATGACCATATTGCTGGACAAACTGTGAAACTATGGCATTCGAGGCACAGCCCGTAATCTGATGAGTTCCTAATTGACAAACAGGAAGCAGTTTGTGTCTATTAGCACAACAGAGGGAGCATACAAATCAAACACCACCAACATAAATTTTGCTATTCCAGAGGTGTCAATATTAGGACCACATCTTTTTATTATTTATTTCAAATTTGTGCTACAAGTCACTTTTTATTTTATGCTTATTGACTGGTAGCAGAAACATGAAATAAATAATTATCCCATACAGTTACAGTTCACAAACATAGCTGTTATGGCTGAAAATAATTACTTATTTTTATTATTTATGTTAATGATATTCAGTCCATAACAAACCATGCAACAGCTATCTTATATGTAGATGATACCACGTTAATATGCCACAATCCAAGCTATTCACAGCTCAAAGTGGAATCCAATAATGCACCAGGCTTAATTCTGCAGTATTTTAAAGAAAACAAACTAAAATTAAACACAAATCTGTCTATATTGATTTTGATCTTGGGAGGCAAAAAACACATGAAAACCAAATTTTAGTGGGTGATGAATCAATTAAATAATAATTCTCTACCAAATTTCTTGGCCTGACACTTGATGCAGAGTTAATCTGGTCTGATCATGTGAATGATATTTGTAAAAAGCTATGTACTACCATATATATCCTAAGAAAACTGACACCTTTTTATAACATCACCACTCTGAGGTAATATATTTTGCACTATTTGAATCCCATCTAAGCTATAGGATAGAGGTGTGGGATCCAGCAGTAAGGTAATATGAAAACTGTACTTATATTACAGAAGAAGGCACTTAGAATTATGGAAAAGGAATGTGCCAGAGAGTCCTGCAGAAATTTGTTTAAAGAATTTAAAATACTAACTGTACATAACTTGTATGTACTGAAGATTATCATTATGGCAATAAACAGTAACGCAACATTTAATCAAGAAATACACAATCACAACACTTTGAGGTAGAGAGAGCCCCAACATCATCTTTCATAAAACAACATTTGATGAGAAAAGGCCTCATTATGCAGGCATAAATCTACTGAATTGCTTCCATTCTAATATCTCTAAATTGCACATTAGAAAACTAAAAACGAAGTTAAAATTATGGCTCCTAAACAATCCTGTATATTCAATAGATGAGTTTCTAGATTTAGTACACTCGTATGATGGAAGACCATCTACCAAAAAATATATGTAATCTCAGATCTTAGACTGTGTACACAAACTGTAAATATTTGAATCTCAGATCTGAATACTGTGTCACAAACTCTAAATTCCTTTATCTAAGTAATGCAATAACAAATTGTTTTTATGTATAGTCCATATATGTAACATTGTTGTCGCAACTAAATATAGAAAAAGTTGTGTAGATAAAAGTACCAGGCAATAATATGTAACTCTAGTAAGTAAGGTTCTGACTTATCCAGAAGAATGGAACATAAAAAGCGTTTCTTTTTGTAATCAGTTGATGTTGGATCAAATTAAAATAAATAAATAGGTTTTTGAGTCAAGTGACTGATTCCAATTGTGTCTCATTGATAATGAAGTCATAGCAAATAGGATAGATGTTGGACTGACTCCATCTACACATTGAAAAATTGAAATTGCAAATATCTGCCCAAAAATACCATAGAGCATGTGCCTGATGACCCTTAGGACTTCAGTTGGAATTACAAAATCGGTCTATGGTGACTTAAGATTGGTAATTATTTTGTGAATGTGGGATATGCACTTTTCTTTTACCACAGAAATCCTAATTCTAAAGAACACAATTTTGGCTGGGAACCAGTAGGCTCAACCTGCAAACAGATAGACTTCCTGGAAATTAATAGTCCTACAAACTACAAAATGAAGAGAATTCAGACCTTGTCAATCTTAACTTTTAGGAATTAATATCGAGACCAGGGAGCTAAATATTATTCATCTCCTTAATGACAATATAAAATGTGACAAGAAATGTGTTACAAGTCACTTATCGTAAGTCAGTACAGAAGCGATTTAATATTATTGTTGACAATACTGTGACATGACTACTTATGTCACTTACTCATAGTAGCTGAATAATTGTGGATAGTGCAGAAGATTTGTTATTTGTTAATATATGTGAAGTTGACCTACTGACATTGTCAGCTATGGTTGCAGCGTGCAGTATCACTGAGATTTGACAAGGACCATTGGAAATGCATCATGTGGTCAGATGAAAAACAGTTCTTGTTACACCAGCTTCATGGTGGATACACAGTCATCTAGGTGAATGGATGCTGGAAACGCGCATTGCACCATTGGCACAAGCCAGTGAGGCATTCACCTGGCTTGCTGTGTGACATGTGGTAGTAATCATTGGCACTGTGACAGCTGTGGGCTATGTGAACAGTGACTCCTATTTCCAGCAGGATAACTGGCTGTGGCACAAAGCCAAGATTATGCTACAGTGGTTTGAGAACCATGATAGTGATCTCACATTCAAGTCTTGGCCACCAAATTTACCTACTCTCAGTCTGATGGAGCACAACTATGATGCTGTCAGACAACAGCTTCAAATCCATAAATCACCAGCCCATAATTGACGGGAATTGTATGTCCTGCGCAAAGAAATCAGGCACAGCATATTTATTTATTTACTGACTAATTTATTACTAAACTAAACTCCTCCTGCACAGGCCATGAAGGCCCAAAGGTAGCGACTGGCTTTTGTGTCATCCTCAACCCTCTGGCATCATGGGTTGCGGAAAAGGAGGGGCACATGGTCAGCACACTGATCTCCTGGCCATATGTCAGTTTCTGAGACTGGAGCCGCTACTTCTCAATCATGAAGCACTTCAGTTTGCCTCACAAGGGCTGAGTACACCTCACTTGCAGCAGCACTCTGCAGACCGGATGGTCACCTGTGCAAGCCCGACAGCACTTAACTTTGGTCATCTGACGGGAACTAGTGTTACCACTGCAGCAAGGCAGTTGGCAATTTATTTATTACATATTACATTTATCCGTATTGTGATAAATCACAAGGATGTGGAACAAGTCATGATTACATAACACAGATATAATACATGTATATAAAATGACAAATGGTGAGTAAGCTTGATGGTTAAAAACAAATGAACCATATATCTTAAGCAACATAAAACAATTACTGAAAAAGAAAATATAGTACATGGTCCAACTTAAACAGTTATGATGAGTTATAGCAAGACACATTAAAACAAAGCTTTAAGACTATAAATACCAATTGCAATAAAATTTACAAAAAAACAGTCATTGATTTATCTGCAGGTATTCATCAAGAGAGTAGAAGGAATTTCCTGTTAGATATTCTCTTGATTTACATTTAAAAGTAGGTAAGATATTAATGTGGACTTTAATACCTGAAGGAAGAAAACTGAAAAGTTTTGTGGAAGAATAATTAATACCTTTTTGCACAAGATTTAAATGTTTCAGATCCCCATGTAAATAAATTTTTGACCTAGTATCATGTTTCTGACATTCACTATTAGTTTTAAAAATAGACTGGTTATTAGAAGCAAAAATCATCAAAGAGAATATGTGTTGAGAGGTGACTGTTAATGTTTGTACCTTACGGAACAGATTTCTACAAGAATATCTTGGATTAACACCACTCATGATTCTCATAGCACTCTTCTGTCCAGTAAATATTTTTTTGGATAAAGGCTGGTTACCCCAAAATATTATTCCATATGACATGATAGAATGAAAATAACCAAAGTAGGCAACTTCGATAGTGTCCACATCACCAATGGGGATGATTACATGCAAAGCATAAGTTACCACACTAGCCCTTCTGTGTAGGTCTAGCATATGCGCAGACCAGTTCTACTTGCCATCAATTAGAATGCCCAAGAACTTAGATGATTCACAGCATAGTATATTTAGTTTACCACAGTTTAAGTGACATACTTCATTTTCTTGATAAAATGTATTAAATTGCTTAAACTGAATTTTTTTTCAATATTTAGAGTTAGTGAATTGCACTTAAACCAGTGCAAGATGTCACAAGTACAGCATTACATTTATTTTCTAGGTCATTTTTGGTTCAACTTTCAAGCAGAATAGTTGTATCATTAGCAAAAAGAGTAAATTTATGCTCTGTGTCTGTACAAAGTGGGAGATCATTGATAAAGATAAGAAAAGCAAAGGTGATGAGATGGGGCTATCATTGGGAGCATTAATTATCACCTTCTGTTTCCTGTTTTGTAGATATGATTCAATCCACTACCAATGCTACCTCTCAAGCCATAACAATTAGCCTTCTGCAGGAAAATGATGTGGTCTAAACATTCAAAGGCCTTTGACAAGTCCAAAAAGATTCCAATAGGCGACAATTTATTATTCATAGACTCTAAAATTTCATTTGTGAGAGTAAACATAGCCTGCTCAGTTGATCTACCTTTTTGGAAACAAAACTGGGTTCTGTTGAGTATGTTGCAGTTGTTAAAATGTTCTACAATTCTTTTAACAAAATTGGTTTTGTCACCCTTCTTGAAAAGTGATTTCACAATGCAAGCTTTAATCACTCTGGGACAACAGCTTGCTGCATAGACTTTTGAAAAATGTGACACACGACTTGACATATGTGGTCACTACAGTGCTTTAGAATTTTAGGTGAATTTTTGTCAACACCTGTGGAATTTTTATTTTTTAAGGCCTTGAATGTATGTTTAACTTCAGTTATACTGACAGGGGCAATAGAAATTCAGTTATATGTGTTGGGATTAGCTCTTCATAATAGACATATAGCAGCATATAAGGAACCTCTACCACCTACATGTTTTGCTGGAGATAAGAAGCAATTTGTAAAGATGTTGGATACTGTTACAGGATTATGAATAACCTCTCCGTTACAGCTTATCTCTATGGTATTAACATTCTCATTACTCTTGCCTCACTCTCTCTTTATAACTTTCAAATGTACTTTTATTTGGTTCTTGGATTTATCAATTTCATACTTAATATACAAACTCCTGGATTTGTTTATCACCCTTTTTAAAATTTCACAATATAGTTTATAATGAGATGTTTCAAGTGGATCATTTGATACTCTTAGGCATGTAGCTCCCTCTTCTTCAGTAATCCAAGGTTTTCCTGGAAGAAACCTCATTGTTCTTTCTGTCATTTTTAGAGGGGTGGGGGAGGCCATTTCAAATACAGAAGTTAATAAATTTAATATTAACATCTGATGTACAATACACTAGATCGAAATCTATATGTGAGAAATGGTAATTAAAGGCAGACATAGTTTCAATGTTTATATGTCTACAGGGCCTATAGATGTGGGAGATTTTGTTGCACAAACTAAAGTTATTGACTTTAAGAAGTTGTCCATCATGGTCAAACAGGCTATAAATAACTTTGTGTACACTACCACTGTTGACTCTAGTATACTCAATGAAAATATTATCAAAAGGATCTCTCAATTTTGTGTAACTCTAGTGGGCCAGTTAACCATAGCAACCAAGTTGTAAGAATTCATTATATGGTCCAACTCAGTCTTAAGGTGGTTAGCAGTTAAGACGTTGACATTAAATTCATCTGCAACTATTAAATTTCAGGTTTTGGAGATCAGTTTGGCCAACAGAGATTCTAACTTATTTATAAAGATGCAAAACTTCCCTGCTGGAGCTCTGTAAATTGCTAGCACAGTAAGTAACATGTCTCTGCAGTAACTTCAGTAACACAAACTTCAAAATGTTGACCTACACAACACTTACTTAAATCCAAAGGTTTATAAATGATTTTACTGTCTATATAAATTATGGCACCACCTTTCTCTTTACTTGTTCTGCAATAATGAGTAGCTTGATCATACCCACCAAGCTGCAACCCATCAGCTTGAACTCAGTAAGACATAAATCATGAGGATGGTAAACAATGTTCATATTCCCTAGATTTACAGATAAAAATCTAACTTACTTTTGAGACTTTTGATATTCTGATCCTCTCATGACCCATGGACCTTGCCCTTGGTGGGGAGGCTTATGTGCCTCAGCGATACAGATAGACATACCATACATGCAACCACAATGGAGGGGTATCTGTTGAGAGGCCAGACAAACATGTGGCTCCTGAAGAGGTGCAGCAGTCCAATCATTAGTTACACGGGCAATAGTGTAGATAATTGACTTATCTGGCCTTGTAACATTAACTAAAATGGCCTTGCTGTGTAGACACAGCAAACGGCTGAAAGCAAGGGGAAACTACAGCCCTAATTTTTCCCGAGAGCATGCAGCTTTACTGCATGGTTAAATGATGATGGCATCCTCTTGAGTAAAATATTACAGACCTAAATTGTCCCCCATTTGGATCTCTGGGTGGGGACTACTCAGGAGGATGTCATTATAGGGAGAAACAAAACTGGCATTCTGTGGATCAAAGTGTGGAATGTCAGATCCCTTAATCTTGCAGGTAGGCTAGAAAATTTAAAAAGGGAAAGGGATAGATTAAAGATGTATATAGTGGGAATTGGTGAAGTTCAGTGGCAGGAGGAACAGGGCTTCTGGACAGGTGAATACTGGTTATAAATTTAAAATCAAATAGGGGTAATGCAGGAGTAAGTTTAATAATGAATGAAAAAATAGGAGCACACGTTAGCTACTTTGAGCAACATAGTGAACACATTATTGTAACCAAGATAGACATGAAGCCCACCCCTACCACAGTACTACAAGTAGATATGCCAACTAGCTCCACAGATGATGAAGAGATTGAAGAAATGTATGATGAGATAAAAGAAATTACTCAGATAGTGAAGGGAGATGAAAATTTAATAGTCATGGGGGACAGGAATTTGATAGTAGGAAAAGGAAGAGAAGTATAAGTAGTGTGTGAAATGGAATGGGAGTAAGGGATGAGAGAGGAATTCGCCTGGCAGAATTTTGCAGAGAACATAACTTAATTATAGCTAACACTTGGTTTAAGGATCATGAATGAAGGTTGTATACATGGAAGAGGCCTGAAGACACTGGAAGGTTTCAGATAGATTATATAATGGTAAGACAGAGAATTAGGAACCAGGTTTTAAATTGTAAGACATTTCCAGGGGCTAATATGGCTTCTGATAACAATCAATTAGTTACAAATTGTAAATTAAAACTGAACAAATTGCAAAAAGGTGGGAATTTAAGGAGATGGGATAATCTGAAAGAACCAGATGTTGTAGAGAGTTTCAGGGAGAGAATTAGGGAATGATGGACAAGAATGGGGGACAGAAATACAGTAGAAGAGAATGTGCAGCTTTGAGAGATGACATAGTGAAGGCAGCAGAGGATCATGTAGGTAAAGAGACGAGGGCTAGCAGAAATCCTTGGGTAACAGAAGATATATTGAATTTAATTGATGAAAGGAGAAAATATAAAAATGCAGTAAATGAAGCAGGCAAAAAGGAATACAAACATGTCAATGAGATTGACAGGAAGTGCAAAATCGCTAAGCAGGGATGACTGGAGGACAAATGTAAGAATGTAGAGGCATACATCACTAGGGTAAGATAGATACTGCCTACAGGGAAATTAAAGAGACATTTGGAGAAAAGCGAACCACTTGTATGAATATAATGAGCATAAATGGAAACACAGTTCTAAGCAAAGAAGGGAAAGCAGAACGGTGGAAGGAGTATATAGAGGGTCTATACAAGGGCAATGTACTTGTGGGCAGTGTTATGGAAGATGACATAGACGAAGATGAAATGGGAGATCTGATACTGCTTGAAGAGTTTGACAGTGCACTGAAAGACCTAAGTTGGAAGAAGGTCACAGGAGTAGACAACATTCCATTAGAACTACTGATAGCCTTGGGTGAGCCAGCCATGGCAAAACTCTACCTTGTGGTGAGCAAGATGTATGAGACTGGCGAAATACCCTCTGACTTCTGGAAAATGTAATAATTCAAATCCCAAAGAAAGCAGGTGTTGACGTGTGTCAGAATTACCAAACTATCAATTTAATAAGTCACGGCTGCAAAATACTAATACGAATTCTTTATAGATGACTGGAAAAACAAGTAGAAGCTGACCTCAGGGAAGACCAGTTTGGATTACATAGAAATGTTGGAACAAGTGAGGCAATACTGACCCTACAACTTACCTTAGAAGGTAGATTAAGGAAAGGCAGATCTACATTTCTAGCATTTGTATTGTTAGAGAAAGCTTTTGACAATTTATTTTTATTTATTTATCCATCTGTAGGCAATAAATATTGTATGGATGTTGCCGAAAAATACATGTAGATTTATGGGAAACAATCTGTGCAAAAGAAACATTCAAAACTTTTCGTTAAGTAGTACAAAGAATAATACATGCAGAATTGTACAAAAAATGTGCAAAATAATACTTGGTCATATAAGACACAGTAATGCAACTTTTTATACATGTATATCAACAGTATTGTAACTGCATAGTCTGTTTGCCCTAAAGCTTCACTTTTGCTTTTCCCTAAACAGGAAGTCCTTATATTCACTACAATAATTCAGCAAAGATTTTCCACACTCAACAGCTGTCCATCAGATTTAAAAAAAAAAATAACAATAACTTTGGGTATGACAGACAGTGTTTTCAGTTTTGCCTTAATATAAACATTCTCAGAATTATTTATTGGCCTAAATAGTCATTTACTGAGTAAAAATGTTGTTCAAGTAGAAATTCTTTAAATTCTACTTTAAATCTGTCTTTATCTTCTATCTTTCTGGTGTTCACTGGCAGTGTAATGTAGAGTTCTGTATCCATATGGCTCACATGCCTTTGTGTGTGTGTTCTTTTTGTACACTGAGAATGGAGTGCTGTGCTATTTTGAGTATCGTACCTATGCAAGTCAGCATTTGTCTGAAAAGCTGCAATTTGTTCAAAAACAAGATGGCAGTTATAAGAGTGAAAGGGCATGAAAAGAAGGCAGTGGTTGGGAAGGGAGTGAGACAGGGTTGTAGCCTATCCCTGATGTTATTCAGTCTATATATTGAGCAAGCAGTTAAGGAAACAAAAGGAAAATTTGAAGTATGAATTAAAATCCATGGAGAATAAATAAAAACTTTGAGGTTTTCCAATGACCTTGTAATTCTGTCAGAGACAACAAAGGACCTGGAAGATCAGTTGAATGGAAAGGACAGTGTGTTGAAAGGAGGATATAAGATGAACATCAACAAAAGCAAAATGAGGATAATGGAATGTAGTCAAATTAAATCAGGTGATGCTGGGGGAATTACATTAGGAAATGAGACACTTAATGTAGTAAATGAGTTTTGCTATTTGGGGAGCAAAATAACTGATGATTTATTTATATGAATATAATTGAGGGAAACATTCCACGTGGAAAAAATATATCTAAAAACAAACATGATGTGACTTACCAAACAAAAGCGCTGGCAGGTTGATAGACATACAAACAAACACAAACATACACACAAAATTCAAGCTTTTGCAACCAACGCTTGCTTTATCAGAAAAGAGGGAAGGAGAGGGAAATACGAAAGGATGTGGGTTTTAATGGAGAGGGTAAGGAGTCATTCCAATCCCAGGAGCGGAAAGACTTACCTTAGGGGTTTTTTCTTTTTTTTTCTTTATTGTAATTTTAATCACCTCATACAAGGCAGGCTGGCAGCAACATATTACTCTGCTCTTCAGCCTTGAGTGGTACAATAACATGACATATAGGTGGCACAGACAATACAATAAAAACGGCGGGCAAAAAATGTAGATACAAAAAACAGTAAATATGAAGCCGTTCACGCTGGATGAGAGAAAACACTAACACTTGTTGACACAGCGCACATAACACGGGTGACTGTGGTGGCGTGACGGCGAAAGGACACTGAACACAAAACGAAGGCACACACACGAGACACTGATGGCGATGATCTCCGGCGCGCGAATGTTCACTGAGCATGTGCGAGTCCAGGGACCTGCCAAGGGAGGGGGAGGAGGAAGGGGAGTGGGACAGGGAGAGGGGAGGGCAGATGCCGTGGGCAAGGGAGACAGGGGGGAGGAAAAAAAGGGGGTGCCCGTGGGAAGAGCGGTGGAGGAAGGGGACAGGGGAAAAGGAAAGAGAAGGGAGGGAGGGTAACAAGTGTAGAGGCCACAGGAAGTGGGAGCGGGTAGGATCAAAGTTGATAGGAGGGGTAGATGGAGGGGAGGAGGACTTCATCAGGAAGGGGGAGCTGCCGGAAGCCACCTTGAGAGAGGGTAAGGAGGGTGGAGAGATGGAGACCGGGTGGGACGTGGGAATACAGGCACGGCAGCAGGTGGGGTTGGGAGAGGATGGGCGAGACAAGCGGGTGAGGAGGGTCGAGTTTGCGGGAGGTGTACAGGATCCATATCCTTTCAAGGAAAAGGAGGAGGTGGGGGAAAGGTATGAGATCGTACAGGATCCGTGTGGGGGAGGGCAGACGAATGCGATAGGCGAGGCGGAGATCATTGCGTTCAAGGATTTGAAGGGATTTATAAAAGGAAGGGGGGGGGGCGGAGATCCAGGCCGGATCGGTGTAGCAGAGGATAGGGTGGATGAGGGATTTACAGGTGTGGAGGATGGTGGGAGGGTCCAGACCCCACGTACTGCCCGAAAGGAGCTTGAGGAGGGGGAGTTGGGAGTGTGCCTTGGCTTGGATTGTCCGGAGATGGAGGGTCCAGGAGAGGCGACGGTCGAGGGTAACGCCAAGGTATTTGAGGGTGGGAGTGAAGGCGACAGGACAGCCATAGATGGTGAGATAGAAATCAAGGAGGTGGAAGGAAGGGATGGTTTTGCCTACATTGATAGCCTGGGTTTTGGAGGGATTGACCTTGAGCAACCACTGGTTGTACCAAGTGGAGAACCGGTCAAGATGGGATTGGAGAAGGTGTTGGGAGCGCTGCAGGGTGGGGGCAAAGGCAAGGAAGGTGGTGTCATCGGCAAACTGGAGAAGGTGGAAAGGGGGTGACGGCAGCGGCATGTCTGCCGTATACAAAAGGTACAAAAGGGGGGAAAGGACGAAGCCTTGGGGCACACCAGTGGAGGGAAAAAAGTTGTAGGAATCCGTGTTATGGAGTGTTATGGATGGTGACATAGGAAGGACGGTGGGAGAGAAAGGAGCCGATCAGACGGACATAGTTAATGGAGAGGGCGAAGGTTTGGAGCTTGAAGAGGAGACCGGAATGCCATACGCGGTCATAAGCTCGTTCGAGGTCCAGGGAGAGGAAGATAGCGGAGTGACGGGAATTAAGCTGGTCGGAAAGGAGATGAGTGAGGTGAAGGAGAAGGCCGTCGGAAGAGAAGGACGGTCGAAAGCCACACTGGGTACCCGGAAGGAGGCGGTGAAGGAGGCGGTGCTGGCGGAGATGCTGGTGGATGCGGCGGGAGAGGATAGATTCCAGGACCTTGCTGAAGACCGAGGTAAGGCTGATAGGACAGTAGGAAGAGACAGGAGACGGCGGTTTGCCAGGTTTAAGGAACATCAGAAGACGGGAGGTTTTCCACAGGTCGGGGTAGTAACCGGTGGACAGGACTACATTGTAGAGCCTGGCCAAGGTGGAGAGGAAAGAGGCAGGAGCTTCGCGAAGGTGACGATAGGTGACACGATCGTGACCAGGAGTGGTGTTGCATTTTGTGTGGAGTGTAGCAATGAGATCCTGTGTAGTGATTGGGGCATTGTGTTCCGTGTGTGTAATGTTGTCCAAGTACTGGAAACCAGGTGCGAGGGGAGGGATAGAGGTGTCAGTTCGATTGCGGACATCCGGGAAGAGGAAGTAATCGAACTGAGGATCATCGGCGATGGAAAAGGCATCAGACAGGTAGGAGGCAAAGTGATTGGCCTTACTAAGGGTGTCAGGGAAGGGGTGATCATTATGGAGAAGAGGATAGTAGGGGGTGGGTTTAGTTCCGGTAAGGCGACGGAAGGTGGACCAGAACTTGGATGAGTTGATAGGGAGGGTAGCATTTAAACGGGTGCATGTCTGTCGCCAGTCCCGGCGTTTCTTGGCCGCGAGCAAATTACGAATGTGTCATTGGAGTTGCCGGTGGCGTCGTAGTGTGTCCGGGTCATGTGTCTGGAGGAAGGCACGGTAGAGATGGCGGGATTCACGGAGGAGGAGGACTGCCTGTGGGGGTAAGGTAGAACGATGGGGGTGGATAGTGACAGTAGGGATGTGGGCCTCCACGGCCTCAGACAAGGTCTGCTGGAGAAAGGAGACGGCATGGGTTACATCGTCAGGGTGGCGGTAGGTGAAGGGGTGGCTATCGACCTGGGTGGAGAGGGTATCCCGGTAGCCATTCCAGTTGGCACGGGAATAGTTATGGACATACTTAGGGGGAGGGTCATGACGAGGTTTGAGGTGGGTGCGACGACCGTCTGAAACAGGTAGATGGTCACTACCAATACGGTCCAGGACATCCACCGTTATGCGGCCAAGGAGGTTGGTGGAGGAAATGACAACATCAGGGGTGGAGTTGGATTCGGGAGGGGTGTGCTGGGGGATGGGGATGAGGTCGGCTTGAAGGGAGGAGAAGAACCGATGCCACCACTGTAGCTGGGCGGCGTAACGACTGTGGATGTTGAGGTTGGTGGCCATCACGTAGGAGGAGAAGGTACGGTCAACGTGGAAGAGGAAGTCGAAGGGAATAGGGGCTTTAAGGCGGACATAGATGGTGGCGCAGGTAATGGTAAGGCCGGAGATGAAGAGACTAAGGATCAGGTGTTTGGTGGGGTCGGGAAGGAGGGTTGGAGCCGAACAGGGATCTGGCGGTGGTGACCAATGGCAACTCCGCCACGCCCAATCGGGAGGGGATTATCAGAACGGTGGAGGAGGAATGGCGAAGTGTGGACGGTGTGGTGGGGTTGGAGGAAGTTTTCATTGAGGAGGAAGGCGTCCAAGTAGTGGGTGGCAAGGGCGTGCAGGAAGAGGTTCTTGTTGGCAGGAAGGTAGCAGATGTTGTTGAAAAGGATGCGGTGCTGTCGCGCCATGACAGGGATTTAGACAAGGGTGTCAAGGTGGGAGAAGGTGAAATGGGCCTGGTTGTTGGAGTAGGTGGCGTACATTTTCAGGTGGAAAACGGAACGGGCGGCGAGGGATACCTGTTGCAGGGTGTGGAGGCGCTGAAAAGGATGAACATTCTGAAGGAAAAGAAAGCTAATATTCGGGTTTGGAAGGCACTTATGACCACACCACTTAGAGATGAATAACGAAACCACCAAAAATTCTGGATGGAAATTCAGGGTGCCTTATAGCAGATGGAGGTGGTAACTACCAAAGGCAAGGCCTTTGTCCTTAATAATGATCTGGTAAATGGCCATCTTGTTTTTTCAACTAACTCCAAACTAAAATAATTGTGCGAGCAGGAAACTATATTAATCAGTGGTACTTCTCAATATGCAGCAACACATTTTCTCCAGCTACTCACGATCCACAGTTACTCTGGACGTTCTTTCATACCATTAATGTCAGCCTTATAAAAGATAAGAAGAAGAAAATACATTTGAAACTTGAACAGTGACGATTGTTGGTAGAGGTACCTATCTTTTTACTCAAAAAAGGTATTAATTAACTTCGAGCAGTCCGTCCATTGGAGAATCAAGGTTGTCTTCTCATCTATCAAGATTACTGGTTGTATAATTAGTACAGAATATTATTTGCCTTAAAAAACTGTAGAATACAGTTATTCCTAAAATTACATTATTGCTCAAAATGTTATGTATCATTCACGCTACATTGCTTAAGCCGCAAGCGTTAAAAACATTTGCATTTTAAATTTCCACAAACATTATTTTTTGTGACACATTACTGGCCATTAGAAATGACATGTGATTACATTTTCACGCAATTTGGGTGCATAGATCCTGAGAAATCAGTACCCAGAACAATCACCTCTGGCCGTAATAACGGCCTTGATACGCCTGGGCATTGAGTCAAACAGAGCTTGGTACAGCTGCCCATGGAGCTTCAACACGATACCATAGTTCATCAAGAGTAGTGACTGGCGTATTGTGACGAGACAGTCGCTCAGCCACTATTGACCAGACATTTTCAGTTGGTGACAGATTTGGAGAAGGTGCTGGCCAGGGCAGCAGTCGAACATTTTCTGTATCCAGAAAGGCCCGTACAGGACCTGCAACATGCGGTCGTGCATTATCTGCTGTAATGTAGGGTTTCGCAGGGATCGAATGAGGGTAGAGCCACGGGTTGTAGTACATCTGAAATGTAACATCCACTGATCAAAGTGCCGTCAATGCGAACAAGGAAATGCATATTCTCCTATTTCCATCTATTGTACCAGAAAGTTTTTTCCTTATTTTGTTACCTGAAGATATGACATTTCCGTGTCTTTATATATTGTAATTGTTTTAATTTATGTCGATGTATAATTGGTTTTTTTGTAAATATTATTTGTATTTTTACGCTGGGTCTGGCCTAGGGAAAACTATGCTATGGAACGATTGCACCGATAGGTCGTGTGGAGAATCAGCGGGCAGAGGGAGTCTGGCTGGAGTAGGGCGGTAGAGCAGGTGTGTTGTGTGCCGTTCCCGCAAGTTGCCGCGCTTTCGGGGTTTGGCACCATGTAATTGCGCTACACTGGCTATGATAGTTTCTGACACGGTGTCGCGGACGGTAAGCATTAGCTGGCACACATGAAGAGCCCGTTTCGCCTGGTGACCGTGTTGAGAAGAAGGCGCTCCAACATCCAGCTTCTGCAACAACAGCGGCCGACAATGAGTGACTGTCGCCACCTCCGCGATCAATGACTTCAAACTTCAATCAACCAACAAGGAAGACTGGAAGCACGCAAAGTTTTAGAACTGTATGGCAGACCTCAGCTTTTAAATTTGTCCCATTTGCTCACAATATTGCAGCAACTTAGCACGAACCTTTGTTGCTCATTGTCCCAATTGCATTACCAAGCAGGGTCCCTTCCTTTTCCGGAACGAAGCCGAGTGTCGTTGAAATTCAAACGCCAGCATTAAAGTAATATCATTCCATTTCACTGCTTTAATTTCAAAGTTCATTTAAGGTATTCATAGCTGGCTACGATATTTAGATTACACAAGCACAAATTAAGACTGTGAGTTTTGTTACCATATTTTAGTTTACCTGTGACTGCAGCTCAGCTTGGTACGTACTAAATTTTACTATTGTTAAATGTTCAGAATCATTTAATTCAAGTTCAAATTTCTAAATTGCGTAGATTCAAGTAGCTTTTGAAATGATTGTTGAGGTAACCCAAGACTAACCTTATTTTATTGAATTTCGTAGTGCTTCAGAAACAAAGTTCACTATTAATTTCAGTCACTAAATTAACTTTCAATTTTCCTGTTTTATTAATTCTTTTGCTAAATTAAGTCAGAGTGTAGCGAAATTTATTACTTCTGACAAACATTCAGTTTTCACACAACACTTGTCAACCTTCAGTTGCCATGCTTTTAGTGCTAAATATATGTGCATTAATCTTTCATACCATAACGCCGGGTGATACGCCAGTATGGCGATGAAGAATACATGCTTCCAATGTGCGTTAACCGCGACGTCGCCAAACACGGATGCGACCATCATGATGCTGTAAACAGAACCTGGAGTCTTCCGAAAAAAATGACGTATGGCCATTCGTGCACCCAGGTTCGTCATTGAGTACACCATTGCAGGTGCTCCTGTCTGGGATGGAGCGTCAAGGGTAACCGCAGCCATGGTCTCCGAGCTGATAGTCCATGCTGCTGCAAACGTTGTCCAACTGTTCGTGCAGATGGTTGTTGTCTTGCAAAGATCGCCATCTGTTGATTCAGGAATCGAGACGTGGCTGCTCGATCCGTTACACCCATGCGGATAATATGCCTGTCATATCGACTGCTAGTGATACGAGGCCTTTGGGCCCCATAACGGCGTTCCGTATTACCCTCCTGAACCCACCGATGCCATATCCTACTAACAGTCATTGGATCTCGACCAACGTTAGTAGCAATGTTGCGATACGATAAACCGCACTCGCGGTAGGCTACAATCCGACCTTTATCAAAGTCGGAAAAGTAATGGTACACATTTCTCCTCCTTACACGAGGCATCACAACAACGTTTCACCAGGCAACACCGGTCAACTACTGTTTGTGTATGAGTAATAAGTTGGAAACTTTCCTTATGCTAACACGTTGTAGCCGCCAACCTTGTGTGAAAGGTCTGAAAAGCTAATCATTTGCATATCACAGCATCTTCTTCCTGTCGGCTAAATTTCGTGTCTGTAGCACGTCATCTTCGTGGTGTAGCAATTTTAATTGCCAGTAGTGTATATTTCGGTGACTGTACTACACCTTTGGCTTAGTTACTTACATACTGAAGATATTCCTGGCGTTTTTGCTGTTCTGATCAGGATATAGCACCTTGTGAAAGCTTTCATTCCCGTTCCAGTACATGTGTGCATCTCCTCACTCAAACATCTTCACCTCCAACCGTAATTTTTCCCTGGTTTTTCTTTTAGACAGCCTGCTTCTCTCTACTTCAGAGCTAATTTGTAATGAATGACTGCTTCCCTTGGTTTTCACCCTCTTTTCGGGAGATGAGTGTATTCGTGTTCTTGACTTACAGCAATAAAACTAACTATTGGATTAAACCAGTTGGTCAGTGACTTATACTACAATAACTTGTACATTAATACACTACTATACTTTTTCCGTACAATTTTGGAATATACATTTTATCGTCTTCTAAAACGAAGCTAACGAGATGTTCACGAAGTTATTTTTTTTTTTTCACGAAAACCTGGACGATGGAGGAAACAGTGTCCCAAAACTTCGGTAAAACATATTACATGACCGCATCATTTGCGTAAGAGATTTAGACAGTAAGTTAAAGCCTTCAAAAATTTTAGCTCTGACTACTGACAGCAATTTAATTTACGAGGTTCATACTACAGGGCTTCTTAAATGTGTAAGTCAAGTATCTTTTACACTTTGTATCACTACCAGCCTTTATATGAAACAAATCAACGTCTTGCCATGTTTTTTGCTATCTCCACCCTTTGCTCTCTTGTGACCTTCTGTTAGACATGAACGTCAGTTACATGCTCCAAAAGGTTATAAAGCCTGTCCGCAATGTAGTTACTGATAAACACAATGCAAATCATCACTCATAAAAATTATCGCAAATTAACACAATCCAATCTAAAAGACGCCCAAAAACAAAAAAATATGAGCAAAAAATCTTCCTTGCTTTTTTGCAAATCTATGATAAAAAGTGTGTTAACAAAGTCTTTATAACTTTCTCACTGTTCTATATAACCGTCTAAAATAATCATCATTCGGATGAACCATGTGTGTATAACTTCTTTAATTAGGAGGTATCACACTGTTAACAAATACTAGAATTATTCGTAAAGAGAGTTTCACTGGGGCCGAAAACTGAGACACGATTCCCTGGAAATTTATTGGAACAGCTCCCGTTATTGTTGGGATACTTATCAAAAACTTTCGACGCCTAATTGGGACACTTTTCAAACCGTGGAATCAGCTCTTGTATTTCCTACCGAATGGAGTCAGTTTTTTTTCCTCTGCTTGGTTGAAATTGTGTATGAAAGTCTCCGCACCTCACACAATCGGCTGATTTCACCTTCTTCGCCGTTTTCAAGTGAATAATGCGTGTACATAAATCGGAAAAACCCTTATAAATACAGTGTTACGTATCCATCTGTACTAAACTGTACCAGTTGGCTGCTTATGTTCTGAAGTTGATTTAGCAATACACGCTGCATCTCACGTCACACATACGTGTTGCTGAGGTAGCGTTCAAATAACGATTCTTTGTATTACTTGGATATCAGTAATCTGGGAATGGTACTAGTCTGATGACAACCATTTCTTCACTTTGGTTGATCCGCCAGCAAATATGGGAACGGGTGGAAGCCAGATCAGTATTATGGGTCATGTGATCAAACACATCTCAGCAGAACCGCCTACAGATTTCATGCAGACAAACTTTTGTTAAGGCTCCACAAGCCTTCTCAGCCCACTGTAGTTAATTATCACAAACACTGATTCTTCAAAGCGTTGTTTTACGTTTGAGCAGTAGGTAAATGCTACTTGCGCACTACACTGCCAATAAATTATTTATCAGTAGTATTCTCTGTATTTGGATAGATACAAATATGAGTACACACAATAATAATAATTACAGTTACTGAAAGAAACAATCCCAACATTCAGTGAAAAGCCTTTCCAAACGTAGATCGTTTAAAAAGTAAGGTTAAAAAGTGCCATTGTCAGCTGAAAAATTTCGGACAGCTGTAGCTGGAACTTTGAATCTTCTATTCTTACATATACACCATGGAAGCTCATTTTAGAAGCACGTTCATGCTCTGTTTATAACAGTGCTACATGATTGTGTTTCTTTTGCCTAAAGTTGATCTTAAATGATTTCTGATTAATGTTAATTCACTAAACCCTTTCTCACCTGAAGCAACAGTCACTAGTAAGGTAATGATAATCCTGAGTGCAATTCAAAGTTCAGGAAACACAAAGTATAAGCTCAACTTATTCATTTAATTTAGAAGACAAATGGAAGCGTTTTGTTCTTTGTTGTCTTTGACAAATACAGTAAAGTAGCTGCACTCACTGACTTAAAAATTTGTATTTTTTTTTAATGAGACTGTCACTCAGATCATCAGGATAAGTCCTAATTCCTTCATTGTATCTTTATCATCGAAAGTGGTTCTCATTCTCAGAATGGTTTGAAAAGTCGCACAAATATGTCTCATGTCTTAATACCAATTATCTGACTGAGAAAGAACAGTGTCTGTGATTATGTCAAAAAATCTCTTTTTGAAATTGTAACTCTTCAGTTTCACCTAGGAGTGTGACATGTGCTCCACTAACGCTGCAGTTAGATTCATCAAAGGATACCTTCCATTCACTTTCTCTCATTTTTGAAAAATCTGTCTCATTCTCAATTTCAGTAAGCATTTTTTTTATCTTTGCTTAAGAATTCCAGCCAGAGATCTCTTACATCCGTTTCTATGGCAACCATAAGAGCTTTAATACTTTTTATTTTATCTCAAGGGGAGATATCTTTCGACTGAAGACTCCAACTTCTTACATTTATTTGATCTAAACTCTAAAATGACCACCCAAATGTTCAAGAGAATAAATGTTCAAAATTGGAGAAATAATTGATGCGCCCGTTTACTTCTGCTACCCTGTCACTATGCAAACTGTGTTGACTTATTAGTATTACTTCTACTAATTTTTCTTGTGTAGGGTTCACAACCTCAATTCTTGTGCTCCATCTTGTTTCAAACATACCATGAAGAGATCTACTGCCAATGCATTTAATAATCCTTCCCATCTTTGTGGGCTTGCAGTCAAGAAATTGGATAACTACATAATATACCCACTGCTTCATTACTACCTGTAGCACGTAACTGACAAAGTTCAGAGTTTGAGCAGCACAAGGAGAAGATGTTGCCAGCAGATAAACGTCTCTAATCTTTGACTGTATACCTTTTGTTTGCCCAGCCATATGTGATCTATCATCAAAGCACTGACCACAACAGTGATGTAAATCAATTTCATGCTTGTTAAATACATCTATGACAGTGTTAATAATTGCACCGCCTGTCTTTCTCTGCAAATCAATCATACTTTTAACATAAACTGTCTATTCTCTTAAAATGGGTCGTATTTAGCCAATAATTCCCTTAAGCTTAAGAAGTTACCATTATCTTGTTCCACTTTCTGGTGGCTACTTCCTCTGGAAGGCAAATTTCGCAAAGCTAACAAGATAGTAACTGTTCCAGCGTATCGGTTCAGCAAAAAGAAGGCGGTGAGACGACGCCAGCCAATAGCCCACTGGCAAGGACTGCACCACAACAGGGGCGCCCTCTAGCCGCTGAGCATACAAGCGCCGCTCCACCCAGCCTCGGGCGGACAGTGTTAGGACACTACTAGAACTAGCCTCGCACAGAGTGTTGCCATAGCAGTTACGTGTGGTCCATATCAATAGCAACAGCTCTTGGTGGCCAGGCATAACGATTTGATTCACGGATCCAGTTATATAGCTCCTTCCGTGTATAGCGATTTTACGACTATGACGTGTAGGGTCTGAAGATAGCACCGATGTATGCCGATACTGGCAGCACATAAGAAGTTCATAAAATAAATTACATACCGCTGTTGGTAAATAATTGCTTCAAGAAATACTTGCCAGCCGTATTCCCATGGCCCATAATGGATCAACGAAGATGGTCGTTGAATGTCACCCATTACTTGCGACACCATTCTAAATTCAAATTTAAGTATTGTCAATCTGCTTATTTGTAATGAAAAATATGAATGTGAGTTGCTTGAAAGGTTGAATATCGAATGCAGCATCCTTTAGGCTCCCTATACGAGATGAATGGGCCGGATATCGCGTTTGGCGACGAGTATCCGCAGAATACGGTGTCAGATGGCTACGGAATTTTCTGTTTTTGTTGCTGGCGTCTTCATTCTCTCTTGTCTTTCATTTGTAGGGGCGTTTATTTGCTTTAACAGTTTCTTGTCGTTTTTGATAATCAGTGTTTTCATGTGCTCATTGCCGAAAATTTCTTTGCGTGTTTTCCTTGTCTGTCTGTTGCAATTGCGTCTTCCAAAATGCCCACCCCGCCTCTCTCGCCCCCGCCTAGGCGCCACAGCCGCAAGCGTTAGATGCCAGACAGCGAATGCAGATGTTTCAGTTCCAGACGCAACGGATATCACCGTTACTCAACATGATGCAGCAGTTACTGGCCAAAGCTGCGCGCCCGAGGGGACAAGCACCACCTACTACTGCTGCTATACCACCTTTTCGACAGTTTAGTGAACAAGAAGAGGAATGGCTTGAGTTGTTGTCCCGATTTGAAGCCCACGTCATCGCCCACAATGTACCAGATACTGTGAAACTTCCCAATCTATTATGAACAGCAGGAAGTGCAGTGTTCACATTAATTCAAAAACTCTTTGCTAATGTCACTCCGAGTGAACTTGCGTTTGACAATGGTATCGACTCGCTAACAAACTATTATGACCAACATGTGAATGTGACAAATTGTTTTTGTGTTCTAAAATCGTTCACCCAATTTCGCTAACCTAGATGTAACAGCCTATTGGGATCATTGTGAAATACTAAGCAGTCTCTTTTTACTTCAGACGTTTGTTAGAGCTACTGGAATAAAAGCGATACTTGGTAATTTGCCTATATTTGAAATGTCCTTTCTAATATTTCTATCTCTGTCACTGTTGCTAAATGGACATGGCCATTGCCCAGGATCACTTGGATTCCAGACAGTCACTACATCCATCAGATTCAGACTTTTGTTTCCTAAGTTCTCCTTCATCTTCACGCAGCAAAATGCCTAGATCAGATGCAGTTAGTTTAGGTTTTTGCTCAGAAGTTTCTGTTTCTGCTGACATTAAAGGCCCACTTACATTCAGTACTGGATTATCCTTTGGCACAAACTAGTTACCTACCTTTTTTTTGTTTTCTCTAGCTGTTCCACAAATGTTTCATCACATTTATGTTTCTTTCTGATCGCCTCTGTGCAACAGATTTATGTGCATAACCTTACATTGTTCTGGAATCAAATAATTAAAATACCTACTAAAATATGTTTACAAGAAAAAGGGAAGCTTTAAATAACAGTGAAAGTAGGAGTACTAAATTACTTTCAAAATCTTGTAACGTACCACAGATTCAAAACTATATATAGAAAATTGTGTGATAAATTGACAGATAACAATAGTACTAACACAAACAAAGAAGGGCAGTTTTCACGAAAGCAATAACTAACACACTGCCATAACTCCCATAGCTCACTTAAAGCTAAAACACAGCTCATGCAGAACACCAACACGCTAATAATAGAGCAAAATGCAAAGAACGGTTGTCAGCATTCTCACTAAGGCTGTTTTTGTGCTGGCATAAGCTGCCGCCAGCACACCGATCTGCAAAGATGGGGCAAAGAATGATAGCAGGCACTGGATCAAGCGCACCTATCACGACAGAGGCCAGAGGCACACTAACAAGCAACGAGCCGCCAACGCCCCCTTGACAGTATGTATTTAGGCCGCACTCACTGACTCATTCTAGTTCAGCGTCTGTCAGTTATTCTGAGACTGACTCGCTCAGGCTACAATAGCACATGCGACCAGGTTAGTGCCTATAGCAGGAGTAGTTACCAGCAGTGAGACTAAAGACTGTAATAGCAAGATTACCGATATTGTTTGCAGGAGGACTATTACTGATGAGCTTGTACCACAAACATGAACTCCATTCAAGTAGCAGCTTCACGTATATAAAGAACCATATTAATCCACATGTACATTTGTGTTCTGGAAAGGGGATACTGGCCACCCGTAACCCAACATCCTCTCCCTTGCTTCATTACAGTACATGACTGTACAGTTTTTATGAAAACAGCAAAGTCACAATGCCAGAATCTCTAAATTCACGTAAGACTATTATTAATGGAATAAACGCTAGCCTTGTCAACAAAGGAGTGTCTGAATGTCTCTGAATACAAATTTAAATATGTTTAATCTTCAGAAAATTATTGATTAATTTTTGCTGATGAGCGTGTTGAACTCTGGCTTGGGGGGATTTATCGTTTAATTTAGCGATAGTGGTGGTCAGTCATCGCTGCAGTCAATTGTTAGTATGTGTTGTATAACCGATTTCGACAATTAGAACGCTATAGCGTTTACAATTTTTCTTGAGTCATGTCAGTGGCTGAGTCTTAAGCCAGGTTCACACAGGCAGCAAAAGTATCGCCACTGCTACTGGCGAACTGCAGTTGCTTTGTAGTTGCATGTGTGAACTCCTAGTTTTCGGTGGCGCCATTTAAGAAGCGCAACTTTCGTCACGCCACAAAAAGTTTAACTTGGTTCTACTTTGTTGCGCCATTTTGCCTTCTCCACAATCGAATACTGGCATTCGATTGCTACCCAGTGACTGGATTCTAACCTTTCTACTGCATATTCATTTGCAGATAGTGCTTTCGTTTGTGCGTTTGCCATTAATATGTCGAAAAAGTGGTCAACAGCGACAATTATGAGATTCTTGGAGGTGTATCAAGAACGAGAATGCCTTTGGAACCACAAAAGCGAATCATACAAAGAAAGAAATTTGAGAGATGCTGCATTAATTGAAATAGTAAACAGTATGCGTGAATATGTACCTGGAATTGATGTACCTACAGCAAAATTAAAAATTCGAAGCATTCGAAATGCTTACATGAATGAACATAAAAAAGTACTGAAATCACTTAAGAGTGCTGCGTCTACAGGCTGTATTTATAAACCCAGCCTTGCTTGGTTTGAAGCTGCAGACCGGTTCTTAAAACATGTAGTCGAGACAAGAGAGACGAGAAACACTTTCGTAAGTAATATTTTACATTTATTATGTTTCCAGACATCTTATTTAGTAATATGTACAGCCCTTTAATCCGCTGAGACAGGTGACGCCATTTTGCAAAACTGCGCAGTTACGAAGAATTTGTGGCGTCCTGTGTGAACGGTAGCTCACAGCGCCACTCCAGAATGACTTAACTTGCGGCGAAACTTCCGTTGCGTGTGTGAACCCGGCTTTAGGGTCAATTCACACTGAAATGGCGTGGCGCGGACGCTTGATAGGGGTGTGACGATGTTTCGCGTCACCTCGGTGTTATCAAATCAGGCAATCCACACGGTCGCCTCCCTTCGTGGTCCACGCCACGTACGTTTGTCGCCACGAGTGGCACGCCTAAGGGACGTGAGACGCATACTTCTACATGGCGTGCTCCGGATTTCATTACTTTCAAGTTTTAAAATGCGGAACGACCTTCAGCTAAACTAAGGTTTTGTGAAATAATAGAAAACTATCCTGTTTTATGATCATAATCGTGCAGACTATTGCAATCGTAGAGTGCTAGACAAAGCATGCCAGAATATCGCTGGAGAACTGAGTGAAACAGGTCAGCGACAAAATCTCATTATGAACTAAATTGTACACGATAGTGCATAACTGAATCATTCATCCCAACAACGTAGTAACAAAAATAAACAACTTTCACAGGAGAAAGAAAAAAACACTGTTTTATGTTTACCTGTTTGGGCTTTCTTGATGCGGGCAGTGTATATGAGGTAAAAACTCATTCTGCATCTTTTTGTAAATAATAATGATCACATAATTACTTATGTTATCGTTGAAAAAATAACAATTTTATAATATTTTTCTTGATGAACGACGCTTTGCTGCTGAAACACACAGTGTTACTTATTTGCTGAAATATGAAGTTTATTTTGAGAAAGGACAGCAGCACAGGTCAAAATACATAATGTTTGTTGCAGTACAGATATGCACAAACAGCAGTAGATGATACCCAAAAATTTTACAGTATTCACGTTGCAATTATACTAAAGATGTACAATCAGCATCACATTTCTGATCTCAGCCAATGGATTTCCCGAAACAGATGTACTAATCCTCTGTTCACTTAGTATTTGTCATAGAAATTCTGTTTTTAGGCTGGTATGTACTGTCACATGTCACTCCTTGGCACTATTTATTGGCCGAAGTTGATTATACAACGTAGGGAAAATTGACATGTTGTCTGGTGGCAGATTTCTTTTCCCAGTACCTCTCCGTTTCTTTCCAATGTTTTTACAAACGCACGGTAGCAAGATGTTTTGACTCGTTCTTTCCCTTTAGTGTATTAGGGCCGTGACACGAAGTTTGTAGCCAGACACTCTCTATTTTGAATGAGCCACTATGCAACACCTAGTCTAGTGCGTTATGAACCCTGAAATTCTCTAGTTCAGTGGTCGTCAACTATTTTTTTATTTTTCTAATTTCCTGTAGTGGCATTGCGTAGCGGCGCCTCAGGTCACAAAATGTACCAATCTTATTATTAATAGGTAACCTACATAAATTAGTATATTATGATCCTCCAACAGACTAGCTATAAGAAGGGATAAATACGTTTGCCGCTGATGTCCAAGTACTTGTCGTTAAAAGTCGATACCATTCAGAACACTTCGAGTGGATTGCTCTGTTTTAGATTACGTCTTGCCCAGCGACTCCAAAATTATGACACTATCATTGCCTGACGAAATGTTGTTGCATTGCCTTTGTTTGCGAATGATTAATTGATTAATAACAGTAACTGTAGTTACATTTAAAAACATTATGAAACATGAGACAGGATCATAGATGTTTACTAAATGTTTTGAATGTAATTTTTCTTCTGCACACCGCATTGTACAACAGTCTTAATTTTGATAGAATGAAGACTTTCTCGACCGGTTGACATTGCTACTGGTAAACATTTCGCTGTACAAGATCGTGGTCCCCGAAACTCTTCTGTTCCTAACGCTTCTTCCAGAACTGAGCTGGACATCTTCGGAGGCATTGGTCCTCCATTGTGTCTTGCAGTCTGACAGGTCGGACTTATGGGATCATATCGGTAAGAGTTTACGGAAACATGACATTAGAGTGGTTTTTAAATCAACAAAGAAATTTGGTCAAGCACTCCTGTGAATGTTGGATAAATGCCCTCCTCTGTCAAAACTGTGTGTGAAATCTTATGAGACTTAACTGCTAAGGTCATCAGTCCCTCAGCTTACACACCACTTAACCTAAATTATCCTAAGGACAAAAACACACACCCCTGCCCGAGGGAGGACTCGAACCTTCACCGGGACCAGCCGCACATTCCATGACTGTAGCGCCTAAGGCCGCTCGGCTAATCCCGCACGGCCCCTCCTCTGTCAGCATGTGGCATATATAAAATTCCGTGTACATGTGACAAAGTTTATATCGGAACAACCAAGAGGAGCGTGAATGCACGGCTAAAGGAACACAAAAATCTTTGCAGACAAGGGAAAACAGGCAAATCGGCTCAAGCAGAGCTTGCTCTTCAGCCATGAGGTCACGAGTGAAGTTTTCTCCCGATAGAAATTTCATCTACGATGACGAATTATTATGCATAGCTACGTAGAGAAGCAATTGAAATACATGATTTTAATAGGGAAGAAGAGACCATGAAACTTAACAATGTATGTGCAATAGCTCGCGTTGTGAGTGGGTTGCTGTCACGCAGTCTTCTCTATCTGCATCGCTATGGAGTGAGCATTCGGATGCGCAGAACGAGAATTATGCTCGCAATATCTCCTGCTGTTCAAGTCACGTTGATTTGGGACAGCGCATTTTAGCCCGCATTGCGCTCAGCGAATATTGAGAGTCAATACTTTTGCTGGTCCATATAGATCATCGTCAGAAGTACTGGGTTTTATCGACGTGTTAATAATTTGATATTTGGAAGTGAAGTTGGCTTAAGATATGAGGAGCAAGAGTATTGTACTCTTTCATCACAATGTGTAGCTCAGATTCCACTTTATTTTCGTTTACACTGTTGTATATTTTCTATGAACGAAATCCTAAGTTTTTATATTGTGTAGTTATATTTTGACTCTTTATCTTTCGAGAACTGGAATACAAAATTCGCATAATGTAGGAAACTGCCTGATGCAGAAGTACTTAGATACACACACAAGGCTTTGAGAACTTGGATCAACTGGAGGAAATTAATCAGAATGTAACGTATAAATTTTATCTCCAAATGGATATAGCACGATTGTATATACACTGACTGGCAGTTTACTCAGACACACTTGCAAATTTATCTAGCATTTGTCTCGTAAGCACATGGCCAATAAATCGCAGAAATTAGCTCTACAGACTTTATAATACCGTGCCTCGTGTTTTCTGAAACATGAAGTGCCTTATATCAATATGACATTCACAAGTACACATTTGTTGTAGATACCTATGAAAGGTAACGAAGCCCACTTTTTTTACATCCGTAGCAATAACAATAGTGCACCATAGCTGTTAGCAGTGCTCAGACGTGCAGAAAAGTGTATAACACAAGGTGAATAATGTTCAAGCTACGCTATTAATGCAAAATGTAGACAAGAAAAATCGTGCCAAAATCACGTGATTGGCCCTGTTTCATGTTGAGATCATGCACAGTGAAATATTTTGGTAAAGTGTGCTTTGAACATCTGTCACAAAATCAGCGACACTTAGGCTTACCATCAAATGAATATAACAGGAAAAATAGGAATTGTAATCAAAAGATTCCAGTTTCGACTACATGGTAAGCTATTGCATTAGAACTCCGCAAATATTTCACATATAGCCTTTTTGGCTACATGAGTCATGAAAAACTTTTTTATTCATTATGAGTTGGCGTTACAACGTTATTCCACTGTCATGTGACAATTTTCCAGGAATAGGACCATTTCTCCTCGAAATAAAGAGCATCCATTATTCCTCAGAGACTTGCGTTTAATGTCCGTTCCACAGTTCGTAGGCAAAGTGTGCTACTTCCTCCCATTTGGCTGCAGAAGGCGTAGGCACGTTTTCAGGTTGTAGGTTTTGTCACAAAACCTGTGGTATGTCATGTACAATTGCCTGAACTGTGGAACGGCCTTTCGGAAAATAAAATGAAAGAGCTCTGAATACTATTACAGGAAACAAAATTCCATTCCTTTTGTTCTGCATATCATACATACAGCGACGAATAATGATTATTCATTCATGCTTTTAGAAAACATTTTAAACAAACATTGATTGATTTCCTGAAGTTTATGATTGATTACCTGCAGTTTATGAATAATCTCTCTACCGGACAAATAGGCTGCTTTCAGTTCATTGCTTCTCTTTGAATGCTGTCCTTCACTTTGTCTGGAAGTAGCCGGGATATACATTGTGTTTTTTCATCACATCGACTATGCCATTTTTGCTCCTAGTTTTCAGCCATAATGGATGTCCCCAATCCGGTTTCACAGAGAGTATTCTACAGCGTTGGCCCCTTACTTAGCTTGCATTTATAGCAAATCTCTCGGCAAGCGCAGAGTACCAAAGGACTGGAAACGGCTTCTTAACTAGCATGTACCCATTTGGTGTCAAGCGATTAGCTTGTTTTGGGATAGCAGCACAACATGCTGTTTGTTTTAACTGAGTGGTATTTTATTTATGACATGCTGGTTTAATAAGTCACTCTTTATTACAATTTGATGCAACATCACTAAGTGACTTTCAGTGTTGTAAAAATAATGTACATCTAATAATGTTACATGATCCTATGATGACAGCAGAGATCCGTCGACGACGGTAATAGTAATAAAGAGAATTAGTAGCGATCTTGCCGAACTTGATTCTTCAAGACTAATATAACTTCAGATCGCCCCCAACGACTGACGCAATGTGAAACACAAGTCAACAACACAGTGCAGAGATAAAATTCACATGTCGATCGATACCACGACTGATGAAAATTAAACTGTGCATTTCCCTACTCAACCTTTAAATTCGTTGAATGGTGTAGGATGCTATTACACTGTCTCAAATCGGAGGTTGGTTCGCTAGTCATTTTATGAGCATCAACAAAGCACAAGGCCAAACATTCCGATATGTGATTTTCACTTAAGGATTTATCGTCTTCACGCGACTAATTGTACGTAGCATGCTAAGGAGCTGGATCATCTCAAATTTTTTTCGTTTATAGTCCTGTCAATAAAACTACTAATATAAGGTATAAGCAATTGTGAAAAATGAAAATATAAATATGTACATACAATAATGTAAGATACCTGATAAACACTGCAACCAGGGAGACTGAAACATGCCAGTTTGCAATAGATAACATAATCACTGGTATTCATCTTTACGATCTTACATCTTCTGTTATTATAAGTGCTTTTTCAGACCACCATGCAGTAGAACTAATTGTGCATATAAAAAAGGTTCCTACACACAGTTGCTATAGATATATTAGGATGAATACAGACCAAAATTGAGGTCATTTGAATAATATGCTAAGGAATGTGGATTGGAACAGTATTCTAACAACACATCATAGTTATGGCAAATTTTCAAGCGAACTATTCTACATTCTCAACCAAGCGTGCCCATTAATAAAAAAAGAGAACTGTCACATGCTGTAACCCAAAATCTGATATCAAGTTCAGTCATTGAGGCTAGAGGAAAACTAAGATGGTATGAGTATGGTATGTTAAATGACTTGAGCAATAAGAAATTAAAATAAGAGTTCAAAAAGTATCAGAAATACTATGTAAACCTCCTAATTTCGGAAAAACAGTAACATTTTGAAAGTGTTATTCAGAACTCAAATAATATCTCCAAAACATTATGGTCACTAGTAAATAGAGAAATAGGTAAATCTGGGAAACATACAACTGAAAATCACTTGCTGATAAACGGCACTATATAAACTGATTAGAATAAGATAGCACATCTGTTTAACAATTACTTTGCTTCTATTGGCTCCAGCATAAACAATCAGCTTAAAAATCATAACTACTAATTCAGAGGTACACCAGTGTCAGGAAGTAGATTTTTGATGCCAACAAGTAAAGAAGAAATAATTAAAATAGTGAGTAGCTTAAAGAATTCCCATGCAGCAGGATATGATGCCCATAGTCTGGACACTCTTAAGAAATGTGTACATAAAATTGCATCACCTTTATCAACAGTTGTCAACTCTCATATTGATGATGGTCTATTTCCAAATTAGTTGAAAATTGATCGAGTTGTGCCTATTTTTTTAAAAAAGGGAAACTGAAATGTAGTAGGAAACTTTTGAACCATTTCTGTTTTTCCAATAATATCCAAAATCTTTGAGAAAGTAACATACATAAGAATCTGGAACTTCCTGGTATGCAAAAAAGTGATTTCCAAGGGTTAGTATGGGTTTGTCAAGGGGTCATCCAACATTACAGCAGCATCCAAATTAATCAAAGGTGTCACTCAAGCAACAGATAATAAATAACATGTATGTGGCCTCTTTCTAGACTTACAAAAAGCATTTGACTGTGTTGATATGACCATATTGCTGGACAAACTGTGAAACTATGGCATTCGAGGCACAGCCCATAATCTGATGAGTTCCTAATTGACAAACAGGAAGCAGTTTGTGTCTATTAGCACAACAGAGGGAGCATACAAATCAAACACCACCAACATAAATTTTGCTATTCCAGAGGAGTCAATGTTAGGACCACTTCTTTTTTATTATTTATTTCAAATTTTTATTTTATGCTTAGTGACTGGTAGCAGAAGCTTGAAATAAATAATTATCCCACACAGTCACAGTTCATTAACATAGCTGTTATGGCTGAAAATAATTACTTATTTTTATTATTTATGTTAATGATATTCAGTCCATAACAAACCATGCAACAGCTATCTTATATGTAGATGATACCACGTTAATATGCCACACCCAAGCTATTCACAGCTCGAAGTGGAATCCAACACTGCAGCAGGCTTAATTCTGCAGTATTTTAATGAAAACAAACTAAAATTAGACACAAATCTGTCTATATTGATTTTGATCTTGGGAAGCAAAAAACACATGAATACCAAATTTTAATGGGTGATGAATAAATTAAAAAACAATTCTCTACCAAATTTCTTGGCCTGACACTTGACGCAGAGTTAATCTGGTCTGATCATGTGAATGATATTTGTAAATAGCTATGTACTACCATATATATGTCCGAAGAAAACTGACACCTTTTTATAACATCACCACTCTGAGGTAAATATATTTTGCACTATTTGAATCCCATGTAAGCTATAGGATAGAGGTGTGGGGATCCAGCAGTAAAGGTAACATGAAAACTGTACTTATATTACAGAAGAAGGCACTTAGAATTATGGGAAAGAAATGTGCCAGGGAGCCCTGCAGAAATTTGTTTAAAAAATTTAAAATACTAATTGTACATAACTTGTATGTACTGAAATTATCATTATGGCAGTAAATAGTAACAAAACATTTAATTAAGAAATGCACAATCACAACACTTTGAGGTAGAGAGAGACCCCACATCATCTTTCATAAAACAACACTTGATGAGAAAAGGCCTCACTATGCAGGCTTAAAACTACTGAATTGCTTCCATCCTAATATCTTTAAATTGCCCATTACAAAACTAAAAACAAAATTAAAATTATGGCTCCTAAACAGTCCTGTATATTCAATAGATGAGTTTCTAGATTTAGTACACTCGTATGATGGAAGACCATCTACCAAAAAATATATGTAATCTCAGATCTTAGACTGTGTATACAAACTGTAAATATTTGAATCTCAGATCTGAATACTGTGTCACAAACTGTAGATTCCTTTATCTAAGTAATGCAATAACAAATTGTTTTAATGTATAGTCCACATATGTAACATTGTTGTCTCAACTAAATATAGAAAACGTTGTGTAGATAAAAGTACCAGGCAATAATATGTAACTCGTTCTGACTTATCCAGAAGATTGGAACATAAAAAGCGTTTCTTTTTGTAATCAGTTGATGCTGGATCAAAATAAAATAAATAAATAAGTTTTTGAGTCAAGTGACTGATTCCAATTGTGTCTCATTGATGATGAAGTCATAGCAAATAGGATAGATGTTGGACTGACTCCATCTACACATTGAAAAATTGAAATTGCAAGTATCTGCCCAAAAATACCAGAGAGCATGTGCCTGATGACCCTTAGGACTTCAGTTGTAATTACAAAATCGGTCTATGGTGACTTAAGATTGGTAATTATTTTGTGAATGTGGGATATGCACTTTTCTTTTACCACAGAAATCCTAATTCTAAAGAACACAATTTTGGCTGGGAACCAGTAGGCTCAACCTGCAAAACGATAGACTTCCTGGAAATTAATAGTCCTACAAACTACAAAATGAAGAGAATTCAGACCTTGTCAATCTTAACTTTTTGGAATTACTCTCCAGACCAGAGAGCTAAATATTATTCATCTCCTTAATGACAATATAAAATGTGACAAGAAATGTGTTACAAGTCACTTATCGTAAGTCAGTACAGAAGCGATTTAATATTATTGTTGACAATACTGTGACATGACTACTTATGTCACTTACTCATAGTAGCTGAATAATTGTGGATAGTGCAGAAGATTTGTTATTTGTTAATATATGTGAAGTTGACCTAGTGACATTGTCAGCTACGATTGCAGTGTGCAATATCATTGAGATTTGACAAGGACCAATGGAAATGCATCATGTGGTTGGATGAAAAACAGTTCTTGTTACACCAGCTTCATGGTGGATACACAGTCATCTAGGTGAATGGATGCTGGAAACGTGCATTGCACCATGGGATCAAGCCAGTGAGGCATTCACCTGGCTTACTGTGTGACATGTGGTAGTAATCATCGGCCCTGTGACAGCTGTGGACTATGTGAATAGTGACTCCTATTTCCAGCAGGATAACTGGCTGAGGCACAAAGCCAAGATTATGCTACAGTGGTTTGAGAACCATGATAGTGACCTCACATTCAAGTCTGGGCCACCAAATTTACCTACTCTCAGTCTGATGGAGCACTACTATGATGCTGTCAGACAACAGCTTCAAATCCATAAATCACCAGCCCATAATTGACGGGAATTGTATGTCCTGCGCAAAGAAATCAGGCACAGCATATTTATTTATTTACTGACTAATTTATTACTAAACTAAACTCCTCCTGCACAGGCCATGAAGGCCCAAAGGTACCGACTGGCCTTTGTTTCATCCTCAGCCCTCCGGCATCATGGGATGCGGAAATGGAGGGTCACATGGTCAGCACACCGATCCCCTTGCCATATGTCAGTTTCCGAGACTGGAGCTGCTACTTCTCAATCCTGTAGCTCCTCAGTTTGCCTCACAAGGGCTGAGTGCACCTCGCTTGCAGCAGCATTCAGCAGACTGGATGGTCACCCGTGCAAGTGCTAGTCCAGCCCAACAGCACTTAACTTCGGTCATCTGACGGGAACTGGTGTTACCACTGCAGCAAGGCAGTTGGCTATTTATTTATGACATATTCCATTAATCCTTATTGTGATAAATCACAAGGATGTGGAACAAGTCATGATTATGTAACACAGATATAATTCATGTATATAAAATGACATATGAAGAGTGAACTTTATGATTAAAAACAAATCAATGGTATAGCTTAAGCAACATAAAACAATTACTGAAAAAGATAATATAGTACATGGTCCAACTTAAACAGTTATGATGAGTTATAGCAACACTCATTAAAACAAAGCTTTAAGACTATAAATACCAATTGCAATAAAATTTACAAAAAAACAGTCATTGATTTATCTGCAGGTACTCATCAAGAGAGTAGAAGGAATTTCCTGTTAGATATTCTCTTGATTTACATTTAAAAGTAGGTAAGATATTAATGTGAAATTTAATATCTGAAGGAAGAAAACTGAAAAGTTTGGTGGCAGAATAATTAATACCTTTTTGCACAAGATTTAAATGTTTCAGTTCCCTATGTAAATAAATTTTTGACCTAGTATCATGTTTCTGACATTCACTATTAGTTTTAAAACTAGACTGGTTATTAGAAGCAAAAATCATCAAAGAGAATATGTGTTGAGAGGTGACTGTTAATGTTTGTACCTTACGGAACAGATTTCTACAAGAATATCTTGGATTAACACCACTCATGATTCTCATAGCACTCTTCTGTCCAGTAAATATTTTTTTGGATAAAGGCTGGTTACCCCAAAATATTATTCCATATGACATGATAGAATGAAAATAACGAAAGTAGGCAACTTAGATAGTGTCCACGTCACCAATGGGGATGATTACATGCAAAGCATAAGTTGCCACACTGGGCCTTCTATGTAGGTCTAGGATATGCACAGACCAGTTCTACTTGCCATCAATTAGAATGCCCAAGAACTTAGATGATTCAGAGCATAGTATATTTAGTGTACCACAGTTTAAGTGACATACTTCATTTTCTTGATGAAATGTATTAAATTGCATAAACTGAATCTTTTTCTCAATATTTAGAGTTAGTGAATTGCACTTAAACCAGTGCAGGATGTCACAAGTACAGCATTACATTTATTTTCTAGGTCATTTTTGGTTCAACTTTCAAGCAGAATAGTTGTATCATCAGCAAAAAGAGTAAATTTATGCTCTGCGTCTGTACAAAGTGAGAGATCATTGACGAAGATAAGAAAAACAATGGTCCCAACCAGATGAGATGGGGCTATCATTGGGATCATTAATTATCACCTTCTGTTTTCTATTTTGTAGATATGATTCAATCCACTACCAATGCTACCTCTCAAGCCATAAGAATTAGCCTTCTGCAGGAAAATGATGTGGTCTAAGCATTCAAAGGCCTTTGACAAGTCACAGAAGATTCCAATAGGCGACAATTTTCTATTTATAGACTCTAAAATTTCATTTGTGAGAGGAAACATAGCCTGTTAAGTTGATCTACCTTTTTGGAAACAAAACTGGGTTCTGTTGAGTATGTTGCAGTTGTTAAGATGTTCTACAGTTCTTTTATACAATAGTTTCTCCAATACCTTTGAGAAACTACTTGTAGTGATATTGGATGGTAGTTAGATAAATTGGTTTTGTCACCCTTCTTGAAAAATGGTTTCATACTCTGGGACAACAGCTTGCTTCATAGACTTATTAAAAACGTGACACAGGACTTGACATAAGTGGTCACTACAGTGCTTTAGAATTTTAGGTGAATTTTTGTCAAAACCTGTGGGATTTTTATTTCTTAAGGCCTTGAACGTATGTTTAACTTCAGTAATAGGGGCAATAAAAGTTCAGTTATATGTGTTGGGATTAGCTCTTCATAATAAACATATATCAGCATTTAAGGAACCTCTACCGCCTACATGTTTTGCTGGAGATAAGAAGCAATTTGTAAACATGTTGGATACTGTTACAGTATTATGAATAACCTCGCCATTACAGCTTATCTCTATGGTATTAACATTCTTGTTACTCTTGCCTCACTCTCTCTTTATAACTTTAGAATGTACTTTTATTTTGTTCTTGGATTTATCAATTTCATACTTAATATACAAGCTCCTGGATTTGTTTATCACCCTTTTTAAAATTTCACAATATAGTTTATAATGAGATGTTTCAAGTGGATCATTTGATTCTCTTAGGCATGTAGCTCCCTCTTCTTCAGTAATCCAAGGTTTACTGGAAGAAACCTCATTGTTCATCCTGACATTTTTTTGTGGGGTGGTGGGTGGGGAGGGGGGGAGGGAAGGGGGGAAGTTATTTCAAATACAAAAGTAAATAAATTTTTTAAAAAGGTTAAATTTAATATTAACATTTGATGTACTATACACTGGATCGAAATCTATATGTGCCAAATGGTAATTAGAGACAGACATAGTTTCAATGTTTATATGTCTATAGGGTCTATAGGTGTGGGAGATTTTGTTGCACAAACTAAAGTTATTGACTTTAAGAAGTTGTCCATCATGGTCAGACAGGCCATAAATTACTTTGTGTACACTACCACTGTTGACTCTACTATTGTCAATGAAAATATTATCGAAAGGCTCTCTCAATTTTGTGTAACTCTAGCGGGCCAGTTAACCATAGCAACCAACTTGTAAGAATTCATTATATGGTCCAACTCAGTCTTAAGGTGGTTAGCAGTTAAGAAGTTGACATTAAAGTCACCTGCGACTATTAAATTTAAGATTTTGGAGATCAGTTTGGCCAACAGAGATTCTAACTTATTCATAAAGATGCAAAACTTCCCTGCTGGAGCTCTGTAAACTGCAAGCACAGTAAGTAACATGTCTCTGCAGTAATTTCAGTAACACAAACTTCAAAATGTCGACCTAAACAACACTTACTTAAAACCAAAGGTTTATAAATGATTTTACTGTCTATATCAATTATGGCACCACCTTTCTCTTTACTTGTTCTGCAATAATGAGTAGCTTGATCATACCCACCAAGCTGCAACCCATCAGCTTGAACTCAGTAAGACATAAATCATGAGGATGGTAAACAATGTTCATATTCCCTAGATTTACAGATAAAAATCTAACTCACTTTTGAGACTTTTGATATTCTGATCCTCTCATGACCCATGGACCTTGTCCTTGGTGGGGAGGCTTATGTGCCTCAGCGATACAGATAGACATACCATACATGCAACCACAATGGAGGGGTATCTGTTGAGAGGCCAGACAAACATGTGGCTCCTGAAGAGGTGCAGCAGCCCAATCATTAGTTACATGGCCAATAGTGTAGATAATTGACTTATCTGGCCTTGTAACATTAACTAAAATGGCCTTGCTGTGTAGACACTGCAAATGGCTGAGAGCCAGGGGAAACTAAAGCCCTAATTTTTCCTGAGAGCATGCAGCATCCTCTTGAGTAAAATATTACAGACCTAAATTGTCCCCCATTTGGATCTCTGGGTGGGGACTACTCAGGAGGATGTCATTATAGGGAGAAACAAAACTGGCATTCTGTGGATCAAAGTGTGGAATGTCAGATCCCTTAATCTTGCAGGTAGGCTAGAAAATTTAAAAAGGGAAAGGGATAGATTAAAGATGTATATAGTGGGAATTAGTGAAGTTTAGTGGCAGGAGAAACTGGGCTTCTGGATAGGTGAATACTGGTTATAAATTTAAAATCAAATAGGGGTAAAGCAGGAGTAAGTTTAATAATGAATAAAAAATAGGAGCACGGGTTAGCTACTATGAGCAGCATAGTGAACACATTATTGCAACCAAGATAGACATGAAGCCCACCTCTACCACAGTACTACATCTACATCTACATCTACATCTACATCCGTACTCCGCAAGCCACCTGACGGTGTGTGGCGGAGGGTACCCTGAGTACCTCTATCGGTTCTCCCTTCTATTCCAGTCTCGTATTGTACGTGGAAAGAAGGATTGTCGGTATGCTTCTGTGTGGGCTCTAATCTCTCTGATTTTATCCTCATGGTCTTTTCGCGAGATGTATGTAGCAGGGAGCAATATACTGCTTGACTCTTCGGTGAAGGTATGTTCTTGAAACTTTAACAAAAGCCCGTACCGAGCTACTGAGTGTCTCTCCTGCAGAGTCTTCCACTGGAGTTTATCTATCATCTCTGTAACACTTTCACAATTACTAAATGATCCTGTAACGAAGCGCGCTGCTCTCAGTTGGATCTTCTCTATCTCTTCTATCAACCCTACCTGGTGCGGATCCCACACTGCTGAGCAGTATTCAAGCATTGGGCGAACAAGCGTACTGTAACCTACTTCCTTTGTTGTCGGATTGCATTTCCTTAGGATTCTTCCAATGAATCTCAGTCTGGCATCTGCTTTACCGACGATCAACTTTATATGATCATTCCATTTTAAATCACTCCTAATGCGTACTCCCAGATAATTTATGGAATTAACTGCTTTCAGTTGCTGACCTGCTATTTTGTAGCTAAATGATAAGGGACCTATCTTTCTATGTATTCGCATCACATTACACTTCGCTACATTGAGATTCAATTGCCATTCCGTGCACCATGCGTCAAATCGCTGCAGATCCTCCTGCATTTCAGTACAATTTTCCATTGTTGCAACCTCTCGATACACCACAGCATCATCTGCAAAAAGCCTCAGTGAACTTCCGATGTCATCCACAAGGTCATTTATGTATATTGTGAATAGCAACGGTCCTATGACACTCCCCTGCGGCACATCTGAAATCACTCTTACTTCGGAAGACTTCTCTCCATTGAGAATGACGTGCTGCGTTCTCTTATCTAGGAACTCCTCAATCCAATCACACAATTGATCTGATAGTCCGTATGCTCTTACTTTGTTCATTAAACGACTGTGGGGAACTGTGTCAAACGCCTTGCGGAAGTCAAGAAACACGGCATCTACCTGTGAACCCGTGTCTAAGGCCCTCTGAGTCTCGTGGACGAATAGCGCGAGCTGGGTTTCACACGATCGTCTTTTTCGAAACCCATGCTGATTCCTACAGAGTAGATTTCTAGTCTCCAGAAAAGATATTACACTCGAACATAATACGTGTTCCAAAATTCTACAACTGATCGACGTTAGAGATATAGGTCTATAGTTCTGCACATCTGTTCGACGTCCCTTCTTGAGAACGGGGATGACCTGTGCCCTTTTCCAATCCTTTGGAACGCTTCGCTCTTCTAGAGACCTACGGTACACCGCTGCAAGAAGGGGGGCAAGTTCCTTCGCGTACTCTGTGTAAAATCGAACTGGTATCCCATCAGGACCAGCGGCCTTTCCTCTTTTGAGCGATTTTAATTGTTTCTCTATCCCTCTGTCGTCTACTTCGATATCTACCATTTTGTCAATTGTGCGACAATCTAGAGAAGTAAGCACAGTGCAGTCTTCCTCTGTGAAACAGCTTTGGAAGAAGACATTTAGTATTTCGGCCTTTAGTCTGTCATCCTCTGTTTCAGTACCATTTTGGTCACAGAGTGTCTGGACATTTTGTTTTGATCCACCTACCGCTTTGACATAGGACCAAAATTTCTTAGGATTTTCTGCCAAGTCAGTACATAGAACTTTACTTTCGAATTCATTGAAAGCCTCTCGCATAGCCCTCCTCACACTACATTTCGCTTGGCGTAATTTTTGTTTGTCTGCAAGGCTTTGGCTATGTTTATGTTTGCTGTGAAGTTCCCTTTGCTTCCGCAGCAGTTTTCTAACTCGGTTGTTGTACCACGGTGGCTCTTTTCCATCTCTTACGATCTTGCTTGGCACATACTCATCTAACGCATATTGTACCATGGTTTTGAACTTTGTCCACTGATTCTCAACACTATCTGCACTTGAGACAAAACTTTTGTGTTGAGCCGTCAGGTACTCTCTAATCTGCTTTTTGTCACTTTTGCTGAACAGAAAAATCTTCCTACCTTTTTTAATATTTCTATTTACGGCTGAAATCATCGATGCAGTAACCGCTTTATGATCGCTGATTCCCTGTTCTGCATTAACTGATTCAAATAGTTCGGGTCTGTTTGTCACCAGAAGGTCTAATATATTATCGCCACGAGTCGGTTTTCTGTTTAACTGCTCAAGGTAGTTTTAGGATAAAGCACTTAAAAATATTTCACTGCATTCTTTGTCCCTGCCACCCGTTATGAACGTTTGAGTCTCCCAGTCTATATCCGGCAAATTAAAATCTCCACCCAGAACTATAACATGGTGGGGAAATCTACTCGAAATATTTTCCAAATTATTCTTCAGGTGCTGAGCCACAACAGCTGCTGAGCCCGGGGGCCTATAGAGACATCCAATTACCATGTCTGAGCCTGCTTTAACCGTGACCTTCACCCAAATCATTTCACAATTCGAATCTCCGTCAATTTCCTTCGATACTATTGCACTTCTTATCGCTATAAACACGCCTCCCCCTTCACTGTCCAGCCTATCTCTGCGGTATACATTCCAATCAGAGTTTAGGATTTCATTACTGTTTACGTCTGGTTTCAGCCAACTTTCTGTTCCTAGTACTATATGGGCGTTGTGACCGTTTATTAATGAGAGCAGTTCTGGGACCTTTCTATAGACGCTCCTGCAGTTTACTATTAGCACATTAATATTGTTATTCCTTGTTGCATTTTGCCTACTCCTGCCTTGCCGCGTCTCAGGAGGCGTCTTGTCGGGCCTAGGGAGGGAATTCTCTAACCTAAAAAAAAAACCCCATGTGCACTCCACACGTACTCCGCTACCGACGTAGCCGCTTCCGGCGTGTAGCGCACGCCTGACCTATTCAGTAGATATGCCAACTAGCTCCACAGATGATGGAGAGTTGGAAGAAATGTATGATGAGATAAAAGAAATTAATCAGATAGTGAAGGGAGATGAAAATTTAATAGTCATGGGGGACAGGAATTTGATAGTAGGAAAAGGAAGAGAAGTATAAGTAGTGTGTGAAATGGAATGGGAGTAAGGAATGAGAGAGGAATTCGCCTGGCAGAATTTTGCAGAGAACATAACTTAATTATAGCTAACACTTGGTTTAACGATCATGAAAGAAGGTTGTATACATTGGAAGAGTCCTGAAGGCACTGGAAGGTTTCAGAAAGATTATATAATGGTAAGACAGAGATTTAGGAACCAGGTTTTAAATTGTAAGACATTTCCAGGGGCAAATATGGCTTCTGATCACAATCAATTAGTTATGAATCGTAAATTAAAACTGAAGAAATTGCAAAAAGGTGGGAATTTAAGGAGATGGGATAATCTGAAAGAACCAGAGGTTGTAGAGAGTTTCAGGGAGAGAATTAGGGAACGATTGACAAGAATGGGGGACAGAAATACAGTAGAAGAGAATGTGCAGCTTTGAGAGATGACATAGTGAAGGCAGCAGAGGATCAAGTAGGTAAAAAGACGAGGGCTAGCAGAAATCCTTGGGTAACAGAAGATATATTGAATTTAATTGATGAAAGGAGAAAATATAAAAATGCAGTAAATGAAGCAGGCAAAAAGGAATACAAACATGTCAATGAGATTGACAGGAAGTGCAAAATCGCTAAGCAGGGATGGCTGGAGGACAAGTGTAAGAATGTAGAGGCATACATCACTAGGGTAAGATAGATACTCCCTTCAGGGGAATTAAAGAGACATTTGGAGAAAAGCGAACCACTTATATGAATATCATGAGCATAAATGGAAACCCAGTTCTAAGCAAAGAAGGGAAAGCAGAAAGGTGGAAGGAGTATATAGAGGGTCTAGCCAAGGGCAATGTACTTGTGGGCAGTGTTATGGAAGACGACATAGATGAAGATGAAATAGGAAATCTGACACTGCTTGAAGAGTTTGACAGTGCACAGAAAGACCTAAGTTGGAACAAGTTTCCAGGAGTAGACAACATTCCATTAGTACTGGAGAGCCAGCCATGGAAAAACTCTACCACATGGTGAGCAAGATGTATGAAACTGGCAAAGTACCCTCAGACTTCTAGAAGAATATAATAATTCAAATCCCAAAGAAAGCAGGTGTTAACATGTGACAGAATTACCGAACTATCAATTTAATAAGTCGCGGCTGCAAAATACTAACACGAATTCTTTATAGATGACTGGAAAAACAGGTAGAAGCTGACCTCAGGGAAGACCAGTTTGGATTACATAGAAATGTTGGAACAAGTGAGGCAATACTGACCCTACAACTTATCTTAGAAGGTAGATTAAGAAAAGGCAAATCTACATTTCTAGCATTTGTACTGTTAGAGAAAGCTTTTGACAATTTATTTTTATTTATTTATCTATCTGTAGGCAATGATTATTTATGGATGTTGTCGAAAAGTACATGTAGATTTATGAGAAACAATCTGTGCAAAAGAAACATTCAAAACTTTTCGTTAAGTAGTACAAAGAATAATACATACAGAATTGTACAAAAAATGTGCAAAATAATACTTGGTCATATAAGACAAAGTAATGCAACTTTTTATACATGTATACCAACAGTATTGTAACTGCATAGTCTGTTTGCCCTAAAGCTTCACTTTTGCTTTTCCCTAAACAGGAAGTCCTTATATTCACTACAATAATTCAGCAAAGATTTTCCACACTCAACAGCTGTCCACCAGATTTAAAAAATTAACAGAAACTTTGGGGATGAAAGACAGTGTTTTCAGTTTTGCCTTAATATAAACATTATCAGAATAATTTATTGGCTTAAATAGTCATTTACTGAGTAAAAACGTTGTTCAAGTAGAAATTCTTTAAATTCTACTTTAAATCTGTCTTTATCTTCTAACTTTCTGGTGTTGGCTGGCAGTATAATGTAGAGTTCTGTATCCATATGGCTCACATGGCTTTGTGTGTGTGTTCTTTTTGTACACTGAGAATGGAGTGCTGTGCTATTTTGAGTATCGTACCTATGCAAGTCAGCATTTGTCTGAAAATCTGCAATCAGTACAAAAACAAGATGGCAGTTACAAGAGTGAAAGGGCATGAAAAGGAAGCAGTGGTTGGGAAGGGAGTGTGGCAGGGTTGTAGCCTATTCCGGATGTTATTCAGTCTATATATTGAGCAATCAGTTAAGGAAACACAAGGAAAATTTGGAGTATGAATTAAAATCCATGGAGAATAAATAAAAACTTTGAGATTTGCCAATGACCTTGTAATTCTGTCAGAGACAACAAAGGACCTGGAAGAGCAGTTGAATGGAAAGGACAGTGTGTTGAAAGGAGGATATAAGATGAACTTCAACAAAAGCAAAATGAGGATACTGGAATGTAGTCAAATTAAATCAGGTGATGCTGGGGGAATTACATTAGGAAATGAGACACTTAAAGCAGTAAATGAGTTTTGCTATTTGGGGAGCAAAATAACTGATGATTTATTTATATGAATATAATTGAGGGTAACATTCCATGTGGAAAAAATATATCTAAAAACAAAGATGATGTGACTTACCAAACAAAAGTGCTGGCAGGTTGATAGACATACAAACACAAACATACACACAAAATTCAAGCTTTTGCAATCAACGGTTGCTTCATTAGATTAGAGGGAAGGAGAGGGAAATACGAAAGGGTGTAGGTTTTAAGGGAGAAGGTAAGGAGTCATTCCAATGCCAGGAGCAGGAACACTTACCTTAGGGGGAAAAGGACTGGTATACATTCACACCCGCGCACATATCCACCTACACATACACAGACACAAACAGACATTTGTAAAGGCAAAGAGTTTGGGCAGAGATGTCAGTCGAGGTGGAAGTACAGAGGCAAAGATATTGTTGAAAGACAAGCGAGGTATGAACGGCAACAACTTGAAATTAGCAGAGGTTGAGGCCTGGCGGATAACGAGAAGAGAGGATATACTGAAGAGCAAGTTCCTGTCTCCGGAGTTCTGACAGGTTGATGTTAGTGGGAAGTAACTAGATAACCCAGATGGTGTAACACTGTGCTAATGAAGACACACAGTAAGAACACAGGCACAATTAAAAAACACAGCGACAGTCTGGTTTCTGTTCACAACAGATAAAAAATACAACTAGTAACTGTATGGTGGCTGTTCGCAACACTGACATGGGATGCACAACACTGAACATTCACTTAAAACAGCACTATAGAGTCGACAGGAGGGCAAAGACATTAAAAGGAAGAGGGGACAGCTAGATCCCTGAGGGGTACCCCTCGACATGTGACATACACTGGAGCGCTTTTCCCACTGAGCAATGAGGGAGGTCCTTTGGTGGAGCAAATCATCCACAATCTTAACGTAGTAGTCAGGGATGGTACTTTGCATCAGCATCTTATACACCAGGTTGTCTTGCCAAATATTATCGTAAGCGTTCTGCACGTCCAAGAAGACCACTGACGGTGACATGCTGGAGTTAAAACACTTGCTGATGTGCTCCGTGATCCAGAGAACTTGTAGTTCAGTAGACAGGTGTGAGGTAAACCCAAACTGTTTGGTATGGATCGTCCCAGTTGCTGCCAGAGGCTGGGAAATGCGGTAGAGTATGAGAGACTTCATGACTTTCGCCATGGTGTTCAAAAGGCTGATGGACCTGTTGTTGGTAGGGATCTCAGGGTACTTCGAAGGCTTTGGGATCACAATAAGCTTTGCCTATTTCCACTGTGGAGGGAAAAGGCCACTCGGAAGACAACAGTTCAAGATAGATGGTGAATAGGACCATGGGTTTACATGGTAGCCAACAGAGATGTTCGTTGACGATCCCATCCAGGCTGGGGGCCGAATTACCGTGTTTCCTATGGAGGATTTGGAGCACTTCTGCTGTGGATGTAAGATGAGGAGTGTAACGTCTCTTAGCAAAAGACATATTATGTAATAAAGAGAAAGCATTATGTGTCATGTTTTGCTCTTGTATAGAATTATGCACTGTTTTTTTTTTTTTTTTTTTTTACATAATATCTGTGTCAGCGAGTACTGAAACCGTCACAGATGATACTTATTAAATATCAAACAAAGATGAGAACAGGTGACTAGTATAAATAGTAAAAAACGAACATTAATTTCTCTGTCATCTACTTGTAATTACATGAGTAGGAAGAGCCTGTGACGTTATATTGTAAGCTTGCGTAGCGTTCTTTTGTCAAGATTGTGAGAGGGACGCCATTAGACACAGCCTTGGAAAGGTGTGTAATTAATTGATTTCTTTAAATGTTTTGAATAGAGTTACTTAGTGAAACCTTGCATTATGATTTGTAATAAGCTTGCCTGGTATTTTATCCCATCCCTTTAAGACATTTTCAGTTATTTAAATATTATTCGTGGTGCAGAGCTGCGCTACGAACGAACGAGCCGCCGCCGCGGCGCATTGAAACTGCATTAAATGAAATCTATCATACCGCAAAGAAGCGGGCGGGTAGTAGTGAAGTAAAATTATTTCTTTCAGCTTACGGAATTGCAGAGCAGAGCAGCAGATTTTATTATGTGTTTTACAGGTTGACGCGGGCTGCTGATAATATACAGTATTACTAACAGTGCAGAAAGATAATTTACCTTCATAACATAAAAGAAATCTTGCTGTCCGTAGTTCTGGTCTGGCAAACCTTATAGTAAAATTACTGTTAACAAAAATCCACTGCAAAATTTTGATATTGAACAATCGTTGCTTACTGTAACATCAGTATTGATAACAAAGTAATTTTCATTAACCTTTTCAATAACTATAAAGTAAGGAAGACATGTTGAACTTTATAGTGAGTTACAGTAACGAAAAAATGTTCCTTTTATAGAAAGCCAGATCTAGAAGAATAAGAACATAAGATATTTTGTTTTGTTGAAAATTAATGATCCAAAGAAAGTCACAGCACAGCATCACTAAAAGGTATTTCGGGGCTCTTTTCATAGTAACATATTTTATTTCATATATTAGTTGTTACACGAGTAATAATAAAACAAAGCAAATAATAATAGGGCCAACGAAAGGAGCTATAAGCGATGGTCTGTTTCGGAAGGCAGCCACAGCCCTCAAGATATCTTGGTCATCCTGGAGTTCATCAGGCGTGGAGTCCACAATGAGCACTTGGTTTTGGGCCTCAAATGCATCAGCCAGAGTTTCCACCACATGGAGGGTATCATACGTGAGACCAGCGTCCGTCTGGATGGGGTGGTGGGTTCGCGAGGTGGTACGACAGATGTCTCAGACGACTGTCCAGTCCGATTTATGATGGAGGAGAAATGTGGACATCCTATCCTCCCACTGTTCCAACTTCCAATCCGCTAGGTAACGACCAAACTTCCTTTGGAGATGCTTGATTCAGTGCCTGTCCCAAAGGTCACAGCATAGTTTCCACTGGTGGTGGTAGCAGTTCTTCTGGATTTTCAGTTCACAATAGAAGGGAGGTAAATCATCCAGTGAGGTTAGAGCCCCAGGAACGAGAGAAGTGGAGACTTTTACCATACGCTGGATTTTCGAGGTGAGGTAGTCAACCACACAAACAAGATTGGCAGCAGTCATCAGGTCTAGGTCTGGCCAGGTGCTGTTTTTGAGGATCCTTGCAAATTTGTCCCAATCAGTAACTGTGACAGTAGAACATATGTCAAAGGACAATGCAACATCGGTAAAGTGACATGGTCAGAAGTTAGGTCATGAACTGTTTCCAAGGAAAACTTTAGCGCAACGTTTTTAAAAATGGACACATCCAAAACGTCCGGTTGGCAGTTGGAGCAGCCTCAGAAGGCCTGTCCGGTTGGTGTGATGAAGCGGACAGAGTAAACTGAAGAGTTTCACCCAAGTGGAGGTGAGCTACAGCAGGTGTCTGATTCGACAGGGAAGGACAGCTGGAGTGTGAGAGGTCAACCACCAGGTGAGCAGGTGGACTGTCAGACAATGACGACGACGAGCATTCCCACATTCGGGGGAAGAGGAGAGGCACACTTTGATTGGTGTCAGTGCCGGAGGTGACGAGAGAGTTTTGGCGGTCGGCCCGCCGTGCACGGTCCTTAGCCCAGTGGGAGGTGATACTATGGGCACCACTGGCAGCACCACATTGCCACGCAGGGTGGTGTAGGAGTCGCCTTACCACAGCCTCGAGAGTCGGGCGTTATCCATAAGAAATCCTGGATGTAACGGTGTAATCAGGGTGGTATCTACAACAACCAAAAATATTGCCTAAGAAGGCAGTAACAAATCACATAGTATGAAACGATAAGACAATTCTGTAGAGAATACTCGTGAACGTAACGAAAGGTCTATGCGCACAATCACAAGGAAATGTGCAGTGAACACTTTTGGACTCCGACCCATTCTTGAGGGACTGGAGTTTGGGCGAGGGAGTTGGTTGAATGCCACTCTGTTCACTTGTTCAGTAACAACTGAGAACTCTAGCGTGTTGTAATCAGACATACATTCTACCCGAATACGAAAACTTCAACGCTTACATTCTTATGATATAAATCTGTTAAGTTACATAAATCATGGATATGCACCCTTAAACTTTCTCTGTAAGAAAACAACTCTACTAATAACTCTGGCAAAGCATTCGTGTGTGTGTGTGTGTGTGTGTGTGTGTGTGTGTGTGTGTGTGTGTGTGCGTGCGTGTGTGGTGGTGCTGAAATCTGATCAGCTTCGTTGAGTTTTACTTCTATAGGGAATGGAAAGTGTAAAAATTTGCACTTAATTTATTTATTCTTCTATCAGCTTTAGTTTGGGCACACAGAGGGTTCTTTTAAGTTGCTGCTTTTGGTGTGTGTTTGAAAACAGTATGTTGAAGTGCTAAAGGACTTTATGTCCATAAATTATGTAGAAATATGTAGGGATAACATTTAAGGGGCCTCAAATACTATCGTCTTCGGTACTTTATATTTGTGATTGCGTGAGGGTACAACCGTACTGAGTTGTGGTGTACTGTCGTGTATCATGTCCAACTTCCGACATAAGGTTCGTGCCTTCTCCTGCCGGCCAGAGTGGCCGTGCGGTTCGAGGTGCTACAGTCTGGAGCCAAGCAACCACTACGGTCGCAGTTCAAATCCTGCCTCTGGCATGGATGTGTGTGATGTCCTTAGGTTACTTAGGTTTAATTAGTTCTAAGTTCTCGGCGACTGATGATTTCAGACGTTAAGTCGCTTAGTGCTCAGAGCCATTTTAACGATTTTGACTTCTCCTTGACCTTGTCTGAGAAATTCACCATTGGGCTCCAGTGGTCCATCGTAGGCATATGCCTTGCATAACCTGCACTTCTTGTAGTTCGTGGCACACACAGTACCCCAGAAGGTCGATCCATACAAAATAGACAGTTCGACTGTGGCGCGGTACAGCTGGAGTTTCATGAGTTGGCTGACATACGAGCTCTTCAAAAATGGGAGGAGAGGACCCAGCATTTTGAGGCCAGACGTCTTCTCCTCTGTAATGTGATTACTATACAGCAGTTTGGCGTCCAGATGCAGTCCAAGGTATTTTACAATTGTTGCCCAGGGGAGTGGCTGGCCTGATATCCAGAAGCTTTCAAAGACAATGGGTCTCTGACGTGTGAAGACAATAACTTTTGCTTTCTCTGCATTGACCGTTATTTTGTTCCTGAAGGTCCAGTGGTCCACAAATCTAGTTGGCACTGCATCCATGTGAAAAGGTCGTCCATTCTGGTTCCTGCAGTCAGGAGTGCTGTGTCGTCAGCATAGAAACTGCCAGTAAGATGTGGCACCGTCAGAAGGTCGTTAATGTATTAATTAAACAGCAGTGGAAATATGACCAATCCTTATGGAAGTACTTCAAGGACAGGCCATGTTGTTGAATTCTTGTCGTCAATGTGGACATATAATCTGCGATCCTGGAGAAAATTGTCGAGAAGATTTAAATAGCAGTCCGGCAGGGGAGTAGTACATTGGACTTTGACGATCAAGTTGCGTCGCCATACTTTATCGTAAGTCTATTCCATATCGAGACGTTTTTTCTTCTTGAAATTGTCTTAGGTAGATTCCGTGATGCGTAGTAGTTGTAACTCAGCTGCTAGCTTGAGCTGGAAGCCAAACTGCTCCGGTCGGATGGTGTTGTGTGCCACAAAGATGTCCAGCATGCGTTTCAGTAGGACGCATTCCAGACCTTTCCCAGCGTCAGCAGTAAGCTTATGGGTCTGTAGCTGTCAGGGTGTGAGAGATCCTTGCCCGGTTTTGGTATTGGCACTATTTTGGCAATCTTCAATGCCTCGGAGAAGTATCCAGTCCTGAGGCAGCTGTTCGCTATCTGGGTGAGAAGCATGACAGGCTTTCTTGGTAGGTGTTTCAATTCTGTATTGCCGATTCTATCTGTTCCAGGTGAGGTGTGTTTGGTATACGTGGTAATCCTCCGAATTTCCTCCGACGTTGTCAGCTGGGGCATAGTATTAGTCGGAGCGTCTCGAATAGTTTCCCATTCCGCCGCTGTGTCCTCTGCACGGTGCAGTGCATCATCTCCATCCTCTGTTGGGGTGGGGGGGGGGGGGGTAGTCATCTTTTGTTGGTATGTATCCACATACAGCTCCGCCTGTGCCAATGAGTGGTACAATAGACCATGGGGTCCTTGAATTGTCCTTTTGGGGGGCTGTTTGCTGTCTGAGACTTTCAGTTATTGATCATTCATCTTTGGTGCGTGATAGAAAGTTCTTCATTCGGGGTTCCCACGTGTCTTGCTTCCAGTCCTAAACTTTCCGCTGGAGTTCTCAGGTTAGTCTGTGAGTCTCCCATCTATCATCAAGATGGTGGTAACGGACCCATCGTTTCCGAAAAGAATTGCGTCTTGTCTTAAGTTCCTGGAGTGGTGGTGGAAACTTGTCATAATTGACTTCTGGTTGCAGGCGCTGCAGGAGAGCTCGTTGTTTCACACTGTTAATCTTCTTCGTGAGTACGTCGACTGCCAAATCAATCGCTGCTCTGGTAGTAACAACCTAGTTTGGTCGCATATTGTTGTTGAGGTACGTTTGGAACTACTGCCAGTCGTAATTTCTTGTCGTCGGCTGTGGGAGTTGCAGACTGGACCTCAAGATGAGTCGTAACACTGATCTGTGGTCCGACGATAGATCATCCAGCGTCCGCAGACAGAGATTTTGGTTGATGTTCTTGATTATGATGATGTCCAGAATATCAGGGCCTTGTGTTTAGACGTAAGGTATCCTCATCAGTTCGCATGGGTCGTGGACAGAAACATGTAAATCCTCAACCAGTGCAAACAACATATGTCCTTTTGGATTAGTCTTACAGGAATTCCAGGCACCAGTTTACTATTAAGATACCCTCCAAGTAGGATCTTGTCGTAATCCTCTGTAACTGGGTAAAGATCTTCTGGGTGGAGAGGATTCTTCGGGCTATGGTAACTTGCAATATACGCCATGTTTTCAAGCGTCATGTGGATTGTTACTGCCGTGGCCTCTAAAGTCTGGAGTTGGGGTAATGTTCTGGGTGGTGACGAATGCATTTTTTGACGAGAGCTGCGGCCTCTCCGCCCCGTTGGTCCCGTCTGTCCATCCGGTAGATGCCCATGTTCCTCAAGTGGAGGTCGGTTGACACACGGAGATGTGTTCCGAGACAAATGCTATTTCTATCCTGTGTCGATGTAAGAAGACCGTGAATTCTGTTCTCTTCAGTTTCAGGCCGTTGGTATTCCAGAAGCATAAGTTGAGATTCCTCGTATGATGCTGACTATCCGTTTAGGGTGTCAATACGCTTTCTACAAGCGAGAGCATAGACGTCAGCTTCTGCTGTAGGGCGGTGAGTAGTTGAACAATATCCCTTAACGCTGGTCGACCAGGCAGGTGATGTCTCCGCTGGTGTTGGCGCCAGTGGACAGACATATATTGCTTCGGAGTAAGAGCGCTGTTGTCTTTGCCAGTTGTGGTCCAGAGGCGATTGTTTCCACAGGCAGAGGTGCCGCTTATTGTCGGGTGGCCTGAAATGCCACCTTGGCTGAGTTGTTGACAATCATAGGCCGTTGTGGGGTCGACTTCTTTGGTGTCCTTCCAGTATATTTCCGTAGGAGTTCTTGAAGTTTGGGGCAGCCACGGTAGGTCGCTGGATGTTCTTGAACACAACTGGCGCACTTTGGGGGCTCCGTCCTACGAGGGGCACAATTCGAAGATTTGTGGAAGCCTCCACAGCGGGCTGGAATGCTGCAGTAGCTCGCCGTATGCTCGAAACGTTGACAATGTCGACATTGAACTGGTCCTTCTTTACTATTATAGGTTTAGATTATCACTCGTGTGTAGAGAAGATACTTGTTATCACATATCATGTCATTGTCTTTTCGGGATGGGAGGGTGACTCAGTACACAGGTTGCGGTATCAGTTGTTTCGTCTTCTCGTCGCGTTCCTTAAATTGGTAGACTTGTAGCACTTTGAAACATTTTCTTGAGGGCATAGTAAAGTTGTTCTACGGTAACTTCCACCAGAAGGCGTTTGACAGCTACTTTCAAGTCTCTGTCGTCAGGTGCTTGGTGCGTAAAATATGAGAAGCTGTGGGTCGTGAAGAATTTTATTGCACGTCTTTGGTCTTCGAAGGACTCAAAGAGGTATTTGATGTGTGACTTATATAGCTTTAAGGTTGCCCTCTAGAAGTACGTTGAGCGTTTCATTGAGGTGAACGTAATCCTTTGTGGAATAATTAGTGACTGGAAGCACTTTGCGAAGCACATTCTTGTCTCTGTCCACCACTTCTGCTGCACTAGAAGTTTGTGTCTGTGGCTTGTTGGTGGGTGATGGAGGCGCAGCTTGAGGTGTCAGCCTGGCGAATCGGTTCGTTGTGCGGATGGCCTCTGTTCGCCTCTCAGCCGGGTTGGCTAGATCCTTGGCTATTGTCTTGCTTCTGCGCCGTTTGTTGTATACGAGCGTAAAGTCCCCCTCTGCGTGTGGGGAGTCGTTGTCGTTTTCTGCTGCAAAGGCCCCTGCCATCTCCGCGTCGTCCTCCATTTGGTGGCAGTGCTGTGATTCGACATCCGAGTCCATAGCTGGAGATGCCAGACAGGTGTCGTTATCCTGCTCTTGCGTTTCCCGTGAATAGCGGATATGGCATTGTATGTCCTTCAGTGTATCTTTGTCCTCCTCACGACATACATCGGGTCTTCTGCCGTAGACCTGGCTGTCGTCTTCATTGCTGCTTCCGTCGTGGTGTGACGTATGGCAGACGTCCAAATACGGTTTCGTCGTGTGGTGTGTAGTCCTCTGCGGTCAAATAGCGCCTGTCCATCGTCGTTCTTGACGTCATGTCCTGACATGAACCGGTGCCGTAGCCTGGGTCGTCAACCTGGGATCCGACCTGTGTGGAGCGGAAGGCCAGGCCCAACCGACCGACCAGCGGCCAACTCAGGCGCGTCCGAGGCGGCTGCCCCTGCCGCGCGCGAATCATCCTCGCTCGTTGGTATCGCACACTCAACTGTCTGGCAAAGCATTCGACAACACCAGGGTTTGCTCATGTAGTTCATGCAAAACTCTGTAGATGGCGAGCTGAATGCACTTCAGTATGAGCTCATTAAATATTTAACTTTCTTTTTCACAGTATAAGAGTCCACTGCATATTTTGCAAACATTTAGAGTTAAAATTCTAAAGGATAATGATGGATGACATGACAGTTGTTACGACTAAGAGAGACTGTGACGAACTGATGCATTCTTGATATCAGTAGACCTTGAATTCTACTATAAATAATAGCCTTTACACTCACCCGTTGACACGACAATTTTGCATTTTTACTATTTTTTCGAGATAGGGTTAATTTTAATAAATTAACCCCCACATATATAATGTAAACATAATCTATCTACTAATCTCCCGATTGTGTTTCATGTTATCCATACATTCTGGTTGTGAGTTGTGTGAGGATTTAACAAAACTAGTGGGATATGCTGGTAGAAGTGTAGAGTTAGGTGGCCTCGAACATATCCGTTGAGTCTTTGAACAGTTGTAGTCGCAACTGCGCGCTAGTGAAGGCACAATCTTGTGTGCGTTATCCACAGGTCTGGAAACGGCCGATCCGGCTTCTAAGTAGGTAGACAAAAGGGCGGATTTCTGCAGAGGGCCCGTCAGTGAATTTATGGCGAGCCGGTGGCTGCCGCTCTGACATCGGCTATAGGCTACCCTGCAGCCTTCCTCACACGAGTGTAAAGGAACTATTCGGTAGTGTGAGTCAACGGGGGTGGTGTTCCTGGCCCTAACCGAATTCGTCAGTCCTGTGAACGACAGCAACTCGCTAACATTTGTGCAGAACCACGTAGTATTTCATTATGTAATTGAACTTAGTCATCGAAACGAAAAACTCACGTTTTGCAACCTGTTTTTAGTGATTGTTGTAATACACACTTAACGTGTGATGACTATAAATTCAATGAAACCATGTAGAAGAGTTCTAGGAAATGAAGAACATGGATGACGATGCTGTGGTAAAAATCGCGGTGTTCTGTGAAGTTATCTACAGTAGCCAAAGAAAGCTTATTTTCGGGTTTGGAAGGCACTTATGACCACAAAACACTTCAAGAACACTTATTAAACAAGAAAATGTTATCGAATTCTATTAAAACAAAAAGTGAAGCTTTGGATGAAAGACGATCAAGGCTAACATGCAAAGAAGCAGATGACAATTCAACAACTGTGCACACATGAACGAGGAAGGCTGTAAGATACATTCGCTCAATATTACTCACACCACTTTGAGGAGAATGACGAAACCACCAAAAATTCTGGATGTAAATTCAGGTTGCCTTATGGCAGATGGAGGAGACAACTACAAATTGCGAGGCCTTTGTCGTTAATAATGGTCTGGAAAATGGTCACCTTGTTTTTTCAATCGACTCCAAACTAAAATAGCTGTACCAGCAGGAAACTATATTAATCAGTGGTACTTCTCAATATGCAGCAAAACACTTTCTGCAGCTACTCACGATCCAGAGTTACTCTGGAGGTTCTTTGATACCGTCAGTGTTCAGCCTTATAAAAGATAAGAAGAAGGAAATGCATTTGAAACTTGAAGAGTGCAAGACGATTGTAGGAAGAGGTAACTATCTTTTTACTCAAAAAAGGTGTTAATTATCTTCAAACAGTCCATCCATTAGAGAATCAAGGTTGTCTTCTCATCAGTTAAGATGTGTAATTAGTACAGAATATTATTTGCCTTTAAAATCACAGTAGTATACAGTTATTCCTAAATTACATTATTCCTGTGTATATCTTGGTTTCTTACACAATACTCTAGGTTTGTTTATGAATGATAAGTCTTTGATGCCTTGCTTGTCATCTGCGTGCAATGGAATTGGTTGCTGCTGCTGCTGTCTTAGCAAGCTATCAGTGGTTTTTCCGGTGTAATGTATACTTAAGGGAGGCGTGGTGGAGCTAATTTACAGTCACTTCACGGACTCCACGCTGCACGAGACCACGCTGTTTGCTGTTCCAGTCGACGTCATCGTCATCTTCGCTACAGCACAACTTATGAGTGACAGCAGTGACAGCGATTCCGAAAGTTTTACTGACATTTCAACTTTGAGTGATTCAAATAATGAAGAATGTATATTAGCTAACATAACTCGTTACCTAATTCCAGCAGACTTAACTCCAAATCCAAATTGGATGCGTTGTAGAAACGACAAACACTTACCTGTTGCAGTGCTGTTTAGCGACTTACCAATTCCATTGCAAGCAGATGACAAGCAAGGCATCAAAGACTTATCATTCATAAACAAACCTATAGTATTGTGTACTAAACCAAGATATCGACAGTGGGTAGAAATACAACTTAATACTTGTATTCACAAAGTAGATATACGCGAAAGTGAAATGATCAGGACTCATACAAATTCCTCACCACTTCACTATCCAGGTGTAACATAAACTATGATGAATCTTCCTCACGTAACAGCTACTAAAATGGACAGAATGGAATTAGAATCTAATTTTGAATGGGTGTGCCAACCTATAGAAATTTTCATGTATTCTTTAAATATAATACAGAAGTAAAAAACGATTTTGAAACTATTCCATGGGGCTGGTACGACCGACAAAATTTATGGAGAACAAGAATCATAATAATCAGTACAGGATATAAACTTGTACACTTTGATTCCACTATAAAATCATGTGTAGGACATAGTGGACGTTAGTTACGACCACATCAAATAACAGCTTTGTGTCAAAATTGTTATCTAAATGAAATATGCTCAAATGATTGTGCAAGTGCTGCAATAGCATTGCATGCTCATATAAATCAATTTACAGCTGCAGCAAACAAATTTTTAGCACCACCTCTGCAACAAAAATATGAATATTTCTTTCAAGAATTAACAACCTTAACAAAAAAACTTCTTTCAGAACTCTCTATTATCTGAAAGACAATATATGGGGTAATATATGCCTAAAACCTATGTTATCATGGAGAACAATATATTAACTAAAGATATAACTCGAGATACTTCATAAGATTCTAAAATCTATATGTAAATATTTGCAGGTGACTGAATGTTCTCCAATCGATCCTGATTCGCAAGATCGCTTCTCTGACAATGAGGAAGATATCAAAGAACGAGGACCTTCTACTGTAATCACAAATGCTCCTAAAAAACGGAAGCCCGTCGCAGAAGAAATTGATTTGGAGAATATTCCATCTGCACAACAACCTAAAAGGGTAAAATTCAATGAGAAATGGACAACCAAATTTAAAAATTTTATAATAAGCGTACTCATGGAAATATGTATAGGTCTTGATAAAAATGCATTTCAAGAAAAGTTCCAAACATTTGTTCTAAATTTACCAAAAAACTTAGTCAACATTCTGGTTCATTTATTATGTTTTGATGACAGATTCAGACGAACAATTAATGAATGCTGTAATGCGAAAACTAGCCTTGATTTTACGCACCATGTATTCGATGGAGATTTCTTCCAAAGAAATCAAACAAGCTTTATTAGCTTTACAAAATCACTTTTCTACAGCAGGCCAAGACGAGACAGACTATTGTGCATCTGCTTTGAAGACACCGCCAGGCCGCATGTCCACATTGTCCACACTTGTAACAGAGTCTACGGAACATGTCGATGCCTCTGCAGGCGACAATTCGTGGCTCCATTGGGAAGACCCACGGTTGCAAAGGAAGTGACACCGAAAAAAGAACAAATCTCTTCCTCTATCTCAGTAATAAACACAAAGCAGAACATGCAATATACATATTTGGAGAGAGGAATTGACGAAACCGTTTCAATTGACATTACAGCTGCACGATGCGACGAAAATGGCCAAACTAACCAAACAGAGACAGTGGACAGCATAAATACGGGAATTCGGATGTATTGCGATCCGTGCGGCCCGACGGACACACTGGGCCAAGCAATCAAACAAATAGTCTCGCACCCCCAAACGACATTACAGCATTTATTAACCACAAACAATGAGAACGTGGAAGTCGTAGAAAAAGTTTTCAAGAATTGGTACAGTTAATTTGTGAAAACTTATGTTGTCCATTGAATAAAATCCAGTTTACCAATATATGGTTGAAATAACCTATCTCATGTACTCTTAGTGAACAATTATTATCAAATGTTATTACTCATATAAAAATACTAACCATGAAAATGAATGTAGAATATATTTATAATTGTATTTTAAAAGCTAAAACTGTATACTTTGAAACTGATTCATGTGACTTTCATGAATTTTACTTTACTAGAACTGAATCATATAATTTAATGTATGAACTACTTGATTATCAATTTAATGAAGATTACGATAGAATAGCTGAATTCATTGTAAACCTGTTTAATATACTAAACCTTACAAATGGTAAAAAAATTGTTTGTCAATTGTTGGACCTCCAAACAGTTCCAAATCAACTTTTGTACGAGAGTGTTCTAGTGCAATGATAAACGCTGGTTGGTGTAACAAAAATAACAATAAAAATTTTGGATTACAAGCATGTGCTTATAGACGATTGATTGTAATTGATGATCCTAATTTTGATATTGGTAGCTATGAAACATTAAAATGTGTATTTAGTGCAAACAATACTAATATTCAAGTTAAGTACAAATCCGACTTTGTGTTAACAAAAACACCTGTACTTTTATGTGCAAATACTGAAATGTTCACAGGACCTGTATGGGATGAACGTATTGTAAAATATAATAGGAAAAAATGGGATAAAAGGATAAAAAGAGAAATGCATCCAATGACTTTGTTTGACATGTTTATTGATTTAGATTTAATTGACAGATAAAATACATTTTATGCAATGAAAATGATCTTTCATTTATGTTAACATATCCAATAATTCACCATCATCATCAGTATCACCCATTTCCTCAACTTCCTTCATCGTACTCCTCAATGGTTTCAAATCTTTTTGGTAACGTCTTTGACCTGGAAGAGATCCTGTTGTTGAGGTCCTTGTAGTACTTGTAGTACGAGTAGCTTTGCGTTTTTTGCTAACAGTCTCTCTTAAACGTTTACTGGCTTCAACAGCTGGATCAGGTTCAGTTACACTTTTATCAGGTTCAGGTACACTTTTCACAGCTTCACTTTCACTTTTCTTTTTTTAGCATCAATACTAACAAACCTACTTTCATTAGCTGGCATATTATAATACTAGGAACCAACAACAGTACCTGCTCCTTGTATACCACTATCTTGTTGATATGTAAAACTATTAGGTGTAAGAGTACTATTCATAAAGTGAATTTTCTCATGAGCTGCAGTCTGAACTTGAGTACTCTAAGTCTTATAATTAAATCCAACTTTAACCCTTGTTACAAGCAAATAAATCAATTTAGCATTGACAAAAAAATTTTCACTACCAGGTGTATTATTAGGTACAGGATTAATACCAAGACTAAAATTAACAGCTTCTGTAACTTTACCTTTCTTAGACATAGAATGCAATGTAGCACTCTTTTCAACACACTGATAATAATCATTATGATTAACTTGATGAATAGGATTATAAGGTACAATAGTATTTTCAATAGCACCAATAGGACCACCACGACTTTCCACTTCATATAGAGTCAACAAAGTATTATTTACCCTCATCCACTGACAACGATTAGTCATAGAAGGATGTGGATACTCAACTTCAGTTTTCAAAACACCACACTGAGGCATATAACGGTAAGTAAAAGGCCTTCTGGCATCTACTATTGACTGTGCAACACCTTTCGCATTAATCTTATGCAAAAAAAGGACCTCCTATACCACGAGAAACACGCATGTAATTTTTAGTTGTAGTAGGTGTACCACTGGTAGGTACGACCCAAGAATCATAATAAGGCTAATTACGAAGCAATATTGTTGCACTATAATACTTAGTCAATCCTGCATAACCCCACATTAAATTTTCAAAAGCAGTTGATATGTTATCCATTTTACTAATACTGCTAATTGACATATCTGCACTTAAACCATTTACCTTTACAGTTTCATGTGCATGTACAGTAGATCCACCTATATTGTGAATAACAAAGGGTACATGCGTCAACGAACCATTACCAGCCAAATTATAACCAGTTGCAAATGAAGCTTCCAACCCAACAGGAATAATACACACTTCAGTATCTACTATATAACAATACCTAGGTAAAGCATCAAATTGTCCTCTAGACATAAAATAAGGCACAGAATCTGACTAGCTAACGTAACAAGTCTACTACAAATTGTACTTGTAGCTTCACCAAATTTATTATCATAAAACCACTTATATTGATAACCCCATGTTGAAAACAAAGGGGTATTTGTAATTTCCAAAACACCATCAGTCACCTTTTCAACACTTTTCCACATCTTCAAACCAGGATCGGCCATACCTCCAGCCGGCCACGGTGGTCTCGCGGTTCTAGGCACGCAGTCCGGAACCGTGCGACTGCTACGGTCGCAGGTTCGAATCCTGCCTTGGGCATGGATGTGTGTGATGTCCTTAGGTTAGTTAGGTTTAAGTAGTTCTAAGTTCTAGGGGACTAATGACCACAGCAGTTGAGTCCCATAGTGCTCAGAGCCATTTGAACCATTTTTTGAACCATACCTCCACCGGCACTACCGGTCTTAGCACCACTCGCACCAGCGCCACCTGTCGTCGCCTGATGCGTTTCGCCGTCTTGCGTTCGAGCTGCCATGGCACGTTCTGGTAGTCTACCCAAAAACTCAACTAAAACATAAATTTCAGCGGGTAAAGGACTTCTCAAATCTTGTACATTATTTGCAGCTCCACCAAAAAATGCTGCACCTTCACGATCACCTCTACTTTGAACAATTTCAGCAATCACAGCACTTTGCACAAAACCACGAGCAGCATCTAAAGCAACAGCTCCAGCCTGAACAACTTGTTGAAATGCTTGTCCAGGATTATCTAAAAATGACAAATCAAATTCAAAATCAGGAAAATTATCGTCCTCTTCGTTCTGTTGTCGACGCTCTACTTCTTCAATTTCTCTACTAGCTGCCCGTTCTAGTTCTTGCGCCTCTCTAAATATACGACCATTAACCGGTGCGTTCGGATTGCATTTGAAGGCGCTATAAGTTGACGACCAAAGCGATCACGCACATTTGGATTTTAAATTTCCACAAAAATTTATTGTTTGTTCAAATTTCAGAAGGCGAAAACCATAAATGCTTGGTTTAGCTGCAAGTTACAAATACTACAACAGTGATTTATTTCAGTGACTGCACTACATCCTTGGGCTTAGTTACTTACATTCTGAAAATGTTCCTGGTGCTTTTGCTGACCCGGTCAACATACAGCACCTTGTGAAAGCCTTCATTCCCGTTCCAGTACATGTGTGCATCTCCTCATTCAAACATCTTCACCTATGATGCATGAACAAACTGATATCTACACAAGAATCAATTAACTCTTCAAAAACTCTCACACCATCAAAACAGACTCAACAACCAGGAAGAGGCAATATTTCCTACAGCACAGCAGACTGTATAAAGTGCATTCCATGCAAAGCAGCTGTGAACGGAATTAAGATACAAGAAATACTGTTGTTTTCAAGAAACATTTTTATATGCGAAATTTGTAATAAAATAATTTTGTTCATTGGTTCAGTATTTACAAGATGCTTCAAGAGCTTTGTAAATAATAGTTGAGTTAGTGCACATGCTCCGTTCATTTTGGGAGAGTTTGTCAAGTTCGTTCACCTCGTCTGTCCACGGGCAGATGGAAGATACTGAGTTCGTGCGTAAACTCAGGGGCGCTTTGGGAACAGTCACCGAATTCGGGTGTTTCGTTTTCCACCAGTACGTGGAAGTTGGCGAGTTCGAACGAACCGTAATTTTTCCCTGGTTTGTTCTTCTAGGCAGCCTGCTTCTCGCTACTTCAGAGCTAATTTGTAATGAATGACTGCTTCCCTTGTTTTTCACCCTCTTTTCTGGAGATCACTATATTCGTGTTCTTGACTTACAGCAATAAAACTAACTATTGGATTAAACCAGTTGGTCAGTGACTTATACTACAATAACTTGTACATTAATACACTACTATACCTTTTCCGTACAATTTTCGAATATATATTTTATCGTCTTCTAAAACGAAGCTAACGAGGTGTTCACGACGTTATTTTCTTTCCACGGAACCCTGCACAATGGAAGAAACAGTGTCACGAAACTTCTCTAAAACACATTACATTACTGCACCCTATGAGGATGAGATTTAAGACAGTATGATAAAGTCTTAAAAATTTTAGCTGTGCAGACTGATAGGAATTTAATTTACGAGATTCGAACTACAGGGCTTCTTAAAGTCAAATATCTTCTGCACTTTGTATCACTACCAGCCTTGATATGAGCAAATCTACGTCTTGCCATGTTTTTCACTATCTCCACCCTTTGCTCTCTTGTGGCCTTCTGTAAGACATAAATGCAGTTACATGCTCTAACAATTCTAAAGCCTGTTGGCCATATAGTTACTGTCACTCACAATACAAAACAGCACTCATAAAATTATCACAAATAATACAGACCAATCTAAAAGACGCACAAAAAAAAATTATGAGGAAAAAATCTTCCTTCCTCTTCGGAAAATCTATGATAAAAAGTCTGTTAATAATGTCTTTATAACTTTCTTACTGTTGTATAAAGACATCTAAAATATTCATCATTCGGATAAATCATGTGTATATAACTTCTTTAATTTGGAAAGTTTCACACAGTTACCAAATACTAGAATTATTTGTAAGTATTGGGGCTAGGCTGGTATGGCCCCAAGATGGCTGCGATGACGTCATCCAAGATTGCTGATGGCGGATTTTGGCGGGAAGTTTCAATTTTGGTGAGAAAATGCCACGCCCACCTTCCCCAGGAAAATGACGCGAAGTTCAAATTCCAACATGATAATGCATCACACCCCAGTTATCTAGACTAAGCAAAAAAATGGCGGGGAAAAAGTGATTGGCCTTATTATTTAACCAATTTCAAGCATATGTGTTCGGCACTAGGTCTGGTCTCCAAGTGGCTTACTTCATATCGATGCCACCAGAGGGCGCTCTCCTGGTGTCAGATCATGACGCAAGTACTGGTATTCAAGATGACGGCACCCAGTGTCTTCACCATGAGATCCAGAGCCCAACTGGCTTAGTTCATATCGTGGGCACCAGAAGACGGTACCATGACATCGGGTGATGACACAAGATTGTCCATTCTCTCTGGTGCCAGACATTGTCTTTTGTAAGTATGCTAACCAATTTAACTGAACACAAGTGACACCAACATCGCTCATCTAACCTATCAATTACCTAAGCACTTAGTTCCATTTCAATTTTAATTATATTCAAAAAATCAATTTACAAGTTCAATATTCAATGATCAAATGAGAAGTCCCACGTTTTCCCACTGTCAGCGAGGTGTTCATTCATGACCTAGCACCCCCCACCCCTAGAATGATGGACTCCTATTGGCAACTGCATTTGTCATACGATTCGACTTCATAGAATCTAGGACTTGGACTCAGTTTTCATCAATGCCACATCCACCTGGACTTCAAATCAAACAGTTAAATTCTCCACCACGTAGCCTCAACTCAGAAACACTCTCCCTGACTGACTCCTGTTGGTGGGCTAACACGTACTAACATGCACAACGCATTACGTCATCCAAGATGGTGGGGCGAAATGGCAAGAAAACAGATCTGAACACAGTCTTTATTTTGCAGGTGGTGTTTCCACCACAAGATTTACTATCCAACTGACATAGTACACATTACTGTCATCATATCGTACTGTCATCCCTTCTATGACCTAATCCCATATTTTGGTCTGTAGGGTCTTGAATTATGCTAAAATTACTCAGGCTGCGCTAGGTTGCTGGGGAGGGTAAGGAGGGAGTCCATTCTATTTACTTTCGAACATTTGATTTAGAGATCGAATATATTTATCACATTGAGAAAAGCACTGTCCATCTTATGTTTGCGCACACAATACACAATCCCCAGACATCCAAACAACTCCTAATTTACGGAAATTAATTACAGATATTCAGACTCCACCTAAATAATGCCTCACACTGATATGTAGACACGCTCAGTACTCGTAAACTGTCCAAATAGCGCATAGCACGACCTACAGACCTTCTCGCGAAATAATGCAATCAACGCACGCAAGCACAGTCCGCCATCCCCTGTGCAGTAGAGTACACAGGAGGTAGCGACAAGTGACGCATCAGAGAGATATCAAACCACGCGCAGGCCCCCACACAGATTCTGCAAGCGACTACATGCCTTTCATAAGACAAATCTACAGAGTAAAAACGCTAGAAGCTAGACCGCGCACTAGCGGTCGATGTGACCGTCAGTTGTCATTGCACACACAGCCGTCCGTTCAGGACGGTGCTCCGTTGCGTGCGCTGAACGCAGGTGAAAGTCGGGTCTATACAGTCGTCATTATACCGACGTCGCAGAATTCCAAGGGACGCTAGACACCTCCCAGCAGCAGATGTCTTTACCACCCATGACACAATAGCACAGGGCGCATTGCTCCTAGAGCGACATGACACTCGTAACCATACTTAATTACCCAGCGTGAATGACGCAACACCGTCAAGTACACGCACACAATTACAAATGCATCTAACAACGTTCCCAATGTTATTCTTACATCAAATCTCTTTATAAAAAATGACAGCCAAGTCAACCTCTCGAGAAGTTAACCCTCTCTTTCTTCATGCCTCACCTTGTATTTCTTACCCTAACAGAACCTGTTTACGAAAATAACATCGAAGCTCCCCCCCCCTTCCCCCAGCGATCCTAACGTGTTACCCTTCCTGCTCTCAACATACGCAAATGTTCCCTACGCTGTGTAGAGGCTCCTATATCTGAGCATAAACGATCGAGCATTATGATTAGCTCTTGTAGAGTTTACCTGACGAATTACTGATGCCGCTGGTATCGAAGGACCATCCACCTATTCTTTCGAGACCTTTCAGAGGTAAAATTATTTTCCACACATCGCTAAATTGCATTGACAGTTATAACCGCAAAGTTGTCTACAGATCACAAAATACATAGTATACTCAGAAGATATTTACCAATATAACTAGAATTAAATATTACAATTTCTGCTACAGTCTGACACCGGTAGGGAAGCACCGTCAGCCCTTTCTGTCATTCTACAGACACAACATTCAGCGGTAATAAACTATTTTACACTGATCACCATACTGCACCGACAACTAAACCTCGCAAAGTTGTATGCATATCATCAAATACATACGAGACTCACAAGGTTATTGGACCGTGAAATCGACCTCCATCTCAGCAATGTATCACCGAGAACCGTCTCGATCTAGTAAACGTGCAGTTCTTATCCTCCACCATACAAAATCATCCCCTTTACATCAGTGAACCGAAGTCACTCTGAGAACTGATGCGCAAAGACGGGCCCCTCTCCCCGTCGATACAAACGCCCTACTGTTTCTAGTCCGGACCTGTCTCCTTGCTTGCCTTTGTACACCCGTCTGCAGACTCGTCGATTACAAGAACACGCTTGTTTTCACAATAATATTATTTCATTATCGCCGTACTTCTCGATATCAAGCACACAGCAGTAGCCTCCCGATCGCTCATGCAACATAATTCCCAAAATATAGACTCAAAATTTTTTATCTACAAAGCTGAAACTTTAGCTATGTGGAGCGTCATCTAGACCACTTCGTAATTAAAAACAAATACAGGAAATGATATTTCCACTCTCCAATACCGAAGGCTATCATGTAACAGATCCCAAATCATGCATATAATTTACAAGCCTACCAATATTTCCTCATGTCTAGAGATCAGGCAAACTTATCTTCCACACATCACATTCGATCTTGTCTCAACTAAATAAATGCGCTAAATGTTCAGAAGCAGTCAACCGACCAATTTACATGGGTGGAAATAACAGTCCTAGCGCAAACGTACCTCCATGCACAATGTTCTCAAATTTCCACTTGATCACAAAACGCCCCAATCTTACAATCGTGATCTCAATTAGACGTCAATCAACAATGAGTGAAGTATCGTAAATACACCCTACCGAAGGCGGTTGCTCTGGAAATTGAAATATCTGTACCTGTATTACGACTGGACATACTATTCCCTTTGATATCACAGTTCTCCAAGTCAAATACATACCTTCCCTATAACAGCTCGTAGTCATCACCTTTCCACAAACACATACTTTATAAACCTAATTCTCAAATACGTACATATCACGCACCCACCGCTACTACTAAATATAAAAGTTCGTCAGTAAAACATTGCCTACGATACTAAATAATACTGATCCAAAATCAACGATGGGTGTGCATGTCCCTTAAGTTCTTCTTGCAAGTCCTACCACAGTGTCATAGAAAGAGAGACGTAATCGACCAGATGTTAAAGGTCGCAAATGCATTCTATCTAATATTACAGGCCCGTTTTAAGTGCAGAACTTTCTATCCTTAGGAGTGCGTCTGTTTACGTTCTCTCTCTTACGAATACCTTCATGTTGCCGACCCTAGACTCTAGAACAATACTTTAGAGTTGATAGCTTGGTTGATTTACGTAAAAATGCGTCCATCCGTTTGGAGCTGCCAGGCATCTAAAAATGAATAGTTTGTCGGTCTTCTTAACTGTCTGCTATTATATGACCGCACTTTGAAATCTGTTACTATATATCGATATGGTGTGCTAAGCTCCTCGACATGGTCACATATCGAGAAATCTCGTGCACTTGGATGGGCTAGGACCCGGAAAGCTCAATTCATTCACGAGACGTGGAGTGTAGTGGTCTTCTTCTGGTCGGTTGCAGATTAATTCGCTAACTGTGCTGCAGGGCTGGTTCGTCACTGACAGTGTGATGAGGCTCTTTTACTCTCTAATTGTACCCTACGACTGCGAGAATGCTCTGTGACTCCCATACGCAGGGAGATAGATCGTAAATTGAACACTATGCCATTCGTGATAGATATATATTGAGCACTGTCTGGTATACTTTGATGATTTATGTGTTCGAGAATTAAGATTGAATGTACGTACTGCTCAGTCATCTAGCCATGTTTACAATGATACTCGCAACGTGGAGAGGGCATGGTTTAGCTATGAAATCTCTTTCTCCGGGCAGGATCGCAGCGCATCTGTGTGTCATTGCCTAGTTGACTTCTAAATGGGATGAGTTTTTATAGTTCGTAATTTTTCTCTGTTAGGGTGTAGAGAATAAGGAATATATCATCTTGGGCTGACTGATTTGAATGGGCGCGGAACTGTAGTACTTGTATGTAGATTGGGGACGTGCCACAAGGCGCGCATTTCCGCAAATGTTCAAAACAAGGTCCTGTTGCACTAGCTAAGGTAGTTCTGTTTCTAGATGGATTGCAAAAGGTGGTGAATATGTCTTTCTCCGAACTTTGCTCAGTTCCGACTTAAATTGGAACGATCACATGCGGAAAGCTGTAGAAATGGGAGCAGTTGCAAGATGCATAGGGTGTGACTAAAAACATGTTTTAATTTTACTGTAGCAGATATGTTCGAGGAAAGGTGACTCGTTTAGAGATGTAAGAGTGCCTGAAATATGATTCACTTCTGGTTGTGATCCTATGAAAGTATGTGCTTGAATGGGAAGATCTGTTTCCAAATGATGGACATAATTTCTAACACATAGCGTAACACTAGAGTTCTGAGGTGCTAGGGTACATTTTTCTTCTAACGACCTCAATCAGCACATCATGTACTACTACTGTTTGTGTTGCTTCTCAATGAGTCATGGCCTATAACTCTGCGGATATATCTTGGAACCTCTGATATGGTCCGAGACAGAATGCGCTGCAAATAATAAAGAACTATCTAGTTGTGGTCGGTGTGAGGGAGTCGCAAATATCGCTTACACACCACGTTCCTCAGCCGAATCACTTTCAAAGTTCATTGTTTTTATCCCGAGATTGCATCATGGGCTTACATATTCCTACGATCATTGTCATGGTATTTGTCCCGAAAAAAGAAAACTACCTCATTCAGAGGTAATGTCGTACCATCATTTGTAAAGTGGGTATAGCTTTTAACATGGATACTTGCGTGTACCTGTAGAACAAAGAGCGCTTGTGAGATTAACATGCAGTAGTTGTTGGGATGGTTTTCTTTCTTTAACATCTGGTAGATTACTTCTCACTTTCCAAGACACTGTGGTAGGACCCGCAAGAAGAACCTAAGGGACATGCACACGCATCGTTCATTCTGGGTCAGTATTATTTCGTATCGCAGGCAATGATTTACTGATGAATTTTTATACTTAGTAGTGGCGGTAAGTGGGTGATATGTACGTATTTGACAATTAGGTTTATAAAGTATGTGTTTGTGAAGAGGAGATAACTATGCCCTGTTGTAGGGAAGATATAGATTTGACATGGAGTACTGTGATAGTAATGGGAACAGTATGTCCAGCCGTAAGGCAGGTACAGATATTTCAATTTTCAGAGCCACCGCCTTCGGTAGGGTGTATTTATGATACTTTGCTCATTGGGATGGGTTTCTTCTTTAACATCTAGTTGGTTACGTCTCACTTTCTATGACACTGTGGTAGGACTCGCGAGAAGAACTTAAGGGATTTGCACTCCGAACACTGATTTTGGGTCAGTATTATTTAGTATCATAGGCAATGATTTATTGCAAAACTTTTATACGCACTAGTAGCGGTGGGTGCGTGATATGTGCGTATTTGAGAATTAGGTTTATAAAGTATGTGTTTGTCGAAAGAAGATGACTACACGCTGTTATAGGGAAGGTATGGATTTGACTTGGAGTACTGTGATATCAATGGGAATACTATGTCCAGTCGTAAGACAGGTAGAGATACCGGTATTTCAGTTTCCATAGCAGCCGCCTTCAGTAGGGTGCATTAACAACACTTCGCTCATTGTTGAATTATGTTCAATTGAGATCGCATTTGTAGGATAGGGGGCTTTCGTGATCAAGTGGAAATTTGAGGTTTAGTTGTCGATGCAATATGGTGATCAGTGTAAAATAGTTTATTACTGCTGAATGTTGTGTCTGTAGAATGACAGAAAAAGCTAACAATGCATCCCTATCGGTGTCAGACTGTAGCAGCAATTGTAATATTTAATTCTAGTTATCCCCCCATGAACCATGGACCTTGCCGTTGGTGGGGAGGCTTGCTTGCCTAAGCGATACATTCCACGCTCCAACCCGTAGAACGCCAGTTTTCTTTCTTCTGATAACGACATCCTCTTGAGTAGTCCCCGCCCGGGGATCCAAATGGGGAACTATTTTACCTCCGAAATGTTTTACCCAAGAGAATGCCTTCATCATTTAACCATACAGTAAAGCTGCATGCCCTCGGGAAAAATTACGGCTGTAGTTTCCCCATGCTTTCAGCCGTTCGCAGTACCAGCACACCAAGGCCGTTTTGGTTATTGTTACAAGGCCAGATCAGCCAATCATCCAGACTGTTGCCCCTGCAACTACTGAAAAGGCTGCTGCCCCTCTTCAGGAACCACACGTTTGCATGGCCTCTCAACAGATACCCCTATGAACTGTACATTAAAACTGAACAAACAGGAAAAATGTGGGAAATTAAGGAGATGGGACCTGGATAAACTGAAAGAATCAGAGGTTGTACAGAGTTTCAGGGAGAGCATAAGGGAATAATTGACAGGAATGGGGGAAAGAAATACAGTAGATGATGAATGGGTAGCTTTCAGGGATGAAATAGTGAAGGCAGCAGAGGATCAAATACACTCCTGGAAATGGAAAAAAGAACACATTGACACCGGTGTGTCAGACCCACCATACTTGCTCCGGACACTGCGAGAGGGCTGTACAAGCAATGATCACACGCACGGCACAGCGGACATACCAGGAACCGCGGTGTTGGCCGTCGAATGGCGCTAGCTGCGCAGCATTTGTGCACCGCCGCCGTCAGTGTCAGCCAGTTTGCCGTGGCATACGGAGCTCCATCGCAGTCTTTAACACTGGTAGCATGCCGCGACAGCGTGGACGTGAACCGTATGTGCAGTTGACGGACTTTGAGCGAGGGCGTATAGTGGGCATGCGGGAGGCCGGGTGGACGTACCGCCGAATTGCTCAACACGTGGGGCGTGAGGTCTCCACAGTACATCGATGGTGTCGCCAGTGGTCGACGGAAGGTGCACGTTCCCGTCGACCTGGGACCGGACCGCAGCGACGCACGGATGCACGCCAAGACCGTAGGATCCTACGCAGTGCCGTAGGGGACCGCACCGCCACTTCCCAGCAAATTAGGGACACTGTTGCTCCTGGGGTATCTGCGAGGACCATTCGCAACCGTCTCCATTGAGCTGGGCTACGGTCCCGCACACCGTTAGGCTGTCTTCCGCTCACGCCCCAACATCGTGCAGCCCGCCTGCAGTGGTGTCGCGACAGGCGTGAATGGAGGGACGAATGGAGATGTGTCGTCTTCAGCGATGAGAGTCGCTTCTGCCTTGGTGCCAATGATGGTCGTATGCGTGTTTGGCGCCGTGCAGGTGAGCGCCACAATCAGGACTGCATACGACCGAGGCACACAGGGCCAACACCCGGCATCATGGTGTGGGGAGCGATCTCCTACACTGGCCGTACACCTCTGGTGATCGTCGAGGGGACACTGAATAGTGCACAGTACATCCAAACCGTCATCGAACCCATCGTTCTACCATTCCTAGACCGGCAAGGGAACTTGCTGTTCCAACAGGACAATGCACGTCCGCATGTATCCCGTGCCACCCAACATGCTCTAGAAGGTGTAAGTCAACTACCCTGGCCAGCAAGATCACCGGATCTGTTCCCCATTGAGCATGTTTGGGACTGGATGAAGCGTCGTCTAACGCGGTCTGCACGTCCAGCACAAACGCTGGTCCAACTGAGGCGCCAGGTGGAAATGGCATGGCAAGCCATTCCACAGGACTACATCCAGCATCTCTACGATCGTCTCCATGGGAGAATAGCAGCCTGCATTGCTGCGAAAGGTGGATATACACTGTACTAGTGCTGACATTGTGCATGCTATGTTGCCTGTGCCTATGTGCCTGTGGTTCTGTCAGTGTGAACATGTGATGTATCTGACCCCAGGAATGTGTCAATAAAGTTTCCCCTTCCTGGGACAATGAATTCACGGTGTTCTTATTTCAATTTCCAGGAGTGTAGGTAAAAAGATGAGGGCTAGTAGAAACCCTTGAGCAACAGAAGAAATATTGAATTTAATTAATGAAAGGAGAAAATATAAAAATGCAGTAAATGAAGCAGGCAAAAAGGAATACAAACGTCTCAAAAATGAGATCGACAAGAAGTGCAAATGACTAAGCAGGAATGGCTAGAGGACAAATGTAAGGATGTAGAGGCTTATCGCACTAGGGGTAAGATAGATACTGCCTACAGGAAAATTAAAGAGACCTTTGGAGAAAAGAGAACCACTTGTATGAACATCAAGATCTCAGATGGAAACCCAGTTCTAAGCAAATAAGGGAAAGCAGAAAGGTGGAAGGAGTATATAGAGGGTCTATACAAGGGCGATGTACTTGAGGACAATGTTGTGGAAATGGAAGAGGATGTAGATGAAGATGAAATGGGAGATATGATACTACATGAAGAGTTTGACAGAGCACTGAAAGACCTGAGTCGAAACAAGGCCCCCGGAGTAGACAACATTCCATTGGAACTACTGACGGCCTTGGGAGAGCCAGTCATGACAAAACTCTACCATCTGGTGAGCAAGATGTACGAGACAGGCGAAATACCCTCAGACTTCAAGAAGAATATAATAATTCCAATCCCAAAGAAAGCAGGTGTTGACAGATGTGAACATTACGGAACTATCAGTTTAATAAGTCACAGCTGCAAATTACTAAAGCGAATTCTTGACAGACGAATGGAAAAACTGATAGAAGCCGCCCTCGGGGAAGATCAGTTTGGATTCCGCAGAAATGTTGGAAAACGTGAGGCAATACTGTCCCTACGACTTATCTTAGACACTAGATTAAGGAAGGGAAAACCTACGTTTCTAGCATTTGTAGACTTAGAAAAAGCTTTTGACAATGTTGACTGGAATACTCTCTTTCAAATTCTGAAGGTGGCAGGGGTAAAATACAGGGAGAGAAAGGCTATTTACAATTTGTACAGAAAGCAGATGGCAGTTATAAGAGTCGAGGGGTATGAAAGGGAAGTAGTGGTTGGGAACGCAGTGAGACAGGGTTGTAGTCTCTCCCCAATGTTATTCAATCTGTATATTGAGCAAGCACTGAAGGAAACAAAAGAAAAATTCGGAGTAGGTATTAAAATCCATGGAGAAGAAATAAAAACTATGAGGTTCTCCGATGACATCGTAATTCTGTCAGAGACAGCAAAGGACTTGGAAAAGCAGTTGAATGGAATGGATATTGTCTTGAAAGGAGGATAAAAGATGAACATCAACAAAAGCAAAACGAGGATAATTGAATGTAGTCTAATTAAGTGAGGTGATGCTGAGGGAATTAGATTAGGAAATGAGACACTTAAAGTAGTAAAGGAGTTTTGCTATTTGAGGAGCAAAATTACTGATGATGGTCGAAGTGGAGAGGATATAAAATGTAGACTGGCAATGGCAAGGAAAGCGTTTCTGAAGAAGAGAAATTTGTTAACATCGAGTATAGATTGAAGTGTCAGGAAGTCATTTCTGAAAGTATTTGTATGGAGTGTAGCCATGTATGGAAGTGAAACATGGACGATAAATAGTTTGGACAAGAAGAGAATAGAAGCTTTCGAAATGTGGTGCTACAGAAGAATGCTGAAGATTAGATGGGTTGATCACGTAACTAATGAGGAAGTATTGAATAGAATTGGGGAGGAGTTTGTGGCACAACGTGACTAGAAGAAGGGATCGGTTGGTAGGACATGTTCTGAGGCATCAAGGGATCACCAGTTTAGTATTGCAGCGTGAAGGGTAAAAATCCTAGAGGGAGACCAAGAGATGACTACACCAAGCAGATTCAGAAGGTTGTAGGTTGCAGTAGGTACTGGGAGATGAAGCAGCTTGCACAGGATAGAGTAGCATGGAGAGCTGCATCAAACCAGTCTCTGGACTGAAGACCACAACAACAACAACAACTGGTAAATATCTTCCTGGCTTCGAATATTCTTCTTACTATGTATTTTGTGATCTGTAGACAACTTTGCGGTTTTAACTGTCAATGCAATTTAGCGATGTGTGGAAAATAATTTTACCTCTGATAGGTCTCGAAAGAATAGGTGGATTGTCCTTCGATACCAGCGGCATCAGTAATTCGTCGGGTAAACTCTACAAGAGCTAATCATAACGCTCCATCGTTTGTGCTCAGATATAGGAGCCTCTACACAGCGTAGGGAACATTTGCGTATGTTGAGAGCAGGAAGGGTAACACATTAGGATCGCAGGGGAGAGTGCATTCGATGTTATTTTCGTAAACAGGTTCTGTTAGGGTAAGAAATACAAGGTGAGGCATGAAGAAAGAGGGGGTTAATTATTTCTGGAACATTTTACAATTCTCGAGAGGTTGACTTGGCTGTCATTTTTTTACAGAGAGTTTTGATGTAAGACCTGCTGCTGGGAGGTGTCTCGCGTATGGGGTCTGCGCCCTGGAATTCTGCGACGTCGGTATAACGATCACTGTATAGAGCCGACTTTCACCTGGGTTCAGCGCCTGCACCTCGGGTCTGTGACGGAGCGCCATCCTGAACGGACAGCGCCATCCTGTGGGTGTGTGCTTTTGACAGCTAATGGCCGCACCGACCGCAAGTGCGCGCTCTAGCTTCTAGCGTTTGCGCTTTGTAGATTTGTCTTATGAAAGGGATGTGGTCGCTTCCGGGCCCCTGGCGGGGACCTGTGCGTGGTTTCATATCTAACTGATGGCGTCACTTGTCGCTACCTCCTGTGTACTCTACTGGACAGGGGATGGCGGACTGTGCTTGCGTGCATCGATTGCATTATTTCACGAGCAGGTCTGTAGGTCGTGCTATGTGCTATTTGGACAGTTTACGAGAACTGAGTGTGTCTACACATCAGTGTGAGGCATTATTTAGGTGGAGTCTGAATGTCTGTAATTAAATTATTCCTTAAATTAGGAGTTGTTTGAGTGTCTGGAGACTGTGTATTGTGAGCACAATCATAAGATGGAGAGTGTTTTGCCTCAGTGTGATAAATATATTCGATCTCTAAATAAAATGTTCGAAAGTAAATAGATTGGACTCCTTCCATAGTCTCCCCAACAGCCTAGCGCAGCCTGAGTAATTTTAGCATAATTCACGACCCTACAGATCACCATCTGGGATTAGGTCATAGGAGGAATGACAGTATAATCTGATGGCACTAATGTGTACTTATGTCAGTTGGACAGTAAATCTTGTGGTGGAGACACCACCTGCAAAATAAAGTCTGTGTTCAGATCTGTTTTCTCGCCATTTCGCCCCACAATCTTGGATGACATCATGCAGTGTGCATGTTAGTACTCATTAGTATATGTTAGCCCACCAACAGGGGTCGGTAAGGGGGCGTGGTGCTGGGTTGAGGACCGTGGTGGAGAATTTAACTATTTGATTTGAAGTCCAGGTGGATGTGGCATTGGTGAAAATTGAGCCCAAATCCTAGGTTCTATGAAGTCGAATCGCTTGACAAATGCAGTTGCCAATAGGAGTGCATCATTCTAGGGGTGGGAGGTGCTAGGTCATGAATGAACACCTCGCTAACAGTGGGAAAATGTGGAACTTCTCATTTGATCATTGAATATTGAACTTGTAAATTGATTTTTTGAATATGATTAAAATTGAAATGGAATTAAGTACTTAGGTAATTGATTGGTTGGATGAGCGATGTTGGTGTCACTTGTGTTCAGTTAAATTGGTTAGCATATTTACAGAAGACTATGTCCGGCACATGTATGGAGATGGTGGCCGAGGGTGTGTCACGTAAGTGGTCAGACACCCGCAGCATGGTAGCGCAGCTCAAGAGAGCGCTGACCACCCTGTGTCATCACCTGACGTCATGGTAGTGTCCGCTAGTGGCCACTATATGAACTCAGCCAGTTAGGCTCTAGAGCTAGTTGTGAACTCACTGGGTACTGCCATCTTGAATAACGCTACTTGCGTCATGTTCTGACATCAGGAGAGCGCCCTCTGGTGGCACTGATATGAACTAAGCCACTTGGAGACCAGACCTAGTGGTGAACACATATGCTAGAAATTGGTTAAATAATAAGGAAAATTACTTTTTTCTCCGCCATTTTTTCCTTAGTAGAGATAACTGGGGTGTGATGCATTATCATGTTGGAATTTGAACTTCACGCCATTTTTCTGGGCAAGGCGGGCGTGGCACTTTCCCACCACAATTCAAACTTCCCGCCAAAATCCGCCATCTTGATTAATGTCATCATCGCCATCTTGGATGACGTCGTTGCAGCCATCTTGGGGCCATATTAGCCTAGCCCCAATACTTATGAATAATTCTAGTATTTGTTAACTGTGTGAAACTTTCGAAATTAAAGAAGTTATATACACATGATTCATCCGAATGATGAATATTTTAGATGTCCTTATACAATAGTGAGAAAGTTATAAAGACATATTAACAGACTTTTTATCATAGATTTGCAGAAAAACGCATGTGAAGTCCATGTTACATCTCCATCTCCATCTGTACTAAGTTGTACCAGTTGCCCGTTCATATTCTGAATTTGATTTAGCAATACGCGCTGCATCTCACATCACACATACGTGTTGGTGAGGAAGCATCAAATAACGACTTTTGGTATTCCTTGGATATCAGTAATGTGGGAACGGTACTAGTATGCTGACAACCATTTATCCACGGTCATCAATCCGTAAGAAAATATGGACATGGGTGGAAGCCAGATCAGTATTCTGGGTCATGTGATCAAACACCTCTCAGCAGAACTGCCTACAGATTTCATGGACCTCTATGCTGACAAACTTTTGTAAGAGTCCACGAGCCTATTCAGCCCACTGGAGTTAATTATCACAAAGATTGATTCTTCAAAACGTTATGTTACACGTGAGCAGTAAATAAATGCTGCTTCTGCACTGCACTGCCGATACATTATTTATCAATTGTATGCTCCGTATTTGAATAGATACAAGTGTGAGTACACACAGTAAAAATAATAATAATTACTAATAGAAACAAACCCAATATTTAGTGAGAAACCTTTCCAAACATAGTTCGTTACCTTGATTTAAAAAGTAAAGTTAAAAGTGCCACTGTCAGCCGAAAAATTTCGGACAACTGTAGCTAGTATTTTGAATCTTCTATTCTTACACCTACACCATATAAGCTCATTTAAGAAGCACGTTCATGCTCTGTTTATAACCATGTCACATAATTATGTTTCTTTTGCCTAAAGTTGATCTTAAATGATTTCTGATTAATGTTAATTCACTAAACCCTTTCTCACCTGAAGCAACAGTCACTAGTAAGGTAATGATAATCCTGAGTGCAATTCAAAGTTCAGGAAACACAAAGTATAAGCTCAACTTATTAATTTAATTTAGAAGACAAATTGAAGCCTTTTGTTTTTTGTTGTCTTTGCCAAGTACAGTAAAGTAGCTGCACTCACTGACTTAAACATTTGTATTTTTTTGATAAGATTATCACTCAGAGCATCAGGATAAGTTCTAATTTCTTCATTGTATCTTTATGATCGAAAGTTGTTCTCATTCTGAGAATGGTTTCAAAAGTTGCACAAATATGTCTCATGTCTTAACACCAATAATCTGACTGAGAAACAGCCATGTCTATCATTATGTCAAAAAACCTCTTTTTGAAATTGTTACTCTTCAGTTTCACCTAGGAGTGTGGCATGTGCTCCACTAACGCTGCAGTTAGATTCATCAAAGAATACCTTCCTTTCACTTTCTCTCATTTTTGAAAAATCTGTCTCATTCTCAATTTCAGTAACCATTTTTTTTTTTTATCTTTGCTTAAGAATTCCAGCCAGAGAGCTCTTACATCCGTTTCTATGGCAACCATAAGAGCTTTAATACTTTTTATTATATGTCAAGGGAGATATCTTTCGATTGAAGACTCCAACTTCTTACATTTATTTGATCTAAACTCTAAAATGACCATCCAAATGTTCAAGAGAATCAATGTTCAAAACTTGGAAAAATAATTGGTGAGCCCATTTACTTCTGCTATCCCATCAAAATGCAAACCGCTTTAACTTATTACTATTACTGCTAATAGTTTTTCTTGTGTAGGGTTCGCAATCTCAGTTCTTGTGCTCCATCTTGTTTCAAACAGACCATGAAGAGATCGACCACCAGTGTATTTAATAATCCTTCCCATCTTTGTGGGCTTGCAGTCAAGAAAATGGGCAGCTGAAGAATATACCCACTGCTTCACTACTACCTGTAGCATGTAATTGAAGTTGAAAGTCTGAACAGCACAAGGAGAAAATTTTGCTAGCAGATAAACGTCTCTAATCTTTGCTTGTACACCTTTTATTTGCCCAGCCATATGTGATCTATCAGCAAAGAGCCGAACACGACAGTCCTGTAAATCAATTTCATGCTTGCTAAATACATCTATGTCAGTGTTACTAATTGCATCGCCTGTCTTTTTCTGCAAATCAATCATACAAATAAATGAAAAAAGAACTTCTTCTCTTTCTTCTAAAATTGGCTTTAATATATTATCCCCATGCAAATATAAAAGCTCATTTTGTGCTCTCTAAGATAAATAGTGTGCTATCTCTTCATGTTTCTTTTTCATACTTTTAACATAAACTGTTTATGCTCTTAAAATTGATCATATTTAGCCAACAATTCAGTTAAGCCCAAGAAGTTACCATTATCTTGTTCCTCTTCTGGTGGCTACTTCCTCTGAAAGGCAAATTTTGTAAAGCTAAGAAGATAGTAACTGTTCCGATGTATCGACAAGAGCCAGCATGTAGATGGAGATCTCAAGAGCAAACAACGCAGTGAGAGGACGTCAGCCAATAGTCCGCTGACAAGGACTGCACCATGACAGCAGTGTCCTCTAGCTGAAGAGAATTATGAGCGCCTCTCATCCCAGCCTCGGGCCGACAGTATTAGGACAGTACTAGACCCAGCCTAGCAGAGAGTGATGCGATAGCAGTGACATGTGATTCATATCAATATCTTACATGGGCCTTGTCTACAGCAAAGGACTGATCTACATCTACATCTACATCCATACTCCGCAAGCCACCTGATGGTGTGTGGCGGAGGGTACCCTGAGTACCTCTATTGGTTCTCCATTCTATTCCAGTCTCATATTGTTCGTGGAAAGAAGGATTGTCAGTATGCTTCTGTGTGGGCTCTAATCTCTCTGATTTTATCCTCATGGTCTTTTCGCGAGATGTATGTAGCAGGGAGCAATATACTGCTTGACTCTTCGGTGAAGGTATGTTCTTGAAACTTTAACAAAAGTCCGTACCGAGCTACTGAGTGTCTCTCCTGCAGAGTCTTCCACTGGAGTTTATCTATCATCTCTGTAACACTTTCACAATTTCTAAATGATCCTGTAACGAAGCGCACTGCTCTCCGTTGGATTTTCTCTATCTCTTCTATCAACCCTATTTGGCACGGATCTCACACTGCTGAGCAGTATTCAAGCAGTGGGCAAACAAGTGTACTGTAACCTACTTCCTTTGTTTTCGAATTGCATTTCCTTAGGACTTTTCCAATGAATCTCAGTCTGGCATCTGCTTTAGCGACGATCAACTTTATATGATCATTCCATTTTAAATCACTCCTAATGTGTACTCCCAGATAATTTATGGAATTAACTGCTCCCAGTTGCTGACCTGCTATTTTGTAGCTAAATGATAAAGGATCTATCTTTCTATGTATTCACAGCACATTACACTTGTCTACATTGAAATTCAATTGCCATTCCCTGCACCATGCATCAATTCGCTGCAGATCCTCTTGCATTTCAATACAATTTTCCATTGTTACAACCTCTCGACACGCCACAGCATCACCTGCAAAAAGCCTCAGTGAACTTCCGATGTCATCACCAGGTCATTTATGTATATTGTGAATAGCAACGGTCCTATGACACTCCCCTGTAACACACCTGAAATCACTCTTACTTCGGAAGACTTGTCTCCATTGAGAATGACATGCTGCGTTCTGTTATCTAGGAACTCTTCAATCCAATCACACAATTGGTCTGATAGTCCATATGCTCTTACTTTGTTCACTAAATGACTGTGGGGAACTGTATCAAACGCATTGTGGAAGTCAAGAAACACGGCATCCACCTGTGAACCCGTGTCTATGGCCCTCTGAGTCTCGTGGACGAATAGCGCGAGCTGGGTTTCACATGACTGTCTTTTTTGAAACCCTTGCTGATTCCTACAGAGTAGATTTCTAGTCTCCATAAAAGTCATTATACTCGAACATAATACGTGTTCCAAAATTTGCATGTTGCCCATCACTTGCAACACCATTGTAAATTCCAAGTTAAGTATTGTCAGTTTGCTTATTTGTGATGAAAACTGTTAATGTGAGTTGCTGGAATGGTTGAAAAGCATTCTGAGAATGCAGCATTCTTTAGGCACCCTATACGAGACGGATGGGCAGGATCCCACATTTGGCGACAAGTATCCACCAAATCCAGCGCCAGATGGCCACGGAATTTTCTGTTTTTGTTACTGGTGCCTTAATTCTCTCTTGTCTTTCCTTTGCAGGGGTGTTTATTTGCTTTAACAGTTTCTTGTCGTTTTTGCTAATAATTGTTTTCAGGTAGGCATTACAGAAAACTTCTTTGCTTGCTCGCCTTGTCTGTTTGTTGCAATTGTATCTTCCAAAATGGCCACCCTGCCTCTCTCGCCCCCAGCCTAGGTGCCACAGTTGCAAGCGTTAGATGCCAGACAGTGAATGCAGATGTTTCAGTTTCAGACGCAACAGATCTCCATGTTACTCAACATGGTGCAGCAGCTGCGCGCCCGACGGGACAAGCTCCAACTACTACAGCTGCTATACCACCTTTTCGACAGTTTAGTGAACAAGAAGAGGAATGGCTTGAGCTGTCGTCCCACTATGAAGCCCACGTCATCGCCCACAATGTACTGGGTACTGTGAAACTTTGCAATCTATTATCAACTGTAGGAAGTGCAGTGTTCAGATAAACATGGGGAAAAGTAACAGAGGCTATGCAGAAGGCTGTCAGAGGCCAGCTGGGGGTAAACTTGTTACCACCAGAGCGGTATTTAAAGGACTAAGGAAAGTACAGAAGGAACTACTGGCAGAAATGGGTTTGGTTTTAGAACCCGAGTACAAAAACTGACCTTCTTATTTCAAGGAAGCCATAGTATTTACGAGAACTGGTGGAGCAAAAGTTTACATTTCCATTTCTATAACAGTAGCAGGGAAACAAGCACATTACAAGTGCTACACAGTTCATGCGCATCTTGTCCGGTGGGGGATATTGAAGAAATTTGTAAGAGTAAAAACTCAGCAACTCTTGTTAATTGCCAAAGACAAGGGAAGATATGCAGAAATGGAGGAAACTAAGTTACAAAAATGTTACAAAGGGGGAATCAGTCTGTATGAATATGGTAATAAAAGAGGGGTAGGATTTCTGGATGGTTAAATTGCTAATGAGACAAAAGGAGGTAAGAGAACGCAAAAAGAAGCAGCAGAGCCAGATTTGTGCCTTCAGCAGATCGAGGCACATTGCTTGTACTCTACCTTTGACAAGATGGTAGTAGTGGCTAGTTGGTTCTTGCAGGGAAAGCTTACAACAGCAAAGAGGCTAGAATTAAATATGAGTGGTTTGTTATTAAATGGAACAGTATGTGAGATAATGGTGCCTACTTTCCTTCTGCCCACTTCAGTTACAGAGATATCTCACTTTGCAGCCTCATTTGTATTGGCCAGAGGAGCCCGTGAAAGTGCTACCTGCCCCAGCCCTAACCAGCTAGAGTCAAACTCTAGGGCTGGAATTAATGCAGTCCATAAGCATTCTTTTGAACCAGCAGGAGGGACAAGTCTCTCTGGAAACCTTAGTGCAGCATGTACATTTATATTGGGAAAATCATTACTGGAAAGAGACAACACTGACTATTGTCATACCAATCACTGCAGTGACACTTGTTCTGCTGAGCATAGTCCTTGTTTTGGTATGTAGAAGATGAAGCACAAGACAGTTCAAACCCAGACATCATTCATATTCTAGCAGATTGGATACCCTGAGCATAAAAGCAGCAGAAGATAGGTGAATGCAGAGGGGGTAATATTAAGAATAATTGATTCATTCTAGCTTGTAAGTCTGGAATAAAGAGTTAGAAGTTATTGTGCAATAAGCCTAGTAATGAAATAAGTTCCATGCAATTTGAAGGGACACTGTAAAAATGTCTCAGATTAAGTGATAGGGCTAAGGAAACCAATTGTAGACTAATTCTTAAAAGAGGTAAAATAAGGCCAGAAGGAACTCTAGTGTAATGAATAATGTAGTTTGGGCAACCTAAGGTACCAGATCTTGATAAAAAAGAGAACAATGTAGCGTATAAACCATATTCGGTCAAAAAATATGCCAGAGTGGAAGTGAGTTGCAACAGAGCCAGCTACATGCAGGCAAGAGTGTTATGCATTGTGAAGCAAAACGCATCTGACAGGCATTGTGAAGCAGAGTCAGCTAGATTCAGTAAAGCAACAGCTGATGCTGCAGTAAACTCATGGAAGGATGGAAGCCTTTCCTCACTTGCCACCATGGAAGTCTTTCAGCCCTAAATGAACATAGTCTGGAGCTTATAAGCACTCAGCCTCTCATGTACTACAATATTCTCATCTCAGTATCACAGCCACACCAAGAGCCTGTGACACTGAGAGCAACATCCTGGAATGCAGTACAGGGTCTGCTATTCAACTGCAGGATAGGGCAGCGTACCCCGAGTCACAAGAGAGCCATCACCAGAACAGAGAGTAGTCCGTTCATAGGAGAGAGGTCACAGCTGGAGGTCACAGCTGCCTCCCCAGTGCTGTCAGCTGAGCAGTCATGCTGTCATCATGATTGCAGCTGGAGACATTGTGGATAGCAGCATTCGAGTGACACCACACTTAGGCCCGCTCTTTGCTCTGTCAGCAATGCCAGATGTCTGTTATTTCACATAAGAGGCAACTGCAAACCTCCACCAAGCTGTTCCTGGTCTACTATGGCCAAGGGCTAGAATAAAGAAGTGAACTGAACAGATCTGCTGTCGGTGACATCTCATTTCACTCTCTGTGGGTGACAATTATTGGAACATCTAACAGCTTCTTCAAATTTTTCATACTAAATCGTCAAACATTTACTACTTTTCATTTTCTTCTTTTTCCAAAGGGCTTCTATTACTGATTTTTGTATGCATAGGCAATTAATTCTAGCTCTCCACCTACAAATTATTTTCAAATGAACCCAACACATATTCCATCAGGCTCCTCATACAGCTGTATTTTCTGTCGCCTAATAGTAATTACATTTCTTATGCTTCGTGTGGTAGATATTGTTATCAAACCCTCCACAAAGATCATTTTCAAATACAGCTTCATTTGAAGTCAGTTGCACATTTTGTAACTGTTGAAAATTAAGGAGTAGCCTCTTCACAAATCTTTAACAACATTAGATAAACTCTCATTGACACTAGCTCTTCAAAAACAAAGAATTTTATGATGCCATGGTATTCCAGTTTGTGAAACATATACAACAGGACTACATTAGAAAAATTTATCAGCAAAACAATTCCACAGGTCTTGTCGACTTATATTATTGCACAAAATACACAAACACAATTGGATTGACCGAAGTGACAAAATGTGGGGCAGGTCAAGTAAAGTGGTCCATGTCCTTGCAGATACTCTGAAAATGCACTAACACTCACAAAGCCCTTCTTATTGTAGGTAAAGTATCAGACATAATATACAATATTGAAACTCCCACCACATGCTTATCAGTGAAAAATAGAGGCCCTGGAGGTTGCTCATATGTTAGGACAAAAACTCTCTTCTAAAATGTAACATTCTGTAATTAGTATATCTAAAGTTCAAGTATCTTTGTGTTACCCCACCTTGCGATTGTGTGTCAATGCTGGATTTTAAAATAAATGTAGCTAAATATTTGAAGGGGTGTATTCTTGAAAATAAAACTTCTATTGACCTTCAGATTCTAGCCCTAGCTAAGTAGGTTGATCATAGCATGAATCATAAATGGCCTCATGAACAGTTTACAAGGACATGCTGTGTTGGTTTCCATGCATAAACAGTTTACAAGGATGTGTTCTATGGTTTCCATAAACAGATGAATAATGTTGTAGAATGGTCATATCTATGGAACAATGAGTTGTAGGACTTTCCACACCATGAAAAGGTACTCTTGCACAGCAAGGGATGGTAGTTGTAGGCAGCCTCACGTACTTACGGTGATAAATCTCCAATATTTTCAGTTATGCACCCTTCATCAAATGTGGATCACATATAAACTTTGTAGAAACTAAACAGATACTTCAGAAAACTTATCATTTAATGTGATCTTGCAATGAAGTCTCATAAGTATTATAATCAAGTCAGCTTTCCATCAAATCAAAGATGTGGGAATAACGTGTAAGTTTCAAAACACATCTGCATTTCATACAGGTGAACAATATGGCGGGTATAGTTAAAATATACAGGCAGTCTAAAACTTGCAACTGCTGCCCAATCCTGCAGACTCCCATGCATCAGCTGTAACTGTATTGGTGTCAAGAGAAAGGAAAAGAATCAACTAATTGTAAAATTATTCATATTCAAGAAACACTATATGTAACTCCTCATCATGACATTCTATTATTAACAGCAAAAAGAAATATATTTTACAGTAGAGCACTGAGGAATGGCATGGTGGCTTTTAACTCTCTGATGTGATGTTACCAACATGATCTCCAAGAAAATTAATGGAAAGGAAGGACTATTAAATTACAGAAATATGCCAAAAAGCAAAAAAAAATCCACTACAGCAGCAGTTGTAGGGAACAATGAGGCAACGGAAAATTATGGTGTGTCACACATGGATCAGCTGCATTGTTGTGTTACAAATTGTGAAAAATGGACACTGCAGGATGTGTTTCGTAAAGTGTGTAATGTGTGTAAACAATACATCATTTCAAGTGTGTAAATGTAAGTTTAAAATAAGAGATGGTTTGCAGATTGATTCCCACAAACAAACAAATCCTCTGAGCCTCCACGTACAGATAACAGAGCATCATAGGTGATTGTCACTCATTGTAAAGGAGAGGGAAGTACACTGACAAAACTCAAAACCAATAATTTATGTAAGTTTGTTTTATAAATAAAGTCATATAATCACTGATTATCTCTGTACATATTTAGGGAATTCCTGTAGATCCTTTTATAAGAGTCTGAAAATACTGCCATTGACATGCATGTATATGTGGACACACACACACAAACACACACACACACACACACACACACACACACACACACACACACACACACACACACACAATTATAAAGAAGAGAACCTATTCAAACATAACTATGATATACATTCATATGAAACTAGCTAAAAGCTAAAACTTATGCATAAACACAGTAAGCACAAATGTATGCAAAAGAGTAGTCTGGAGCTATGTTTTATAACCACATGCCTTCTTCTTTAAAATGGCTGCCAACATTAAATACATTTAAGGGTCTTGCTTGACCACTGCTTTTGCTCTGTCTCTAAATTTCTGGAAAATCACAATAAGTAAACCACATTTACCAAATATTGTTAATTATGTCTTACATCACTTTACACTAAATTTAATTTGTAACAATATTGTTAAAAGGAAAGCTGCTACTCATCATCTAGCAGAGATGCTGACACAGATAAGGTTTTGGCCAGTAAGGCGTACGTCAAAAATAGATCACACACACACACATACACACAAATGCAACTCACACACACATGGCTGCAGTCTCTGGCAACTGAAGCCACACTGTAAGCAGCAGCACCAGTGCGCGATTGGAGTGGCAACTGGGTGGGGCTAAGAGGAGGCTGGGGTGGAGAGGAGGAGGGATAGAAGGATAAGGTAGGGGTTGGGGACAGTGCAGTGCTGCTGGGGAGTGCACTGGACAAGGTGGAGAGAGGGTAGGGCAGCTATGTGCATTTTGAGGAATGGTAGGGCGGTGGGGAGGGGGGGGGGGGGGAGGGTAGCAGGTAGCAGAAAAAGGGAAAGACTGGGTGTTATGGTGGAATAAGGGCTGTGCAGTGCTGTAGTAGGAACAGGATGAGTTGGATGGGTGTGTACAATGACTAAAAAAGGTTGACGGTAGGAGGGCTACAGGTACGTAGGGTATATTACAAGGAAGTTCCCACCTGCACAAATCAGAAAAGCTGGTGTTGCTGGAAGGATCCATATTTCACAGTCAGTGAGGCAGTCATTAAAATGAAGGATGTCATGTTGAGCAGCATGCTCAGCAACAGGGTGCTCCACTTGTTTCTTGGCCACAGTTTGTCAGTGGTCATTCATGTGGACAGACAGATTGTTGGTTGTCATGCCCACATAGAATGCAGCACAATGGTTGCAGCTTAGCTTGTAGATCACATGTTTTTTTACATTCCATCCTGGATTTTCCACTGTATAATTTACTTTGTGTTCACCATGCATTCTCACTCAATAACCACTGCTAGTAAATGGAGAAGCTACATAGTATATATGTTTACATTATTATACACTTCATTTGTGTTACCATATAATAACAATGACTACTGTAATTGTAAATTAACTATGTCCATCATTGTCCTATGTCAGCTGTACTAACAATGTACCAAAATGATTCTTGGACTGTTGTTGTTGTTGTTATTGTGGTCTTCAGACCTGAGAATGATTTGATGCAGCTCTCCATGCTTCTCTATCCTGTGCAAGCTTCTTCACCTCCTAGTACCTACTGCAACCTACATCCTTCTGAATCTGTTTAGTGTATTCATCTCTCGGTCTTCCTCTACAATTTTTACCCTCCACGCTGCCCTCCAATACTAAATTGGTGATCCCTCGATGTCTCAGAACATGTCCTGCCAACCGGTCCCTTCTTCTAGTCAAGTTGTGCCACAAGCTCCTCTTCTCCTCAATTCTATTCAATACCTCCTCATTAGTTATGTGATCAACCCATATAATCTTCAGCATTCTTCTGCAGCACCACATTTCGAAAGATTCTATTCTCTTCTTGTCCAAACTATTTATCGTCCATGTTTCACTTCCATACATGGCTACACTCCATACAAATACTTTCAGAAACAACTTCCTGACACTTAAATCTATACTCAATGTTAACAAATTTCTCTTCTTCAGAAACGCTTTCCTTGCCATTGCCAGTCTACATATTATATCCTCTCTACTTCGACCATCATCAGTTATTTTGCTCCCCAAATAGCAAACCTCCTTTACTACTTTAAGTGTCTCATTTCCTAATCTAATTCCCTCAGCATCACCCAACTTAATTCGACTACATTCAATTATCCTCGTTTTGCTTTTGTTGATGTTCATCTTATACCCTCCTTTCAAGACACTGTCCATTCCGTTCAACTACTCTTCCAAGTCTTTTGCTGTCTCTGACAGAATTACAATGTCATTGGTTAACCTCAAAGTTTTTATTTCTTCTCCATGGATTTTAATACCTACTCTGAACTTTTCTTTTGTCTCCTTTATTGCTTGCTCAATATACAGATTGAATAACTTCGGGGATAGGCTACAACCCTGTCTCACTCCCTTCCCAACAATTGCTTCCCTTTCATACCCCTCGACTCTCATAACTGCCATCTGCTTTCTGTACAAATTGTAAATAGCCTTTCGCTCTCTGGTCTTCCCTGAGGTCAGCTTCTATCAGTTTTTCCATTCGTCTGTAAAGAAATCTCATTAGTATTTTGCAGCTATAACTTATTAAACTGATAGTTCGGTAATTTTCACATCTGTCAACACCTGCTTTCTTTGGGATTGGGATTATTATATTCTTCTTGAAGTCTGAGTGTATTTCACCTGTCTTATACATCTTGCTCACCAGATGGTAGAGTTTTGACAGGACCGGCTCTCCCAAGGCCGTCAGTAGTTCCAATGGAATGTTGTCTACTCCGGAGGCCTTGTTTCGACTCAGATCTTTCAGTGCTCTGTCAAACTGTTCACACAATATCATATCTCCCATTTCATCTTCATCTACATCCTCTTCCATTTCCATAATATTGTCCTCAAGTACATCGCCCTTGTATAGACCCTCTATATACTCCTTCCACCTTTCTGCTTTCCCTTCTTTGCTTAGAACTGGGTTTCCATCAGAGCTCTTGATATTCATGCAGGTGGTTCTCCTTTCTCCAAAGGTCTCTTTAATTTTCCTGTAGGCAGTATGTGTCTTACCCCTAGTGAGATAAGCCTCTACATCCTTACATTTGTCCTCTAGCCATCCCTGCTTAGCCATTTTGCACTTCCTGTCGATATCATTCTTGGACTAAAAATGAAAAAAAAAAAAAAGCATTATACTAGAATTGAGGTATGTCACTAAGTTCTAGTAATTATCAATGGCGTATGTATCCATATGACCAAAAGGGGTACCACTAAACTTGATAATAAGACATCACAAATAGAATTTAGTGAACTTTTTTGTGACAAGCCTCACATGCAAATAAAATGAATATTACTTCAGAATTTCAGTTCCAGTAGAGAAAAAATGATGACTGCTTTTGTATAACTTTGTTGTGTACAAATGGAATTGTGTACAAATGACATTACTGGATGTTTTCATGAAAAAAAAACTCATTTTGTCCTTTGTTAAACACTTTTTGTATATAAGTATGTTTTAACCAAGATTAACTAAATTTAACAGGCATTCTTTTGAATTTGCTGAAGACACAGTAAAAACATTAGAAGCTTATAATTCCACCAAACCGTTGATTAACAATTGTAATTCAATGGCATCATTAATCATTAGACTATCATAAAACTTCTGAAGCCACTGTATCAAACTTTTCATTCCTTATTGCTTCATGAATTGTGTGTTATACAAGAGGTACAGTATTATATATAAGAAAAGTCATCATATACATCTACACCTACATAGATACTCCACAAGCTACCACACAGTATGTCGTGGAGGGCACCCTGTACCACTACTTGTCATTTCCTTTCCTGCTCCACTCGCAAATAGAGCAAGATGAAAGTGACTGTCTGTATGCCTCTGTTTGTGCCCTAATTTCTATTATCTTATCTTCATGGTCCTTACATACAATGTATGTCAGTGGCATTAGAATCATCCAGCAATCAGCTTCAAATGCAGATTCTCTAAATTTTGTCAATAGTGTTTCTCAGAAATAATGTTGCCTTCCCTCCAGAGATTCCCATTTGAGTTCCTGAATCATCTCCATAACACTTATGAGTTGTTTGCACATACCAGTAACAAATCTAGCAGCTTTCCTCTGAATTGCTTTGATGTCTTCCTTCAGTCCAACCTGGTATGGAATCCAAATGCTCAAGCAGTACTCAAGAATAGGTCACACCAGCATCGTATACATAAGGATGAACCACACTTTCCTAAAATTCTCCCAATAAACCAAAGTTGACCATTCGCCTTCCCTATCATGGTTCTTACATGCTGGTTCTAACTCATTTCACTTTGCAATTTTATGCCCAGATATTTAAATGACTTGACTGTGTCAAGGAGGACACTAGTAATGTTATATGTGAACATTACAGGTTTAATATTCCTACTCATCCTCATTGACTTACATTTTTCCACATTTAGGGCTAGCTGCCATTCATCCCACCAACAGAAATTTTGTCTAAGTCATCTTGTATCTTCCTACATTCACTCAACTTTGACACCTTACCACACTCCACAGAATCATAAGTAAACAATTGCAGATTACTGCCCACCCTGTCTGCCAAATCATTTATGTATGTAGAGAACAACAATGGTCCTATCACACTTCCCTGGGGCACTCCTGACAATACCCTTCTCTCTGCTGAACACTCGCCATCAAGGACAACATACTGGGTTTATTATTTAAGAAGTCTTTGAGCCACTCACATATCTGTGAACTTACACTATATGCTCATACCTTCATTAACAGCCTGTAATGCAGCACCGTGTCAAATGCTTTCTGGAAACCTAGAAATATGGAATCTGCCTGTTGCCCTTCATCCATAGTTCTCAGTACATCATGTGACAAAAGGGCAAGCTGAGTTTTGCACAAGTGATGCTGTCTAAAACCATGCTGATTTGTGCACTTAATTTTCTCAGTCTCAAGAAAGTTTATTATATTTAAACTGAGAATATGTACAAGGATTCTGCAGCAAACAGAAGTTAGAGATATTGGTCTGTAATTTTGCAGGTCTGTTTTTTTACCTTTTTTTATATGCTGCACTTTTTAGCAGTCACTTGGGACTTTCCAACGGGTAAGAGATTCATGATAAATACAAGCTACGTAAGGGGCCAGTGCCATAGAGTACACTGTAAAATTGAACTGGGATTCATCCGGACCTGGCAATGTTTTCACATTCAAATCCCTCAGTTGTTTCTATATGCCAGGTACGCTTATTACTATTTCATCCTTATGAGAATCTGTCTGATGGTCAAATGACAGTATGTTTGCATGATTATCCTGTGTGAACAATTTCTTGACTGTGGAATTTAAAACTTCTACTTTCATGTTGCTTTCTTCAACTGCCATATCAGACTGGACAACAAGGGACTGAGTGGAAGCCTTTTACCTGCTTAGTGATTTTACAAGCGACCAGAATTTTCTTAGGTTCTCTGCCAGTTCTTTTGCTAAGGTGTGATGCTGGTAGCTGTTGTATGCTTTGCGCATAGATCTTTTCAAAGATGCATGAATCTCTACTAAATAACATTTGTTTGTTGTCACTTATGCATTCCCTGTTGGACTGAGAGTTCAACAAGCTCTGCTTCCTCAGCATCCACCAAATTTCGCTATGAACCCTTGGTGGATCTTTTCCATTCTTTATCCACTTACTAGGCACATAACCCTCCAGACCACGAACTTTGCCCACAATTCCTCTATATCCATCTTATTGGAACTAAATGATGCCAATTCATTGTCTAAGTGAGATGTTAACTATTGCTTATCTGCTCTATCTGGCAGAAACACTCTCCTAGCCTTATTGACTGATTTATTAACTTTTGTAATCATAGTTGCTATAACGACATCATGATTGCTAATGCCCATTTCAATGCTGACTCTGTCAACAAGGTCCATCATATTTGTAGCTACAAGTTCTAGGATATTTTCATTGTGTGTGGGCTGCCAAGCTAGATGCTCAAGACAGTTTTCAGAAAACAGCTTAAAAGTATTTCACATGACTGTCTGTCCATACCCCTCTGCAATGAATTCATAGACATCCCAGCCTATACCCGGCAGCTTAAAGTCGCCTCCAATCAGTATTGGGTGATCTGGGTATTTATGCACTATTGATCACAGACTTTCTTTGAATGACTCTAGAACTGTCACAGCAGAATCCTCATGCACCTGCATACAGCCCACACACATCCTAGCCATTCCACCAAGGCTAACTGATAAAGTGAACTATAAAAGCAGACAATCCTAGGTATGTAACTTGCTACCTTTCTGATGTGTCACCAATGATGCTGATGTATTAATGAGCTATGTAGCTGGCTGTTCAGTGAGCAACTATTGCGCTACAGACTGAATAAATGTACACTTACAAAAATGCAAGATTAAGCCTCATAAACAGTGAAACATGCACAAAATTTAATAAATACACTATGTGGAAAGCAGAAAAAGATAAATGCTTAGCTTTCTGCTCTATAAATGTCTATCAGCTGAGAGCTGGAGCCTTACTCCAGTGATATTATTAGTTATTCAAGATGAAATGGGGATAAAAGCAATGTTGAATAATGTTATGGTGTTGAGTGATATGATCAAATGAAGCTGCAATAATTACAGAAAAAATTGTAACATACCATACTATGTTTATCAATAACATACTATCAAGTACTCTTAAAGTTTAACAATAAAATTCATATATTTTGTTTTAAGGCGAAAGGAGCAGTCTGAGTGAGTTTGCTGTTACAGATACCATGCTGGTTGCTAGAAAACAAAACAATTTCGTATTTTATGAAATTCACAAGTCTTTTAAAATACATTTTACAACTACTTAACAAAAACCATGCAACAGGCATATTTGGGGTGTTGTTGATAATCAGTCATCTCAGAGATGCTTAATGTTGAAGCAGCTAGGTGCCAATGAGGAAGAAGGAATAACATATGCATCCTGAAGTTATGAGGCATCACTGCTACACCAGGCTCTTCAAATTCCACTGAACAAGACAGAAGGAATGAATTCTGTTGTAGTTCAGTCCAAGACTCTGAGAGTATCACCAATTTCACCATGAGTACAGACATGCAACGTCGTTCCACATGAGCCTACAGAGGGCAGTGCTCTCGTATGTTGCTCAGTAAAACTTTATTCCTCTTTACATGGACAAAGTGCTGAGTGCCACCAATGACAAATATTTCTCACAACTGCAATAAACAGTTTGTGCCCCTTAACTGCTGTAGACTTGTACTGCATGCAGCTCAGTGATTTCAGCTGCTATTGTGCATATGAACATATACAAATTCCAAGTGTGCCTTCACAGCCAAAATGTTAAGTGTATGGTTTTTGAATTAATGAAGTGCTTTGTTGATTGGCTGGTAAGTTCTTTACCTCTGTGTGTGTCCAAAGTAGGACACTACAAAATGGCAATGAGGATGGTGCTCACTGTGACATTTTTGTGAGTCTTCACAATTTCTGCATTATTTTTCTCAGTGTGTGTTGACTTTCTAAGAGTGTCTATAATGTCTGCCTTTGCTTTGGAACTGGACCTGTCACTAACACAAATTATACAGTTACAGGGGCAAAGGACTGACCAGTTGTTATGAACACTCCAAGGACTTTTACCAGTATTGCTAGCACCACAACTGCCAGCCCCTCCTGTTCGGGTATGACCAATATAACAAGGGACTCAGGCACCAAAATATCTGGAGTTTGTGGGATGAGGTGAGGGCAGGGTAGAATATGTGGCCCAGCTTACAGCCACATTTCCTTGACTACATCATTCAGGTAACCAGAACATTTACCATTTCTTGTCCATGGTAGGTGTGGGTGCTTATGGGTTGACCGTTAAACTACACTCCTGGAAATTGAAATAAGAACACCGTGAATTCATTGTCCCAGGAAGGGGAAACTTTATTGACACATTCCTGGGGTCAGATACATCACATGATCACACTTACAGAACCACAGGCACATAGACACAGGCAACAGAGCATGCACAATGTCGGCACTAGTACAGTGTATATCCACCTTTCGCAGCAATGCAGGCTGCTATTCTCCCATGGAGACGATCGTAGAGATGCTGGATGTAGTCCTGTGGAATGGCTTGCCATGCCATTTCCACCTGGCGCCTCAGTTGGACCAGCGTTTGTGCTGGACATGCAGACCGCGTGAGACGACACTTCATCCACTCCCAAACATGCTCAATGGGGGACAGATCCGGAGATCTTGCTGGCCAGGGTAGTTGACTTACACCTTCTAGAGCATGTTGGGTGGCACGGGATACATGCGGACGTGCATTGTCCTGTTGGAACAGCAAGTTCCCATGCCGGTCTAGGAATGATAGAACGATGGGTTCGATGACGGTTTGGATGTACCGTGCACTATTCAGTGTCCCCTCGACGATCACCAGAGGTGTACGGCCAGTGTAGGAGATCGCTCCCCACACCATGATGCCGGGTGTTGGCCCTGTGTGCCTCGGTCGTATGCAGTCCTGATTGTGGCGCTCACCTGCACGGCGCCAAACACGCATACGACCATCATTGGCACCAAGGCAGAAGCGACTCTCATTGCTGAAGATGACGTGTCTCCATTCGTCCCTCCATTCACGCCTGTCGCGACACCACTGGAGGCGTGCTGCACGATGTTAGGGCGTGAGCGGAAGACGGCCTAACGGTGTGCGGGACCGTAGCCCAGCTTCATGGAGATGGTTGCGAATGGTCCTCGGCGATACCCCAGGAGCAACAGTGTCCCTAATTTGCTGGGAAGTGGTGGTGCAGTCCCCTACGGCACTGCGTAGGATCCTACGGTCTTGGCGTGCATCCATGCGTCGCTGCGGTCCGGTCCCAGGTGGACGGGCACGTGCACCTTCCGCCGACCACTGGCGATAACATTGATGTACTGTGGAGACCTCACACCCCACGTGTTGAGGAATTCGGCGGTACGTCCACCCGGCCTCCCGCATGCCCACTATACGCCCTCGCTCAAAGTCCGTCAACTGCACATACGGTTCACGTCCACACTGTCGCGGCATGCTACCAGTGTTAAAGACTGCGATGGAGCTCTGTATGCCACGGCAAACTGGCTGACACTGATGGCGGCGGTGCACAAATGCTGCACAGCTAGCACCATTCGACGGCCAACACCGCGGTTCCTGGTGTGTCCGCTGTGCCGTGCGTGTGATCATTGCTTGTACAGCCCTCTCGCAGTGTCCGGAGCAAGTATGGTGGGTCTGAATTATAGTGATGCCATGCTTCATGATGCCATTACACAAAATGTGTATGATGGTAGTATTAGGATCCTCATTCTCAAGCATCTGAATCCAGACTTATTTACTGTGTTAGTTATCATCGCATCACAGGAGAAAGTTGGTGTAACTGAAAATGACTCACAAGCTCCATCTGTCTCTGTTGTATAGAGTGAGAAGGTTCAGGAGCCAGACACTCCTCCTCCCCTCCTGAGGCCAATAGTCATCTGAAGTCTCAGATTCATGCAAATGGGTCTCACAGTTGGACTGCAGCACTGCCCTCAAAAATATTGATGTTGTGCTCGTGTTGTTACCAAACTTGCTGCAAAGCTCAGTGATTCGCTTGCAGCAAGCAAGGCCACATACAAATAATATGTCTGGAGAAAAATGGTGTCAGACACCTTTCTTCATCACTGTCAGACTATGCTTCGTAAGATGTCTATGTTGTTTCTGCTGTGTCTGTGCCCGCAGATCCTGTTATCATTCAGCCTGAAACAGGATAATCCCTCTGCAATCATAAAGTGACAGGCAGACAAATTGTGCAATCAGTTGCATGTGGTGAATACAACTGTGAAATTTCAAGTAGATACTGGACTAACTATCATGCTGCTCAACCATGCTACATATGAACAGTTAGATAGCCCACCACTGGAGCAGCAATATACCACACTGTAAGCTTTCAATGGGCAACATAGTCCTCTTCTCAGTGTTTGTAGTTTGCGTGCCACTTTCCATAGTTCTAAAAACACAGTTTTATTTCATGTACTGTGTTCTTGTGATTCTACTACATTTTTGGGATGGACAGCTTCAATTTGTTTGAATTATCAGTTTAAGGAAATGCTTTGAAAATCAATTTGGCTGTACCACTTGCCATCATCAATGATTTGTGTGAAAAATATAATTCATTATTTGGTGGTTGTTTGGACAAGGCACAAAAGTTCAAGGCCCACATTATCTTAAAAGACAATGCTCAGCCCAAATTTTATGGGCCCATCCTGTCCCTTATGCTCTATGGGACTGGGTAGTGCCATAGTAAAAGAACTGCAGTGGTTGCTGAGTTGTGATGTGCTTCAACCAGTCTCTCTCTCTCTCTCTCTCTCTCTCTCTCTCTCTCTCTCTCTCTCTCTCTCTCTCACACACACACACACACACACACACACACACACAGAAGTACAAAATTCAGGGTAATTATCATCTGTAGTCTCTCTTCATCAAGCCTTGTTCAGTTAAACATAACATGAATGTATTCTTCAAGCCTTGTTGTATGAGAATTTGAATTTTGCTTTTATTGTACATTTTGACAGATCCTGACTTCTACCATTCACCTGTGTTGCCAGTTTCCTTCAAGGTCATAACATCCTTGCTTTTTACTTGATTGGATCCTTGGACACTGTTACAATATACAGGATGTATCAAAAAGAATCATCCTATTTGGCTCATCTATATTTCTGAACCTAGATAACATATACAATGAATTTTGTTTTTTTGATGAACGGGAAACTCAAAAAGATTTTTATTCATACCTTTTCATACATGTACAATATCCCCCCCCCCCCCCCCGCCAACCCCCTTGAGATGCATGGCATGTGTCAATGTGGTATTCAAATTGTTCCCACACTGCAGTGAGCATGTCTTGAATTACAGCTTCCACAGCTGCTGTTATGCAATGTCGCAGTTCATTTGTAGTTGGTGGTAATGGAGGCACATAAACAGAGTCTTTTATAAGGCCCACAAGAAATAATTACATACAGTCAGGTACAGTGATCTTAGAGGCCAGTAATGTAAGGTGGAATCATTTTGTGCCATGTGACCAATGCATTATTCAATAGTCCTTTGATTTAAAAATTCCTGAACTTCCAGATGCCAATGTGGCTGTGCCCCATCCTGTTGATAAATGAAATCATTTTAATCAGTCTCCAACTTAGTAAAAAGTAAGTTCTCAAGCATATCAAGACATTTGCTTCCTGTAACAGTTTTATTGGCAAAGAAAAATGGACCATATACCTTTTCCCATGAAACGGCACAAAAAACAATCAATTTTGGAGGGTCCTTCTCATGTTGTACAACTTCATGTAGTTGTTCCATACCTTATATTCTCACATTATGACAATTCACCTTCCCTTTTAAATGGAATGTTTCCTTGTCACTAAATACTAAGCATGGAAGAAAACTATCACTCTCCATCTTGCCAAGAATGAAATTACAGTAGCTGAATTTTGTATCGTTTCATGTGTAACAATGCAACACATGCCAGACAGACATTGGGGGCATGTTGGGCTGTTGAGGTGCATGGTGAATGGATTTCTGTGGTCTCCTTGTGAAACTATGGCAGGTGCATTCGATGTCTGTGTCACTCTCTTGGGGTTGGCCCAAAAATTTGCCTTTACACAAACAACCTGTTTCTCAGAATAGTTCATGCCATCACTGTCAAATGCTCTCTGCTGTATGAGGAGCCACACCATACCTCTTATGAAACTCACACTGAACAGTTATTACTGACCCGCACTGCACAAAATGTAGAATGCAAAATGCTTTCTGTTGTCCCAACATCATTCTTACTAAAACTTGTGTACACTGCTGCTATCTAGTGGGAACCATGTAAAACTCAAGAGTTTGCTCTTTCCAACAGTACGTTGTCCACACACATTTCTCAAATAACATACTAGTTGTAATTTTTTTAAATCAGATTATTCATTTTGAACCACTCTGTATATTACAGTAGTCACAATATACTTGAGAAAAGTGTCACAGGGCAATTTGTGTATTTCCAATGCACATTCTGAGCCCTCTCATTCCATAATGTTTGAGTTCACACAAGCATTTGTGCACTAACAGGTAGGTTGGAAGGTGTTCACACAGCTTTTCCTCTTCTGACATGAACTCGTAGAAAATCCTTGCTTAAGATGGGAGGCTCTTAAATTTCTTCCAAGTGTGATTGTTGTTCTTTGGGCAGTTGTTATTGTCCTCTGAGTGGTTGTTGTTCCTGATGTTCTGGCTCTTAGGGCAAACATTTTGGTACTGTAAACACTAGTACCACCATACAGCCAAAGATGACAGACACCAGAAGTTATCAAGAGTGAAAATTACTAAACAATGGGTGAGATAGTATCAACTTTTTTCATCTGATTTTTGAAAATGAAGAGAGCAAGATTCCAGGCAGAATTTCAGCAAAAACTTGCATCTCTATTCACAGGATTACATGCTAATTTAATCTCAACTGCTTCCTCAATAACACTACCCAAGTACCCGAAAGTGCATGCCAGAACCTCCATGTTGTTATGTTTCTTAGGATGACCGGTGCCAAGACAATGTTTTGCAACAGGTGATTTGCACAGTTGTTGTAAGCATGTATGACACTTATGCTCAGTGCACTCCACAGTCCTGACAGTCTGACCAATATCTGACACACCATAAAACAAGGAATACGATACATACACAGCTTAAGCAAACTCAGATCATCCTTAATGGAACCTGAAAGAACACTCATTTTAGATGGACATTAGGAAACACATTTCACCTCATATATCTGCAATACGATACATACACAGCTTAAGCAAACTCAGATCATCCTTAATGGAACCTAAAAGGACAGTAATTTTAGATGGACATTAGGAAACAGATATCACCTCATATATCAGCAAAACACAACCAATCTTGCTGGAGATACTCCCTGCATAGGGCAGTAAGGCTGTAGATCTTCGTCCCAAGTCAGTATTACAATCATTCATCTTGTGTAGTTGATTGATAGTGGAATGCATGTGTGATCTATCTTTCACTGTATTCATTCTGATGGAAAGTGCCTTCAAGATGGGTTAACTCAAATCCCAAACTCTCAGAGTCTGAAATGATGTGAGCCATGTGAACCTGATGTACCCCTTCATGCAGAGCTGGATGCTGACAACTCTCAGCCTGCAGATATAAGTCAATGTTAGTAGGGTCCCTATAAACAACATATCCCAATGTACCATCAGCATTCCTGCTGACCAACACATCAAGGAAAGAAAGGCAGCAATCTTTTTCACCTCCACCATGAAACAAATATTTGGGTAGATTGAATTCAGATGTTCTAAAAAGTCATTCAACTTCTCACTGCCATGAGACTAAACAACAAAAGTGTTGTCTACATATCCGAAAAATATGCAGGTTTCAAAGCCACTGACTGCAAGGCACATTCCACGAAGTCTTTCATAAACAAAGAATATGTGACAGTGGTACAAGAATATGTGACAATGGTGCAAATCCATCTGTCTGCTCATAATACTGGTCATTGAACAAAAAGTAAGCGGAACTCAACTCATGTCAAAATAGGTTCAATAGTTCCACAGCAAACTGAACATCAGTTAACTGTAATAAGTAAAAGAAAGGAATATGAGTGAAGAAAGGGACAAGATCAGAACTTACTAGAATATCAGAATCATTGAAACATCCGTCTAATCAATGTAAGAAATCTGCCAAGTTCTTAATGTGGTGCTTTCACTGGCCAACTGGTGGGCTCAACAGAGTAGCAAAGTGTTTTGTTACATATCAGGGCAACAATGTTACTGACAATCAGATGAAGAAAAACCCCTTGTTTGTGGATCTTCGAAAGGTCATGTAACCTAGGTAGAACAACACAATAAATATCAAGACTCTTGATAGTCTCTGTGACAAGAAACTTTTCTTTGGGACGCAGTTAGTCTTTCTCTCAACACTTTTTGTGGTGGATTGGCTGGATGGCGCTTGATGGTCAAAATCTGACAGGGAATTTCATTCTGCAGCTTCCCAGAAATTTGAATGTTTCTGTGGCTCAGAATGTAATACTGTATCTTAATGTTTTGCTATAAATCTCATGGAGAAAGTTTTTGATGTGCAGCTTTATTCAATCTAGAGAAATGTTTACATTTTGCACTGACACCCAAGCATTTACCAGTGGCTGATTTTATTAGTTGTACTGAACAGGCTGTTTAGAAATGTCCTAATGCTGCAGAGGAAGCTATGAGAGACGCATGTCGTCTGTTAACTGGCGAATATTCACCAAAGAGTAATACAACAGCAGCAGAGAGGGTTACTTTGTCATTCACTTACAGTTAATCCACATATTGTTATTTTATCTGCAGACTAGGGCAATGATACAGTTGTCCTGGACAAGCAGGATAATGTTCAAAAGATGCACTGTTTACTATCTAATTCAGCATGTTACAGGCTTGGTGTTAAATCCACAAAAAGTGCTGGGACAAAGACTAACAGCTTCCTGAAAAAATATTCCTTGTCACTGGAGACAATCAAGTGTCTTAATACTTATTGTACTGTTTCCTCTGGTTACGAGGTCTTCTGAAGATCCACAAAGAAGTGGTTCCTCTTCGCCCTATTGTCAGTAACTTTAGTGCTGTGACATAAGACGTAGCAATATACCTAACTGCTCTGTTGACGGCACTAGTTGGCCAGTGAGAGCATCACATTAAGAACTTGTCAGATTTCTTACATCGCTTAGGGGGAATGTGATGAATGACTCTGATATTGTAGTAAGTTTTGACATGATCTCTCTCTTCATTCAAGTTCGTGAGTGTTATTCATTGTGGTTAATTGAAGTTATGGTTGGTGTGAATTTAAGAAACCTATTTTGACATGTGTTGAGTTCCTCTTACTTTTCATTCAATGATCAGTAGTTTAAGTAGGCAGATGGAGTTGGAATGGAAAGTCCATTGTTGCCTATTATTGCAAATTTGTTTATGAAAGACTTCGTGGAACATGCCTTCGAGTCATCAGCTTTTAAACCAGATTGTTTTTTCAGATATGTAGACAACACTTTTGTTGTTTGGCCTCTTGGCAGTGAGGATTTGAATGATATTTTAGAACACCTGGATCCAATACACCCTAATATTCATTTCATAATGGGGGTGGAAAGGATTGCTGCCCCCCCCCCCCCCTTCCTTGAAGTGTTGGTCAGAAGGAAGGTTGATGGTACATTGGGAATGTTGCTTACAGGAACCCTGCTCACATTGACCATAAGTTGAGAGTTGTCGGCATCCAGCTCTGCTTGAAGGGGTACATTGGGTTCACATGGCTCGTATCATTCCAGACTCTGAGAGTTTGTCATTTGAGTCAACCCATCTTAAGACCACTTTCCATCAGAATGAATACAGTGAAAGATAGATCAGAAAGGCATTCCACTATCAAGCAACCATGCTCAGGAAGAGTGATTATAATACTGGGGTGACATGAAGATCTACGTCCTTATTGCCATATACGGTGAGTATCTCCAACAAGATTGGTTGTGTTTTGCAGAAATATGAGGTGAAGCGTGTTCCAAATGTCCGTCTAAGATTAGCATCCTTTTAGGTTCCATTAAGGATGATCTAAATGTGCTTAAGGTGTGTATCTATTGTATTCCTTGCAGTTGTGGTATGTCAAGTATTGGTCAGACTATCAGAACTGTGGAGGACCAATGTACTGACTATAAGTGCCATACAAGCTAACAACTACTGTGCAAATTGTCTATTTAAGAACATTGTCTTGGCATTGGCCATCCTATAGAATATAACAACATGGAGAATCTGGCATGCACTTACTGCTACTGGGATAGTATTATTAAGGAAGCAGTTGAGATTAAATCAGCAAGTAGTCTCGTAAATAGAGATGCAGGTTTTCCTGAAATTATGTCTGGAATCCTGCTCCCTTCCTTGTCACAAAACAGAGGGACGGATTTGATATTACCTCTATGCCTACATCTACATGATTACTATGAAATTCACAATTAAGTCTATGGTAGAGGGTTCATTGAACCACCTTCAAGCTATTTCTTTATGGTTCCACTCTCTAACAGTGCACAGGAAGAATGAGCATTTCAATCTTTCTGTGCGATCTCCAATTTCTCTTGTGGTATCATGATGATCATTTTTCGCTATGCAGATGGGATGAAATTTCATGAAGAGATTCTGCTGCTATGAAAAACGGCTTTGGTTTAATGAGTACCATCCTAATTCATGCATCATGTCTGTTGCTCTCTTTCCCCCCTATCTTGCAATAATACAGAACAAACTGCTCTTCTCTGAAATTTTTTGACGTCCTCCATTAGTCCCATCTGATGCAGATGCCACACTGCACAGCAGTACTCCAGAAGAGGGAGGACAAGCTTGGTGTATGCAGTCTCTTTAGTTGATCTGTTGCATTTTCTAAGTTTTGTACCAGTGAACAGCAGTCTTTGGTTTGCTTTACCCACAACATTATCTACACAATCATTCCAATTGAAGTTTTTTGTAACTGTAGCCTGTAAGTATTTAGTTTAATTTACGGCCTTTATATTTGTGTGATTTATCATGTAACTGAAATTTAGTTGGGTTGATTTGATGGAGAAGACCAAACAGTGAGGTCATTGGTCTCATCAGATTAGGGAAGGATGGGGAAGGAAGTCAGCCATGCCCTTTCAAAGGAACCATCCAAGCATTTCCCTTAACTGATTTAGGGAAATCATGGAAAATCTAAATCAGGACAGCCAAACATGGGATTGAACCGTCATCTTCCCAAACGCGAGTCCGGTGTGCTAACCACTGTGGCACCTTCCTCGGTTGAAATTTAGTGGATTTTTTTTTAGTGTGTATGTGGATAACTTCACACTTTTCCTTACTCAGAGGCAATTGCCACATTTTACACCATACAGATATATTGTCTAAATCATTTTGCAGTTGGTTTTGATCTCTGATGACTTCACTAGACAGTAAATGACAGCATCATTTGCAGAAATCCAAGAGGGCTGCTCAGATTGTCTCCTATGTTGTTTATGTAGATCAGGAACAGCAGAGAGCCTGTAACACTTCCTTGGGAAATGCCAGATATTACTTCTGTTTTACTTGATGGCAGTCAATTATTATTAGCTGTGACTTACCTGACAGGAACTCTCAAATCCAGTTGCACAGATTAGATTAGATTAGATTAATACTTGTTCCATAGATCATGAATACGACACTTCGTAATGATGAGGAACGTGTCAGGTTAATAAAAGATGTCTGTACAAGAAATTACATTACACATAATATTGCATGACACTAATGATTAAGTTTTTTTTATTTTTTTATTTTACTTAGTTTATATCTAAAAATTCAGCCAATGAGTAGAAGGAGTTGTCATCTAGAAATTTTTTTAATTTATTTTTAAATGTTAGTTGGCTATCTGTCAGGCTTTTGATGCTGTTTGGTAGGTGCCCAAAGACTTTTGTGGCAGCATAATTTACCCCTTTCTGTGCCAAAGTCAGATTTAACCTTGCATAGTGAAGATCATCCTTTCTCCTGGTGTTATAGGTATGCACACTGCTATTACTTTTGAATTGGGTTGGATTATTATCAACAAATTTCATAAGGGAATATATATACTGTGAGGTTACTGTGAGGATCCCTAGATCCTTAAATAGATGTCTGCAGGATGACTGTGGGTGGGCTCCAGCAATTATTCTGATTACACGTTTTTGTGCAATGAATACTTTTCTACTCAACGATGAATTACCCCAGAATATGATGCCATACGAAAGCAGTGAATGAAAGTAGGCATAGTAAGCTAATTTACTGAGATTCTTATCACCAAAATTTGCAATAACCCTAATAGCATACGTAGCTGAACTCAGACGTTTCAGCAGACCATCAATATGTTGCTTAACTGAGACAATACTCCACAGGCACACAATTTGATTTCAAGACACTTGTGAAGTACAGTGTTAAAAGCCTTCTGGAAATCTAAAAATACGGAATCAATTTAAGAACTTGTGTCAATAACACTCATTACTTTGTGAGAATAGAGAGCTAGTCGTGCTTCAAAAGAACAATTTTTCCTGAACCTGGACTAACTATTAGTCTACGAATTTTTTTCTTCAAGATTATTCATTATTTTTGAGCACGAAATATGTTCCGAAAGCATACTGCAAATTGACATTTGTGATATGGGTCTGTAATTCAGTGGATTACTCCTGTTTCCTTTCCTAGGTATTGGTGTGACTCATCCAACTTTCCAATCTTTATGTACAGGTCCTTCAATGAGTGAGTGGTTGTGAACGATTGCTAAGTGTGGAGCTATTGTATTGGCACACTCTGAAAGGAAGCTGACTGGTGTATTATTGGTATCAGAGGCTTTTCCTTTGTCAAGTGATTTAAGGATACGTACCTTTTTGATACTCATGTTGGCAGTTGTTGTAGATTCAAATTCTAGAATATTTACTTCATCCTCTGTGGTGAAGGAGTTTCATAAAACTGTGTTCATTAACTCTGCTGTAGTGGCATTGTCATTAGCGATATAACCATTGTTATCATCCACTGAAGGTATTGATTGCATAATGCCGCTGGTATACTTTACATATGACCACAATCTCTGTGTGTTCTCTGCTATATTTTAATACGGAGTTCCAGTATGAAAACTACTAAAAGCATCACACATTTAAGCTAGTGCAAAATTTCGAGTTTCTGCAAAATTTTGGCAATCTTGTGGATTTTGCATTCTTTTAAATTTGGCAGCCTTTTTTCACTGCTTCTGAAGGGTGTACTTATCTATTTAGTGTACCAGAGGGGATCAGTACCATCACTTACTAATCTATGCAGAATATATTTCTCAAATGGCATTGATACAGTTTCTTTTAATTCAGACCACATCTGGTCTATGCTTACATAGTCAGATCAGAAATAGTGGAGACTGCTTATTTTTTGTGGATTTGGATGTTATGGTATTCACTGTCACTATAACTGCCTTGTAGTCACTAATCCCTGTATCCGTCATGATGTTGTCTACTGTTCAGGATTATTTGTTGCTAATAGGTCAAGTATGTTTTGGCAACCATTTACACTGACTTTAGACATGTATTTTTTCCAACATATTGAGGGCAGATTGAATTGTATGAGCTGGGTACCTATTTGATATGAGACTCAAGTTTTCTCTTTGAACAGGTCAGTAACTGTAGCATCTGAGTCAGGCAGTCAGTAAAACAAACCAATTATTACTTTATTCTGATTGTCAGGTGTAACCTCTACCCACATTAACTCACAAGAACTATGTAATTCAATTTCACTACAAGGTATACTATTTCTAACAGCAATAAACACTACACCACTGACTGTATTTAATCTGTACTCTCTTAACACAATTAGCTCCTTTGAAAAACTTTATTTCCAGCTTCAGTCAACTTTCTGTACCTATAACAATTTGAGCTTTAGTGCTTTCTATTAGTGCTAGAAGCTCCGGTTCTTTCCAAACACAGCTATGACAATTTACAACAATATGAATTTTTGCTATCTCTGCCTTCCTGTGTTTGCCCTATTCCCCTTTAGACTGACACCCTTTCTGTGGTTTCCTGAGACCCTGTAACCTAAAAACTACCCAATTCCTTACATACAGCCCCCAATCCCATGTAGCTGTACCTGCATGTAATGGACTCCTGATCCATTAAGCAGAACACAGAAACTCACCACCCGATGGCACAAGTTGAGAAATCTGCAGCCTCCATGGTTGCAGAACTGCCTGAGCCTCTGATTCAGACCCTCCACTCAGCTCTGTACCAAGGACCACAGTTGGTCCTGTCGACAGTGCTACAGATGGTGAGCTCTGCCTTCACCCCACCAGCAAGATGGCAGTCCTTACCACTTCAGCTAGCCTGTTAAAACCAGAGAGAATCTCTTCTGATCCTAAGTGACACACATGGTTGATATCTAAACAAGCCACCACCCACTGCTGGCTGCAGCCTGTGGTCTTCATGGCACCCAGAAAAACCTTTTCCACATCTGGAATGCACCCAGTATGCACACTGGCCTCTTTCCTCTCCTTTGCAGCCATATCCCTCAGGGTCCCCATAACGCACCTAATGTTGGAGTTCCCAACTACTTACTCAACCACTGTTTACCAATTTTCAGTATTGATAACTTCTGGCAACTGTCATCTTGGGTTGGATTGTGACACTGATGTTTAAATTGAGAGTGTGTGTTATCTTTGCAGTATTGCTCTACAAACCGCAATTTCAAAGTCACTTGCACAGCACTTACTTGCTGCAGTTTTGCCTTGAAAATGACAATGTTGGTATTGTTTTAATGGATACTGGTTTGATTTCTACTGAAGCTGGCAATGCGTTCACAGCAAGTATTTATACTACTGGTTCCATCTCTGTTGTTAGTAGACGCAACTGCAGATTTTGTATCAGTAGGTTATAGAATTACTCTTTTAATACTTTTCATGCTTATGCGATATTTTGGTTGGTCCTTCTGGCAAAAGAGAAATACAATTTTATTTTTTTTATTTTTATTTATTTCTTACACCATGGATCCAACTGTGACAATTTCACATGGATGTAGTGTGTGTCAATTTTTACATTGTCAATGACAAGTACTTGTACACTATGTTTACAGGTAAAGAATATAAAGTTACTTAATCACTACAATGATCCATAACACAATATAATGGAATGAGAATCCTTAGACCTACAGATTACAGGTATAAAACAAAGTAAATTAAACCTGAAAAGGTCATATAACCCAGACTGTTAAATATAAGCAGTTAACACTAAAAGAGTTACATATGTGACAAGAATGTTCAGCTTAATGTTCAATTTATATGATAATACATCTTATTTTAAGGCTGTTTCTCACTGTGTTTCATAAACTCTTCCAAACTGTAAAATGACATGGCTAAAAGAAATTGCCTCAGAAGCTCTTTAAATGTAGATTTGTTGGCAATTTCACATTTGATTTCTGGAGGAAGAGCATTAAATATCTTTATACCAGAGGACTGTACACCCTTCTGCACAATCTTCAAATTTTTACCTTCAGTGTGGAAATCATGTTTCCTCCTTGTGTTATACTGATGGTATTCACTGTTACATTTGTATAAATCAGTGTTTTTACTTATGAAACACATAAGTGAGTATATATATTGAGAAGTAGTTGTAAGAATTCCCAGATTCCGGAATAGGCTTCTGCAGCTGCATCTAGGATCTACACCAGACATCACTCTTACAACACGCTTCTGAGCAATGAATATTTTCTTTGCAAGAGGTTGATTTCCCCAGAAAATAATTCCATATGCCATCAAAGAATGGAAGTAACCATAGTATGCAGCTTTTTTAATGCTTAAGTTTGCACTGTCAGAGATGATTCGCATTGCAAAAACTGAAGAGCTGAGTCTCTTGTAAAGATCTAAAATGTGATGGGACCAGTTTACTCTACAATCAATCTTCACGCCTAGAAACTTTGTTACTTCCACTCTTTCTATGACCTGTGTGGCATATTTAACAGTCATTTCTTCCTCAGTTTTGGCAGTTGGGGTGAACTGAATATAATTAGTCTTACTAAGGTTAAGTGAAAGACCATTTGCAGTAAACCATTTCATTAAATCTATAAGAATAGTATTAACAGACTCTTGAACATTTTCACATTTAAGACCATTAACCATTATGTTAGTATCATCTGCAAAGATGGTAAAATTGCACTGAATCATTGAAGAATAAGGTAAATCATTTATAAATAACAGGAACAGTAAAGGACCAAGAATAGAGCCCAGTGGAACTCCACAATTTATGTCTCTCCATTCCGATGAAATCATTCCACCACACAGATTGTCTGACTTATCTAAGACTACTTTCTGTTTCCTCTCTGTCAGGTATGACTGAAGCCAGTTATTTGCTACACCACTTATTCCTAGATGGTCTGCCTTCAGTAACAGTATTTGGTGGTTCACAGTGTCAAAGGCTTTACATAAATCACAAAATAACCCTGTTGTCACCATTTTCTCATTTAGAGATTCCAAAACCTTATCTATAAAAGCATATATTGCTTGTTCAGTTGACAGACCTTTCCGGAAACCAAACTGATGTTTGCTGAGAATATTGAATTTATGTAGGTGTTCTAAAATTCTAGAATACATGAGCTTTTTTAGTACCTTTGAAAAAACAGTCAGGAGAGATATTTGTCTGAAATTTTTAACATCAGTTTTCTCACCTTTCTTAAAGAGAGGCTTCACGATAGCATACTTTAGTCTATCAGGAACAATTCCTTGCTGCAAAGAGGCATTGAAAATATGACACAGTATATTGCTTACAGAAGTACAACACTGCTTTAACAATTTGGTAGAAATATTGTCTACTCCACAGGAGTTCATGGTTTTCATGGAGGCAATTGTTCTTTCAATTTCTGATACTCTAACAGGTCTAATACGCATTTGGATGATTTTGTTAGGGAAAGCATTTCGCAAAAAGGTCAGGGCATCATTCACAGAACCCCTGCAGCCTATTTGCTCAGACACTGACAGGAAGTGTTTATTAAAGATTTCAGCTATGATCTCAGGATTTTGCACAAGATTCCCTTCATGTTTGATTATGAAGTTTTCTACAGCTCTTTTTTTATTGTTCCCTGTCTCTTTGTTAACTATTTGCCAGACAGTCTTCATTTTATTATTGGAGTTATCAATTTCTTTCACATAATACAGTGCTTTTGATGTCTGAATAACTTTCTTTAGGATTTTACAATACATGTTATAATGGCTGATTAATTCTCTGTCCCTTGACCCTCTGGTTGCAACATAAAGTTGTCTCTTATATTTACATGACACTCGAATACCCTTTGTGATCCATGGCTTCTTTAAGGACAAGGAAATATTGTTCCTAACAAACTTTTTAGGAAAAGCTTCTTCAAAGTGGGATAGGAATTCATTTATGAATATGTTGAACTTTGTATCAACATCATCTACTCTGCGAACTGAATTCCAATCTTCATGCTGCAGCTTATGGTTAAAAAATTCCAGGGTCTCTTTGTTCATAAGTCTGATTGCCTTCCAGGATGGGACTGCTTTCTTGACAGGTCTGTAGTCATGTAGAGTGAGGAGCTGTCCATCATGGTCTGATATGCCATTTACTATTGCAGTGACAATGAAGTTCTGGTATAAATTTACATCTAAAAATATATTGTCTATCAGAGATTGACAGTCAGGTGTGATCCTAGTAGGAAAGTCAACCACTGATGTAAGATTGTAGGAACTCAGCAAATTCTGGAGCTCTACTTTGTTGTTGCATTCCATTGCAAAGTTGACATTAAAGTCCCCAAGTAAGATAATGTCATTATTTTTAGAAAATAAGGTTGATAGTAACAATTCTAACTGAACCATAAAGACTGTGAAATTGGTTCCTGGTGCCCTGTACACTGTAACTACTATTAATTTGGAACTGTTTAATGTCACTTCTATTGCACACACTTCAAACTGTTGGTCACTGCAATATTTCCTTACATCTACAGATCTAAAAGTTAAATTATTCTTAATGAAAATTACTACTCCACCTTTTCTCATGCTCTCTCTACAGTAGTAGGTGGCAAGGCTATAACTGTCTATATGTAACATTTCAATTCCTTCTGTAATATGGTGTTCTGAGAAACATAAGATCTGAGCACTGTTCATAAAGTTTTTGTTATTTATGTTAACTTCTAATTGATCTAGTTTGCTTCTTATTCCCCTTATGTTTTGATGAAAAATGGAGAAGTTGTTTGGATTATTACCTATTTTGGTGGTTTCTTCTTTCTTGTGCCTGTGGTTAAAAAATCCTTCAGATGAGGAGGACACACAACTTTACGTTTACCTCCTGTTCTCTGTGATGATGTCGAATTTTCTTCAGTAGATGCTTCCTTCTTTACTGAAGATGATGAAACTGTTGACTTGCTTGTTGATTTACCTTGAGCTGATGCTGTCAATTCCCTTGAAGATGATGAAGCTATTGACTTGCTTGCAGGTGGGGATAAGATTGCTGTTGCTGTAGGCTCCAGGGGTTGTACTGCTGTTGCAGCTGGTGTTTCTGCTGGCAGTGATATTTTTGACGAACTGCATGTAGGCAGGTGCACAAGTGGTGTTGCTGTAGGTTCACAGAGTGGAAATGCTGCCTTTTCTTCTTCTGCAGTACATGTAACCATTGAGTTATCTCTGTTTGGTGAAGAAACAGAATCATCTGAGCATCTAGGTACTGAAACTTCTGATCCATTCATTTTCTTCGTTTTTGTTATTAAGCATACTGGCAGAGGGATTACAGCACGACCTTCCACTGTGTTGCAGTTAATAGTATTTAACAATTGTTTGCACATAGCTTCCTTTCCCTATGTGTTCCTGTGCATACCATGCTTTGTAAAGTGAGCTCTCTCCATGCTGTTTGCATCAATAAAGGTAGCCTGTGGGAAACTGCAGCAGAGTTTTCTTATTTTCCTGTTGACTTTGTTAATTTCTAGGTTAACACACGAGCTACTTATTAAGTCATGCCTATGTGGAACACTAAGCACGAAAACTTTTATATGTGTGAGTTTTTCCAAAGTTTCTTTGAGTGCTCTTGTTGCATGATGGCTTTCATTACGATAAACATCGTTTGCACCACCTATTATGACACAGACAGAGGAATTTTTTGTTAGCTTTTCACAGTTTTTCACAATCTCGCCAAGAGGTGCACCTGATTTCACAACACTAGTAATTTTGTAGCGAGATTGCATAGCTATCATTATACTGGCTACTCCTTTGGCATGGCTATCTCCTAATATACATATTTCACTTTTATTTGGCACTGGATTGACATTAAGTTTCTTCCCTGTAGATTTACAAGTTAAACTCACTTTTTTGAGGTTGCTGTTTTCATCATTGGCAGACTTAAACATCACACTCGCAGCATTTAATTGTTCAGTAGGCCTGTATAATAACAGCTTGCTGCACTTGTTAGTATTTGCCGAGAATAATGTTAACATAGGTTCATGATGTTTTGAATGGATCGTTTCTATAGGATTAGGGAAACGATTACAAATAACACTTTCTTCCGAGTTTCTTCTTTTTTCAAAAGAACTTACCACTTTTTCAATGTCGAGGACGTATTTTCTTGCATTCTGTAAATCCTGTTTCAAACAATCTTCAACGGATTCATTGTGACCATTTAAAAATTTCATGAGAGCAGTTACTTGTGGATCACACTGCACCTGGCCACAACAACATGAGTGATCTGTTGTATTTATTTTACACAAACACGATGAGTGAATCCACTTATTAATCACTGGACACAATCTGATACCTTCTATAACCTCTTCATTGCACAATATGCAATTTATATCAATAATACTACAAAATTTCGCGGAGCAGTTTACTATAACGTCTATACTCGCCGCCATCTTAGTGGAGGACTAGCTATTTCACCTGTTTTGAGATAATCAAAGGGTTTTGACAAACATTGTGTGTCCTTTTGACAAAACCTCTATTCTTCATTTTACTTGTAGTGATTTTCAAAGTATGAGCTGACTCTTCCAGTTCATTACTGTAAACATATTTCCCACCATCAGTAACTGAAAAATATTGATTTTGCAACACCCTTTAGTGCAATAACTGCAGCTGAAACTTCATCTATCATTTTACACACACACACACACACACACACACACACACTCTCCTTGCATCACACAACGTATGTGATCACAGTTTAGAACGTTAAATGGACGGACAAACTTTGAAAGGGTAAATAGATGATTAATAGATGAAACATGTAAAACAAGGTATAATAAAAAAAATATTTTATTAAATACGTCATTGTAATGCAAATGTATCACACATTGTGATATTGGATCAACATTGAATTACTTTCTAATATCACACATGAGCATTCTGTACTTTTTATAAGCCTGAGTAAAAAATATATAAATAGAGGCAAACATACACAGAACAATTTACAAGTCTTCTTTATATAAGGCAATTATATACAATGAATATACAAAAGCAGTATAAAGTTAATTTTATTATAAATACTATCATTGGTAGTGGAGCAACTTAGAAAGGAGAGCAACATTCATTTTCTTGCACAAAGAGTTTCTACATTACAACCAATTAAAGTCATTCACAGCAGACCCTTTCAAAACACAAGTGGTTGTAATGTATTTGAATGTCACCACATTAGACCATACGTCTTTCGTCACTTTCATAAACAGTTTTACTTGCAAATAACTATCCTTGCATCACATATTCTGAAATATGTCCAACAGCTCAGATTTCTGAAAACACTAAACACTAGTTTGTACAAAAATATTGCTGCACACATAAAAATATATTCACACAAATTTGTTTGGCAGTGTAAAAATACTGTTGAATTTGTACTTATTATTTTGATGCTATAACAATAACAGAGCCAGTTTTCTTCACAACATCTTCCAGATCTTCTTCATTCTCCCTGTGAATGAAATAAATACTTCATTTATAACAACTGTAAACAAACATGATCAATAGATTGCAAATGAAACTAACTGAAAACACTTCTCCAGTTTTTCACTAGCCCTATTTTGAAATTGATTAAATTTGAATGAAATAAAAATATTTAAGATATGGTAGTTACATTTTCAACATGAACAGATAAAATCCAAAGATAGTTAAAAAAACAGTACTGAAGTTTTTTCATAGATGCAATGTCCAATCCTTCATAAAACACTGGAGACATGTGTCCTATGACAACGTATTAACTGTGAAGGCAATTCAAGAATGCTGAAAACTGTAGGGAAATTGAGGTCTGGTGAAGTTGTGATAGGTCTGGTAAGCCAACAGTGGATAAGTAAGGAGCTATCAAAAATGTATCTGAATATAAACAACATAGAAATGGACATGGATAATTAGACTAACTATTTGACATGATTAAAAGGCAAGAACTGAATGGCAGAAACAAGGTGAAAAAAATGAAGAAAGGCATGAACTGAGAAATGGTTTTAGATAGCATTGAGGAGGATACAAGAATGGAGTAACTGTAGCAGGGACTGAAGGAGGAAGTAACAGGAATAAATGAGGGAATGATAAAGCACAAAGTATCACTGAAGGGGAAAACAGGGATACATATTAGTATGGAACATGAGGCTTTTGAAGAAGGATTACAGAATCAGACGATTTGGCAGAACATAATTATTGTAATGTGAAACTGGAAAGCACATATTGGTGTAAGGAGACATGTCTATGGGTATGTACTTGGAGCAAATTACTGAGGAAGAGTAAACAAGTGAGGTGAAATATTACTGGACTTATGCGAAAGGAGATTGAAGGTTGGAAATTCATGACTTGATAATAGGCAATAAGGTAATGTGGCACAGCAGTGACCATATCTAATGAGTGAGTGGTTATTTATATGTTAGAATAAGATGGAATGATGAAGCACATAGCAGATATCAAGGTAATACTATAAAAGGCCTTAGAGAGCAACCATTACTGGTGGCAATGAACATAAAAAATAAAAAAGAAATGAAGCACATAATCAAGAAAGGCAAATAAGATTCAACTGCAGAAGAGGAACAGAGGTGGTGTGTGGAAGAACTGCTATTAGAAGGAAATGTGCAGAGATATCTTCATGGTATCATGAAGGAGTTTTGAAGAACACTAAAGCAGTTAGAGTATGGTTTCAACAAAGCACATCATAAATGATCAAAGAGCATAAGGTGAAGAAGAGTGGGACACAAAAATTAGTCCCAGGAGGAAAGAGGAAGCTGATGAAAAAATGGGCTATAATGGTGGAGCAAGACAGTAGAAGAAATCGGAAAATAGTGTATGGAATGACCAACAATAGAAGAAAAGGAGTGGGCTAGAATGTAAAAATGGTTGATAAAGATGGGAATGAGATGTAAAAGAAGGAGGAATTAAAAGAGTTCTGGAGAACATATTTTGATAATTTGCTGAATCCAGATAGAGCAGTGGAGGAAGACTGAGTTATAGTGGAAATAGACTGTTAATTGGAAATAAAAATGGATGTAATGTAGATAGAAGTAGTGTGAAGAACATGAAAGGATGAATGGCTCTGGGGTTGTATGAACAAAGTGTGGAAGTGATCAGAGCAGCAGGAAAGGTGGGAACACAGTGATGTTTGGGAAGAGTTGTGCAAGATTGATCCGATGGGCAAAATAAGAAAAGGGATAGAACAACAGTAAACATGACACTGAATGAGGAACAGCTGAATATGGTGAAAAGTTGGGAAGTATAATATATAAAATACAGAAGAAACGACAAACATGTAAGTGAATTAGAAAGGTCAGCTGTTAGCTTTATGAGGAATGTGAGAGAAATTGTATGAAACAAAGATCAGAGAACTGAAATGACACATGCCATGAATATGGCATGCCAATAATAATGCATATAATTTAAGGCACATTCGTTTCTTGAATAATTTTTATAAATATTTTTGATACACCAATTTTTACAAATGTGTTTTAGCACAGTATTAGACAATAAACACAATTTTGCAAATATAAAATAAGAAAAATCATAGCATTGACTATGATACTAACATTACTGAAGGTAGAAATTATTGACTGAGATACGTGGACCAATTCATTTACATTACTCTCTAAAGAGTAGAGCTATAATGAGGCCTTTTCTTATGAAGACATCAAATCAGAGACAGTATATATATTCATCATTAGCTGGCCTGCTGCTTTTATTTTAGTCTGTAGTTTATTAGTGATCACTTCTGAGAAAAATGCTTATGAGCTTGTTGCAAAGTGCTGTTATACTGTTACAACAAAACGTATGCTAAATAACAGTGAGAGAGATTCTGTAGGGCATCAAGTTATTGATAAAAGCCTCAACTACTATCAACTGTAGATAGCCGGGACAACTTTCCTATGACACAAAGTCCAAAACAATGTGAAAAAAATTGAAAACAAAGTCAGCTGAAAGAAAAAGATCATACAAAAATCACTGGACACAGAAAATCAAATTTATGTTTACATAATATGAGAGAAGGAAAGTTGCTACTCACCTTATAGTGGAGATGCTGAGCTGCGATAGGCACAATAAAAAGATTCACACAGTCATAGCTTTCAGCCATTAAGGCCTTTGTCAGCAGCACACACACACACACACACACACACACACACACACACACACACACACACACACACACACACACACACACAAGCGCAACTTTCTCACACATCTGCAGTCTCAGAGAGCTGAAACTACATCATTGGTAGCCCTGCCTTTGATAGGATAGGTGATGTTAGTGACCAGACGAGGTGGTGGTGGTGGTGGTGGTGGTGGTATGAGGATGTATGGGACAGGTCTCACATCTAGCTCTATTACAGGCGTACAAGCTATGAGGTAAGGGATTGGGAGCAGGGGTTGTGTAAGGATGGACGAGTATGTTGTGTAGGTTCAGTGGACAGCAGTATACCACTTTAGGAGGGGTGGGAATGATAATGGACAGGACATTTCTCATTTCAGGGTATGACGAGAGGTAATCGAAACCCTGATGGAGAATGTAATTCAGTTGCTCGAGTCCCAGGTGGTACTGAGTTATGAGGGGAACCTAGTTCAGATTCACTGATGACATCTCTGCTATCTGGATTGCAGGTGAGGACACCCTATCCACGTTCCTCCAGAACCTCAAACTTCTCCCCCATTTGCTTCACCTGGTCCTATTCAACCAAACAAGCCACCTTCCTAGATGCTGACCAACACCTCAGAGGTGGCTACACCAGTACCTCCATCCATATCAAGCCTACTAACCACCAGCAATATCTCCACTTCGACAGCTGTCACCATTCCATAGCAAGAAGTCCTTTCCGTACAGCCTAGCCACCCGTGGTCATCACATGTGCAGTGATGAGTAGTCCCTCTCAAAATATACCGAGGGTATCACAGAAGCTTTCACTGACCATAATTATCCTCCTAACCTTGTACAAACACAATTTTCCTGTGCCTTATTTTTCCAGTCTCCCACCACCTCACAAAGTCCCACAGTCCGGCCATAAACGAACGTAGCTCAGTACCATCTGGGACTGGAGCAACTGAATTACAATCTCCGCCAGGGTTTTGATTACCCCCTTGTCATACCCTTAAATGAGAAATGTCCTGCCCACTATCCTTTCCATCCCTCCTACAGTGGTGTTCCACCATCCACCAAACCTACACAATATACTGGTCCATCCTTACACAACCCCTGCTCCCAGTCCCATATCTCATGCATCATACCCCTGTAATATGACCTAGATGCAAAATCTGTTCCATACACCCTCCTACGACTACCTACTCTAGTCCAGTCACTAACCTCACCTATAACATCAAAGGCAGGGCTGCCTGTGAAAGCAGTCATGTGATTTATAAGCTAAGCTGCAACCACTGAGCTGCATTCTATGTAGGCATGACAACCAACAAGCTGTCTGTCCGCATGAACAGCCACCGACAAACTGTGGCCCAAAAACAAGTGGACCACCCTGTTGCTGAATGCACTACCAAACAGGATATCCCTCATCTCAATGACTGCTTCACAGCCTCTGCCATATGGATCCTTCCCACCAACACCAGCTTTTCGGAATTGGGGAGGGGGAACGTTCCCTGCAATATATCCTATGTTCCCATACCTCTCCTGGCCTCAACCTCTGTCTCTCTGTCCTCACCCATCTAGCCCCCTCCCTGTTCCCATTCCAGCACTACACAACCGACATTTCACCGCCACACCCAGTCTTTTAATTCCTTTTAATTTCTCTCCTTTCCGCTACTTCCCCTGTCCCCTCACCCGCTGCCCCCCCTTCTCTCCTGCCCTCCGTCTAAGCTGCAGCACTTCACTATCCACCACCCCCACCATACTATCCCTTCCCCCTCCCCACCCCAGCCTCCTCCTTACCACCACCCAGTCGCCACTCCCATCATGCACTGGTGCTGCTGCTCGCAGTGTGGTTTCAGTTGTCTGAGAGTGTAGACATGTGTGCAAGTTGTGTTTGCATTAGTGTGTGTGTGTGTGTGTGTGTGTGTGTGTGTGTGTGTGTGTGTGTGTGTGTGTGTGTGTGTATTCCTGACAGAGGACTTAATGGCCAGAAGCTATTATTATGTGAATTGTTTGTTGTGTGTATCGTGACTCAGCATATCCACTATACGTGAAGTAGCAACTTTCCTTTTCTTATATTGTTACATTCCATCCTGGATTTTCCAATGAACAGCAACAGCATTATCAGTAACTTAGTTGTGCGTATGTATATATTAAAGAGCATTGGCTGTGTCAGACTGTATCTGAAAGTAACTGCATGCCTGTACATATGAATTATTTAATTTTTTTTCTTTCTGTGATAGGGTGAGGTGTCTTATATCAATGTCAGGATGATTTGTGGACAACAATAAACAAATTAGCAGATCAAGGTAGAAGTTTATATGTTAGAAGCAACTGTTGCACTTTATACATGAAACAGATGTGCCAATTAGGTCTCACTAATTATATTATACTTCTTATATAAATCAGATGGAAGACATCCATAGAAAACAGATGCAGAAAGTTAATTAAAACATATCGAAGCAGCAGTTCTCTTATTTTTGATGTGACATATATAGCACTATTACTTACTTTCCAAAGTCTTCTCCCTCTTCCAAGGTGTCAGGAAGTTTTCTATTTAATGTTTCTGGGAGTAGGAGGGCCAGAAAGCCTCCAACAGAAATCATAGCACCAAATACCAAGAGGGGCAAAGGTTGCCAGAATTCAGCCTGAAATAAATAATAGGATCATTTCTAGATATTTCAGAATATTATAAATGTGATTAGCAGTATCTACTTTTAAACACCACTGTGTCCACGATCAGCATCAGTTTCATGCCTCATTATTCTGAATTATTGTAAGAGAAAGATCATGAGTTACTGCTAATCTTACAGATCTTTTTCTCTTTGTAATGTCTTCCTTCACTTGTCAAAATTGGATATATAATGTGATCTCCCAGGTTTCCTCAATCTGACTGATTAACAGTGTATTTTCAGGTGTTCTGCCTGGTTTAATTTCCATTTTATTCACAATATTTCAAAGACTGACTTAGCCATCTTTTTCGGGTGCTGTGGGATTTATTGTCTGCTTAGATTCCATGCAGTGATTTTTTTTATAGTTTTAGGGCACAAAACTGCTACAGTCATAAGCACCCATTCTGTGGCTTAGTGAAGGGTAAAAAACCGAATTTTAAATCAGCAGCAATAGGAGCGAAATAGGGAAACTAAAAACGAATGGAAATCCAAGAAAACTGCTATTGAAGAGGAGATTGTTTTCCCCAAAAAAGAGCTTCGAATCACTGATATAGGACATAATCTGCTGAGTGTGTGTAATCTGCTTAAAGGGAAGATATATCGAGTGACAGCTGTAAATGGGTGCATAGCCAATTAAAATAGGGGCACTGCAGTAAAAGGCATCTCACTGTCAACAATGGAGAGCAGTGGGGACAAAGCGGGTGAGGACTGCCACTTAAAAGATGTCGATGGCTAAATACACAGTACCGTATCTGGAGTCCAGTTAAATTACCTCCTCCCGATGACAAGGCCAGAAGGAAGAGCTACAAGCACAGGGAAGAGCTACAAGCACAGGGAGGAAGTTTTATGTCCCGCAATTTATTATCAGGAAGTGCAGACCAATGTGTTGCCATAAAAGAGCAACGTGACGAGACACAATGCTCTGTAGGTCAGCAAAGGGAACCATGTGAACAGCGAGCTGAGGAAGACAGACTGCTGCCTTTGCCACTATATTGGCTGCCTCGTTTCCACAGATACCAACATGCCCTGGGATCCAGAGGAATCCCACAGAGATACCCCCCAAGTGGAGCATGTTGGGGCAGTCCTGAATCTGGTGGACAGAATAAAGAGCTTGGAAGTTGAGATGAGAGCCGAGTGAATCTGAGCACATAATATACTGTATCCACTTATGGCGAGGGATGTATTGGATGGCCTGGAGAACAGCATAAAGCTCTACAGTAAAAACCAAACACTGGTCAGGAAGCCAAAATCTAACAGAGGTGTCACCAACAATATAGGCACTCCCAACACCAAATGCGGTCTTTGAGCCATTGGTGTAAATAAATGTGGCAGCCTCCATTTGTGCGCATAGAGAAGCAAATTCCTGATAATAAATTATGGGGTGGGGAGGATGTTAAGGGATCGCAGGCAGCGAGCCAAAAAGATACGAAATGTGGGAAGACCAGCACAGTTTTCTGTCAAACATAAGTCCCAAGAATTTGGTAATGTCTGCAAATGCGAAGTCATCAGGGCCTAGATACAGGGAAGGCTTATAAAACTCCATATGTCACCAAAAAATTACACAGACGGTCTTACTGGGAGAAAATCGGAAGCCCGTTTCGATGCTCCATGAGTGGAGGTGCTCAAGAAATCCTTGAAGGCGTCATTCAAAAAGGCTGGTCTGTTGCGAGCTGTAGCAGAGAGGGACCCAAAGACATCAGGAAGGGGACAATCTGTAATTGGATTTATGATGATTGAAAACAGTGCAACACTTAACACAGAGCCCTGGAGCATCCCCTTTTCTTGGGAGGAAGTACAGGAGAGAGGAGTGTTCACCCGCACTGTAAATGTGCGCTCTGTCATAAATTCGTGAATGAAATGGGGTAGCTGACCTCAAAAGCCCCAAGAGAACAGTGTGCAGAGGATGCCAGTCCTCCAAAAGTTATCATATGCCTCTCCAGATCAAAAAATATAGCTACCATTTGGCGTTTCCTGAAAAAATTGTTCATGGTGCAATTGGAGAGAGCAACAAGATGGTCAACTGTGGAACGATGCTGTTGGAAACTACATTGGGCAGGTGTTAAAAGTTTTTGGGACTTCAGCCACCAGCCCAAACAGCAATTTACCATATGCTCCAAAACCTTAAATACACTACTTGTGTGAGAGATTGGATGATAGCTAGAGGGGAGATGTTTGTCCTTTCCAGGTTTCAGAACCAGAATGACAATAGCTTCCTGCCATCTCCTGGGAAAGATACTGTCAGTCCAAATTCAATTATAAAGATGAAGGAGGTAACACAGACTATGGTATAATAAATACAGCAACATTTGGACATGGATCCCATCGCGGAAGAGGAATAGAGTGCATGTTGGTGTTCCCGCATAGAAAAATTATATACCTTTCATGATTTTGAGAGGAGAAAGCAAGAGGCTACACTTCCCTCATTTCTATGGGATAAAGGCTGGCGGGTACTTCAAAGAACTTGAAATCTCAGCAAAGTGTAGACCCAATCAGTTAGAAATTGTGACTAGGCCCACTAAGGTATCTTGCGTGATAGGCAGCCCAGAGATCAGGGAGAAACTATATGTGCCAGATAACTGTTGAATTCGACACTAAACTACAATGAGAGTGTGAAGTTGTTAAAGGAGCTGGTAAAGAAGCCCCAGCTTGCCTTCTTGCTATCGCGGATATGCAACTGCATTGTGCATCTAACTGCTTATAGTGGATATTGTAGGATGGTGACAAAATGTGAAGAGCATGCCTCCATTCGCATACTGCATCACGGCATGCCTCATTCCACCAAGGAAATGGGGGGTGCCAGGGCAAAGGGGAGGTTAGAGGTATTGAACATTCCACAACTGTCAGAATAGCTTCCGTAACATTAGTGACCATATTGGGACATGACTGGCTGGTATGATAAAACTGCTGACACCAACAGCGACTTATAGGGTTGGAGATGTAAAGGCTAACTGAAATGATTTCATACTCCGCTTTAATGTTCAATGGAAGCTGAACACTGTCAAATGTCAAGAAGAGAGTGTGGGTTGGTACCAGTTCCTTGTCAACCCTATTCATGACTATGTACAGCCATTACACCCTGGTCAGACATAATTTTAGATGTCCTCATGGGACAATCTGTTGAGTGATTGTGTATAAACCACCCTGTGTGATGAATTTAAAGTACGGTGCACTTCCACTCAGACAGGGAAGGAGCGCAGCAGTGTAGTTCAAAGCAATCTGTGCGCCTGGAGGACACTGTGTCTAACAACAAGGTGCCATTTTGTAATCAGGAACAAGACTTTATCAGACCTACAACTGTATTGACAATTTTCTGTTTTCTGAATAATGAAAGGGTTGACAGTAGATAAGCCTCAACCTTTGTCAGACCGAGAAACAACTAGGAACTTTGGTATGGATGGAACAATTGTCCGTGGCCGAGATGGATCTAACTTTCTCTTGCGTGCAGAAGTTTTAGAAGTAGAGGAAACCATTGCGAAAGTATCCCCCAATGATTACCAGTATCCTAGTGGGGGGCTCTCTGATGGCACTCCATCTTAGGTGATTGTCCACACTTCAGGTCACACCTCCCGAGAAATGGCTGTAGGGACCAATCGGTACGTTCGAAAGGTACCAGCTTAGGTAATCACCCCTCCCCGGGCATGGCCTTTCCCAGGGGGTTCATACGTGTCCTGCTTGTCTACCTGGGGTGGGGAATTATGCCTTACCCCATCACTGGCTATGCGTGGGTTGGCTTTCAGACATGCACAGGGGGGAAGAAAGAAAGGGAGGAAGAAAGAAAGGGAGGAAGAAAGAAAGGGAGGAAGAAAGAAAGGGAGGAAGAAAGAAAGGGAGGAAGAAAGAAAGGGAAAGAAGAGAAGAGGTCTCAAATGCCTCAGTGGAGAAGAAGGTGAAGAGAAGAATCGAGGAAAAGAGAAGGACAAAGTGAGGACAGAAACTTTCCAGTGTAGAGAGAAGACAAGAGAAACCATATCTTACAGTCACAAGTGTCCGTCCCAGATGTAGGCACAAAACATACTTCCAAAGATAGGGAAAAGGGGAAGGGAATTGGTAAGGGTGAGGGGGGGGGGATCAGGGAGGGGATTGGGGGGGGGGGGGGGAGGTGGAAAGAGAAGGTATGCAGGCCTGAAAGGAAAGAGCTGCACTAGTTTGAGGTACCGTGCTCACCACGCATGTATCCACAGAAGAGTTGTGGACCCCCTGGAGGGTCCAGGCAGTGAGTACACATAAGAGCAAAACTCAGATTGTTGAAATTTTGTTCATAAAATGGAAATAACTTGCCAGAACACAAGGGAACAATGTCACTGTTATGGTTTGCAGTATAATGCTTTCTTAGACAAACAAGGAATGGAGAAAGGAGTAAAGTAGTTAGTTGTGATCTCCAAGAAAACATCTTAACAGGTCAGACATGATTAGATACACTATCACACTTAGTCAAGATAGAAAGCCCAGAATTGAAACAATAAATACCTGATTATGTGATTAAGGCTTTTTTTGTTTCTTCACTTTATTATTTATAGGAAGGTACAGTAACCCATATGACCAAACAGTCAATGGTCTTGTGTAAGTTGAATGTGGAGGGTGGAAGAAAGGGAAGGGAAGGGAAGGGAAGGGAAGGGAAGGGATTCATAATGTCAGTTGCAGCAGGACTTTATGCAGAGTAAGAAGTGACAAATGAGAATGTGTGATGGACCAGGATTGAAGTGAGAAATCTCTTGCTTACTGGCCAGCTGCATTAACCACTGAACCAGCCAGGAAGCAGTGTTTATAACAATTTCATGTACTATCTCGATATGCCCCTCGCCCGACCCACATAGCATAGTGCCACCTATCTGCAGTCCCTGTCCATTTCCTCTTTGCTCGTTACTTTGTTTCCCAAGATTCCCCCATGACATTAAACTTGATTGTGCACTCACACTGAAGGTGGTGGCTTCATAGCCCATCAAAGAAAATCAGTGATATGAATGGGTGGTGTCTGTTCTTTCGAACATGTCAGGAAGAGCAGACATTATGTGAACTCCAACATTGTGTTACATGTTACGTAAATTAAAGGCGGAGGAGGGGATGAATCAAAGGAAAGCGGAGAAATTTATGGTGTCAGCTGCATAAAGACTGTGTGGAGTCAATTAACATAACATGTATCACTGCTGTGGATTCTGTATAATGTCTGTTCTTTTGACCATTTTGGAAGGAACAAACAATATACTTTCATGTAATTGATTCACCTTGACAGGCTTTGAATGCACCAGTGAATTGACAGTCATGTTCGACCTCCACAACGAATGTCCAAGTAGCAAGAAAGGGAGGAAATCGATAAAAACTGTGGACACCATGCATTCATATAATAGTCAATGGTCTCTTTGTTCCTCTTTGTACATCAGTTTCGATTAAGTGTCCCCTGAATGTTGACTTACCTTCATCTCCATGCATCACATCCCCATTTTTCACATTAACTAGACCACTCTAAGTATGGTCCTTTGACTCCCTATGTCAAATGTTAAAATTATTTTGTATGTGGCCTATACAACACCATTGACCAGGCAGATGATGTAGCTTTATTTCCTTCCTGTGTGTGTTTTCAAAAAGGAATAGGAAAATACCACCCAGTCTGGCCAACATAAAATTTGTCATAATTTTAACATTAAATTCCACACTTTTGAGATAAGCCTGCCTGCGCGGGCAGTATTATACATCATATTCATAACTCACATCTTAAGTGAACCAGGGATCGTATTATGGTGCTAATACTACCAGGTGCTTTGAATGTCAGATAAATGCTGTTTAAATGTTAAGTGTATTTCCTTTAATAAAATATTTTGTTAATGTTAGCAATCACAGTCATACTGAATCTTATTAGATTGTCAGTTGTCTAGTAGTTGCTTCAAATTATTGTCCATTCTTAATTGAATATTCTATCTTGCTTTATAATGACAACTTTTACTCTGCAAACCAATGTTAAGTGCATGGCAGGGGTTACGTCCAATTGTACTACATATTAGAGTTTCTTCCTATTCCATTTGTGTATGGAACACAAGAAGAATGACTACTCGGATGCCCCTGTACATGTTGTAACTAACCCAATTTTCTCTTTGTTGTGCCTGCAGGAAGAATACATAGGGTGGGCTGTAGTATATTCCTATATCCTCAGTTATTGACATTCTTTCAACTTTGGAAACAGGACTTCATATGACAATTGATGTACATCTTCTAGTGTCTGCCAGTTCAGTTTTCCAATAATCCCATAATGCTCTCTCATGGGTCAAGCAAACTTGTGGCTATTGACACTGACAGGGTATCTTTGATATCCCCTGCTAGTCCCGTTTGGTATGACCCCCTTCCCACTTGACCACATGGTTTGTAAACAATTGCATTTGCAGGATGACTGCTTTCGCCTAGTATCTTACCTATGAATATAAGTCATGCCACTTCATGTACCTACAACTCAGCCTATTTGACCATTCCGCTTCACATCCCCACAAGCTGTTATACCCAAGTATTTGTATGAGTTGACTGATTGTAGTTGTGACCCACTTATTTTGTAGTCATAAATTAATACATTTCTGCACTTAATAAGGTGCACTATTTTACATTTGTGAACTTTTAAAGTAAGTTGTCAATCTTTGCTCCACTTTGTAATCTTATCAAGGTGGAACTGAATATTTGGTCTGGATTTTCCAGATTGTACTTCATTATAGATAACTGCAACATCTGAAAAAGTTTAAGGTTACTATTAATATTGTCTGCCCAGTCTGCTTATCCCACTAAAAAAGTGCAAGAATCATGGAGTACAATATAGTTAATCTTCCAAGTAAGGGTGGTTAACAATGGTCTTAGCAGTGGATTTACATGTAACTCATAATTTATTTTAATTTTTAATATACATTTTAATTAACACTTATTGTATGTTAACTCTGAGAGCAGAAGGATATAGATTTAATTGGTTTAATGTTTTTAGAATTTAAGTTTGTTACATTTTTACTATTGTCCTCTAAGTTCAGGGTTTTATATTTTCAAATTTTGTTACAAATATGCAAAGCATGCTTACTGAGTAGACATGTTCATTAGAGTAACATTGTTTAGAGGCAGTTTAATTTATGTGTTTACCATCAGTTGTTGCACGATTGTCATGGAGATGGTATGATTTCAACTTGAGACTACATACTGAACACAGTCTTCAATTTATATATCCCACTTCATTTACATGGAACATTAAAGCATGTTTTTCTTGCTTCTCATCTGGGTGTTTTTCATTTTACTTACACTATCTGTTGATGGCAGTATGCCAAGACATGTAACGCAGTAGGAATTAAAATAAGTCAAGGTGTGGTCTAGAGAGAAGTCAAATAATAAATTGCTAAGATAATTTAATTTTAAATTATTCAAATGAGATTTAGAAGATTCTGCAAGATCTATCTTATTTATATGGTCCAGCAATGTTCAAAAGAGCATCTTGAGACTTTCTGTATTGTACTTGAACCATAAAACATTTGATACAGAAGCAAACCATCATTAATATCCAAAATGTGTGTCTTTGTCAGGAACCAAACATATTTGAATAATGACTCACCAGTAAGTTGATAAATGGTGCAGTCATTCCACCAGCTCGTGCTGAAGTAGAACTTGCACCAAGTGCAACATTTCGTACAACTGTGGGAAACTGTTCAGCTGTAAATATATATATTGTACCATATGAAGCAGTTACTGCCATTTTGCCTATCATTGCAAATGTCACCAGTAACCATGTCATCTCTACAGCAAAAGAGAACAACAGTTCAGTATATGGTGAGTAATAGTATCTATGTGCACTCTATATTAATACAAATACATGATGTCTCACCTCCAGGTACAGCCAGAGCAGCTAGCAGAGATACTCCTCCCAGAAGCATACAAGAACACAGAATTGATTTTCGGCCCCATTTATTGAGGGTGAACAGTAAAAAAGTATATGCAGGAACTTCTACAGCACCAGAAATAAAGAAATTTAAGTACTGGTTTCCTGCCAGGTTAGATGTGTTCCATGAAAGACCATAGTAGGCACTGTTGTTGACAAACCTGTTGCAATGGAAACAGAATAAATTAATCAAGCAAGGAGAATTCAATTTTCTGTTCTCCTTTTATGTTAGTTTACACCAGAGAATGACTGTGCTAATGAAATGGGACAGCTATGAACAAGATGACATTTAGACATTATGTTATTGTAAAAAAGGAAAGCATCATGAGAGAACAGTAACTCATGCACGAGTAGTTTAGGAATACCATTCAAGCGACCAAGAAAATAGTGGAATTATATACTATGACACTCAGAATATAGAGTAAACCTGAGTCATCTAGTTCATAATCAATATGTAACTGGTTTGTTAATAGAAAGTATATGCAGAGGTTAGGTTAATGTTCAAATAAATTAATGTTCATGTAAAAATAAATTTAACAACTGTAGAAGCTTAGGAAATTACTTTACTGATTTTTTAAATTGACAACCATTACCCTAATGTAATGTGCTGATGTATGGAGTATTGTGGCAAATTTTTGGGATTTTGTGGCAAAAAATAAATAAATAAAAAATAAAATAAAATGAAAGAATAAAGAAGCAAATTTAGGTAAACATATACTGTGATACCAGAAATCTCTTCAGTTTTAACTTCATAAATATTATGGTAACGGGAATTCTAGATTTAAAAAATTAACATAAATAAGGAATGGCAACCATTCACATGCATATTAATAGTGGATGATGCCTTCGCACATGAAAGAACTCAAAAAATAGCATCTCTCTCTCTCTCTCTCTCTCTCTCTCTCTCTCTCTCTCTCTCTCTCTCTCTCCCCCCCCCTTCCCCCCCCCCCCCCTCTCACCTTTTGTGAGTGGGCATGCTAAAGAATAGATTATTTAATTTTATCTCTAATCTCTACTTAGTGTTCAAAAACATGAGTGAATGTCTGTGTCATGCCTGGTGACAACCTTAGTTTGCCAAATGGTTTAGGCGACTGCTCATGAAAAGCACGTAATCGGGATTCAAGTCTTGCTCAGGCATAAATTTTTAACTGTCTCAATATATTCATTACACTTTAAATATTCTGTATTATTCATTAGCTACAGGCTTCTCTACTACGATTTTCCTACAGAATAAAAAAATAATGTAATGAAAAAATGATTAATATCAACATATATATTACTTACCAGTTGAAGAATATGTTGAGACATCGTTTACGAAGATTGGGATATCGCATAATGTCCAAAATTGATGGTTTTGTTACTTTAGTCTCAGGTATTGGTTTCTTCTCTGACGATGGTTTCTCATTTTCTTCAGACAACAGGCCATCAAGAACATCAGTAGGAATTTTAACTTTGTTTACTTTAGCAGCTTTTACAATTAGCTGTTGTGCTTGTTCTTTCCTTCCATTGGACAAAAGCCAGCGCGTAGACTCAGGAACAAACCTGAACAGAGAGCATTTCATGATGAGTGGACATCAACACATGCATCATTAAACAATTTACTTAAAAGAAAAGAAATTTGATCAGCTGTTGCAGAAGCATTTAGTTGATAAAGCAGCAGTCTTCACTAAATATATAGCAGAAAGGTGTAGCATACATTCCGGAAGAGTTTCAGAAAGTTTTATTTATACGTGAAGACGTCAACTTTGAACAACAGCTTGCATACAGATGCAGTCTTTGGCAGTCATTCCTTGAGTTGAGATCTCTCTGGAGCATTGCCCTACAGCTCAGTTTGTTCTTTGTTTTTGGAATGTGTACATGTGCTTGGGAATATGGTGTATAAAATACTGTCAATCTTATTCTGCAATCTGCTCAGGTGTCATTACTGCCAGCAGTCTACCTGGAACTCTATGACAAGAATGCAAATGATTTTCAGAAAAATATGAGGTATACAACCAGGTGCTTCACAATGAAAAATCCTGTTCCAATCATCAACATTTTCTTGGAGAATTCTCACTGTATGATGACTTTAATTGTGGCTTTTCACGAGTTTTCACAACTCTGCACAAGCAGCAAATATTGTGAAAGCAAGGTGATGAACTAATGCAACTTTCTCCAAGTGTCAACAACATAAAACATTTGCATGGAAAATGTTTGACAAAGTTTGATCTTCTCAATGACTTTTAAAACGATTCAAATCATGTTCTACAACTACAGGGCAGTGTTCACATAGAAAATTCTGTGATTCCTGGAAATTCACACCCATGAAACATCATTCCATGTACTTTTGTTAGTGCATCCATACTGGAGGTAATGTAGCCAAAGCTGATAGTACAAAAATGTGGAGTCCAGCTGGCTGGGTCACACAAGAAGATTCCCAGGATTCCATCTGCATTGGATATGGTTTATGGGATTTTGTTCACCAAAGCTCTCAGATCGACAGAACAAGGTACTGGCAGAAGTGAAGCTGTGAGGACCGGGCGTGAGTCGTGCTTCGGTACCTCAGATGGTAGAGCATTTACCTGCGAAAGGCAAAGGCCCTGAGTTCGAGTCTCTGTCGGGCACACAGTTTTAATCTGCTAGGAAATTTCATATCAGCGCACACTCCGCTGCAGAGTGAAAATCTCATTCTGGGACAGAACAAGTAGCAAGCAGAAATGATTTTCACAAAGTATGTGAGAGACAGTGCTTTCTAGCTAAACTACCTTCTTTCCTTCCAGATCACCTGACAACATGGTTTGCCATCGCAGAAATCATCTTTCACAACCACAGCGTAGTGGAAGGTTCTTTGAATTTTTGTGCATTATTCATCAATGTTTGTGAAATGCTTATATTATTAGTGATGTGATACAACAGATGCCTGCCACTGGCAAATCTGATGTGGTAAAAGCAACCTTACTCCAGTGATTAACTCAGTCATGACAGCAGCAGAGAAATTGGGCAGCAGAATGCCTTAATAAGTTTTGGAGACACTTAAGGGAGCTGATAGACCTAGAAAACATGCCAGACAGCATGCTTTTGACACTTTGCTTAAAGAAGTTACTACCACATACAGTGGGGTCAATAAAATGTAGACAGTATTTGATAGTCAATATTAATGGAACAAAATGGCATATCATTACGATTCTTACTTGGGAGGGAGGTTATTTTATATGTTCAAAGTGGTCCTCATCAGCAGACAGACAATGCCATTGTCACTGACTGCATGACAACCAGCTAGCTGCCTGTTCAAATGAATGACCACTGGCAAACTGTGGCCAAGAAACAAGTGGACCACCCTGTTGCTGAACACACATGATATCCTTCATTTCAATGACTGCTTCACAGCCTGTGCCATATGGATCCTTCCCATCAACACCAGCTTTTCTAAACTGATCAGGTGGGAACTTCCCTGCAGTTCATCCTACTTTGCCATAATCCTCCTGGCCTCAGCCTTTGTTAGTCACTGTCCTCACCCATCCAGCCCCTTCCCTGTTCCCATTCCAGCACTACACAGCCGTCCTTCCACCACCACACCCAGTCTTTTCATTTCTCTACTTTTCTGCTAAATCCTCCCTCCCCCCTCCCCACCATTGCCCCCTGTCTAACCTGCAGCACTGTCTGCCAACCTCACCATACTAACCCTCCCCCTCCCGATCCCAACCTCCTCTTTATCCCCTTCCAGTCACCGCTCCCATCATGCACCGGTGCTGCTGCTCGCAGTGGGGTTTCAGTTGCCTGACACTGCAGTTGAATGTGTGAGTTGTGTTTGCGTGTCTGTGACTCAGCATCTCCACAATATGGTGAGTAGCAACTTTCCTTCTCATAATATTGTTACATTCCATCCTGTATTTTCCATTGTTTGATTAAATTTGATGGAATAGCTACATGCACAATGGACATTTAGACTACACAAAACAATCACCTTGCATTTTACAATTGTCATGAATGAGGTGATATCAGGTGCAGATTTCTTAAGACAGTTCAACCTCTCTCCTGACCTAGCAATTGGCAAAGTTCAGCACACTAGCACTGGAGGGCCAATGACGGGCATAATTGGCAGACCATCTACACATACTTGCATGAGGTCTGCAGATTCCAGAGCATTTACTAATCACCAGCTAAAGATTATTTGCCATTCTTTGAAACTGAATTTGGAAGCCATGAGTAAGAAATACAAAGACAAAAAAGAAGAGAAACAAAAATTATATGACAAAAACCAAGATTTACAATCCAAATTATCTTCCAAAACAAGAGTCTTGAATGCTGCTAAAATGTGAACAGGAAAACTGAAGAAGTGCTCATCCCAGAAAAATCTTCTGTGGGTCACTTGCAGAAGGAAGTCTTAACAAATGTAGTTGACATATGTGAACAATCAGTGCAGAATACATAAGATGAAATTCATGTGAGAAGAAGGAACCTAGTTTGGTCCAGCACAAGGCACAAACAACGAACAAGGAATCACACTACATAATGCAGATCACCATCGCAAATGCAAATAATGGTGTACACGCTATCATTTCCAATACTATTAGTAACTCTAATGTTACAAGGACAAAGAGATGCAAGACAACACCACAATCCAACATCAGTCACTATCATTGGCGGATGCCTAAAAAGTTCTGCAGTGTCTGAGACAGTAAGATGCCAACCACAACCATCTTTCATTCTAAGGGTGGGTTCACAGGAACACCCCCCCCTCCCCCCCTCCTCCCAGCCAAACTGTCTTTGTGCCTCTGTCAATGTCACATGGAATTGGGAGGCACCAAACTTCCATCTTACCTGTGAGAAATGGTGCAGTAGGTTTCCTTTACAAGCCTCTAGCCACAAAAATTAGAAGTGGATGTTAAAGGAATGGTCCAGTTGTGCTCTGCTTTGTAGTCTGCAACAGCAAGGTTGGTCACACTCAGGCACAGTGGTTCTAATGCCATCACCGCCTTTCCCAGGAGCACTCTGAACTGGAGGAGGAGGAGGAGGAGGAGGAGGAGGAGGAGATCGGAACTTCAGCTCCAAACAACAACTTCTTGTGTACAGTCATAGTGTACAGTTATCTTTGGCAGACATTCTTTGAGTTGAGATAGATCTCTGGAGTTTCTCTCTACAGTTTAGTTTGTTCTTTGGTTTTGGTGTGTGATTATGTATTCTGCATGTGTTCAGCAATATTACAAATAAAATACCATCAATCTTTTTTCGCAGTCTGCTCAAGTGTCATTATTACAACTAACCTACCTGGGATCCCACCTGTATATTGAATACATGTTCTAAGGATCCAATGAAATCTGCTACCCAGGAAAATATAAAATCCATCTCACATCTACAGTCTAAACTCTATAAAAGATATTGTTGGTGTTAGTGGTGTAAGTGAAATACTAAGGACAAGATAAAAGTACCGCTCTGGCACAAAGTTTTATTCTCTCAGGACATAGAATAGAATAGTAGTTTATTATCTTATAACATACCATTGTAAACCATTGACTTCTTGTACAGGAGACTCATCAAAACACAAAAACTGGTTTACAATTTTCCTAATAATATCAGTAATATAACATACAGAACCGAATAATTACTTAATTAAGCACTTAATAATTTTTCTTCAAACATAACAAATTTTTAAGATTAGTAATCCTAAGCACTTTCTCCCTCCTGCTCAAATTTTCAGGTTGTTGTTTATGAATTCTTCGACTGGATAGTAACATTTCTGCACTAGTTTCACATGTAAGGACTTTTCAGTGTTTCTAAATTTATGCTGACCAATTCCTTCCTTTCACTTTGTAATAAATTTTCATACCCATATAATGTGAAGTTTGAGCATTAAGTTTTAAATAGCAGGTGGGGAGCACCAAATTATTTTGATTTCTGATATTGTAATCATATTGCAAATGATTTGCTACAAATAAATCAGGGTTACTGTGTAAAAAGATAATCAGCTCATACATGTATAGTGGGGTAACATTTAATATACTTAGATTTTTTAGGAGTGGGTGACATGATTTTCTTTGCCCAACATTGTGCATATTTCTAATGATGGTTTTCTGAAGTTTTTGTATTTGATACATATGGTTTGAGTTACCCCAAAATATAATTCCATACCTTATTACTGACTCAAAGTAGCTGTGATATACTACCTTTCTTATGCCCATACTGGTAGCATGAACAATATCCTCATTGAAAATGCTAGGCTATGTAATTTATTTGCAAGATACTGTATCTGTGATCCCCATGATAGATTTTTATCTAGTTGCATTCCTAGGAATTTCACACAGATACCTTCCTGCAAATCTGTTTCTGTGACTGACCTGAATATAATTTAATTTTATTTGCTTTCTTTTAAACTGCATTAACTGAGTCTTTTCCATGTTTAATTTTAACTTTTTTAAATCAAACCAGGTCTCTAATTTTTCTAAAGTATGTGATACAGTTTGTGGAATTTGATCAGTTCTGTTATGTTCAATGATTAAAGATGTGTCATCTGCATATAAAACTGATAGACACTCAATATTAAGTGGCACATCATTTGTGTAAAACAAAAACAGAATGGGAACTAAGACAGAACTTTGGGGTAGTCCATGTGAAACCGTTTTTCGTTTTGAAGTATTTATTCCTCTCTCTGATGTTATAAGCACTCTTCATCTTTGATTAGTTAGATAGGACGGAAACCATCTAATACTGTGTCCCTAATTCCATACTTTTGCAGTTTACAGAGTAGCAAGGAATGATTCACACTACCAAAGGCCTTTGATAAGTCACAAAAAATTCCTGTGGCATGCAGTGAGATGTCTAGCGATGAGCTAATTATATCAACAAAATTATTTTTAGTAGATACTTAATGGTTTACCTTTCATGTCGGTGTGAAAAATGTAGTCTGAGAACACCCACTAAGATGTGGTTAAGCTGTTCTCTGACATGTTCTTTACTGGGGAATTATAATGTAATCTATTTATGCAATTATCTATGCAAAAGTGTTTCTATGAAGTTTTAAAACCAGAAGAGTGGTTCTGGCAGATTTGAATTATGGCATGTGTGCCGCTGAATACCTATACAGCTGAGGCAGTACAAATGCTGCTAAAAATAAGGCAGTATCTAACTTTGAATCTTGATTTGGCATATGGTTTTAATCCATCATGAATATTCTTGCTTACTTACACTGGTAACCGAATAAACATTACATGATATATATTATAAAAGGAGAGACAAAAGAAGATAAATTTCAAAAATTAGAATTCTTTAAGCAGTGAAAAAATTAGGCATACAATTCTTTTCTGTTCATTAACACATAAAACTGGTAGCAACAGCTAATTTTCATCTTCTTATATAGTGCATTCACAAAGTTGCTGTGTACTGTACTATGAATGTGGATTATGTTGGAAATTTGAAACAAAATTCTCAGTGATTGTTTTTTTTTAAATTTGTTCTGCTGTTTTGTAACATTTAAGTGTGTGGTTCATTTGATGAAAGCTATTAAATGTGATGTGTACTGCTTTGATGTTCAATTTGTTTTTAAATTATGGTGCTTTCAACTGAGGAACATATTTTTCTTGTTGAGCACATATTTTGGAAAGGTGATAAATGAAGGAGGTATTTGCTAAAAAATTACCAGAAACAGCTGTCCCTCATTGTAATGTGGTTTATTGACTTACTGAGAAATTTGGAGAGAGTGTCTCAGTATTAGATATCAAATGAACTGGAAGATCACCTAAACTTAACGCCCATATAAAATGACAGCTGTGCAATAAATGAAAGGTGCAGATCATGAAGAGTGAATCTGTTACTGCAAATGGTTTACAAATGTCTTTATTTGAAAGGATTACCACCTTCTGTAAAGATGAGGCATGGTTCCACCCCTCTGGTCATGTTAACACACGATTATAGCCAATGGAGAATCCTCATACGGTGCTTCAAATGCTATTGCAATTACCAGAAATCTACAATATACAGATAGCATGCTATTGGACCTTTATTTTTTGAAAGAACCATGAACACTATCGTTTAAAGCTTCACAAGTTCAGCTAAAGGAAGATGAAATCAGCTACTTGTGGTTTCAATAAGAGGGCACTACTGTACACACAGCTAATAACACTATGCATCTCTTCTATAGCCCCCACAATTGCCACATTGTACTCCACAGTTTCTTTTTTGGAGAGCAGCAGAAATTGTAGTGTGTTGCAGTCACCTATGCATGCTTTGTGGCTAAAAACTGAAATAATTGCATATATGAGAAGCATGTCACAATCAGATCTGCAGAAACTGTTTTTGAATAATATTAAGTGGGTTCAAGATTGCTTAGCCACCTGTTGACATCATTTCCAATATATGACTTAACTACACAGCAGCTTTCTGAACACCCTGTATTTTTATTATCCAGAGACCCTTAGGGTACGGAGTCACTGCAGCTTCCATTTATTTAATTTAGTATGCTAGTGCAAGAGAAAACCAATTATGTGCATTGTCAAAATCCACTTACCACCAGTAGGACAGAAAGAATACAGATGGCAGTGTGAATGCTAATTGCAACATTCTCCAATCTGGTATGAGGTAAGCTAACAAAGCTGTCAGTACATATCCAAATGTGAAGAAAAACTGACATGCCACACCAGCAAAAAGCCGCCTAGATGGTCCAACCATTTCCATTGCTGCAATGTGAAAAATACTACAGTTTCTTGAAATTAATAACATTTTTATTAGTACTAAAACTGACAGTACAGAATGAATTATGAATAAAGATACAATACCAGACATACACAAAATTTAACAAATCCTATATTTCCTTCTATAAATAAAACCTCTTACTTAATGAAATAAAAACTAATTTCAACTCGACAGACAAATTGTGGATCTTATTTTAGTTTGGGTCCATTCTTATGTATGTAAAAAAAAAAAACTGTATTATTACATTCACTTAGTGTTTCTGAGTCTCTGTCATTTTTCTTTTTGTGTGTACAGGCATAAAAAGTTATATCAAAAGGAATATTGCTATCATAGCTACATTTTTCTCTTCCTTTTTCCTGTAGAGGTAGCAATATATGATTCTGACAAAGAATTAACCCTTTACTTATGCAAATAAATAAATTGTGACAAATCTCAGTACATCATTTAGAACACTTTCATTGTAATACCATTCCATTATCTTTGATTTTATATTTCGAGCCTCTAGTTGGTAATTTTATTCTGGAAGACTTCATTTATTGTTGAGGATTAGAATTAGTGGACCCTTTATGTCAGATTGGGAATTTTTGTCCGAATTCTAAACTTACATGCTGGCAGGCGACATCACCTAGTGCAGAGGAATAGTGTGCTCAAAACATTGCTGCATAGGGTTCATGCACTCTCCAACAATGAGAGTCTCAACCAATGTCTGAGATCTGTTTTCTGGAAGAATGGATACACACAGTCGCAGATTTGGAGTGCACTGTGTCCTACTCTGACTGTAGAACTAGCAAAACAAAAGAGAAACCTCAAGAGAATGCAGTCATTACCTTTCATTCCATTTTTTGGCACACTATTCGGAAAGATGGGATGAATTCATTCAAAATGGGAAATGAAGACTGTGCTCCGTCCACCAGTTAAAAACATGGGCACTGCATAGTAGTGTCGAGGATGATCTCACATTACAGAAGTCCGGTGTCTATCAGATCCTCTGCCAATAACGTATGACATAAGCAGATCAGACAGTGCACACTGGTAAGGGTTGTTGCTGACAACACCTACAGCACACAAAACTGCAGCCTCCTAACAAGTCGATAGTTGTGGAACATTGCCTAACGGAATTTCAGAATTACATGGAATGGATTACAACAATACAACAGTTCTGACACAAATATAATGTCTGGCACAGTTCATTAAAGAAATTTATTGAGATTCAAGAATGGGAATTTCTAATCAATGTTTACAGTACTAACATCCTTAGCAAGGCCTGGGAACTGCACTTAACCTGATTAAAAAGACAAAGAAGATAATGAACTGACATTGTGGGCAGGTGGAGCAACAGCAAAATCAAAAGCACAGATGTTGGCAGCACGCTCCCTGGTCATGTGAGTGACAAGTTGGGAGGGGCGGGAGGAGGCAAGGGAAGGGGGGTAAGAGAGAAAAGTGCACTGCACCAGGTCATAAGTGGTCAGTTCATCAGCGTACCTAATGATGGCAAAGCGGTTGCTTGCCATAAAATTGTACCTGTTGGACACAGGCATCTGAATGTTCAACTGTAAACTATTTTGTCAGTGTTTGAAATATGTAAAAATCTTGCACACTTATGTTTAAAAGACCAAGTAATCTTCATAGATTTAAGGGTTTATCAAAATCCATTGAGGGTTTGCTATTCACTGACCACTCCTCAACCTTTTTGAATTTTATTTCTTACTTTATATTATAAAATTTGCATGCTGTTGACCTCTCTTTCATACTGCTCATAAATAATGAGTTCTCATGCTGAAATACAAACAATGGAAGGAGGAAACCATTCAATTCATTATAAAAATATTGAGGGATCAACATTTGCATAAGCAAGATTTTATGTGATTATTGAACAATATGATGAGTTGCTACTCATATTTCTTCCGTTATTCATATTCCACTCAGGCCTGTCCATCATAATATTGAATTCTATTTGTAGTTAATTCATGAATCTTCAGAGAACATTTTTCCCAAAAACTAGGGCACACTTAGTTTTCAGAGACAGAAAAATAATTGTAGTCTATTCTTATGAATGGTACATACCAATAACATAGCCAATTAAGAAAACTCCTGAAGCAGTCATGCCAACAACCAGTCTGAATATCATGAAGAAAATATACTGTGGTGAAACAGATACCAGTATTCCACCAAGAATCTGTAGCACCAAAGCAATAACAAATATCGGTTTTCGTCCATATCTGAAACAAAAAATTCAATTAAATGGCATTAATATCACTATCCTTCATGAAATTACATCTACATTCATTAGCGAGATGTTTCTTACCTATCAGAAAGAAAACCAAATCCAAATGAGCCTATCATGTCACCAAGCATAAACATTGAGTCTGCTGTGGCACGTAGCCAGGCACTGTCACATACTAAGTCCCACTGAAAAGCAAGAAAACATTTATGTCAGATACCATCCTTCATAGTTACACCACAGGACCTTAACAAAATTCAGTTGTCTATTGAGCAAAAAATATCAAAGGCAATTACAGACATTATGTCTGAAGTTATTTTGCACTAATCTGAACTTAGTTATAAAGTTCTTTGACAGAAATTTTTGTCCATTTAGAAACACTTCTTATTTAAGAAAAATGTGATCAACTCTTGTTTTTATAGGGACTTTTCATGTTATTTGAACAAGAACTGATTGGAATATGAGAAACAACATCAAACAACACCTCACATTATATGTAAATGACAACTATTCATTCAATGACTGTTCTGCAGATGTAAAATATAGTGAAGATAATTGAAAATTATGAGCGATGGAAAATCTGAGATGATTTGATCCAGACAGCTGCTGCGAATTCTGAACTGTACTTGACCCAACCACACAGGGAAAAAAAACAAACACACACACAATAATGGAATTAATTCAATGAGAAATGTGTTGCAGGTGAAATGATAATGGCCTAACATAACGTTGGCAAGAAATCAAATCCAAGCCCTAATTTCTTGTATTTAACATACTCTTTAAAGGAAATATGGAACATTAATGTTTAATGTCTCATCAATGAGGAGATCATCAGAGACAGAGTACTTATTGAAGCTGAATAAGGATGGGGCATGAACTCAGCTGCATCTTTTTCAAAGAAATCATCCCAGAATTTTCCTTAATTGATTATAAGAAACCATCTGTATGGCCATTAGCTCTGCTCCTCTGAAATGTGAGTCCAGTGCCTTGAGCACTGTGCCATCCCACTAGCCTCTATCTTCCAAGTCAGGTACGCAAATTATCTAGAACTGTTTATCAGAGACAGCATGAGAGTCAACAGCTTCAGTTAAAAATGTCAAATTATAATGAAGCCATGTCTGTGGTTCCTGGAATCCTTTTTTTCCAAAATAGTAGAAATAGTAAATTTAATTTGTTTTCCTCTCTTGCATCTTGCAAATACTTGTCTTTGTTGGATGGAAAAATAAAAAATTCACAACATTTCAAATAAAATATGGGTGCTACATGGAAATGATCATATCTTCTCATGCTTACTGATGAAATTCTTCAGTATGTGCTGAAATGCTTTCTTTGACTTTGGAAAATATACTATCTGTGTGGTGCATCAACTGAATGATCATCATTCTTCTATTCTGGTAATCAACAGTTTCAGTTGATTTGATGTGTAAGCCATCTTTTTTCCAGCAATGGCCAATATTCTGTTGCAATAATTTGGTTATTTCTGCTTGAGAGTTGTCCTTTCCCTTTCTTCACAGTTTACCTTCCCTTCTTCAGTGAACTGTGTGTTATTGTAGTTATACTTTCATTTAAACTTGGAATGGTAGACTTGGAGGATTAAAAGTTGTGCTTTGCTTCAAAGTGCTGATATTCAACAACTTTTTACAGTATATCACTTGTTATTTTGAAGAATGAACCAAATAATATTCTTACCAGATCGACGACCACCACCACCATCATAATAGAATTTTCATTGTTGGGAGCTCACAATATGGTTTGTGATACTTTACTGAATCATAGTTTCACCTGTCTTTTGTCTGCCTGCTTAGCTGGGTGGTAACATGCTCGTTCTCATGCAAGTGGGCCCGGATTTGATTCCCAGCCGGGTTGGAGATTTTCTCCGCTTGGGGACTGCGTGTTGTCATCATCATCATCATCATTTTATCCTCATCACCAGTGTGCAAGTCATCCAATGTGGCATCAAATGAAATAAGACCTGAACTTGGCAGCTAAACTTCCCCAAATTGGGGCCTCCTAGCCATTTATTCCATGTGCTCATTTCCATTTTATCTGTCTTTTTGTGACCACATGCATTAGCTAATTCTGACTGTTTCCTGCAGTAAGACGGATTGCATATTTATTATTTTAAAATATTAATCACTACCCTCTCATTTCATAATGGTACATTCTATACCTCTCTAACTTTCATTTCCATTTCATACTACAACATTCCAGCATTAAATGACTTAAATCTTGCCTTAAAAAACCCTCATATTTTTTTCAGCTGCTTCATTTATTGTCTGTCTCTGTTCCACATTATCTTACTAGTGAAATAACCAATGAATGAATGTTTAAATTATATTGTGTCATGAAAATAATTACACCAGTCTAGTCAAGATGGACAGCAATAATGTTTGACAGATAGTTAAACTTCTTTAAGAACAGTGGTGTTTTTAATTTGCACAACACAAACTAAAATAACATGAAGCTTCAATTTTCGTGCAGGATCATTTCCAATTTATAGCACCTTGTACTTTCTCAATCAGAGACTGACAAATGCAGAATATCTGCAAGACCAAGAAAATGTACAGACATTAACAGAGAGTCAAACTACTGGCTGCAGGACTGCTTTGAAGTATCAATTACTTTTAATGTGTCTGTGATGAAAAATGATAGTACTTGAGATTGATACAAAATAGTACTCCATACTATAGCACCAGGCTGTCAAGTTATGTATGATGTGAGACAAAAAACTGTTTATCTACTTGCTACCTCCATACATGGACCTGCTGATCACCATCCAAAAGTCAAAGGGGTGCTCCTCATTAACCATGATGCTCTACCACTCTGCATGGCTTTGTGGCCATAAAGCATGGAGCTAGTCATGATAAATCTGCTTACAGTACTAAAACTTGCAGCATAGTGCATGGAGGGTATTAATGTTCATTGAATGGCAGTGCTTGGGTCAAACAGTGTTGAGGTCCTCCCTTTGAACATTACATAATGGTTTTCAAGTCCCTACATTTGTTACTGTATGTGTATGCCTTTCTCTGTTCATCACTACATACTGTGGTAATGTATAGGGTGCCTCACGCAAGACACCCAAGAGGGTACAGCGGGTCACGTGGGCATTTGGCAGTTGAAGCCACTGTGTACACAGTTTGTCACTATGCATAGTTCTCGTTTAAGTTTTTTTGTCAAGGTTAACTGCTTAAAATATTGTTACTAGATGTCATTATTGCAACTGCACTGGGTCTGGGGCTTCCCTGCACATACGTCACTTGGCCCAGTCAGACATCAACAACCCACACACATTTTCTATATTGTGCAACTGAGTGTTTTGGTGGTTTGTTTTCAGTTTCCTGTCAAGTTTCCATTTGGTATGGTATACACAAAGGATCAATGAGTGTTTTTTGTGTTGAACTATGCAAAAACAGAATTATATGTGGAATGTCAGCTTGAATTCATACAAAAATTTCCTAGTGTGCATGTTCCCAATGATTCGATGATATGCATATTAGTGAAGAAATTTCAAGAGACTGGATCTGTATTACATAAATGAAGGCCTAGAGACCCTAGTGTTTTATCTGAAAATAAATTAGACAACATTGTGTGTGTGTGGGGGGGGGGGGGCCTTAGAAAGAAGGCCAAGAAAATCTCTGCACTGTTTGACACTTCAGACTGGTGTGTCAAGAGCATCTGCTCACAGAGCTGTGCACAAACTGAAATTGAAACCATACAAAATAATGGTAGTGCATCAACCAAAGAACTCAGATACTGCTGCTCAACATTGTTATTGCAACTGGCCGTTACAGTCTGTGCACGATGGGGAAGTTGATCATGAGATGCTTTTTTTCTGATTAAGAATGGCTGCATTTGTCATGGTATGTAAATTCTCAGAACAATAAATGTTGGAACTCCAAAAATCCTCACAAATTACATCAAAAACTTCTGAATGATGTGAAAACAGGAGTGTGGTGTGCAATTAATGCAAGACAAATTATTGAACACATATTCTGACAGGTATGTGAACAATATACTGCATCTTTTTTTTTTTTTTGAGAACTAACATCAAACAAAAAGATGTGCGGTTATTTCATGAAGGACAAGGCAAGACCACACATTACCAATGCTTCTGTGACAGGAATAGGAATTGTTTTTGATGATAAGGTAGTTGACTGGCTGCCTCACATTCTACAGATCTAAATCCTCACTCTCTAAATCCGTGTGGTTTTTATCTTTTGGGAATGTTAAAAGACAAGGTGGATGAAACAATCCCCATCCACTTGAAGAGTTGGAAGGCAGGGTTTGGCTAGTCATTTCCCAGATTTTGGCAACCGAAATTCGTTGAGTGTTTGCTAATGTGTTCAGGAGACGTCAGACTGCTCTTGCTACAGAGGGACATCATTCTGAGCACCTGCTGTAAACAAACATAAGCTTAAGTTAATCAGGTGGAAACGTTGTTTACACTTAACTCAGTAGAAGTGCATGTGCAGCTGTCTACCGGCAGATTTCGGTCCGAGAGTCAGGCGGTCAGCAAGTGCGGTAGCAGCAGCCAGTGGCTGTGCCATGTGACTTGCAGACCCCTCCCAGGCATCTTTCATGAGACACCCTGTATGTGTAACTGGTGTGACAATCTAGTCCGAGTCCAACATCTTGGAACCGTATCAGGTGATTATTTTAAACATGTCTAATTGATTTAATTCCTTATTAACCTTCTGAAGCATAATGCACTTTGTATTTTCATTAGCAATACAGTAATGGGTATTGCAACAGCAATCTTAAATTTATAACAACCAGCAAGTCCAGCAATAAGCTATTTTGCTTTGAAAAGCACATGTGCACCTGGTTGGTTACACAGAATCATGTCAAGTCTGCTAATGTGGAATTTACTCCCATGTATGAAACATTCCAATTGAACCATCTGATACACTACTACTTTATTCTACTAAGTCAACTGTACATAACTGTGTTCAGAATTCAGTGGGACTATTTATCATTCTGGCTTTCTATTTTAAAAAAAATTAATTCCATAGGGTGTATCTAATATCAATTTATCTATCATTTTCTTCAAATTTTCGTATTTTTATCAGTTATCAGCAAATAATGACTACAAACATTTGATAGAATCCTTACTGTTGACAATTCCTTCACAGTTCAATGGTTGGAGGACTTTTTGGGTCTGCTGAATAATGTTCCACAATTATTCCACTATGGCTGAGATTAAAACAAGATAAATTTATCAAAATACACTCCTGAATTTCAATGCCAAAGTTATCAAAGGCTTGCCAACAATTTGTGACTTATCTAAACCATTACCTATTGCCGAAAATTGGCAACAACCTACAATGGCTTTGTGAACAGAGGAAACTGTTGACTGACACTGATAGCGGATTATGAATTCAGAAATGTACTTATGAAGTGTGAAGTCTGAGCAGAAACGAACGTGCTTCAAAAAAAAAAAAAAAAAAGAAGAAGAAGAAGAAGAAGAAGAAGAGAGAGAGAGAGATAATGAGAAGTTGGAAAATCAATGAAAACATGTCAATACAACAGTGACAAACAGGAGTTTTTTGCAACTGTTTGATGACACAACGAAAATGAAAATGAGACCAAGAACAAATGTGCCAGTGTAGCTGACATGTGATACAGTTTTACACTGAATGAAAAACAGTTTTTAAGTGTTTTGTTTATACCTGTCCAATATAAAGTTTAGCTTATATGAACACTAGTCTTCCAAGAAAATGAAGCTTTCAATTCTATACTGAAATTATACATAAAGCTTTACTGCTCAGTGCTCAATATTTGTTTTCACAGCACTTCAAAACAAATTATTACCATTAGACAAGTTATGAAATTATAAAATTTCTTCATTTGTGGAATATTAAATACTCAATTGTCTTTTTTTAAAAAAAATAAAAGAATTGAATATTTGAACTGAATAGTGAGTCTTGAAAGTGAAAGTTTTCAGCTCATATAATTGTTTTTTGAATGTTATATAATGATTTTGAAAGTAAAATTTTTCAGTTGATATAATTTTTTTTGAATGTTATATTCTTTTAGACATTGTATGCACAAATTATCCTGTGATTGCAAACAGCATTAAACCCCATAAAATATTTAGGCAAATATAGTGACTGCATGTGATGAAGAACAAGAAAAGGACATTGTGCATACATGTCTAAAAGTGAGAGACTTTGCTCCTCGATCACCTCCACAATCGTGCTGCTCTTGTAAATGCTGTGGTCGTAGACCCAGGAATCGCATCTCACACTGCGGTTGGCAGGAATATTTGAGCTGAAATATTCCGCACTGAAGTTGGCATCAAGCCTCCTGCATGAGGACCACGCTTGTTGCTCACTGTCCCAAGGGTAGCTCATGTTTATTACGCCTTGAGGTAACTGATATGTAGCTGTTTCATTTTCAAAAGGCAACTGACATCTGAATAGAAACAACAACCCTTTATGTACAAATGCTTATCAAAGCTATGGAAAATATTTGATGTTTATAATTAGCACATATGGCTAATTGGTGATGGAGTTATAAGATGTAATCTGTAGGTCTGAAGAAGCCAATCTGTTGATGACAAACAGGTTTAAAATTTAAATTGCTAACATACTTAATTGTTGCATTATCAGTTGCCTCTCACAGTATGCTAGAAAATATTCCTGTTAACTGAAGACATATATATTCCAGTAACAAAACACAAGAAGTGTGGAGGCCTCTGAAAACATCTGTATTGTGTACTTATTTTGTATGTCTTATTTTTATGTGTAAAGCATCACATCTGAAGACCAAAATCAATCCTTATTTAACTATGGTTAGATCATTCCTGCGATACTGAGAAGCTATATGTTATATTGGTATGAATTAGCCTTGAAAAAAAAATTACACATACTTAAAACAAAGAGATGTTAAAATAATGTATTTAGACAAGCATGGGATGAAGAAAAACAAAACATAACATTCAGGCATAGTGTTGTCCTCAGCACTTACAACACAAATTTTTATTATACATGTCCACCTGTATGCAATACAAGTTAAATTTGACTGAAAAATGAAATATAACTTAGAAACAGACTTTGAATGTTGTCCTTTGCCTGACATTCTGAAAGCATTGTACAGAGTTCTAAGAAAGCAGTGGGAATAAGGTGAAGTATTTTGCTTAAAAGAACAGGAAGCTGGACACCAGAAACTTTTGCCTCAGATCTGAAATAGTTTCCATGTACTACATATTAAATTATAAAGTGAATAAATGTGAACAACACTGAAACCACAGCAATTTATAGAAAACATACTGAATCTCAGAATTAATGACTTAACTTCAATTTAGATTAATAAGGGACACTTTATGTATATAAGCAACACTGCTGCAGAGAAAAAGTCACATGCAGAGAAGAGAATCAAATTAAGTCACTCATATAAATTTCTATTACAATGGTGTATTCTTGTAACAGTTTTGAAGTAATTTCTCTGAAAGCACACACAAAGCATTTATTATGGTATGTTTAGAAATGTTATGAAGACACCTGCTATCAAATGCCATTGCATGCACAATTAAAAGACGAATATGTTACCCCCACACAAAGCAGCTTGGCAACAATTGGTTTGGACATTTGTGAAGCAGAATAACTCAGAAGACCGCAGTAATCAACAGTGCCAATGCAACACAACACACATCACAATGAGCAACATAATTAAACAAAATGCATCTTTCTTTACCAATTTTCACTGTGAGTTAGCTGAGTGTAACCAGTAGTACATAAAAATATCAAAATTCCTGTCTTCTATAAACAGAAACAAGCCTGATGTTTTCCTGGATTAAGGGCATAAGATAATTCATTCCTTTGTAAATATTAGTGGGTGCTGTTGTACAATTAAGAAATCACACACTATTAAAAATAACAGAACAAACATATTAAATAAAAACCTTTAAAGAAAAATCACATATAACAGCCTGCAAACACAAAACCCTAAATTATTCATAGTAGGGTAGAAATCCAGTGGAATGCTGCAAGGCTGAATAAAAATCAAATACCACATATGTTCAACATGAAGCATGCACTTCCAGTTAAATAATTACTGCCATACAGTAAATATCAACTGTTTCAGGCACTGGAAAGGTAATGCAGGTAACTTCTTGTGATATGTTTTCCCAGATAGTAGTTCTGAAAATGTGGAAGTATATACATGCATATACAGTGCTTTGCTCCATATTAATAATCAGAAATTCTCACAGAGAAAAATTCTGTTCTACAAATGATTTTTCTGGAAATAAAACAAAAAAGTAATGCAGAACATTGAACTGCTTTGTGTTAAATAAATCACCTTTAATATTATTCTGATAGTTTTTATTCCTTGCTCTCTTTCAAAAATTAAGAAACTATTAACAAAAGAACAAATAAATGTAATACTATCTGATGAGCTGCAGCAAAGTCATGCATTGTTTCTAATTTTAATAATGATTGAATAAGCAGCTGAAATACAACTTTTCCTTACAACAGGGAGTATTCAATTCAATTTTAGAATTTTTATATTTATTCAGTTCAAGGAGCAGCAAACATCCTAAAACAGTTCACACACATATTCATACATGTTTGTGTCAAAAATTGATAGTGAAGCTTTTTTCACAAATTGACAGACCATTGTAGTGTATGATGACATGTCTTTCATACAGAAACCTTAATTTGACTAAGTCGCATTTAGTTAGCTGCCCAGGTTATTTAAAACAGAAATATGAAGTTGTACATTACCAGCCCAAGAGTATGGAATATTTTGTTCAATAATGTGAGCCATATCATGGCCAATAGTTTGTTGATGTGATTAGTAATTTTGCTGAGTACATCTACTTAAACTCTTGATAGTACAAATTTCTATTTGAAACTGTTGTATTGCACACATGTACACACAGTCCCAGCAAACAGAAATCTTTTAAAGCTCGAGCTCAAAATGATGTGACAATATCTAACAGTTCCCTTTTCTGTGTTTTTTTTATTTATTTTATTTTTAATGTTCCAATACAGTCAATATACTTTTATTTTTCTACATGTGTGTATCAGATTTTCTGGTTCTTTGATTTGTAAATTTGAAATCACTAGTAGTATTAACAAAATCACACAGTGTTCATAGCAGTACTATAATACGGAAAATAAAACGTGTGAATTAAACTTATAATGAAAAATTACTGTGATATTCAACATCATCCCTATTAACAATGACTAAGATGGAGGACTTAGAGGCAGTTTGTACATCAGTCATAGTGAACAAAAGAATATATTAAAAACAAAGATTACAAGACTTACCAAGCGGGAAAGCGCCGGCAGACAGGCACAATGAACAAAACACACAAACACCATTGTGCCTGTCTGCCGGCGCTTTCCCGCTTGGTAAGTCTTGGAATCTTTGTTTTTAATATATTTTTCCCATGTGGAAGTTTCTTTCTATTTTATTTACATGAACAAAAGAGTAAATATATTTATTCATTCAGTTTCTGTCAGTGCAGCTTCCAACAAAAGTGGATATGAGAAATGAAATTTCTCAATGTAAAGCTTAAAAGCAAAATGGACCAACCAATGAAATGTAGCTTTCGCAAGAGTAAAACAAGTGTTGAGTAAAAACAATTAAAAAGAAGTCATGGTTAGTTAAGACAAGCGAGATATATCAATGATTAAATGAAATAAAATTTGGAAGCAAGAGAGAGGAGCAGTGCATCCTGATTTTCTGAGAATCTAGAAAAGCAACAACTGAAGAGCTGAATCAACATGGGAGGAATAGCTATATCTCCAGATATTATGATTAGTTCTGACGTCGTATTGATGGCATGTTTACTTGCACCAGTAACACTGCTAACTTGCAATTAATGTTACTTATTGCTTCTGCTATAATATTTATAAAAATATGGAGAGTATGTCTCTGAAATTTTTCAGTTTAAACTTGAAAATTGAAGAGTAGTAACTGGAGGCAACAGTTTTCTACAAAAATGCATTAAAATGTAAATTTCAGCGTATTACACGTTTTTCTTCACAGTAACTAAATGGACAGATTACCACTGTCAATTATTTTACCCAGACTTAGTTACCTAAATGATGAATTCTTATTCACATACTTTTAATTGAATGAAAAATCCCATAATCCCATAATCAAGTTTGAATTTAACACTAAATATTTCTTTTACAGTTCTCTTTTATGTTACAATGATGCTCTCTTACTATACTGAATAATCCAGATGACTGAAGAATAAGAAAATAAAGTATGCAAAACATTTAAGCCTTGATGGATCTGTCAGCAAGAGGAAAGAATTTTTTGTGGCCCAAGCAGAATTTAGTATGTTAAGGTTTGAAAAAAAGCTGGGATGGTAACAGAGACACACTTCATGAGGTGAATCTGACTTTTGTGACAGACTAAAATAAGCAGACTCAGGATCACAATGAGAAGTGACACAAAATGTGTACCATGACACACACACACACACACACAATAACCATAACCATATATTTCCACACGTGCTTTAGATTTGTAATTGTTATTGGATTTTTAATCTAATATTACCCGTACATTGTCCACATTTGCTTTACATTTGCATTATGGAACTACAATTACAATATATAACAATATATAATGTTTTCATATTTATTACATACGAGGCTCAACATCACTATTTCTTTTTTGTCTGATTTTAGTTACAACCAGAGTGGTTACTTGTATTGATGTTGCTACTGCTCATCATAAGCTACATTGCCTAATTCACCACACACTGCAAACTGTATTTAAACTATCATTATGACTTTCTGACAGTTTTTTTTGGGGTTAAAACTGGACTTCTTTTGAGATTGGTACTCCATATTTTATGAATAAATTATACGTATTATTTTTCTGTGTACATTTGAGAATTACACTCTGTCCTTTGGGGAAATGAAATATGACTGACAGTCATGAGATTATAAGTTGGAGATCAGCATTTTTAACAAGAATAAAAATACTACTTTCTGTTGTGAAAACACAGGACTTTCACTGTTTACAACAGTGCACAATGTTATCATTGTAAAATCAACAGTGACACAGACAAGTTTCCCCAAAGCTTATTACTATGTCAGTGACCAGAAATATCGTTAATAAACTGCTGTAAATATACTTGCAAAAATCAGAAACATCACTGAATCTCCTACACCAAAGATGTTCTCTGTGAAAATTTGGAATACATTTTAGCAGGAACACCATTATATAACCTGAGTGTTAAGAAATAAAATTATAAAGCTCATCAGAACCAAAAACCTGAAACATAAAAGCAGAAAAAGGTAAAGAAATGAAGAACTGAATTTTTTAAAAAATTTTGAAAGTTAAAAAAATATTAAAAACAGGCTCCAACAAAATTTTGCAGTGGGTGTTTGCTACAGTCAGCTTAATTCATAGAAAAAAAATTATTAATCACGTCAGCTCATACTACATTTAAAATTAATGAAATATTGATTACAGCACCTCAATGATTGTATACACTGATATTTTTCTCAATAAATGCCATTTCAACTACTCCTGTGAGCAGTTTTTGGATATATTACTACACTGCACAGTTTTTCTGTGTTATTCCATAAAAACTCAACATGCTTTGGCTCTGGAACTTTTATAGGGCCTTATCTACATACAAAAATATCTTAGGTACTCAATTTTATTCAATACTACTGGGATAACCATCCATTACAATAAAAATGCACATTACTGCCAAAGCAACTGTGATGAATAATATTGTGAATGAACATTTGTCACCTATAAGGTTTGGATGGATGCTGATCGCACTCATTTTTAATTTAAGGGTTCTCAAAGATGTCTTAAATAATTGCCCCTTGACAACAATAAATGAACTGAGCTATGTGTGTCAATCCAGAAACATGTGATATTCCTGGTATTTCAGTATGAAAACTACTTCCTATGACAATAACAGTCAGTATGGGTATCTATCCTTGAGTACAGCGATTGCAACTCTGTTACATACATACAGCACACAGTATGCAAATTGTATAGGACAGCACAGCAAAAGCATATGAAAGACACTAGATATCCCAGATCATTTGGAGGGTGAAGGATGATGGCTCCAATACTGTCACTGAAGACCATCGTTTATCTCCAGAGAGTATGTGCCAATCAAGTGATGGTGTTGTACAATGACACTCTTCACAGCTTCATACACAGCCGCTGATATACTGCACTGCAGTGAGAGATCATCACAACATGTAGTGAAGTTGTGTGTGCCATAGGTGGACAGACAACACAAAGCAAGTAACTTTCTACCCATAAGTCGAGCTATTCCAATTTGAGCTGAATATATGACAAAACGTTATATGTCAAGGTCGAATGTAGCAGGAAGACATGTAAGAAGAGTAGAATGGAGATGGACTTCACAAAAACATTCTGTAATTGGTTACTTCATCATCAGATGCTAAAAAATTAAAAACATGTAGAAATCAGACAGAGCAAGCAGATGAATTAATTAACCAAGGACTTTGGGAAACAGCATTATAAAATGCAAGAATGTGAAGTTGGCAGTTAAAACTTGTAATAAATATCACAGACACTTTTCATATGAACATTTCAAGAGATTACATAATGTCAACTAGAAAGAAGACAATAATTATTGTTATAGAACAAAGAGGGGCAGAAAACACAAAGAAAACACTAAAATGCCATTTTTCCATGCCAAAGAAATATTTCACATGATGAATGCAATAACTGATACTTGACAGGTCAGAACTGAGTGGTGGAAGAATAGATGTAATTTTATGAGTGAATAAATAATTTACAAAGTCATAAATAATTTACAAAGTCAAGAAGTTAATGTAACCAGAGAATAAAGCAGGTGAGAGGGGGATCACTTACTCAACATGTCCACTGCCAGGAAACAGATAGCACGCATAAATGTCTAAAAGGTAATGACAGTAGACACACTGGAAGAATAAGCTGGAGCATTATATGATTATTTTATGGTTTCTGTGTAAAATGAAAATATAGAGTGCATCCAGTTATTCAAGGCATTGTCAAAACTATCAAATGTGAATTCTGAGGAAAATATCTTTGGGATATATACTCTAGAAGTTGAGAATGTATTTTTCCAACATTGCTGATAAAATTGGTACAGCATGGCAAATGAGGGATTTATCTAACAATATTCAAGTTTGTTTCTGGTTGATCAACTTATCCACTGCTGCTAAAAAGAAAAGAGATCTTTACACATCAGAAGACACTGATGGTCTACTGCCTGAGAATAATGTTTGAGGAAAAATGATTTCAAAAAGTAATTTGAGCAATGTAAAAAGCCTTGGTGAAGGAAGACAGAAAAATAATGCCTACAATGACCAATAGGAACTTATTTGTTAGTTTAAATGTGTATTTTTACTAGAATCTGCTTGGCTCAGCAGAAACATGAGTGATTTTTTAACAGCTTCTGTTGTCAGTGTAACTGATAAAAAGTTCTTTAGTTCCCAGAATAGAGGAAATGCATCAACTGTCCAGTTACCTATTGTTCCCTTAGAACATGCCCATAAAATGTTCATACATATTATATAGAATATATAACACACTTAAGTAACAGAGTGTGATTTTTAAAGAATGTGTGTATCATAATTATTGTTTTTATGCATTTGCTGGTCAGCTGTAGGAATGATTATGGAAGTCAGTATACTTTGCATACATGACAGTTTACACACTGTATCTGTAAAAATGTGCAAATTGGTGACAAACTAGTATTCACTGCTTGGGTTAGACCTAGGGAGGCCAAACAAAATAGTATATTTTTTCTTTCCTTTTATTTCAATTAAAAATGAGTCTAAAGTGTCTCAATAATTATTCCAAAAGAAATCACACAGCAAGATAAGAAAATGTGCTTCTGTTCATGAACTGATCACAAACTTGTGGAAGTTCTCTCGTCATGTTTACTCAAACAATACTATCAATAGAGTGAATCAGTTTGAACATTAATATTCTTTGGATTTAAAATTCAAAGAGTTGTGAAAAACTGTTGAATTGTCTCAATTACTTAGCTGCTGTTATCTTTACTATAGTTTATCTGAATTACTATACAGACATCTCTATTAGGTTATAATAATCCTACCTGTGGTCCACTTTCGCCTGAAGGAAGACACCTCCCAACTTATGGAGGGCACTCACAATTGCTGTCAGGCACAGCAAAAAGTAAATACGCCGCTGGTAGCGGCCAAATTCTCCCAAGTATGGGAAGATGTCATCAAAAGCCATTTTTCACCGACTTCTTGCTTTCCAATCTGAATCTAAAAATAAAATGGTTTTGTCAGTATATTCTTAAACAAACAAAAATTTGCACTTTTGTATAAGGGTACAGAAGTATCTACCATAATAAAAGGCATTATATGAAGTAAAAACAATCTTTTACTTTCACACCTAAGGGGTTTCTTTGTAGGATACAAGGAATATAATATTTCTGTTTGTGTCCAAGCTGACAGTAAAGGTACTTGAATCGCTGTGTAATATATTAATGAAATAATATCTCACAGTTGGAAGTTTGGAAACTTAAAGAAGTTTTACTTCACAGTATTAGATATCTTGTTACAAAATAGAAATCGTCATATCTCAAACTTTCATTATTCAAGAAAAAGAAGCACTATAAACATTTTTAATTAGATTAACTGTTTTAAATCTAGAAGCAGATAATGATGGTGTAGTGTACATTCGTATCTTTTGTAAAAAAGTGCTGTAAACTATACTCACGTGACATGGGAAGAATGGTAAACACCCTGTTGCTTTTATTGTGTTCTTAAGAAGAATACCTACACATGTACTTTCTTTAGATTTAATCACAGTTTTAGCTGAAAAAAACTATGTATAACTGTGTATGTGATAATTTGCCTAAAAATCTATGTGTAACTGTATGTAATAATTTGCTTGCAGCCTTTTTTTCATGTTGGTTCCTGTGTATTTGTGACAGATTACACAGTTTATAGTCATCACATTAATTTATGTTCTCTCATCTCATCTTCTCATAATACTGTCTTGTCCCAAATCAAATTGTACCTATGCACAGAAATGATGAAGAGGAATAAAAAAATACAAATACAATAACTGCAAGGGAGGCTAGAGAGCCTATGGCACTATAAGTTTTCTAAGGGCTTAATTTGGTACTGGAGGGATGTGTAGGCTGTAAAAGTTTTAAAGATACCGTCTTCACTACATCCAGCAGGTTCATATGGATGGAAGGTCACCCATAATCCCCCACCAACTCTCAGGGAGAAAAAACGGTATGTATAATTTGGTATTTTTCCGTCAAGAAAATTATGTAAAAGCCGGTATTATGTAGTTTTCGACATGGTTGGAAATTAAATAAAACTTTTTATGGCTACTTGGAAGTAAGAATTCGTCTCCCAAAATATTAAAAATGCCCTATACCCTCAGGTCTAGGCCCTCCCCTACAAACTATCATATGGCCGCTTTTGCACGGATACACATTGCTGTAGTTAATCAGAGATGAAGTCCACACTATTGGGTACAGTGGTGAGCTGCATCAAGGCAGTCTTCAGACTGAAGACCGCAGCAGCAACAATGACGGTGGGAAGTCGCATGCACCATCTGTCTGTGGAATGGGTTAACTTAGTTGTGTGTGGTATCGTATTTCAACAGTCTGTGTGATGTATTTTTTTGAGGTGGACGCTGGGTGGTGGTTGTTCTGGTCTTCAGTCCTCAGACTGGTTTGCTGCAGTGCTCAATGCTACTCTATCCTGTGCAAGTTTCTTCATCTCCCAGTACTTAGTGCAATCTACATCCTTCTGAATCTGCTTAGTGTATTCATCTCTTTGTCTCCCTCTATGATTTTTACCCTCCACACTGCCCTCCAATGGTAAATTTATGATCCCTTGATGCCTCAGAACGTGTCCTACCAACCAGTCCATTCTTCTTGTCAAGATGTGCCACTAACTCCTCTTCCCCCCAATTCTATTAGTACCTCCTCATTCCCCCCATGAACCATGGACCTTGCCGTCGGTGGGGAGGCTTGCGTGACTCAACGATACAGATAGCTGTACCGTAGATGCAACCACAATGGAGGGGTATCTATTGAGAGGCCAGACAAATGTGTGGTTCCTGAAGAGGGACAGCAGCCTTTTCAGTACTTACAGGGGCAGAAGTCTGGATGATTAACTGATCTGGCCTTGTAACACTAAACAAAATGGCCTTTCTGTTCTGATGCTGTGAACAGCTGAAAGCAAGGGGAAGCTACAGCCGTAATATTTCCCAAGGGCATGATGATGGCGTCCTCTTGGGTAAAATATTCCAGAGGTAAAATAGTCCCCCATTCGGATCTCCAGGTGGGGACTACTCAAGAGGACGTCACTATCAGGAGAAATAAAACTGGCATTCTACGGATCGCAGCATGGAATGTCAGATCCCTTAATCGGGCAGGTAGGTTAGAAAAGTTGAAAAAGGGAAATGGATAGGGTGAAGTTAGATATAGTGTGAATTAGTAAAGTTTGGTGGCAGGAGAAACAAGACTCTTGCTCAGGTGAATAAAGGGATATAAATACAAAAGCAAATAGGGGTAATGCAGGTGTAGGTTTAATAATGAATAAAAAAATAGGAGTATGGGTAAGCTACTACAAACAGCATAGTGAACGCATTATTGTGGCCAAGATAGACACAAAGCCCACACCTACTACAGTAGTACAAGTTTATATGCCAACTAGCTCTGCAGATGACGAAGAAATTGATGAAATGTATGATGAGATAAAAGAAATTATTCAGGTAGTGAAGGGAGATAAGGAAACATAGTAGGTGAATATGGATTGGGGCTAAGAAATGAAAGAGGAAGCCGACTGGTAGAATTTTGTGCAGAGCACAACTTAATCATAGCTAACACTTGATTCAAGAATCATGCAAGAAGGTTGTATACATAGAAGAACCCTGGAGATACTAAAAAGTATCAGATAGATTATATAATGGTAAGACATAGATTTAGGAAGCAGGTTATAAATTGTAAGACATTTCCAGGGGCAGATGTGGACTCTGACCACAATCTATTCCCTATGAACTGTACATTAAAACTGAAGAAACTGCAAAAATGTGGGAAATTAAGGAGATGGGTCCTGGATAAACTGAAAGAATCAGAGATTGTACAGAGTTTCAGGGAGAGCATAAGGGAATAATTGACAGGAATGGGGGAAAGAAATACAGTAGAAGAAGAATGGGTAGCTTTCAGGGATGAAATAGTGAAGGCAGCAGAGGATTAAATAGGTAAAAAGATGAGGGCTAGTAGAAACCCTTGGGCAACAGAAGAAATATTGAATTTAATTGATGAAAGGAGAAAATATAAAAATGCAGTAAATGAAGCAGGCAAAAGGGAATACAAACGTCTCAAAAATGAGATCGACAGAAAGTGCAAAATTGCTAAGCAGGGATGGCTAGAGGACAAATGTAAGGATGTAGAGGCTTATCTCACTAGGGGTATGATAGATACTGCCTACAGGAAAATTAAAGAGACCTTTGGAGAAAAGAGAACCACTTGTATGAACATCAAGAGCTCAGATGGAAACCCAGTTCTAAGCAAAGAAGGGAAAGCAGAAAAGTGGAAGGAGTATACAGAGGGTCTATACAAGGGCGATGTACTTGAGGACAATATTATGGAAATGAAAGAGGATGTAGATGAAGATGAAATGGGAGATACGATACTGCATGAAGAGTTTGACAGAGCATTGAAAGACCTGAGTCAAAACAAGGCACCCAGAGTAGACAACATTCCATTGGAACTACTGACAGCCTTGGGAGAGCCAGTCCTTACAAAACTCTACCATCTGGTGAGCAAGATGAAATACCCTCAGACTTCAAGAAGAATATAATAATTCCAATCCCAAAGAAAGCAGGTGTTGACAGATGTGAAAATTACTGAACTATCTTTTTTAACAAGTCATAGCTGCAAAATACTAACGCGAATTCTTTACAGACGAATGGAAAAACTGATAGAAGCCGACCTCGGGGAAGATCAGTTTGGATTCCGTAGAAAAGTTGGAACACTTGAGGCAATACTAACCCTATGAGTTATCTTAGAAGTAAGATTAAGGAAAGGAAAACCTATGTTTCTAGCACTCTAAGACTTAGAGAAAGCTTTAGACAATGTTGACTGGAATACTCTCTTTCAAATTCTAAAGGTGGCAGGGGTAAAATATAGGGAGCGAAAGGCTATTTACAATTTGTACAGAAAGCAGATGGCAATTATAAGAGTCAAGGGACATGAAAGGAAAGCAGTGGTTGGGAAGAGAGAGAGAAACATTTGTATCCTAGCCCCAATGTTATTCAATCTTTATATTCAGCAAGCAATAAAGGAAGCAAAAGGAAAGTTCAGAGTAGGTATTAAAATCCATGAAGAAGAAATAAATACTTTGAGGTTTGCCGATGACATTGTAATTCTGTCAGAGACAGCAAAGAACTTGGAAGAGCAGTGGAAAGGAATGGACAGTGTCTTGAAAGGAGGGTATAAGATCAACATCAACAAAAGCAGAATGAGGATAATGGAATGTAGTCGATACTTAAATCTGTACTCAATGGTGACAAATTTCTCTTATTCAGAAACGCTTTCCTTGCCATTGCCAGTCTACATTTTATATCCTCTCTACTTCAATTATCATCAGTTATTTTGCTCCCCAAATAGCAAAACTCCTTTACTACTCTAAGTGTCTCATTTCCTAATCTAATTCCCTCAGCATCGCCCAACTTAATTTGACTACATTCCAATATCCTAATTTTGCTCTTGTTGATGTTCATCTTATATCCTCTTTTCAAGACACTGTCTTGTCCAAGTCCTTTGCTGTCTCTGACAATTACAATGTCATCAGTGAACCTCAAAGTTTTTATTTCTTCTCCATGGATTTTAATACCTACTACAAATTTTTCTTTTGTTTCTTTACTCCTTGCTCAATATAGATTAAATAACATTGGGGAGAGCCTACAACTCTGTCTCACTCCCTTCCCAACCACTGCTTCCCTTTCATGTCCCTCTACGCTTACAACTGCCATCTACTTTCTGTACAAATTGTAAATACCCTATCGCTCACTGTATTTTACCCCTGCCACCTTTAGAATTTGAAAGAGAGTATTCCTGTCAACATTGTCAAAAGCTTTCTCTAAGTCTACAAATGCTAGAAATGTAGGTTTGCCCATCCTTAATCTAGCTTCTAAGACAAGTCGTAGGGTCAGTATTACCTCAAGTGTTCCAACATTTCTATGGAATCCAAACTGATGTTGTCTACTCCTGAGGTCTTGTTTCATCTCATGTCTTTCAGTGCTCTGTCAAACTCTTCACGCATTATCGTATCTCTTATTTCATCTTCATCTACATCCTCTTCCATTTCCATTTTTGAGATGTTTGTATTCCTTGTTGCCTGCTTCATTTAGAGCATTTTTATATTTTCTCCTTTCATCAATTAAAGTCAATATTTCTTCTGTTACCCAATGATTTCTAATAGCCCTCATCGTTTTACCTACTTGATCCTCATCTCTCAGAGCCACCCATTCTTCTTCTACTGTATTTCTTTCCCCTATTCCTGTCAATTGTTATCTTATGCTCTCCCTGAAACTCTGTGCATCCTCTGGTTTAGTCAGTTTACCAAGGTCCCATCTCTTAAATTACCACCTTTTTGCAGTTTCTTCAGTTTTAATCTGCAGTTTGTGACCATTAAATTGTGATCAGAGTTACCATCTGCCCCTGGAAATGTCTTACAATTTAAATCCTGGTTCCTAAATCTGTCTTACCATTATATAATCTATCCGATACGTTCTAGTATCTCCACGATTCTTCCATGTATACAACTTTCTTTTATGATTCCTGAACCAAGTGTTAGCTATATTTAAGTTATACTCTGTGCTAAATTTTACCTGTCGGCTTCCTCTTTCATTTCTTACCTCCAATCCATATTCACCTACTACGTTTCCTTCTCTCCCTTTTCCGTTACTCGAATTCCAGTCTCCCATGACTGTTAAATATTCATCTCCCTTCACTACCTGAATAATTTCTTTTATTTCATCATACATGTCTTCAATTTCTTCATCATCGGCAGAGCTAGTTGGCATATAAACTTGTACTACTGTACTAGGTGTGGGCTTCGTATCTATCTTGGCCACAATTATGCGTTCACTATGCCGTTTGTAGTAGCTTACCCGCATTCCTACTTTCCTATTCATTATTAAACCTACACCTGCATTACCCCTATTTGCTTTTGTATTTATAACCCTCTATTCACCCGAGGAAAAGTCTTGTTCCTCCTGCCACCGAACTTCACTAATTCCCACTATATCTAACTTCAACCTATCCATTACCCTTTTTAAATTTTCTAACCTACATGCCTGATTACGGGATCCAACATTCCATTCTCCGATCCGCAGAACGCCAGTTTTCTTTCTCCTGATAGCGACGTCCTCGAGTAGTCCCCACCTGGAGATCCAAATGGGAGACTATTTTACCTCTGGAATATTTTACCCAAGAGGACACCATCATCATTTAATCATACAGTAAAGCTGCATACCCTTGGGAAAAATTACGCCTGTAGTTCCCTTTGCTTTCAGCCGTTTGCAGTACGAGCTCAGCAAGGCCGTTTTGGTTAGTGTCACAAGGCCAGATCAGTCAATCATCCAGACTGTTGCCCCTGCAACTACTGGAAAGGCTGCTGCCCCTCTTCGGGAACCACACATTTGTCTGGCCTCTCAACAGATACCCCTCCGTTGTTGTTGTACCTACGGTACGGCCATCTGTATCACTGAGGCACGCAAGCCTCCCCACCAACGGGAAGGTCCATTGTTCAAGGGAGGGGGGGGGGGTGTTAACATCGCAGCCCCGTGAATTTTATGAGACAACCATTTGCCGCCTTGTGTCACAGTGGGACAAGTGTCTCAACAGCCAGGATCAATACTTCTAACAACAGGTACTGGTTTCTGTAATTATGTCTCTGGCTCTTTTCTTTTTGAATGCCCCTTATATCTTGTAGGTACCGGCACCTCATTTGGTCCTGATGCCTATCCACTACAAAGCGATTATAGTTGCTTTAATATTCCGTGATCGGTAATCTCATTATCTACCATTTCGACATTTGTACGATGATTGGAAGGAGGGACCGTGTAACAATCTTCTGCGGTGAAACAATTTTGGATGACCGAATTAAGTATTCTGGCCTTCTCTCTTATCTTGTTTCGATACCGAAATGGTCACTGAGTGAATGAATAGATGATTTTGATCAACTTACTCATTTCACATATGTGCGGTTACATTGTAGTTTTCTAACACGGCTATTAGTCCATGGTGGATCTTTCCCATGCCTTTGATTTTTTTCCATTTAATCTTTACATCTTCGTTCTCATCACCGCTGACGCTGACTGCTCAGATACTCTGAAATTTGTATCCCATCACTCTCGCTAAGCAAAAATATCTTCCTGCCTTTCTTAACGTCCTTTGTAAGACGCTTTGTCATAAATGCCTGTACAAACAATCGTCAAATGTTCGACTGTCAGCAGTATACAGTGCCGACAAATGTGAGTGCATGTCCTTCCACTTCTAGCGTTGTCTTAAGCGCAAAAAGGGGATTACACACTAACCGAGGGAAACACTCCTATGCTGTGAAACCAGTTCCTCTGTACCTCACTGCTAGCACTACACATGGCAGCACGTAACGTGCTCCATGCATTCGCCAAATCCGAAGTCTTCCATCAGGGTACAGTGTGAGTCATCACTCCAAATCACCTGCTTCCAGCCGTTTACTGTCCAGTGACGTCGCTGTTTACTCCACTTCAAGTGCTGCTTAGCGTTGACTGCAGAAATGGGTGGTTTATGAACACCTGTCAACCACTGTACCCCACTCTAGCTCCACATGCAAGTAAAAACGCTAGCTAGGCTGCTGGTACCACTTTCGAATTCCTGAGAGATTCCTTCCGTTGATTTCTTGCGGTTTTTTACAACCACTCTCCACAATGCTTGACACTCCCCGTCCGTCAACTTTAGAAGTGTTGAATTGTCTGTGACGGATTTGTTACGCAGGTGACAGCCAAAGACTACTGCACGTCCGAAGTCACTGAGATCTCCTACCCGATCCCTTCTGCTGTGAAGTGTTTCTCCACTCACAACATAATACTCCCCACCTCCTTTGATACTGCTGGTGGGTCCGCCTCTCGTGGCATCTAGTGCCTAATTCAGCCTAGCCCGTAACGTCCCTCCTAGTATCAGACGTGGAGTGGCAGTCACGAAGGCAAAAATTAAATCGTGTATTCCTATGGCCTATCCCATTTTTGTGTGCCAACCTGTCCACCGCCAGCTTCCTGCACAAAACAGTAAGTCTCAGAGTACAGATGATGATGAAAGATGATGGTCGAAAGATTGAACGGTGCACAGATAACTTAGTATTGGTACTGACTTCATGATCATGATGATGATGATGATGGGAACAATGGCAGGAGGGTGTCCACAATGAGAAAAAGAAAAACTGGGAATGAACTCTATAGACGTAGCAGTCAGGGCGAACAGGCTTAGATGGTGGGGTCATGTTACATGCATGGGAGAAACAAGGTTACCCAAGAGACTCATGGGCTCAGCAGTAGAGGGTAGGAGTAGTCAGGGCAGACCAAGGAGAAGGTATCTGGATTCGGTTAAGAATGATTTTGAAGTAATAGGTTTAACATCAGAAGAGCCACCAATGTTAGCACTGAATAGGGGATCATGGAGGAATTTTATAAGGGGGGCTATGCTCCAGACTGAACGCTGAAAGGCATAATCAGTCTTAAATAATAATGATGATGATGATCAGCGTTCAGTCTGGAGCATAGCCCCCCTTTTAAAATTCCTCCATGATCCCCTATTCAGTGCTAACATTGGTGCCTCTTCTGATGTTAAACCTATTACTTCAAAATCATTCTTAACCAAATCCAGATACCTTGTCCTTGGTCTGTCCTGACTACTCCTACCCTCTACTGCTGAGCCCATGAGTCTCTTGGGTAACCTTGCTTCTCCCATGCATGTAACATGACCCCACCATCTAAGCCTGTTCGCCCTGACTGCTATGTCTATACAGTTCATTCCCAGTTTTTCTTTGATTTCCTCATTGTGGACACCCTCCTGCCATTGTTCCCATCTACTAATACCTGCAATCATCCAGCTACTTTCATATCCGTAACCTCAACCTTGTTGATAAGGTAACCTGAATCCACCCAGTTTTCGCTGCCATACAACAAAGTTGGTCGAAAGATTGAACGGTGCACAGATAACTTAGTCTTGGTACTGACTTCCTTCTTGCAGAAGAGAGTAAATCGTAGCTGAGGGCTCACTGCATTAGCTTTGGTACACCTCGCTTCCAGTTCTTTCACTATGTTGCCATCCTGTGAGAATATGCATCCTAAGTACTTGAAACTGTCCACCTGTTCTAACTTTGTTCCTCCTTTTTGGCACTCAATTCTTTTATCTTTCTTTCCCACTGACATCACTTTCGTTTTGGAGATGCTAATCTTCATACCATAGTCCTTACATTTCTGATCTAGCTCTGAAATATTACTTTGCAAACTTTCAATCGAATCTGCCATCACAAATAAGTCATCCGCATATGCAAGACTGCTTATTTTGTGTTCACATATCTTGATCTCACACAGCCAGTCTATTGTTTTCAACATATGATCCATAAATAATATGAACAACAGTGGAGACAGGTTGCAGCCTTGTCTTACCCCTGAAACTACTCTGAACCATCAACTCAATTTACCGTCAACTAACTGCTGCCTGACTATACATGTAAAGACATTTAATTGCTTGCAAAAGTTTGCCTCCTATTCCATAATCTCGTAGAACAGACAATAACTTCCTCCTAGGAACCTGGTCATACGCCTTTTCTAGATATATAAAGCATAGATACAGTTCCCTGTTCCACTCATAACACTTCTCCATTATTTGCCGTAAGCTAAAGATCTGGTCCTGACAACCTCTAAGAGGCCTAAACCCACACTGATTTTCATCCAATTGGTCCTCAACTAATACTCGCACTTCCCTTTCAACAATACCTGAGAAGATTTTACCCACAATGCTGATTAAAGAGATACCTCTGTAGTTGTTACAATATTTTCTGTTTCCATGTTTAAAGATTGGTGTGATTACTGCTTTTGTCCAGTCTGATGGAACCTGTCCCGACTCCCAGGCCATTTCAATTATCCTGTGTAGCCATTTAAGACCTGACATTCCACTGTATTTGATGAGTTCAGAGTACAGATGTCATCACATCAGAGTACAGATGTGACAAAATAAAAAAAAAAATAAAAAATCTCCGAGATTGGGCTAAACTTAGTAAGGGAAGAACTTCCCCAGGACACAGACGACGGTGAGGTATGGAGATCTTTGAACAAGAAACGTTCAGGAGCCGGAGGAACAGCAAGTACTACTGTATGAATAGGTGGGGACTATAAGGCGAACCGGTCGCAAGGCTATCGCAAGTTTGCTGTATGTAGCCAGATCTGATCCAATATTTCTTAGCCATGTAATGGTACATGGTACACATACACTCCTGGAAATGGAAAAAAGAACACACTGACACCGGTGTGTCAGACCCACCATACTTGCTCCGGACACTGCGAGAGGGCTGTACAAGCAATGATCACACGCACGGCACAGCGGACACACCAGGGACCGCGGTGTTGGCCGTCGAATGGCGCTAGCTGCGCAGCATTTGTGCACCGCCGCCGTCAGTGTCAGCCAGTTTGTCGTGGCATACGGAGCTCCATCGCAGTCTTTAACACTGGTAGCATGCCGTGACAGCGTGGACGTGAACCGTATGTGCAGTTGACGGACTTTGAGCGAGGGCGTATAGTGGGCATGCGGGAGGCCGGGTGGACGTATCGCCGAATTGCTCAACACGTGGGGCGTGAGGTCTCCACAGTACATAGATGTTGTCGCCAGTGGTCGGCGGAAGGTGCACGTGCCCGTCGACCTGGTACCGGACCGCAGCGACGCACGGATGCACGCCAAGACCGTAGGATCCTACGCAGTGCCGTAGGGGACCGCACCGCCACTTCCCAGCAAATTAGGGACACTGTTGCTCCTGGGGTATCGGCGAGGACCATTCGCAACCGTCTCCATGAAGCTGGGCTACGGTCCCACACACCGTTAGGCCGTCTTCCGCTAACGCCCCAACATCGTGCAGCCCGCCTCCAGTGGTGTCGCGACAGGCGTGGATGGAGGGACGAATGGAGATGTGTCGTCTTCAGCAATGAGAGTCGCTTCTGCTTTGGTGCCAATGATGGTCGTATGCGTGTTTGGCGCCGTGCAGGTGAGCGCCACAATCAGGACTGCATACGACCGAGGCACACAGGGCCGACACCCGGCATCATGGTGTGGGGAGCGATCTCCTACACTGGCCGTACACCTCTGGTGATCGTCGAGGGGACACTGAATAGTGCACGGTACATCCAAACCGTCATCGAACCCATCGTTCTACCATTCCTAGACCGGCAAGAGAACTTTCTGTTCCAACAGGACAATGCACGTCCGCATGTATCCCGTGCCACCCAACGTGCTCTAGAAGGTGTAAGTCAACTACCCTGGCCAGCAAGATCTCCGGATCTGTCCCCCATTGAGCATGTTTGGGACTGGATGAAGCGTCGTCTCACGCGGTCTGCACGTCCAGCACGAACGCTGGTCCAACTGAGGCGCCAGGTGGAAATGGCATGGCAAGCCGTTCCACAGGACTACATCCAGCATCTCTACGATCGTCTCCATGGGAGAGTAGCAGCCTGCATTGCTGCGAAAGGTGGATATACACTGTGCTAGTGCCGACATTGTGCATGCTCTGTTGCCTGTGTCTATGTGCCTGTGGTTCTGTCAGTGTGATCATGTGATGTATCTGACCCCAGGAATGTGTCAATGAAGTTTCCCCTTCCTGGGACAATGAATTCACGGTGTTCTTATTTCAATTTCCAGGAGTGTATTTTTAACACAGATTTCAATTTTAAAATTTCTTTGTTCACTATTTTAGTGTTGTTCGTTGTTATATATAGTGTTTGATGTTTCTGATACGATGAAAAGTTTGAAAGTAAAGGAATGAGAGATATTGGATCAACTAGTTGATGTGTGAGTTCCTATGAATAGTACACGCAGAGTGATCTAAATTGGAGCGCACATATTAAAGTTTTTACTGATAAACTGTCATCAATCTGTTACATGCTGTGGTTACGGAACACAAGCTCTGACAAAGAAACAGTAGTACAGACATATCATGCCCATTTCCAGCGAGTAATCAGATGTGGAATAATATTCTGGAGGAATGCACCCTGTAGTCGAACCGTACTCAGAACCCAAAAGCGAATAATTATATATACAGAGGAGACTATATATATATAGTCTCCTCTGTTTTCTGTTAACTTGTCTAATATCTGTGTAAGTTCTCACAGCGAAACGCTTCAGTCAGTCAGGTGATGATGATATGTTTCATATATCATAGCTACTACGCCAATTTCCTGAAATCCGTATAATTGTACCGATTGGTGGATATCTGTACTGATACTGTGGAATATGTCAACGATTGCAAAAATCGAGTCGCTAACACGTATCTCAATTCTATTTTCATTCAGTATATTGAGTTACATCTCGTCGCTTTAATGTGTTGTACGACTCCGCGGAGTCAGGGAGGAGGGAAAGCGACTCGCAGATAATGTCCCCAGTCTCTGTAGCGTAAAAGTAGGAACCGCATTTATTGCTTTAACAACTGATTTTCGAGTACACAGGTTTTTCTTCATCTTTAATTTAAGTGGTTCAAATGGCTCTGAGCACTATGGAACTTAAATTCTGAGGTCATCAGTCCACTAGAACTGTAGAACTACTTAAACCTAACTAACCTATGGACATCACACACATGCTCGAGGCAGGATTCGAACCTGCGGTTGCGGTCTCGCGGTTCGAGACTGAAACGCCTAGAACCGCTCGGCCACAAGGGCCGGCTCTCTCATTTAACCGGACAGTTACAACCGCTTAGAATAATTGACATATGAAGTAACCGATTTTCGGTTTTTTATTTCTATTATTCTGAGCAATAAACGTCGACATTGAACGAAGATTTAAAAATTCAAAAATTCCCTCAGTCTCTCGCACTGTACGTTCCGAGATATGTAGAACCAATATGTCAAAATAAAATACGTAACAAAAAGAAAGCGTAAGTCTTTTTACTCTTCGCTACTTTTCTCGGAAAGAAATGAGGGGTTGAATACAACAAAAAATTCAGCAGTTTTCTCCTAATGCGTCTAATTTTTTAAATCTGTGCTAAGAAATCGTATTGTAACAGAAGATTGTACGGTCACTGTTTTGGAATTACAAACATTCCGTGCTTAAGGGTGAAAACTAAGGCTGGAAACTATTTTTCGTTTTAAGTTTTCCTACTCCAATGGCTACAAGCTATGTCGACACAGCCAGATCACTTGCTTTCTGTTTTTATTAAAAATTACGAATGATTTGTGAAGTTTTTAAATTATTACTGTTTCTGTAACTTCCTTTCCATTATTATTTCAAAGAAGTGACAAAAGTCATAAGCCTTTGTGTAAAATTTGTAGCTTTCTTTTTCTTTTATTATTTCAAATGAAAAATCCGTTTTAGTAAAATATATATCTTTAATTTTTAATAGGAATCCGAATGCAACTGATTTTCTGTTGACAAAACCAAAAATGTTCTTTCAGAATATTCAAATGAACAACTTAGAGGACAAAATATTGATTTTACAGGACAAATGACTTGTTAACATTTCAATAATTAATTAATCAATCCGCTGGTCAATTTTTATTTTGTCCAATCTGTTCATAAATACTCATTCTATCAAGTGTTGATATGTAAGTTGACTTCATCAATATCATTCAAAGATGATACAAATCTTTCAGAGCCCACAGAACTTATTTCCAAACTCACTTCTAAAAAAAAAAAAAAATACAATTTGATAACGAAACATTTAAGCACCATTGCTATGGCAAATTGATGTGTCAGTTTTACACTTGGTTATCAGTATTAAATAAAAATATCTGTTATACCGCGCGGGATTAGTCGAGCGGTCTAGAGCGCTGCAGTCATGGACTGTGCGGCTGGTTCCAGTGGAGGTTCGAGTCCTCTCTCCGGCATGGGTGTGTGTATTTGTCCTTAGGATAATTTAGGTTAAGTAGTGTGTAAGCTTAGGAACTGATGACCTTAGCAGTTAAGTCCCATAAGGTTTCACAAACATTTGAGCCTTTTGAAAAATATCTGTTATACCTGAGACCTAACAAACAGCGATTGTCCAGAATTAAAATATCGGTTTTAACCAGTCGGTTTTTCACATCCATAGGGTAATGGCGAATTCTTAAGGAAAAGCCGATACAAGTAAGGGGGCATTGGCTTGACCGCCCCCCCCCCCCCCCCCCCCCCCCCCCCCCACGCCCAACTCAGGTAACCTAGACGGACACGCTGTTGTGGTAGCCCGACACGTTCATGCAAAATTCATCAAAACTTTACCCCCGCGGTGTGCAGTCGGTGACTCCTCCTAAAAAAACTCGGTATGAGGAACAATGACACGTGTCCAAGCTAATAAGTTGTTTCACTGCTCGGAATCTCTGCTCAAAGGGCATCCTGGTTCCGTGTTATTCGCCGTCCGGCCTTCCAAGAAAACTGAGGGAAGCCAGAATGGCCGAGGAATAACCATGTAACGTATAGACATGGAAAGCTATGCGGCGGTCATTGTTAAAGTTTTCTCTTTTCCGGCTTGTGGGGGAAGTTTGGCGGCATCCGGACGCCACTCGACATTGACTGCAAATTACTCTCGCAACGCGGGAAGACAGCTCACTGGTTAAAAAAAAAAGCTGGAAGTGAGTTTGGAACTCTAATTCTCCAAATGTCATTCACAGAAAGGTAGGTCATTAGGTGACTAAAATGATATCTACTAGATGGGGTATTGGTGCACAATTTGGAAAATTCAGATTGGTTAATCGTTGGTTCAGCCGTTCTCATTGGCGGAAGCTCGTTTGCACAGACTTTGTGCGAAGCAGGGAGGGTGTGTATTTTAGGAGTCTTGGTAGGGATGTGGAAGAGGAGGGACTGCTCGCGGCATGAAGACAGTGGGTAGAAATATGGAGCGAGACGGACTTGACAGAGCCGTAGCAAGAGCTGCAAATTGCTATCTGGAGAGTCAGCTCATCGTGTCACTGCTGACCAGTTGCTGCCGCCGGTAGGCTGCAGAAGATGCAGGGCTTCACTCCGTAAGTGTCAGTTCTGGTGGGAGCAGCTTGCATGTGGGTTATCACAGGAGGACCACATTTAGGTCTTTTCATTGGTTACGCTAAATACGTTTAGGCAGCACCGTTTGAATTTAGTCTCGTGGCTAAGGGCTCACCCACGACTGAGCTCTTCTAGGCATTCGCATGTGTAATCTACACCTTGTTTCCTGGATTGATCAGAACAATCATTTCGCGTCCATCCGTTGAGATGGTGATCACACGCATCCTGCCTATACCCTGTAGGCCTTGCAAAGCCAATCTACATTGAGGTAACAAGGGTCATAGGATGGCGATATGCACCTATACAGAGGGCGCTACGATCGTGTACACAAGGTGTAAAGGGGCAGTGCACTGACGGAGCCGTTATTTGTACTCAGGTGAAAAGGTTTCCGACGGGATCATGGCCACACGACGGGAATTAAACTCTGAACGCGGAATGGCACTTAGAGCTAGACACATGCGACATTCCAATTCGGAAATCGTTAGGGAATTCAATATTCCGAGATCCCCTGCGTCAAAAGCGTGCGGAGACTACCACATTTCAGGCATTACCTCTCACCACGGACAATGTGGCCGACGGCCTTCACTTAACGACCGAGAACAGCGGAGATTGCGTAGAGTTGTCAATGCTAAAAGACACGTAACACTGTGTGAAATAACCGCAGATACTAATGTGGGACGTACGACGAACGCAGCCGTTAGGACAGTGCAGTGAAATTTGGCGCTAATGGGCTATGGCGGGAGACGACCGAAGCGAGTGCCTTTGCTAACAGCACGATGTCGCCTGCAGCGCCTCTCTTGGGCTCCTATCCGTATCGATTGGACCCTACACCATTGGAAAACAGTGGCCTGATCGGATGAGTTCCGATTTCAGTTGGTGTGAACTGATGGTTGGGTGGGTTCGAGAACTGCGTGGATCCCGTGAAGCCATGGACACAGCTTGTCGACAAGTCACTGTGCAATATGATGGTGGCTCCATAATGTTGTGGGCTGTGTTTACATGGAAAGGACTGCGTCATTGGCAAGCATTCGGCTCCTTGGAGACCATTTGCAGCAATTGATAGACTTGATGTTCCCAAATAACGATAGAATTTTTATGGATCACAATGCGCCATGTCACAGGACCACAGTTATTTGCGAGTGGTTTGAAGAATATTGTCGATAATTCAAGCGAATAATTTGGCCACTGGGATAGCTGGACATAAATCCCAGCGAAAATTTATTGAACATAATCGAGAGGTCAGTTAGTGCACAAAATCCTGCACTGGCAACTCTTTAGCAGTTATTGGGATAGCTACAGAGGCAGCATGGCTCCATATTTCTCATAGGGACTTCCAAAAACTTCTTGTGTCTCTGCCTCGTCGAGTTGCTGCGCTGGGACTGTTGATATTTTTAAAAATATCGGGAATCCAATACGTCGATATTTCAAAAAGTATTATCCAGCTCTCGGTATATCGAAAAAGCGTATCGATATGTCGACAAAAACTATCGGCTGCACATTGTACATATACTGTCCGTGAGAGCGCTGTGTGTTTAAGTATTGATTTATTATTAGACATTCTGTACATCAACAAGCTAGCTGTCCGCTAATCTCCGTTAGAGCAAGAATTGAAAGGGCACTGTGCATGGTCACCTTGGCGGCAGTCACTTTGCTAACAATGGTAACTACATGTAAGTGGCACAATAACACGTGTCCGATGGGTCCGTCGTTCGGTTTCATCACATACTGGATTTGTCTAAAATACTTTATGCCGACTTCCCTGTTTCTTTTTTTTTCATTTCAGCAAATGACAGCGACATAGCTGTTCTAGTGTCAAAACTGCATTGTGTAGTTAAACGTTGCAGTTTTTCTTGGTAGCGCCGAGCGCAGATTACGTCAGCATATCCTCTCATACGCGTCCAGTCATAGCAAAAGCCAGTCTTGTCTTTCACATTGTGGTCATCTTTTTCAGCAACTGTTTTCGACCAATACCGATGTGCAGGAATAGCGCGCTAGTTGCGTCAAAGATTGTTTTTAACGCAACTGGTGTGTTGTTTCTGCACACCGGAAATCTCACTCCATTCACCCCCCCCCCACCCCAGTGCAATCGCGCTTCTTCTTTGTCCCACTTGTACTTGTTCCACGCAGTAAAAGAAGATTGGATTTGATGGTAGCTCAAAAGGTAGTACGGCTCATTCCCACAGTGGAAGTAAAATTATGTTCTACTACAATTTCAAAGCAACAATTTCAGATATTTAGCGAAAATTGCGAAAAAATATATAATAAAAATATCGCGTTTTGATGTTCCTATTTCGATATCAAAATATGGGGTAAAATGTAGAGACGAAGTAAATCGATATTTTTGCAAAATGCAAAAATACATCGATATTTTATCAACAACGCTATGTGCTGCACTACGCCGCGCTAAAGGACGTCCAACACGACTTAGGAGGGAGCCTAAACACGCGATCTAGTGTCTCTGGGTAATATTGAGTTAAATTATGTCTACATCAATGTTTGTCATCTTTTTTGTTTGCTTTGAATCATTTTTATTCTTGTTAAAGCGTAGTCTCTCCCTTTTTTCAGGTGTGCAGTTGCAAACCATGAATACAGTTGGGTTAATTCATTTCAATCAATTAATAATCCTTAATTATTTTGTGAGAACCGGCACCCACAACTGCTTTGCGAGAGCAAAATATTCCTCATTATTTAGTCCACTGCGCGACAAATACGTTTCCGCATCAGAGTTCATGGGAAGTAATCTGTCCCTCAGTCGATCCAACCGGGATAGATTATCAAAACGACCGAAAGGTGGTAAGGTTGAGTCAGTGTCTTGCAACAAGACCAAAACGAGATGAAAAATAAATATCTTATTACAGGGCTGCCACGGCAGTAAAGCTGCACGCAGCGACCTGCAGGCAGGAATCCTCAGATCCGGAAGGCTCGAGGAATCTGGGACTGGCACGGCTGACGACCACCACATGTTACCGTTCGTCGAACGTAACTGGTACTGTGAAAGGCCCATCATCCCAAAGCATAATAGGTAGTTCAGGCCAATAATTCCGGGGGGGGGGGGGGGGAGGAGGAGGGGGGGAGGAGGAAGAGTTGTGTTGCCACTAACATAGCAAAGCGATTTTTGTCATCAGTCTTATGACTGGTTTGATGAGGCCACGTGGTAGTCGCGAGAAAATAGTGCGGAGTTGATTGTGAAGACCGGAGTACAAGTGCAGCGAACGTCGCCATTCCATGTCGATCTACAGCTACATCTGTACTACGCAAACCAGTGTTTAGTGCTCGACGGGCGGTTCTTCCCTTTGTACCAATTATTACGGTCTCTTCCCGTTCCATTCACGTGTGGAGTGTGAGAAGATCGTGCTAAACGCCTCTGCGGGCGCTGTAACTACTCTAGTCTTGTCCTTGTGATCCCTAGAGGAGCGATCGTAGGGGGTACATTCCTTGTTTCTTCAAACTTTCTAAGTAGGCTCTCTCGGGAGTTTGTGTCTGTTGTCAAGCGTCTGCCAGTTCAGTTTCTTCACCATCTCTATGACACTTGTCTACTTGTCAAACAAACCATTGATCGATCATTCGTGCTGCCCTTCTCTGTACACGTTGAGTATTCTCAGTGCTGGATTAGCCACGTAGCAAGAGTTAGCAAATGGTCGGTCCCACGCATTACAAGACCCGCACCTGGGCGTACAAAAAAGAGGAGAGAGAGAGAGAGTTAGGTATGAATGATACTCTGGATACTGTCCAACAGAAGAATGGTGGTGTCCAAATCTACAAAGAGTAGTAACAGTTTCAACTCACTTCTAAAAGTGAGCGTCGGCCACATTTTACGTTGGCGAAAGTACCGGAAAACTTACAGGGAAATTCCCCAATGTAGTACGAGCTAGTCGTAACAACCCGTTCAATTAGTTAAGGGTTCTGATTACCAATAAGAAAGTAATAAATAAGTACCGTATTTACTTTTGTAAATTTACTGTTCATTCCTTCTCCTGTCTATTTACTATCCCTGCAGTACTTCTGATGCGAACCGTATAGAGTGACTAATACTTTCTTGGTGGAATACTGTTGCACAAGATGTTAGCAGTTTCGCGGTTCCTGCGTTTGTCAGGTGTCGTCGTCTCTTCGCTGGTCGCTATTGACTAAAAGGATACAATCATACGATTTAATAACATTAGAAGATATTAAGAGGGAGAAATAAAATTTTATCTAGTGATTGCGAAATTTGCCTACAGGGAAACGAGAAGCACTGAAGGATAAGCTAAGCTTATGTATTTCTTTATATACGCTTCCCAGTTACGAAAGAAACAAGTAGGTTCTCTGCACAAAATACGTAACAGTATAGGTATCCATTATCGATATTTGATCGGATGGTAAAAAATTGTTATAATTCATTTACTTCCGCATACAAAAAGATTTATTTGCCACGGAGACACCAGGGGTGGTGCTGACATTTTGAAACAACTCACACACTGGTGTAGGGTTTGGTGCCAGGTTTCACACCATGCAGTCACCCAACCTGATGGGTCCTCATTTTGCGATGTGAGAAAGTTCTCTCTCGTTAAACTCTAATGATTAAACTACTCAAAATAAGACGAGTTTGTCCAACAGCTCTAAGTTCCTAAGCTAAGGATCGTGTGTTCAATACTTACACAATGGCAATGTAAAAAAAAATCTTTATCAAAAGGATTGTGTCCTTATTTTTGAACGTTTAATTTGGTTTTAAATAAAATGCTTGTCTTAAATTTATTATCATTGAATATATTATTTCAATCATTGTATTAACTTCATAATTTTGCACAAATTTAATGACATGAATTTGTATTTAAAATGTGATTGCGGTAAGGTAGAGTTTGTATTTTCTCACAGTTTGAAAATAATTTACCTTTTAAATGTTTGTATGATGATAACCATTTCAAGTGATGTACACACAATTTAGGGCTCAAGTGCTGCTTTATCTTGTATCATACACTTTGAAGCCTAAAGGAAACAAAGTGCGTCTTCTTAACATTTGCTAGGGACTCCGCTGGCTTAATACGACACTGAGAATCCCTGTTAGTGCTATTTGGTACATGTCCCACACAGCTGAACAATATTCTAGTGTGGGTTGCGCAGCGCGAGTGATTTTGTAGACCGATAAACCCTGGTATTCTACCAATAAAATAAGGTCTGTCATGTGCTTCTCCTACGACTGAGTCGCTGTAAAATTTCCATTTTATAACCCCAGCAGTTGTTATACCCAGTTATTTGTACGAAGTGACCTATTCCAGTTGTGACTCGCTCATACTGTAATTAATGTATACCACGATTTTTCGTTCTATGATGTGCACAGCTTTGCATTTCTGAGCATTTAAAGGAAGTTGCCAATCTTTGCACCACTTTGAAATCTTATCGAGAACCGACTGAATATTTGTGCAGCTTTTTCCAGACAGTACTTCATACAGAACACTGCAGTTTCAGCGAGAAGTCAGAGGTTATTATCAATGTGGTCTGCAGGGTTACTGATATACAACATGAACAGTAAGGGTCCCAACACACTTCCCTGGGACACACTAGAAGTTAATTCAACATTTGTCGAGGACTCTCCATCTAACAGAACTGCTGCGGCCTCCGTACTAAGAAACCCATAATCCAGTTCAAAATTACGCCATAGTTTCGATAATAAGTGTGGTACTGAGTGAAAGGCTTTCCGGAAATCAAGAATTACTGCCTCTATCTAACTACCTTGATCTATGGCTTTCGGGATGTCATGCGAGAAAAGTGCAAGTTGGATTTTATACGATCGATGATTTCGGAATCCATGCCGATTGGCATTTAGGTGGTCATTCTGTTCGAGATACCTCATTTTATTTGAGGTCAGAATATGTTACAATATTTTGAAGCAAATGGATGCCAAGGATATTGGATAGTAGTTCTGTGGCTCACTTCCGCTGCCTGACTTGTGTTGCCTGTGCTTTCTTTCAGCTACGGAGCACAGTTTCTTGTTCGAAGGCTCTGCAGTAGATTATAGTTAAAGAGAGGCTAATTCAGCCGCAAATAGAATCTGATACGGATTTCATTGGACCCTGGGACTTTGTTAGAGTTTAGCGATTTCAGTGTTTCGTCAATGCAACTGACACTAATATCTACTGGGGCGATACTTCCGAGTTTTCCTTTGTGAAGAAACATTTGGAAACTGACTTCAGAATTTCTGCTTTTGCTTTGCTGTCCTCGATATTTCAGTCTCCGTCTCGTCAGTGAGTGTCTGGATACAAACTACGTTAAACAGTTTTTACATATGAGCAGAATTTCTTTGGGTTTTGTAACAGATCTTTCCATACTATTCTGCTACGGTTGAAGGTTTCATCGATTGCCTTGTTGACAGCCAACCGCCTTTCATTCAGCATCGTGCCATGTGTAACCCAATGTTTTGATTTACAACTGTTATGAAGTAGTCTCGGTTTGTTTACAGTGCTTGTACAGGCCATGGATGGTCCCTCCTGTCGGGACCTGTTGTGCTACGAACATATGTGTGAAGTGCATTGTCAACTAAGAACAACATTAAAGTGAATATGTAAAAAATTTAAAATTGCATTTTGTATTTAAGGGTAAAGGTGTTCTGTCAAATTTAGACACTGCAATGCTTTAGTGTGTGTGGTCCTCTGATCTTTGAACCAAGTTAGAAGGGAGAACCGATAGAGGTACTCAAGCTACCCTCCACCACACACCGTCAGGTGGCTTGCGGAGGATGGATGTAGATGAAGAACTACAATTTGAAGTGGATTCCGAACCACAGTGCAATTTAGCGTTTTTCACATTAGTAAATGGTTCAAATGGTTCTGAGCAATATGGGACTTAACAGCTGTGGTCATCAGTCCCCTAGAACTTACAACTACTTAAACCTAACTAACCTAAGGACATCACACACACCCATGCCCGAGGCAGGATTCGAACCTGCGACCGTAGCGGTCACGCAGTTTCAGACTGAAGCGGCTAGAAACGCACGGCCACAACGGCCGGCTTTTCACATTATTAGATGACTGCAATAGAAGTAGGAAGTGATAAACGAGAGAAAAATCGACTGGTGACTCAACCGTGGGTCCTTGAATTTGCAGTCCGGTATTTAATTTCTTTTTTACTACATTTCATCCAATAAAATAATATAATTTACACAACTGCTTCACAGCAACAGGAATGAACTAATTTAATAATCTTTGCACGCTGTAAAGCATTTAAACTTCAATCTTCAATACAAACGTTTTGAAACAAATGTAGGACAATTCTTGAGAGTTAGTATGAACGCCTTTAAATCCATATGGAAGTTTCAGCGTCTCACGTCCCATATAAAGACATACTGCTCTGTTATTTAGTGCAGGACTTGAGATAATTCTTTCTCGAATTGCTGCTGAGCCATCGAGCTATAATGATTTTACAAAATTAAATAATTGGCAACCAAAATTGATTTCACAGGTCAGCTACATCAGGAGCGTTCATCCAGCACAACGTTATGTGCTCTTCTTTGTGAGGCGTTAATTGTCTCGCTTGTGCCTTTGGCACACTAGGCCATCGCTGTAATCCAAATTAAAGCGAGACTCTTCAACAACGACGGTTTATGGTCAATATGGATGCCACCGATGGTTTTCTGTTGCGCCTAACCTAGGTTGGTAGGGCTCTTTCGAGTCTGTGCTGTCCTGCGAAAAGGAGCACGTTTATGCTGCATATTGTACAGCAGACATCACAAGACTGAGGGGGGGGGGGGGGGACAATGGCACTCGAAGTTAACTTTTTACTGCCGCTCATATCAGCACTACAGCGCAAATTCGCGATATGGCTACCATATTTCCGAAAGCCTACAATTCTCCATCGTCCAGTCTTCGCAACTTGATCAAGTGGCATTCTCTTTGGTTTCGTCTCGGTACAATCACACACTCAGCTTTCAAATTTATCAGCTTTTTTCGTCTCAGTTGCATGTTTATTTTTGCTGTAGGACTAGTTTCGAACAGAGTTGATCATCTTCAGATACATGTAGCAGCATACAAAACTCTTAGTATTCATTTGAAACTAGATTTCACAATATTCTAATGGGTAATTACATGTGGCCACGACGGGTTGCTTACGCAACTACACAACGTCTGAAAACGATCAGCTCCGTTCGAAACTAGTCACACTAAAAAAATAAACGTGCAACTTAGGCGGGAAAATAATCGATAAAATTTAAATATCAGAATATTTGCTGTATGTCTCGCGACGAATACGTCGGCAGAGCATGGTGCTACAACTTTCGCGAGTAGTAGTTCAACGTCGCTCTTCTCCCCGCAAAGTAAATCCCTCCAGCTGCAGGGAGGTAAGGTAAACATTTCTTCCGTCGTCCTCAAAATTGACCTGAAAGTTAATACCACAAGCAAAAGACTGTGTGTTGTACAGGATGTCCCAGGAGGGTTTGTCATTATTCGGCGATACGACAGGAATGATCATTCGAAGCAAAAAAGTCTGGTTTGAGAACTATGAGCGCATCATCATCTTCGATACTGAGAAACTAATCTCTTCTACTGCAAACTCTTTGCTTTCCATGTTTATGGAGGAGGTAATGTGGACCAAAACAAGAAAAAACTATCTAGTAAAAAACTGGCTTCAAAATGCATAGCTTAAGAACTATGGAGCATTTGTTCAGTAGAAGAGATATGTTTGACAATAGAGAAAATGAACAAGCGCCCATAGCTCTTAAAGTATGCATTTTGGAGCCCATGTTTGCTGCTCTTGTTCGCTTCGAACGATCGTTTCTGTCATATTCCCGTATACTGACCCTTTCTCTTAGAGCAACTCGTGTATATTCATATGTTTCATTACCTTATGGCTTCGCGACCGTGCAAGGTTGCCAAAAATAAGAAATAAAAATGATTAAAAAGTTGCAACTATTACAGAATATTTTTGATGTTATGAAATGTAGCGACCATATGCAAAAAGTTTCGTTTAGATGGAGCTTATGACCTTACTCGAATGTGAAAGCTGAAACTGTATCTCAACGCTGCCCTCTTTGCCCTTGATCCAAAAAGAACTTGCAAATATTTACGTGGCTATGGAGATAAACACACTCAAATGGTCGCTTATGTGCCTAGTGCGTACAACGCCGAAACAAGCGAAGGTCATAGAAAGACACAATCTTACTGAACAACAGAACGTGCTGACCAGCGAAATGAGAAGCAGCTGTGACAATGAAGCTTGGAGGGCGTGTAAGCATGTTTGGGCGAAGCACAAAGTCTGCGTTTTATGTCACTCGCATTACAAGCTTATGCTACAGGTGCAAGATCAAAGTAACGCTGGAGACTCAGGCCACTGTTCCTGCGTTTATCGTTCCATATTTATCGTTCTGTTACTATGAATGAAAAAAGGAATTGTGCACCACGAAGTTGTTTATTTTACTATTCATGTCATTTGATAACAACGTTTCGTTACTATTCTGCGTAGTGAATAGAGTGCATATCGAAGGGGACTGGTGAGGTCGTCCAGCTTCTTCGCTGACGTTTTCTAAGACTCCTGGTAGCTCCTGCTTTCCACTAATTAATAACCGATACAACAAGAAGTAGCCGCTTGGATGTAACAAATGGTTCTTGTAGCATATGTAGAACACACAGATTAACTTTCATTCATTAGCATGTAACTCCTCTCATTTCTGAATCAAATAAAAGGCCAATTCCGGGGATCATTATTAATTACCATCAGAAAAATATATACCGGTATTATACCAAACTCATAAGAATAGGGCAGGTTCCCCGTCGGTCTAAAAATCTCCGAGACCGATTCTATTATGGCATATGAGCGACGTCAGTGCACGATCTGCGGTGGCAGGTTGGACAAACAACTGTAAACGTCATGTGCTTTGTGAGGATGCAGTGTTAAGTAGTGGACGTGCGACCGTAACGTGTAAACGTTGTTGTGTCACAGATCACAATGGAGCAACACCTCTAAATCAACTGTTCAAGGCAGTCACCAGAATGTTTTCAATAAGGGAAAAGTTTGTGCAAAGATTGTCCCGGACACTTTGACTCCCGGGCAAACACAACGAAGCGTGGAGGCCTGCCACGACTTAACTGAAATGCAAGGCGCGGAAAGTCTTTCCCGGAAAAAAAATCTTCACAGAAGACATTTGGTGCTATCAATATACACCTATCACAAAACGACGAAGTGCAGAAATTCACAAGAAGGGGGAACGCTTAGATGTCATTTTTGACATTCAAAACAACATCCCAAAAAAAGGAATTCTGTGACAATCTCGCAAGGTTGTATGAACGTCCTGTGCGTTGCATGTCAAGAGCATTAACCATCATCTACACTTCTTTTTCATTAATCCAATATCGAAACTTTTTGGACTGTCGGGATAAAAAAAATTGTTGCGAATGTGTTTGTGCAAACTAATCGCTACGCTGCCGTTACACGCATATAGTAATCGGAATCGAAAAGCCACCTGTGACTGTAGGCTGTAAAGTTATCCTTTAATTTCCTTTCGTTGTACGTGAAAAAAATCATAAGTAACTACGTTTCGCCTCTAAGGAAGCAATATTACTAGTTTACTTGAAAGGTCAAAGTATAGAACATAATTCAGTCAACATTTCTGTAACAGCAATTTTGGCAATCTTTAATACGAGAAGAGTAGCTGCAACTATGCGTCTTTGAAGATCGTTGCCGGCGGAAGTGGCCGAGCGGTTCTAGGCGCTTCAGTCTGGAACCGCGCGACCGCTACGGTCGCAGGTTCGAATCCCGCCTCGGGCATAGATGTGTGTGATGTCCTTAGGTTAGTTAGGTTTAAGTAGTTCTAAGTTCTAGGGGACAGATGACCTCAGAAGTTAAGTCCCATAGTGCTCAGAGACATTTGAACCTTTTTTTTTTAAGATCGTTTTTTTCTATTAACATTATCTTCAAAATAAACAAAGAAATGAGGACATTACAGCCTCCTTTCCTATTATTGCACTCACTCACGAAAATAATAAGGGCGAAAATGTTCTTCTCTCGTGTTAAAAAATAACTGTACCTTGTCTGGGTACTTTCACAGCAATCACTAAGAAGCGCTACACTATGCAAAATAGCACTATAATAACAAATATGCACAGGAGTCAAGAGGTGCAGTTTCTAACACCCACTGTTAGAGACATAGTGACACAGAAACACAGAAAAAAAATTCTTCACTTGCGCTACAGAGGTTAGCTTGTGTGAATAAACAGTCCATATGTTATACACTATTCACGTTACGAATGTTTAAAATGGTAAGAAAAATTTGTAGAAAATGTGTAATACGAGAGCAATGTTAAGTTAAAATTGCCCCCTGAACATAGAATTTATACAACCTTTTTTTTATCGAAAAAGCTAAAATTGCTCCCTGGACATAAAATTTATACTCTTTTTAATCGAAAAAGCTATGGTGTCTTCAAAAACATCTTGAGTGAAGCAGAACGAATTCCCATTCATTGTACACGATTTGCGGGTGGTGTTGCCTTAGTAGCTAACAATGAAAACATTGTATGCAAAATATACTATGGAAACTGGCAAAAATTATGAAAAAGTTGGACCTTATATGACTAAGAAACATAACGTTAGTAAGCAAATCTTAGATGAACGAACTTCTCACACAACGATTGAAAGAAATGAAGCAGTAAAGACTGATCGGTTTTGTTATTCAGGCACCTTAAATACAGAAGAGAACAGATGATGCAGGAAATAGAAGAGAAAAAGTATTGTAGCAGCAAAACAGGCTTTCATTAAAGGAAGGGAACTACTAGTGAACAAATCGTTTACTACAGGAAGTAAAAAAAGAACAGTTCTTAAGATGTGCATCTGGAATGCGCTGCTGTAAGGCTGTGAAGGCTACACACTGCTAAGGCTGCACGAAGAGCGCTTGCAAGCTATGGAAATGTGGGTTTGGATGGGGGACAACGAGGACCATCAGGAGAAAGCGAAACCAATGCAGATGTCTCGAAAGAAATCAGTTACAAAAGAAATCTTATACTGATTATTGAAAAAGGAGTAAATTAAACGTTTTGGTCATTTCTTTACACGTAAGTATTCAGTAGATGGACTGGATGGAAAAAAGTTGGGAAAAGGAAACAAGAGAAGTACCACGCAAGAAAGTAGCGGATCTTCTAGAGGTAACAAGACTTAAATTATTATCAAGAAATGAAGAAGAATGAATAAAGTAGGAAGGAGCGGTTGCACAGACATGTCATATCCTTTAGCGGTTGGATGATGACCATCACATAAGGCAAACTCCGAGTATTTCGGCGCATATGATGTATATTAGGAGATGAGACGCTGTAAGTAGTTTTGTTATTTAGGCAGTGAAATAACCGACGAAGCCAGAGCTAAAAGGAATATAAAATTCAGACTGCCAAAGGAAGAAAAACTTCTCAGAAAAAGAGAAATTTACGAACACTGGTCATAAACTTAACTGTAAGGAAGCCTTTGCTGAAAGCATTTCTTTGGAGTGTAGCCTCAAGTGGAAGTGAAGTGGGCGTTAAACAGTGCAGACAAGTTGAGAATAGGCGCTCTGGAAATGTGGTGCTACAGAAGAATGGGAATGTGCAAGATTAGATTGACAGATCTGAATAAGTAATGGAGAGGTACTGAATTTTACCGAAAAAAAAGAGGACGAATCGTGGGGCTTCACGCAATGGTTGTTGGTAATAAAGGGAAATGGGTGGGATAAAAATTGTGGAGTGATACCAAGACTTGACCGAACGTTTAGGCTTTACTTTATTTACGTAAGTGATCTCAGCTATTGTCTCGACTGTTAAAAAGATCCTGCAAGTTTGTTACAACTAACTGCTTTGTCAAGACATGGAATCGATTACTCATGCTTGACAATGGCATAATCCCGAAATTTCAGTAGCAGAATAGAAGTCTTGTAGAATACTGCGTGGAAAACAAGCACTACAAAATTACTCCGTATTTCGGTTATACGATAACACACAGCAATTTTAAAAGCTATCGATTAAAATATTACCTAGGGATTACAACTGCGAACAACTTACACTGCCCGGTGTGGGATTCTTACTAGATAGGATTGACGGACGACAATGAAAAAGTTAGAAGAAGTTAGCTTTGTAGTGTCGTGAAATAGGGAAGAATGTGACAAGAGTGAGATGGGATAGTCATCATTGAAACGAATACATTTTTCGTCGCAGCGCTTCTTTTCACGAAATTTCAATCGGCAACGTTCTCCTCGTCTTGACTCCCATCTACGCAGGGCGAAATGGTCATCGTAATAAAACAAGAGAAATCAAGAACTCAGACGGAAAGATTAAGAGTTCCTTTATCGGTAGTGCAATTCGAGAATGGAACGCTCGTGGTGTGAGGGTGGTTACACGACCTCTCTGCCAAGCACATGCGTACGAAATCACAGAGCAGTCACGTAGATGATGATTTAATACAGGCTGCGGGAGCCTACAAGAAGCTACGGATTCGAATGGATTTAGTTTTGCATTTGTGGAGATACGGGGGGGAAAAGAGCTCCTACAAGATAGGCTAGTTTTGAAAGCTGCATCTAACCAGTTTCTGCACTGATGACTACAACATACACTAGGCCTAACATCTTTTTGAATGCAGAAAATGAGGACTTTTGTAAATTTTGAGAATGAAAGAAGCAGATACGTCGCAAATTTTGGAATTAAAAACCGAACACGTCATTCAACAGCCACACAACGACTCTTAATTACACAATATACATTAATAATGGAAAAGCGATAAAATGAGCGCAATTTACCACCACAAATACTTTTCACTCAATAATTCATAGGAACCCTTTCTGTATAAGTAGTTCATGAATGTAGTAACCCCGAAAAGAAAGTAAAAAATTCATAGCCCTCATAAAAACACGGTCTACTATAGGTTTTCCCAAACACATCCAGAATACTACAGTAGCAATATTTACACAGAGAACCAGTGACTGTTTACTATTCTTGACCCATGAACTTTGACTGAGTCAGGGCGCAGAGGTAGAAGTTCTCCGGGTGAGTAATGGTACGAGGGAACGCTTTTGCTATCGTGCTTAGTGCAATCATCTTCTGTGGCAGAAATGACACGTGGAAGTAACATGGTTTCCTGAACGCTTATTTTTAAACGTTTATATTCAGAAGCTGTGCGTATTTGTGGCAATGAATACTATATTAAATTAAGCTTGTTATAACAATTATACCACTCAGGTTCATAGTACTTAGACACGTAACGATCATAACAGTGGAGGCTGGGGACAAAGTTGCGTGCTGACTTCAACGGTCGCTTATTACATCATTCAGATTTGCCAGCGTCGGACGCCGCGCTGAAAATTTGTCGCACAATTGATCTCTGAACTCAAAATGAATCAAAATTCAGGACTCTTTAACAACTTGAAAAAAAAAATAATCTTCCGGACGCAAATGTCAGGGTGCAAACAACGGACATGCCCAGAAAAGGACGTATGCTAGCCCTAAACACACACACACACACACACACAACTAATCAAGCATGGACATGAAAGTTTCCGTGTCCATGTATAACGTTGTAGAAGAAAACTGTTTACCTTAGCTGCAAGAGGAGAGAATGCAAATCCAGTCAGTTCGTGACGCAACAATGGAGCGCGGCGCTCTAGCACGGAAGCTGGTGGGCCAGGCGTTGTGTGACGTAGCCGACCCGCGCGAGCAGAGGGCAGTGTGCAAGTGGAAGCCGATGCGCGCGGCACGCCAGCTGGAGCCGGACTGACGCAGTGACGCTGCTGCAGCTGGCAGACAGCGGCCAGCAGGCCTGCCACCATTCTCCGCCCCCGTGACCTCTGCGCCGCCTGCTGGCAGCTGGCGTTTCGTTATCGCGTTCCCCGTACGTGATTACCGACCGTGGCTGCTGACGTAACCCGGCCGCCACGTTTCCACAAACGCGCCCCGATCGCTGCCCGCCGGCCGTCGGCAAGCGGCCGCTTTTTCCTCGACTGCAAACTCGCCGCGAATTTGCTCCAGGGCGGCCGTGCGCGCAGGACGCCGGGCCAGATAGCGGGCTATCGCCGAACGGGTTTCTGGAGCAAGGTCTCGCTTTAACACGCCACGTCAGGCGATAGTAGCACTTTAGCGTAATGACAACTTGCGGCCCACGACAGTAATTGCCGGAACAACCTGCTATCCCGGTGCTCCGCGAGTGAAATTTTCAAAATTAACAATTCGCAAACTGGCGAGGTAAACCATAAATGTAACACTAGAAGAGCGCAGAACATGGAAAGGAATAGTTGTTGAGTAGCAAGTAGGAGAGAAGTAATTTTTCTTTTACTAAAACTCTTACTTACATCTGTACTTTGCAAACCACCTTGCGGTATAAGTCGGAGGATACTACTGATACCATAATCAATTCCCCATTTTCCTGTTCCCTTCGCGAATTGTATGTCGTAAGAACGACTGTCCGTAAACTTCTGGCTGAGCTCTAATCATTCTGATTTTCTCAGCACGCTCATTTCGCAAAAGACGTGTTTGAGAGGAAGTGATTATGTTGCCCGATTCTTCTCGGAACGCACGCTCTCGGAATTTCAACAGGAAACCTCTCCGTGATACCGAAGTTTTTCTTATCTGCCACTGAAGTTCGTGGGGAGTCCCGGCAACGCTCAAGCTAGCGATGGCGGTTATCCCTGTTTTTCTCAATTTACAGTTTAACCTGACTGTTCAAACCAATCAAAATAACCGGTTTCTCAGTTAACTGATTTTAAGTTTTTGTTAGTATTATTTCAAACAAAGATTGAAAAACTGAAAGACTCCTCAGACTTTTGCATTATATGTTTGAAGATACGTACAATCAAACTGTCAGGTAAAACAGGTCAACAAATGGAAACTTCGACCGTCCTCTGTTCGATGTTTTCCTTGATAAGTAATGAGGGGCTGAATACTATGAGCGGCATTCAATAAGTAGTGCAACTCTTATTTCTCTAAAATCAGTTTGGTTTTATTTGAATTCCCCACTACTTTGGCTACAAAATCTTATTTTTCAAAATGGTCTCCGTGCAATGCGGCAGCCTTACGCCACCTTATTGGAAGGGCGTGGGAGGAGTGGCAATACAAGCGTATTACCACTAGACTGGTCGTTGTCAGAATCAACGTTTTGCTGTATCAATAACCTCCCCCATCACCCACGTACTGCTTTCCGCGGAATAATAGTTTTTTGGGCGAGTAAGATGGTCCCTCGTTGCTCTTTCTATTTAGCGACGAGAGAACCAGCGGGCAACACACCTCTGAACAGCCCAACTGGTGGACGGGTGTTATCAGCACCACCAACAAACAGTTGTGCCGCTCGGCGTCTGTCATCCGTCCATCACCTACAATGAGAGTTCCCCCGCACGTTCCAAACGTCGCAGGATTCACAGGTGTGTTCGGCCGGCCGGCAAGTGCGATATCAAAAAGAGTGCGTGACCTTGTAGCGGTGATGACAGACGCCTCGCCCAACCACTCACCGTGCTTTTGTTCATAGCCAGGTTTCCGTAGACATCCTGCAAGGGACTTTTTTCAATATCTTCGATGTACTGGTTTTCCGCCAAAAGAAACTAAATGTCAGCATTCTGCTTGGAAAGCACCATTACAGACGCAATTCTTAAGTCTAAGTAAAGCGCCGCGGAATGGTGAACGATGTCCCACAACAAATTCCGCATTATATATGCGAAGCTGGCCGAGAAAGAAATGTGTGGCCTTACTTATTGAACGCGTTTTGTATGTGGCCATTCCACTTTACATCGCTCCAGTACTCCACAATATAACCCTGTTTCTTTAACAACATGATTTCTTAAGCATTTTTCTTTAATAAGAACGATTTTGCATTCACGTGTGGTGCATTTTCCTGTGGTTTCTGTAAGAAAAATTTGCTCCGTATTAAGGCTGTCTATACATACGAAAATTAAACCCCCCAGCCGCATTCGGCTTCCCCCGTCGGAGGTTCGAGTCCTTCCTCGGGCATGGGTATATATATATATATATATATATATATATATATATATATATATATGTGTGTGTGTGTGTGTGTGTGTGTGTGTGTGTGTGTGTGTGTGTGTTGTCCTTAGCGTTAGTTAAAGTTAATTTAATTTGTGTGTAAGCCTAGGGACCGATGACTCTAGTAGTTTGGTCCCATAGTCCTTACCATAAATTTCCAGCCGCGTTTTTCTGTCAGTATATTTCGGCCAATTTTGGGAACTAACGTAGAAATTTTTGTATGGTTTTAGCTAATAGATAAAATGAATCACGAGGAAGGTTTGAGTACATTTTTTACTGTTTATAGTAATGGTGAATGTGTAAAATAGGCGTTGTTATCTGTTCCATTTTGGATTGGCGTTTGGAGTGACATATCGTGACAACGATGGGAGCTACGAACTGGTCAGTTAGAGAGTAAGCGATATCTGGCGGAAAAGCAGTATAGTAACAGTCTCCAGAGAGCAACGAACCTTGACCGACATCAATACTTATCATAAATTAAAGTCCCCCACTCCGTTTTCCTGACCGTATGCGTAGGCTGATTTCAGAAACTACTGTGGGGATTTTGATAGAGTTTCACTAATAAACTGTCAAAACCACTAGGAAGAATTGGGTAGATGACGAGTTACTATTTACTATTTACCTTTACGAAACTTTTCCCCACTGACACCACCTTAAAATGATGAAAGGTAGCAAAGTGTATCGCCTGTGACATTTTAGCTCTTCCTGCAGTGAAACCTCACCATTAGGCATGGTGTTTTAATTTATTACCCAGACTATATGCATCCAGTGATTCATAATGAGAACACTTGGCGACTTCCAACAAACTTTAAGCATGATTTCAAACCTTTTCTAAACTTTTTCTAGCTTATATGCTTGACGTCAAACATTTAACAGATTAATTAACTTGCAATGAGACGTTAGAAACTGTTTTATAATCGGGAATTCGATTCTGTAAGGAGTCGATGGTTTCCTGGTCTTAATACTTAGGTCGTCCTTGATGCGCAGTGGCTCTTCTGTAGCGTCTGGCCCGCGAGTTTGACGACGTAACCCTTTCACGCGTTCTGCTCGCAAATGAACCAGTGACGATAAGCGCCGCTCGTCTTTCTCTCTTTGCTGATTCCTCTACTATACTGCCTGGCAAGAGTCCCAGACTCAGAAGCAACACTCCAAGATCGGTGCGACGAGGGTGAGCAACGTTTTCTTCAGGATTCGCCCATCGTTCTGCGCTGGCTGAGTTGGTGTCCAGTACAAGTCCAAAGATTGCGGGTCCAACCCCCGGTCTGTCCAAGGCTTTTTATGTCACTTGTCGCTTCCAGCACGTCTCGCAAGGATTTGCATACCGAAAATTGACAGGTTCTACCGTGACATGGAGTCCATGTTGAACAGCAGATCTCCCTATAAATGGCTGCGTAGGTCAGTTGAATGATCAGAGGTAGGCAACAGCTACCCACCTACTTAAAAAAAAGAAAAAGAAAGCTAAGTCTAGTAAAACACTGGGGTGTTCATAGCAACCTTCCAGCTGGGGATAGAACTGTTTTACCTTGGAATTCGACAGTGAATCTGTCTGGTGTCTACCTTTTCTACAAGCAATTTTATGTGGAGGTTTTACATAGCTCGCTCCGCAATTGCGTATATGTAGATTACGATCAAAGTAGGAGTTCCTACAACACATTTTCCGTCTAGAAAAAAAATCTCATTAGTTGATATATGAGAGAAGAAGGAGCAGACGCCACCGTGGGTACACTATCGACTTGTGTTGCTGCTTAAATGTTCCATAATTTATTTTTTCCTTGAGAGGGGCATCTGGAAAGTACTTACAGAGAGCGCGCGCGCACACACACACACACACACACACAGAGAGAGAGAGAGAGAGAGAGAGAGAGAGAGAGAGAGAGAGAGAGAGAGAGCAGAAAAGTTTGGCGAAACATGTGTGGGAATCGATGACATGGTTTTCAGCACGTGAGCTGATCCTGGGCGGAGTGACAAACGTGGAAACAGCCGGCGCGAACCGCTGCTTGTTTATGCTCGCGCCTTATCTAATCGACACTAGGTCTGTGTCACCCGTTGTTTGCTCCAGCTGTCGATCCGGGAAGTGTGGACCGCCTGCCCGAGCAGTTCCAGCCTCACAACAAACTAAAGACGTGGCAGTCACACTAACATCGGTACGCCGTTAGGTCACGAGATTTAGTAGTATGTCCACCGACAACGGCATAGTGTTTCAGGATGACAATGCACCACTACAGGCATTATTGAATTTTAGTATCTCCTCAGCGCAGTTATCGTCAGTGTTGTTGAGCCACTGTGTGCCTTTCTAGACACGCTTCTCCCCGACCGCTGCAGGACATTCGTATTTTTTATTACAAGGCTTGATCAACAAAGAATAAATCTGGATAATATTGTCCAGAGGAGAAACAGCGATCTGGTAATGCAACTGGGTTAAAACAACGGTCTAGATCGCAACAATATTTTACTAATGACAGGTTTCGACTGCGTGAGGATCCGAGGAGGTGCCAGCAACAGCCATTTTCTGAAGATGACTTCTGCGCGAAGTCGGAACTGGTCCATAATAAAATAGTATTGCGATCTAGACTATTTTTTAATCCAGTTGATCAACGAAGACTGATACAGATTTCTACCTGTAGTTTCCGTGATAGTTTCCAACCTGTGAGATGAATATTTCAAAGAGCGCGTATTTATGTATAATGTCCATAGGCGGCAGAACTCTCGTATCGATATGTTGGTACTAATGCTCTATTTTGTGGACGCTCTTTGCAAATGGTTCAAATGGCTCTGAGCACTATGGGACTTAACATCTGAGGTCATCAGCCCCTAGAACTTACAACTGCATAAGCCTAATTAACCTAAGGACATCACACACATCCATGCCTAAGGCAGGATTCGAACCTGCCACCGAGCGGTCGCGCGGTTCCAGACAGGCGCCGAGAACCGCTCTGTCACAACGGCCGGCTATGCTGTTTGAATTTCGCTTAACAAACAATGGAGGTGACGCGAGAGGAACAATACGGCACAATAAAATTCTGTGTTCCTATAAACCACACAGCCACTGAAAACTACAGAAGGCTACAGCAGGCGTACGGCGAAGATGCACTACTTCGTACAACAGTGTCACGGTGATTCAAGGACTTCAGAGAAGGACGATTCTCAAGGACCTGACAAAGAATGACCTGCGCCAGGTGTTCAAAGACTGGCAGAGACGCTATAAAAAAGTACAAACAAGTAGGAGGCGAAATCTTTGAAAAAGATTGCGTAAATGTTGAAATTAAGTAATAAACATCAATGAAGAAAGAAAAAAAACGGTGTCAGTCCTTATTGATCAACCCTGCCATTTACCGTTTGAAGCTGTTGGGCAATTTCAAATAAATATATTTAGTGTTTAAAACATTCTCAATATTTTTACAAACAATAGTACTGCTCAGAAACTAAGAAATAAGAGCTATAAAGATACTGCCTGACCAAAGAGAAAAAAAAGGAAGAAAAGAAGCTGCAAGAGGGGAGAAGGAAACGAAATGTGACTTCAAGGGGAACTTAGTAGTGTGAACCCACTTAGGACTACGGCGACGTCCACCGCTGACCTGAGTGGATGCACTGATTCGGTTGGGGAGGGTCTCATAAAGCGGTTGTGTGCTCTCCTGGACCAAACCGGCCCACAACTGTTGCATATGGTCCTTGATACCCAGGATACTGTCAGTGAGATGGTATTGACGTCCGAGCTCGTCCCACACATGTTCAATCAGGCACAGATGTGGAGATTTTGCTTGCAGTGCACATTTCAGCCTCGTAACAAAACCTCACTGGATTGTCGTATAGAGGAAGAAACTGGTTCTTCTTCATTCGTGGCCATAACTAAGCTGGAGACTGCTGTCTTTTTATATAAGATAGAACAGCACTGCTTAGCACCGGGAGCTTACCAGATACAATGCGCACTTTTATCGATCCCGAGTATCCATTATGCGATCTATACACCTGAACAGTATTGAGCTAATGAATAAACCAAGGCCAATGCCGACGTTGTCAAAGTCTCTCCGTCCGCACTCTATGAAGTTTGCAACTATTTTCCGAAGGTAGATTCTGTGGGTAAGCGAGTTATCCAACATCCCTCCCAGATGCTTTGGTTCAACTGGTTCTGAGCACTATGGGACTTAACTGCTGAGGTCATCAGTCCCCTAGACTGAGAACTACTTCAGCTTAACTAACCTAAGGACATCACACACATCCATGCCCGAGGCAGGATTCGAACCTGCAACTGCAGCAGCCGCGTGGTTCCGGACTGAAGCGCCTAGAACTGCACGGCCACCGCGGCCGGCTATCTGTGCAAGTCTCAATCTCCATATATCACAGAGTTCACGCCCCTTAGTGCTCGCATACTTTCTGTGATTACTGCACTGCGAGAGAGAATGTTACTATCGTCGTTTTGCCACTGTGTATTGCGTATTGAACCGGGACCTAGAAACGACGGAGGCGCGTCTTCCCGCCGCAGCCCTCAGTGATTCACAACCCCATAAACAGGCCACAGCAGTCCACTCGCCCCGCAGCCTCCCCACACGGAACCCAGTGGATCCCCCAGGGAACATCTCATACCAGACGAGTGTAACCCCAAATGTTTGCGTGGTAGAGTAACTATGGTGTACGCGTACGTGGAGACAGTGTTTGCGCAGCAGTCGCCGGCATAGTGTAACTGAGACGGAATAAGGGGAACCAGCCGCATTCTCCGAGGCAGATGGAAAACCGCCTTAAAACCATCTACAGGCTGATGTCTAATCGTATTCGGAGCTGCGAATACATTTTGCCTGTCTGAAGGGTTTCGTCCACTGAGCCACTATGCAGATGTCATCCGCGTGTATAAACTTGCGAGGCAAGCTTCTGGGCGAACAGTGTAGCGGAAAAAACTTAAAACTGGCGGTTATTCTGAATAATGTCGAAAAAGAAGATGATATTTGTGCAGGGAACAGCCTTTTATTAAAAACCTCCTTCTCCGGACTGTGTCGTACGCTGTGGGCAGGCCTAGAAGGTTACAACACGTCTTTCCCTATCCTCTCAAAGCCAATGTTAAAAAATATATCGGCTCAACCACTTGTTTATAGTGCAAAACACTAAGATTGACGCGTTTCGGAAGTCAAGCTTCCATCATCAGAATAATAAAAAGTAAAAGAACCTGTGAAAACTCGCTAAAATGGAACATGCACCAGGCACAAAAAATTGATGATAAAATTAAAACATCGTGGCTACTTCCCTTGTTGCAGCCGTGTCTTCCAAGGTGCATCTCCACATAGTCGTCAAAATATAAAGAAACTCTAAAATGGTGTCGCCTATGGTGTTCAACATCTAACGACATGGCTCATTCCTCTATCGTCGTAAACCGCCCGTGCGTCTTCGTTGATACCACACACCACGTAGCCAAACACGACACTGGAACGCGAGTGAGCTCACGCGCATGTAAACAAGGAAGTCACGGAGATGTATATACAAACAGATAACGTATACATGTTCCAAGGACCTCATGAAATGATGGTATCCTGCCAATTGCTAAAAATGTAGTTACTTAAAGAAACCAGTGAAATGTTTGAAAACGCTATTTGTATCACCAGTTAGCTGTTCATTCAGTGTGTCCTGATTATCCACGCTATCTATCGTAATTTACAGCTGTTCTAGTAGATCCAGCTTTTTGCCTTTGTTCTGTCTATGTCAAATAACGAGATCCTGCTCTATTCCCAACATGGGGTGTCCCGTTTCCCAAGAACGCATGGCTACAGCTGACTTTTCGAAATTATTAAGCCGCAAAGCATCGCTATCTACATCTACATTTATACTCCGCAAGCCACCCAACAGAGTGTGGCGGAGGGCACTTTACGTGCCACTGTCATTGCCTCCCTTTTCTGTTCCAGTCGTGTATGGTTCGCGGGGAGCACGACTGTCTGAAAGCATCCGTGCACGCTCGAATCTCTCTAATTTTACATTCGTGATCTCCTCGGGAGGTATAAGTAGGGGGGAGCAATATATTCGATACCTCATCCAGAAACGCACCCTCTCGAAACCTGGTGAGCATGCTACACCGCGATGCAGAGCGCCTCTCTTTCAGAGTCTGCCACTTGAGTTTGCTAAACATCTCCGTAACGCTATCACGGTTATCAAATAACCCTGTGACGAAACGCGCCGCTCTTCTTTGGATCTTCTCTATCTCCTCCGTCAACCCGATCGGGTACGGATCCCACACTGATGAGCAGTACTCAGGTGTAGATCGAACGAGTGTTTTGTAAGCCACCTCCTTTTTGATGGACTACATTTTCTGAGGACTCTCCCAATGAATCTCAACCTGGTACCCGCCTTACCAACAATTAATTTTATATGATCATTCCACTTCAAATCGTTCCGCACGCATACTCCCAGATATTTTACAGAAGTAGCTGCTACCAGTGTTTGTTCCGCTATCATATAATCATGCAATAAAGGATCCTTCTTTCTATGTATTCGCAATACATTACATTTGTCTATGTTGAGGGTCAGTTGCCACTCCCTGAACCAAGTGCCTATCCGCTGCAGATCTTCCTGCATTTCGCTACAGTTTTCTAATGCTGCAACTTCTCTGTATACTACAGCATCATCCGCGAAAAGCCGCATGGAACTTCCGACACTATGTACTAGGTCATTTATGTATATTGTGAAAAGCAATGGTCCCATAACACTCCCCTGTGGCACGCCAGAGGTTACTTTAACGTCTGTAGACGTCTCTCCATTGATAACAACATGCTGTGTTCTGTTTGCTAAAAACTCTTCAATCCAGCCACACAGCTGGTCTGATATTCCGTAGGCTCTTACTTTGTTTATCAGGCGACAGTGCGGAACTGTATCGAACGCCTTCCGGAAGTCAAGGAAAAAGGCATCTACTTGGGAGCCTGTATGTAATATTTTCTGGGTCTCATGAACAAATAAAGCGAGTTGGGTCTCACACGATCGGTGTTTCCGGAACCCATGTTGATTCCTGCAGAGTAGATTCTGGGTTTCCAAAAACGACATGATACTCGAGCAAAAAACATGTTCTAAAATTCTACAACAGATCGACGTCAGAGGTACAGGTCTATAGTTTTGCGCATCTGCTATGTTCTTTGTAACTTTGTTTACTTGCGCGTGAGCTTACTCGCGTTTCGCCGGGCGATGTGGCCATGCGGTTCTAGGCGCTTCAGTCTGGAACCGCGTGACCGCTACGGTCGCAGGTTCGAATCCTGCCTCGGGCATGGATGTGTGTGATGTCCTTAGGTTAGTTAGGTTTAAGTAGTTCTAAGATCTAGGGGACTGATGACCACAGATGTTAAGTCCTATAGTGCTCAGAGCCATTTGAACAATCACTCACGTTTCAGTGGCGTGTTTGGCTACGTGGTGTGTGGTATCAACGAAGACGCACGGGCGGTTTACGACGATAGAGGAGAGAGCCATGTGGTTAGATGTTGAACACCATAGGCGACACCATTTTAGAGTTTTTTTATATTTTGACGACTATGTGGAGATGCACCTAGAAAGACAGGGCTGCAACAAGGGAAGTAGCCACGATGTTTTAATTTTATTATCAATTTTATTGGGCCTGGTGCATGACCCATTTTTGCGAGTTTTAACAGGTTAAATTACTTTTTATTATTCTGATGATGGAAGCTTGACTTCCGAAACGCGTCAATCTTATTGTTTTACACTGTAAACAAGTAGTTGAGCCGATATATTTTTTAACGTTGACATTCTCAACCACGACCTCTCATCCAGTATGGATAAAATCAAAGCTCTCAAAGCCAGTTTCCAAATAGGTAGTTCAGAAGAGGACTAAAATTCGTGAAAGTGCAGTTTTTACGCCCATCAACGAAAAGATGTCCTGCGTGGCATGAGTGTTATCAGGTGGTTGTTGCCCAAGCTTGAAATTACGATTGATTCGCAGTGTAATGCTCGGCGTGTTTGTTGTTAGAGTCCTGGCTACCCGACGGCGACCTCGTCATCCCGGCTGAAGCTGAACTGACGTGTTCGGCGCGGACCCTTGACAGGCCGACACGACTTGGAAGATGGAGTGCCCCGTGCGTGTGGCGGTGATAACGTGTCGCCCTGACTGCTCCCTGACGACCAGCGCAAGGTGTGGCCGTATCACACTCACGTGTCAGGCCCGCTGTCTATACTAAGTGCGTAGGACGATAGGCGCTACCTCTGCAACGCGGCACACGTCTGCAGTCAAATACTCGTGCGCGTATTTTGGAGAACACTATGTCACTCCACTTGACAGTCATCGCATACTTTTAATCTTCTCGTGGATGGATCCTGTCTGCAGAAAACTATACAGGATCTTAAAAGACAATTATATTCCCCACCTCGGCCATACTACGGTGACCTGATCTGAGGTCATTTACGTCACGCCATCACCTTATTTAGGCGATGTACTGTTTTCAAATGCTTATTCATTATATGTGCGTCCGTCATTTAAATATACAGGCTGAACCACCTAAAACTTGCACCACAGACACTGCAGAAATGGAAAGTGTTATTGATGTGTGGTTTCCGCAGAATGGATAGTAGTCAGGGGCCCGTACTGTTAGCCAGTAAGCAGACTGTATTAATATTTTTTATGCAAACGTACTTTCTACAATGGAACAATGCTAATTAACATTAACAAAATAAAGGTAGGATAAATTAGAATGTTAGCGGTGTTCGTTGCAGGACTCAAATGGTTCAAATGGCTCTGAGGACTATGGGATTTAACATCTGAGGTCATCAGTCCCCTAGAAGTTAGAAGCACTTAAACATAACTAACCTAAGGACATCGTACACATCCATGCCCGAGGCAGGATTCGAACCTGCGACCGTAGCGGTCGCGCGGTTCCAGACTGTAGCGCCTACAACCGCTCAGTCACACCGGCCGGCTGTTGCAGGACTGTAGTGCGAGTCGTTTACGAATTATCGTATTTTTAAAGGTTTCTACACTGACGCTTGGTTCAAATGGCTCTAAGCACTATGGGACTTAACATCTGAGGTCATCAGTCCCCTAGACTTAGAACTACTTAAACCTAACTAACTTAAGGACAACACACACATCCACGCCCGAGACCGCGAGACCGGATTCGAACCTTCGACCGTAGCAGCAGCGCGGTTCCGGACTGAAGCGCCTAGAACCGCTCGGCCACACTGGCCGGCCCACTGACGCTTGCTTGTGCCATTCAACCTGTGTAGTGCTAGGTACGATGTTGTTATGTTTGCTTCTATTGTGCCTGGATGTTCCTTGAGTGCACTGCGACTTGCTTGTCCGTTAATGTGTGACAATGGGATTTACCAATGCAGAAAAAGCCGAGATGCTCATGATATATGGAGAGAGTAGCAAGAAAGCAGTTCGTTCGTGTACGGTGTATGCGGCAAGATATGCCAACAGATGTCAACCATCTCGGCAATTAAGACAGAAGAGGGGGGGGGGGGGGGGGGACTCAATGTTTTTGCTGCTGTTGCAGTTAACCCGCACGTTCGTTACCGCGCAATCGAACGTGGAAGTGGCATGAGTCAGGCAAGAGTCCTGGCGTGAGTCAGGCAAGAGTCCTGAGCGCTCTCCATCGACTTACGTTCCGTCCCTATCACATCAAGAGCTGCATGTAAACGATGACTGCTCCAGATGTATCATGTATCCTGTTTCATGATGAAGCCACATATTTCAGTCATGGCCAGGTAAACCGCCGAGAAACGCACTATTGATGTGGTGACAATCCACAATTCGTCAGGTGAAACGTCAGATTTCATGGAGTGTAAATATGTGGTTTTGAATAGTCAACCCTCACCTCACAGGCCCGGTTTTCGTAACAGAATACTGAACGTGGACAAGTATCGCAACCTCCTAACAGACTATCTTCCACGTATGCTAGAAGACGTTCCTCGGCACACTAGCAGGAACCTGTACCAACATGATGGCTGTCCAGTCCGTAGTGCACGAAGTACTACGGCATGTCTCCGCAATTGTTTCCAAATCGTTGGATTGGACGCAGAAGACCTGGCCTGTTCCCAGGATTTGACGCCTCAAAACTTTCTTCTGTGGGGAAAGCTGAAACGCTGTCGTCAAGGACATACCAACTAGTCCCAATGATAGGCAACGACGTTTTACTGAAGCCTGGTGGGACATCTCCGCTGAAAAGTTAGCACGTGTTCAGCAGTAGTCCCATACCAGAAGGGAAGCGTGTATTGCGGCTGCCGTGGTCATTTTGAACACAACCTGTGATGGTAAAAAAAATGGTTCTGAGCACTATGGGACTAAACTTCTGAGGTCATCAGTCCCCTAGAACTGAGAACTACTTAAACCTCAGTAACCTAAGGACATCACACACATCCATGCCCGAGGCAGGATTCGAACCTGCGACCGTAGCGATCGCGCGGTTCCATACTGTACCGCCTAGAACCGCTAGGCCATGTGATGGCCAGTTGTCTCTTTACTGGTCATGATGCACGTAACTAGTGTATGTATTTGTGTTGTGCTGTTGTTTAGTGTGCGCTACCACAGGTATCGTGCAAGTGTCAGTGTGGGAAATTTTCAAAATACGATGTCTCGTAAATCATTCGCACTAGAATCTTCCAACAGACACCACTGATATTCTAATTTACCTTACTTTTAACTTGTTAACATCAACGGGCATCTTTCCATTTTAAAAAAAATGCATGTTTGCACAAAAAATACACTTTCCAAGTATTACAATTTCTTGATTGGCTAACAATACGAGCTCCTGACTACCAATCCATTCTGTGAAAAAAGCACACCATTAGCATTTTCCATTTCCGCAATATCTGCGGTGCAACGCGTACGCGATTCACGCTGTGTAACTGCTGTCGTTGTAGAGTCGAACGAGAACAACGCTCCATACTGGTCAACGACTTAAAGAACACTGCTGCCGTGGTGTCGTAACATAAAAGATCATAGTATATCGTACAGAACATAGGTCTACATGAGTTGATTTGATACCGTCCAGGTATAGTTAACAGTTCAAAACATACCGATATCAGTCACCACTGCCCAGCTGAATCGAACCTATCTATATGTCCCACGTACATGGTACCTAATTATAGTACGCCTTTTGTCGGCGAATTTATTGTCACATTACAGGTATTTTACTTGCGTACACACATGACCAGGAGTCAGTAAATAGGGTAGAATGCTCCAAATTTTTAGGTGTACATACTGACGAAAACTATAAGTGGAAGAAGCATGTTATAAGCTTCGCAAACAATCAAGTTCATCTACTTTCACTCTTCCTATCTTCTTATAATTGCTAACCTTGGAAACAAACAAATTAACCCCCTGATATATTTGGCATAGCCAGCCGCTGTGGCCGAGCGGTTCTAGGCGCTTCAGTCCGAAACCGCTCTGCTGCTACGGTCGCAGGTTCTAATCCTGCGTCGGGCATGGTTTGTGTGTGATGTCCTTAGGTTAGTTAGGTTTAATTAGTTCTAGGTCTAGGGGACTGATCAGCTCAAATGTAAAGTCCTATAGTGCTTAGAGCCATTTGAACCATTTTGTTTTGCATATTTCCCTTCAATAATGTCTTACTGATTGATTTTATGGAATAATTCACCAATAAGGAAAAAAGTATTCATTACACGAAAGCGAGCAGTAAAAATAATCTTTGGTGAACAACAATGGACGTCATACAGGTACATCATCAAGCAGCCAGGCATTTTAACTACGCCGTCACAAACATAATGAAACTCGTCATAAATAATCCATCACAATATGAGAAGAAGAGTGAAGTCCATTGCTACAACGATAGAGGGAAAATGCCCCTTACTACTCTCTATTACATCTGTCAGTGAGTCCGAAAGAAGTTCCAAATGCAGCAACAAAAATGTTTGATCATAGCATAGAATGTATGACAGTAGCAAAATAAGCTTTAAGTCTAACCGAAAATCATTTCTCCTGAACAACTCCTTTTGTTCCATGGACCAATTTCTATTTAAAAACTGGCAGCCAGAGAAAAAAAACTGTCTTTTTTAAGTAAAGTAGACTAAAAAAATAATGTGGCCATTAAGGTTAACACTAACCGTGCATACATATACTGTAAACTGACTCGTTCCACATTATTTCGTTAAAAGAATAGTTTAAGTCATCTATGGAACAAGTAACTTGCTCACACACACACACACACACACACACACACACACACACACACACACACTCGTTGACGCTTGCTTCATTTCACATAGCAAGTTATTATGTTGCAGCGCAGAGTGGCCGCGCGGTTTGAGGCGCCATGTCACGGAGTCCGCGGTCTCTCCCGCCGGAGGTTCAAGTCCTTCCTCGGGCATATGTGTGTGTGTGTGTGTGTGTGTGTGTGTGTGTGTGTGTCGTTCTTAGCGTAAGTGGTAGTGTGTAAGTCTAGGGACCGATGATCTCAGCAGTCGGCAGTATGGTTCAAAAATTGGTTCTGAGCACTATGGGACTTAACATCTGAGGTCATCAGTCCCCTAGACTTAGAGCTACTGAAACATAACTAACCTAAGGACATCACACACATTCATGTCCGAGGCAGGATACGAACCTGCGACCGTTGCAGCAGCGCGGTTCCAGACTGAAACGCCTACAACCACTCGGTCACAAGGGCCGGCGCAGTTTGGTCCTTTAGGAATTCACTCACATATTTTTTATTATGTAATGAAAGTTAATACTTTAAAAGGCATTTCGAAACACCGAAATTTAAAATCTTTCGCAACCTTATGGAGTTTATAAGCCATCGTACACACAAGGGCGACAAGCTAGAAAGTCTTTAATTCAAACACAGTGTCGGTCCGATGTTCTTGTAAGCATTTATTTCGTTGACTAAGCGACAGTGCGGAATTTGTCGAATGCTTCCAGAAGTCAAGGAACACAACATCAACCTGGACGCAGCTAGCTACTGTCTTCTGGGCCTCGTGAACGAACAGGCATACCGCTGCTTTCCGAATCTATGTTGATTCCCATATAGATTTTCAATCCGCAAAAAAGACCATAATACGCGAGCAAAAACGTGTTCCATTATTCTACAACAGACTGACGGACGGAATGTAGGTCTATAGTTGTGCGTACCTGTCCGAAGACCGTTCTTGAAAACTGGAATGACCGTCTTTTCCCAGCTGCTTGATATACTTCGTCGCACCATCGACTTACGTTAAACTACTGGCAGAAGTGTAGCATAATCTACATAGGACGATGCAAATATCCGGCCGGGCCCGATCGCTTTACCTCTGTTGAGAGATTTCAGTAGATTTTCTAATCCGTTATCACTTATCTTAATACTGGCCATTTCCGCATGCGCGAGATGTTGAAAAGAAGAAACATAATATGTTCTCCTCAGAGGAACAGCACTTGCTGTGTCTGTCAGTACTGCAGTGTATTCCAGGAACTGGTGTTGACAGCTAACGTTGCGCAAAATGTTGTTCTCGAAAGGAGATTAAGCAGTAAACACGTCAGCGAAATAACGGTATCTACGGGAATAAAGTAGGCCGCCAAAAAATTTCCAGGTTATAAAAGTGACGACGCCGTCGATCTCAAGTGGCAGTCACTTGCGGCTGGGAAAATTCCGCTATCGCTGTTAAACACGTTTTAGAAGATCGAAGTCTTTCTGCGACATCTGATTGCACTCAGCAGTAGTTCAGGTTACGGCGCTGGTTTCTAAAGGGGAGCTTCCGCGCAGCTGCAGTCTTAGCTACCGTGTACCATCGGCTTAACAGGGAGTGGGGGAATTTCAGCCCGCGTCCATAATATGGGGGTAGCGTTGCTTCATCGAATCCCACATATACATTACTAATCAAAAGTATACGGACACCACTATGAAATGCGGAATCAGCCACTAGATGTCAAAAGAGGGGAGGATTCGTTATAAGAGTAAGAGGAGAATACTGTGGTGTCATAAAGCAGTAACAGTAGAGTGGATCTCCTGACGGAGAGGTCAGTGACTTCAAACGTGGACTAGTCACTTGACGTCACCTGAGTAACAAGTCCATGAAAGACATTTCAACCTTTCTGAAAGTGCTCGAGACGACTTTTGGCCATATTATCGTGAGGTAGAGAAGAGATGACAGAACACAGCTAAAGCAAGAGCATATAATGACGTACAGGGACCGTCGAACGTTGCGGAGGGTGCCTGTAACAATCACATATATTCAGTAGAAGGAATTCTCATGGATTCCAACGTGCTACAAACAGTCCAACTAGGACAACTACCGTGCTTAGGGAGTCAACGAGATGTAGCGTCCGTAGATGATTGAAAGAACTGTATAAGGTGTCCCAAAAACACCGACAAGTCCTTACATTGAAAGAAGAAAAAAATCTAGTAAACGTTGGCTCTAAAATGCCTACCTTAAGAGCTATGAGCACTTGTTTATCTTCGCTGCTGTCAAACTCATCTCTTCTACTGAACAAGTGCCGGCCGATGTGGCGAGCGGTTCTAGGCGCTTCAGTCTGGAACCGCGCGTCCGCTACGGTCGCAGTTTCGAATCCTGACTCGGGCAAGGATGTGTGTGATGTTCTTAGGTTAGCTAGGTTTAAGTAGTTTTAAGTTCTAGGGGACTGATGCTCTCATATGTTAAGTCCCATAGTGCTCAGAGCCATTTGATTTGAACTGAACAAGTACTCATAGCTGTTAAACAATGCATTTTTGAACTCATGATTGATAGACTTTTTCCTTGTTTTGGTATAAGTAACCTTTTTTTGAGAGGGGGAGGGGCGGGGGTGTCACCGCGTATATATAATGAAATTCACAAGGTGTTGTAAGTATTTTAGACAAGAGAAATGTAATAATAATTATGAACATTTGTTACATAGTTATTTATGACGATCAGCGAGGAAAGAAACCGTTTACCTTGTACTTCTCTCGTTTAGTCCTTAGATAAATCGGACGTCAGCACAATAAAATACACTCACGTTCAGAAAAAAACAGAACACCTTGAACGATAATAGGGAGGACTTTCATACTCACAGGACACGTACATTAGTACGTTCTGCAGAAACGATTAGCATTTGAACCACATTGGCCCGCGGGTTCAAAGTCAACATCGATATCGCGCCGCATCACCACGTACCGGTAAAATGAGCCTGTGGTCCTCGTTGTCGCTATAAACCGAAAGTAATAGAACAGTGTGACTTGAGCAGATGTCAAGGATACCTTGCAGGCAAACCGTACCGTCAAGTCTGTGAGTTTGGAAGAGGGCGCATTATTAGCATGAGAGAATGCGTCCATCCGGGAAATAGCTGCTCGTGTGGAACGAAGTATGTCAGCAGTGCAACCAATGTGTGCAGCAGAATAGTTCACGGAAGGCCATGGAATCGACAAAATGGGTCAGGTCGCACCACCCAGACAACCCCCATAGCAGATCGACACCTCAGCCGAATGGCACTGCAGGACAAAGATGCGTCTTCCTCGGCTCTGGTGGAACAGTGGAAGAGGGTAACACATCGTACACTATCAGGGGTCACAGTCCGTCGCTATTTGTTATGACAAGGGTTACGTGTGCATCGTCCAGTTCTCTGTCTACCTTTGACGGATGTGCAGAAACAAGGTTAGACGCCAGTGGTGTTCGGAAGACGTTACTGAGGACAGGAATGGCATCAGATAGTGTTAACAGATGAATCCAGATTCTGTTTGTTTGAAAATTATGGACGCTATTTGGTTCGCCGGAGACAGGGGACCGGCATACCGGTGACTGCATTCGCACAAGACATACAGCACCAACTCAAGGCCTTATGGTGCGGGGTGCTATGTACAACTGCAAATCGCAATCCGTGCGTGTCTGGGGCTGTGTGGCCAGTGTCACGTAGTTGTGATTGACATCCTGCGACTCGTAGGCATACCTTTTCTGCACAACACTGCAGGCGCCATTTTTCAGCAAGACAACGCGCGACCACATGTTGCTGCACGAACACATGCCTTCTTGGTGTCACAGAACATCAACCTTTTCCTCTGGCGCGCTAGACCACCAGGCTTGTCACCAACCAGAAATGTGTGGGATATGATGAAATGACAGGAAAAGTGCTGTGACCCAATGCCAAGCCCATAGATGAACTTTGAAACCAGGTGAATGTAGCATGGATGGCTATACCACAGGAAGCCATTCGCGCCTTAGACGCATCTATGCCATCACGCATGGAACAAGTTATCTTGCCCCATGGTTGTCTCTGTGCCTACTAGGCAACAAGAAACACATTAAACCGGGGTGACTGAAATGCTAATCATTTGTGCAGAACATACCAATATACATGTGCTCTGAATATGAACATCCTATCCCTAGTCGTTCAAGCCGGAGTGTCCGTGCGGTTCTAGGCGCTACAGTCTGGAACCGAGCGACCGCTACGGTCGCAGGTTCGAATCCTGTTTCGGGCATGGATGTGTGTGATGTCCTTAAGTTAGTTAGGTTTAATTAGTTATAAGTTCTAGGCGACTGATGACCTCAGAAGTTAAGTCGCATAGTGCTCTGAGCCATTTGAACCGTTTGAACCTAGTCGTTCAAGATGATGTTTTTGAACACGAGTGTAGTTATACTCCGTGTTAAAACAGAACATCAAATATGGAGTACTATTGTCTGTAGGTAAAACAACAGAAATAATGAGTTCTCGAAGGTTAGTTGCCCTAAATATTATATAAAATACATTTTTTCCCATGAGATGAAAGTATATCGATCGCGGCACCTGAGAGCATAAGTACATCTCCAAATACTAATATCTGCTACTGAAATTACGATCTGTGTGGAATAGCTAAAAGACCAGTAGCACTTGTAACCAAAGTCACGCTTGAGGTGGTGTAGAGAGCGACGTCTCTGGATACTGAATGACTGAAAACAAATTATTTGGAGTGATGAATCGCACTGTAACCTGTGGCAAACCGATGGAAAGGTTTGAGTTTGGCGATTGCCTGGGAAACGTTACCTTGCAGCGTAGGTAGTGTCAGCAGTGAAATGCAGAGGAGGCGGTATTATGGTATGAGGGTGTTTATCGTACTTAGGATGTGGTCCTCTTATTACCCGCCAGGTTAGCCGAGAGCGCTAACGTGCTGCTTCCTGCACTCTGGTAGGCGCGCCAGCCCCAGATCGAATCCGCCCGGCGGATTAACGACGAGGGCCGGTGTGCCGGCAAGCCTGAATATGGTTTTAGGCGGTTTTCTACATCACACTAGGTGAATATCAGGCTGGTCCCCATATCCCGCCTCAGTTACAAGCCTCGCAGACATTTGAAACACGTTCGCACTATTCCACGCTTTACACTTGACGGAGACAGGTAGGGTACACTGATTCGTTCCAGGGGGTATGGGGTGGTGCCAGGAAGGGCATCCGGCCAGCGCTTCCAATTAACCTTGCCAAATCCGATTGTAACCACGCCAACTCTGCGAACTGTGGGACAAAGGTGTAAGTAAAAGGAGAAGAAGAAGAAGAAGAAGAAGAAGAAGAAGATGCCGTCCCCTTATTGTGTGTAAAGAGGAGGAGAATATTGGTGTTTAATGTCCCGTCGACAACGAGGTCATTAGAGACTGAGCACAAGCTCGGATTAGGGAAGGATGGGAAAGGAAGTCGGTCGTGCCCTTTCAAAGAAACCATCCCGGCATTTGCCTGGAGTGATCTAGGGGAAATCACGGAAAACCTAAATCAGGATGACCGGACGCGGGATTGAACCGTCGTCCTCACGAATGCGAGTCCAGTGTATTGTGTGTAAGAAAACGCTCAATGTGGGATGAAAGTTACAGCATTTTACAGCAAGTACAGAATTAGGTGACCGGATACTTTTGATCAGATAGTGTAGGGTGAGTATCTATTATAATATTACATTTTCACTATGGCATCACAAAATAGCGAACCATATATTGCTATATGTTGCTTTAGATGTTTTCGATACTTATACATGTGGTTATCTTCAAAAATTATCATTTACATGCTTTCCTCTTCATACTATATTTGTGGCCTCATGATTGTAATAAGCTTTGAGGCAATGTGTGACGTCTGTTCTTTCGGACATGTCTGGAAAAACAAACACCACGCTTTCTTATAATTGTTTCGCCTCTATGGACAATTAACACACACCCTTCAGTACAGGACTCTAAAACAGTGTCCATGGAGGAGATGGACGGGCGCTGCAGATAAGTGGCGCTAAGTGGAAGTATGGGTCACCCGTGGATCACACCGAGATAGTCCGCGCATTTGCGATACGCATTATGCATGGTTGCCTAGCAATCAGGAGATCCCAGTTCGAGTCCCGCTCCGGCATTCATTTTCACTCGTCGCCGCTGATACGACAAAAATCCAGATGCAGCTGATATTATTAGTTTCTTCCCTTTCCTTTGTCCTCCCTCCAACTTCGATTACATAATAAGCTTTGTGCCATCATTTTACATGATTGTGGTGTTGGACATTCTTCGACCTGTGGCAGAGCAGCGCCCAAACAAGAAGCTTAATTAGCTACGCTCCGGTCAAATGCTTGTTCCCACCTTTTACTCCCGCCGGGCTTCGAGTTATTTGTCGCCTCCTACGGTAGCACCGGAGTTAACAGTTCCTTCGAGCTATCCGCATGTTAACCGATTCTGTGATCAGCTTCACTTTGTGCTATTAGGGACGGGCCATTCCTTCGCAATTGCGACAGTAAAACACGAGTTCTCGCACCAGAAAGATCGGATGAGGCTATCCCTGTAACGGATTCCGTGAAACCGTTCCCGCCGCCCAGAAATGCACCCACGGCAGCTACACAGGCGACGCAGCTTGCGCTGGATACCGACCGACACCCGGATTTCAAGCTCCGCTTCAGCAGCGAGGCGTTCTTCAATAGCGCATTGTCAGCGCGAGTCAAGAGATCCGGGTTCGAAAACGGCCTGGCACACGGATGTAATCTGCCAATGTGATTCATTAAGGTCAACTGGCGCCGCTGAGTCAAATGTACCGGCCACGTAACGAAATGTGTTTTATTTTTACTTTTTTATGCAACTACCAGCCCGTCCATTTCTGATAGGCTCTAACAGCTGCCCCCTTTTTTATTTTTTATTTTTTGCCTTTTAGCTGTTCAAGAAGTGGCCCAAATGAACTAAAATACATTCATACGCGCAGTCCAGTCACATTGACATGGCTGCCGCCTACGTTCGACGTTAGCGTGCGATAACCACTGACAGATGGCAGGTGATTGCACTACCAGTGGAGGATATGTATAGCTTTCCGGGGAGATGGGGTAAACAGTTTGTAAGTAGGGTGTTTAGGTTTATATGTTGGTAACACCACGTAGCGCTCTGTATGAAAGTCACTGACCTTGGCGTGTGCAATGTGTGGCTGGTTGCCATTGTTGGAATATTCGCTATTGTAGCGTTGGGTAGCTGGATGTGAACAGCGCGTAGCGTTGGGCAGTTGGAGGTGACCCGCCACAAGTGGTGGATGTGGGGAGAGAGATGGCAGAGTTTTGAGAGCGGCCGATCTGGACATGTGTCTGTCAGAAAAACGAAATTTGTAAGACCGGATGTCATGAACTGATATATATATATATATATATATATAATGACTCTTGAACACCGTTAAGGTAAATACATTGTTTGTTCTTTATCAAAATCTTTCATTTGCTAACTATGCAGTCAGACTGCGTTGCGCAAAAAAAAAAAAAAAAAGCCACTTTACTGTTGATCAGAATAAATAAAGAGTAGTTTTGCTCAGCTATCTGAAAATCAAATAGCGTAAGAGGTTTACCAGCACTGTCACTCTTCTAAGGGGTTCAAAATGGTTCAAATGACTGAGCACTATGGGACTTAACATCTGAGTTCATCAGTCCCCTAGAACGTAGAACTACTAAAACCTAACTAACCTAAGAACATCACACACATCCGTGCCCGAGGCAGGATTCGAACCTGCGACCATAGCGGTCGCACGGTTCCAGACTGAATCGCCTAGAACCGCTCGGCCACTCCGGCCAGCTCTCTAAGGGGATGTTTCAAATTCAGACGTTGCAATTAGGAGGCTGAGGGATTTATCTGATTTTCAAAAAGGGCATGATCATTGGCTTTCGGGCCAAGGGTGGAAGCATTTCCGAAATGGCTAAGTTTGTAAATTGTTCGCATGCGACCGTGGTTAAAGTATACCTCTCACGACACAACTGCGCTATTCAAAACTGGCGCCGAGGCAACTGTGTTGCATGAGGCGCCACAGTTGATAGGGGTGAACGATAGCTGCGTAGATGTGTACGGGTTAACAGATGTGTAAGTGTTGAGAGGTCGACCAGCCAGATGAACCAAGTGGCTACCAACAGTGTCTCCTCAACGACCGTTCATGTTGCTTGTGTGTGGGCCTGGTTCGTGCACTCGTGCTGACCGCTGCTCATTGGAGACGAAGGCTGGAATTTGCACGCCATTACAGCTTCTGGGCAACCAATGATTGGTGACAGGCGGCCTTTACAGGTGAATCACGTTTTGTGCTCCATTGGACAGTTAGTCGTTGGCGATTACCGCCCAGCAGCAATCATCCAGGCCGGAGGCGGTAACAATATGGGGAAATGTTTCGTGGTATTTCATGGGTGATCTTGTCATTCTGAAAAACACAATGGATCGACGCAAGTATACATCTATCCCTGGGGACCAAGTCCACGCCCACATGCAGTTCGTATTTCCTCGGCACGATGGCATCTATCAGGAGGACAATGCAGCGTGTCACATAGCTCGCAGTACGTGCGTGGTTCAGAGAGCACCAGCATAAGTTTACGCTAGTCCCCTGGACACCAAACCTCCCGTGTTTGAACCCAGTCGAGAATCCGTGGGACAACTAAATTTCAAATTTGTGTGACTTCTTAAGGGACCAAATCACTGAGGTCATCGGTCCCTAGACTTACACACTACTTAAACTCCGGCGGAAGGGGCCGCGCAGTCCGTGAAATGGCGCCTCTAACCGCGCGGCGGTACATCAGTTGGGATATGTAAAATACACTCCTGGAAATGGAAAAAAGAACACATTGACACCGGTGTGTCAGACCCACCATACTTGCTCCGGACACTGCGAGAGGGCTGTACAAAGCAATGATCACACGCACGGCACAGCGGACACACCAGGAACCGCGGTGTTGGCCGTCGAATGGCGCTAGCTGCGCAGCATTTGTGCACCGCCGCCGTCAGTGTCAGCCAGTTTGCCGTGGGATACGGAGCTCTATCGCAGTCTTTTAACACTGGTAGCATGCCGCGACAGCGTGGACGTGAACCGTATGTGCAGTTGACGGACTTTGAGCGAGGGCGTATAGTGGGCATGCGGGAGGCCGGGTGGACGTACCGCCGAATTGCTCAACACGTGGGGCGTGAGGTCTCCACAGTACATCGATGTTGTCGCCAGTGGTCGGCGGAAGGTGCACGTGCCCGTCGACCTGGGACCGGACCGCAGCGACGCACGGATGCACGCCAAGACCGTAGGATCCTACGCAGTGCCGTAGGAGACCGCACCGCCACTTCCCAGCAAATTAGGGACACTGTTGCTCCTGGGGTATCGGCGAGGACCATTCGCAACCGTCTCCATGAAGTTGGACTACGGTCCCACACACCGTTAGGCCGTCTTCCGCTCACGCCCCAACATCGTGCAGCCCGCCTCCAGTGGGGTCGCGACAGGCGTGAATGGAGGGACGAATGGAGACGTCTCGTCTTCAGCGATGAGAGTCGCTTCTGCCTTGATGCCAATGATGGTCGTATGCGTGTTTGGCGCCGTGCAGGTGAGCGCCACAATCAGGACTGCATACGACCGAGGCACACAGGGCCAACACCCGGCATCATGGTGTGGGGAGCGATCTCCTACACTGGCCGTACACCTCTGGTGATCGTCGAGGGGACACTGAATAGTGCACGGTACATCCAAACCGTCATCGAACCCATCGTTCTACCATTCCTAGACCGGCAAGGGAACTTGCTGTTCCAACAGGACAATGCACGTCCGCATGTATCCCGTGCCACCCGACGTGCTCTAGAAGGTGTAAGTCAACTACCCTGGCCAGCAAAATCTCCGGATGTGTCCGCCATTGAGCATGTTTGGGACTGGACGAAGCGTTGTCTCACGCGGTCTGCACGTCCAGCACGAACGCTGGTCCAACTGAGGCGCCAGGTGGAAATGGCATGGCAAGCCGTTCCACAGGACTACATCCAGCATCTCTACGATCGTCTCCATGGGAGAATATCAGCCTGCATTGCTGTGAAAGGTGGATATACACTGTACTAGTGCCGACATTGTGCATGCTCTGTTGCCTGTGCCTATGTGCCTGTGGTTCTGTCAGTGTGATCATGTGATGTATCTGATCCCAGGAATCTGTCAATAAAGTTTCCCCTTCCTGGGACAATGAATTCACGGTGTTCTTATTTCAATTTCCAGGAGTGTATTCTCGCTGTTCGTGCCGCGTCAGTTCTTGATAAAATCTCCAGCTTTCGACGATTACCTCCATCGTCATCGTCAGGAGCAACTTGACTGTCTTCACTGTTGCTAGATGCAGAGAAGCAGCAGAGACGTTCCTTCCAAGGTTTACGTTCCAACGGAAGCGGTGGCGCCATCGGCACACACAGGGACACCGTCTGCGACAGCAGTACGTAATCGCCGAACAATCAGAAGCCGTCCACGGGCTATAAAAAGGCTACCACAGCAGCAGTGCAGACAGTCAGTTGCTCCTGACGATGATGATGGAGGTAATCGTCGAAAGCTGGAGATTTTACCCACAATTGAAGCGGCACGAATACCGAGAATGTTTTACATGCAAGTGCCGTCGCGAAAAACTTCGTTCCCATCAGTTGGGCTGTTCACGCTATGGATCCTTGATCGAGAAGTCTAGCGCAGCACTAGAGTCGGCACGAGTCCACGTCCCTGTCGGTACCTTCCAGAACCTCATTGCCTCTCTTCTTGCACGCCTCGCAGCGGTCCAAATCGCAAAAGATGCTTATTCAGGCTTCTGAAAGGTGGTCATATTAATGTGACTGATCATTGTATTTTCAAATTCAAATAAATACTTTGAGTAAATTTTAACTTGTGCAAACGACTATAAAGATTTTGCTTTAAATTTTCAGACGAACCATCCCATTTCAACAAGGGTGTAAATCTATTACATGCGGGTACATACAGTCTCCGGACACTTTTAAAATTACGTTTGGGTATGAGTTTTCATTTACCTTTCGCAAATTTTCAATGTGCCTTCGACCGATGCACGACAAACATCCGGACGATAGCCAAAATTGTTCCACATTTTTACGAGGGTGCCTGGAATCAGTGCATTCTCTGCTGTTGCTATGAGCCGTCGCGGTTCACCGAAATCTGTTCGAAGGGTAGGCACATTGACAAGATCTTCACAAATACCTGCCAAAAAATCACACTCTCACATAAGGCTAATAGTGCAATGAGAGATCCATACCCCTCGACGGCCGATGCCTCATTGACGCCGTACACTCTATGAAAACGACGCCACACATTTGCAACTGAATTGTCCCTGTTGAGCCGGCCGGTGTGGTCTAGCGGTTCTAGGCGCTTCAGTCTGCAACCGCGCGACCGCTACAGTCGCAGCTTCGAATCCTGCCTTGAGGATGAGTGAGTGATGTCCTTAGGTTAGTCAGGTGTAAGTAGTTCTAAGTTCTAGGGGGCTGATGACCTCAGATGTTAAGTCCCATAGTGCTCAGAGCCATCTCAACCATTTTTCTTTTTTTGTCCCTGTTGAAACATCGAACGTAAAACGCTGCTTGCTACTCGCCGCAAACTGGGAAATCAATGAGCGACTGGGAGGGATAATTGCATCAGAGTGACCTCCACCGGCAGCCAAATCAACTGGAAATTTGCAACTGACACCAAGGAAAAGTTTTAGTTCATACACACACATATCAACAAAAATTTTGCATCACCTCCATATGTCGTGTAGGTTTTGCTATTGTGACAGTTCCTGTACCGATCGAAATCTCACCCCTGAACTTGTTTGTAAACATACACACAATTACTGTAGGCACTTCCTACAGTATGTTTCAAAAATGAGTGGTATATTTGAAACGGCAATACAAACTAAACGAGCAGCGTTAGAAATACACCGTTTGTTGCAATATGCTTGGGACAACAGTACATTTTCAGGCAGACAAACTTTCGAAATTACAGTAGTTACAATTGTCAACAACAGATGGCGCTGCGGTCTGGGAAACTCTATAGTACGATATTTTCCACATATCCACCATGCGTAGCAATAATATGGCGTAGTCTCTGAATGAATTTCCCCGAAACCTTCGACAACGTGTCTGGCGGAATGGCTTCACATGCAGATGAGATGTACTGCTTCAGCTGTTCAATTGATTCTGGATTCTGGCGGTACACCTGGTCTTTCAAGTGTCCCCACAGAAAGAAGTCACAGGGGTTCATGTCTGGCGAATAGGGAGGCCAATTCACGCCGCCTCCTGTATGTTTCGGATAGCCCAAAGCAATCACACGATCATCGAAATATTCATTCAGGAAATTAAAGACGTCGGCCGTGCGATGTGGCTGGGCACCACCTTGCATAAACCACGAGGTGTTCGCAGTGTCGTCGAAGGCAGTTTGTACCGCCACAAATTCACGAAGACTGTTCAGATAGCGTGATGCAGTAATCGTTTCGGATCTGAAAAATGGGCCAATGATTCCTTTGGAAGAAGTGGCGGCCCAGACCAGTACTTTTTGAGGATACAGGGAGGATGGGACTGCAACATGGGGCTTTTCGGTTCCCCATATGCGCCAGTTCTGTTTATTGACGAAGCTGTCCAGGTAAAAATAAGCTTCGTCAGTAAACCAAATGCTGCCCACATGATATCGCCGTCATCAATCCTGTGCACTATATCGTTAGCGAATGTCTCCCGTGCAGCAATGGTAGCGGCGCTGAGGGGTTACCGCGTTTGAATTTTGTATGGATAGAGGTGTAAACTCTGGCGCATGAGACGATACGTGGACGTTGGCGTCATTTGGACCGCAGCTGCAACACGGCGAACGGAAACCCGAGGCTGCTGTTGGATCACCTGCTGCACTAGCTGCGCATTGCCCTCTGTGGTTGCCGTACGTGGTCGCCCTACCTTTCCAGCACGTTCATCCGTCACGTTCCCAGTCCGTTGAAATTTTTCAAACAGATCCTTTACTGTATCGCTTTTCAGTCCTTTGGTTACATTAAACCTCCGTTGAAAACTTCGTCTTGTTGCAACAACACTGTGTTCTAGGCGGTGGAATTCCAACACCAGAAAAATCCTCTGTTCTAAGGAATAAACCATGTTGTCCACAGCACATTTGCACGTTGTGAACAGCACACACTTACAGCAGAAAGACGACGTACAGAATGGCGCACCCACAGACTGCGTTGTGTTCTATATCTTTCACATCACTTTCAGCGCCATCTGTTGTTGATAATTGTAACTACTGTAATTTCGAAAGTTTGTCCGCCTGAAAATGTACTGTTGTCCCAAGCATATTGCAACAAACGGTGTATTTCTATCGCTGCTCGTTTAGTTTTTATTGCCGTTTCAAATATACCGGTCATTTTTGAAACACCCTGTACATGCAGAACGCTGCACTCGAGTGGATTGTAGTATTTCAGTTTGAAAGGCGGAAAGCCATTCCGCTTGTTTTTTCCTCATTCGGTATGTTAATTTCCGTGCGAGGGTAACGAGGAGACATTATGTAACAATAATAGCTTTGGACAATAACTGTGACTGCAGTGACTTCTCAGTAACTTTTTGTCTTAGTTAGCGTTTTCACATTTAACCTGGTGTACATCCATTATTCGTTTTTTTGAGGGAGTTTGGGTATCGTAGACACGATGGACCGACTACACGCGTTGTGGGACCAGCAGAAAAAGCAGGGCCCGGTACGTAGCAGAGACTAGGGCGTTCGCAGAGACGGCGCTGGGCCGGGCTGCAGATCGGGAGACGTGTGCTGTCGATGTGAAAGTTGTGTTGCCGGGCGGCCCCAGCATACGGAAGCTTTTGTTTGGCTTTGTGGCACGCCTCCACTCCAGCTGTGGGATGAGAGAAAGAATGTGTATCAGCAGGAGGCCGGCGTTCTTCCGCGTTCTGAGTATTGCCTTCAGGAGATAACAATCTCCAACTTTCGAAAGAGAAGTAGAGGGCGCTGAATTAATAGGTAGTCCGGGCATAGTATTTTAACTTTCGCAGGACATGACAAGCAAGACTTAGCTGTTGAGTGCGAAGAAAGGCGATTTGTAAAAATACATGTCACGTCGCGAGACAGATAACATAGGAGGAAGTTTTTTAGTGAAGAAGGGAGGTTAGACAAGTCACTGGAGTTTTTACGCGATGTGTTTTCTTGGCAAAATTTCTGCTGAAGAAGGAATTATGCCAATGGTGGACAGAGAGGGCTCGTAAAACGATTGGTACTCATCTCGTCTAGGCAGGAGCGCAACGACAGACAAGAGAGGACTTCGACGCTGGTCGTGGCGCTGAATAAATCTGTGGCAGCTGTGGCCTCCATTGCAGCAAATGGGCTCTCGACGGCGAGGTTATCAGCGCCCTGATACATGTGAAAAGAAACGACACTCCTCGTCTCCCTGATAATTTATGGTGTGCAGATCAGCAGCACTGGCACATTAGTACGGGAACAATCCGTGGTCAGAGTTCAGTCTGAGCTCTGCAGTTATATGTTTTACGTCCATCTGCGCACTGGCAGACGCATGGGTCTTTTCATTTCAACATTTAGCGAACCAGTCACTAATCAACCGGTAGGCTCAAATGTCTCTGACCACTATGGGACTTAACATCTGAGGTCATCAGTCCACTAGACTTCGAACTACACTACTGGCCATTAAAATTGCTACACCAAGAAGAAATGTAGGTGATAAATGGGTATTCATTGGACAAATATATTACACTAAAACTGACATGTAATTACATTTTCACGCAATTTGGGTGCATAGATCCTGAGAAATCAGTACCCAGAACAACCACCTCTGGCCGTAATAACGGCCTTGATACGCCTGTCAATGGATGGCGTGTACAGGTACAGCTGCCCATGCAGCTACAACACGATACCACAGAGAGGCCCGTACAGGACATGCAACATGCGGTCGTACATTATCCTGTTGAAATATAGGGTTTCGCAGGGATCGAATGAAGGGTAGAACCACGGGGCGTAACACATCTGAAATGTAACGTCTACATCTACATCCATACTCCGCAAGCCACCTGACGGTGTGTGGCGGAGGGTTAAACTCTCGCATAGCCCTCCTCACACTACATTTCGCTTCGCGTAATTTTTGTTTGTCTGTAAGGCTTTGGCTATGTTTATGTTTGCTGTGAAGTTCCCTTTGCTTCCGCAGCAGTTTTCTAACTCGGTTGTTGTATCACGATGGGTCTTTTCCATCTCTTGCGATCTTGCTTGGCACATACTCATCTAACGCATATTGTACGATGGTTTTGAACTTTGTCCACTGATCCTCAACACTATCTGTACTTGAGACGAAACTTTTATGTTGAGCCATCAGGTACTTTGTAATGTGCTTTTTGTCACTTTTGCTAAACAGAAAAATCTTCCTACCTTTTTTAATATTTCTATTTACGGCTGAAATCATCGATGCAGTAACCGCTTTATGACCGCTGATTCCCTGTTCTGCAATAACTGATTCAAATAGTTCGGGTCTGTTTGTCACCAGAAGGTCTAATATGTTATCGCCACGACTCGGTTCTCTGTTTAACTGCTCAAGGTAGTTTTCAGATAAAGCACTTAAAAATATTTCACTGGATTCTTTGTCCCTGCCACCCGTTATGAACGTTTGAGCCTCCCAGTCTATATCCGGCAAATTAAAATCTCCACCCAGAACTATAACATGGTGGGGAAATCTACTCGAAATATTTTCCAAATTATTCTTCAGGTGCTGAGCCATGGCAGCTGCTGAGCCCGGGGGCCTATAGACACATCCAATTACCATGTCTGTGCCTGCTTTAACCGTGACCTTCACCCAAATCATTTCACAATTCGGATCTCCGTCAATTTCCTTCGATACTATTGCACTTTTTATCGCTATAAACACGCCTCCCCCTTCACTGTCCAGCCTGTCTCTGCGGTATACATTCCAATCTGAGTTTAGGATTTCATTACTGTTTACATCTGGTTTCAGCCAACTTTCTGTCCGTAGTACTATATGGGCGTTGTGACGTTTATTAGCTCCTGCAGTATACTATTGGCACATTAATATTGTTATTCCCTGTTGCATTTTGCCTACTCCTACCTTCCCGCGTCTCAGGCGACGTCTTGTCGGGCCTAGGGAGGGAATTCTTTAACCTAAAAAACCCCCATGTGCACTCCACACGTACTCCGCTACCCTTGTAGCCGCTTCCGGCGTGTAGTGCACGCCTGACCTATTCAGGGGGACCCTACATTTCTCCACCCAATAGGCGGAGGTCGAGAAATTTGCACCCCAGCTCTCCGCAGAATCGTCTGAGCCTCTGGTTTAAGCCTTCCACTCGGCTCCAAACTAGAGGACCGCGATCGGTTCTGGGTACGATACTACAAATAGTTAGCTCTGATTCCACCCCGCGAGCGAGGGTTTCCGCCTTCACCAATTCCTCCAACCGCCTGTACGAATTGAGGATGACCTCTGAATCCAGACGGCAGGAGTCATTGGTGCCGACATGAGCAACAATTTGCAGTCGGGTGCACCCACTGCTCTCTATCGCCGCCGGTAGGGCCTCCTCCACATCTCGGATGCGACCCCCCGGCAAGCAGACAGAGTGAACACTGGCCTTCTTCCCCGACCTTTCCGCTATTTCCCTAAGGGGCTCCACCACCCGCCTAACGTTGGAGCTCCCAATAACTAATAGACCCCTCCCCCCGTGTGCCTGCTCGGACCTTGCTGAAGGAGCAGCCACATGTCCACTCACAGGCAGATCGTGCGATGCTACACGGTTAGCCTCCACATTTACCCTCTGCCTCCTGCGCCGCGAACGCCGCTGAACCCGCCACTCCCCTTGGGGAGAGGGTGGCCCAACCGCGCCCGGTACCCGCGAAGATGTCTCAACAGCAGGGACAGTTGGTGAAGCATGTAACACCTGGGGTGTACTTTGCGACGCACCAGACTCCCCACTGCCGCTACACTCCGAGGCAGCAGCCTGAAGACGGCTGACCGCGGCCATCAACACGTTCAGCTGTTCGCGAAGAGTGGCCAGCTCCTCTTGCGTCCGTACACAGCAGTCACACGTCCTATCCATCCTAAGGAATCAATTTACTGAAGAGACTTAATCAACTTTTAACTTGACTGCTAATTCACTAAAGGCGGCTGATTATTGACTAAACTGTGATTGCTAACCACTTCTTGTAGAAAACAATGAAAATAGCACTACCTGTCTCTGGACTGTATTCAAAACTAACACTAGCACTACTGGCACTATGGTTGACTAAAGAGACTCTCTCTGACTGTATTCAAAACAAACATGAAATCTATGGAACACTATTACTGTCACTCGACAATTAAAGCTTCCTAAAAGCAAAAACACACGGAAGAAGTGAGAAGTAAGAAAAATACAGTTAATACTTAAATTAACGTAGCTCGCTGCACAGCAGACGTGAAGCAGACGGCGGTTAGGACGACACTGACACTACTGGCACTATGGCTGACTAAAGGGACTCTCCAAGTCCACTGTTCAAAGTGCCGTCAATGCGAACAAAAGGTGACCGAGACGTGTAACCAATGGCACCCCATACCATCACGCCAGGTGATACACCAGTATGGTGATGACGATTGATACGAGGCCGTTGGGATCGAGCACGGCGTTCCGTATTGCCCTCCTGAACCCACCGATTCCATATTCTGCTAACACTCATTGGATCTCGACCAACACGAGCAGCAATGTCGCGATACGATAAACCACAATCGCGATAGGCTACAATCCGATCTTTATCAAAGTCGGAAACGTGATGGTACGCATTTCTCCTCCTTACACGAGGCATCACAACAACGTTTCACCGGGCAACGCCGGTCAACTGCTGTTTGTGTATGAGGAATTGGTTAGAAACTTTCTTCATGTCAACACGTGGTAAGGGTCGCCACTGGCACCAACCTTGTGTGAATGCTCTGAAAAACTAATCATTTGTATATCACAGCATCTTCTTCCTGTCGGTTACTTTTCGCGTCTATAGCACGTCATCTTCGTGGTGAAGTAATTTTAATGGCCAGTAGTGTATTTAAGCCTAACTAACGTAAGGACATCACACACACCCATGCTCGAGGCAGCATTCGAACCTGCGACGGTAGCAGCAGCGCGGTTCCGGACTGAAGTGCCTAGAGCCGCTGGGCTACAACGCAACCGGTAGGAAATTGTTATTTATCTTCAGAACGTCTGTTGCATATAGCTGTACTTTTCAACTTTCGAAGTAATTTGCCAACAGGAAGTTACATTTTGTTTGGAGTTTTTGGTACTTTTTTGTTTTGTACAGCGGTAGGGCGGAATGACATCGACAACACACTAGAAATTCTAAGCTGTGGGGCTGAGTGTGAGAGCGGGGGTGCATTTTGTTTTGTACAGTGGTACGAGGCAGTGCCATTAACAACATACTAGAAGTCTTGACTGGTGAGGCTGAGTGTGGGAGTGAGGGTGTGTTTGAAGGTCACTTTTGAACGGGTTTCTTGATTAACTTTCAAACTACGGCCTTTATCTAAAACTTATCCCAGTACAAAGTTACACTAAATTAAATTTCCTACATAGAGACCCTGTTCATTTTTGTCTGGAGACTTATAGTTTGCGCGTAGCGAGCGAGCGAATACAAAAATCAGGCGCTTGGTTTTTGAAGGCCAGATATAACATTGTTGGTTGCACAATAGGATACCGATAGGGGTAGCTGAATCATTCTGTATACCCACGCCGCAGCGCCAATTTTTTTTTTTTTCTGTTCCATGAATTTCGAAATAAAGGGCATGGTCCATGAATAAGGGATTTATTGCTAGCGCACTCGAGCAGATGAATTTCGATGGATTGCTCTCGCGGTGCCTGCGATATGTATGCTACGATAGAATCGCAGACCAGAGAGCAGAGTCAGTAGTAGTAGTAGTAGTAGTAGTAGTAGTAGTAGTAGTAGCTCGCAGCCGAGCTGTTGGGTCGGACGTGGAGACCGATGGCCGTGCATGAACGATGTAGTATACTTTAAAAGCAGCCGCGCCAATATGTAATTTGTAACAACTGATTTTGTACTATTGTTATATCAAGTCCCATGTAAATGATTTTTAAAAAATCTTTTAATAATAATCTTTCTTATAAAGATAACTTTTGACAATTATTCATCAGAATTTAAAGGATTTTACTAATTTCTCCTATCCATGGTCATCACTAATATCGTAAAGAAAAATCAGTTGTTTGTTTTTATACATAACAAATCTAATGGGCAGCACTGCACTGGGCTATGCCAGAAAAATTTCATATAGGAGCAGAAATATACGCGTTATCCGGCGACTTCATTGAGGTAACAATTTTCAACTTATTCAGAATGACTTTTCAGGGCCATGACGCAGCATTGCTGACGTCCAGATTTACCAATTTACGTTCACAGCCAGTTAATTATTGAAATGTTTATGTGAGACAATTTTATTATGCGGTTAGTCTCATTATTATTGCGAGGTTACGAAAGTATACTGTTGGGAGGTTACAAGGGATGATGCTAAACTTTTGTTAATGTGCGTAGGAGATACAGTCATGTGAATCTGTTTGAAACCTTTCGTAGATATTGTTCTTGCTTTCCGTTTCCACTGTTTCACATCATGACGCGACCCATGAAGTAAGAGCTGAACTCTGGAACGGATTCCCCGCAGTTCGTGAGGTCAAATTTGTCTGAAGAATAAGTAAGATCTCCTGTTTCGAAAGTGATCTGACAACATGGTCCTCCATTGCTACCGCAAGTGTGATGCCTTCTGCATCGAACGCTGAACAGGAAATCAGCATATTTCGCTTTCTCTGCAACTACAGCGACATGTGCCGTGACAGCGAACCAAACAAAAACAAGAAGACATTCATTTAGGAAAGAAAAAAAAACGGATGAGCGGATGGGAGAAGAAGAGTAACTTGACATTTCTTCGAACGTAACTAGGGGACAAATATTCGTTCAGAAATTATTTGAGGATGATCGAGGATAATTATAAGTTCGTTGGAATCTGTGCGACAGTGATTAACGAGCCAGGATTCTGCACGAGTAAAGCCATTACACATTGAACGAAAACATGTTGCCAAGGCTGTTTCGAGTCCGCTGCAGAAGTTTCGCTGGAAGCCATTACGCAGCCTCCACACACACCCGACTTCCCCTCAAACGGCTTCCATATTTTTATAGCTATGAAGAAAGACGCTTGTAGTTAAGCCTGGCAATCTCCTGGAGGAAACAGCAGTGTTAATGTTATTTGTTAAATAAAATTGTTTTGTGTAACAAACATTTTATGCACAGACCGCAATTTCCAGCACACAATTAAAACAGCCGGCCGGAGTGGCCGTGCGGTTCTAGACGCTACAGCCTGGAGCCGCACTGCCGCTACGGTCGCAGGTTCTAATCCTGCCTCGAGCATGGATGTGTATGATGTCCTTAGGTTAGTTAGGTTTAAGTAGTTCTAAGCTCTAGGGGACTGATCACCTCAGAAGTTGAGTCCCATAGTGCTCAGAACCATTTGAACCATTTTTTAAATTAATACACAATAACTAGTGTCGGTTGTTTTCTACAACCATCTTCTGATCGTTCAAATCGTAAGAAAGTGGTGAACGTGCATTGAAAAACCTCATTAGCTGCAGTGATGCAGTGACATACATTGGTATTATGTATACAAGTTGAAGATTATTGAGGTGTTGCATTATGTACAAATTGCTTGCCAGGCAGGTTGGGCTTGTGGTATTTTCCTTTTAATCTTCAATTTGTGCACATTTTATAAAGATTGATATTTTATACGCCATGCTGAACTACCCCTTTGTAAGCCAGGCCATGGAACAGCTGCTTACCGTTTCATTTGCTGTTCTCACTACAATACCTGCTGTTCAATTACGAATCAGGAGGATATGTTGCAATTTTTATTAACGCATCTTGCCATTTTTCTTCTTCATAACCGTCATCTTGCGAAATTATAATTTACAACCAGGCTCGCACACGAAGTTTTTAACTACGTAGGGTAGTGTCATAGACTTATTGGCACATAATACGAATGCCTGTCACGCCATGACCACAGCAACTGATAACATTTTTCAATGCACGTTTAGCGCTTTTTTTACTATTTGAACGATCTGAGCATGGTTGTAGGAAACGACCGAAACTAGTCATCGTGCTTTAACTGTATACTGAAAACTGCGGTCTTTGCATTACACGTTTTTACATTAAAACATTTGTATTTTACTAAAGACATTCGTGGCCGTCGATTTTCTTCGGACGTCTGGGTCTAATCATGGTTCCGTAGGCAATCGTAATCATTTTTTCATGAATGCATTTATCGTCTTATTTAGTTTCTTTCCAGATCTTGTTTGCATTTGACCATCCCTTATACACTACACAGATTGATTCACGCAACGACTTACTGGGATCATATGAGCATTGTAAAAGATGTTTTCTTGAAATAAATAAAAAAAAGACCGTATACAGCTCATGAACATTGTGGTAATCTTCTTTTGAACAGTTTATATGAATTGAGTAACAAACACTGAAGAAGACTGTATACTCCTGGTAGAGTAACCTCCGTTCCAGGGTCCTGAATCTCGCAATGTCGCCGCACGTAGCTCGCAGCTAGCTGTGGAATAAGTGATTACGTCACGGAGGGGCTTCCCCTCCAGCAAGGTATGCACTTGCAGACACCCACCTGATCCTCCCACTGTGCCCAAAAACGTGACAAACAGCTTCCGGCAGCCTCACCGTCGGACGCCTTTGTTCCCATCGTCCGGAGCCCTGCGCAACTGTTCCACTTAAGTGGCTTCAAATGTCACAGTAATGCTCTCCGCCGCGCAGTTTTGCCGCTTACAATCCTCTCAAAGAGTAGTAAGACTGCCGTGCAGGCCGCGAGAAGTTCGCTAGCGAAATGTCCAAAGTGGCGGTGAACGCACTGTGCCTTCGTGTAGACTGGTTTCGCAAAGCAGAAAGTGACTCGATGGTCAATTCCTTCCCTCAGCATGCATTCAATGACTGACTGTTCTCGCATGCTAACTCAGTCTATGTGAGGACATCTGCATGCTATGCATCCACTATGTGTTTCCATTTACACACATACTTCGCACAATTATTAGTGACTGCCTTTAATAACCCACTTGCAAGTAGTACTACGATACAAAGGCGCCCATAAGATAGTTTGTAGGGTGGGGGCATGGAAGGGGGCAATATTTTGGAAGACGAATGGCAGTTTGGAAAGAGCCACAAAAAGTTACAGGTCCAGTTAAAAACATATGTAATACCCACTTTTAAAACATTTTCTTGAAAGAAATACACCTGACTACACTGTATTTTTTCCTGCTCCCTTAGAGCTGTGGGAAGAGGCCGCCACCCTCCTTCCCCCCCCCCCTCCCCCCCCCCCCCCCCCCGAATTACTCAAGGGTATAGGCGCCCTTGCTACAATATGAAAATTGATCTGCTGCACTACAAGGTTGTACAGGATATCCTAAACCTTTAGGGTCAAAATTGGCAGATGGCAGAGGATCCTGCTGTCGGGCTTTGGTAGCACTTGGATGGGTCAAATGTTCAAAATATTCCAATGTGTGTAAATTCCTAAGGGGCCAAACTGCTGAGGTCACCGGTTGCTAGATCTACACACTACTGAAACTAACTTGTGCTAAGAACAACACACACACACACACACACACACACACACACACACACACACACACACACGCCCGTGGGAGGACACGAAGCTCCGGCAGGAGGAGCGGTGCAATCCGTGACATAGCCCTCAAACTGGGGGGGGGCACTCCGTGCGGAATGGATGGGTCACCATCCGGGTCTGCCGAGTGCTGTTGGCAAACGGGGTGCACTTAGCACTTTTGAGGCCAATAGAGGAGCTACTAGATTGAGAAGTAGCAGCACCGGTCACGAAAACTGGTACAACCGTGAGAGCTGTGTGCTGACCACATTTTTCTTAGAAGATTCTAAATTATTCTAAGATAGGAGTAAATGGTTGGGAATCCGATTTTTCAGGCGGCACAAACTCTTGAACGACCAGTAAGCGTGAGACCTTATCTCTAGACTGGTTATGTTTCGTAGAACAGCTGATTGCTGTACCGACATCAATGGTATTGTCTTCAAAAATAAGAACGAATCACAGAATTTACCATTGTGAACAGTTAGTGACTGGTTATCGAAGATGGGAATGTGCAGACACGCAGCAAGATGTGGTGCCAGAAAGACAAGCGGATGTATGGAAAAGTTTAGCTGAAGATTCGAAGGTTGAAGTTGGTTATGTCAATAAAAAATATTCATTTGTGAACATTAGTTCCTTATCTCAAGGTACTCAAAATTTACATTCCTCTACCATACTTAGACAGTATTTGACCATGAGTAGCAGGAACCCTAGGTAAAGCGGAACTGATCACTAGATGACGTGAGAGGCGGACCTGCTAGCGTAAAAAGTGGTGGGAGTATTGCGTTGTCAGTGGAGAAGCAGTAACAGAGAAATGGGCCGGACAAGAGAGCTCAGTGACTTGGAACATGACCTGCTCATTACACGTCACCTGATTAACACATGCATCAGGGACACTTCAGCCCTTCCACAGCTGCCCAAGTCGACTGTTGATGAAGTGATCCTGAAGTGGAAATTGCGGAGGTGGGAGGGGGCCCAACCAGCGAGGCCATCGGCCCCATTGGAATAGGAAAGGAGGGGTAAAAAAGTCGGCCGTGCCCTTTCTAATGAACCATCCCAAAATTTGCCTGAAGCAATTTAGAGAAATCTCGGTCCGAGCATTATAGAGAGCGGTTGCAAAAACTGCATGAAATCAGCGGAAGGAATCACCTGTGAGTTCCAAAGGGCTACCAGCATCCAGCTGGCACAATGACTTTGCGTGAGGACATAAAAAGAGTGGTGTACGATTGTCGAGCAACTCTTCATGAAACGTACATTTCTGAAGTCATTGGTAATCCACATTTGAAGTAGTGTAAGCAGCAACGCAACTGGACAGTAGATGATTGGAAACGAGTGATTTCGACTGATGAATCACGCTATGTCCCATGGCAATCTAATGGAAGGGTTTGGATTTGACGAATGCCTAGAAGACGTTACCTGCCATCATGTGTAGTACCAACAGTGCAGCACAGAGGAACTGGTATTAAGATATAGGGTTGTTTTTCGCAGTCAGAGAGAGATCCCCTTACAGGGCTTAAGAAAATGCTAAATTCAGAAGTATATGAACACATTTTACAGCGCTGTGCGCTGCGTACAGTAGAGGAACTGTTCGGAAGGCTGGCTGACTGTATGAGCCTGACAGTGCATCCTGTCATAAGGCAGGACCTCTGAGACAATGATATATGGACAATAACATTCCCGAAACGGGGATGCCTGCCAAGAGCCCCGACCTGAAGCCAATGGAACACCTTTGAGATGAGTTAGAACGCCGACTTCGATCCAGACTCCTGCATAAAAAAAAAAAAAAAAAAAAAAAAAAAAAATGGTTTGTTTGGCTTCGGGTCTTGACGAAGAAACGGCTGCCATTCCTCCGCAGACATTCAGGCAGCTCCTTGAAAGTGTCCACAGCAACTTCAAGCCATGCTATTGGCGAAGAGAAAACATCCTATCCATCTTCTGCAAAGTAGCAATTCACGAAAAATATTTGCCTCATTGTATACAGCGACTCAAGAACGTTAACGAAACTTCTCCAGTATTTTCAAGTAAGCTCTCTAAGCGCTTCCACTGGGCAATTATTTTGTATCAACTGGGTGGTGACTACTCCATGAGAGTATGAATCTGCATTTTGCCGGACAACCCAACGTCAACGCATACCTAAATAGTTAGCGTCTGACAATTCTTTTTTATTGTACTCTGAGGTGACAAAGTCAAGGGATAGCGACATGCACATATACAGATGGCGGCAGCATCGCCTACACAACGTATAAAACAGCAGTGCATTGACAAAGTTGACGTTTGTACTTAGGTGATTCACGTGAAAAGGTGTACGAGGTGGTTATGGCAGCACCACGGGAATTAACAGACTTTGAATGCAGACTGATGATTGGACCTAGACGCATGGAACGTTCCATTTCGGAAATCGTTAGAGCACTCAATATTTCGAGGTCCACAGAATCAAGAGTGTGCCGAGAATACCACATTACAGCCCTTGCCTCTCACCACGGACAACGCAGTGGCCGACGGCCTCCACTTAACGACCGAGAGCAGCGGCGTTAGCGAAGAGCTGTCAGTCCAAACAGACAAGCAACTCTGCGCGCAATAGCCGCAGAAATAAATGTGGGATGTGTTACGAACGTACCCGTTAGGACAGGGCCGCGAAATTTGGCGGTAATGAGCGATGGCAGCAGACGACCGGCGCGTGTGTTTGTTAACAGCACATCGCTTGCAGTGCTCGTGCCAATATCGGTTGGATCCTAGGTGACTGGAAAATCGTGTCCTGATCAGAAGAGTTCCGATTTCAGTTGGTAAGAAGTCATAGTAAGGTTCGAATATGATGCAGACCCCAAGTGGCCTTAGACCCAACTTGTAAAGAACCCACAGTGCAATTGTCAACATGGCATGTGCAAGTTGGTGCCTTCATAACCGTGTGGGGTGTGTTTACATGGAATGGACTGGGTCCTCTGGTGCAACTTAATCGATCATTGACTGGAAATGGTTATCTTCGGGAACATGGAGACCATTCGCAGACGTTCATGGACGGAATTTTTACAGATGACAGTGCGCCGTTCCACCGGGCCACAATTGTTCGCGAATGGTTTGAAGAACATTCTAGACAGTACGAGCAAATGATTTGGCCACCCAGATCGTACGACGTGAACCCCATCGGACATTTATTTGACATAATCGACAGGTCAGTTCGTGCACCAAATCCTGCACCACCAACACTTCGCAGTTATGGACGACTATACAGGCATCATGGCTCAATATTTCTGCAGAGGACTTCCAATGACTTTTTGAGTCCAAGCCACGTCCAGTTGCTGCGCTACGTCGGGTAAAAGGAGGTCCCACACTATATTAGGAGGTAACCCACGACTTTTGTCATCTCAGCATAGAGTATACTTAGGTTTTAAATGGCTACGACTTTGAAACTGTTTACACAAATCGATGCGAAAGTGAACAGAACAGTTGTGTTTGGCATTCAATTAACATAGTTACGTGTCTTAACTACAATCGGTTCATTACATATAGTAAGGGGCGAAATCGAATAGAACAAAGTTGAGTTTGCCGACCAGTGTAGCCGAGCGGTTCTAGGCGCTTCAGTCTGGAACCGCGCGCCGTTACTGTCGCAGGTTCGAATCCTGCCTCGGGCATGGAAGTGTGTGATGTGCTTAGGTTAGTTAGGTTTAAGTAGTTCTTTGTTCTAGGGGACTGATGACCTCAGATGTTAAGTCCCATAGTTCTCAGAGCCATTTGAATCTTTTTTTTTTCTGAACCAAAGTTGAGTTTGGAAATCTGCTGCGTGCTTTTGAAAGGATCGATCCCAGTCTAGGGATATGGCGAAAAATGTCATCTGCGTACGTGAGCGTACCTCAATTGCGAGTCCAGTGTCTTCAACCACTGCGGCCCGCTCACTCGGTAAGCGAATGATCTGTCTCGCGTGTGTAATATGCGCACGTAACATTTTCAGATTGGCAATGATGCCAAATACACCATACTTATGTCGCAGTTTGGTTTAGTGAACGCTAAGACACCGACTCCTCGTAGCGACGTAATACCGAAACAATGCGCAGGTACCAGCTCTGATTCGACTGTTCTTAATGATGCATTAAGGAAGACCAAAAGCCACGCGGAGACACGTGCCTGCCTCGAAACAGCAGTGATAACCTTGGTTGTCGCCTTCAAAGATTTACTCGTTTTCAAGCTCGAGAGCTTACAACTCTGTAGTCCTCACCGGCTTAAGTGACGAGCAGACTTGAAGCACGCACGTTAACCGTGGAACGGAATGTTTAAAGAAGAAAGATTAGCGATTAATGTCCCGGCGACGGCGACGATGCACACGATTGCTGTAAGATATAAAACAGCACATTTTGCACATAATTTGGTATGTAACACACCATGAAAATGTAATAATTATAACTGACTAGTTCATAACGTATTAATTATGACTTCCCTTGAATAAATTTGGCGTAGTACAATTTACGCTGATTTAGCAGCAATGTAGCAAAAAAATGGTTCAAATGGCTCTGAGCACTATGGGACTTAACATCTGAGGTCATCAGTCCCCTAGAACATGTAACTACTTAGACCTAACTAACCTAAGGACATCACACACATCCATGCCCGAGGCAGGATTCGAACCTGCGACCGTAGCGGTCGCACGGTTCCAGACTGTACCGCCTAGGGCCGCTCGGACACTCCGGCCGGCAGCAATGTAAAATTTCCCCCTCTTTAGTGTTCTGAGGGTAAAAGTGTTTGAAGTAGAGACTGCGAAGCAGAACTTCCCAGATGCGACGTCATATGCGGTATGACGAGTTCCCAAACAAGGTTTCGTCTTTCAATAGAATCTATCTATCTTCAATAGAATCTAGAAACTGTTGTAAAGTAGTTTCAAAGGCCAGCGGTTTGTCTTTCTACTACATGAATACTTGTTGTTGTTGTGGTCTTCAGTCTTGAGACTGGTTTGATGCAGCTCTCCATGTTACTCTATCCTGTGCAAGCTTCTTCATCTCCCAGTACCTACTGCAACCTACATCCTTCTGAATCTGCTTAGTGTATTCATCTCTTGGTCTCCCTCTACGATTTTTACCCTCCACGCTGCCCTCCAATACCAAATTGGTGATCCCTTGATGCCTCAGAACACCAACCGATCCCTTCTTCTGGTCAAGTTGTGCCACAAACTTCTCTTAACCCCAATCCTATTCAGGTGTACAAGTCAACTCTGGTGGCACTGTAAATATCAGTACTTTCAGAAAGTGTTATTTCTCTCTCGCAAGATGCAAGGAAGAAAGTAATATCACGATTCTTTTAAATTGAAAGTACGACAGAAGCGTAAGAACTGTTATAAGTGATTGTTACGGTGTTTTTCTGTTTCCCTCATTTATGTTGCTATGGCAGATTCAGAAGGATGTAGGTTGCAGTAGGTACTGGGAGATGAAGAAGCTTGCACAGGATAGAGTAGCATGGAGAGCTGCATCAAACCAGTCTCAGGACTGAAGACCACAACAACAACAAATGGCTAGGATTTCATTTTTGTTTTTACTCAATGTATCAACAAAGATATTCTTATACTCATTCAACTTTTACTTTCATAGTGAGCATAGAACTAAACCCACTGCCCATTCTATACACAAAATTCTATTATTCCTCCGAATTTAGTCTTTTAAAAGAAACTTAATTGTGTTGAAAGGACAAAGCTACTGGCGGGGATTTGTATACTCAAAAGTTACCTATTAACGCGCATCTCAGCAATACTGATCGAAAACCTACTGATCACACTCTTAACGAATAGAGGCTGCTGAAAGAAACGTTACAGTACACAACCGCTACCCCGAGGTACCCCAAACTGGGTGGAGTCACACCAAACAGATTATCACGTCTTTCATAGGACTCACAGTGCCAAAGTAAAGCGTCTGCTTGCTTCCCGTTTACGAACAAAATGATTTTAGAACTTAATTTTACGTGGCCATTCGTTAGAACGGTCCCAGACTAGTGCAATACTTTTATTAACAGGGACATTAAAACAACAATTATTGTGTCATGCGGTTGTGCTTTATTTACATAACGTATTTTTACTCAATATTTAACTGCTGTATGAAACGACCACCCTATTACATAAGTTCTTCTGAAAATGTTATTGTACCATGCGGTTGTGCTTTATTTACATAATGCATTTTCCCCAATGGTTAACATGCACTAAGCCTGTCTCATTTATATTTGTTAATATGTTTTTCTTAGCATGTGTATTGTGTTACACATACAGTATCTCCTTTTGCCATTCTGCACGACAAATTTATGTTTAATGACTACTAAACATGTGCAGTATAAAAAATATTTAGTCATTTAGAATGTTAAAAATGTATAACTTATTTTGTAATCATATAATGTATGTAAAATGACGACATCAATTGCATGAAAAATGCTTAAAGATGGATCGATAAATCAATAAATGGACGAATAATGACCAGTACTGCAGCAGCGAGACAGCAGCACTGTTGCACGGCGTTAGCGGTGAGCGCGTGCCACGGCGCTGCTGTCGTTGCTGGAATACTGGTTATCCGTGGTTTACTCTCTCTCTCTCTCTCTCTCTCTCTCTCTCTCTCTCTCTCTCTCTCAACACATATCGATAACGCAAATATCGCACTAGACTATCTTGTGCAGTTTGTTATTGCCTCTGTCTCTCCCCGCCCTCCCCCCACCCCTTCAAACATTATTTTTATTTGGGAGCACCCACACTTCTAACGTGACACGTGCGTCTTAGATTTTAGTAATAACAATAAAATACAAAAAATGTAATAACTAATGATCTGTTTATGTCACTACTTAGTACACGACTTCAGCTTAACATTCGACAAACCGCAATTCAGACAAGTATAGTACTTGAAAAAACGTTCGTCCGAAAATTTGAGGACAAGAGGTGCTGTGAAGTTCATTTAAGAACTGTAATAATAATAAACTGTCGTAATTCTGACAGCGTGGGTTTATCATTACTCAACAGAACGACTGTGAAAATAGATCTGAAAACTGTGGCTAAACGAGCGTGTAAATGAGACGAAAGTTGTTTTCTTTTTCAGTCGTTTCCACCTACAGTCTGGAAGTAAGCCATTCTCCTATTTTTTCTTAGTTACGGGTTTGCCCTTTCATTCCTCCCTTAAGGCCTGGCCAGACAGAAAGCAGCAGTTCCCACAGACTGGTTGGTAGCGGTATACGAGAAAAATGAGTTTTCCGAATGTCTTGCTGTGAAAGAACGCTGAAAGCAAATTAATTAAAACTACGTCAACTGCTGTACTTTCTTTCTCGTTGGAGGTTCTCTTCTTTTTTTATAAAATTAAAAACCACTTCGTTCACTCTCGTGTGTTTCCTTAACGGTAAAATACTTCTCGTTCGATTCTGAAGAAACTACATGATACAATAAGTTGATATTTGCGTATCTTATAGTTTCACATTATAGCTTGATGATGAAGTGTATTTTGTCAATGTTGGTCGTAGTTATATACCTACCTTTCAAGTGCCTCGTAGCATAAATTTTGAGGGGATTGCACTGAAAAATATTGTCTCTGGCTACTTTACGTTTCGTTCGTTTTAGGTGATACGTTGCTGCGAACTAAATGTGGCTAATACATCGAAACTATTAAAGTTGGAACGAGAACGTCAGTACAGTACGGAGAAAATAGAAGCTAAAGTACTTTGTGCGTGTTGCCTGAGCGCGCCGCGGCCGGATACCGTAGTCTGCAGCTGTGTCGTGACTATTTCGTGGAAATACAGGCAACTTTTTTCAAATTGGTGATCGCGAACTATTATTGTACTTATTACGGGAACAAAATGTGGAAGAATAATAATCCTACTCGACATTTGCATAATGGAAAAGTTCAAACATGTCCTATCTTTAAGACAAGGCCTGACAAAACTTTCGTTTACGACACTTACCAGTCGTCATTTATTAAAAGAAGACAAAGTTTTGTGACTTCTTCAGGTTAAATATTTCCCGATTTAACTATTTCCTAGGGTTGTAGTATATTCCTAGAGTCATCATTTAAAGCCGGTTCATGACACTTTGTAAGTACGGTTTCTCTCTTTAGTTTACATGTATCTTCACGTAACTGCCACTTCAGTTCTTTCAACATCTCAGTGACACACTCTCGCAGGTCGAACAAACCTGTGACCATTCGTGCTGCCCTTCTCTATACACATCCCCTGATAGTCCTGTATGATATGGATCCCACACACTCGAGCAATAGTCTAGTTTGGGTCAGATCGCCTTTGTAGACTGGTTCCATTTCCCCACTTTTCTCGCAATAAACCGATGTCTGATACTTGGCGTGCCCTACCCATGACGGCCTAACTGATAGTTCCGTAGGCCTACAAAGTATTACTACCAGGTATTTGTACGACTTGACTGATTCCAACTGTGACTCACTGGTGCTGCAGTCATAGGATACTTAGTTTTTTCGTTTTCTGAAGAGCACAATTTTACATTTCTGAACATTTAAAGCAAGGTACCAATCTGTGCACCACATTCAAATTTCAACAATACCTCAATGAATATTTACGCAGCTTCTTTCAGTCAGTCAACAGATAATTACATTAGCTGCAGAAATCTGAGGAAACTATTGATATTGTTTGTAAGGTCATAAATACACGACATGAACGGCAAGTATCTCAACACACTTCCTGGTGTACATTTGAATTTATGTCAACATCTGTTGATGACTCTTCATCCAAGATAGCTTTCTGCATCTTCGCTAACAAAAAGTCCTCACTCCAGTCACTAATTTCACTTGATACCCCATACGATCGTACTTTAGATGACAACCATTGCTGCGGTACTGAGTCAAATGCTTTTCGCTTTTAATAACTTTTCTTATGTCCTGACCACACTTTTATTTTTCCAACAAACCTATGCGTTGCGACTTTACGTCATTTTCAAAGGCAGTGTTATGTCAGCCGTATAAAATTATTCATTGAACACAATGTTTGAAGTCGTGTACCGTCTTGAACCTCATGCCATCTACTTCATGAAATTCTTGATGCTCTTGTCTTCTTCCTAATCGCATGAACTGCATCCTGTCTTGATTCACCATAAGCCCAGTCTTCAGTGTCTAGCTGTCCACTTTCCGGTACATTTCTCTTCAAACCCACAATTTGAGTCAGTTGCCTGTATCACCTGCATGAGCGTGACAATCCATTTGCACTCCAGCCCACTCCTGTCGCCTACATTCCCTTATTATTTTCTCTGAGATGACATCAAACAGAACACATGAGAGAGCATCCCCTTGTGTCAGACGTGTCTCGAACATTTCTGACGAGACCATCGGAAACGCACTGCTGTCCTTGGCCCATCCACACAAGTCTGCGCCGTTCTCACTAGCTTCTTAGGGATTCTGAAGCCTCTTAGTGCATTTTATAGTTTATTCCTATGGATGGTGTCACATGCAAGTTGAAAACTGACGAATAGACTACAGATATCTTTATCACATTCCTACTGTTTTACAAACAATTTTCTTAAAGTGAAAATTTGATCTATTGTCGATTGGTTTGATCGAAAGCCAGCTTGGTATTCCTAAATGTTGTTCTCTTTGAATGGTTGTAATTTTCTGAGGATAATGATCGACAGTATCTTGCAGGTTCCATTCAGCAAGCTGATGCCTCTGTAAATACTATATTCCATTTTGCTTCAATTCTCGTATATTGGGTGTGTTATGGCCAGAGGCTGTTTCATCCCTTTTTACCACTAAGTGGCCGAGCGGTTATAGGCGCTACAGTCTGGAACCGCGCGACCACTACGGTCGGAGGTTCGAATCCTGCCTGGGGCATGGATGTGTGTGATGTACTTAGGTTAGTTAGGTTTAAGTAGTTTTAAGTTCTAGGGGACTGATGACCTCAGCCCTTAAGTCCCATAGTGCCCAGAGCCATTTGAACCATTTTTTTACCACTAAGTTTTGCATTGCAGACTTTGCTGGAGATTTAGTCAAAAACATGCAGTCTTAAATTCTTGCGCCAACAGTTCCGCACACATTTTCCACGAATTATGCATCGTATGACACTCCACAATGATCACGTGCTGTTTCGTCGTAAGCACTGTTTTGTGCTGCTGTCAACTCGTCACTAAACACGCCTGCTCCTCTCTCTCACGCAGACGTAATGACACAGCCAAGTACTCGGAACAGCATGCGGGAGAGGCGCAGGTGTGTGACAGCAACGGATTAGTCCACTGAAGTCACAATTTCTAATATTTTCTTCTGATGGATAGTGGACCTGTACATTAACAATGATCACCGAGCGAGGTGGCGCAGTGGTTAGCACATTGGACTCGCATTCGGGAGGACGACGATTAAAACTCGTCTCCGGCCATCCTGATTTATGTTTTCCTTCATTTCCCTAAATCTTTTCAGGCAAATGCCGGGATAGTTCCTTTGAAAGGACAAGGCCGGTTTCCTACGCCATCCTTTCCTAATTCGAGCTTGTGCTCCCTCTGTAATGACCTCGTTGTTCAACACTAATCTCCTCCTCTCAGTTTCACGTTAGACTTAGTCAATATTTACTGTGTCGGTTTTATTTCGGCCACCCTGTATGAACTATTCTACTGGAATGTGTCTCTGGGGGTGGGTCATGCCCTCTGCCCCTTAAATCTGCGGCTGTTATACTCTCATTTGTTTCGCCGAGAAGCGATCCAAACGTATTACTTGTCATCTCTGGATTTGATCGCCAATAAGTCTGTCAATAGCGAAAAGATTATCACTGAATTACACGATACATTCCATTACAGAACAAATAAGAGATTGAATTTCCTCTCTGTGACAAGAAGCGACTCCTACGATTAGATCCTATACAGATAGAGCAAGATTCTACAACTGCGCCGAGAAGTTCTGAGTTTTTCCCGCTTCTCTCACCCATGGTTTCTGTAATGATCCTTAAAGTGCATTAGTGTTGCTAGTCTTTAATACTGTTAGCAGACATGACAGGGCATATAAGTGGTGTCAACAGCGTCAGATATTGTGTGATCACTGTGAAAAATACGGAGATGTCGCGTAGTCGTATGAGATAGTGTTATCAGCATCTAACGGAGTTTGAAAGGGGCCTCAGTGTGGGTCTCCATTTGTCTGGCTAGTCGAATCGTGCAATATCCAGATTTGTGGGGCATTCGGAAGTGACAGTGGCCCGATACTGGACTACGAGCGAAAGAGTTGGCAGCACATTCGTCAATTTCTGGTTGTCCCCACAGAGGATCGCCGTATTCTACACCAGGTTCCCTGTAGCACCTACACATCTAAGAAAATGTCTGCAAGATTTTGTGTCATCTCGCTCCATCATTCGGAGACTATCAGCAACCAGAATAGAGAATTACCATCCCATGTGAAAGTTGCCATTAACACCAGAACACGAACGGCTGCGTGTAGAGCAGTCTCGTGACGGGGAAGAAAGAAGTGTTTATGAATGGCGTAACATTTTGTTCAGCGATGAATCGCGGTTGTGACCTTTCCTGGATGAGCATCGTTGACGCCTATGGTGGCGGTCTGGACATGGGTCCCTTTCTTCCAATGTTTTGGAGAGAGACAGCGGTGTTCCTACATGGTCTTTTTGTGGAGAGCCATGGTGTTACTAGCTGTCGACGTGGAGTTGCTTCTTGACGAAAATTACCAATCACAGTTATTATTGTGAGAAATTTTTTACCCTTCGTGGTGGGCTCAAAAGATAAAATTAGTTTTGTTCAAATTATGGCGTAACTTTACTGACGTTTATGCCAGTTAAGCTTGACAGTGGTCACTGACAGAAACTAGTAGCGAACTGTGCAAAATAAACGACAGTTTAACGTTTTGTCCATGAATTTTAGCAATTATTTGGCTGTTGAATATCCCCCCTGCAGACGTACATAAATCCTCACATATGCCCCCGATACAACATCTGCATTATCAGATCCGACATCAACTCGGGTCCAGTGCCAGTATCCTTGATATCAAGGATGAGTTACAACAGATGTCCGAAAACTTGTATGAGGAGAGGATACAACGTCTTTACGATACACTTCCCATCCGAATCAACACAAGCACACAGGCTAGACGGTGTGCAACCGCATACTGACAAGTTGTTTGTTAATTTAACTCGATTTTGTAAAGTAACATCACGTACAGTTTCATTATGTGAAGTTTCATTTCGTTTCCTCCTCCTGTTCTGGGTGCTTCATTTTTCTTGTCAGTCACTGAAGGTTGTGAAAAGCAAGCGCTCATCGTAACGTGTACAGTAGGTACGGGCAAGTTCAGGCAAAGAAATATGTACATTGTTTTGGTAATGTAAGGATGCCGATTCTGTGTATTTTCTGATTTTTCCACCATTAGTGAAATGCCTTCAGCATTAGAAACAAGGATGAATAAAAATTTACTGTAGTGCTATAAAAAGTGTTCTAGCATACCCGCTTATCTAGTCGCAGTCGTATTCATACATAACCTGAAAGTCGCAACAGGTCACAAGGCGACGACACAGACGTCGCACGGTAGGTGGCAAGAAACAGTGCAACACTGCAAATTCAGCGGAAAATTTTGACAGGTATTTGAAACAATAGAGACTGCCCTATTGTCCCATACGTCCGTCGATCGAGGATACGTAAATCAATGCGATCGATATACAGTGTATTAAAGGACGATAGAAACAGCGTAAAATATTGGTTGATATCGAGCACTTCAGATATGACATCCAACAAACAGGGACAAAATTAATACTGATAGTGTTACAACGTCCGCTCCAACCTGTGTGTGCTGCGTAACCGACGTTGTAGCGGCTATTCGTTCAAGGTGACAAAATATTGCGCACTTTTCTAGATTCTGTGACACGTAAGTATTTAAAATAATTTCAAATCTGCAAAGGACTTGGAAGAACAGTTGAATGGAATGGACAGTGTCTTGAAAGGAGGGTATAAGATGAACATCAACAAAAGCAAAACGAGGATAATGGAATGTAGTCTAATTAAGTCGGGTGATGCTGCGGGTATTAGATTAGGAAATGAGACACTTAAAGTAGTAAAGGACTTTTCCTATTTGGGGAGCAAAATAACTGATAATGGTCGAAGTAGAGAGGATATAAAATGTAGACTGGCAATGGCAAGGAGAGCGTTTCTGAAGAAGAAAAATTTGTTAACATCGAGTATAAATTTAAATGTCAGGAAGTCGTTTCTGAAAGTATTTACATGGAGTGGAGCCATGTATGGAAGTGAAACATGGACGATAAATAGTTTAGACAAGAAGAGAATAGAGGCTTTCGAAATGTGGTGCTACAGAAGAATGCTGAAGATTAGATGGGTAGATCACATAACCAATGTGGAGGTATTGAATAGAATTGGGGAGGAGTTTGTGGCACAACTTGACCAGAAGAAGGAATCGGTTGGTAGGACATGTTCTGAGGCATCAAGGGATCACCAATTTAGTACTGGAGGGCAGCGTGGAGGGTAAAAATCGTAGAGGGAGACGAAGAGATGAATACACTAAGCAGATTCAGAAGGATGTAGGCTGCAGTAGGTGCTGCTAGATGAAGAGGATAGAGTAGCATGAAGAGCTGCATCAAACCAGTCTCAGGACTGAAGACCACAACAACAACAACAGTTCTACTGTCATTGGTGTGTAGTTTTGCGATTTCCTTACCAGCGAACAGCCTTGATATTTATCTTCTTGCGGATACCACGAGACAATCTTTCTACAGATGACAGCATTTGATCGTGAGTCAACACTGGATTGAAAGCTGGGTCATGCACTGTCGTTATTTCTAGCTATATTATAACCTACACATATGAGGACAATTAGGTAGCTAGTTAGTGCAGGTACGTGCAATCTGTGTGTCCTCCACTCCATGTTAAAGCGAATGAGTGAACACTGCTCGGCAGCTTTCTTTAGGAATCCTCGTAGAAGATAATTTGCGTATTTGGCCTTGCACGCGCGTCAGAAAACGCTTAACCGCCGGCAATATAAAGGAGCTGTATTAGCGCAAGATAAGACGCGGAATATGTAAAGCCGACGTGTTAATACAGGCAGATAACAAGGGTTAGCTCTTCTTTTCTAATTCGTGGGCATATTTGAATTAATCCTGACTCACCGAGCTCAACACACATTGTTAGGTCAGTGAAACGGCTATCTCTGGATGCAAAGTGCGTGCTGAAGCGACAAATAACCCGTAAAAGGATTTACCTGGCTGCACGATTAATTGGGCTAAGGACGTTCACAGGCGCAGCTCCTTTGTCTAGAAGCACAATGGAAGAGAATACTGAAATCCTCCAGTGTCACATACTGGCTCAGGCGAAGTTCAGCAAAGATGGCGACTGTCGCTATAAAAGCTAATTAAAAAAAAAGTCACATATTCCTACAAGTAGCCGTTTTGGACAAACCTCAATGAAAGTTCCTATAATTACATGTCCAAAAATCAACACTTGTTTACAGGTAATGTGTAGTACAAGGGCCAATCAAGAAGTTTCCGTTCGAGGGTCAATCAGACAATATCTCTGTGAGTACGGAGGCTATCATCCCATCGACGCACGTGGTTTAAGACATCAGTTTGATAAAAACACCGTGTCCTGCTACGCGAAAAAGTCCGTAACTGCCTGCTGTACATCCTCGACTGATAGAAAAAGCCTTGAAGGGTCGACAATTCCTAAGGGACCGAAAGCGTTGATAACAGCATGGGGAATGACCAAGACCATAGGGCGGGTGTTCGAGTGTCTCGCATTTAAGTTCGCGTAACTTCTACGTGACGACATTCGTAACATGGAGACGTGCGTTATCATGAACGAGCACCGGACTTAGCGCATCATTCCATAACGTTCGTTTTCGACGGACATGTTGCCCCGTACACATCCTTCATTCTCCGATGGGTGTCTGCTGGTGTTTGCCCTTCGGAAGCTGAGAAAAGAATGACAGTACGTTGGCTCTGGACGCATTTTGTAATAACGTCGCCATAGTTCACGTGTCCGCCTTTACCGCACGCGCGTCGGAAAGTTACGAATGTCACATTAATCCCTTCTCTACCTGTCTGTGCTTACATACTCGCATCGGAGTTGCGCTACGTTGCACATACGCTGCAGCAACTCCCCCAGACAGGAACTTCTTGACTGCCCCTTATATTTACAGATGAGTAAGGATTGACAAGAGATGACATACGAAATTACCACAATACGCACGTTTGGGGAATGCAAATCCTCGAGTAGTGATTGAGGTGAACCATCAGGATCGCTCTAGTGTCAGTGTATGGGCAGAAACTGTCGGCGAGAGACTTCTTAGGGCCATTTACTTTACCAAACAGCTCAACAGGTGCTATTCATCACCCATTTTTGTACCATGTATTACCAGCGCTATTGCAGAAGACTGGATTATGCTCGACGGGGCAAAGTCCCATTTTCTACCGATCTTGCAACAGTACCTCACCGCAACGGTGTGGTTAGTTGTTCGCTGGGAAGTTAAATGGTGTCAAAGTGGCAGTAAAGAGTGCCATGCAACCCTTAGTCCGAAAATGGCGTCAGGCAGGATCCGTTTGGAAGAAGTCAAAAATTATTCCGATACGTGCTCGCACACCAGAAAATGTGTCTACAGCTCACCACGAAAGGTTTCAGAATGCTACCAAGTCAACCCGACGCTTGTCACATCGGTCATGCGGACGAGTACTCCACCTGGACCTGCACATGCATCGCTACCGAATGTCTCGTGCATTAAAGCCAGCAGGTGCTCCTCAGCACATGCAGTTTTGTGAGTGGCTGTTCACTGAGATACAGATAATGGCTTGGACATGGATCTGTTCTTTATGCATGATGAAGCCTGGTTTCATCTGAGTGGTTGTGCCAACTCACTGAATTACAGGTTCTGGGCAGCGGAGAATCCGCATAACTTCCGCGAAACACCACTGCGTGTTCAGAAGGTTAGGGTTTGGTGTGCAGTGTCTGCACGCCGCATATTGGTACCATCTTCTTTCATCAGACGGTTATTTCAGAGCGTTACATTGCCAACATTTTGCAACAATCTGTGGCATTATTAACGGAGGAGGAAACTTCCTACAGTTACTTCCAAGAAGAAGGAACCTTGGAGCACATTTATACAACCTTCGGGCCTGACAGAGTTGTTAGCAGAGGCCATTCTGGTAGCGTCCCTAGCTTGCTATCCATATCACCTCATCTATCAGTGTGCGTTTACTTTGAGCAGGGAACCCTGAAGTCTAAGGTGTATCGCAGCAACTCACACACTCATCAAGAGCTGCAGCAGAACATTTCGGATGAGATTGTACCAATTCCACCAGTCCAGTTTCCATCCGCCTTCAGCAACATGGTAACCATGGCCCAAAAGTGCCAAGATACGAATGGTAATCACTTTCAACATCTGCTATAGTCAAGGTAATACTGTATTTCCTGTCCTCTGCTATGTTTCTTTCTCCCCTGGAAATCTATCCTCCAGTCCACTTTAATTTCCCCTACCCTGTAGTAGCGTGTGATCAGTGCATGTCATGCAGTTAGAATAATGCTATGTATATTTGAAAGAATACTTGATACCTTGCGAAGAAAACCCAAAGAATGTATCAGGATCCGTGGAACAACATGCTTCACCACTTGTAGTGACTACTTCTACTTAACAGACACATGGAAATGAAAGGAGAGACTGGCCCATATCTCAGCAGGTATTCGTTTTCAGACGTATGATTCTCGGAACTTTTCTTCTATTATTGACTAGTAATTGGCCTACCTCCCATAGGAATGTGTAACAGCACTCAGGCCCCATTGGTGCCAATCATCATTATCATTATCATCATCATCATCCATCTGACATCCACTATTGGGTAAAGGCCCTCTCTAGACTGTTCCATGTGTTTCGGTCTGTAAGCAACCATGTTGTTTCTGCGTATTGCTCAATGTTATTTGCCCACCTTCCATTGGTTTGTAGTTTTGGTTTCTTCTTGTACCTTAGAATTCACCAATTTATCTTAGAACTGTTTACCATCCATTAGCTTGGCTACTTGTTACACCTGCCTCCAGTTCATTCTCACTACGTCCTAACCCCGTCTACCACTTCAGTATGTCCTTATATTCACTCCTTTTTCCCCATTTTCTTCTGGTAACTCTCAACATGCAACTCTCCACTACTGTCCAAGTAACTGACAGCTTTTGAATAAAGCAAAATACAGGTAAAACTGATGCCAAGCTGAGAATCGCTGGAAGAAATGGTGTTCATCCACGAAGAAAGTGGCTTACAACAAACTTCTTGCGCCTATTCTTGAAGAACGCTTATCAGTCTGGGGCCCTTACCAGGATAGATTATTGGAAGACTTAGAAAAGATAGAACGAACAGCGGAGAGCTTTGTCACGGAATCGTTTAGTGGGCGCGATAGCGGTACAGAGGTGTTGCAACAAACTCCAGGACCAGCGCTACAATAGATGCCTAGCGCACCACGTACAGATTTACCACCGGAATTCGAGAGCGTACGTTCCGTGAAGAGTCGGGTAATATTTTACTTCCTCCCACACACGTTTATCGATAATCATTCTACCCACGCCATTCGCGAAGGAGCAAGTAGGCGGCTGGGGTGGAGCAGAAGTGGGAGGGGTATCTTCCGCCACACGCCGTAAGGTGACTTGCGCAGTAGACGTAGATACAGGTTTTGCAGTAGTAAGCATCCATAACCCACTATCGTAAGTCCATAATTCAAGACATAATAGTAGTCGACTGTAAACGTTCCTTTTCTAAGAAGTCGGAAGTTTAAAACTGAAACCACTATTTTATACACCAAAAACAGTTAGGGGTACATTTATAAAATCATTCTATTATTTAATTGTTAATCTGCTTATTATCTTTTCGATATAATGGGTTAAATATTTTTTCTTTTAACATTTATTTTCAGGTCGCCTAGTAAGACATTGTAAGAAACAGAAGTAATATCTGACGTAATTACGACAGAACCTTTGCTGTTCACGATACACAGGGTCAATCACCTAAAATTTGCTGCGCAATGGAAAATACAATTGATGTGCTGTTTTCACAAAATGGTTCAAATGGCTCTGAGCACTATGGGACTTAACATCTGAGCTCATCAGTCCCCTAGACTTGGAACTACTTAAACCTAATTAACCTAAGGGCATCGCACACATCCATGCGAACCTGCGACGTAGCAGCAGCGCTGTTCCGGACTGAAGCGCCTAGAACCGCACGGCCACAGCGGCCGGCCTTAAGAGGACTGTTCACATAAATTAGTTGTGCAATAGGCAAATGACTAGGTGAGACTCAGTGAAAGAAACCAAGATAACAGGCAGCTCACAGAAATCTCGCTCCACTGATAACCGAGTGTCATTCATCAGTCTGAGACTTAATGACGTTGCATGGGCGGAAGGTATAAACAAGTTTCAGAGAAGAACTTCCCTATTTGTCACGGGTTTGTGCAGTAAGTGTGACAAGGCCACAGAAAAACTAAACAATTTCTACTGGGACACATTTCAAAACAGACATGCATGGTTACAAAGACTGTTCTTATAATTCGAAGAAAGGTCCATACCAGAAGAAATAGGTCGCCTCCCTTCCTTCCACATACATTTTACCTACTTACCATATGACAAAACTGGAGGAATTTAGCCTCATAAATACAGGTATTGGTGATCGATACTGTTGTATATGATATTGTCTGATAATAGTATAGGAAGGTACAGGTGGCACGCAGGTCAGTGTGTGTTTGGGGGGAGGGGAGAGGTGTGAAGAGGAGAGGGGGAGGAGGCGGTGTTGGAGGGGAGGATAGGGGGAGGGGAGGAGAGGAGAGGAGAGGAGAGGGGGAGGGGGAAGGTGGGGGAGGGGAGGAAAGGGGGAGGGGGAAGGCGGGGGAGGGGAGGAGAGGGTAGGTTGGGGAGGGGAGGAGAGGAGAGGGGGTTGTGGTTGAGGAGAGGGGGAGGTGGTTGAGGAGAGGGGGAGGTGGTTGAGGAGAGGGGGAGGTGGTTGAGGAGAGGGGGAGGGAGAGGGGAGGAGAGGAGAGGAGGAGGGGGAAGGTGGGGGAGGGGAGGAGAGGGGGAAGGTAGGGGGAAATGAGGAGAGGGAAGAAAGTGGTACTTAAACACTGCGCATCATCTACATGACATCGTTGGGTGGCTTACAGAGTGCAGGTGTAAATGTACACGTAAACATACAATAGAGGCTGAACTCTAAAACTTGGACGCATAAGGTATTGCGAGACGCTCCTTTAAAATGCGATCGTGCTCGAAAATGTTACTCAGGTTTCGAGGTGTTCGAGATTTCATCAAGTCACTTCACAGATACTGATTTAAGAATTCACTCTGCAGTATCGTCAACCTTAGATAAACCTGCTGACACATCAGACACAAATACTTAATGCAAGAAATGTGCATGAGAGATTGTCGAAGTTGTGGTGCATCGTTCGCAAGAGCAGCCGAAGATTGAATACAATAAAAGACCTTAAAGGTGTTAATCGAGTTATAAAGTACAAGAAACCGACACTTCGGTTGCTACCAAGGACAGCTTCCTTCAGAGTACTTACGGAAAGACACTGTATGAGTATAAATACTACTGAGTCACATATCTCCAGTTATGAGAAGACATTAAAGTTTTTGCAATCAATATTTGATTTGCATTTCATTGGCCCTCAACAGCTTTGGATCAATCGCTACGGAAAGAGTCGACTGGTTCTAGGCGATTGAGCGAGCTATTTTATCATATGAGTACTGTTTCTGTGATTCGACATTCTTGGGCCTTAAATAAAAACCAGATATATCCCATCTACGATGTAACTGAATTTTCTCATGCATGTAATGGGGCACAGAAACATCCATACAAAATCAAGATTGGGCATTATTGACAGCAAAAACTAACATGAGGTATGACAAAAAATTGCCCACGGTTTGTGCGTTAATATATCATAGAATGAGACCACATCCAAAACTTCAGATTCTCTTTGAATGCAAGGAAGTTATATCATAATTTCAAAACAAGGACTTCACGAAATAGTAGAAACATACAATCTCGAAATTTCTAGATCTACAAATCTAGCAATGTTATCCTGCGATCCTTACCAACTGGAAGCAACCTAATTTTGGAAACCAGTAGCAATGAGAACGTTAACCAATTCGAGTTCCTGGCCTATTCGATATAATTCCTCCACGAAGCAGGTAGTGTCCTTACTCTGGCAAATTTCATCAATATAATTTCATTCCTTATAAGAACGTTACGAAAATGAACTAGGAGATATGTGAAAATTAGATTTTAAAAAAGAAAACGCAATAATATACTACGTGTGTCCCATGAAAAGGAGGTTCAGCTACCTAATTGGAGAGGTTTTCCCTAACCTTCGCACCCGCAGACACCTTTTCTTCGCCAAATATGGGAGGTGTGTACATAAGTGTAGGTGAGTGCAATGGATGTATGTTTGGTGTACTGTCTCGTTCGTGTCGGAGACGGTGAGAAAAGGGAGAGGGTGAAACGCTATGCCGGTACGGAGCCTGCTCCTCTAGGAGTGCACCAGACGGCCGCAGAGCATTACGTCCCCCATCCGACGGACGGAGCGCCAGCAACATTATCGCATGCCCTCACTTAATGGGACACTGCAGAAAGATTTGGAACTGGGTAAGAGATGGCGCACAGAATGGTGATCAGGGACTTGACGTCACCGTCCCTTCCGTCCCCTCCGCCGTAAAGACAACGAAGAATTGTCAACAGCGTACGGCGTTCCGGGCCGGTCACACTCCAAGTACAGGACCCGCTCGACGAGCTAACTACGGTGGTCTCACGGAAACCGGTGTATCTATCTCGGCACGGCCGTTGACGTCATAACTAACTGCCTGTTTGGAAATGAGCAGTGGATATTGATACTGAAAGACAGTGGAAAAACAGAATGTTAACGAACTTGCAGCAAGCCGCAGGTGAAGAGTTCTCTAGTGTCCGTCCTATGTGGTGTATTTGCTGTTGTTGAATCGGCCAAAGTACTTATTTGATAATCGCTGCAGGAGCAGTTTTTGTACATACGCTGTCACATATATTTGTCACGCTTGCGTTACGAATGGTTTGAAAGTGGACACAGGTGTCCCAAAGCAGTCACCACTAAGAAATAATAATATATACTTGTCAATTCCACTTCTGACGGAGCTACGCTACTGGCCATTAAAAATTGCTACACCACGAAGATGACGTGCTACAGACGCGAAATTTAACCGACAGGAAGAAGATGCTGTGATATGCCAATGATATGGTTGGCGCCGGTGGCGACACCTACAACGTGCTGACATGAAGAAAGTTTCCAACCTATTTCTCATACACAAACAGCAGTGGACAGGCGTTGCCTGGTGAAACGTTGTTGTGATGCTTCGTATAAGGAGGAGAAATGCGTACCATCACGTTTCCGACTTTGATAAAGGTCGGATTCTAGCCTACCGCGATTGCGGTTTATCGTATCGCGACATTGCTGCTCGCGTTGGTTGAGATCCAATGACTGTTAGCACAATATGGAATCGGTCGGTTCAGGAGGGCAATACGGAACGCCGTGCTGGATCCCAACGGCCGCACGACCGCACGTTGCAGGTCCTGTACGTGTCTTTGTGGACACAGAAAATGTTTGACTGCTGCCCTGGCCAGCACATTGTACAGATCTCTCACCAATTGAAAACGTCTGGTCAATGGTGGCCGAGCAACTGGCTCATCACATTACGCCGGTCACTACTCTTGATGAACTGTGGTACCGTGTTGAAGCTGCATGGGCAGCTGTGCCTGTACACGCCATGCAAGCTCTGTTTGACTCAATGCCCAGGAGTATCAAGGCCGTTATTACAGCCAGAGGTGGTTGTTCTTGGTACTGATTTCTCAGGATCTATGCACCCAAATTGCGTGAAAATGTAATCACATGTCTGTTCTAGTATAATATATTTGTCCAATGAATACCCGTTTATCATCTGCATTTCTTCTTGGTGTAGCAATTTCAATGGTCAGTAGTGTACAACCATTTATATGAAAAACAGAATGCATGTTGCAAAATTGACGATTATTCTAAGTCAGTTGGAAGTGACAGAAGAAGAAATATGGGTATATGGCAACAGCTGAGCAGCTAGACCTGGGAAGATACGATCATATATTCTTATAGAAATGAATGGAGGAACAACGAAGAGAGATTATCCAGTGAAAGATCATTACTGCAGATTACAAAAAAATGTTGACCTAACGTACAGTAAAGTTTTTACATAAACAATGAAATAATTCTAGCCTAGTTTATGTTGTCCTACCTCATCTTTCATCGATTGTCGAAATTTGTCGATAGCGCTCCGTGGGAGCCCCGGATGATCAGTGTTCAAAATAAAGTACGTGATGTTTGTTTATCAGTCTCCATCCGGTGACATAACACATGCGACCGTTTAACTCATTCAGGTCAAGGAAACTAGAACAGAAACAATGAACAAGACGTGGGAAGCGCCTCTCTTAACCAAGGCACATTTCCCGTTGCGTAAGGCCAATTATTTTGGGCGCTGAATACTTCCGGTAGACGGCGTGGGTTATCAGAAGAACCTACGGCACGCGCGATCCCTGTGGTTAAATCTGCCCGCGTCCCAGTGAGTGAGCCACTTTCCTTCCTTCTCTCTCTCTCTCTCTCTCTCTCTCTCTCTCTCTCTCTCTCTCTCTCTCTCTCTGCTGTGTGTGTGTGTGTACTTCCACTGTGATAGATTAGAGTAGGACTCAAGTAGCGCAGGTCTCTTAACGCCAACATAACACACGTGCTCAATACAAAAACACAAGCGTCACTGAACCACTCTCACAAGCGGGCCTGTTCGAGTTCCTTAATACAATGAGGAGGGAGAAGGGGAGGGGTTACCCAAAAATAATCATGTATCTGATGGAACATTTTCGAAACTTAAACACCTTCAAAATAATGTCCGTCATACATAATACACTTGTCACAACCTTTTTTTTCGTTGGTGGAAACACTTTTTACGTTCTATGCCATTTAGTGCCTCCAGCGATTTATTTTTTTCTACTTCTTGTAAACGCTTCTCTTTCAGGCGTATTTTCATTCTTAGGAATAAAAGCAGTCATATGGGCCCAGCTCCGGTGAGCAGGGTGGGCGGGAAACCGGTGTGATGTGGAATTTGGCCAAAATCCGTCTGACACTCAGTGCTGTGTGCGCAGGAGCGTTGCCGTGAAGCAAAAGGCCAATATTCTGGCCGAAACAACGAGTGTCACTTTTTTCGCACTGTTTCACGTAATCGTTTTAGCACTAGCATTTCAAGGCAGAAATTTTGCTTAACTGTGGTACCCTGGGGAACGAGTCCTTAGCGGACGATCCACTTAATGTTGAAAAAACAAACCAACATTGTCTTCACAAGGCATCTCATCTGCCTTACTTTCTTTTGCTTTTGTGTTTAAGTCTTCCACTGGCTGGGTTGTTGCTTGGTTTCTGGATCGTATCCATAACACCACGATTCGTCGTCGCCCGTGATTACTTCTGCGTCAAAATCTTGATCAATTTGTAACTGTCTATTCAGTTCCCTGCACATGTGCAGAGGCGACTGGCCCTCTGGTCGCTAGAAATCACACGCGAACTAATTTTGCTGCAACGCGTTTCATCTCGAGCCAAAATTTGTTTGCATGAACTTCAGGATACTGCAGTCATTTTCATCAGTTCATCGACTGTTCTATGACGATCATACAATATCGCAACACGGATTTTTTTGAATGTTTTCGTCCGTTCAGGAAGTTGAGAGACGTCCTGGTTGTGATTCGTTTTCAGTTGACATTTGACCACTTTTAAACCGAGAAATCCACTCGTAAACTCTTACCTCGCTCAAAAGTTTCCTCCCTATAAGGCGTCCAGAGCATTGCTACAGATTGTTGCTGATTCGCCTGACGAGAAACGGTATATTCAACGAGGCTAGGCCGCTGGAATTCAGCTCGTGTATGTACGAAGAAAATCGAAGAGAGACAGTTTGTAAAACGCACGTATCAGGCTGTCCTGAAGCAGAAGAATTGTACTTTACTTTTCTGAGCATACAGTAAAAGTCTACAACCGGAAAGAAGAGAGTGAGGGTGTTTCAGGGGACACAGCGGCACAGACGACCTACCACAGGGCCTTACGTTGTCCCCTGTGCCGAAATGAGCGAGGCTGCGCAGTGCTGAAGCCACTGGACTCTCACTGAAATCCCCGTTTGCCAGTCCAGGTCTAGCGCGTCTCTTGTCCCCCTAAATCAATTAAGGCGGAAGCTAGTACGTTTTCTTTGGAAAAATCACGCCCGATCTCCTTCCATATCCTTGTCCAATCCATGCATGTACTTCAACTTGCTGACTGCCACTGATCATACTCCTGCTGGACAGCGGAAGGTGTATAAGAAGTCCCAATTCATCTAGCGCAGACAGTGCCCTTACATAGTGGTGCTATTTATTACCTTGAGTGTCCCATCGCTTTCCAAGCAGCAGACAAAAAGAGACAGCGCAGATCTACAGCAGAGCATGACTTTCAACGTATGTCTACAGACTGTAATGTTTGTAATTTCTTATCTCCATTAGACCGAGCGTAAATTTTACCAACATTGCTGTCTCACAAGACAGTGTGATGAAGCATTTGGCCACTTACCACTTGGCGCTACCCATATGCCCGTTAAAATTACATGGCTCACGCATCGCAACATACGAGGGACGTTCAGTAAGTAATACAACACACTTTCTTTGCCAGTTTCGTTTGAAGAAATGCGATATTTGTTATGGGTCACAGTGAAGTATTCCCGCTTCAGTCCCTATAGTTTCATGAAGTTCAGATAGATGGCGGCGCTACACTTAGCCTTCAAAATGGAGTCTGTAACTGAGGTGCTTTCCAAGCAAAGAGCTATCACTGAGTTTCCTTTGCCAAAAAAAAAAAAAAAAACAAAGGATACTCACAGGCGCTCGCAGAATGTCTACGGAGACCTGGCAGTGAACAAAAGCACGGTCAGTCTTTGGGCGAGGCGTCTATCGTCATCGCAAGGTGACGCAAACCTGTCCGATCTTTCGCGTGGCGACCAACCGCAACCAGCAGTGACTCCTCCAATGTTGGAACGTGCAGACACACTGTCATTCGAGGTGATCGAGGGATCGCAATCAATCACACTGTTGCATATCTAGACGTCTCTGTTGGTAGATCTCACACAAGTCTGCGCACCCGAGAGGAGCTCAGAACTCCCCATTGGACTGTTCTTCCCCATCCACCCTACAGCCCGGCTCTCGCACCTTCCGACTTCCAACCATCCGGTCCAAGGTTGCACTCCGCAGGAAGCAGTACGTGGGTGATGGGGAGGTTATTGATACAAGAAGACGTTGGCTCCGACGTCGACCAATAGAGTGGCACCATGCGGGCACACAGACCATCACAGTAAGGTTTGTAAGGCCGTGGCATTGAACGGAGATGATGTTGAAAAAAAAAGGGATTTGTAGGCAAAAGAGTGGGGAATAATATGGTGCATTGGAATTCTGAATGAAACCTACATACTATGAGAAAAAAATGTATTGCATTACTTATTGAACTCTCCTCGTAATTTAATAACTATCGATGTGCACAAAAGGTGTTTCTTTAGACAAACAGGCAACACAAGCCATGATCATACAAGCGTCTTAACAAAAATCTATTCCGTCGCCAAGAGGAAAGGGAATGGGAAATCATTTAACTGAACGCTACCAAACTGATACACCAGTATTTCCATGACTGTCAGATATGATTCGTGCTTATGCGACTTTATTTTCAGTTCATAAAAAGACCAATCCGATATAGGAAGAACGGCGTGGGTATATGATGGCTATTGGCGGGCCTAACATTACTGGAATTTAGTAGCTATTAGGTGGAGTCACAACACAGCTTTCCCAAGGAGGTGCACATACAGCTTATCGGCAGCTTTCGATCTTCAAGAAAGTTGTGATAAGCTAATCATGGGCACGGGAAACATGACGGAAGCATCACAGCAGAAGAGTGCACAGATGGGCAGTAGTTTAATGCCTGCAGAGCGGGGTAACTGATTGAATGGGGACAACAGTGTGACAAGAAGAGTAGGCACAGTTCCTTCTAGAAAGACTAAACCACGAAAAGATCGTAAGACTGTTCGACTTGCTGTGAATGATGGATGAATGACAATAGTTTAAATATGCGTAGAGGGTAGAGGCAGAGAGTCACCATGACCCATCGGGAACATGGTGCCGGAAGCTGGGTTGAGATCTCGAGCTGTCATTCGTCGTCTACAGCCAACACTACGCCACAGACAACAGAGAACTGCGTGGTTTGGCTCCAGAATCAACTGGGGCACTGAGGGACATTATGTAATGTTCTCCCTCGAGTCTCGCTTCTACACTCCTGGAAATTGAAATAAGAACACCGTGAATTCATTGTCCCAGGAAGGGGAAACTTCATTGACACATTCCTGGGGTCAGATTCATCACATGATCACACTGACAGAACCACAGGCACATAGACACAGGCAACAGAGCATGCACAATGTCGGCACTAGTACAGTGTGTATCCACCTTTCGCAGCAATGCAGGCTGCTATTCTCCCATGGAGATGATCGTAGAGATGCTGGATGTAGTCCTGTGGAACGGCTTGCCATGCCATTTCCACCTGGCGCCTCAGTTGGACCAGCGTTCGTGCTGGACGTGCAGACCGCGTGAGACGACGCTTCATCCAGTCCCAAACATGCTCAATGGGGGACAGATCCGGAGATCTTGCTGGCCAGGGTAGTTGACTTACACCTTCTAGAGCACGTTGTATGGCACGGGATACATGCGGACGTGCATTGTCCTTTTGGAACACCAAGTTCCCTTGCCGGTCTAGGAATGGTAGAACGATGGGTTCGATGACGGTTTGGATGTACCGTGCACTATTCAGTGTCCCCTCGACGATCACCAGAGGTGTACGGCCAGTGTAGGAGATCGCTCCCCACACCATGATGCCGGGTGTTGGCCCTGTGTGCCTCGGTCGTATGCAGTCCTGATTGTGGCGCTCACCTGCACGGCGCCAAACACGCATACGACCATCATTGGCACCAAGGCAGAAGCGACTCTCATCGCTGAAGACGACACGTCTCCATTCGTACCTCCATTCACGCCTGTCGCGACACCACTGGAGGCGGGGTGCACGATGTTGGGGCGTGAGCGGAAGACGGCCTAACGGTGTGCGGGACCGTAGCCCAGTTTCATGGAGACGGTTGCGAATGATCCTCGCCGATACCCCAGGAGCAACAGTGTCCCTAATTTGCTGGGAAGTGGCGGTACGGTCCCCTACGGCACTGCGCAGGATCCTACGGTCTTGGCGTGCATCCGTGCGTCGCTGCGGTCCGGTCCCAGGTCGACGGGCACGTGCACCTTCCGCCGACCACTGGCGACAACATCGATGTACTGTGGAGAACTCACGCCCCACGTGTTGACCAATTCGGCGGTACGTCCACCCGGCCTCCCTCATGCCCACTATACGCCCTCGCTCAAAGTCCGTCAACTGCACATGCGGTTCACGACCACGCTGTCGCGGCACGCTACCAGTGTTAAAGACTGCGATGGAGCTCCGTATGCCACGGCAAACTGGCTGACACTGACGGCGGCGGTGCACAAATGCTGCGCAGCTAGCGCCATTCGACGGTCAACACCGCTGTTCCTGGGGTGTCCGCTGTGCCGTGCGTGTGATCATTGCTTGTACAGCCCTCTCGCAGTGTCCGGAGCAAGTATGGTGGGTCTGACACACCGGTGTCAATGTGTTCGTTTTTCCATTTCCAGGAGTGTATTTGTGGCAGAGTCATGTCGACCTCAATATGTCCCATGCCCCCCTAGTGAAAAGTCGTAGGAACCAGTGGTTCGCCAGGCTCAAAACTCTCCAACTCCTGCAATCTTGGTGTGGGGAGATGTTGAGATAACAACACTGATTTGAGGTTGAATGCTCGCCAGCTTGTGGCAAGGATGGTGAACAATGTTGTGACATTTTCGTACCAGGGTACAGAGTGGCTTATTCCAGCATAATAATGCAAGACCAACACTGCAGTTCACAACACAAACGCGTTGAGGAATGTATAGATCCTCCACTGGCCTATCAGTTCCTAGTTTTGTCAGCCATATGGCAAGCATGTCTGGGATGCGATGGGTAGTTTCATATTTTCATACTAACCTCCAGCTAGCAATATTGATAAACCGACATAGCACGCATTTCAGGAATGACAAAAAACTGCTATAGGTTACACTTGCAGGGTGTGGAATATTTTTAGTGTTTTGGAAGGCGAATGGCTATTTGTAAGTAGCCATAAAAAAGCTCCATTTCCGACCCTGTTAAAAACCTGCGTAATACAGACTTAAATCGTTAGCTTGAAAGAAAAACACCTGAGTACACTATACTTTTTCTTTCCCCGAGAGCAAGGGTATCCTCCCCTCTTCCCTCCCTCCCCCTCTTCCCCCCCCCCCTCCCCTCCGGCACTAGCCCCCGGATATGAACGACCTCGCTTTCCATGCTGATACTGATGGGCTTCAGTTCCTTTTGGTAAGAAAGTGTAAGTAATAATTTAACACCCGTTGTGATGACATCTGAACGAAGTTCAGTAACTATCGGCTGGTGCTTCACGGTGTAACACTCGTCAGTGCATTAAAGGGCTTCTGGAGGCATTGCGCAATCAGTGTAAACTTAATTTTGTAAAGTCAGTACTCAACAGACTAATAATATGCGTCCTAGAAAGAGCATAAAGCCGAGACAAACGAACCTCGTCAGATTTTGGATGATCGTTAATGTCCAGACTCAAAAACAGACCTCTGTATGAGTATACAAACTAAATGAAAACAAATTGAAACAATATTTGATAATGAAATGAAACGATGTCTCGATGATGTATATAAGAGCGAGCGAAGCGAAAGTTCGTGTTGTGCTTACATTCAAAGAGGGAAATAATTCTGTGAGCCCAATTCGTGTCCACCCATTGGTTTTTTTGTGAAAGCTCCGGGATAACATCGTAACAAGCGTTTTGTATTAATAAGTAATTTAATGATCAATCTCTTTCTTACAATGGTTAGGCAGAGTAGTATAATGGTAACAGAAAGGATAAATCACGAGTTCATACCGTCGCTGGCCGCTATGTAATCGCTTTGCACCATTTTTTCATTTCGTTTTCGAGGCTGCCGTAGTTCTTGCATTCGTTAGGCACCGAACTTACGAGGCTTTTTGATTTCCTTTGGAAGTGACCTTTCCTCTGATTTGCGTTTTCTATAATTTCGAGCACGTTGAGGAGTCACAGGAGGCGACATCTTTTATTATTTCGTAGTTTTCAATTGAATACCGACTTTCACTTCTATTTCGGTGTACACCTTCAGGGTCTCACTTTTGGTGCTCCGCAAGGTTTTAACATCATCCGAATCAACGTTCTTGCTAAACGAGTTTCCCTGCTATGTCGATTCATAACTTGCCACAAAGCTGATTCTTAACAATCACGCGCATTCGCCTACACTAGTACGATGACGTCACAGTCGAAATGAAAACTACGCGACAACACGTACAGACATATTAGTCAACCACAGTATTATTCCAACTCGGAGTGACGTCGCTTCGGTCGGCTATCGTAAGCTTTTATCGCGGCAGTTCACGAGGACACGTTGAATCACTTGACAGCATATGGGTAACTGTCTTGAAAGCATTCACAGTGTGATGCATGTTCCTTAGTCACCACTTGTTTACTGTAACGCCGTCGCGTGTTCCCGATAACGACCACGGGAAGCCAAGTGCACTAATATCGTGGTAGGTTGCGATCTCAGCCATTGTTTACGGACAATTAGTCCCGTAGTTGTTAGCGAATCAAATCTTACGGTATTCTGATAACAACAAAGCTTCACCGACGAGCAAACTGACGTTTCATGCGAACAGTCTCATCGCAAAGCTGTGTGGCAGGCCACCAGACAGTTACTAATATACTCGCATCTCATGCTTCAAAATAAGAAGTTTTATCATTACCCTTGCCAGGAAATGGCTTCGTACAGGTACGCACAGGACTGTTGATCAGGAATCCGATATATCGATATTAAAAAGACATCTTATATGCTGTCGACATATCGAAAAACGTTATCGACATATCGAAAAACGTTATCGACATACCGATTGAAAATATAACGAAGTACCTGCCCAAAAAAAATCGGCTGCACATTGTAAATATATTGCAAGTTTTAGAGCTGCGTATTTAAGTACTGATTTATTATTAGATATTTTGTACATCAACAATCTAGCAGCCTGCTTAACCTCTTTACAGCAAGACTTTAAAGGGAAACGATGCACGTCCACGCTTGGCGATAACCACTTCGGTAACAATTGTAACCATACGTACAGGGTGACAATTATTGAACAATATAAAATAAAATCGCCATAACAAATGGACGGTTTGCGTTAGGGCGTTCAAATTGCACGGTTGGCCGCGGGGCGTGATGGGAATTTGTATGCGCATGCGCACGCGCCTTCTTGTCGGCCATTTGCACGCGAAAATGGGCTGTACAGCGTATAGCGCTTGTGACGGCCTACTGTGTGAATAATAACGGCCCAACTGCGGCTCAAAGGAAGTTAGCGACCGAGTTCAAATTGAAGACAACCGGTCCAAGTGTAACAATAAAGAATTTAATTCGAAAAGTTTGAAAGAACAGGTAGTGTTCGTAATGACGGTGTTGGCAATGTCCGTTGTACAACAAGGGTGAAAATGCATGAAAACATGGAGAAGACACGTGCCATGTTTGGAACCAGGCCCAGGAAATCTATCAGACGAGCTGCACAACAGTTGGGAATCAACTAGGAGAAACTGCGACAAATTGATGTTGAAAACCTGCATCTCTTCCCATACAAAATTCAAACCCATCAACCATTAAGCCTCTGGGCCATGGAACAGCGGTTATGTTTCACCAACGCTACTGTCCACAGAATTGACAAACAGGACTTTGGTGTGAATATGGTTTGGCTTAGCGATGAAGTCCATTTTCATTTGGATGGGTTCGTCAATAAGCAAAATTGAGGCATTTGGGGGACAGATTCCGCATTTCGGGATCGAGGAATCTCGTCACACTCAACGGCGCTCGATGGCACGGTGATTACTGAACGGTATGCGAAGGTTTTGGAAGATGATTTCATCCCCATTATCCGAAGTGCCCCTGATATAGACAAGATGTGGTTCTTGCAAGACGGAGCTCGACTCCATCGAAACAGGAGGGTATTTGATGTCCTAGAGGAGCGCGTTGAGGACTGCATTCTGGCTCTGGGGTACGGAGAGACCACTGGCAAGGGAATCGATTGTCTCCCATATTCTCCGGATCTGAACACATGCGACTCCTTTTTGTGGAGCTATATTAAAGACAATGTATCCGCAATAGCTCCAAAATCTTTGCTGAGCTGAAAACAGCCATTCACGAGGTCATCGACAGCATGGAGTTCCGACACTTCAGCGGGTGATGCAGAATTTAGCTATTCGTCTGCGCCATATCTTTGCCAATGATGACAGGCATATCGAACATGTCATAACCTAAACCCGAATATCTGTAGTGACGATTAATGTTGGATAAAGTGTGTGCATGCCTCAGTTTATAACTAATTTACGTTTTTTCATATAGTTCAATAATTGTCACCCTGTAAGTTGCACAGTCAAAGGTATCCGCTGGGAACTAATTTACGTTTTTTCATATAGTTCAATAATTGTCACCCTGTAAGTTGCACAGTCAAAGGTATCCGCTGGGTCCGTCGTTTGGGTTTGTCTGGAAGACTTCATGGCGAGTTCCTTATTTTTTTTCATTTCTGCGAACGCCAGTGACCTAGCAGTTATGTTGCCAAAAGCTAAACGCTGCAGTTTCTGTAGGTAGCACCGAGCACCGATTACGTCAGCATTTCCCCTCACACGCCTCCGCCCACCGCAAAGATCAGTCTTGTCATTTAGATTTTTGTTCATCAGTTTCGGCAACTGTTTTTGAAGAAAGCCCATGTGAAGAAATAGCACACTAGTAACGCCACATGTGTGTTACTTCTTCACATCGGAAATCGTGTTATTCCATTCACACATCCACCCCTCCCCCCTCCGCCCCAGTGCAATCGGACTACTACTTTTGTGCCACATATACTTGCTTTACACAGTCAAAGTGAAAGATTGGACGTTACGAAAGCTTAAATGTAAATGCTGACTTACTTCCTTTATCTGAATGGCCGCAGAAGTTAGGTCCGAAACTAAACCCTTCCAGAACGCAAGCAGTCCTATTCCCCCGCAAAAGACTTACTGCATCACAGCACAGAGAACCTCTTCCATGCTTAAATTTAAATGGCACCGAAATAACCTTTTCTCCTTCTGCAAAGAACTTGGGGATAATCCTGGACCACCACTTTGTCTGGACTGAACACGCTACTGCAGTCTGCAAGAAAGTTTCTGCATCCCTCCTTTGTCTACAGAGACATAAAAAAATTATTTCCATCCGAGCTTAAGAAGAAGCTCGTAGAATCTCTAACACTCCCTATTCTCGACTATGGCGATGCTATTCTTCAAGGACTTTCGTACGAAAACTCTCGCAGACTTGAACTGGCGGTGAATGCTTGCGTCCGATATATTTGTGACGTTAGTTGTTACCGTCGTACCACTCCGGCCTATGAAGAACTATCGTGGCTATGCTGGTAAACGCAGGGACTACCATACTTTATGTTTACTCCATCGTCTTCTCAATCATCAGACTCCCTCTTGCTTATCTTCAGCCATTACATTACTATCTGAACAGCACAGCAGAAATACTCGTTTCCAAAAAATTAAGATCCTCTCAGTACCACCGCACAACACCGTCATGTTTTCTAAATCATTTGCTGTAACCGGAACCCGACTTTGGAACAATCTTCCTCAAAATGTCAGAGAAATTAAATCACTTCCAGGCTTCAAAAAGCAGCTAATGGCTCACCTTCTCTCGCAATAGCTATCTCTCCCACATACTGGTCTGCAGCCCACACTCTTCCAATACCCCTCCCCCTACAACTTTTCCCTTCTCCTCGCTTACAGAGTTATTCACTTAAATCAAGTCCTCTCTTAACAGCCACTACTACTGTCATTCCAGTTTTCTTGTTCTTCATCATTTCTTTTTCTGACAATACTAAACATGATTTAAGTAGTTCTAAAATAGTCTATATTATTTTTAATGCATTTTGTTTTATCATTACTGTTATTATTGCCATTTATCATTATTGTCAACTATTATTATTATTATTTATTATTATTATTTCTTTTCTTTCTCAGACTATGTCTGGTTAAAAATGGAAAGTGACGCGGACCTTGATCAAGCGTGACTTCCTTTTAACTGTACGGTATATGTTACATTGCATATATACGTCTGGATGTAGCTGTATTGCATTGATGTACTGGTGGATATTGTATGGTATGACTCCTGTAGTTGACAGTATGATCGGTATACCGTCAACTTTATCCCGATGCCACATGTCTTTGACTTACTCAGCCATTTGGATGTATTTTTCAATTTTTTCTCTTGTTTTCTTCTGTATATTTGTTGTATTGGGTATGGATATTTCGATTAGTTGTGTTAATTTCTTCTTTTTATTGGTGAGTATGATATCAGGTTTGTTATGTGGTGTTGTTTTATCTGTTATAATGGTTCTGTTCCAGTATAATTTGTATTCATCATTCTCCAGTACATTTTTGTGATGCATACTTGTATGTGAGAACGTGTTGTTTTATTAGTTTATGTTATATGGCAATATGTTGATGTATTATTTTTGCTACATTGTCATGTCTTCTGGGGTATTCTGTATTTGCTAGTATTGTACATCCGCTTGTGATGTGATCTACTGTTTCTATTTGTTGTTTGCAAAGTCTGCATTTATTTCTTGTAGTATTGGGATCTTTAATAATATGCTTGCTGTAATATCTGGTGTTTATTGTTTGATCCTGTATGGCAATCATGAATCCTTCCGTCTCACTGTATATATTGCCTTTTCTTAGCCATGTGTTGGATGCGTCTTGATCGATGTGTGGCTGTGTTAGATGATACGGGAGCTTGTCATGTAGTGTTTTCTTTTTCCAATTTACTTTCTTCGTATCTGTTGATGTTATTTGATCTAAAGGGTTGTAGAAGCAGTTATGAAATTGCAGTGGTGTAGCCGATGTATTTATATGAGTGATTGGTTCGTGTATTTTGCTAGTTTCTGCTCGTTCTAGAAAGAATTTTCTTAAATTGTCTACCTGTCTATAATGTAGGTTTTTATGTCGATAAATCCGCTTCCTCCTTCCTTTCTGCTTAATGTGAATCTTTCTGTTGCTGAATGAATGTGATGTATTTTATATTTGTAGCACTCTGATAGTTTAAGTGTATTGAGTGCTTCTAGGTCTGTGTTACTCCATTTCACTACTCCAAATGAGGTCAATATTGGTACAGCATAAGTATTTATAGCTTTTGTCTTGTTTCTAGCTGTCAATTCTGTTTTCAGTATTTTTGTTAGTCTTTGTCTATATTTTTCTTTTAGTTCTTCTTTAATATTTGTATTAACTATTCCTACTTTTTGTCTGTATCCTAGATATTTATAGGCATCTGTTTTTTCCATCGCTTCTATGGAGTCGCTGTGGTTATCCAATATGTAATCTTCTTGTTTAGTGTGTTTTCCCTTGACTATGCTATTTTTCTTACATTTGTCTGTTCCAAAAGCCATATTTATATCATTGCTCAATACTTCTGCTATCTTTAGTAATTGGTTGAGATGTTGATTTGTTGCTGCCAGTAGTTTTATATCATCCATGTATAGCAAATGTGTGATTTTGTGTGGGTATGTTCCAGTAATATTGTATCCATAATTTGTATTATTTAGCATGTTGGATAGTGGGTTCAGAGCAAGGCAGAACCAGAAAGGACTTAATGAGTCTCCTTGGTACATTCCACTCTTAATCTATATTGACTGTGATGTGATAGTATTTGAATTTGTTTGTATATTAATTGTGGTTTTCCAATTTTTTATTACTATGTTTAGGAACTGTATCAATTTAGAATCTACTTTGTATATTTCCAGTATTTGTAGTAACCATGAGTGGGGTACACTATCAAAAGCTTTTCGGTAATCAATGTCTGTGTAGTGTAGCAACCTTTGTTTAGTTTTAGCTTGATATGTCACCTCAGCATCTATTATCAGTTGCTCTTCACATCCTCGTGCTTCTTTGCAACAGCCTTTTTGTTCTTCATTTATAATTTTGTTCTGTGTTGTATGTGTCATTAATTTCTGTGTAATGACTGAAGTTAATATTTTGTCTATTGTTGGTAGGCATGTTATGGGGCGATATTTAGCTGGGTTTGCTGTGTCTGCTTGATCTTTAGGTTTCAGACAAGGGATTCCATGTGTAAGTGTATCAGGGAATTGGTATGGGTCTGCAATGTAACTGTTAAATAATTTAGTTAGATGTGAATTTGTTGAGGTGAACTTCTTTAGCCAGAAATTTGCTATTTTATCTTTTCCAGGGGCTTTCCAGTGAGTAGAATTAATGCTTGTGTGACTTCATGTTGCAAAATTATCACTTCAGGCATTTGTGGTATCATCTTGTATGTGTCTGTTTCTGCTTGTATTATTATTATTATTATTATTATTATTATTATTATTATTAAGATCGTCATTATTTTCATGAATGTTTTAGTAACATATCTGTATGTGTTGTTCCTGGTAAGATGTAAGAGGGGGCCTTAAAGCCCTATTCTGGTCAGGCTAAATAGGCAAATAAATAAATAAAAGTAAAGACTCCTTCATTCAGTGAAAGTAAAATAATGTCCTACTACAGTTTCAATAGAATAACTACAAATATTTACCGAAAATTGTGAACAATATAATATAAAATAAAAAGTCTGCACTCGATATTGCCATTTTGATATGGATATATCGATGCGTCGGATGAAAATGCGACACCGATGCACATCAATACCTTTTGGGAAAAGTACTGATATATCGACATTTCATCGACAGCTCCAGTACGAACCAGACATGGTGAGCCGCGAAGGACTGTGTTGCCCCCAGAATAAGCAAGTATAAGGCTTCCGAGCAAACGAGGCATTCGTGATCAGCAGCTGCTGTAATTACGAGTACCAACCTCGGTGTCCTTCCCAGAAAACGACGCAATCTATTTGCTGCTGCAGGGTGACGCAAACGCTGTAGCCTTACTAGTGTGACGTCCCACGTTCGTCGAACGCACACTGTGCGTCCCTGCATACTGCGTAATAATAAGGAAACACAATCGATTCTTCAGATTTCAGAGCGTGTTAATCTCTGAACAGTAGTATGAGGTTCACTTAAGTTTTTGAAAACGACCGCTAGATTGCGCTACTGAGATGCGACTTTGCAATGACTTATATTGTTCGGTGTTGTTGAACACCATGTGAACACAGAAAGTGGACCGGCAGTTTGGTTACAGTGAATGTTTAAGAAACCAGCATTGGGAAAAAAATGGTAATTTCACGTGAAGGTTATCGTCGGCTGACTTCTTACGATTTTCGTAATGCCCTGACCTAGCACCATTGCCTCTAGTCGCTTCTTTCAATTCTTGGTGTTCAGTCACTTTCAGAAACGACTCATTGCAATTGCTTTGTAGAATTTCGTCGCGGTCTCACTTCCGTCAACGGTGAATTTTAGAAAAGTCGATCTAAAGCGTTAACATGACTTAAGAGGTCGATACCGTGGTGACAAGACTGTACTGTCTGCTCGAAACCTAACAACCCATGCCGCTAAGGGCACAAAAGTACTGAAGCGCACTATCAGTTCCGAGTGCAGTTCTGACAATTACGTGAGTCAGGTCCGAATAACAATTTCGTCAAGCCACGACAGAGCAAGGTTCTCCAAGCGATCGCCTCCTTCTTTAAGGAGAAGGACCGAAATATGGGAAATAAGCTAGATTGCTTTAAATGTAACTCTTTTGCTAACTTCTAGCGATCCTGAAACGCCTTAGATAAACCATTTAAAATGTGTGTACTTACTCATGTTTAAGTGAACAGTTTCTGTGGTAACAAATAAACAGTCAACAGGCCGATAGCGGGCGCTTTGTGTTTCTCAGTTCCTGGATATTTTTGCGAAAATTCTGCATGCTAACATTAACAACATTTATATCATCGTAATTGTATCTGTAAGAGCTTTTCAATGTACTTAAAAATAATATTGGTCTGTTTTTCTAGCACGATTGATTCCATATCTCTGTTGATACAATAGTGAAAAGTGTTAACCATGCAACAAAATTACGTGTCCTCTGCCTACTGCCTAGCCGGAAACCTCGTTTCGATATCTCGGACCGCTCACGAAATAAAAGGGATGCAAGTTCTGGATGATGCTCCCCCGCTCTGCACAGGTACACGTGACTTAGAGGACAATGTTGGAAAATCTACGAGGCTATTTGTGGATGATGGTGCTGCATTTACGGAAGTCGGTGCGCCATAAAAGCGTAGCGGAATGCCAGAAGAACTGTAGAGAGATGATGTATGGTGCAGGAACAGGCAGCTGACCATCGAAGTAAATTGAAATAGCTGGAAAGACCCGTTACTGTTTGTTTATAGCTCTAAAGACCCTGTTTGTTTACACGATTGATGATGAATCACTGGAAAAGGTTAACTGTCAAGAAGGATGCATATAAAGCGATTTACAATGAAGCTACATAAAACTGGTTTCATAAAAGGCAGATGTCAAAGAGATTCATTAGTAGAATACTAAAGAAATGCAAAATGGTTCAAATGGCTCTGAGCACTATGCGACTTAACATCTGAGGTCATCAGTCCCCTAGAACTTAGAACCACTTAAACCTAACTAATCTAAGGACACCACACACATCCATGACCGAGGTAGGATTTGAACCTGCGACCGTAGCGGTCGCGCGGTTCCAGACTGTAGCGCCTAGAACCGCTCTCGGCCACACCGGCCGGCAAAGAAACGCAACCCATCCACGAAGTAGATAGCTTATAACACTCTCGGACGACCGGTTTGTGAGTATTGTTCTTTAGTCTGGCATCAATACTGGTACAGCCAGTAGAGGAGTTACAAAAGGTCCTAAGAAGACCAGGGCGTTTCGTCACTGCATGCCTTAGCAAGTGTCAGGCAGTCTGATTTGTTAAATATGCGCGAGAGCGTCACGCGAGAGGTCGTTCCGCTCTAGTGACAGACGGCACAAGAGACTGTTCTGCATCACAGAGGTTACTGTTAAAATTTCAAAAGCGCATATTGCGACAAGAGTCAAGGAACTTATTGCTTCCTCTCACGTATACAGCATAGTTCAACACTATCATAATAATAAAGTCAGAGAAAAGCAAATGCATACAGAATCTTACTGAAAGTTGGTCTTTACGAGCATCGTTCGCGAATCGAAGTTGAAAAGGAAAAATTATGGAATGATCGTGTGGCATTTATTAGCCGGCCTCGGGGGGTCGGCCGCCGTATTGCAAGTCTTTTATAGTTGACGCCACTTCGGCGACTTCTGTGTCAATGACGATGAAAGACTCAACACTCAGTCGACTGCCGGGAATCGAACACGCGCCCCCTTGCACAGTAGGCGGTAAGGCTACCGCTGCGCTACGGAAGCGGACAAGAAAAATTATAGAGATTTACGAAGTGCCCACACCACAATCCGGTTCCACAAATCACAAAATTGTTCAAATGGCTCTAAGGACTATGGGACTTAACATCCGAGGTCATCAGTCCCCTAGACTTAGGACTACTTAAGTCTAACTAACCTTAGGACATCACACACAACCATGTCGGAGGCAGGAATCGAACCTGCGACTGTAGCTTCAGCGCGGTTCCGGACTGACGCGCCTAGAACCGCTCGACCACAGCGGCCGGCCCACAAATCACAGACAAGTTTAGTGAGGCTACTGCGCCGACCAAGACGACAATAGCGGTGCTATCTATTGTTGTATCGATTACTGTATAACTATGATTCCAGTAAATAGTGAAGTAGAATAGCAGGTTTATCACATGATCGAGCAAACAAACAAAATTTCTTACTGAGGAAAACGGTTATGCAAGCAATCCAGAACGTTTAAGAAGTAGACGACTCTTTGCAAACAACAGGCGAACAACAATTTTTGATTAAGAACTGTGAATCTCGCAATGTAGACGATAAAAGAGTAGGTCGCCTCTCGGGTATCCATTTCTTTCATGCGTTGCTTTTTCGAAAACACTAGAAGGCAACGAAGAATAGAACTGAAAAAGTCAATGCCATGTAGTGTGGCTTTGTATTGCTTAAATGGAACAGTGACCTTAGGCCACACACAATACAAGGTTTGTCCGTAAAGTAAAGTCACGAAGTCCAGAAAAAAAGTAATTTATTGTTCAGAACAGTACAATGCATCAAAATTCTTCGAAATACAACACTCTTGCGTCAGTATATTTTTGCCAACGGGATTTCCAAGCGTTGTAGGCGTCTTGGACGGCCTGGATTGAAATTTTCTTTGGGACGGGCGCAGCAGCAACTTTCACCTTGTCGATTGTCTCGAAACGGTGTCCTTTGAAGGGTATCTTGAGCCAAACAAGGACAAAACGGTTGCCGTAGCGAGGTCGTCACTGTAGGGGGCTGGCGCAGCGTTATCACGTCGTTTTCGGCCAGATAGTCCCTCACCAAGAAGGCGGCGTGGCTGGGAGCATTGTCTTGGTGGAGTGTCCAGGAAAAGACGACATGTGGTCTGACGTTCGCGACCTTTTCTCAGCTTTTTGAGCACCACCATAGTTTGAACTATCAAACTAATACTAATTCTACTGGCTGCGTTCAAAAGTTCACGCACACGAGTTGCACTTTCACTTTTCGACATTGGAGGACGTCCACAGCGATTTTCGACGTTGAAGTCATCTCAGGTTACCAGAAACACCTTGTACCACTGAGAAACTTGGCATTTTGACATTAATTCCCAAATGCCTGCTGAGTCGCTGGAAACATTTCGGCAATGTGTTGCCCAAGTTTCACGCAACATTCGATTCCTTACCACGGTTCAAGTGCACGCTGGATAGTATGTGGACACGGACTATTAAACATAGGGACAGGTCCTGATTCATGACTCTCCGGGAGTGCGGAGCAAACTGGGGTTGGCAGCGTAGGAAGCTAACAGCCCTCACCCAGTAGTCCGGGCGGGTGGATCGCGCTCCAACCAATTCAACTGGTGACACACAATTAAACTGGTGACATTACTTTGCAGAGAAACCTTGTACCAAATGACTAAGTACAGCGGAACTAAGATTCTCATAATTGCTCAATGTACATTATCTGACCAGGTCAGAACTTTATGAATACTTAGCATATAGTCAAACAACCTACATATAAATTTTCTCCATTTGTACGTGAGACGTGGACGTGAGGGAAGAAGGGGAGGGAGGGAGAGAGAGAGAGAGAGAGAGAGAGAGAGAGAGTAAAACACCCCTAACTTCTCCCACGAACCGCAACAAAGTGGAATTACTTCCTTTTTTTCATTTGCTAGCAACAACAGACTGTTAGGAAAGATCTTTTACTGTTTAATGCTAATTACGTCCACAGGACACATTTGCACAATTCCTTCGAATCCCTATGTGCAGTACTGATGGCAAGTTATCTTTTCAGATGATGGGAAAAGCTGTCACTTCTTCTTACCGTACCCTATCTCATTTTTACTCTGTGAGGTACTCGAAATTCACTTTTTATTTGGGTAATATGTTATCATAAAACAGAGGCAAGATCAGAAGTAGAAAATTTCCGGATTTATTCAATTTTCCATACCCGTTTTACACTGTGCCGCTCCTTACCCTCCATTGGCATTGTGGTCTGACTCTTAAAATACCGTGCCATCTGTTTTGCATTTGAAAATCATGTTGCCCAGACAGACCTTCCAAAAAATTTAATGGCCTATCTACCCCGGCCTTTTATGGACCACATTCTGTCCTCTTCACTATGTCAATTCTTCTCAGTGGTTACACGACAGAACGGCCTATGGATTCACTTTAATTGGACATTTAGTATACAACTAACTTATCAGTTTCAGTATAGCGTTATTTGTTTTAGCACCACAATTACAGTAGAACACACGCTTAAGTGACATGTAAAGTTACAGGGCTACAATAAAGCACTACCTTCACAGTATAAAGTAGCTGCAATTTAAGATATCCTAAAAACACTATCAGATCAAAAGTGTCATGGCGTAAGCTGTCGCCAGCACACCAATCGGTAAGGATGTAGCAAGAAGATCGAAAGTAGGCGCTGGATGAAGCGCATCTGTCTGGAGAGAGGCCAAAGACAGACAGGCAAGCAACACGCCGCCAACGTCCTCTCGCCCACAAGTATTTAGATCGCCGCCGCTCACCAGAAGGCTCAGTCACTAGGGCAGTCGCTCACTCGCATTCCAGTTTGGTGTCTGTCGTTCATCGCATAGTGGGACTTTCACTTCACCAGCAGTGAGGCTACTGTGGACTATTACGGAAGAGCTTGTACCACAACACATGGACTCAAAGATTAGTAGTTTATGTAAGCAAAAAACCCTGTTAATTCATGTGTGAAGTTGTGTTGCAGAAAGAGGATACTGGCCACCAAACAACATCTTCTCTGTTAATTCCTATCGTACAAGACTGTACAGTGGCGACGGAGACACAACCGTGGCGACGGAAACACAACAAAAAGTTCAAACGGTTCAAATTGCTCTGAGCACTATGGGACTTAACATCTAAGGTCATCAGTCCCCTAGAACTTAGAACTACTTAAACCTAACTAACCTAAGGACATCACACTACAAAAAGTATCCAGATATCCATACATTATGCGGCACTGACCCCTAGACGTCACGAAAGGCGAATTTGTCAGTATAATAGGACGTGAGGAGTGTAACAGCAGAATGGATCAGTTAGGAGAGCTCAGTGACTTTATTGGATGTCGCCTGAGTCACAAATCCATCACGCCCATTGCAACCCTTCCAAAGCAGCCCAAGTCGACGTGATCTGACTGTGAAATGGAATCACCCATACTAAACCAAGACCAGATGGACCTTATGTAGCCGGCCGGGGTGGCCAAGCGGTTCTAGGCGGTACAGTCTGGAACGGCGCGACCGCTACGGTCGCAGGCTCGAATCCTGCATCGGGCATGGATGTTTGTGATGTCCTTATGTTAGTTATGTTTAAGTAGTTCTAAGTTCTAGGGGACTGATGACCTCAGATGTTAAGTCCCATAGTGCTCAGAGCCATTTGAACCATTTTTGACCTTATGTACAGGCGGAGAGGACCCGTCGAGCATTGTCAAAATGTGCTACCAACAGCGCAGCTATGACAATGGGAGCTCCTCTTAAGCCACACATTCCTACAGTCAGTGCAAGCGACAGATGAAATGGTGTAACGTACGATAGCACTGGGCGCTGGACGCTGGACGACTGTAAACGAGTGATTTCGAGTGGTGAATCACGCTGTACCCTGTAGCAATCCGATAGAAGTGTTTGAGTTTGATCAACAGCTGGAGAACGTTACCTGCCATCATGTGTGCGGTAGGGGTGTTTCTCGTGGGAAGGGTGTGGTGCCTTTATTGGCATAATAAAACGCTAAAAGCTGAGGGATATGAACACATTTTATAGCACTGTGTACTGGGTACAGCAGAGGTCCAGTTCGGAGACGATGACTGTATCAGCATGACAATGCGCCCTGTCATAAAGCACCATCTGTGAGACAATACCATTCCTAACACGGACTGGCCTGCCCAGATTACCGACTGTACCTACTGGAGAACATTTTCAGTGAGTTATAATATTGACTTTGCTCCAAACTCAGTGTCCAAATCACTACCTTTTCTGGTTTTGGCACCCGAGGAAGAATGTACTGCCATTCTTCCACAGACATTCGGAAATCTCACTGAAAGTGTCATCAGGAGAGTCAAAGACTATAGAGAGGTCGAGGATGGACATACGTCATATTAGTGTTCACTGTTATGTGGACTCGGGAAAATCGGAACAGAAGAGAATCGAAGTATCTGATATGTCGCGCTAGAGACGAATGTTGAAAATTAGGTGGACTGGTAAGTTGAGGGACGGAGTGTTTCTCAACAGAATCTTCGAGGGAAAAAAATGGAAATCACTGACAACAAGAAGGATTAGGACGATAGGACATCTGTTAAGACATGAGGGAATAATTTACATGGAATTAGAGGAAGCTGTAGAGGAAGACTGAGATTGGAATAATCCAGCAAATAATTAAGGACATAGGTTGTAATTGCTACTCTGAGATGAAAAGGTTGGCACAGGAGAGGAATTCGTGGTGGGCCGCATCAAACGAGCCAGAAGACTGATGCAAAAAAAAAAGTCGAGATACTTTTAATCAGAGAGCATTTTTGTGCTACCGTAACGTGTCCAAGAAGGAATGGTCAAAATTATGGGATATGACAGGAACAATCATTTGAAGCAAAGAAGTGTAGTAAACATGGACTCTAAAAAGCATACCATAAGAGCTATGAGCACTTTTTCCTAAAAGCAAGGGCCCTAAATTGCATATCGTAAGAGTTATGAGCAGTCGTTCAGCAGAAGAGATGCATTCCACAGTAGCGAAGATGAAGTCCTCATAGCTCTCAATCCACGCATTTTAGAATCCATGTTTACTACGCTCTTCTGCTTCGAATTGTAATTTCTGTCAAATCTTTCAAGATTAATCATTCCTCGTGGGACAGCCCGTATATGCCTGTGTGTGTGGATTCAGATTACCTTTAGGTATCAATGATATTATTGCAGTTTGACTTCAATAACAAATTAAAATACCCTGCAGGTAAATAAATCTATATGGATAATCCGCAAACCACTGTACTTTGCATAACTCAACAACCCTCGTATCAGTATTGGAGATTTTCTGTCCTATTCCATTCGCATATGGAGTGAAGGAAAGCTGACTGTCCGTATGCCTCTTTACGTGCCCTATGTTCCTTTTATCTTATTCTCACGGTCGCTTCGCAAGATACCCGATGGTGACTGCATAATAGCCGCACCGTCTCCCTCGCACCGAGTGGGTGTTGTTTAGAGTACCTGTTGAGTTTAGGGGAGTGTAAGGAATGTGTGTATAGTGAGGGGTTTTGTTTATGTTACGTAATGGAGACAGAAGGTCGGGGATGAATCCTCGTTCCAGGACTTAGCCTACACCTCTCGAGTAACAAGAAGTTTAGCATCGCCCTCCGACGAACGGATCACTGTCAACACTGTCACATACCCTCGCTACGGAGAGTTTTGGAATTTAATCCAGAATATTCGAGCAAAATCCGATGATTGATAACTCTGCGCCGCCACCTCTCCGCCCCTTGCCAGCAAAATGCCGGCAGTGAAAATTTAATTCACTTCTAGGATTCGGACCGGCTATGCATGTGCCGAGTGCCACCGTACAGGCGAACGCATCTGTGGTGGCGTGTTTTGTTATACAAGTAAACTTACCTGAATTTTCTCATGTTGGGAAAAAATGGGAAGAGTGATCTTTTTTTCTTGATAAAAACTTTCAACATCCAAGATCACATAAATTATTCTGGTTCTTGGACAAGCGGTTTCGTCAGAGACAACTGTAATCTTCCGGTCTTCAAAACAATTCTGTTACGTTAACGTGTTCACTGTGAGTTAGAGCCTCATACCACGTTCTCATCATGGTGGATAAAATATCGCACTTCATACAAAGATTTGTCCCGAATAAAACAATTACAGTTAAAAAGTACCTTGTGAACATGACCATTTCCGAATAGGTAGCGCTCACAGATGATTGTTAGTTATTGTGAGTTATAAGAATTGAGGATCATGTGTGAGCGCTGCCTATATGGACATGGATATGTGCACACGGCGCTTTTAACAGCAAATTTTTATTCTTGATAAACCTTTGTATGAGGTTTAGTAACAAAACGTTTTTTAAGACCAGAACATGGCATTTACGATGGGTGTTTTTTAAGTAAGTACCGTTTTGAAATTAAAACAACACGTGCTGAGATATCTCAATAATTTTATTTTACATGAAAGTCTGTACCTTAATCTACGCACTGACGCCATTACAGTCTGATTCTTCCTTGTTTACGTTGTGTACTGAGTGTTTAAGATGCCTCCGATAATCGTGAGTCCTGCCGACTGTGAAGTACGGGCTGTTATAAAATGTCTTGGTGTGAAAGGCCTAACAGCGTTCGATATTCATCGTGAGACCTGTGCAGTTTACGGAGAAAACATTATGAGTGATGGAATGGTAAGAAAGTGGGTGCGAGCATTTAAAGATGGCCGCGCAAATGTGCATGATGAACAATGGAGTGGGTCTCCTTCGGTCGTTAATGAAAGTTTGGTGCAGGAAGTGGACAATAAGGTGAGAGAAAACAGACGCTTTACAATTTCCTCCTTGCGGGATGACTTTCCAAATGTTTCTCTTAATGTTTTGTATGGCATTGTGACCGAGCACTTTAATTACCGAAAACAGTGCGCACGTTGGGTACCGAAAATATTGACGGATGTGCACAAAACCAAACGTTTAGACAGTGCATTGACTTTCCTTGAGCGGTACCTCAACGACGGTGATTATTTTTTAAGCCAAATTGTTACCGGCGATGAAACATGGGTGGCCTACGTCACACCAGAATCAAAGCAACAGTCCATGGAAGTTGAGCAAGGGCATCGTTTTGCAGCAAGACAATTCCCGTCCCCATGTGGCGAATCAGACCAAAGATCTCATCACATCTTTTCGATGGGAAACTCTATATCGTCTTCCGTACAGCCCCGATCTTGCACCCAGTGACTACCATCTGTTCTTGCACTTGAAGAAACACCTGGGCGGTCAGCGTCTTCAAGACGATGACGAAGTCAGAACAGTGGTGGTGCAGTGGTTAACAAGTCAGGCGGCAGACTTCTACGAGGAGGGTATTCAAAAACTGGTACAAAGTTATGACAAGTGCCTCAATATTGACAGAAATTATGTAGAAAATTAGATTAAGGTACAGGCTTTCATGTAAAAATAAAATTATTGAGCTTTCTTAGCACGTCTTTTTAAATTTCAAAACGGTACTTTAAAAAAATACGCCTCGTACATCTGTCGAAACCGGTTGTCGAAAGTAAAGGGGAATTAATGCGATCTTGGCTACTGAAGATTCTTTTACCAAAATAAACTTACATTTTTACACAGTACCGTTACTATTCAGAAATAACAATTACGTAAAGACCGTGTCCGATTTCGACAAAAGAATTCTGCAGCCTCCAGCTTCCATACCGATAAAACGACGTCTGTGACGTCCATATTCGAAATTGCAACCGGTGCTAAGCTTAACAAGTGCGAAACTTAGATTGTGCTTGCCAGTAATGAAACGGAGACTTCAGCACCGCACGTTCTTAGCAGTAATAAGCGGTACGTGGGCTATGGCTTCGACTTACCTCAGATACGGCAAGGCGCGTACGAAACTTCAAGCGTACAAGCAGGCAGTAATTTCGGGCATCGAGCGTAGAGACACGCTGTCGTCCTGCTTCGGTATCTTATCAGAGCAGGAGCGAATACTGTGCCCTGTGCAGCTCGCTGGGAGACACCTGTGAGCTTTTCTTCGCCAGATAGGCCCCTGCTCGCACCTGCCCGTGAGCTCTACTCCCTCCCGTCTCCCCCTGCGACCCTACCACTCACAGCTGTTTCACTGTCCTCCGCAAAGCTTTCGCGATCGTGTTTACCGTAACGTAGGCGCCTGATTGGTCGCCGCCGACTGTCAGCTGATGTTTTTTTTTTTTTCTTTTTCTGAGCGCGTGAATCAGCAAAATGGATTTATATGGGTGCGTCACGCAACTGCCTGTTTCTGGTACGCAGGTACCGAGACAGACGCCGAGATGGCAGTGGCTCGCTAGAAGCTCCGTCGTGGCCCTGAGTGACTTCGTAGTTGCGATAAATCTTACCAGTGGCGGTCGTTTGATTATCTGTAACACTTCATCGTCGCTACATCGCTGTTAATTTCTTTTACGGGTCACCGGATGAGGAGAATCACGTGTTACTACACTCGCACCAAACGTACTGGTGCACACAATGCTCATATTCGAGCACACAAATTACGTAACCACACTCACATCTACACATACATCTACATCTACAGGATTACTCTGCAGTTCATAGTCACGGGCTTCGCAGGGGGTTCATCGAACCACTTTCGCAACGTTTCTCTACCGTTCGAACCTCGAGAAGCACGAGGGAAAATCGAACACTTAAATTTTGTTTCCGTACGTTCTTTAATTTCTCTTGTTTTATTACGATGGCCATTTATCCCTATGAAGATGGAAGACGACAAAAATTTAGCATTCGGAGGGAAAGTTGGTGACTGAAATTTTGTGAAAAAATCTCCCCGCAACGAGAAACACCTTTGTTTTTAATGACTGTTACCGCTACTCGCGCAGCAATATACTCCAAAAGAAGAGGGAAAAGCGTAATTTACATAGTCTCTTTAGTAGATTAGTTGTATCTTCTAAGTTTTCTGCCAATAAAACGCAGTCTTTGGTTCACCTTCGTCAGTGTTAGGGTTCCAGTTTAAGTTGTTCGTAACTGTAATCCCCAGGTATTACCGAATTTGTGTTATTTATCGTGTAACAAAAATTTAACGGATTCCTTTTACTATTCACGTGGGAGACCTGACACTTTTTATTGTTTATAGTCAGTTACCACAAATATCATATCTAAACGGCAAATATGACTTGTTTTCCTTTTTCTACTACAAACTGTGCCCTTTCTAACAGAAAATCACGAATCTAACTGCACAACGGTGACGATACTCCATAGGTACGGAATTTGATTAAAAGTTGCTTGTGAAGAACAGTTTCAAATGCACATAGATCCATGCACATACAAAAAATTTTAATTATTGTCTAGGGAAACGGACTATATTGTCCTAGAAATAAAATAATCTCAATCCCAATGTTCCAACCATAGGGACTCCTCCCCCGCCGCCCCCCCCCCCTTAGACTACTGGGGTACTGAGCTGGGAAAAAACCATGAAATTTTTAATCGGTCGGGTCTCATACAGCCCGTTCTCTTCCTTGGAGTAGACAACAACAATAGTTTTCCATCAGTGCAGGTAATACGGTTCAGTTTCGTAAGTGTTATTACAAGAGCCTGAAAGAGTCTTCAAGAAGAACTGACAGCGTACGACAATGAAGTTACTCGCGAAGATATCAAATTCAAAGTATCCTGAATATCCTCGCCAAGTCGAGTTGGAATTAAAATTAGGACTCTGGACGATAACCTCAACTGTCTTCGCCAGGTTCCGTTGTCTACAGGTCCCAGAAATTGTGTTCGCATCTGCGTTTGCTAAGAATGTAAATATGTCGGTGAATATCTCAGCAGTCTCAACATCGAGACCTCGATTCGATGCACCGCAAAGATTATAGCCGATGTCCCGAGGTAAGCTATTTTTGTACACTGAGACCAAACAGAAATCAACAGAAATCTTGTCCCGTACATCGACATAACGAGACACTTATCATCAAAGAAGCCGCAGAGAACATATTGTGCACCAATAATTTCAACTGCGACTACAATTTCAGTCTTAGAGGCCACGGAAGCTGGCTCTCGACATTGAGCGACTAAGAGATTGCAGAGGACGTCGCCGAGATATTTACATCCTAGACCAGTCACCTCTGTATTACTCGCATAGTAACTGCGAAGAAACCATGGGTAACAGAAGAAATACTTCAGTTGATAGACGAAAGAAAGATTTACAAAAATGTCCAGTAAAGTTCAAGAATACAGAAATACAAGTCACTTAAAAACGAAATGACATGCAGGAAAGCTAAGGCGAAAAATATGAAGAAATCTAAAAAAAGATGACTGTCTGAAGGACTGACTCAGTACACGGAAAAGTTTAAAACCACCTTCGGTGAAATTAGAAGCAAGGTTGGTGAATAAAATGGTTCAAATGGCTCTGACAAGGGAACCTCCCCATCGCACCCCCCTCAGATTTAGTTATAAGTTGGCACAATGATAGACCTTGAATAAACTGAACACAGATCAACCGAGAAAACGGGTTGTAGCACCTAGAACCGCTCGGCCACCCAGGCCGAACAAATGAATGCAACAGTTTCACTGTCGCACAGTTTTTCCTATGCTCTGTCAAATCATATGTTTTTAACCTTTTCAAATTTTTCCGTGTGTAGACCGTCAAATCCTGCATGTGTTCAAGCAAATCTGAATATGTCCTGGGATTTTGAAGAGCGAAGCTGATTATGTGTGAGTGCCTGAACTTAGATAATTGTCTGAAAATAAAAAAATTAAACTCTTCACTCGAGGGAAGACTTGAACGAAGGACCTCTCGCTCCGCAGCTGCTCACGCTAACCACGGGACCACGGCGCTCCTGAGCTCACACCCTCCTTTATGTTGCCTATCTTGCACATGGACTACTCATTTGGTATATTTTGCTTATTTTTTTCATAGTTCCACACAACTTCTTCCTGTATTCTCGATTGATCTGTGTTCAGTTTTTCAACAGAGCTTGCATGGCGTGTACAGGTACAGGTGCCCATGCAGCTTCAACACGGTACCACAGTTCATCAAGAGTAGTGACTGACGTATTGTGACGAGCCAGTTGCTCGGCTACCATTGACCAGACGTTTTCAATTGGTGACAGGTCTGGAGAATGTGCTGGCCAGGGAAGCAGTCGCACATCATCTGTATCCAGAAAGGCCCGTACAGGACCTGCAACATGCGATCGTGCATGTAGGGTTTCGCAGGGATCGAATGAAGGGTAGAGCGACGGGTCGTAACATCTGAAATGTAACATCCACTGTTCAAAGTGCCGTCAATGCGAACAAGAGGTGACCGAGACGTGTAACCCCATACCATCAGGCCGGGTGATACGCCAGTATGACGATGACGAATACACGCTTCCAATGTGCGTTCACCACGATGTCGTCAAACACGGATGCGACCATGATGATGCTGTAAACAGGACCTGGATTCATTCGAAAAAACGACGTTTTGCCATTCGTGCACCCAGGTTCGTCGTTGAGTACACCATCGCAGGCGCTCCAGTCTGTGATGCAGCGTCAAGGGTAACCGCAGCCATGGTCTCCGAGCTGATAGTCGATGCTGCTACAAACGTCGTCGAGCTGTTCGTGCAGATGGTTGTTGTCTTGCAAACGTCCCTATCTGTTGACTCAGGGATCGAGACGTGGCTGCACGATCCGTTACAGTCATGCGGATAAGATGGCTGTCATCTGGACTGCTAGTGATACGAGGCCGTTGGGATCCAGCACGGCGTTCCGTATTACCCTCCTGAAACAATCGGTTCCATATTCTGCTAACAGTCATTGGATCTCGACCAACGCAAGCAGCAATGTCGCGATACGATAAACCGGAATCGCGATAGGCTACAATCCGACCTTTATCAAAGTCGCGAAACGTGATGGGACGCATTTCTCCTCCTTACTCGAGGCATCACAACGACGTTTCATCAGGCAACGCCGATCAACTGCTGTTTGTGTATGAGAAATCGGTTGGAAACTTTCCTCATGTCAGCACGTCGTAGGTGTCGCCACCGGTGCCAACCTTGTGTGAATGCTCTGAAAAGCTAATCATTTGCATATCAAAGCTTCTTCTTCCTGTCGGTTAAATTTCGCATGTGTAGCACATCACCTTCGTGGTGTAGCAATTTTAATGGCCAGTAGTGTATTACAGACAGTAACTGAAAGAAATTCGTAGTGAGACGAACAGAAATGGCAATAATCAGACTTAAGTCACCGCGATTCGCGACGGCCTCGTGGACGTTATAGAAGGTGGGACATGGTTCTTCTAGAGCGAGTGACCATCACGGAAGGCAATGCATGCTCTGCAAATGCTTTCATGCTGGCCACAAGGTTGGTAAGTTCTTGTTGTAGGTGTTCCAGTCCTCCACCAGCGCGGTTGATGACAGCTAGACGGTTGTTGGTGCTTGTCGGAGTGCTGCAATACGCCCCCCCCCCCCCCTCCCACATCCGCACCCCCCCCCCCCCCCCAAACGCATCCCACACATTCTCGGTGGGATTTAAGTCGGAAGAACTAGCAAGCCAGGCCATGCGCTGAATATCATTTCGTTCCAGGAGTCCTCGACCTGCACTGTTCTATGCGGTCACGTAGTGTCATTCATAAAAATAAAGCCAGGATCGAATCCACCACTGAAAAGAAGCACATGGGGAACAGTACAGTCTCACCAAAATGTTGAGCTCTGAGTGTACCGTGTTCAAAGAGCTGGAGGAGAGTACGACCAGGAGCGCGCGATGCCACTGCTTGTTAGCCCGGTCCTTAAGCTCTTGGCGCCATCACAAACGATGCAGTCCCGTCAGATGTGGTTGCAATTGCACCCGCTGTTCACATCTGCTGAGCGTGTGTCTCAGACATACAATGGCAACATTGGTGCTCGCAGGCAACGCATCAATTCAGATATCAAGTCAGCAAACTCGTATTTAGTTTGAGATCGGTAAGTAGGTGGTCATACACACATTAAATATTAATTTATACTTTCAGAACATTCTAGCAGTTCATTTCTAATTTTTATCAACAGTAGAGGCATGTGCGAGCAAACGATGTTTGGCCTGTACAGTACCTAATATATCGACTTTTGGTGCTTCCCATAGCGGTGTTTTGGACGACGGAATATATGAGTAAAGCATAAGTGACAAAGAAGAATAAATTTTCTGATCAACTTGTTTTGTTAACTGTAGAGTTGTGAAATGACAAAGCAGAATCTTCTCCCTTTTTTTCACTATTTTCGAAACATTTCTGTTCTGTTCTGCTCCAGTAATATGGAACATGCGATCAAGTAGGCTCTTGCGTTAGATTGACACTTCACTAAGTTGAAATTAGACAAGAAAGGGAGTGCGAATATCTTTGTCCGAATCGATCTGACAGCCGCAGTTCGACATGCAGTTTAGCGGGACGTCACTGTACCAAGAGGACGCACCTTCCATTGCGTACATCACTACAATCGATGACAGCGTGACGACGGTCAGTTGTTTCTGGCGAAGACAATGGAGGTTATCGTCTAAAGTCAGAATTTTTATTCTAATTTGACGCGATAAGATAACCGAGAATATTTTCCTCAAGAGCTGACAGTTTAGCATGAATTCGAGTAGGAGGATGGAGCTGTTTTCCTGGAACAATGACGCCAATACTACGTCTGTGAATTTTCGGTTGTGACGACATCAGGAGAACTCGCCGTCACGTCTCTGTGCGTGTTTTCGTGGCCTGCAGGCTGGGTAGTTAAGTGGGGTGATGGAGCACGGAGCGCGCGGGTGCTTTCTTCTGGACAAGCTGGCGTCCCTAGGGTGTTGACCCGGCCCTGCGCGATAAACAAGGCGGCTAGCAACGGCTGTCCTCTGGCCGAGGGCCTCCCGAAGATGAGTGTGAGTCACCAGCGCAGTTGCCGTTACTTGGCCCACATCCGCTCACAATTCTCTCCATTCGAGCACTCGGAAAACACGCACAGTGCTGGTCCAATTTTTTCCCATACTACATACTCGGGATGATGGTTATCGTTGAAACAACCGGATTTTGCATACACAGGATTTTTACGTCTAGTTTAACCTGACTGTTAAAGCCGCTCAAAATAAATCGCTCTGAAATCAACGACTTTCGGATTCTTATTGCTGTTATTTCCAGTAAGAAACGAAGACTTCGTATAAAGACTAAAACATTCTGATGAAGGTGAAAAAGCAGGAGATCTCGATCGATACAGAGTTGCGGCTGTGAGAGAACTCTTGTTTCACTGTCGCCAGCAAAGATGGTGAAGGTGGCGGCGACGAAAAGAGCCAAAGTTCACAAGTTGATGACTTCCCTGCATCGTCACTTTTGCAAACAACCAGTTTTTCATTGTGAACCAACCACGAAACTAAGGAATCAGTTATTATCCCAAGTTAACAGTACATCGATAAAATTATTGGAATATCAAGGACGTCATAAGCGCGTGACTGTGGGAGATCGCTCTCTAAGTTTTCATATATTTTTAGGTTTCAGATATATATTTTAACTGCTTTTGTGATAATATTTACTATATAAGTGACTTATTAGTGGTTTCTTCATTCACCTCTGCCTTTCTTGTGTTGTGACCTGATATTTGAGAGTGTTTCGTATTGAGCAATTTAACCTCTTACCTGTGTTTACATTCCGCGCTGACCAGTTGCAGCTGCAGCGGCGCATCGAAAGCTAAGTACTAATTAATTGTTTGTGTATAGTGGTTTATTTAGGAACTTTAGTAGTCTTCAACCGGTGTTCTTGTTGTTTTCTGGTGAAATAATTTCAGAAGAAATTTTTGGAACCTGCTTTCAGTTTCGTTACTGTGTCATTAGACGTTTGATTTTCTTTCTGTGTTAGTCTTTTGTTATATTGTCATTTGTTTTTGATTAATACTGTCAATAACAGTAGTTACTTCTCTAGTAGAGCAAGTTTGTGATTATTGTAGTCAGTTTTTAACATCATCTTATTGTAGTAGCGGAACTTACATAAAGTAGTTTTCTTGTTTCAATACCTGTAAAATTTTACCATGAGTGAGAAGTGTGGGCTTTGCCGTAGGTTCGTGAGTAGTGGATTGCGGTGTGAGACTTGTTCGAAGTATTTTCACTGGGGGAATGCAGTGAGGAAGTCAGTGGGCATTCTGGTGAGATCCTCTCCTGGAACTGCAGGTTATGTAGCAAGAGTAAGTTGATAGAGGAGCAGGAGCGTAAAATCTGTGCCCTTCAGGTGCAGCTGAAAAACGCACAGGAGGAGCTAGATAGGATGAGGAGGGAGAAGGGGGTTGGGGAATGGGAGCTGGCTGTTGGCAAGAGATCTGCTAGGAGAAGGAGATTTTCAGATAGTTTTACTATTGATGTTTGCAATAGATATGACCAACTGTCACAGTCTAGTGGAGAGGAATCTCTAGTAGCTGTAGATGTAGAAAGTATGCAGCAGACCTCAGCAGTTACGGGGGTTAGGACAGTTGCAAAGTCTAAGAGGAAGAAGAAGGTTCTGCTGTTAGGTAGTTCTCATGGTAGAGGTGTAGGCCAGCAGTTGCAGGAAGTGTTGGAGAGTGAGTACCAGATCACCAGCATTGTGAAGCCTAATGCAGGATTGGCTCAGGTGACTTAACATAGGGGGGTTATGTAGGGATTTTACCAAAGACGATCAGGTAGTGATTGTGGGTGGGCCTGGTAATAGTATTGGCAGGGATGGCGAGTATGGCATAGATGGTGGCCTGGAAAAGATAGCCACTCAGACTGGCAACACGAATGTGCATTTCGTGGAACTGTTTCAGCGTCACGATCGGCCTCATCTTAATACAGCCGTCAGGCGTGATAACATGAGACTTGGGGGTGCTCTGATGACAGAAGGCACGAGTCACATTTCAGTGGTATTGGTGGAGTCTATCAGCAGGACGGGTTTCACAGACATGGCCTGCACCTCAACAGGTATGGAAAGGGGAGGTTGGCAAAGCTTATAGGTGACAGCATAGGTGTGGGTGGTGGGATCACTCACGGGAAAATTCCTGTAGTAGTGGGTGCTAGAGCTGTACCCTTTTTAGATTGAAGTCAGCTGATAGGTATTCCTGCTTAAGGGAAGTATCTCTAACAAAGAAACCACTTTCGACAAAGCTTAGGTATCCGATTAATGAGGGAAATAGTATATTTCATCAAAATATACAAGGTATTAGAGATAAAATTTGTGAACTGCTTATAGATATTGACTCAAATTATTGGTATATCTGAACATTGCTTAAATAAGGAGATAATTCAGAGGCTTCCTTTACCACGATACAGGTTGGCTGGCAGCTTTTCTAGGAGCTCTTTGTGGTGTGGGGGAGTAGCCATATATGTGAAAAACGGTATCCCATTTGAGTCAATTGATGTTTCAAAGTACTGCACTGAAATGGTGTTTGAATGTTGTGCAGGTGTGGTTAAATTTAGTGTAGCTAAACTTCTAACTGTTGTTATTTATAGATCCCCAGACTCCGATTTCACAACATTTTTGCTAAAGCTAGAGGAGGTTCTTGGTTCACTTTATAGGAAATACAAAAAGTTAGTTATATGTGGTGACTTCAATATTAATTGTATAAGTGATTGTGCAAGGAAAAGGATGCTGGTAGACCTTAATTCATATAATCTTATGCAAACGTTTTCTTTCCAACGAGAGTGCAAGGGAACAGTAGAACAACCATAGACAACATATTTGTTCATTCCTCATTACTAGAAGAGCATTCTGTTAGCAAAAAGGTGAATGGCCATTCAGATCACGATGAACAAATTTTAACTCTAAAAGATTTTTGTGCTGCAACACATGTTAAATACACAGTAGTTATCAACTTTTTAGGAAAGCTGATCCAGTTGCTGTAGAAATCTTTGTAAACCTTATCAAGGAACAAGAGTGTCAGGATGTTTATAGTGCTGATACAGTAGACGATAAATATAATACTTTCCTCAAGACTTTTCTCGTGCTCTTTGAAAGTTGCTTTCTGTTAGAACGTTCAAAACAGGGTACTAGCACAGACAGACAGCCTGGTTGGCTGACTAGAGGGATAAGAATATCCTGTAGAACAAAGTGGCAGTTATATCAAAAAGTTAGAAATAGTCAAAATCTAAATGCAGCAGCCCATTACAAACAGTATAGCAAGGTGCTTCAAAAATTTGTTAGGAAGGCAAAAAGTATGTGGTATGCAGATAGAATAACTAAGTCTCAGGATAAAATTAAAACCATATGGTCAGTTATAAAGGAAGGGGCTGGTCTGCAGAGACAGGTCAAGGATATAGAATCAGTGCGTAGTGGGAATGTCCGTGTTACTAAGTCGCATATATGTATAGTATTTAATAATCACGTTCTGAATATAGCAGGTGAATTAAATAGAAACCTAGTCCCAACAGGGAATCATATAGCGGTCGTAGAAAAAAAGTGTTCCGAGACTGTTACCTGAAATGCTCCTCCATGATACTGACAAGAGGGAGATTGAGTTAATAATTAAATCACTAAAGACCAATAACTCTCATGGATATGACGTCGTATCTAGCAAAATACTGAAGTATTGTTCTATGTATGTTAGCCCAGTACTTAGCCATATCTGTATCTTTTCCTTTAGGAGTGGTCGGTTTCCTGACCGATTAAAGTACTCGGTAGTGAAGCCACTTTATAAAAAGGGAGACAGGATAATGTTGTCAATTATAGACCTATTTCTATACCATCGGTGTTAGCTTAAGTTATCGAGAGGGTTGTATACACAAGGTTACTGGAGCATTTAAATTCACATATTTTGCTGTCAAATGTACAGTTTGGTTTTAGAAATGGTTTAACAACTGAAAGTGCTATATTCTCTTTTCTCTGTGAGGTTTTGGACGGATTAAATAAAAGTTTGCGAACGCTAGTTGTTTTCTTTGATTTAACGAAGACTTGACTGTGTTGACCACAAAATATTATTACAGAAGTTGGACATTATGGAGTAAGGCGAGTAGCTTACGATTGGTTCGCCTCTTACTTTAAGAAGAGAAAGCAGAAGGTAATTCTCCGCAATACTCAGAGTGGTAGTGATGTTCAGTCCCAATGGGTCCACTGTTAAGTGGAGCGTTCCCCAAGGGTCGGTACTGGGGCCACTGCTATTTGTTGTTTATATAAATGATATGCCTTCTACTATTACAGGTGATTCAAAAATATTTCTGTTTGCTGATGACACCAGCTTGGTAGTGAAGGATCTTGTGTGTAATATTGAAACACTATCAAATAATGTAGTTCATGAAGTAAGTTCGTGGCAGTAAGGCTCAGTTTTTACAGTTTCTAACTCACAATTCAACAAGAACCGATTTTTTGATCAGACAGAATGGGCATATTATAAGCCAGACGGAACAGTTCAAGTTCCTAGGCGTTCGGATAGATAGTAAGCTGTTGTGGAAAGCCCATGTTCAGGATCTTGTTCAGAAACTAAATGCTGCTTTATTGACCACTAGAACAGTATCTGAAATAAGTCACAGTTCAACACGAAAAGTAGTCAACTTCGCATATTTTCATACGTTTATGTCATATGGTATTATTTTTTGGGGTAATTCTTCTGATTCAAAAAGGGTATTTTTGGCTCAAAACGGGCTGTTCGAGCTATGTGTGGTGTAAGTTCGAGAACCTCTTGTCGACCCCTATCCAATAGTCTAAGAATTTTGACATTGCCCTCACGGTATATATTTTCTTTAATGTCGTTTTTTGTTAGCAATATTAGCTTATTCCCAAGAGTTAGCAGCTTTCACTCAGTTAATACTAGGCAGAAATCAAATCTGCATGTAGAATGCACTTCCTTGACTCTTGTGCAGAAAGGAGTGCAGTATTCTGCTGCATCCATTTTCAATAAGCTACCACAATAACTCAAAAATCTTAGCAGAAGCCCAAACACTTTTAAGCCTAAACTGAAGAGTTTCCTCATGGCTCACTCCTATTCTGTCGAGGAGCTCCTGGAAGAGCTGAAAAATTAAGCAAATTCCAGTGTTACATTGTTGACTTACTTTATTTAAACTTACGAATTGTCGCCTGAATATGTTACTGTACTTATATTTCATTTTATCTGTTTCTACTATCGTGTTATAATTTCATGTATTGACTCGTTTCATGACCATGGAGACTTCTCCGTAATTTGGTCCCACGGAGCAATAAATAAATAAAATAAATATATCTTCTTTCCCAATGAACTTTGTGGACATTTTCTACTTATATGATGTCGGCACGTTTGTTCAGCCTCCTCCCATTTTCAATCTTTTAAAGCAAATGATGGATTGTACTTGATTGCTACTGCACTTCGTGAAATATTTTCAGACTACGGATGGTGCCATTCTGCAATGTAACAATAAGAAGACAGCGAGAAACTGACATATAGACCAGCTGGAGACTAGCCTTCCACATTGCACGTACTCGCATACCGTTTAATAAGCCACATTATAAGGCAACAGATACATTTGTCGCAGCAAAGCTGTACTGGTTCTTACGTCATATGTTTTTGCTGGTTTCTAACGATCGGTGTTATTAAAAATAACATTGTTCGCTTTTCCCGTTTTTGTAATAATGCATTATTTCAAAGCAATGTAAATTTTACGAGCACACGATACTCATTAAAAAACATTAAAAAACCAAAAACTTCAGCACAGCAGCTGCCTGTCTTTTTCACCTGTTTATCAGTAAAAAATTAAAAAGCCTGTTATAACCTAGACCAAACAAATACAGAGAAATTCCTGTTATTCAGAACTAAAATACCGGTACCGGTTTTAACCGGTCAGATTTCCCACCGCTGCTACGTACGTGAGGGATTAATTCAAAGTATATAAGAGAGGATATGAAAACTGCACACATACATTTTCACTTGTTGTACAGGAGCATTCGTATAGACAAGAAACCCATAGTCTCTTGCGCTCAGTTAGGAAATAGTTTGACATTGATGTTACAAAGATTTCACGTTTCTTTGGTGGCGTTGGGTTTACCGTATGAAAAACTTATCAGCAATTAACTACATTCTGACGCTATCATGTGGACAGCATAGTACTAATGGAACTATTCCCTCATTTGCCTTAATCGATTTTAGGATACTGCAATACACCGAAGTCGGGGCTGTTTCAACGGGCATTTTAAACCAGCAACTAACGATTTCGACTTCGGCGACTTACCACGGCGCATCTCGCTAGGTGCATTATGACGGGTCCAACGTGACTAATCTGTTATTAAAAATCTACAATGAAATCATCCTTAATATTGCAGACAATAGTGTTTGGTGTCTCGTCATGGCGAATCACATACGCATACGTCTTACGAGTGCCACGTCTTACAGGAGGTGAGGGAGTCCTTGGTGAAGGAGTATTTCATTGGTGTCGCCACTCAGTCTCGTAAAATCCAATTACTTGGTAACGTGCAACTAGGAATTATGATTTTCTTATACACTTTGGGACATAATTAATAGTGGAAACTGACAACAGGCGAAAGTATACGATAATAGTAGGAACAGCCACTGATTTCATTGAGAACTATTGTCCCAGTTAGTACAAATGTATTTGAAAAGTAAACTTTTCGGCTAAGTTCCCAAAATTCATCCTGGTCCTTGCTTGTGGAATGTGGTATATGCATGATGGGCACTAGCACATGTTGCTGCTAATTAATATGCAAAAATATATAGGGTGTTGCTGATATATGTACAGATATTTCTGTTGGTGACGGAGAATGCTGTACTGAACATCATTTCAGTATTTACATGATTCGCAGACCAATAATTACACCTACCCCCAAGTCGTACATTTTTACATTTGGCAACAGCAAGCCATTAATGTTTACTTTACACTGAGCAGCAACTAATAAGTTGAAGCGTGGACGCATAACGTTACTCTATACTGACAGGGTTGGTCCACCTAATGGTGCATTTACGACCATGCAGGAAGCATTGGGTAGTAAACTGAGGCGGTCGGGAGGGGGGGGGGGGGCAGATTACGATAAGTCACACACCGAGCAATATTAAGATTTTTACATTTTTCATATCTGCGTGGGTGTGGTAAGCTGCAGCAAAATTGCGTCTTGTAGAGGAAACAGTGCAACATGTTCGGATGAAAAATAGCGTTGTGGCACAAATAAGATAGCGATTGTTTTGAAAGTGTGTTAATGTGCTTGTAAATGTGTATGATCAGTCAAATCCATATGATATCGCGACATCATCAGGGGTAGCCATTAACATTATGTATTATGGGGCATGCCACGTTACAGGATGCGATTACTTGGCTTATCGTCACAGTGTAGAACGTTTACTACTTTCAAATAATACTAATATTTAATGCAACCATAACTATGGGACAATTTCTACACCGAAGCGCCAAAGAAACTAATATAAGAATGCGTATTCAAATACAGGGAGATGTAAACAGCGCCGGCCGCAGTGGCTGTGCGGTCCTAGGCGCTGCAGTCCGGAACCGCGGGGCTGCTACGGTCGCAGGCTCGAATCCTGCCTCGGGCATGGATGTGTGTGATGTCCTTAGGTTAGTTAGGTTTAAGTAGTTCTAAGGTCTAGGGGATTGGTGACCTCATGTTAAGTCCCATAGTGCTCAGTCATTTGAACCATAGATGTAAACAGGCAGAATACGGCACTGCAATCGGCAACGCCTATAGAAGACAAGTGTCCGGCAGAGTTGTTAGATCGATTACTGTTGCTACAACGGCAGCTTATCAGTATTTAATTCAGTTAGAATGTGATGTTATAGTCGGCGCACCAACGACGGGACACAACATCTCCGAGATAGCGATGAAGTGGGTATTTTCCCGTACGACCATTTCACGAGAGTACCGCGAATTTCCGAAATCCGGTAGAACATTAAATCTCCGACATCGCTGTGGCCGGTAAAAGATCCTGCAAGAATGGGACCAACGGCGACGGAAGAAAACCGTTCAACGTGACAGAAGTGCAAACCGGACGCAAACTGCTGCAGATTTCAATGCTAGGCCATCAACAAGTTTCAGCGTGCGAACCATTCAACGAAACATCATCGATATGGGCTTTCGGAGCCTAAGGCCCACTCGTGTACCTTTGAAGACTGCACGAAACAAAGCATTACGCCTCGCCTGGGTCCGTCAATACCGACATTGGACTGTTGATGCCTGGAAGCATGTTGCGTGATCGGATTAGTCTCGTTTCGAATTGTGTCGAGGGGATGGACGTGTACGGGTATGGAGACAACCTCATGAATCCGTGGACCCGGCATGTCAGCAGGGGACTGTTCAAGCTGGTGGAGGCTCTGAAATGGTGTGGGGCGTGTGCAGTTGGAGTGATTTGTGGCTTCTGATACGGTAGATACTACTCTGACAGGTGACACGTACGTAAGCATCCTGTCTGATTACCTACATCCATTCATGTCAATTGTGCATTGGACTTCGACAATTCCAGCATGCGACACCCCACACGTCCACAATTGCTACAGAGTGGCCCCAGGAACACTCTTCTGAGTTTAAACACGTACACTGGCCACCAAACTCCCTAGATATTAATATTATTGAGCATATCTGGGATGCCTTGCAACGTGCTGTTCAGAAAAGATCTCCACACCCTCGTACTCTTACGGATTTATGCACAGCCCTGCAGGATTCATGGTGTCAGTTCTGTCCAGCACTACTTGAGACATTAGTTGAGTCCATGCCACGTCGTGTTGCGGCACTTCTGCGTGCTCGCGGGGGGCCTACACGATATTAGGAAGGTGTACCAGTTTCTTTGGCTCTTCAGTGTAAAATGTTTATCTGGAGCCCACCGACTGTAAATCATTGTTACACATGTAGTAGGCACCACTAGGTCCTTTCTGTAGGGGTTATTGTGGCTTGCCATTACATAGGTGTTATTTTGCTGTACTCTTCAGATTAGTTTCGTAGGTTCATGTAACTAGGAACTTCCGAAATTATTCTTCTGTAAGGAGGCATACTTAACTCCTAACATACCAAAAAACACAGTAATTCGTGTACATTTGACTAAATTTTCAGAAGCCATAGTGTTCAAATTTTTGGCCCCAAACCCTGATCCAGTTTTTCTGAAGCACACTTTTCACGGAGACTCCTGTGAAATTAATGTCAAGAAGTGTGACAGTCCTACACAGACGTAATGCATTATGACCATGACACTAAAAATATCGTAGGCCTATTCTTACATGACATAAGAAACTGTCTGACGTCATGGACCTGCTTTCCTAAATACCTACAGCACATAGAGCACATTATATATCCATGATTGAGTATGAAGCCATCGAGCAGGTTGATGAACCCAAGTTAACAGATGGCAATATCTTATATTAAGCTGAGAGCAACGTGAATTGTGATCAGTGAAGCCAAATGTTGACACTGAAATTTCGGTGATATACAATGATAAGCCACAAAATTATGTCTTCCTTATACATAATACTATTTTTCCACTATGTGCAGTAGTTATAAATGTTCTATTTCATGTGATAACAATATATTACCTTACCTTATCTTACCGTATAATACAATGAACATACTTCATAAGTGCGTAACCTGATTTATGAAATTTTTTGAATCTTCTTACATCTCTCCAGTAAAAAAATGAAAGATCTTTTGGCATTGATGGTTGGAGGTCCCCACTTACAGAAGTTCACCCGCCAGAAGTAAAACGCCACATTGGCGTCTTGCGTGTCGACGTTTATGAAAGGAGAGCACAACACCCTTTCCTCGAGCGGAGAAAACCCCTACTCGGTTGGAAATGAAATCAGGCTGGCTGCATGGTAGTCAAACGCTCTAACTACTCAGGTAAGGAAGCGCACACCTTGCCTCTGAAATTTTCTTAATATGACTTACCATCATCTAGCCCTTAGAGCCTCAGTTATGTGACATATGTGGGAGACTGTTCAACGCAGAGAGAGATCAACAGACACACTTATTTCTGTCCGTATTAATGTATCACAAATAAAAATATCTGCACTTATATCCGTTAAGAATGTCTCTGATAGGCTCGATAATGCAGATCGCTGACTGTGCGCGACAGCAGAGCTAAAGATACTGCTTTGTTGGAGTTACGAGAGCGCTGGGCGGCAGTAGTAGGTAGCTGTCTGTGAGGGAAAGACGGTGGAGCAGGCAGTTTTTGTGTGTGAAGCCACCGAGAGTTAGATTAATTTAGGTATGTCAATATTGTTTAACATGGAAGCAGAAGTCTTCAGGTAAGCAAGGTAAAAATATAAATAATTATGATTTCTGTTTTTTGCCAGCGCGTTAGCATAGATGAGTTTGCTACTAATTTTTAATTGTCGGCTAACCCCAGAATATATGTAAACGGTGTTTATAAAAAGTCTCGTTAGATATTTCATTTATTAAGATTTGTTAACAGAGCTGTGTGTAATTTGATGATTTGCATTTATGTTGGATTAATGAACTAAGATAATACTTGCTGCTTAAATCTCACTGCTTGCCAATCAATTGTGAGTAATGCAGCTTCAATTGTCAGATACTTTTGAAAAGCCAAACTTGTAATATAATTTTGTTAAAAGACGGAGTGTTACTAACTCACCATAATCAGTACCGCCTTCCAGTCCAGGTCATATCTTTTAAAGGAGTTGGATTTTCTTAAGTGTTCTCGTTTATCAGCCAAAAGAATTTCATGCGCATTTCAAGCATTGCACGCTGCTGAGCCTGTAGATGGCATTCAAATTTTTTGTGAGAGATCAGAATATATCGCGTTCCACCGTTGCTGCTCTAGAGGTAAGATAATTTATTTGATATATGCACAAGGACCAAGGTTATCAGTTTTGAACAGGGCCAAATGATTCAGTGTCTAAGGGGCTGAATGTATTTTTGAGCGACTGTATCGTTATTGGTATTGGGAGCTGTATTCCCCAATCGATTCGTAAAGTTTTGCTAACAATAAGACAGAGTAAGCACACCACTTGCACTTACAATACGCAACACGACCATTCGAGTTCTGTATCCACACGACAGATCAGACTTCATTCAACGTTATCGCAATCTTTCTAATTCTTTTTATTAAAGAACGTTACATTATATACAGGCGTGTTTCTACAACTGAAAAATGTCTATTCAAATTTCGCGACAGTCGCATAACAGTGGCGGTAGTAAAGGATTCAAATCAGGTCTGCTCTAACTACAGATGGAGCGGTCGTGAGCATTAGTCAGCTTTGAGACTGGACGTGGTAAGTTGATGTTAGTCTAGAATACCATTAAGGCCGCAAAGTCGCCGTTATCAACACCTCACTTCCTTCTTGGATATTCAGAAAGACTCGGCACGAATGTAGCCACTACACATGATGGCTGGCAGCTGTGGTCACGAGAATGTACGGTCGCAAGACCATCGTGCTCGGCGTATCGTACAGCGTCTACAGCAGCAGTCTCAGCAGCGGTTGGCACCACAGTGACAACGAAATGTAGAAATCCATTACTTCAAGGACAACTCTGAGCCAGACGCCCTGTAGTGTGCATTCCACTAACCCCAAACCAGACCACCTGCGACGTCAGTGGTGTCAGGCGAGGGCCCATTGGAGGGCACGGTGGACGTCTGCTGTGTTTTCTGAAGAAAGCTGGTTCTGCCTCAGTGCCAGTGATGGTGTGTTGATTAGAAAGAAGCCTGTTGAGGGCCTGCAACTAACCTGTCTGCGTGCTGAACACACTTACACCAAGAATTATGGCAGCATGGGCACCCTGGCTTTATTTATACGACAATCTGGTGATTCGACCTCTTGCGCTGCCATTCTTGAACAGCATTTCTGGGAGTGTTTTCCAACAGGATAACGCTCGCCCACATAGCACTGTTGTAACTCAACATGCTCTACAGATCATCAGATCTGGCTCCAGTCGAGCACATATGGGTCATCAACAGACGAAAACTCTAGCGTCAACCACAAATAGCATGAACTGTTCCTGTATTGACCGACGAAGTACAACAACTGACAACCGATAGCTGTACGATACAATGCATGCTTTCATTCAACATTCTGGCTTTTATACCAATTATTAGGTACCAGGTTTTCACATTTGCAATGGCTTATCGCGCGCTAACATTTACCCGTGATCTTGCACTGTTAATCACTTAAATATGCTACCTAGACAAATATACATAACGTACCTATATAATCCAAAATGGGCAGATCCGACAGCGCCTGTATCTTGGCCTCCAAGATTGCCTGACAACAATTCTCTGGATTTTTTTTTTTTTTTTTTTTTGGCTTGAGGTTATTGCAAAAGTGAACTGCACAAATCTGCTGTTGATGTGGTTGAAGAACTGGAGTAGTGAATGTACAGTCTTCTTAAAATGTACGAGATGATCCAGATATCTCTGAAAGAATTTGTAATTCACTGCAGATTCGAGCGAAGAATTGCTCTGAAAATGCAACGACGACTCATGACGCCTCCCTCAACAGGTACGAGGTAACACGTAACTCACTGAAGCAGTATCGCATTTCTTGTTAAGGTAGACTATGGATGAAATTTGAGACCTGATAGGTGGTGACAATGAGAAGTGTACATTTCAAATACATCTGCACTAACTACGGAAGTATTTGATACTGAAGACAGTAGCACAAGTCATTGGCGATTATTTCGCAAAGGGTTCCTTTGGAGACACACTTACCGAAAATTTTTTGCTTCGACTACTGTATACTTTCATCCGTGTCAAATTTCGATATTATCTGTGATACACAGTGTAGGCGAAAGTGAGGTAAAGCGGTCAGGGCAGGAAAGTGCCCATTGCATATTTTTTGCGCTTAACAGTGCTGCTCCTGCTGAGAGGTAGTCAAACTAGTTCTAGTAAACTACATCATGATTTTTGTTAGGGAGTTTGACGGGAAGCTTGTTCCTTTGTTTTCCAATAAAGACTTCTCTCACTTTCAATTGTCTGATGTAAGGTAAGTCATTTATATTATTCTTGTTATCTCACTTCCACGTAGAGTAATACTTTTTTTTAGAATATCATTGTTTAAATAATGTCTTTTGGCTTACGAATATAGTTTTTGTTTTCGTTATGGTCTGACAGATTCATCTCCGAATCACTAATCTGATCGAATAAAGTGACCGCAGTATTCGATGGAAAAAATGGCCAAAGTGGCCACTTTTCGCAGCAGTTTATTTTTAATCTGACTATCCCAATCATGAAAGAAGGTTGTATACGTGGAAGAACCCTGGAGATACTAAAAGGTATCAGATAGATTATATAATGGTAAAACAGAGATTTAGGAACCAGATTTTAAGTTGTAAGACATTTCCAGGGGCAGATGTGGACTCTGACCACAATCTATTGGTTATGACCTGTAGATTAAAACTGAAGAAACAGCAAAAATGTGGGAAATTAAGGAGATGGGACCTGGATAAACTGAAAGAACCAGAGGTTGTACAGAGTTTCAGAGAGAGCATAAGGGAACAATTGACAGGAATACGGGAAAGAAATACAGTAGAAGAAGAATGGGTAGCTCTGAGGGATGTAGTAGTGAAGGCAGCAGAGGATAAAGTAGGTACAAAGACGAGGGCTGCTAGAAATCCTTGGGTAACAGAAGAAATATTGAATTTAATTGATGAAAGGAGAAAATATAAAAATGCAGTAAATGAAGCAGGCAAAAAGGAATACAAACGTCTCAAAAATGAGATCGACAGGAAGTGCAAAATGGCTAAACAGGGATGGCTAGAGGACAAATGTAAGGATGTAGAAGCTTATCTCACTCGGGGTAAGATAGATACTGCCTACAGGAAAATTAAAGAGACCTTTGGAGAGAAGAGAACCACGTGTATGAATATCAAGAGCTCAGATGGCAATCCAGTTCTAAGCAAAGAAGGGAAGGCAGAAAGGTGGAAGGAGTATATAGAAGGTTTATACAAGGGCGATGTACTTGAGGACAATATTATGGAAATGGGAGAGGATGTAGATGAAGACGAAATGGGAGGTAAGATACTGCGTGAAGAGTCATACGAGTCGTGGGGCATGAAAGGGAGGCAGTGGTTGGGAAGGGAGTGAGACAGGGTTGTAGCCTATCCCCAGTGTTATTCAATCTGTATACTGAGCAAGGAGTAAAGGAAACAAAAGAAAAATTTGGAGTAGGTATTAAAATTCATGGAGAAGAAATAAAAACTTTGAGGTTCGCCGATGACATTGTAATTCTGTCAGAGACGGCAAAGGACTTGGAAGAGCAGTTGAACGGAATGGACAGTGTCTTGAAAGGAGGATATAAGATGAACATCAACAAAAGCAAAACGAGGATAATGGAATGTAGTCCAATTAAATCGGGTGATGCTGAGGGAATTAGATTAGGAAATGAGACACTTCAAGTAGTAAAGGAGTTTTGCTATTTAGGAAGTAAAATAACTGATGATGGTCGAAGTAGAGAGGATATAAAATGTAGACTGGCAATGGCAAGGAAAGCGTTTCTGAAGAAGAGAAATTTGTTAACATCGAATATAGATTTTAGTGTCAGGAAGTCGTTTCTGAAAGTATTTGTTTGGAGTGTAGCCATGTATGGAAGTGAAACATGGACGATAACTAGTTTGGACAAGAAGAGAATAGAAGCTTTCGAAATGTGGTGCTACAGAAGAATACTGAAGATAAGGTGGATAGATCACGTAACTAATGAGGAGGTATTGAATAGGATTGGGGAGAAGAGAAGTTTGTGGCACAACTTGACTAGAAGAAGGGATCGGTTGGTAGGACATGTTTTGAGGCATCAAGGGATCACAAATTTAGCATTTGAGGGCAGCGTGGAGGGTAAAAATCGTAGAGGGAGACCGAGAGATGAGTACACTAAGCAGATTCAGAAGGATGTAGGTTGCAGTAGGTACTGGGAGATGAAGCAGCTTGCACAGGATAGAGTAGCATGGAGAGCTGCATCAAACCAGTCTCAGGACTGAAGACAACAACAACAGACAACAACAACAACATCCCAATTAGTTACTTCCATATGTCATGCATAATACTACCCACTCACTTCTAAATCCCTTTATGTACAAAGCTGACCATCCGTCATACTATCCCTACGTGACGATTTTGAGTTAATTAATAAATAATATTTGAAACCATCTCTTTCTTGTTATATTTGATCTAGTGCAAAAATCCGTTGAAAGCTGCTGCAGTCGCTTGGTATTATTTTAGATATTAGGAACTAGGGTATTCAAGATGTCTTGAAAATATGTCCTGAAACCAGAGGAACAAACACGGGATCCGCAAATGTGATTGAGACGGTAAAGAACGATGACATAACTTTTCCTAAAGGCGCAAAGCGATTTGATATTTCACGGAGTACGCTGAAAAGAAAAGTTATAGGAAAAACAGAGCTACAATAGTTGGAGAAAATATTACGGAAGGCTTATGGAGTGTGTTCTATTAAGAACAAGATGTCCTTAATTATATTTTTGAAACGGAAGAGAGATTTTATGGACTTACAGTGGTTTACCTACGGAGATTAATATTCCAGTTGGTAGAGTGGAGCAAAATACCACATCGTTCTTATACTAACTGCTTATATGGAAAAGTGGTTGGACAATGAGCACATTAAGCTATTATATATGGAAAACTGGAAGCTATGTAAGCCTTCAAACAGAGATAAATGTGGTTCCTGCATTTTTTTCTTTTTCATTTAAAAATATTTGATACAATACTTTATAATATATAGTATAGATTAAAAAGTGTGAAAGGGACGCTTCCATCAATAGCAGTGGTTTCATGAAAACGATTTCCCTTGGTGTTGCCACTTTACCCCAACTACCCTATATTAAAATACTTTTAGAAGATATCTTAACAAACCATGTAAGTATGTCCACAGCTTTTGCATCTACCTGTTTAACAACAGAGTATTAAGCAATTAAGAGGAAAAAAAACTCTTTCTACGAAATGTCGTCCATTATCACGTAAAGTCTGCTAATAGAGAAGAACGTTAAAACTAACTATTTAACTGAGGCGCCCGAATCTAATCAACGTGAGAGACTTCAGTGCAAGGGAGAGATAATAATATTTTGAAGGGCACCTCTTTCCCTTTTGATGGTCCCTTAAGATCTCTTCATACGAACTGCTGTCAGTTTTCCATTCCCGATATTGATGCATTTCATTGACACTATTATTTATTAATAGGAAAGAGGCTTTTATCAACAACGCTTGTCTACTTTTGTTTCATGCGCTGGCTTTTCGGAGCCTGAGTGAAATAAAATAATAGTGAAGCACAATACCCCCAAAACCAGATTCCAGTGTAGATGCAGGATTCCTCACTTAGGTTTCCCATGAGATTATATCGTAATATCATGTCAAAACAAATTAGTGTATCTGACAACTTCTGTTCCCTTTTTCTCAATAATCTACAAGAATTTCTAAGAGTATGGATTTGCAGTCGAGTTCCTCTTATTTTTCTTTCGACCATAGTTTGAAAACTTCAGTTGTGAAGGAAAAATGACATCGTTAACTAGGTTGCAAACCCAGACACTTGGAAATCAATAATTTAGCCGAGAAAGCATGAAAGATCACGTTATCCTTAAGAGCTCCACATTTTCTTATCATAATCGTCTTATGTAATAAGATGCTGACAATGGCTTTACGCACACCAAGCGCCACTAACAAAATTCAACATAATAATTCCTTCAAATATTCTGCAGTCTTTTTCCATTACTCATCCTCTTCCCCCTCTCCCCTCCCGCTGCCATCACGATGTCCGTCCGCCAACTGTTTGGCCACGATAAGTTGAACCGTTCTACTGGGGCTGCCAGTAGCGGAGAAAGTCGGCACTAACTGGAAGATAATTTGTCTCCGAGCGCTGCTAATATTTCCCCGTACGCCTGCACTGCTTTCCCGTAGTAGAAAACACCCTGGTACTGCGCAAAAAGTGTCTTTGCTGCGTTTACCTAACCGCTCTTTCGTCAACTGGCGGTCCTGTTGCGGGGCAAGACACGCCTACTGCCGTTCGTAATGCTTAACCCGTAGGCAAATGGGAAGAGTTAGCTGACGTTGACGTTGCGCTCTGTGTATTTTGTGACATCACTTCCTGCTAGTAAGTTCAGCAATATTTCGGCAACGTGCCACGCATAGTAGAACTAATTGGCAGCAAGAACGCTCCATACGTCACAAGTATACAGCAAGACGTCTTACTGTATTTTTCGCGCTCTAGGCGGCCATTTCAGAGGGCGCCAAATTCATATTCTTGAAGAAAAAAACCTTGTTTCTCAAAGCGCGTAGCATCCAGCGCACTTTGGCCTGTCGATTATTCATATGATTTTGAAACGCATCCCTGTTGGTTTTTCAACATTTTTGAACACATTCTAAGGTGATTTCTGAACGAATCGTAAGTTGATTTTTGAATGCGTGCATTATGTACGCCTACGTGGTGTCTCTGCTAGGGGATTCCCCGTCGCACCTAGAAATAAAAAACTTTCCCTCACCCAAAAGGGAACGAGGCTATACGAGCTGAGCCCAATAAACCCGAACAGGTGAATGCCAATCGCTGTTTGTTTGTGTCTGTGTGTGTGTGTGTGTGTGTGTGTGTTTGTGTGTGTGTTTGATTGGGAGTGTGAATGATGAACGTTGTTATAATTATTAGCAAAATCCACAGATTCAGACTACCAGAGTGGAAATATGCTACTAACAGGTAAGATAGATTAATATATAATCTTCTTGATGTGTCCAACTGAAAGAAATTTTGACAGAAAATTATCGCTACGCTACCAGTTGTACAGTCAGCGGTTAGCAGCCGCTTAAATTCTATTCTCGGAATAGTGCAGAAAACGCGCTATACGAACACGTAATAACGCCCAACCGGAAGATAAACGTGGGATAACTAAACTGGTGATACTGGTGACGTTACCCGGAGAGTATGTTTTGAGAATGGCACGAACAGTTACACAATTAGTTATGTCAAGATTGTTTATTAGAACGAGGAAGGAGAAGAAACTGGGACACTACACAAATTATATGGCGGAATATGACTATCCCGAATTTATACAAAAATTTCGTAATACTTCTTTTCGATCTCATGTGAAATTATTTCCTAACATAAAACGTTTCGCTCGTAGTGGGCCTAACAAACATTTGATATTCGCCCTTCGTGAATTATATTCTGTCTTGTTACTTCTGTAAATGAGGTAGATAAAAATTATCATTTGTGCCAAAACAGTCTCGCTTGTTTAGCATGTGTTACAACTGCTGCAATATTAGAAAGGCCTGTTTCGTTTCATCCAGTAGACACAGACAAAAAGAAACTTAATCAAATCGAGAAACCACAACATTCTTGGCACTATTCATATTAAGAGCTTTTTCGATATTAGACAAAATTTTGATTTTTCATGTAGGAAAACGGAAGGAAGAGATTAGTGTTTAACGTCGCTTCGACAACAAGGTCATTAGAGACGGTGTAGGAAGACGTTTGACGACCTTTAATGAGGTAATCTAGTCTTTCGCAGAAAGGAGAGCACACCACGTAAAGCTGTAGCAAGGTTAGAGGAAAAAAAAAGAAACGCTAGGACCTAAATGTTGTTGAAATGTTTACAGTCTTCCTTGTCTATTGTCTTTACTGTTTTCATGTTTCCTATATTTTATTTTATGTCACACAAAAAAGAAAGTTGTTAGCTAATAGGCAATGGAGGGTGCAAATTTTCTGAAGATTTCCTATTCCTGTTACAAATAATCCCACCCAGTATTAATTGTGATTTATTTAAAAGGGGGGGGGGGGGGGTATGATGTTAAACCGGTCGATCGGGAGAGCAGGACAGGCACCATAGGACATTTTAGTTTGCACTGTCCTGAGTACAGGCATGATGGACCCAACCTGCAAAATATACACATTTGAATTCCACAGAGCGAAATACAGTGACGTGCGATAGAATGCTGTGTGAAGAGGCGTGTCACTGCACAGGCACACTTAAGACCAAACAAAATGTCTCACATATATGTTTTATATATCAAACTCTTTAGGAAGGTGTGCGATACAAAATGAACATATTTTTGAAAGTTCAATTTTTTAAAATTTTTGACGTTCTGTCGCAAACGCTCGAGGAGGCAGGAGGAAGGAGGGTGGGTGGGAGGGGCGCCTTTCGGATAAATCTTAGATCCGACACTGGGTAGACGCCTGTACTCGGTGGGGTTTATGTTATACGTTATACCCTATGAACATACGCGGTTTCTAAGCGCCAGCACATTGAGTATCTCGACAACGAATGGTTATTGGTACGATTTGTTGCAATAAAACAACGGGAAACGTCTCATACTGGTGATTAAGGAATTTCCGTATTTAGTTACAATTCGCGTGTTATGAGAGTAAGCCGTTTTGAGGCAAGGACTCGTTGAAGATTCGTGAAAACGTGTTGTTCTTGTTAAGATTTATTATAATTGAACGTCAATAACAATTCGACGACTGAAACCTTAGACTTCAACATGAAATACGCGGCCGCTAGAGACTGTTGCAGTATAGTGTAGATGACTGAGGCTCCGCCATGTGGAACCGACATTGGAGCGGAAGATATTGTAGTTCGCGCCCCACTGCTTCCAACTCTCTTCCCACCTTCGCGGTTTCTAAAAGGTTGTGAGAGTTTCCTACGAAAATAATGCAAATAATTTCTGTAATATCTGATGTGATGTAAATAATAAGTGCGCTCTCTGTCAGGAGTGATTTTGTTCGATTTGGTGAACTTTTATAAGCTGATGTTCCTTGAGTGGACGTGTCTGTTTTCTTGTCGTCTTATTATATGTTCACAGATACTGAAGTTTTTATCTCGGTATACCTTAGACGGAACATGACTAGTATACTGCGCTGTGTCTCGTCTCATGGGACACCTCCTCTGCGCGCACATCAGTTAGCTGCCTCGCGCCGTGTGCCAACGGCTTTACGGGTGGCCAGACAAGTAGACGGCGGTGGGCGTGAGCAAACAACTGGCCGTCTGTACAAGGAGCGGACAGCCATCAGCATTCAGCATTCCGCGCAGAGCCGGCGCATGCATCGCCCTTGACCTTCAGGGGTCAACAGCAGCGCTGCTTGGGGAAGCACCGGGCGGGCAAGCAGCCGTTCGCCAAGGTCGCAAACACACACACACGCACGCTCGCTCTCTGCCTCGCCACGTAGGAGACGCCGGACGACCCTGACACCTTACAGACGGCCGCGCCAACGAAACTTCACCTCGGACAAGACGTTGGGGACTGGGATGCGCCACAGCCAAAACCCTGAATGTGCTTTATTCAGTATCATTTTGCCTCACTTCGACTTGTCAGTAGCATGCTGCTATAATCAAACGCCCGCCACAGACACCGTGAATATGATGGTGGCGGACCAGGGAAAGCAGAAGCGATATTTTATTGCGTTAAATGATTTTTTCGACGGTGCTAGACAGATTCACCACACTACTGTTAGACAATAAGCGAAATACTATTCGTTATGAAGACGGGCAATATTAAGTTCAAAAAATGGTTCAAATGACTGAGCACTATGGGACTCAACGTCTGAGGTCATTAGTTCCCTAGAACTAGGTAAACCTAACTAACCTAAGGACATCACACACATCCATGCCCGAGGCAGGATTCGAACCTGCGACCGTAGCGGTCTCGCGGTTCCTGACTGCAGCGCCTAGAACCGCATGGCCACTTCGGCCTGCCAATATTAAGTCTACAGACTCACTTTTGCTACAAAATCGCAGAACTCTTGGCTCCCATTTGAAATGGGAGACATGAGACAATCCTTAGACAATGTAGACGCTTCGTAAGGTGGACGTGTTAGCAGACGTGGTCTCCAATTATTTTCTTTTTCGACGTGGAAAAAGCTTCGTGCTTTATTTATAATTTTTGTTTTTCGTATTGTTGTACATCACTTACCAACATGTGGGAAACGGGGAAACTATTGTAGCTGAGTGAAGATTTTCGCGCAGCATTATGTTTATGGGAAATTAGTAATTCCGAATATAAAAAACGCCACAAGAAAAAGTTGTTTATCGAAGAGCTAGCCAAAAAAATAATTTAGTATCAGTGAGTGATGTTGAAAAAAGTACTGTTTGCTACTCTGAGCCGAAAGTAAATCACAGCCGAAATGAGGCTCCTCCACAAACAGTTGACGTTTCCATGAACATATTTTTTTCCAGTCTCTTTCACTATCCATTACCATCACTGCACAAGCAGCAATCAAGTCGCTTAGCCTGTCTATATACATTGTCTAGCCACGTGTCTATAGACAGTCCCTCGACAATGGCTGTAGACAATCGCTCGATTTTGTATACAGGTGTGTACGTACCTTAACGAACCATAGGAATTTGTACATACCTTACCGAACCAGGGGTATTCCAGCTTGAAAATAAAGAGGGGAACTGATCAAATAATCTATGACCAACATGACATCTAAACATTAAGTTTTTGGGTGGACTTACTGAACCAGTCGGAGTCAGACAAGGGGATGGATTACCATCCCTACTGTTCAGCTTAGTTCTACAGAAAGTGGCCAGAAAGTGGCAAAATGAAACTTGAGGTATAAGCATTGGCAGAAGCCTGTAAAAATAAAATTTGTCTTCATTGTCAAGCATTTGCTCATGACAGGGCAATCTTCAGCAATAACAGACCAGAAGCACTCCGTTTGTAGAGAAACTCCACGAAATAACGGCAAAAAAGTGAGCTTCAAACGTCATGTGAGAAGACGCCCTATATAGAAGTGACAATATCTATTAACAACAAGACTGTAAGTCTCGATACCTGCCAATCCAACTTGCAGGCCGGGTCTGGGAAGCAGGGAACCTCGTCCGTTCCGCCAGTGCTGACACTTCGGTATCAGCGCTGCCAAATCAAATCGCGTGAGGTTCAGCTACGGCGGACCTGGTAAGCCGGTAACTGCTCGCTCTCTCTGTTCCTGGCCAGGACCCGCAGCGGACCGACGCTAAATCCTGATATTCAACGTTCCATTATACCTCTCCCTATGTAGGTCCCATGTACCACCCTCTCCACTTGTGTGTTGAGTACGCCTTCTTATTAATCCTAAATCCTGACGCCTATTGCCTCGCTAGCCTAGAAGAAATGATCAAATCGGCGGTGCTAAGTACGGGAATTAAGAAAGAAATATTTAAATATATCCATTATGGACGAGGAACTGCAACTGTGATTTAAATTGGCGATTTTTCTGGGTACACATACGAAAACAGTCGCTTTTTTGGATTTCACATATGATATGTTGTACCATTAACTAGCCACTGCAGCCTCATCATCAGGTGGACTTGTTAAGGGACAATTCTATCGTGGACCAAGTGTAGCTAGACGCTGTGGTGATGGGTCTGGCGAAAATTGCGGACATTTAGCAATCGGTAACTAAATGCTTATGAAACGGGAATGTTGCTACGTTTTGGATACTGTCAGTGCACTGCATTGGGTAAGCATAGCAAATCGACTGACATTATGTAAATTACCTGCTCTACACACAAATATACACGGTATTTAGTTGCACTAGGTGTCAAAATTATTACCAGAATGCAAACACTGCATGAAAATACAAAGAATATGTATACAACAGATATAAGGCTTTGCTACACCATGGTCTTTGGCATGAGATGCATTGTAGTAAAAAGTAACTATTTACACGAGTTGAGACAATTTATTCAAGTGAATTTTGCTAGCTGCAACAAAAAAAAAAAAAAAAAAAAAAAACAAAAAAAAAAGAAAAAGAAAAAGAAAAAGAAATAAAGAAAAAAAGCGGTGGTTGCCAGAGAAAACCGCGAATAAAGAAACACTAGAAAACTACTGATAGCTTACAAACTCACCTGATACGGATGCAACAAAAATAACAGATGCTGTCTAGAAACTGCGATTATAGCAATAGTGTTACCTGTATGGAATGAATGAAAACAGACTCTTTGAGAAAATTCTAAACTGACACTTATCGATGTCAAAGCACAACAACAGGTTAACAGAAGTTAATGAAAGTATTAACATTTTATGAGGAAATCATTCAAGGTAGAACAGAATTTAGAACCCTAATTCGCAAACAGAAATTTCTTGAGTCGCATATCCGACAAAATTTTCCGGATGGATTGAAGAACATTGCATTATTTTTATTTATTTATTTATTTATTGCAGTTTGTTTCTTACTGTTCGTTGCGTTCGGTCGTAGCGGACGTTACGTGACATACGTTGAAGTTTGTTGTTGAACCCTTCTCTCAGTTCTTTTATTACAGAGACCAGCCTGCTCTCTGACCGAACACGCTGATCTACCGTGCCGGCAATACTTAATACATAAACAAATGACTCAAAGGGCTCTGAGCACTATGGGACTCAACATCTGACGTCATCCGTCCCCTAGAACTACTAACTAACCTAAGCACATCACACATATTCTTGCCCGAGGCAGGATTCGAACTTGCGACCGTAGCGGTCGCGAGGTGCCAGACTGAAGCGCCTAGAACCGCTTGGCCACCCCGGACGGCCATAAACACAATGAACGAATGGAGACCTACTGGAAATGAAAGATGGGAAAACTGCTAAGCCAGTTAAAACACAAACCTTAGCAATCAATTAAAAGCGGTCTTTCTTCTAATGCAATAAAATCTACGTTTGTAGTTGTGTTTGAAAGGTACTTTCCTTCTAGAGAACGGTGAGTCGCGTTAGAACTCTCAAACATCACAGTTACCGCGCACTTAGCTGAAGCATTCTCAGGTGATTAAAATATCCAACATTCGAATATTAATAAGTATGTACTAATGTCAAAATGGTTCAAATGGCTCTGAGCACTATAGGACTTAACTTCTAAGGTCATCAGCCCCCTATAACTTAGAACTACTTAAACCTAACTAACCTAAGGACATCACACAACACCGAGTCGTCACGAGGCAGAGAAAATCCCTGACTCCGCCGGGAATCGAACCCGGGAACTCTGGTTGGAATATAGGTTTGTGATGTCTAGTGACAAAGTGGGCGTCATCTGAGCTGTTTATTTCAGTGACTAGTGTTGTACTGTTTTTACCGTATATGTTGTCTCGTACGTGAAAAAGCTTTTTTAGGAACTGATTGATTGTGTAAAACAGTTTGTATGCAGGGCTGTTCATACCTAACTACAGGTCTGAGAGGACACCTTCCTCGTGTACCTTAGGTTGTGATCTTAATTGAGGAGTTTTATGTTTCACACGGGTAGTGTATTTCTTTTCATATTTTGCCTGTAAGAACGGTGTTTTCTTTAGCTGTCCTTTGATTTTGTTATATAGTTGTTTTGTTTGATAATTGATAAGTTGTATTATCTTGTTTTCTGTGAATAATTGAAGAGCTTTCTCAATGTATTCAGTTGCTTTCATAATGGCAGTTTTGTAGCTTTTATCTGACTTTAACGTTAGAGCACGATTTTTTCTAAGTTATTGGCTTATACAGCCTACCGTTTTTGAATCATTTTGTATGTGTCTTTGTTTATCTTCAAACTTCACTGCTTCCTTTTCGAGGAGTTTTTTACCTAATGACAGTTTTCATTGCTTTTTAGTTTTACAATGTATGTTGCACTCTTTGTTGCCACCATGAACTAATCCAGTGTGTTGTATGAAAGGTTTTCTTTTGCATCATATTTTGAACCTTTGTTTAATAGTGATAACTTTCTTTCATTAAATACTATGTCTGTGTTGTTCAATAGTCCGCTTAAAACGCGAGTGTGTTTTTAACACGATGATGATGATGTTGTTGGTTTTGATGATGATGATGATATAATTGTGGTAGACTTCCGCGGCCAGAGTCAGTCGACATAAAAGTTTTCTGGATATGGTACCGTGTCATAATGTATAAAATTACTGCAGATGGAGAAAAACCAACGTTTCGGCCACGGTTGCAGCGGCCTTCTTCTGGGTCTACTGGTGCGTTCTAGCTACGCACTGTCCCTTATGTTTTGCTGTTACTGTTCGTGCGCAATTTTAAAACATAGTACGGTTCATTGACCACTTAAGGAAGAAGAAGAGGGAACTTTATTTTAATAGGTTAGAACGTAACCTCTGTTGTCTATTAGCTCTTCTATTATGTGCCACGATAGGTGATCATCGGAGAATGAGAAGTTGGCTCCTAATTATCAACTGCCGGACGTCGGCCGCGCGGCGGCAGTTACTCGCCGGCAGTGCTCGTGCCTCGTGTTGACAGTGCGGTCTGCTGGGCTCTGATTGCCGGCAGCGAAAATGGGAAAAGCCTGAGTCTATCCTCTCTACTCACGTTCTTAGGGTGCTTCAGTATTTTGATGGCACTTCTGATTTTGAGTTTCGTCATAACCGGCTACTTGGCCAACACACAGGCTTCCCTGAATTTTACACTCCTGGAAATGGAAAAAAGAACACATTGACACCGGTGTGTCAGACCCACCATACTTGCTCCGGACACGGCGAGAGGGCTGTACAAGCAATGATCACACGCACGGCACAGCGGACACACCAGGAACCGCGGTGTTGGCCGTCGAATGGCGCTAGCTGCGCAGCATTTGTGCACCGCCGCCGTCAGTGTCAGCCAGTTTGCCGTGGCATACGGAGCTCCATCGCAGTCTTTAACACTGGTAGCATGCCGCGGCAGCGTGGACGTGAACCGTATGTGTAGTTGACGGACTTTGAGCGATGGCGTATAGTGGGCATGCGGGAGGCCGGGTGGACGTACCGCCGAATTGCTCAACGCGTGGGGCGTGAGGTCTCCACAGTACATCGATGTTGTCGCCAGTGGTCGGCGGAAGGTGCGCGTGCCCGTCGACCTGGGACCGGACCGTAGCGACGCACGGATGCACGCCAAGACCGTAGGATTCTACGCAGTGCCGTAGGGGACCGCACCGCCACTTCCCAGCAAATTAGGGACATTGTTGCTCCTGGGGTATCGGCGAGGACCATTTGCAACCGTCTACATGAAGCTGGGCTACGGTCCCGCACACCGTTAGGCTGTCTTCCGCTCACGCCCCAACATCGTGCAGCCCACCTCCAGTGGTGTCGCGACAGGCGTGAATGGAGGGACGAATGGAGACGTGTCGTCTTCAGCGATGAGAGTCACTTCTGCCTTGGGGCCAATGATGGTCGTATGCGTGTTTGGCGCCGTGCAGGTGAGCGCCACAATCAGGACTGCATACGACCGAGGCACACAGGGCCAACACCAGGCATCATGGTGTGGGGAGCGATCTCCTACGCTGGCCGTACACCTCTGGTGATCGTCGAGGGGACACTGAATAGTGCACGGTACATCCCAACCGTCATCGAACCCATCGTTCTACCATTCCTAGACCGGCAAGGGAACTTGCTGTTCCAACAGGACAATGCACGTCCGCATGTATCCCGTGCCACCCAACGTGCTCTAGAAGGTGTAAGTCAACTACCCTGGCCAGCAAGATTTCCGGATCTGTCCCCCATTGAGCATGTTTGGGACTGGATGAAGCGTCGTCTCACGCGGTCTGCACGTCCAGCACGAACGCTGGTCCAACTGAGGCGCCAGGTGGAAATGGCATGGCAAGCCGTTCCACAGGACTACATCCAGCATCTCTACGATCGTCTCCATGGGAGAATAGCAGCCTGCATTGCTGCGAAAGGTGGATATACACTGTACTAGTGCCGACATTGTGCATGCTCTGTTGCCTGTGTCTATGTGCCTGCGGTTCTGTCAGTGTGATCATGTGATGTATCTGACCCCAGGAATGTGTCAATAAAGTTTCCCCTTCCTGGGACAATGAATTCACGGTGTTCTTATTTCAAGTTCCAGGAGTATTTCTTTTCCGCAATCGCAGGATCCGGGGCGTGCCAGGCTCCACTAAGGACAAGGTGGATGCATTAGAGACTGCAGGCGTGTACTAGGTGGAATGCGAATGTGGAGAGGCATACATTGGCGAGACTGGCAGGACAATAGCAACGCGCATTCGGGAACATGAGCGCTATATTCGTCTAGGGCAACACAACAAATCTGCTGTGGTAGAACATCAGCAAGAATGCAGAAAAGAAATCAAATTCAGCGAAGCCTGAGTGTTGGCCAAGCAGCCGGTTATGACGAAACGCAAAATCAGAGGCGCCGTCACTTAAACACCCTAATAACAAGAATAGGGAGAATAGACTCAGGCTTGCCCCATCTTGGCTGCCAGCAATCAGAGTCCAACTGACCGCACTGTCAACGCGAGGTGCGTCCGACGTCCGGCATTTGGTAATCAAGAGCAAATTTCTCATTCGCCGGTGACCACCAGAGCCAATAGACAGCAGAGGTTAGGCTCTTCCTTCTCCGCAGTAAACTATTAAAATAAAGTTTCCTCTCCTTTTTCCTTAAGTGATAAATGAAATGAACTATCTTTTTAAATCATCATGTAATGTCATGCACAATGAACAGTAATAACAAAACATACGAACTCACCAGCAGACACAGAAGAAGGCCGCTGCAACCGTGGCCGAAACGTTGGTTTTCTCCAGCAATAGTTTCATACAATATGACGCGGAACCATACCCAGAAAACTTTTGTGTCAACAGTACACTAGTGCTGGTGGGACGTATTTGGTAATACTGTCGCAATAGTTCACATTACCACATTTATCGCACCGTTTCAGAAAGACACAAATGCCGCACTAATCACTTCTCTTCATGTCGATGGTTATATACCAGCATCAGTCTCATTACGTTGTATATAAGCTGCAGCCATGCCCTCAAACAAAAACTTTTGGTCGCCCCGTATAACTCAATTGCGACATAAACTTGACGTGTAGTTCCAGTTGTTCTTATCAGGCACCTACACATTCTTTCGGTTCAGACCGTATACCAATTAGGTTCCTTCCAGAGTATGCAGATGCAACAGCTCCAAGCGTAAGTCATATACTCTCGACGAAACATCCATACCCAAAGACTAGTACTCAAGAAAGACAATAGAAGTAATCCACTAAATTAGAGGCCCATTTCCTTAACGTCGATATGCAGCAGGATTTTGGAACTCATATTGTGTTCCAACATTATGAATTACCTCGAAGAGAGAAGTCTATTGACACACAGTCAACACGACTTTAGAAAACATCGTTCTTGTGAAACACAGCTAGCTCTTTACTCGCATGAAGTGTTGAGTGCTATCGACAAGGGATTTCAGATTGATTCCGTATTTCTAGGTTTCCAGAGGGCTTTTAACACTGTACCCCACAAGCGGCTTGTAGTGAAATTGCGTGCTTATGGAATATCGTTTCAGTTATGCGACTGTGTTCGTGGTTGTCCGTCAGAGAGGTCGCAGTGCCTAGTAATTCACGGAAACTCATCGAGTAAAACAGAAGCTATTTCTGGCGTTCCCCAAGCTACTGTTATAGGTCTCTGCTGTTCCTTATCTATATAAACTATTTAGGGGACAATCTGAGCAGTCGTATTAGGTTGTTTGCAGATGACGCGGTCGTTCCTGCCAACAATGCCACACGATCACTCATTCATTCATCGTCTAGTAAAGTCAAAACCAAATTGCGTGACAATTTAGGAAAGATATCTGTATGGTGCGAAAATTGGTAATTGACCCTAAATAGTGAAAAGTGTGAGGTCCTCTACATGAGTGCCGAAAGGAATCAGTTAAACTTCGATTACACGACAAATCAATAAAAATACCTAGGAATCACAATTAGGAGCAACTTAAATTGGAAAGAACACATAGAAACTGTTGTGTGGAAGACGAACCAAAGACTGCGTTTTATTGACAGAACACGTAGAAGACACAACAGATCTGCTCTTCTTTTGGAGTATCCTTACCATCCTTATTAGATAGGATTAACGGAGTTCAAAACGAGCAGCCAGTTTTGTACTATCCCGAAGTAGGGGAGGGAGTGTCACGAACATGATACAGGATTTGGGGTGGACATCATTGTAACAAGGTATTTCTCGTTGTAGCGGGATTTTCTCTCGATATTTCAGTCACCAATTTGCTGCTCCGAATGCGAAAATATTTCGTTGACGCCGACCTACGTAGGGAGAAACGTTCATATAGCAAAAGAAGGGAAATCAGAGCTCGCACCGAATGATATAGATGTTCGTTTTTCCCGCGCGCTGTTCGAAAGTGGAATGATAGAGAATTATGCTGAAAGTGGTTCGATGAAGCCTCTGCCAGGCAATTAAGTGTGATTTGCAGAGTATCGATGTAGATGTAGATTCAAGGAGAGTTTTATCATAAAAGTTAAAGCGGGACTGAATTTGCCAGTAACGTACCAGGTGCATTACTTATACACTCCTGGAAATGGAAAAAAGAACACATTGACACCGGTGTGTCAGACCCACCATACTTGCTCCGGACACTGCGAGAGGGCTGTACAAGCAATGATCACATGCACGGCACAGCGGACACACCAGGAACCGCGGTGTTGGCCGTCGAATGGCGCTAGCTGCGCAGCATTTGTGCACCGCCGCCGTCAGTGTCAGCCAGTTTGCCGTGGCATACGGAGCTCCATCGCAGTCTTTAACACTGGTAGCATGCCGCGACAGCGTGGACGTGAACCGTATGTGCAGTTGACGGACTTTGAGCGAGGGCGTATAGTGGGCATGCGGGAGGCCGGGTGGACGTACCGCCGAATTGCTCAACACGTGGGGCGTGAGGTCTCCACAGTACATCGATGTTGTCGCCAGTGGTCGGCGGAAGGTGCGCGTGCCCGTCGACCTGGGACCGGACCGTAGCGACGCACGGATGCACGCCAAGACCGTAGGATTCTACGCAGTGCCGTAGGGGACCGCGCCGCCACTTCCCAGCAAATTAGGGACATTGTTGCTCCTGGGGTATCGGCGAGGACCATTTGCAACCGTCTACATGAAGCTGGGCTACGGTCCCGCACACCGTTAGGCTGTCTTCCGCTCACGCCCCAACATCGTGCAGCCCACCTCCAGTGGTGTCGCGACAGGCGTGAATGGAGGGACGAATGGAGACGTGTCGTCTTCAGCGATGAGAGTCGCTTCTGCCTTGGGGCCAATGATGGTCGTATGCGTGTTTGGCGCCGTGCAGGTGAGCGCCACAATCAGGACTGCATACGACCGAGGCACACAGGGCCAACACCAGGCATCATGGTGTGGGGAGCGATCTCCTACGCTGGCCGTACACCTCTGGTGATCGTCGAGGGGACACTGAATAGTGCACGGTACATCCCAACCGTCATCGAACCCATCGTTCTACCATTCCTAGACCGGCAAGGGAACTTGCTGTTCCAACAGGACAATGCACGTCCGCATGTATCCCGTGCCACCCAACGTGCTCTAGAAGGTGTAAGTCAACTACCCTGGCCAGCAAGATTTCCGGATCTGTCCCCCATTGAGCATGTTTGGGACTGGATGAAGCGTCGTCTCACGCGGTCTGCACGTCCAACACGAACGCTGGTCCAACTGAGGCGCCAGGTGGAAATGGCATGGCAAGCCGTTCCACAGGACTGCATCCAGTATCTCTACGATCGTCTCCATGGGAGAATAGCAGCCTGCATTGCTGCGAAAGGTGGATATACACTGTACTAGTGCCGACATTGTGCATGCTCTGTTGCCTGTGTCTATGTGCCTGTGGTTCTGTCAGTGTGATCATGTGATGTATCTAACCCCAGGAATGTGTCAATAAAGTTTCCCCTTCCTGGGACAATGAATTCACGGTGTTCTTATTTCAATTTCCAGGAGTGTAGTACCCTACAGAAAACGTTCGCACCTGTGTTGTCAAGAGACTGTTTGGCGCTTTGTACAACCAATAGCGGCAGATTACAAACGACGGCGATAGTATCTCCATTAAGCTCGTTATCTAAATGTCTCGCAGCACAAAAACTATTTATCTCGCACTTATCTTAAGTACTTGTCGGACTATTCTTGCACGTACTTCAAGGAGACTAGACCGATGCAAATTTGAGGACGCGTTAAGCTCGCCTCTCATTCACCAATGAGAACATAAATATGACGCTGACAGCATTTTGGCTCAATTTCGACGACCAAATCTACTACACTGCGTTCTGTCGTGTGCACTCAACAGCCAATAAGAGACAGAAGCATCATAGCTGATGAGCCCCGGGACTGGGCTTTTGTGTTGTTATCATCATTATCACCACCACCACCACCACCACCACCACCACCACCACTCGTGACAGTGGCTAGATTGGATTATGTATAAATTGGACTGCGTAAAAATTGGAACTTTGTACGGTCGCTGATGACCGCGCAGTTGAGCGCCCCACAAACCAATCATCATCATCATCATCATCATAGCTGATAAGAAATTTACACCTGCGAATGCTACTGTCATTTATGATACTAAAATTTCATTGAGAATTACGTGACTGGATGTGGGTGCATCAGATGTACAGGCAGACGTCAAGGAATGCTTGTACAATTTGATGCTACGCTTTGTGATTCTTAGTTGGGACCTTATATTATCCCGCGTTTTTGGCGCGCGGTTCTTGTAACAAGTTTGGGAGCGATGACAACAAATTGAAATCGTCATCATTCTTCTCACATCAATGAAATTATGAACCGCTTTTGTGTGGTGGGGAAACTAGTTTACTGGGAAACGTATTGTAAAAAAACGTTAGTCATTTCATGAATAATGTAAACGTACTAGCTGACAAATCTGGAATTACCCGGATATTCAATTTGCCATTTTTTTTATCAGAAACGAAAACAAAAAATGAACTTTGTTTGTAGTGTAATATCACAGAAATTTCATTTTCTTGTATTCTTGAAAACGCCTTCGAAATTATGTAACTAGTAAGTATAATGTACGAATACACACTGAAGACCCGAAAAAACTGATACACTTGCCTAATATCGTGTAGGGCCCCAAAGAGCAGGCAGAAATGCCGCAACACGACGTGGCATGGACTCGACTAATGTCTGAAATAGTGTTGGAGGGAATCGATACCATGAAAAGGTTCAAATGGCTCTGATTACTATGGGACTTAAGTGCTGAGGTCATCAGTCCCCTAGAACTTAGAACTACTTAAACCTAACTAAGCTAAGGACATCACACACATCCATGCCCGAGGCAGGATTCTAACTTGCGACCGTAGAGGTCGTGCATTTCGAGACTGAAGCGCCTAGAACCGCTGGGCTACAACGGCCGGCCATGGATTCATGAAGTTGTCTCCATCCCCGTACATGTCCATGCGCTTCATCTACATCTACATCTACATCTACATCCATACTCTGCAAGCCACCCAACAGTGTGTGGCGGAGGGCACTTTACGTGCCACTGTCATTACCTCCCTTTTCTGTTCCAGTCACGTATGGTTCGCGGGAAGAACGACTGTCTGAAAGCCTCCGTGGGCGCTCGAATCTCTCTAATTTTACATTCGTGATCTCCACGGGAGGTATAAGTAGGAGGAAACAGTATATTCGATACCTCATCCAGAAACACACCCTCTCGAAACCTGGCGAGCAAGCTACACCGCGATGCAGAGCGCCTCTCTTACAGAGTTTGCCACTTGAGTTTGCTAAACATTTCCTTAACGCTATCACGGTTTCCAAATAACCCTGTGACGAAACGCGCCGCTCTTCTTTGGATCTTCTCTATCTACTCTGTCAACCCGATCTGCTACGGATCCCACACTGATGAGCAATACTCAAGTATAGGTCGAACGAGTGTTTTGTAAGCCACCTCCTTTGTTGATGGACTACATTTTCTAAGGACTCTCCCAATGAATCTTGATACTATTTGAAACGAGACTCTTCCAACCAGAAACGTGTTTACAGTCACCAACAGTCCAATGTCGGTGTCGACGCAACCAGGCGAGGGGTAAAGTTTCGTGTTGTGTAGTCATCAAGGGTACACGAGTGGGCTTTAGGCTTCGAAAGCCCATATCTATGATGTTTCGTTGAATTGCTCGCATGCTGACACTTGTTGATCGTTCAGCACTGAAATCCGCAGCAGTTTACGGAAGGGTTGCACTTCTGACACGTTGACCGTTTCTCTTCAGTCGTCGTTGGTCCCGTTCTTACAGGATCTTTTTCCGGACACAGCGATGTAGGAGACTTGATGTTTTGCCGGATCATGATATTCACGGTACACTCGTGAAATAGTCGTACGGGAAAATCCCCACTTCTTCGCTACCCCGGCGTGCTATGACCCATTGCTCTTGCGCCGAGTATATCACCACGTTCTAACTCACTTAAATCTTGATAACCTGCAATTGTAGCAGCAGTAACCGATCTAACAACAGCGCCAGACACGTGTTGTCTTCTATAGGCGTTGCCCACCGCAGTACCGTATTCTGCCTGTTTGCATATACCTGTATTTGAAAACGTATACCTATACCAGTTTCTTTGGCGCTTGAATGTATAACCACAGTGTCCAAATTGAGTGACATAGTACACAAAATACAATTTCTCTGTAATGTTTATTTAAGCTACAAATTTTATTTAAGCTACAAATTAAATCGACTGTAGGAGTGACATAGTAGCAATGTGTTAAGTATTAAAACTTCATGCATGATTCGGCAGTTTTTCAAGCAACTCAGTGTTTACGGCGCCATACCTCCTGAACTATAAGTAGGTGTTTCCTACCAACACAGTTGCCAGACAGCGAGGGATATATGTGTCAAGTTTGGTTGAAATCGATCTAGTGGCTTAGGAGGAGATTCGTAATTCACACACACACACACACACACACACACACACACACACACACACACAGACATTCACATTATATATATATATTCATTAGAAGTAACTACACCTGAAGGAAAAACAAAACAATAATAAAGCGACCTGCAAACCTGTCTGTAGTTGAATATTTTCCAAAACTGTCCTATAATAATTCAGATCCAAAAGTAAGGAGACACTCGAAACAAATGGTTCAAATGGCTCTAAGCACTATCGGAGTTAGCATGCGAGGTCATCAGACCCCTAGACTTAGAACTACTTAAACCTAACTAACTAAAGGACATCACACACCTCCATGCCCGAGGTAGGATTCAGACCTGCGACCGTAGCAGCGCGGTTCCGGACTAAAGGGCCTAGAACCGCTCGGCCACAGCGGCCGGCGTAATGCAACACCATAATAATCTTCAACACACTTGAAACAAAAAGTACAGATCTATCATTCCTTTCTCCATAATTTACAAAATAGCCATAAAATCAATATAAAACGCATAGAAAAATAGTTGTATTTTAATCAAGTAAATTAATAAAATCTGCTTTCAGAACTTGATACAGCACAAAACGTCATTTCGGGTATAGATTAATAGATATTGAGGAAGTGTCTGACTACCTTTTGACGAGCAAAGCACTGACAATGTACGTTGACACAGTGCACAAGAGTGCTACACCGATTAATTATTAGGCGTCACCAGGACTGTGGAGAATTCAGGAGTTAAAGTGGTCTCCGACAAGGATATTCCACATCACTAAACAGTTTTCAGCAGCCCTTGAGGAAGACATTACATCTCTTCACTGGCATGAGATTTCACTATTGGCTCCTGATGCACGAATAGGAAAGTTTAACACAGCAGGTCTGAAAACAGGCATGGATAATCAACACATGGAAAGAAAATTTAACAAAATAACTATAGGCAATTTAAGAGAACGGTTGTCGTGGCATATTTTTCAATCTCATTGTTATCTTTTCCACTTACGCGATGTAAGGTAAATATTTCTTTAAAAGTATAATTACAGAGTTTTTATCCTTAGCGATTTGTGCGATTCTTACAAAATGTTTATCTTTTGTTCTGCATGTTGAACGAGCGGAAATCGGAGCAAAACGGCCGCGTGTAGTTCGTTGGGAACGGACTATCGCCGCCCCAATGAAAAAATCTGCCAGGAAGTTCCGAATCAACGCACTCTGTGGCGCAGAATGAAAATTCGTTATGGAGACATGACAAAAGAGCTGATCACTCTGTGTTTAGTAATAATAAATAAAAATGAAAAGTGAACTCGGCAGTTTTCTGTTCTATCACTATTAACTGTTTGAATGACGCAGTTATCATCGGTGTAAAGGTTGGGAAGATGAAAATATACGAGGCCAGAAACAGGTTGATAAATTTCCAAGACATCTCTCTTAAACATTGGGCTTGTCCCCAAAACACTAATTTTCGTGCTTCCCTTCACTTACTTCGTGATATTTAGATATAAATTATAACCTCAGAAACTTCAAGCGCAGTTATTAGGCTGCGAACCGTGTCAAGAGAAATCCTCGGTCAAGAAGTTTGACACTGGAACAGGTAGGCGCTAGCGGTGCTTTGATGGGCGTACTTTTGCGTGACCGCCTTGGCATTTGTCGGAGCAGCGGTGTTCCGTTAGCGAAGCGAGAAAGACGCAATGTAGTGGCGGCGCTCCTCGGGAGCATGCAGGATGCGTCTGCGCCAAGGACGGATCCTCGGGCCACAAAGCGGCCGCGACACGCTCCAGTCCCTCTATCGACGGCCAGCTCGCCACCTCTGCACAGTTAGCAGTCACCCTCACATCGTGGTCCGTATCGTGGCTGTCCAGACTACAAAGCTTTAGCGTTCGATATCCTTCTCTCACTTATCGCTTACTGTCACCTCTGGGTACGTTTTGTTAAGTTCAAAAATTCGAAATTGCACCTTGGATAGGAGTCCACGATGAAGAGTAGATCCCTCCGCAGCTGGCTGACTAAGCGAGTTCAAGGTCGGAGGAAGTGAAAGGCTTAGCACCTCCATTAGGAAATTTACTATTAAAGCAATCTTCTGTCTTCAACCAAACTTCGGGTTGACAATAACTTTCCTTTTACTTTTTACATTCTCGCCACATTTTATATATCTTTCAGGGTTCGTAACGAGATGGGAAGAGCCACATCTTTGTGTGAAACCAGAATGAAAATACGAATTTGCGTCATTTACATGTACAAGGTACTTTCAGACGCAGTACACACTGTAAATGCCAGAAAGAAATAGTATATATTTGGAACATGAATTTTAGTGCTACTAAATGAACCATGGGCCTTCCAGTTGGTGGGGAGGCTTGTGTGCCTCAGTGATACAGATAGCCGTGCTGTAGGTGCAACCACAACGGAGGGGTATCTGTTGAATCTGTTGAGAGGCCAGACAAACGTGTGGTTCCTGAAGAGGGGCAGCACCCTTTTCAGTAGTTGCAGGGTCTTGTAACAATAACCAAAACGGCTTTGCTGTGCTGGTACTGCGAACGGCTGAAAGCAAGGGGAAACTACGGCCGTAATTTTTCCCGAGGACATGCAGCTTTACTGTATAATTAAATGATGATGGCGTCCTCTAGGGTAAAATATTACAGAGGTAAAATATTCCAGAGGTAAAATAGTCCCCCATTCGGATCTCCGCGCGGGGACTACTCAGGAGGACGTTATCAGGAGAAAGAGAACTGGCGTTCTACGGACCGGAGCGTGGAATGTCAGATCCCTTAATCGGGCAAGTAGGTTAGAAAATTTAAAAAGGGAAATGGATAGGTTAAAGTTAGATATAGTGGGAATTAGTGAAGTTCGGTGGCACAAAGGAACAACACTTCTGGTCAGGTGACTACAGGGTTGTTGTTGTTGTTGTTGTTGTTGTCTTCAGTCCTGAGACTGGTTTGATGCAGCTCTCCATGCTACTCTATCCTGTGCAAGCTGCTTCATCTCCCAGTACCTACTGCAACCTACATCCTTCTGAATCTGCTTAGTGTATTCATCTCTTGGTCTCCCTCTACGATTTTTACCCTCCACGCTGCCCTCCAATGCTAAATTTGTGATCCCTTGATGCCTCAAAACATGTCCTACCAACCGATCCCTTCTTCTAGTCAAGTTGTGCCACAAACTTCTCTTCTCCCCAATCCTATTCAATACCTCCTCATTAGTTACGTGATCTATCCACTTTATCTTCAGTATTCTTCTGTCGCACCACATTTCGAAAGCTTCTATTCTCTTCTTGTCCAAACTAGTTATCGTCCATGTTTCACTTCCATACATGGCTACACTCCAAACAAATATTTTCAGAAATGACTTCCTGACACTTAAATCTATATTCGATGTTAACAAATTTCTCTTCTTCAGAAACGCTTTCCTTGCCATTGCCAGTCTACATTTTATATCCTCTCTACTTCGACCATCATCAGTTATTTTACTTCCTAAATAGCAAAACTCCTTTACTACTTGAAGTGTCTCATTTCCTAATCTAATTCCCTCAGCATCACCCGATTTAATTGGACTACATTCCATTATCCTCGTTTTGCTTTTGTTGATGTTCATCTTATATCCTCCTTTCAAGACACTGTCCATTCCGTTCAACTGCTCTTCCAAGTCCTTTGCCGTCTCTGACAGAATTACAATGTCATCGGCGAACCTCAAAGTTTTTACTTCGTCTCCATGAATTTTAATACCTACTCCAAATTTTTCTTTTGTTTCCTTTACTGCTTGCTCAATATACAGATTGAATAACATCGGGGAGAGGCTACAACCCTGTCTCACTCCTTTCCCAACCACTGCTTCCCTTTCATGCCCCTCGACTCTTATGACTGCCATCTGGTTTCTGTACAAATTGTAAATAGCCTTTCGCTCCCTGTATTTTACCCCTGCCACCTTTAGAATTTGAAAAAGAGTATTCCAGTCAACATTGTCAAAAGCCTTCTCTAAGTCTACAAATGCTAGAAACGTAGGTTTGCATTTTCTTAATTTTTCTTCTAAGATAAGTTGTCAGGTTAGTATTGCCTCACGTGTTCCAAAATTTCTGCGGAATCCAAACTGATCTTTCCCAAGGTCCGCTTCTACCAGTTTTTCCATTCGTCTGTAAAGAATTCGCGTTAGTATTTTGCAGCTGTGACTTATTAAACTGATAGTTCGGTAATTTTCACATCTGTCAGCACCTGCTTTCTTTGGGATTGGAATTATTATATTCTTCTTGAAGTCTGAGGGTATTTCGCCTGTCTCATAAATCTTGCTCACCAGATGGTAGAGTTTTGTCATGACTGGCTCTCCCAAGGCCGTCAGTAGTTCTAATGGAATGTTGTCTACTCCCGGGGCCTTGTTTCGACTCAGGTCTTTCAGTGCTGTGTCAAACTCTTCACGCAGTATCATATCTCCCATTTCATCTTCATCCTCTTCCAGTTCCAGTACATAGCCCTTGTATAAACCTTCTATATACTCCTTCCACCTTTCCGCCTTCCCTTCTTTGCTTAGAACTGGGTTTCCATCTAAGCTCTTGATGTTCATACAAGTGGCTCTCTTTTCTACAAAGGTCTCTTTAATTTTCCTGTAGGCAGTATCTATCTTACCCCTAGTGAGATAAGCCTCTACATCCTTACATTTGTTCTCTAGCCATCCCTGCTTAGCCATTTTGCACTTCCTGTCGATCTCATTTTTGAGACGTTTGTATTCCTTTTTGCCTGCTTCATTTACTGCATTTTTATATTTTCTCCTTTCATCAATTAAATTCAATATTTCTTCTGTTGCCCAAGGATTTCTACTAGCCCTCGTCTTTTTCCCTACTTGATCCTCTGCTGCCTTCACTACTTCATCCCTCAAAGCTACCCATTCTTCTTCTACTGTATTTCTTTCCCCCATTCCTGTCAATTGTTCCCTTCTACTCTCCCTGAAACTCTGTACAACCTCTGATTCTTTCAGTTTATCCAGATCCCATGTCCTTAAATTCCCACCTTTTTTTGCAGTTTCTTCAGTTTTAACCTACAGGTCATAACCAATAGATTGTGGTCAGAGTCCACATCTGCCCCTGGAAATGTCTTACAATTTAAAACCTGGCTCCTAAATCTCTGACTTCCCATTATATAATCTATCTGATACATTTTAGTATCTCCAGGGTTCTTCCATGTATACAACCTTCTTTCATGATTCTTAAACCAAGTGTTAGCTATGATTAAGTTATGCTCTGTGCAAAATTCTACCAGGCGGCATCCTCTTTCATTTCTTAGCCCCAATCCATATTCACCTATGTTTCCTTCTCTCCCTTTTCCTACACTCGAATTCCAGTCACCCATGACTATTAAATTTTCGTCTCCCTTCACTATCTGAATAAATTCTTTTATTTCATCATACATTTCTTCAATTTCTTCGTCATCTGCAGAGCTAGTTGGCATATAAACTTGTACTACCTTAGTAGGTGTGGGCTTCGTATCTATCTTGGCCACAATAATGCGTTCACTATGCTGTTTGTAGTAACTTACCCGCATTTCTATTTTCCTATTCATTATTAAACCGACCCCTGCATTACCCCTCTTTGATTTTGTGTGGTAAGACAGAGATTTAGAAATCAGGTTTCAAATTGTAGGACATTTCCAGGGGCAGATGTGGACTCTGACCACAATCTATTGGTTATGACCTGTAGGTTAAAACTGAAGAAACTGCAAAAAGGTGGGAATTTAAGGACAAGGGATCTGTATAAGCTGAAAGAACCAGAGGTTGTACAGAGTTTCAAGGAGACCATAAGGGAACAATTGACAGGACTAGGGGAAATACCGTAGAAGAAGAATGGGTAGCTCTGAGGGATGAAGTAGTGAAGGCAGCAGAGGATAAAGTAGGGAAAAAGACGAGGGCTAGTAGAAATCCTTGGGCAACAGAAGAAATATTGAATTTAATTGATGAAAGGAGAAAATATAAAAATGCAGTAAATGAAGCAGGCAAAAAGGAATACAAACATCTCGAAAATGAGATCGACAGGAAGTGCAAAATGGCTAAGCAGGGATGCTAGAGGACAAATGTAAGGATGTAGAAGCTTATCTCACTCGGGGTAAGATAGATACTGCCTACAGGAAAATTAAAGAGACCTTTGGAGAGAAGAGAACCACGTGTATGAATATCAAGAGCTCAGATGGCAATCCAGTTCTAAGCAAAGAAGGGAAGGCAGAAAGGTGGAAGGAGTATATAGAAGGTTTATACAAGGGCGATGTACTTGAGGACAATATTATGGAAATGGGAGAGGATGTAGATGAAGACGAAATGGGAGGTAAGATACTGCGTGAAGAGTCATACGAGTCGTGGGGCATGAAAGGGAGGCAGTGGTTGGGAAGGGAGTGAGACAGGGTTGTAGCCTATCCCCAGTGTTATTCAATCTGTATATTGAGCAAGGAGTAAAGGAAACAAAAGAAAAATTTGGAGTAGGTATTAAAATTCATGGAGAAGAAATAAAAACTTTGAGGTTCGCCGATGACATTGTAATTCTGTCAGAGACGGCAAAGGACTTGGAAGAGCAGTTGAACGGAATGGACAGTGTCTTGAAAGGAGGATGTAAGATGAACACCAACAAAAGCAAAACGAGGATAATGGAATGTAGTCAAATTAAATCGGGTGATGTTGAGGGAATTAGATTAGGAAATGAGACACTTCAAGTAGTAAAGGAGTTTTGCTATTTAGGAAGTAAAATAACTGATGATGGTCGAAGTAGAGAGGATATAAAATGTAGACTGGCAATGGCAAGGAAAGCGTTTCTGAAAAAGAGAAATTTGTTAATATCGAATATAGATTTATGTGTCAGGTAGTCGTTTCTGAAAGTATTTATTGGAGTGTAGCCATGTATGGAAGTGAAACATGGACGATAACTAGTTTGGACAAGAAGAGAATAGAAGATTTCGAAATGTAGAGCTACAGAAGAATGCTGAAGATAACGTGGATAGATCACGTAACTAATGAGGAGGTATTGAATAGGATTGGGGAGAAGTTTGTGGCACAACTTGACTAAAAGAAGGGATCGGTTGGTAGGACATGTTTTGAGGCATCAAGGGATCACAAATTTAGCATTGGAGGGCAGCGTGGAGGGTAAAAATCGTAGAGGGAGACCAAGAGATGAATACACTAAGCAGATTCAGAAGGATGTAGGTTGCAGTAGGTACTGGGAGATGAAGCAGCTTGCACAGGATAGAGTACCATGGAGAGCTGCATCAAACCAGTCTGAGGACTGAAGACCACAACAACAACATGACTGAGTCCCACGGATTTGCTCGTTAGTTTCGATGATGTTTCTCTTTTTACCACAGTTCCTCTTGAAGGTTCTTCGCAGTTCATCATCATCATTTAAGACTGATTATGCCTTTCAGCGTTCAGTCTGGAGCATAGCCCCCTTATAAAATTCCTCCATGATCCCCTATTCAGTGCTAACATTGGTGCCTCTTCTGATGTTAAACCTATTACTTCAAAATCATTCTTAACCGAATCCAGGTACCTTCTCCTTGGTCTGCCCTGACTACTCCTACCCTCTACTGATGAGCCCATGAGTCTCTTGCGTAACCTTGCTTCTCCCATGCGTGTAACATGACCCCACCATCTAAGCCTGTTCGCCCTGACTGCTACATCTATAGAGTTCATTCCCAGGTTTTCTTTGATTTCCTCATTGTGGACACCCTCCTGCCATTGTTCCCATCTACTAATACCTGCAATCATCCAGCTACTTTCATATCCGTAACCTCAACCTTGTTGATAAGGTAACCTGAATCCACCCAGTTTTCGCTGCCATACAACAAAGTTGGTCGAAAGATTGAACGGTGCACAGATAACTTAGTCTTGGTACTGACTTCCTTCTTGCAGAAGAGAGTAGATCGTAGCTGAGCACTCACTGCATTAGCTTTGCTACACCTCGCTTCCAGTTCTTTCACTATGCTGCCATTCTGTGAGAATATGCATCCTAAGTACTTGAAACCCTCCACCTGTTCTAACTTTGTTCCTCCTATTTGGCACTCAATTCGTTTATCTTTCTTTCCCACTGACATCACTTTCGTTTTGGAGATGCTAATCTTCATACCATAGTCCTTACATTTCTGATCTAGCTCTGAAATATTACTTTGCAAACTTTCAATCGAATCTGCCATCACAAATAAGTCATCCGCATATGCAAGACTGCTTATTTTGTGTTCACATATCTTGATCTCACCCAGCCAGTCTATTCGTTTCAACAGATGATCCATAAATAATATGAACAACAGTGGAGACAGGTTGCAGTCTTGTCTTACCCCTGAAACTACTCTGAACCATGAACTCAATTTACCGTCAACTAACTGCTGCCTGATTATCCATGTAAAGACATTTAATTGCTTGCAAAAGTTTGCCTCCTATTCCATAATCTCGTAGAACAGACAATAACTTCCTTCTAGGAACCCGGTCATATGCTTTTTCTAGATCTATAAAGCATAGATACAGTTCCCTGTTCCACTCATAACACTTCTCCATTATTTGCCGTAAGCTAAAGATCTGGTCCTGACAACCTCTAAGAGGCCTAAACCCACACTGATTTTCATCCAATTGGTCCTCAACTAATACTCGCACTTCCCTTTCAACAATACCTGAGAAGATTTTACCCACAACGCTGATTAAAGAGATACCTCTGTAGTTGTTACACTCTTTTCTGTTTCCATGTTTAAAGATTGGCGTGATTACTGATTTTGTCCAGTCTGATGGAACCTGTCCCGACTCCCAGGCCATTTCAATTATCCTGCGTAGTCATTTAAGACCTGACATTAAACTGAATTTGATGAGTTCCGACTTAATTTCATCCACCCCAGCTGCTTTATTGAACTGCAATCTATTGACCATTTTCTCCACTTCCTCAAATGTGATCCTATTTCCATCATTATTCCTATCCCATTATACCTCGAAATCTGAAACATTGCTGATCGTATTTTCACCTACATTGAGCAACTCTTCAAAATATTCCCTTCATCTGCCCAAAGCTTCCACAGGATTCACCAGCAGTTTTCCTGACCTGTCCAAAATACTTACCTCCCTTTCGAAGACTGCTAATTGCACTCCAGAATGGTTTTCCAGCAGCTTGACCCATAGTCTCCAACCTGTTTCCAAAGTCTTCCCAAGATTTCTTCTTGGATGCTGCAATTATCTGTTTGGCTTTGTTTCTTTCTTCAACATAACTTTCGCTGTCTACCTGAGTTCTAGTATGTAGCCATTTTTGATACGCCTTCTTTTTCCTTTTACAGGCTGCCTGGACTGTGTCATTCCACCAAGCTGTTTGCTTCATCCTACTTTTACACACTACTGTTCCAAGACATTTTTTAGCCACTTCTAGTACTGTGTCCCTGTACCTTGTCCATTCCTTTTCCAATGACTAATTGACTACATTCAACTAACTGGTACCTTTCTGAGATCGCTGTTATGTACTTGTGCCTGATTTCCTTATCCTGAAGTTTCTCCACTCTTATCCTCCTACATATGAACCTGACCTCCTGCACTTTCGCTCTCACAATCCCAATTTCACTGCAGATTAAATAATGATCAGTGTCATCAAAGAAGCCCCTGAATACACGTGTGTCCCTCACAGCCTTCCTGAATTCCTGATCTGTTATTATATAGTCAATGACAGATCTGGTTCCCCTGCCTTACCAAGTAAACGGGTGAATGTTCTTATGTTTAAAAAAAAAAAAAAGGAGTTTGTGATTACTAAGCCCATACTGGCACAGAAATCCAAGAGTTGTTTTCCGTTCCTGTTGGCCTCCATATCCTCTCCAAATTTACCCATAACCTTTTCATACCCTTCTGTTCTATTTCCAATCCTGGCATTAAAATCACCCATGAGCAGAACACTGTCCTTGTCCTTTACTGTAACAACTACATCACTGAGTGCCTCATAAAAACTATTCATCTTATCTTGATCTGTTCCTTCACAATGCGAATATACTGACACAATCCTAATTTTCTTGCTAGACACTGTCAAATATATCCACATCCGTCGTTCGTTTACATACCTTACTGCAACTACGCTGGGTTCCATTTCTTTCCTGATGTAAAGCCCTCCTTGTGCTATTCCTGCTTTGACTCCTGACAGGTAGGCCTTGTATTCTCCCACTTCCTCTTCTTTCTCACCCCTTACCCGAATGTCACTAACAGCTAAAACGTCTAGCCCCATCTTACTTGCAGCCTCTGCCAGCTATACCTTCTTCCCAGAGTAGCCCACATTGATATTAATAGCTCCCAATCTCATTACCATTTGTTTGCCAAGTCGTATCTTAGGAGTCCCTGGTTTGTCAGTTAGGGGTGTGACTCTGTCACCTCCAAAGGTCCGAGGCATTTTGCTCTGATTGTTGCCAGCATCGTATTTAAAGTATCGGGGAAGCAGGTTGCTAGCCTTACTTGCCCCGAGTCCCATGAGTTTTACCCCTAACGGCTGAGGGACTAACCGGTGGATTTGGTAGTCTTTGCCGTATGAGCACAAAGGTGACCACGACTCAGAATATGTCCGAGATGCCCAGACTGATTCCAAAGTAACTGGTATCCCGACTGTCGGGACCACTTACTTGGTCACTCATATGTTGCCTGTGGTTCATGAACTAGGACATGACTACAGGAACCCACACCATGAACCACGGTTCTTCGCACTTAACTGGTGAAAAATTGAACTAAGAAACAAATAAGCTCAGTCATCATATGTTGACGACGTATTTTTTTATTTAATGACAAATACTTTGAAGAAACTAAGTGGCTATGGGAGGCCATTATCCCCCATTATCGCCAGTTTGTTTATGGAAGATTCTGAGGACATGACACTAAAGATGGCGTTCTTTATATCAACTGATTTTTGAAGATACGTTGACGATACATTTATGGTATGGCCACGTGGGAGGGATACTCTGAATCTTTTCCTATATCATTTTAATTATTTGCATCCCAATATTAGCCGTCCGATGTGGCCCAGCGGTTCAAGGCGCTTCAGTCTGGAACCGCGCTTCTACTATGGTCGCATGTTCGAATCCTGCCTCGGGCATGGATGTGTGTGATGTACTTATGTTAGTTAGGTTTAAGTAGTTCTAAGTCTAGGGGACTGACGACCTCACATGTTAAGTCCCATAGTACTTAGAGCCATTTGAACCATTTTTGAACTATTCCAATATTAAGTTCACGATATAAGATGAAAAGAATGGAAAACTTCCGTTTTCAGATGCCTTGGTCTACAGAATGGATGATTGGATATTAGGACACAGTGTTTACGGTAAGCTCATGTGTACGGACCGGTATCTTCATGCATCAAGTTGTCATCGACGCAATGGGGCCCCACGTACATTTTTAGAAAGATCTTATGCCATCTCACGTGCAAATAGTTTGACACAAGAACCGTATCGTCTAAAAGCTGTGTTCAGGCAGAATGGTTATACTGGCAATTGTATCGATAGTGCCCTACAGAGTGGACCTTCGCGGGAACCAACAGAAGACACAAGCAAATCGGTGGCATTCCTACCTTTTGGAGGAAGCACATATCCAAAAATAGAAATTTTTAAAGAAATTTGATAATAAAAGTGTATTCCGGCCGCTAGCTGAGACTAGAGCTGTGCTGGGGTCAGTGAAGAATGATTTGGGTTTGAAAACGCCCGGTGTCTACAAAAATTCCCTGCCACTGCGGGAAAGCCTATACCGGAAAAAAAGGATTCGTACGATCCCGGATCGATGCGTAGATCACCATCGCCACACACGTTTTTTTCAGCCAGAAAAATCTGCAGTTGCCAAATATTATCTTAATGAAGAACAGAAAATGTTGTACGTTGAGACACACGTGGTTGCCCCTGTGTCGCGTTGTTGGGACTGTGTAGCGAAAGAAGTAAGAGTTTGAATCCTGTTTTGTCTGACATTAGAAAATAACGGTCTTCGTTTTGGTCAACAAAAGTTGTCAATAGTGCTTGATATCGATTTATCTTTTCCGCGAGTTTTCACCACCAGTGCGCTGTTGCGCCTTGCGCTAGAGGGCACTTATATTCGCGCATGTGCGGTGGACCTATGGGCGGTTTATAAGAGCCGCAGCGGCCTGTTTGATCCTTATCCATCGTTATACCAGCGTTGCTTGGATTTCCGCCCCTCCCAGATTCTATCAAGCCCTCCAAATCTTCGAACGCCATGCACTCCGCCTCGCCTTCCGCATCTGCCTTCCATCCCCCACGCGCATCCTCTAGACCTCATCCCCTTTCCCCACCTCCTTTTCCATGAACACACCCGCACCCTATAAATATTGTCCGCCACCTCGATTACCCTCTCCCCCTAGTGTCTACCTTCCTCTCCACCCTCAGCCTGGTGCCACGCCTTTACCATTGTATTCCACCCTCACTCACTCCATCTCCACAACCTCCGCCTCCTTTCTCAACGCAACATCCAGCATCTACCCCTCCCAGATAACGAGCTTCTCCCTGAGATCTACCCTTCCTACCAACTCTAAGCCCACCTTCCTACTGCCTCCCCCTCAGGGCTCCCTCTCCTACCCCTCCCTTCTCCTGAGTGGATTTTCCCTCCTGTGCTCCCTCCCACTCCAGTGCTCCCCTTCAGTGTCCCTGTACTCCCTCCTGCCTTGTGTTCACTCTTCATCTCCCACCCCATCTGTCTCCTACCTCTTGGTGCACCCACTGACGCCCCTACTCTTTTCATCCCGCCCCATCCCCTGCTGCACGTTGCTCTCCCCTCCTTTTCAATCCTCTCGGGCCTCTCCCTCAGCATGTCCCACCTGGCAGTTTTATTCTTCAACGTGTGTGTTCTGGAGTGTTTTTAATACTGTGGCCAACTTTTAACCAGTGTGTGTGACTTCAGTGTCTTTTTTGTGTTCTATGAATCGCCAACTGTGTTTTTTAACTTTATGTCGACTTTAATTGTCCCCCATGAACGTCTCCATGTCAGTATATTTTTACCTCCATTATCTCCCATTACTCTGTTTTATGTCCCCCTTTTTTATCGCCTTTATATGTAACATTTTCTTCTTCAGCTGAAGAGTGGCGGATTGTGCCGCTGACAGTCCTCCCCTGCCCATATGGGGCAGGGGAATGAAATCACAATAAAGAAAACAAAAACCTGTTTGACTCCAGTTCTGTCGAGTTAGTGCGATGGCTTAATCACCTGACGATGGCGGCCAGGTGGAGTGCCGAAATATTGTTCCAGATGACGATATGTTCAGACTGGAGACCCAACACGAATATCGTCAATTACTATACCAGGAAAGTTTGCGGAGCCACGATATTACCTCCTGCTCAATAGAGTTTTGATTTACCTTTGGATTGCAGTACAGCAACGATACTGTGTGACATGCATTCAACAAGTCGTAGGTAGTGCAACATGGCTTGGTTCCTAGAATCGGAAGGTAAGCCTATCAGATGTTGATATGAGTGCCCTGAAAAATTGTGATTGGGGAAGCTTATGACTACTAGATGAGGCATGAACCACCATTTCTTGATTTATTTCGATAAAATTATTAATAAAGCAAATGAAAAACAGTGGCCACATTAACACAATAATGCCTTCGCACATCTGAGATAGGGGTCAGGGGGAAAGATGCTAACACTAGCACAGTGGAATTAGTTGTAATTGCGAAGTGCCCACTGATTGTCACGATATTAATTCAAAACAGATAGTACAGCAGAAGGGGATTCTCATCACACCTGTGGCTGAAGCAGAAACCAGACTATTCACTGGCGTTGAAATACAAGATGTCTGAGTGAAGCTTGAAGTAATCGAATTCTATAAAGAGATTTTTAAGTCCTTACACATCATCTCGTGTTTGTTGCTCGATCTCACCATAGTACAGCAAGTGGAGGCTCAGGAGTCGCAGCAGGGCGGCAGAGCTGCGGCGGCTCTCAGCGCGCAAGTCTGGTGCCGGACGCTCTCGAGATCTAGTCAGTTCTGATCGAATATTAATTAAAAGGATACCTCGCATTACCGCGTTTTGCGCCTCTTACTAAATTCAGACTGGCTGGGCTCCGGAACTTCCAAGCACCGTCCGACGAAAGAGCTCCCTAGAAAACACCAGTTCCTTTCCTCTACCTGGTTAACCAACAACGTTCGTCCTACCATTTCCCCAGTAAAAAGGCACTTCAGTTTCTTTCTCTGTATCTTTCTGTGACATATGAGGTTGTTCTCCGTCGTCAGTGCCCCATTTCTCGCTATAATCTGTGGTTTACGTTAGCCAATGGTGGCGGTTCTTACATTGCGTAATTTTTTTTTTTCTTCTTCAGAGTCGATATTTTCAACAGTGCCTCAAATTTTCAAAGGGCCTACGCTGTCCGACCCCCGCCTGTCTTCGAGATTATTACCTCTGGTACCAGTGCTTTCTAGAGAAAGAGTCAACTTTTTACATTTGAGTACACTAGTGACGTCTGCTAAAAAGTGAACCATCTCACTTCGTTCCCAGGCTTTAAAATATTTGCACCAAGGGATTTCCTATCTGTGTTCGTTCAGAACAAAGCTGGACGTCCCAGCACGGCACTACAAAAGGATGACCGATGGCTGTTGGCCTATTGACCCTCACCTCTCCCTCGGCAGGCCTTCTGCGAACTGGCAGCCGACGCTACTATCCCTGCGATCTGCGTGTTTTCTTCCACTGTTCAAGATGTTTGCAATGTGCTCTCACTTCTACAAGACACGCACATTTGAATCAAGAGTAAAAAAGAGTAAGGCTGCATTAGTCAGTTACCCACAATCACGAGTGGTGCTGTTTACCAAATTCCTCGGTGTTGATTAAATATTTCGATCAAATGGGTCTCCAATATGAAACTGCATACATTAAGTGATTGCTTCCAGAAACGCGGTCAGGTAAGAGTAGGTTTCTAGAGTTATATCTACATGCAGGTAACGTGATTCCATTAAACTATGGATCAGTAAATTATGAACTCAATGTCATCATCTCACAGTCATTTGCAGAGTAGGTGCAAAGATCCATATTATACTATTGTGAAATCTTTTGCGGGTGGTAAGACCACGCTCTAATATTCATAGATGATATGAAAGATATGGTAAAAGTACTCCAGTACACAGTGAAATATTTTATAAAACCTCTTTCATAAAAAATCTCCAGCAAAGTTATTTTACTGTGTAATACGGGCGTAGTGATTCAATAAAGGAAACCTGAGATAATGATTGGGGTACGGTATATGTGATTCTGAAGCCCCATTTAGAACGAAGTGAACGTACAACACCAAACAAGGCTTCTCTCGTGTAAACGATAGGCGCACGTGGGCAAACGCTATTCAGTCGTGTTCGGTTCGCATTCCTTGTGTCTTACTTAGTATGTGCCGCTGGTTGTCGGTCTCTTAGCAAACCATCAAACGAAGTTCGTGTCTTCTCTGTTAAGGCACTAGAAGTATGGTTAACCTTCCGTTTGCTATCTTGTCTACTTATTTTGTTGTTGATGATAGTTGAGCGAGTGATGGAATAGTGTGAAAAGAATGTAATGTTGATAAATTCATTAGATTCTTGTATGAGCCGGAAATGGAGTTAATAATAACAAGTCTTGTAATTCCTTTCGTGAAAAAGAAACAGCATAATAAATTTCCTTAAAAGTAAACAAGTGCGACTATGTATCTGTTATCCTGATTAAAATTATACGAACGACATGATCATTCTCGTTGCTTACGTTCATGATACCTGTAATTACATGACTGATTTAGCACAGTTACGTTACAGATTTTTGATGGTAGCTACCTCGGTTCACGCTATCTGCTCTCCCTAAAAAGAGTCAGAGATGGTAGGCAATGAAAACCACCTAACTTCATTTTGTTAAATTTTGTAGGTCAAGCAAAACCGGTTTCTTAAAAAATAATATAAAATGATAAAGTGAGTTGCTACATGTGTAACTGCACAGTAGAAGCCTAGTTATTGATAAAGTAGAAAAATCTGCGCTCTTTCAAATCTATCTTTGATTATGGAGTTAATGGTAACTGGAATAATGAGTATTCACAGATATATGCAGTTAAGAAGTTTTTATTACCTGCTGTCGATAGCACATGTCATCAAGCTGCCCATGTTACAGGTCGAATGCATATGTCACATTTTATTAATCACACTTTATCGAAATTATCTTTCTTATAGATACGTTGGTAAAATCCTTGAAAGCTTGGCATTTGCCACTGCAGAAGTTAGAAAATATCTGACACACAGCAGCTACTGAAGTGCTAAGCAATCACTAATGTGTGTCATTTTGCTAACAACCAATGTGTAAATGATTGACTTTCTTTAGGTTATGTTTGTCGCTTTAAAATTTCCTTCTCAACTGTAAACAGATGCCAGCGAAAATCATCATCCGACATATGAGCAATGTTTCGGGCTAATATTAAGAAAAGCTGAGCTGCAATACAGTGTTAACTGCACTACCTCCCCGTATTTCACGTTTACGTGCAAACTCGTACATCTAAATTCTCCCTCTTCTATGTAAGTTTGCTTATTCCGTCCGATACAGTGCACTAGTCATGCAAAATATCTTTGAATACCTAAGTTTTTCATCGTAGCTCTAATTATATAGTTTAGTGTTCTGTGGCCAATTACTAGCGCCAAAAAGGAAATAACGCAGCGTTGAAAGGCTATGTTCGTTATGTTGTGTCTTCTTCCGTTCCCTCTTGAGCAAACGATAGTTCATAGAAACAAGTAAAAGGCAGTGAACACTGTCGAACTGCTGCGAATGCCCGTATTCACTTCATGTCGCATCGTTGTAAAGAGACCTGCCTCGAAATGACTGGGTGTTCGTGTTGTCCTCATCGTTTCATCATTATTCATGAAAGTGTCGAGATTGGAGTGAGAGGAGGTAGTTGAGCGCCTCACAGACCAAACATCGTGATGTGATAATCCACAGCTGGTTGGATGGTCGGTTGATTTGCGGGAGGGGGGGATCAAACAGCGAGGTCATCGGTCCCGTCGGGTTGTGTAAGGATGGGGAAGGACGTCGGCCGTGCCTTTACAAAGGAATCATCCCAGCATTTGCCAGAAGAGATTTAGGGAAAACACGGAAAACCTAAATCAGGATGGCCGGACGTGGGTTTGAAATGTCTTCCTACCGAATGCGAGTCCAGTATAATACGCAATGGAACATTCAAAGGCCGCCACTCCGAAGATCGAGTCCGCAAGGCACAGGCGTGACATAGTCGGTGGTGATTGTGACGCGATGCTGACGACCATTGCCGACTTCGACGCCCGGGGAGGGGGTCAGAGATGTAAAGGTAAAGTCAGTGTGTCACAGCAACATTCGTAACGCAGCGCGCAACCAGATCCGCGACAGCCACTCGGCCCGGGTTGGCGCGGCTCTGCCAGCCTAGGAGAGATAGCGCGCGTGCGATGTGACGCTTCCGTCCTCGGTCAAGCCTTCAGCCAGTGGCCCCGCGATATGTGACGCACGGCGCGCAACCCGGAACGCAAACGCAAATGCGCAGGGGCCAGGCTGACGTGAGAGCCAGCCGCAGCTGCAGCTGCCTGCTGGGAACCAGCTCTGGTGTGCCACTCGCAACATTTCTCGTTACCAGTCACGTTTTTGTTCTGTTTGTGAAAACTGCCAATTACTTGCGGGACTCTGTTCCCTGTTATTTTTTTCCTCCCTTCTTTTTCTTTTTCTCCCCTCACATTTTGCGAAAGGCGATTTCCAGGAACCAGATCCTTCGCCACCAAGCAGACTTTTCCTGCGCTGGCAGCTGTGCTACGTACCGGGAAGAGACAAAAAAATCCAATGGAGACTTTCACTACGACTATCACTGCTATCGCAGCACTTGGTTTTCAGCTATTGTCTACCGGACAGTCAACACCAGACCTCTTACAGGCTTGTGATGTTAAAACTCCGTCTTATGTAAAACACAATTTTTCCCTTTTTAACGGTCCCGTACCTCAATTGAAATAAAAACAAAAAACAGAATCTTTATAGTATCGCTTTGTTGTGTGTGTGTATCTCTCCAACTGTTAAAAACCCTGGTTGCACGTATCACGTTGAGATTCAAAAATTCAAATGGCTCTGAGCACTATGGGACTTAACTGCTGAGGTCATCAGTCCCCTAGAACTTAGAACTACTTAAACCTAACTAACCTAAGGACATCACACACATCCATGCCCGAGGCAGGATTCGAACCTGCGACCGTAGCGATCGCGCGGTTCCAGACTGTAGCGCCTAGAACCGCTCGGCCACCCTGGCCGGGCAATGATGATGGGCTTATTCGACTGGGGAAATAGTGTAACATAAATGTTGCAATGTCGTGGCTCGCAAATAACTTAATAAGTTTAATTATCGGGGATATCAGTCTTCGTGTCAGTCCAGTGAGCAATTTTTATCAACCGTAAATATTGACGAACACATTTCTCTGAAGAAATGAGGAATATTGAATATTCTAACATATTTCACAGTAAAATGATAACTTACAAAAATACTTACTTTCAGTTCACCGAATATCTTTTCCTTCCCCATTGTTTTTCAGAAAATGAGGTTAAAACGTTAAAGACCTTGACGTCAAAGCAGAAAGATAAAAAGTAAGAAACTGCACAGACGAAGCTAAACGTACAGTGATGATTATCTGAGAGAAATTGAAATGAAAACTACTGACCTTATTTGTATAAGATGACGCGGTCAGTTAGTATGTGCCGCCGTCGTGGCCGAGCGGTTCTATGCGCTTCAGTCTGGAACCGCGCGACAGCTACGGTCGCAGGTTCGAATCCTGCCTCGGGCATGGATGTGTGTGGTGTCCTTAGGTTAGTTAGGTTTAAGTAGTTCTAAGTTCTAGGGGACTGATGACCTCAGAAGTTAAGTCCCATAGTGCTCCGAGCCATTTGGACCATTTTGAACCCGGGTCCTCCGAATGGCAGCATCTATGCGGACAAATAGGCTATGTGCCGGCACGGAATTTGTCTCTTCCTTACCTTCATCCGTAGCAACACGAAAAAATCACTAGATTGTAAAGAAACTCATCACAATCACCCATAGCATGCAGATTCACACTTCACACTTTAACTTTGACTTTTGTAGTCACTTATGTTGATCTGTTCAGACTTAACAACACAATACTTATTTTGAAGGAGGAGATGCCATAACACGTGCAAACAAGCAGAACGACCCCAATCAGGCGACCAAATCACCAGCAAAGTCTTGCAAGACTTCGCGTAGTCTGTTGTTTTTATTAGACGTTCTCATGGAACAAATCTCGTAATTTACATCTCCTACCACATAAAAGGAGGGAGGTTTCTACGTTGCCTAATCACGTTAATGTGACCACCGCCTGCGTTCACGTCAGCATGTCGGGGATACGGTGCATTCGTTGTAATGCCGAAACGCAGCGATTTGTCTTTCATAAGTACACGACCACCGAGTTTCTGAGGAGGGGCGGAAGTATTCCCGAAACGGATAAGTGTGCAAACTGTTCGCGTTCCGTCATGGTTAAAGTATACCGTGTATGGCGAAACTGCGCTATACAAAATCGGCGCCGAGGCGACCGTGGTGCACCAGGGGCCATAAATGACAGGGGGCCAGCGACGGCTGCGGAGATGTGTACGGGCGAATAGACGTGCAACTATTGGGTAAATGACCGCCCAGATGAACCGAGGTGTTACCAACAGCTTCTCAACAACGACCGTTGAGCGAATGTTGCTGTGAACGAGCATCCGCAGCACGCTCCTGGTTCATGATTGCTCCAATTTGGACCGCAATGTCGCAACTTCACGTCCACTGAGTGGCGACATGTGGCCTTTACAGGTGGACCGCGTTTCATGCTCCTTCGGTAAAAATGGCCGTTGGCGTGTAAGGCGAGAAACGTCTAAAAGCAAACATCCTGCAATAATCGTCGGAACCGTTATGGTCTCTGGAACGTTTACTTGGCATTGCCTGGATGATCTCGTCATTCTAGAAGGCATAGAGGATCGACCCAAGTGTGCATCTGTTCTTCGGGATCGTGTTCCTCCTCACACGCAGTAAGTTTCCTAGGGATGATGGCATCTACCAGCAGGACACTGCAGCGTGTCACACAGCTCACAGTGGATGTGCGTGGTTCTAAGAGCACCACGATAAGTTTACTGTACTCCTCTAGCCACGAAACTCCCCCGAAAGGTGGGATCACCTCGATCGGGCTGTTGTGCCGCCAATTGGACAAAGAAGATTCAATTTACCGTCAAAGGCAATCAACATTTATCATAACAGTATGCTGGCTCCAATAGTAGGGCACCCATGCAGTGTGTGGGCCAACAGGTTAGCTCTGGTGCGGCCTGCAGGTGCTGTCAGGCGAATACAGAGGAATGTTTTGATGAGATGTATTGGGGGCATTCAACACTAGTCCCACTGACGGACTATTGGTAATCATGGGTCTATGCCCACTAGACTTGATAATAAGGCAGCAGGCAGCCTTCTATTGGCTGCATAAACAAAACACTGACAAAGTGCAAAATATTATGTGCGCTCCTCTGGTTAGCTGTTAAAGGAAGAATGCTCGATATTTGGCAGGGAGAATGGGCTAGGTCTAATACGGGCCGTAGAGTTCAAATATGGTTCAAATGGCTCTGAGCACTATGGGACTTAACTTCTCAGGTTACTACTTAACCCTAACTAACCTAAAGACATGACACACATCCATGCCGGAGGCAGGATTCGAACCTGCGACCGCAGCGGTCGCACGGTTCCAGACTGTAGTTCCTAAAACCGGCCGGCAAGGGCCATAGAGTCCATAGGTTTCTACATACGGTTAGGGAAAGACTAAAGAACAAGGTAATGAAGCCCTCGCATAGCCTAGTTCATTTCCTTACAGGTCACGGTCCCTATCCCAAGTACCTACGTCGAATAGGGAAAAGGCCAACACCAGAGTGTTATTGTGGTGCCCACGAGGGATCGCCTGAACATAGCAGTATTTGACTGCCCAATATATGAACAGGCTGTCTCAGTTGAGAGGCAGCTTCTACAAAAAAGGAATGTTAAGGAAATATTGAGGAATTGACAATTTCGCAAAATTGATAAACAAAATCTCAAAGCAGGCTCAGCGACCCTACCTTGGGAGAGGTTAAGTAGCGTGTGGACGCTCAAGATCTACTTCGCAAATGTAAATATATTGTGTGTTTAAGTCTCTGACTTGTAGTAGGTTGTAGTTGTAATTAGTTCAATATGGTGGTGGAGGGAATAGAAGAATGGTATAAATGGAGTGGTTTTTCTGATAGTAGCGGCCCGCCTCCCCGTGGTTAGGGATGGGAGGATTTCAGAGAGACTAAGAGGCCGTTCATTGATACATACTATTATTTTGTTTATTTGCTTGGAAGTGTGGTCATATTAATAAATCACTTTTATAAAACTAATAGCAAGGTTTAGCGTTAATACACCCATTCAAAAGTGTTTCTGGGGGAAAAAAGGCTGCCGGAGTGGCCGAGCGGTTCTAGGCGCTACAGTCTGGAACCGCGCGACCGCTACAATCGCAGGTTCGAATCCTGCCTCGGGCATGGATGTGTGTGATGTCCTTAGGTTGGTGAGGTCTAAGTGGTTATAAGTTCTAGGGGACTGATGACCTCAGAAGTTAAGTCCCATAGTGCTCAGAGCCATTTGAACAATATGGAGAGAAAAAAAAAAGGATGTGTTCGTGCCGCGGACCCTTATTCGAGAAATCTAGCCCAGGTGGCCACGGCACTGGAGTCGACATAGTTCCAGATCTCTGTCAGTACCTTCCAGAGTCTCACTGACTCTTGCTGCACTTCAAGATGGTTATTCAGGCTTCTGACAGGTGGTCACATTAAAGTGACTGGCCAGCGTAGCATTACATGCAGTGTCTGTGAGTGTACCTCTGAACAGTCGGTGCGCAGAACGGCCCAGAAGCGGTCGCTTTCTCCCTTTTCGACTGCCGCCAGATGAGGTGCAGCGAGTTCGCCCTGCGGCCGGACGCTGCGGTGCCAGCGCGCCTGGATGCCAGCCTTACATCAGCAGTGGGCGGGCGCCCTCTCCGCGTAGCCTGCGACCCCGAGCCGGCCAAAGACACAGTCGTAGCGCCGCGTCACGTGTTTCTCCAGGCCTTGTTTACGCCGCTGAACCAGAGGCTGGTAAACAACCGAGGGACGCCCCGCGGACGGAGTTGGCATCGCTGCACCCAACTGCCAGGCGCCGCAGCGTCTGCCGATCGGTCCACGGCTGGCTCATCTCTGAATGGAAACTGCCCGAGGCTAACACGTCTTGTGAAACGCGCGCCTATGTCGTTGTTCGGAACGCGATCACAGCAAATTGCCCAATCCATAACGCCAAAGAAACTTACGGTTAATACAGCCAACATGTTACGATACATACACGAAAGGCAGCTCATATTTTCCCCTTTTTTATTGGCTTCTAGCGTACAAACTTTTTAGCCACCACAAATAAATGTTCTGACACCCATAACAAGAATAGATTTTTTTCTTCGTCATACATCTGCTCTGATCTGACTGTACTGCATTCTGAAAATAATTTACGAGTGCGCACTTTCCGTGACAGACATCTTTGGTTGACAGTTAGCCGGGTAACGCTCATTTACAAGAATTTCTGCAAAAGTGACATTTTGACGTCACGAGCCTAATTGAAAACCGTACGAACCGATATCGACTTCATGAAAAGGAAGAATATGAATGTTATTGCACCTCGTTTCACGTGCAGCAATTTAAGCGGTCCTCTTTTATGTTCCTGCCTTGCGGCACACTCGTAAATCGTCACATATTCGAAAATGAAGAGCCAAAATAATATTTGTGTGAAGATATTTTATTGCTATTCATTTCAGTGGCAGAAATTTTATTTGCTTTCTTAGATCCCTGCCTCGCTACACACTCGGAAATCGATTAATGTTAATTTCATCCTTCCTTTTCTGATCAGACGAAAACTTAAATACCACCGAAGATTCCAGAATATACTACTTCGTAAGAAAGTCCCTGAATGTGTTAACAATGCTAAGACGAAAAAGAAAATCCATGTAGCGGGATGCGAACCTACATTATTTGACTCTATAGAACACGATATAATCCATTACGCCAGCACTTCATCATTTCATGTGTGTCCGCTTCGATAGCTGAGTGGTCAGCGTGACGGATTGCCGTCCTACGGGCGCGGGTTCGGTTCCCCGCTGGGTCGGGGATTTTCTCCGCTCAGGTATAAGGTGTTGTGTTCTCTTCATCATTCATCCCCATCCGGCGCGCAGGTCGCCCAATGTGGCGTCGAATGTAATAAGACCTGCACCAAGGCGGCCGGACCTGCCCCGTAAGGGGCTTCCCGGCCAATGACACCAAACGCTCATTTCCACTTCATATAAGTCTATCGCCTTGGTTATCTGTATGTCTTGAAGGTTTATATCATTGAAGCTTTAATAACAGGCTTTAACAATGGTGATATACAGTATTTGTGATAAATTTTCAATGTGCCCATTCTTGAAACGGCATGCTGAAACTTTATAACAAAAGTGTGTTTCATGCTTAATTAGTAAATTGACTATAGCAACTCACTCCTGAGCAATGAAACTTTTAATAAAGCATTAACAGTCGATAAATCATTTTGTGACGTATAACTATAACAATAATGATAATAAATCTCCGATACGCGCGCATTAAGCGTTGAGTGGCAAGTGTCGGACGCTAACGAAACTCGATAGCAGTTCCTCCGATTGCCGATATTGCGCGCGACGTCAAACTGACGCCACGTTTGCAGAAAATCTTGTGAAATGAGTGTTACCGCACTTCGTCGTCCATAGAAGCTATATTAAATTGTTATTGTAGGGTTCCCTATTGATAGCCACCGGTGTGAAACTGATGCAAGGACTTCCTGTAGCATAACCCATGTTCGTTACCAGGGCAGTTGCAGGGGTGCAAGCTTTTCAGTCCATCACCTCGTTTTGTTATTGGGTGATTTTTAGTCTTCCATGTTTGTTTACGTTTCTTAGTTAACAGAAGTTGGTTTCATAACATTGTGCTTCATATTACCATTTCCGGTGTATATTGCACTCTTCGCATTGCATTGTTAGCATATTCCTCGTAGTTTGCTTGTATTCGGTTCACACCCGTAGTACTGGGTGGGGTAAATCAGTCCATATTTGTGTTTGTTTCACATAAAACAGCAGCTGGTTTCGTTATATGCTATTCAATGGACATATGTGTATTTTTTACTGCTAAAGAATCTGGCTAATTTCCAACAATAATTGCCTATCGATTGCATGGTCTCCGAACGATATATATATCGAACGTTCGATTCTATGTCGACTACGCGACTCTCGTATCGCAAGTTATGGATACTGTTTACAGCGTTCACTGGAGCAAAAGACGAACGTTTACTAAGCTGTAGTTATTACAACTGAAAGTAGTAACCTAACTTTCTTTGTTCGTCAGTCACGTCTTCTTCATGCACTATTCCTTGTATTGCACAAGCCGCCGGCAGCAGTCCTTTTTTTCAGTAACTCTGATACACTCTTGCTATGTCGGTCAGAAATATGGGGAAGCTTCACGAACGTCAACTTTTCCCCTTCTCTTTTTATTTACGATTTCAGAGATCGATGTTCTACGTGTGAACAGATGGTTCTTTTCGATGATACAAATTCAACAGACTGATTCACAAATTGATCTTGAAATCCTTCTTTCTTTAAGGTGTTACATGACGTAAAGATGTCCGTTATCACTTTCGTGCCTGGCTATATAAAGTGTTTTATCAGAGAGACAAAAGTTCTCTCTCCCCTTGAATAAACGCGAACTATAAAACACTCAGGGATTCTCTTTCAAGACCGCCAAATGTTCAACAACATTTTTCAATAGTCGTCCTCTCTGGTATTTCCTAGTAGCTATGCGCAATACGTCTATTTCGAAAACCTCGTTTTGTCCAACGATTGGAACAATCTCGTTCGTGACTATGACGCAACAGACTTCTCGGTAGAAACCGTAGTAGTCGCACACTGTATTCGTCAACAATGGTGTTCAGAAGCTGTCGCCTGTAGCGTAGATTGCCTCTTATACAACAGGAAACTAAAATGACGCTCTTCTTGATGGGTGACTTTGAACTGTCAAACCATGTATTCTTTCTTGAAGACGTTCATCCTCTTGTGACACTGGACACACTACAATTGCAAAGGAAAATCCACATCCGCATCTTTCTCGCGAATTTTCACGAGGCTGAGGCCAGACATGCTACAGAATTCCTGCTATCCTCATTTGCAAGCAATCCGAAGTCCCAACAAAATTTCACACTATTTTTCACATTACCTTTCCGAAGAAATAGACTTCGCCGTGTGAGACGATCAGCTCTCGAAACTACAGCGTTTTCACTCATTGCTATGCACAACCGAAAACGATAAACTGTGTTCCCCCGGCAACTCACTAAACATTTACCATAATTCGCGTCACCAGAGTCATGTGGTCGACACTTAAGGGTTCGCGCGTACGAGAAACAAATAATTCTTGGAAATTACCAGAATCTGTACGTGAACTGCTCGATTTAAATTCATTGTAATTATACTGTTGTTATTCTACTTTATTTTTGTTTGTATTTAATGGAGATCTCCATGTTATCAGGATATGTAAATTGATATTCAACTTTGTTCCATCTTGTCACGGAATGAGTATGCAATTTGCTCTGGATGATGTTGCCTGTTGGTACTGAGTGCCATGCACTCCATAGTTATTTGCAGAGTATGGATGTAGGTGTAAACGTAGATGAGTATGCTTTGTAGTGTTACTGCTTGGAGCATTCTTCATTGCAAATGTTAAAAAATGCGACAGTAGTCACGCAAATGTGTTCATACTTTTGAACAGGAGGTACAAACAATTCATTTTAGCAGAAGTCAATGAAAATTTGGGTGGCCTCCATTAAAAGCGAGAGTACGAAAATCGGATGCGAGCAAAAATAACGTAGAATACGTGCAATATACTTGCAATGCATTTAAACAGAGTTACAAAAGGACATGAGATTACCATGCGACGAAAGCAGCCTCTGTTTTATATGTAACAAACAAATATGGAATCATTTACCCCACCCAACATTACGGACACGAGCAAAACTTAACCAGTACGCGAACAACAACAAAAAAATGGTTCAAATGGCTCTGAGCACTATGGGACAACTGCTGTGGTCATCAGTCCCCTAGAACTTAGAACTACTTAAACCTAACTAACCTAAGGACATCACACACATCCATGCCCAAGGCAGGATTCGAACCTGCGACCGTAGCAGTCGCACGGTTCCGAACTGCGCGCCTAGAACCGCGAACAACAAACTTACAAGACAATTCAAAGTGTGTAATGCACGAGATGATCATAATTAGGAGCGTAATTTCCATTTGATACCGACACCATGTTCGACATTGCATTATAGCGTTTAACAAATAAATAATTTTGTAGTCAAAAGGCGACCACGATGTCATTTACAAAATTTTACATTACCGTGGACTCCAACTACAAGAAGTTTAATCTCATGTCTGAGATTTCTAGAGTACATCACTTTGCAAGGTAACAACGTTTCCAGGTACACAATGTACTACCAAGCCCACGGATTTGTAAGTTGGAATACGCATTCTCATGCCATATTTTTCCGTATCCGAAGTTGACTGCCAGGCTTCTAGCAAGGCTATCTGTTTCCATATCGTAACATGGACCTTGCACTTTCGATATTTCCGTGTTCTGTATTAATGACCTCCACTCACTGAGTCGCTGCGTTAATGAAATGAAATGTAATATGGCTCTATTCACACTTGATGACTGCTCGTTCTGTTCTCTTCATTCTCTCCCTCACAGGAACGATATGTATTGATTACGATACAACAAAAAAGTTATCAAATGTATACATCCTCCCGACCTATAATAATAATAATAAATAATAATAATAATAATAATAATAATAATAATAATAATAATAATAATATGAAAAGTTTTAAACATGGCTGCTTGGCTCAGTGGCCGTTTCTAAATTAAAACAAACAAATGAGCCCTCGGTCACAATTATTTTTAGTCTTACTGACCAGGTTTCAACACTTCTAAGGGGTGCCTTCATCAGAATTAAAGCAATTAAGATGGCCTATAACATACCTAAACATGTATAGGAAAATGCATTTTTATATAAAAAGTGTAAGTACTGACTAACAATAAAAGACAGAGGCAGTACTTACATGTCACATATAAAATAATTAACAGGCCAGAAGGACTTTAGTGACAAAATATATAAAATGGAATGAGTGAAAGCGAGTCACTATGGACTGCTCGTACCTCGTACAGTTACAGTTTGCAAAGGAGTGAGGCGCCCGCGTTAACATGTGCGGGCAGGTGAACATGACGTTGCATCGAGAGTGCCATCTAGTAGCCGCAGGTACAACTTGGCTACTTGACATTCAAGTCTAGACAGTCGAAATTATAATGAATATTGTTCAGTACATAATGTAAAAAGTAATATTTCGTTTAACAACGGCAGCTGAAGTATCATTTTGTCTGCATCAGAGTTTAGCAGTACAGTTTGAACGTTCTGCGAATGTTCTCCGTCAAGCTGTTACACCAGGGACAGCAACTACTTTGCCAAGCCCCGGCTATTCATTGAGAACGCAGTTCATGGGGTTGTTGATGACTATACTCTGACAAACAGGTGGTTTACGTCGTACAATTTAGAAGCTGTGCATGACCTTTCTGAAGAGGTCGGACCAAACGTTGACGTAAGCTGTGAATCTCCCGCAGAAGTGTTTCTAATTTAGTTTCCACAGGAAACGATGGGAAGTTGATAACAGTATGTCCAAAGGGAAACCAGATCCATAAAATCAGCTGTTTACTTTTTCACAGTTTCTTGTTGTATTAAGTGTTTACGATGGAAAATAAAGGTTACTGTAATTTTATGAAACAATTTAAAAGTAACCTTTTTGTCACATTCTTGGTACTCAAAGTGTTAAATTGCTTGGAGGTGAAATAGCTTCAACACGCGAAGTAAGCTAACAAAAATAATCGTCCATTTATCAAGACAGGGAGAATCAGGGTTCGACATAAGGGAGATTTTACAGTTACGAGTTCTGTCAGACGGTCAACTGTGTTACACAAATGCTATAAGATACTGTTAAACTACATACATTTTTGTATATTAGCAGAAAATAAAAACAAATGGGAAAGCGTTTACAAATAGTTTACAAACAATTATAACACATAACTGCTATACAATACTGTCAACCTACTGACATTTTTGTGTATTCGAAGCAAATAAAAACGAAGGGAAAGTATTTACAAAGAATTATTTTTATTATTTTTTTTACAGACGTGAGGAAGAAATGGAGAACATGTAGTGCCTAAACAACCGTCTATGTCGGATCATTAGCGACATATCTCGAGCGCAACTGGAGCAGAAAGGAAATATGAATGAACAATAGGCTTGTTTTACGGCAATATTGTTTCAGAGAAATAAGAGGAAACCTAACTCAAGATGACCGGTCGCGAATTTAAAACCTCCTGCTCTTGAATAAGAGTATTGCGCCTGAACTATTATCTTACATTGCACTATACTTTTATTTCTATTATTTTGTGTCCGGTAGCGAGTTTAGAATGTTGTTTCAGTAAGAAACGCAGCGAAAACTTCATCTGACTCAAAAAGCATTTTTCCCAGCCGTCGTTACTCAGGAGAAATCACGTCCCTGTTCGAAAGTCTACTCGGGGTCACATTCTTTACACAGTCATTTGTTTGGAAGAAATGGAGCGAAACAGGTTTGCCGCAGGAGTAGTCAACTACAGCATTCGCGGCTGGTGTAGATGACTTCAGCAGCGTAAACCGATTGTCAGTTAGTCTCCAAGTGGGTCAGCCAAAAAATCACATTGTTCAGATGGCCTACTTTAGGAGTTCATGCCTTCCTCAGTGCAACCAGTGGATCAAGACATCGTATAAATCGCCATTCCTTCTGAATAGAAACTTCTTTCGCCTGTTAGTTTGCAGCGAATATGACTTCGCAGTACTAGTGAGTCCATTTCACATCTCTGGACAGAAAAAAGTGCGCACATAGGCAATATTTGTGTAGAACTCCTGTTTGTTCCAAATAAACGTTTTTTTTCCCTTTATTGAATTTAAAATCCCCATCCGGGGCGGCCTGGCTGCAGCATAGGTGTCGCTCTCTAAGTACATAACAGGGAGACATTTAACACAACATAAAGGAGGAATAATGGCGAAACAGAGATATAAAAAGGGAAACATATTCGAAGGTAGCGTACAAAAGGGGCGACTGTAAAAATGGAGATAAAAATCTAAAAAAGTAGTGTACACAAAAAGCCACAAACTGACGATTAAATAAACGGTCCAAGTCGAGCAGTTACATCTGTTGCTAGCACCAAATCATTCATGAGAGCGTTCATCTAAACTTTTTGTGGTTTTTGTTCGTATTACGACACACTTTGATCCTGTAAGCTTTTATGTATACAAGGATGGTCAAAATTTTACTATCATCTGCTAATAACAAAGTTTTATAATTAATGTTTTGTTTGAAACTTCCTGGCAGATTAAAACTGTGTGCCCGACCGAGACTCGAACTCGGGACCTTTGCCTTTCGCGGGCAAGTGCTCTACCACCGAGCTACCGAAGCACGACTCACGGCTGGTACTCACAGCTTTACTTCTGCCAGTATCCGTCTCCTACCTTCCAAACTTTACAGAAGCTCTTCTGGTAGAGCACTTGCCCGCGAAAGGGAAAGGTCCCGAGTTCGAGTCTCGGTCGGGCACACAGTTTTAATGTGCCAGGAAGTTTCATATCAGCGCACACTCCGCTGCAGAGTGAAAATCTCATTCTGGAATGTTTTGTTTGTTCGCAGTTTCAGATCTGCAGGTCTGGTGCACATTCAAACAACCGTGTCGCAGTACCGTGCTACTCCGCTATGTGTGGCAAAACAAAATGGTGCAGCCTATTCATAAACTGGAGTATCGTGCGCTGCAACAATCCGTGCAGAGCTGGTGGAAATGTAAGGCAAAAAATGTGCGATCACAGTGTGTAGGTCAGTGGTTTCAGTGGTTCCCAACCTTTCTTAGACCGTTACCCCCGAGTGCAATCATACATTAGCTAGTACCTCTCTCTCTCTCTCTCTCTCTCTCTCTCTCTCTCTCTCTCTCCTCCTCCTCCTCCTCCTCCCCCTCCCCTCCCCCTCACGCCCCTGCTATCTGTTGCCCCCTCCCTGCCTCACATTACCACCAACTTTACCTCGTAACTAAACTGTAGGATGGAAGACTTTTCTTGGAACTCTTATTTTTAAAATGATGTAAGAAGAATGATATGTAGTATGTGTGAGAAAGAATGACGAAGGAAGTGCTGCCAACAACTCCTCCTCAGAAAAGAAAGGCAGCTATCCGTGGTGAGGGTGCACACTTGTCACGGAACATGATTCCCCTGCATCACTCCATTACGGTACTTGCTTGATCTACACTGCAAACCCCATTTAAAATCAAACAAGTTGAGGGGTGTGCACTACACTTGCTTTTCGTAAATTCACTTCATTGCTGCATTATTTCCTTCTGAACTGGCAGCAAATGGACGACTTCAGGCAGTTAATGCTACGTACCATTTGGAGAAGTCATCGTCGTGAGATACTTAGCATTTGTTACATATTTCTCACTTTTATCATTAGCAATGTACAGCGAAAGACACAACATAAGTGTGTAGTGGGCTGGCTATGTGAGGAACCTATAACCTCCACCGCATTAATGCCACTAACTGGGAAAAAGTAATTATTGGTAACTTATATAATCAATATTAGATTCTTACGAAATTGTGATAAGCAGTAAAGATCTTTTGAAAATAATTAAGTTTCGTGACTGAAACAGAATCAAATCATTTAGTCTTTACCCCTCAGAAAATTTCCTATTACCCTTCGGGGGGCAATTGGTCCCAGGTAGAGAACCGCTGGATTGGGTGATGCACACACTTCCAACATCAATGGTGGAGGGTACGCGTGGTGCCACTAACAGATCTCCCCCTACCCTATCCCACTTGCGAATGGCGTGTGGGAAAAATTATTGTCGGTAGGCGTCTGTATTGGTTGTAATTTATCGACTTTCCTCGTCGTGGCCGTTACGCGAGATGATGTGGGAGAGAGTCAAGTCTTGTCCGACTCTTTCAGGAAATTGTTCTCTTGAAATTTCGGTAGGAAATCTCTGCGTGATGCACAATGCCTCTCTTGTAAGGTCTGCCAGTAGTCTTTGTTGCCCATTTCCTTAACCGACTAAACGCTTCCGCGACGAAACGCACCGCTCTTCAGTGGATCTTCTGTATATGTTCTCACAGTCGTACCCGGTGAGGATCCCGTACTGGCGAACAGTACTCTAGAATCGGTCGAAGAAGCGCCTTATAAGCCCTTCGTGAATGAGTTACATTTCCTTAAGATACTTCTTATGAATCTCAGTCTGTCATCTACTTTTCCTACTATTTGTTTTACGTGGCCATTTCACTTAAGCTCGCTGCGGGTAGTTACCCATATATATTTTACGAAAGAAAATGCTTCCAACAGATGCTTATCAATAGCGTAGTTGTACAGCAGTGGCTTTTTTTCCATGTATGCACAGTACATGTTACATTTATTTACGTTCAGGGTTCAACTATCATGTCATTCTGCTAATCGATGCTGCCTTCTGGCGTTGCTACTTTGTTCTGGAGAACCGCAGTATCTACGAATAGTCTTAAGAGGGGACGTTCATGAAATTTCAGTTTATTTTTTTTATTAGTAGAACTCGAAGATAAAAGTTACCAAAGTTTCAGTGATGACAGCGCATCCGAAGTGTTTGAAAAATAACCAAATGTATGGCGCAACCTTCCTGCCTGCCTATATTTTGAATCAACAGTTCACTACTAGCTCGGTGAACGACGCCTGGTTTACTTTCAAGCTAACTTGCACGGGATACATCTAGAAGTCTTTAATATATACTCTGAGTCTGTTCCGTATCACAGAAACACTAAAAAACTATCTGCTTCGTTTATGAAAAACCAGTTCCTGTTTTGTTTGTGCTACTGACGGAGGTGGCAAGGCTATCAGAGACAACCTATGCAATGTTAAGTGACATAAAAAGTGCAGTACGGGCTAGATATTTCCACATCGTGTCAACAGATGAACATCCTATTCGTCATCTGTGACATATTAACTTGTTAACTGATGTAATATCTACAGGCTCAGTGAGATTACAACGCCGCCCCCCCCCCTCCCCCCACCTTCACAACGAGAGGGTTACAAATTGTATACTGAATGTTGTCAGGTCATTTCTATGCGTCTGGCTGATCTTTAACTTCTGAAAAAAGTGTGTTCATCGCAAAATCCAGAATCCAAATGAGAGACTGAATTCACACATATGGAAGCGATGCCCTAAAACTACATTTCCGTATGCTACAGCTGTCAGAAATGGAATTTATGATGCAGTTCTTGTATTTAATGATGGAAGTGTATGGAGGATGAAGGTATTAGACAGAATAAGCTTTCATATAAGAAATTTCACTCAAGGCATCTTGCGAAAAATAGATTTACTGCGCCTCTCTGCAGATGAAACGTCAGTTGAAGACCTGGTAAAGGAAAGAAGGTATGGAGCAAGAAACCGGTAGAGAAGCCTGGAAGGGTAAGAGGGTTCTGAGTTGAAATCTGGGACCTTCTGAAGAGGTGACATGAGAAAAAATGCCAGGTTGAACTTCAAATTGCAAAATGGCTCTAATAGCTCTGAACACTATGGGACTTAGCATCTGAGGTCATCAGTCCCCTAGAACTTAGAACTACTTAAACCCTTACTAACCTAAGGACATTACACACATCCATGCCCGAGGCAGGATTGGAATCTGCGACCGTAGCATTCGCGTGGTTCCAGACTGAAGCGCCTAGAACCGCTCGGCCACATCTGCTGGCAATTAAGTGATCAGAAAAGTTTGAATGATGGACGAAGTGACAAAACATCTGTCTATGAACAAGAGGAATCAGCACGAGAAATGGAGGTCCTGGTGTTCGTTAAACCAGTTGCGGATTTACAAGATCTTTCATAACATTTTGAACGCGACTAAGACCGCCGCCTATTGAATTCCGCTACTACTCGCGTGTATTCAGAAAGCCAGCCAAATGCAGACAGCAGCGAAAATGTTACGGTGTCAAGCCAATACAGACGACTTCTTTACGCTCCTAACGGATGAGTCTGGGTCGATCATTAGGATCCCTAGAGTAGTGCAAGCAATGGAAATAGCGAGATTCACCACCGCAAAAAAAAAAGACTGTCATCATCGGGCAAGTTGATGCTGACAGAGACGTACGAATTAACCCACGCCGATTTACTCCGTATTGACCGGGTGTGTAGGCCACGATTAGGACTTCAAAATAGGTAAAAAAAAAAGACAACTCTCAGCCGTTTCCGAGAAAATCCTGTCTGAAAATTTTAGGAGTGCTCATATATGTTGTATGGTCGCTAGCATTCATAAGCGAGTAAATCCATTTCTTATTTTCAGTGTAGTTACGAAAAAAAATTTTCTCCATTTTTCAGGATAAAGATTATGAAAATAGTTAAATATTGATAATTTTCACAATCACCATAAATCTCCTGTTAGAATTACATGAAAAAGAAAAAAATGCTGACAGTGAGATTCGATCTACATACTTCGAGCGTATGAAACGAAGTGCTTACACGCTCGGCTACGGACTAGTTCTTAATTAGAGATTATACAAAGTATGCCTATGTAAGCACGATTAAAATTTTAAAACTCTATTTTCTCGAAAGCTTCCGTCTTCTTGTTTACATATGTTGAAGTCCTACACACCCTGTCAATATGAATCCAACTAACGGGACGGGGATTGAGGGAGGGGGGGGGGGGAGAGTTCGTACGATGCCCTCGTGACTTTTTTTGGGACTGTTATGGAGCAGTGGTGATAGATTATGTTCGTAAGGGGCAAACCATCATAGTAGTGTAGCATCAGAATCTCCTGGCGAGACTGCAGGAGGCTGTCAAGATGAAACATCGCGAGAAGCTGTACAAGGCGGCGTTTCGGGTCCGCAACGGTCCACCGCACTATGAACAGGACACAGCCACACATGCTGCTTCTTTGGGCTATCATGTTTTGCAACACTCTCTTGTATTCTCCTGACTTAGTGCCAATGATCTTCGCCCTCTATGATCGAATGAAGAAATCACTGAGTGATAGGCATTTCTAGAGGTAGTTTTTGAGGTAGCACGTTTCCTGAACTGCCAAAATACAGGTGAAACAAGGCCTTCGCCATTTCATCGATAGTTGGGAAGAATGTGTCACATTGAACGCTAAATAGATTGAGGTGACTAAAGTCATCGTATACCTCCTAATATCGCGTAGGACCTCCTTTTGCCCGATGTAGTGCAGAAATTCGACATGACCAACTCAAAAAGAGGTTGGAAGCGTCCTGCAGAAACATTCATCCATACTGTCTCTATAGATGTCTCAATAATTGTGAAAGTGTTGTCGATGCAGGATTTTGTGCACGAACTTACTTCCCGATTTTGTTCATGACTGGTCGATGGAATTCTTGTCTGGCGGTCTAGGTGGCCAAATCATTCCCTCGAACTGTCTGGAATGTTCTTCAGACCAGTTGTGAGCAATTGTTGCCCGATCACATGGCAGATTGTCATCCACTAAAATTGCATCGTTGTCTGGGAACATGAAATCCTCGAATGACAGCAAAAGATCTGCAGATAGCGGAACATAACCATTTCCAGTCAGTCGGACCCAGTCCATTGTACGTAAACACAGCACACACCATTATAGAGCCACTAGCAACTTGCACAATGTCTTGTAGATAACTTGGGTCAATAGCTTCATAGGGCCTGTGCCACAACCGAACCCTACCATCAACTCTCACGAACTGGAATCGAGACTCATCTGTCCAGGTCACGGTTTTCCAGTCGTCTAAGTTCCAGTCGATATGCTCACGAGCCCATGAGAGGTGCTGCGGACGATACCGTGCTGTTAGCATAGGCACTCGCATCGGTCGTCCATTGTCACAGCACATTAACGCCAAATTTAGCGGCACTGTCCTAACGGATACGTTTCTCGTACTTCTCACATTGATTTCTGCTGTTATTTCACGCACTGTTGCTTGTCTATTAGCACTGACAAATCCACGCGAACGCCGCTGCTCTCTGTCGTTACGTGAAGGCTGTAGACCACTGCGTTATCCGTGGTGTCAGATAAAAAACTAAACTAAACTCCGCCCGAACAGGCCATGAAGACCTAACAGTACCGACCGGTCGCCGGGTCATCCTCAGCCCACAGGCGCCACTGGATGCGGATATGGAGGGGCATGTGGCCAGGACACCGCTCTCCCGGCCGTATGTCAGTTTACGAGATCAGAGATGCTACTTCTCAATCAAGTAGCTCCTGAGTTTGCCTCACAAGGGCTGAGTGCACCTCGCTTGCCAGCAGCGCTCGGCAGACCGACTGGTCACCCATCCAAGTCCCAGAACAGCCCGACAGCGCTTAACTTCGGTCATCTGAAGGGGAACCGGCGTTACCACTGCGGCAAGGCGGTTGGCGTGGTTAGAGATAATACCTGAAAGTTGGTAATTTCGCACACTCTTTAACACTGAGGACCTCGGAATACTGAATGCCCTAACGCTTTCCGAAATGGAATGTCCCAAGAGTCCAACTACCACTTCGCGTTCAAAGTCTGTTAGTTCCCGTCGTGCGGCTGAGTACAAATACAGTCCATCAATGCACTACCCTTGTATACCTTGTGTACGCGACACTACTGCCATCTGTATCTGTGCATATCGCCATCTCATGTCTTGTGTCACCTCAGTGTGTGTAGAGAAGGTTAACACCATCAGCAAACTTGATGTTTTGGAGATAATAATTAAAACTTTGTGACTACCGCTCGTATAACTCGAGAAGAGAGTGGATACAAGTACAAAACAAGGCACGTACACGCACAACATTCGTTTTGGAATCAACAACTGATAAACGCAAAGAAATTCCAAAGTGGCGCCACTGAAAAAAAAAGAAATATACCTCTGTGTAAGCTTGCCAGAAAAGAAACACCACTGTGAAGATAAGGCATTGCTACGAGTCTTCAAGGCAACAGTTTTTATATTACGTAACGTACGCCAGTTTTGACAAGGTTATTTATCATTTGCATTACTTCTTGGTGTAGCAATTTTAATGGCCAGTAGTGTATCTTATTTTACGCTTTCTTAAGAGCGTGTGTATGGACCATCCTACGCCTTACACGTAGTAGTATAAGTCCTCCAGCTGGTTCCAAATTCATTAAATCTCTCTGGTTACGGTACCGCCATCATAACATTAAATATTTCAAATAACTGACGTTACATCCCTACTGCTACACCTTTCTACAGAATGTAGACTGTTCGTAGTGATAGCTTATTCTACAAAAAGCGCGCTTTCCATTATAATTTGAGCACGACACCCTCATTCTATAATAGCAAAGCCACCTAAAACTCGAACGCGTATCTTCCGCAGTAGAATAACTCAGGAGGGACAAAGACTGTACGTTTTCCAGGCCAACGCAAACAGCACAATGCGAAGCAAAAGTTAGGAATGAAAAGTCACTACCCTTTCAAACGAGACTTCACACGTGACTACCACCAGTCAGCCAACCTGTATATCCACGAACAGCTTTCCTTATGCTCCTCCATTTCTATTCTATAGGCCAGAGGTGCCTATTTTATGGCCAATAAGAATGTCGATGGTCTGTTACACCGATAGAAACGCGTGAGTAGGCCCCTTCTTCCCTCTCATTCCAGTACGAACAGTCCACGTCCCGAGTAAAGCTATAAAAATACGGCATCTTGTTATTGTTGCGGTTGATGTCTTGGAACGCTAATCTGTGCTGTACAAGCCTCTCCGTGTTCGAGCAACTGCTGTAAATTGCATCCATTTGAACCTGCTTACTGTTAAGTTTTGCCGGCCGTTGTGGCCGAGCGGTTCTAAGCGCTTCAGTGTGGAGCAGCGCGACTGCTACGGTCGCAGGTTCGAATCACGCCTCTGGCATGGATGTGTGTGATGGCCTTAGGTTAGTTAGGTTTAATTAGTTCTAAGATCTAGGGGACTGATGACCTCAGAAGTTAAATCCCATAGTGCTCAGAGCCATTTGAACCATTTGAATTACTGTTAAGTTTTTATTTCCCGCACTTCCTTCCATTACTAAACTGACGATTCCTTGCTGCCTAACCATGTGTCTTGTCACTTTAGTCTACTTGGCCATTAATTTTTTGTTCTATGCAGTACATTCTCACTAGTCACTGGATTTCCGGAAGCTTCTATTTTAGACTGAACTGCTTGTCTGTCACGTTTCACTTCCGTACAAAGCTACAATCCAGACAAGTACTGGATTGGTGCATAAGCCTGTAGGCTTCTTCCATAAGCTTAATAAACACAACGGATACAAGTAACAGAAACTTATATACTCTCCTTCGCCATTTATAGCCGTTTGCCAACGCTGGGGTAACTCTTCGAAGCCATGACAAGAGAAATCAAGTGGTTTTAAGGGGAAGAGCTCGTAAAGTCGAGTACGGAGCGCATTTTCATCCCGAAAGGAAGTTCCTTGAAGGTTATATGAATACGTGGTGCCTGTTCTTTCGGACATGTCAGAAAGAACGTACCCCACACATTCGTATAATTGATATGCCTAGCTGCGCAATGGATCCACCTCCTTTATTCCGGATGCACATCCGACCCTCCGTGGGAATCTCAGAATATCAAACAATGGATAAATGGACAGGGACTGCGAATAGGTGGGAATGTCAATCAGCCGTGAGGCGAGGCGAGGCGAGATACTCAGCACTGTTGCGATAACACTGTGTCCCGGATGACGCAGTGGGTAACGCTGCTGCCTAGTAAGCAGGAGATCCCGGGTTCGAACCCTGGTCCGGTACACATTTTCGTTCGTCGCCGCTGATTCCGCGTTAACGTCCCGCTGCAGTTGACAGCAGCGATCCCCTTCAGTTTCGATCCTTGAAGGCTGTTCGATACAGAGCGGAAAGATAAAAATCTGAGGGTGCACGATCAGGTGAATAAGATGCAGAATGACAACGCAACCCAACTTACGTACAGCGTTTTCTGCCATCCTAGCAGAAAGCGGGCAGCATTATCGTGGAGTAGCATCACTCCGCGCTGTCATCCTGGCCGTTGTTCTTGGAATCCGTGTGCAAGACATCTCAGTCGTTGACAATAAACGTCAGCAATGACGGTTACACATCGGGGAAGCAATTCCTAGTACATCACACCGTCGCTATTCCACCAGGTGCGTCAGATTACCTTTTGTGGATGCGTGCAGGTCTTTTCATGGGGAGTTACTGCTTTGTTTGGGCTCAACAATTCCTTTCTTTTCCTTATGTTAGCAAAAAGACATCATTCTCGTCACCAATAATGATACAAGGTAGGAATGGTCGGCACTTTTCATTAGCCAATTGATAACGAGCAAGCATAGATCCACAGATGGCCACCCCCTTACTGGGTTTTGTGATTGTGGCTTATACCGTGCGGAAGTACACATCCACCTGATTTCTGAACCTTATCCCTTGCATGCAAATGTCGCACGTGGGGGAATGATCACAGTTCATCACATTTGCCAGTTTTCAAGTAAAATGACATAGATCGTCATTAAACCCTGAAAGTCTTCCTGAATATGGAGAGCCACTAATGTCGAAAATAATCCTCCACGAAACGAGAAAACCATTTTCTCGCCGCGAATGTTTTTGGCTGCTTCCGTTGCTATCACCCCTCTATTTTCCCGGGTTCGATTCCCGGCGGGGTCAGGGATTTTCTCTGCCTCATGATGACTGGGAGTTGTGTGCAGTCGTTAGCTTAGTTAGGTTTAAGTAGTTCTAAGTTCTAGGGGACTGATGACCATAGATGTTAAGTCCCATAGTGCTCAGAGCCATTTGAACCATTTTTTGAACCCCTCTATTGGACTCAAACAGAAGTCCACGCTCCATTTTCTAGCGTCCCCAACTCCACTCACTATCTCCAAATGACAAAAGGACAATATGTAAGCTCAAATAGCAAAAGTGAACTACAAGTAGATAAAGGCAATCTATGAGTGAACACACAGCAACCGAAATACCAACGAGCAAAACAAAAACGCTACAAACTTATGCACCAACGTAATACCTTAAAAAATGCTTCGTAACATTTAAATTTAAATTAGATGTAAACAAGACTTGTTTTTCATAAACGTTTCTCGTTTTACAGGCAGTTTTGCATTTTACACCCTCTACTTCGGCCATCGTAAGATTTTTATTGCTGCCCAGATAGCTAATCTCATTTACTACTTTTAGTATGTCATTTCCCAATCTGACTCCTTCAGTGTTACCCGGATACATTCCTTACCCTTTTATACTTTTCTTGATGTTCATCTTGTTAGAAAAAAAAAATATTCAAATGGCTCTAAGCACTATGGGACTTAACTTCTGAGGTCACGAGTCCCCTAGAACTGAGAATTACTTAAACCTAACTAACCTAAGGACATCACACATATCCATTCCCGAGGCAGGATTCGAACCTGCGACCGTAGCGGTCGCGCGTTTCTAGACTGAAGCGCCTAGAACCGCTCGGTCACTCTGGTCGGCTCATCTTGTTAAAATATCATCTCCAAATCTCGAAGTTTTTTATAACCGATGCCATATCGTAGGAGACAGTGTTCTCTATTGTTATAATAAATATACACCGTCTGGATCTTCTCTTTTACTACCGACTACCGGCTTCAATCTGCACTGCAGATCATGTGCAGGTTTGGCGCCGCAAAGAGTAGTTTGTCAACTAACGTAAAATACCGAAGTTGTGGGTTTTTATTTATTCTCCCTGAGTTTTAATTGGATTTCTTTAGTGATAGGTCAATGTAGAGACTGAATTACACCGGGGTAAGCAACAACCATGTCTCACTTCCTTCTCAGCCATTGCTCCTCTTTCATACTTTTCGACTCTTACTGTTTACTGCTTTCGGTACAAGTAGCAAATAACCTTCGGGTCTTTGTTTTACCCTTGTCGCCTTCAGAATTTCAGTGAGTGTACTCCTGTCAACATTATCAAAAGCTTTCTCTAAATCTAAATCCCGTATGGTTTTTGTTCTGCAATCTATCAAGATAAGTAGTAGAACCGGTATTCTCTCGCGTGTTTCTACATTTCTCCGAAATTTCAATTGATCCTCCCCGAGGTCAGTTTCTACAAGTTTTTCGGTTATTCTGTAAAGAACTGTTGTCAGTGTTTTACAGGAAAGATTTATTAAACTGATGGTTCGGTAATACTCTTACCTGTCAACACCTGCCTTTTGTGGAATGGGAATTACTATATTGTTCTTGAAATATCGCTTGTTTGATACATCTTAAACACCAGTCTTAGTTTTGTTATGGTTCACTCTCCGGAAAAGCTCAGTAATTCTGAAGAAGTGTCGTCTTCTCCACGGACTTTATTTCGACGGAAGTGTTCCTGGGTTCTTTCAAATTCTAAAAACCTATATATGTTCTATATATGTTGATTATTTCACTATTTTAAGTATTTTACATTATGACGTCGACACATTACGTTTTTGTATTGATTTTACTTGTTATTGTTGATGTACATCTACTCCACTGCTCCGATTACTCGACGTGGACTGTATTCTATGAAGTACAGCTCCGGAGACGTCGATGCTTGGCCTTACACAAAGACAGTACCTAAGTTTCACTCCAATGGCTGTGGGCTGGGAACGTGACCTGGAGCAGAGACGAGAGGTGGACAAAGCTGGTGCCTCACTGGATTCCAGGGAACAGAAGCAGACAGACCTTATGAGAACGCCACGAGGGCATTCGGCAAGTCGCTGGAATCACCCCTCATGGACTGTGCGGTTTGTCCCGGCGGAGGTAGGAGTCCTCCCCCGGGCATGGGTGTGTCTGTTTGTCCTTAGGGTAATTTAGGTTAAGTAGTGTGTAAACTTAGGGACTGATATGACTTTAGCAGTTCAGTCCCATAAGATTTTCACACACATTTGAAATTTTTTTTTGGAATCGCTTGCCAGCGGACAATCCCATACCTCACTGGATTGAGACAACTGCTGATGGGGTACCTTCCAGTGTGGTTTAAAGAGGCCTCTTCATTTATGAAAGAAATTAGTGATGACGAATGTGTATCTACATCTGACCAGCTAGAATCACGAAACAGCTTCAATGCATTTTCGTTCTTTATTGTTTCCTTCTTTTTCACTACTCTTTCACCTTCCGCCTCTATTGTCTCTTTCTTTCTACCGTCCGTGTTGTTCTCTCTGAATTTAAAAGCCTACTACAAATGTAGTATTTTATACTTAAAAGCCGCGCGGAGTGGCCGCGCGATTCGAGGCGCCGTGTCACGGATTGCGCTGCCCTTCCCGCCGGAGGTTCGAGTCCTACCACGGGCATGTGCGTGTGCGTGTCTATGACCTCAGCAGTTTGGTCCCTTAGGAATTCACACACATTTGAACATATATTTAAAATTCTTTCTTTCCGTTTTTTTGTTTATGTGACCTATTTTATTGTTATCTTTTTCCAGCGATATTTGTTTTCTTAAGCTGTTCGCAATCATCTGGCAGATTAGCATTCGGTTTGCCATTGGTTCTGACATTCGTTACTTCTCATTTCCTAACTAGTTGTTCATTGGGTGTCCACAGTTTTTTCTAATAATATTTCTTTTGAGTATCTCTAGTGTGTTCAGTTTATACTACATTGTTAACGATATACAAGTATAAAAACATTCTGGTCATTTCATTGTAGTATAGTGTTTTAGTACTGTATTCCTAAAATATAAACTTTTGTTATAGATATTTTATTTAAACCATATGGTCTTTTCATTTTACTAATTTTTGCATCAATTTAAATATCTGTAGTTCATTAAACTGTATAGTTTGTCCAACATACTAAATTTACTAACTCTTACTATTTACCTATTTGTGCTTCTATATTTCTTGGTGAATGATTGATGTTTAGAATGATTTTTTTTTTTCAACTGAAATTCTGATACTAGTTTTATTGACCAATCCATCCAGAATTTTTATTTGAGTAATTCTTTTGTCAGATTTTAGGAAAGTATTGCAAAATAGTCTTCAAAAGCTATTATTATTTGTAGACATACCTGGTCAGTTCAAAAAGTTTCGAGAGCGGATTAATAAAAAAAAGAGGAGTTGAGGTAACGCTTTTAATACCTCTAGCGTTCGACATAGTCTCCCCAATTTAAGTGCAGTGCACAGAATGTTCATACAACAACGTGAAACAGACAGAAAAACCCTTCTTTGGGATGTTGTTAACTAGCGCGTCACATTGCTTGAATGTCGGTTACGTTGTGAAACCGTTGACTCTTCATGTGAATTTCTGCACTTCGTGGTTTTGTTGTAGGTTCGTATTTGTGACAGTCTCTTTACCTGTGCTGATTTTTTCCAGAACAGAATTGTCCACGTTTTATATTTCGATCAAGTCGCGGCAGGTGTCCATATGCCACTGTTTTTATTCGAGAGTGAAGGAGTACGGAAGAAGATTTGCACGTACTATTCTCTTCTTCTAAACATGCCCGAGAATGTCTTGCACGCTTCATTTAGAGATGTTGCTCCATTGTGATCTGTGACAGAGAGCCGCGCGGGGTAACCACGCTGTCAGGGTGCCTTGCCACGATTCGCGCAGCTCCCCCCGTCGGAGGTTCGAGTTCACCCTCAGGCATGGATGTGCGTGTTGTCCTTAGCAGAAGTTAGTTTCAATTTTATTAAGCAGTGTGTAAGCCTAGGGACCAATGATCTCAGCAGTTTGGTCACATAGTAACTTACCACAAATTTCCAAATGTGACAGAGCAACGTTGACAACTACAGCCGCCACATCCAGTACCTAACGCGGCCTGCTCACAGCTGACTTGTCGAATGCACAACTGTTTGCGGCTGTTAGTTCAAGCTGCCGCCGTAGTTTCTGTACTGACATCGGTTACACTCAGGGGAGGTTTTGGACGGACGGAGTACAAGACAACACTGAACATAGCAAACGAGATCACTGTGCTTGTTTTCATATTCTATCGGCAATCTGATCCTTCTTATTTAAATAAAAACTTCTCCAGTTTCTTATAGCATAAGTTCGCAGTGTGAGAGCGAGTTTCTATCTCTTTCTGGCATTTCGCCAGAAGGTGGAAAAGGAGAGTGGCTGTTAAATCCAGCCTAGTCGTCAAATATGGGAAACCTGCTTTCTCGTATCGCTAGACAATCAAATCAAACAAGTTGTAATAATGGGTTTTATTACAAAAGGAAAAGAGTACAATACTTAACTTTGAGTATTACACAGTAGTGTCGCCAGTGAAGGGCGACATGCAAAATAAGCAATGTTCTTCAGTATAAACAATTCGCAAGTCCGTGTTACATGGACTGTACAAGCAAAGTAACTAGTGTCGATGGTACTATAGAACTCTCTAATCTTGAAGCTACTCTTCAACTGGGCCGCGAGCAGTCGGGCGCGGCGCTTATGACCTCTTCGCATAGGGGCCGCTGCTGTCGCCTTGTCGTCCTGGACAGGGGTCGGTCAGCTGACGTCATCTCAAAGCCGTCTCTTCTCTATCGTTCCCAACTGGAGTGCCGGTGCTTGGCTTCACACGAGCCGTAACAATAGCCTTTCTGAAACTCGCTCTAGCACTGCTATCTTACGCGACTAGAAACTCGTGAAGGCTTTATTGCATTCACAGGCCGCGAAAACCTTCATAGACAGTTTTGAGTTGCCTAGGTGTGCATCATTTAATAGAATAGTTGGCGGATAGGTATTTTATTGATGTCAGATGGTTTTGAAGCGCCTACTGCGATGTTTTGGCACTGTAACCAGTGTACCGAAAGTCACTGGGATCACTTTTACTGACTGATGCCATAGCTGTTGATGTTCGATATTCATATCCATGTATGTTTTAAGAATTTCCAACGGTTTTCGTCGATTCTGTTCTTGCTCGGAATAACCAAGTCGACGATCAACAATTTTTCTCCACGACTGTGATGTCTGGCGAACTGTGTTCCAGCGTTCACTCAGTCTATAATCGGAAACCTCGCAGTCGTTTGACTTGTTCGTTTTGGACTACTGGCTTTTGATAGCCCTAGTTCGTTGCTCCGGCAGATTATATATTTGGCACATTTTCAAAGTACTACTTGCGCCCCAAAGTTGCGCCTCTGTTTGTAAGCCGACTGTGCGATCTCTTTGCAGCAGGTCGGGGTATGATGGTGTGTTTCATCAGCTTCTACGCAAATTATACACATAGAGACATCTGATAACTTCTAAATTCTGGTTTTGACAGCATTCGTTCTCACGGATTGCTTCTGTGCTGAGATAATCAGCCTTTCTGTTTTCTTTCTCAGGAATCCACTGGTCAGCCACAACAACTTTTCCTTGTCTATATTCCCTTCGACCTTCTCCAAAAATTGCCCGTGGAGTGCTTCATTGCACCTTTTCTCCATCCAAGTCCGCACAGCTGTTTTCCGGTATTAACTCTCTTATTGCACTTTTAGCAGTTCCGTGTGTTGTCTTCTAACCGAGTACTGTCCCCGCTTTCTTTCACATAGACCACTAGAACATCTTGTTTTCTATCTGTCTGACTAAGTCACAGAAATGTACCTGATGCCAATAGTGTACCTGGTGACATCATTGAGTTGAATTTTCAGAAGTTTTCTACCTCTTTATATGTATTCTTCCGAAACCACATTTTTAATATGCCCAGTGTTCTTATACTGCAAAATGCCCACGTAATTTACAATTCAAGCCAGTGGCATGTGATGATTATTCTGTTTGGCATTTTTATGCTTTCAGTTTCTGTAGTATTTGGTTCAAATGGCTCTGGGCAATATGGGACTGAATATCTGTGGTCATCAGTCCCCTAGAACTTAGAACTACTTAAACCTAACTAACCTACGGGCTTCACACACATCCACGCCCGAGGCAGGATTAGAACCTGCGACCGTAGCGGTCACGCGATTCCAGACTGAAGCGCCTAGAACCGCACGGCCACACCGGCCGGCTCTGTAGTATTTCCTTTCTTTAGCGCCACTGTGGCGCACTTGTCCAGGGCAGATTTCATGCTGATGTCTGCATCGGAGATTTGAATAGTAATAATAAAGATAATGAAAATATTATCTCGTTTATTAGCAGCTCGTGGTCTCGCGGTAGCGTTCTCGCTTCTCTAGCACGGGGTCCCGGGTTCGATTCCCGGCGAGGTCATGGATTTTCACCTGCCTCGAGATAACTGGGTGTTATCATCATCATCATTATTCATCCCCATTACGGTCGGAGGAAGGCAATGGCAAACCACCTCCACTAGGACCTTGCCTAGTACGGCGGTGCGGGTCTCCCGCATCGTCCCCTACGTTCTGTCAAGGAGTATGGGACCTCATCATCATCATCATTATTATTTCGTTTCGGAAGCACACAGTTAACTTCCGGGAGAGGTACTGACCACAAGACCTGGCAGACACTGCCACCTGATGACGACATCGCGAATGACTGCCGAGAATAAATGTTAGATACTGACGTGACCTGCTAATATCGGTCGTTAGCCTGTACCCTCCGTACTCTCTCGTGTGAAGGTGGTGGATTTTACCCTTTTATGTCTTGTTAATCGTTATTTAATGATTGTTTTCGTGAAGATCTCAAGCGCACTTCATATTTTTCTTAGAGTGTTATCCACGGAATACACCCAATAGACCCAGTATCTGAAAGCAAAAAAACTATTTTGGTTTTGCAATACATGGGCAAAATTATACTATAAAATGGATAAATCCGTACAATTTAAAAAAGAATGAAAATTGTCCTACCTTCTGAATACTGCCTGTTGTGTTTATATATATATATATATATATATATATATATATATATATATATATATATATATATATATATATATTCTCGAATAAATAAACGACGCTTTGTAATGTTATCGGAAACCATAAGTAAAACGCTAAATAACACGACGTGATACAGCAACTTACAGTCTGAAATTGGCGAAAATCAAAGAAAATAGATAAGTTTTGTTGTTTGCGGGTGAAAAGCTTTAGAATGTATGGTGGATATAAAACTACCGGGATACACAACTGATGGTGTCATGTGTGGTATATGAGCAACTGTATAACTATCTTACTTTCCATATTTTTGTTCGAAGTCAAATAGCGGAATGTGGCTTGGCGGTTCAGTGTTAGTCCCGACTACGAATCCAAAGGTCTCGGGTTGGGTTCCCATCTACTCCTAGGATTCGAGTTATGCGCTCAACCCCAGAGAGAGGACTGCAAAGAAACTATACAACACTGCCACAGGCAACGCACTCAAGAATACCAGAGTCGAAATTCACCAAATTTACGCAGTACCGGTGGAACTTCGTATGGGAAAACATTTCAGGGTGTTTTTTACCACAAGAAGTACGCAGCACGTGGTACATGGTTGCATACCTTACGATACCGGCCAATGAAAAACTAGACGCTTTGGAGCACAGCATATTGTGTCACACGGTCACAGCTGTTAGGCAAACTATAGCTGGAGTTACGAACGATGGCGGTCGAAAAATGGTTCAAATGGCTCTGAGCACTATGAGACTTAACATCTGAGGTAATCAGTCCCCTAAAAGTTAGAACAACTTACACCTAAGTAACCGAAGTAGTTCACACATGCCGCGCGGGATTCGCCGAGCGGTCTAGGGCGCTGCAGTTATGGACTGTGCGCCTGATCCCGGCGGAGGTTCGAGTCCTCCCTCGGGCATGGTTGTCTGTGTTTGTCCTTAGGACAATTTAGGTTAAGTAGTGTGTAAGTTTAGGGACTGATGACCTTAGCAGTTAAGTTCCATATGGCTTCACACACATCTCAACATTTGACTTCACCCACATCCATGTCCGAGGCAGGTTTCCAACCTGCGACCGTAGCGGACGCGCGGTTCCAGACGATGGCGGTCGAGTGTAGGCTTGTTCTGCGCATCTAAGTCACGCGTTTTCCGACATCCTATGGACGTTCAGTAATGTTCTGAAGGCGCTCTGCTATGAATCTGCGGAACACACGATTTTTTCAAGCGCAAAGCACGTGTGTTCTCGCCAGGAACCGGCAACAATGCAATCCCCGTCCGTGCCTCGACTTGCACGAACAGCCATCGTTCGTGAATCGGACCATAGTAAACAACTACTGAGCCTGATCAACAGAACCGCGTCGAACCATTTTGTTAGAACGATAGTTACGGCACCAGACTTCAAGCCATTCCTTGCATGCAATAGATCAGCCACTGCTTGTATAGTCGCCCACACAGAGCTCACCATCTTCCGCCTGCGACACATCGATAAATCAGATTTTCTAATTTATCTATGGAACAAATATGAACTAAAACAAAGATACCTTATGAAATTCTTAATGATAGTGTTATACTCAGCGTTTAAAAAAACTGACGATTGTCACGAACCACACCGGCCAGCAATCTACTTAAAAACCGACCTGCTCATATTAACATTGAGACGCAGCAACACAGCGCCTCAGTACCTGGGAAGAAAGCGGCAACAGCCAGCCGAACGAGGCATCCTACACGGAGTCGGCTTCCCATAAACACCCACCCACTAAGAACCTCCAACTGCATATGCCACTAATGGATAAGGATCATGAATAAGGGATTTTAAACACTTCTCACGAGTGAAATCGAAATACGAGGGTTGGAACTTTAATAGTGGTAACTATTTACTTACAGCTCGTACAAAATAGATACGTGTTTCAAAGTTTTACTGATGTTCAAAGTAGTCACCAGCATTGTGTATAACCCGTTGCCAGCGATGTGGAAGTCTTAGGATACTCTTAGCAGTGACAGTTGTGTTGACAGTTCGAGCGGCGCGGTCAATTACCGGACAAATTTTTAGCAGTTCTGAAGCTAATGCCGCAAAGTGTTTCCTTCAGTTTAGAAATCGAGTTGAACTCACGAGGGCTTAAGTCAATGGAATGCAGTAGGTGGTACAGCACTTAGCAGCCCCATCAGTCAAATCAGTAACATTAAAACTGTGTGCCCGACCGAGACTCGAACTCGGGACCTTTGCCTTTCGCGGGCAAATGCTCTACCAACTGAGCTACCGAAGCACGACTCACGCCTGGTACTCACAGCTTTACTTCTGCCAGTAGATCGTCTCCTACCTTCCAAACTTTACAGAAGCTCTCCTGCGAGACATGCAGAACTAGCACTCCTGGCAGAAGTGAAGCTGTGAGTACCGGGCGTGAGTCGTGCTTCGGTAGCTCAGTTGGTAGAGCACTTGCCCGCGAAAGGCAAAGGTCCCGACTTCGAGTCTCGGTCGGGCACACAGTTTTAATCTGCCAGGAAGTTTCATATCAGCGCACACTCCACTGCAGAGTGAAAATCTCATTCTGAAATCAGTAACAGCTTGCACCGTACGTGCTGGGGCATTCTCCTGCAAAATGATGGTCAGGTCCTGCATAAAGTATCATCACTTCTGTCTCTAAGCTGCTCGTAGGTAGTGTACCATAAACGAAGAGCATAAAGACAGAAGTGATGACACTTTCTGCGAGACCTGACCATCATTTTGCAGGGCAATGCTCCAGCACGTACGGTGCAAGCTGTTACTGATTTGTTTGACTGATGGGGCTGCTAGGTGCTGTACCACCTACTGCATTCCCTTTACTTAAGCCCTCGTGAGTTAAACTCGATTTCTAAACTGAGGTAAACACTTCACGGCATTCGCTCCAAACTGCTAGAAATTCGTCGGGTAATAGACCGCGCCGCTCGAACTGTCAACACAACTGGCACTGCTAAGAGTATCCTACTACTTCCACATCGCTGCCAACAGGTTATACACAATGCTGGTGGCTACTTTGAAGGTCAGTAAAACTTTGAAACGCATATCTATTTTGTTCGAGCTGCAAATAAATAGTTGCCACTATTAAAGTTCTAATCCTCGTACTTGTTTCTTTTGTGTATTATTAATTTTTAAATTTACTTTTTTTCCTCTCTCTCATTATTCCTGCAGTGTCATAACCGTGTGAAAACATCTCCATTCCTGGAACTTAAAACGTTGAATTATGTGTGTAAAATCCGTAAGATAAAGGTTAGTACAGAAATTATCTGTCACTTATTATTTCTTTCGCCTCGGGCAATGTTTCTTAATACGAAAAGTGCCAAGTTGCACTGTGGTTGGGAGTCTACGTTAAACCTTATTGAGGGAGTCTAGCCTAAGAGTAGGCAGGCTCATTTTCTCTGGTGTTTCGGTAGGTATTTGCAGTCTCGTTTTAGTAACGCACTCGCAGAATCGGCCCAAACAAATACTGTTCAGCTAAGTGTCAACAAAAAAAAAAAAGTCGTCGGTTTATTTACTGTTGCAAACAAAAGACTTTAAAAGCGCAATTTCAGGTGCTCATTCGGTGGAGCGGTCGCAGATTAGTCTAGTGCGATACCCAGTTTAGCGATGTGTATTAACAGGGACAGTAAGACACTAAGAGTAACCAGTACTCCAGCAGTGGCTGAATAGAGCTGCAGCAGGCCGGTGGAGGCCACTGCTGACCGGGATGGCACACGTGACGGGGCAAGTAGGCAAGGACTGCCGCTGGAGTAAACTACAGGTTGCTATTATTGTTTTTCAGTCCCTGATGGTAAATATCGGTAAAACGAATATTGCACTAGACTAATTTGGGACCGCTATATCGAATGAGTAATGTCTGCAGCAGGAAAGAAATCAACGTTTTCCGTAAACACTGGGCATCGCATAAATGACTTAGAATGATTTCATCCACACATTGAAAAATCGAAATTGCAAATATCTGCCGAGCCACTAGAGAAAATTCTCACGGCGGAGGTTCGAGTCCTCCCTTGGGCATGGGTGTATGTGTTTGTCCTTAGGATAATTTAGGTTAAGTAGTGTGTAAGCTTAGGGACTGATGACCTTAGCAGTTAATTCTCATAGGATCACTCACTCACACACACACACACACACACACACACACACACACGAGAGAAAATTCACCTGACGACTCCTAGGAGAGACAACCGGTATATGGATAGCAGATCCTATTCAACGGTCTGAGAAGCCACCTCCAACACATTAGAGCTTAGTAAAGTACTACGGTGTTCAACCAACCTTCTGGTCGATGACAGCTTTACTTTAGCGTAGCTGTGTAACTTGTATGTTGAGCTATATGCGTAAACCAATGTACACTATTGGCCATTAAAATTGCTACACCACGAAGATGGCGTGCTACAGACGCGAAATTTAACCGACAGGAAGAAGATGCTGTGATATGCAAATGATTAGCTTTTCAGAGCATTCACACAAGGTTGGCGCCGGTGGCGACACCTGCAACGTGCTGACATGAGGAAAGTTTCCAACCGATTTCTCATACACAAACAGCAGTTAACCGGCGTTGCCTGGTTAAACGTTGTTGTGATGCCTCGTGCAAGAAGGAAAAATGCGTACCATCACATTTCCGACTTTGATAAAGGTCGGATTGTAGCCTACCGTGATTTCGGTTTATCGTACCGCGACATTGCTGCTCACGTTGGTCAGGATCCAATGATTGTTGGCTGAATATGGAATCAGTAGGTTCAGGAGGGTAATTCGGAACGCCATGCTGGATCCCAACGGCCTCGTATCACTAGCAGTCGAGATGACAGGCATCTTATCCTCATGGCTGTAACGGATCGTGCAGCCGCGTCTCGATCCCTGATCAACAGATGGGAACGTTTGCAAGACAACCAACATATGCACGAACAGTTCGACGACGTTTGGAGCAGCATAGACAATCAGCTCGGAGACCATGGCTGCGGTTACTCTTGACGCTGCATCACAGACAGGAGTGCCTGCGATGGTGTACTCAACGACGAACCTGGCTGCACGAATAGCAAAACGTCATTTTGTCGGATGAATCCAGGTTCTGTTTAGATCATCATAATGGTCGCATCCGGGTTTGGCGGCATCGCGGTGAACGTGTATTCGTCATCGCCATACTGGCGTATCACCCGGCGTGATGGTACGGGGTGCCATTGGTTACACGTCACGGTTACCTCTTGTTCAGATGTGTTACGACCCGTGGCTCTACCCTTCATTCGATCCCTGCGAAACCCTACATTTCAGCAGATAATGCACGACCGCATGTTGCAGGTCCTATACGGGCCTTTCTGGATACAGAAAATGTTCGACTGCTATCCTGGCCAGCACATTCTCCAGATCTCTCACCAATCGAAAACGTCTGGTCAATAGTGGCCGAGCAACTGGCTTGTCACAATACACCAGTCACTACTCTTGATGAACTGTGGTATCGTGTTGAAGCCGCATGTGCAGCTGTACCTGTACACACCATCCAAGCTATGTTTGACTCAGTGCCCAGGTGTATCAAGGCTGTTATTACGGCCAGAGGTGGTTGTTCTGGGTACTGATTTCTCAGGATCTATGCACCCAAATTGCGTGAAAATGTAATCACATGTCAGTTCTAGTATGATACATTTGTCCATTGAATACACGTTTATATCTGCAATTTTAATTGCCAGTAGTGTATAATTTAACCCCTAATTATAACTGCTTTGCACAGAATCTCCAGTAGAAATCATGTGATAGAGTGGACCGGGGTATGATGGCAAACGGGCAAGCTGCATAGTTACCCATAGTGCTTCATTCTGCCAAGAGAGTGCAGGACTCGTCAGTCTGTATGTTCCTTGTGTCAGTCTCTTTAGCGAGAAGCGCTGGATGGAGTCGTAACGGATATTTTTTGCACTTTTGAGCTTCAAATCTGTGGTAGTTGTTTCGATTTACTTTGTAAAATAATTGTAAATGTATATTAAGGCAACAATAGTGACTTGTAGCCGCTTGTATTAGGTATAAGCGTATTTATCATTTAGTACGTGTCTTCGCCGGCCGCGGTGGTCTCGCGGTTCTAGGCGCGCAGTCTGGAACCGTGCTACTGCTACGGTCGCAGGTTCGAATCCTGCCTCGGGCATGGATGTGTCTGATGTCCTTAGGTTAGTTAGGTTTGAGTTGTTCTAAGTTCTAGGGGACTGATGACCACAGCAGTTGAATCCCATAGTGTTCAGAGCCATTTTTAGTACGTGTCTTCACCTATGTTTTTCATGTAGTTCCATGCACCTTTTTGCTATATTGGATTAGAAATTTCAGTTGCTATGTCATCCCGAACGCTGGGGAAGACGCCACGTTTTCTTCGGGGTATGATGGTCATTCACATTCTTTAAAGATAATGCCTACAGATTACGAAAGAACGATAAATACAGGACAATGGAGTGAAGAAAGCCTACAGTTAGCAGTGGAGCATGTGATAACTGGTGGCTTGAGCTGCTTTGGAGTTTAAGGCGTGTGGAATTTCATATTGGACTTTGAAAAGACGTTTAGGGAAGAATGATGGCAAAAAAGGATGAATGGGACCTTAAAGTGAGTAGCTTCAAAAAACTAATTCTTTCTAATTATTTATTAATCGATTGAAACAATAACAATTTCAAGGTTCATTTTAAAACGGATATTGTAATAATACATTATAATTAATAGCAGTTATAATTGCCATAAATGATAATACTACTTTTACTAAGGAGTATTTTATTGTGTCTTTAGGTTGGTTTCATTCAGAAAACGAGGAACAACACGTGTTATACATTAAGAGACTACAGGCTTCCGTATTTCCTACTACTGGAGAAGGAGAACGAAAGCTGGCATTTCAATTTGCGGAAACCAATGGTATAGGTCATCACTTCAACAAGGATGGCAGGATAGGACTGGCTGCAGCTATTCTAGAGACATTTTCCTGGTCTTGTGAAAAGGAAGCCCGGGAACTCTCCGTCGACAGGGCAATATCTCTCAACAGGGAAGACAATGGAAATTATTTCAAATTACTGGAGAATGTGGTCTTACAGAACTGACATACCAGACCATGTATCTCATATGGACGAATTTCTCTTCCAGACGAACCCCATCCCTGAATCAGTCATTGCTGAATAAGATTCCCTAATGATCGAACAAATAACCTGTGAACAAAAGGGGAAAAGAACTACTGTAATACAAAATTGTGAAAGCTTTCGAACCACTTGTTGACGAATTGCCTGTTGACCTCTGTCGCAGGTTCTTCGGCTGAGGTTTGCTTGATGATTTTTCTGACGTTTCGCCAGCACGAGTGGCTGGCATTGCCAAAATGTCACCCTCCGTTGCTGGTGGTGGACTTGGCTGGAGCTCGCGGTCGCGGATTATATGTATCCTGCGCGCCAACGTCGAAGGGCATTTCCGTGGCCATTTCCGCTGGCGTTCTCCTCTTGCTACGTGTAGCGGTCGTTCGCTGCAGCGCGGGAATCTAGGATCTGTTCTCATTGAGTCTTTCTTCTTTCTTGTTGTATTTCGGTAGCTTTTCTGAAGAAGCGGCCGCGATAGCTCTTCTCCAGAGCTAGAACTTCCATGTCGCGAATTTTACTATTCACCGTCACGGACGTTCTTGCTATGGAGGAGAAGTATCACACCCGCTTGTTCAGAGAAGCTATGAAAGTACACAGACATGATGATAGCTGTTAAAGAGAAAACATTGCGACGGGAACTGCATACGATGAAAATTGGTTGCCGGTTACCTCGTAAGAGCACACGGCTCACATAGTCGCTAAGAGACAACAGCAAAGTTCATCGGGCTGGAAGAATGTGTGACTGGTTATCTGTGCCGTTCATTTCGATTGGTCTACAAAATCACCTGACTTGGACCATATAGAACATCTGTGGGACATGTTGGAACAGCGCATAAAACTTGATCATGATTGTAATGATTTCTCTAGGGCTGACAATTTCTTTGTCCGGCGAATGTAATTATTTACTGTGTAAGTTTTAACTTTTTTAGCTGCGTTTCTACTGCACTATGAAAAATAACATTTACTCTGTTTCGTGTCTCATCATTGATCAGTAACATGTTCTTCGACGTTTTTCAGGAGTATTGTACCTCCCTTGACGACGCTATGCACTTGTAGTCTGATGAAAACTAACAAAACAAATTAATTCTGCAGAAAATACACGAGATTTTGCTTTTCATTTACAGTTATGTAGTTCTACCAAGAAGAGATGGATGAATCAGTTAAAACACGCGGTGTCTTACGTAAGGCGGAATTTTTCTCCAATTTTTCTTAGCAAGCTGGGAAAGAAAAACACGCTACACCATCCACAAGGAGATTATTCTGTACGGCACTTTTCCTATTCCTTCAGTTTCTCAGCAGCGTGGAATTTACATTATCTGTCTCAAGTATATTTGATTTAAAAATCTATAACCATTGCTGGTTCCCTCATTCTGATATAACAACATTTCGACTTTCTGTAAGATGGACGGTCCCCTCACAGCCTCACTAATCGCTACGTACTGGGCTGAATGACGTAGTGTTACGCCGACGTTCCGTCTAGTGTGAACAACCAGCAACTTCCGTTGCGATGTGATGCGTCGCATTCCGTTTACGCCCAGCGCGAATCGACCGTTCCCCGGCAGGAGTGAGCCCGCACGCGCCCACAGACAGCAAAAGCCTCACTAATTGCTACGTACTGGGCTGAATGACGTAGTGTTACGCCGACGTTCCGTCTAGTCTGAACAACCAGCAACTTCCGTTGCGATGCGATGCGTCGCATTCCGTTTACGCCCAGCGCGAATCGACCGTTCCCCGGCAGGAGTGAGCCCGCACGCGCCCGCAGACAGCAAAAGCCTCACTAATCGCTACGTACTGGGCTGAATGACGTAGTGTTACGCCGACGTTCCGTCTAGTGTGAACAACCAGCAACTTCCGTTGCGATGCGATGCGTCGCATTCCGTTTACGCCCAGCGCGAATCGACCGTTCCCCGGCAGGAGTGAGCCCGCACGCGCCCGCAGACAGCAAAAGCCGGAGTAGGTCCGTCGCTCCCCAGCGCGTGCGCGCTGCGATAAGGCGCGGCGCCCAAAACACACAGCGCGATTACGAGCATCGGGGTCGCCCCGACTGGACACAGCCGACGAAAACCGCCCGACACCGACGTACGTGGGCGCAAATAATGGCCTTTTCGGTTCGCGGCATCTCGGATCTGTCGGCCAAAGCGCGCCAAGTGCGCAAAGGAGCCAGCACGAATCTTCTCGTCTCAGTACGAACTCTTATACAGGGCGTTACGGATACTCCGTGTCTGCGGCGTTATGAAGAACGGATAGCGTCACTCGCTTGGATTTTGTAGTGTCAACGACGCAGAAGCGGGAATTGAGGCACTACCGGCCGTCGAATCTTGAGGAAAGAGACGTCAAGTCCGATTTATACCGGAGCGAACACAAGCGAACGAGAATTATCTCTGGTAAATTAAGAGTCGTATGGCACTGTTAGCAGTAGAGATGCGTTGTTCGCGAACTAACGGGTCCAAAGGAACGGTTCACCAAGATGAACTGAACGAGCCAGCAACGAATTCTAAGGAACGGTCTTCCATAGTTCACTTCGGTCGCGACTTTCTCCTTACAGTTCCAGGGAACGAGAAACGGTCGGTCTCGTTCCCGTAGCGGCACGTCGGCCGGTCTCGTTCCAGCCTGCCTCGGCCTCGCTAGGCCTGCCCCGTCCTCCTCCGCGTGGCCACTCGTCGCAGTTCCACTGCAGACTGCTCATAGTTATTTCAGTATCCAGTGGTTCCTTTCGTTCGCTTCGCAAGTCCATTCTTGGTCTGTTTCAAACCTTTTTTAAAATCTGAACTTCTGGTTCTTTTCGTATTCTAGCAGCGTCACGACCGGTAATTAAAATGTATTTTACAGTTACGTAAATTACATAAAATTACATGGTATGTAATACATACACTCCTGGAAATTGAAATAAGAACACCGTGAATTCATTGTCCCAGGAAGGGGAAACTTTATTGACACATTCCTGGGGTCAGATACGTCACATGATCACACTGACAGAACCACAGGCACATAGACACAGGAAACAGAGCATGCACAATTTCGGCACTAGTACAGTGTACCTTTCGCAGCAATGCAGGCTGCTATTCTCCCATGGAGACGATCGTAGAGATGCTGGATGTAGTCCCGTGGAACGGCTTGCGATGCCATTTCCACCTGGCGCCTCAGTTGGACCAGCGTTCGTGCTGGACGTGCAGATCGCGTGAGACGACACTTCATCCAGTCCCAAACATGCTCAATGGGGGACAGATCCGGAGATCTTGCTGGCCAGGGTAGTTGACTTACACCTTCTAGAGCACGTTGGGTGGCATGGGTTACATGCGGATGTGCATTGTCCTGTTGGAACAGCAAGTTCCCTTGCCGGTCTAGGAATGGTAGAACGATGGGTTCGATGACGGTTTGGATGTACCGTGCACTATTCAGTGTCCCCTCGACGATCACCAGAGGTGAACGGCCAGTGTAGGAGATCGCTCCCCACACCATGATGCCGGGTGTTGGCCCTCTGTGCCACGGTCGTATGCAGTCCTGATTGTGGCGCTCACCTGCACGGCGCCAAACACGCCTACGACCATCATTGGCACCAAGGCAGAAGCGACTCTCATCGCTGAAGACGACACGTCTCCATTCGTCCCTCCATTCACGCCTGTCGCGACACCACTGGAGGCGGGCTGCACGAAGTTGGGGCGTGAGCGGAAGACGGCCTAACGGTGTGCGGGACCGTAGCCCAGCTTCATGGAGACGGTTGTGAATGGTCCTCGCCGATACCCCAGGAGCAACAGTGTCCCTAATTTGCTGGGAAGTGGCGGTGGGGACCCCTACGGCACTGCGTAGGATCCTACGGTCTTGGCGTGCATCCGTGCGTCGCTGCGGTCCGGTCCCAGGTCGACGGGCACGTGCACCTTCCGCCGACCACTGGCGACAACATCGATGTACTGTGGAGACCTCACGCCCCACGTGTTGAGCAATTCGGCGGACGGCCACCCGGCCTCCCGCATGCTCACTATACGCCCTCGCTCGAAGTCCGTCAACTGCACATACGGTTCACGTCCACGCTGTCGCGGCATGCTACCAGTGTTAAAGACTGCGATGGACCTCAGTATGCCACGGCAAACTGGCTGACACTGACGGCGGCGGTGCACAAGTGCTGCGCAGCTAGCGCCATTCCACGGCCAACACCGCGGTTCCTGGTGTGTCCGCTGTGCCGTGCGTGTGATCATTGCTTGTACAGCCCTCTCGCAGTGTCCGGAGCAAGTATGGTGGGTCTGACACACCGGTGTCAATGTGTTCTTTTTTCCATTTCCAGGAGTGTACATGTTTTCAGGTAACAAAACGGTGTATCAGTTCACTTCGCTATTTCGATAAACAGCAGAAGAAATACCTGTAAAGAGGCATCATTTTTGTTATTACACATGCAAACGACGTCGGCACGGCACACACGAGTGGCCATTTCCCGTCTTTTTGTGATCCACCGTAAAACAGCATGTTCATTGTTATGGATGGCAGACCGACTTAACCAAATGAAGCCCGCGCTTCGTAACGGAGTTTATAGTGTCACATTTTGTAAAGGGAATATGATAACTCCTACAATATTATTTCAGTGGTACAGGGTGGCGCACGAAAAATTGACCCCGAGTACCAGACTGCTCATTGTCGCTTACCAGTCGTCATCTGTTGTTTCGAAGTTGCTTGCATTAGCTTATTTGTTATTTCTTGTTATTTCTTCACTGCCTAATTATTACATGTTTACCTATTCTGCTCGTAGCGGTCAACAAATCGTGCGTAATTGGCGAGCAGTCTGTACTCGGAGCCGGTTTTTCGTGCGCCACTTTATCTTTTTTCACGGTGAACAGCCACATAACGCTGCAGTTGGCTAAACGACATGTTTTACAGAATCAAGAAAATTACAAGTGTGTGAGAATTCTGTTATGAATAAAAACTCTGTACTCGAGGGGGGAGGCAAGTGCCCCTCTTGGCGTCTTCCATCTTCAGTCACCTATGGTACTAATTTTCTGTTTTTCATAAGAATCATATACCAAGCACAATCAACGGTGAACGAGTAAAAATGAACGGTTCCCAAAAAAGAACCATCACCAGTGAACTAGTTCCCAAGGATGAAGGTCTTTGCCCATCTCTAAAAAATGGTTCAAATGGCTCTGAGCACTATGGGATTCAACTGCTGTGGTCATAAGTCCCCTAGAACTTAGAACTACTTAAACCTAACTAACCTAAGGACATCAAACACATCCATGCCCGAGGGAGGATTCGAACCTGCGACCGTAGCAGTCGCACGGTTCCGGACTGCGCGCCTAGAACCGCGAGACCACCGCGGCCGGCTTTGCCCATCTCTACTTAGCAGAGAAATTCCAAGGGGTGGCCTCGGCTGCCTGGCGTGCACGGTGTTTTCCTCCGCGCACACTGGCTCCCTGTATGACGGATATGTCAAGACTTACATCGTATCTGCATTTTTGTAGTGTAGGTGAGTGTAGTGGATAGGTGCATTGCCCGGATGGCACCGAACAGCCCATAGGTCACGCATCAAGTGCGCTTTCCGGGGCGTAACGTAATTATTGACAGGTGGATAGGGAGGCACTGGCTGTCAGTATAGGAATTTCTAGGAAGCGTTCAAGAAGTAATGCAACGCTCTTTTTTTCTGAAAGCAGGCTGGTTTTATTCGAGACTCCAATACATCATATTATTCCCCACTATTTTGGCGACAAAACTTTTTCAGCATAATCACTTCACTAGGATGGCCTTTATACCCGCATGATGACATTCTAATGACCGACGTGGTCCGCCAGCGGCAGCTGAAGTGGTCAGCGCGGCTGAATGTTAATCCTAAGGGCCCGGGTTCGATTCCCGGCTGGGATGGAGATTTTCTCCGCTAAGGCTCTGGATGTTGTGTTGTCCTGATCATAATCATTTCATCCCCATTGACGCACATGTCGCCCAAGTGGCGTCAAATCGAAAGGCTTGCACCCAGCGAATGGTCTATCCGACGGGAGGCCTTAGTCTCACGACATTTACATTTAATGATCGACGTCGGTGCCGACGTATTGCCGTATCAATAACCGCCCCATCGTCCACGTACTGCCTTCCTCGCAGTGCATCCTTCAGTGGGCAACAAAGATGGAAGTCGGAAGACGAAGAACCAAGTAGGCACACGCCTCTGAGTATCCCAGCTGGTGGAAGAGAGTGTCAGCATTGCCAACAGAGACCTACGTTTGAGCAGAGAGGTGTTTGTGATCCGTCCACCACCACGAATGAAAGTGTGCCGTCGGCCGGCACGAAGCAGATCGGGCAGGTTTGCATAACCTTGATGCGATGATAACAGACGCCTCGCCTGAGGGCTCACCGAGCTTTTGTTCGCTGCAAAGTCGTCGTAGACATTCTGCAAGCAACTATGAATAGCTGCGATGCTCTGGTTCCTCCGTTACAACCGCCACTGCGCCGCCACCTATCGGAACTTCACGAAATTATAGGGGCTACAGCGGGAATATTCCACGATGTTCCACAACAAATTCAGCATTTTTTCAACAGAAACTGGCCGAGAAAAAAAAACGAGCGGTATTATTTATTGAACGCCGCTCGTAAAAAGTATCACGTCAGCTTGCATGGGCCGAAATTCGTACGCAATACCGACCGCCGGCCGATGTGGCCGAGCAGTTCTAGGCGCTTCAGTCTGGAACGGCGCGATCGCTACGGTCGCAGGTTCGAATCCTGCCTCGGGCATGGATGTGTGTGTGATGTCCTTAGGTTAGTTAGGTTTAAGTAGTTCTAAGTTCCAGGGGACTGATGACCTCAGAAGTTAAGTCCTAAAGTGCTCAGAGCCATTTGAGACATTACCGACGCCAAACCGCTTCCCGAGCTGTCGGCTACGACTGTCCACTGACTGCGGAAGTGGGCGCTCTTCCTCATTAATTATGATATTCGACAGCGGTCCACTGCTGAGTACACAAATGCAAATGAATTATAGTTATTGTCAGCCGGACCGGATGGGAGGGTCTCCTTTGCGGCTTGGACGGTGCCTTGTAGCAGACTTGGCTGCATTTTGCTTTGACGGCTACGGTCGTCGACCTGGTTTTCTGAAAAATCGTTTCACGTGTCCAGTTTGGGCGACCAGAGCGCGCTCATTCGGGAGCGCATTCGACGAGGCGCACGTCTTTTCTCCTACGTGGTCGACTCGGCTTTGTCCATAGGTCCTGACTCGTATTAAGGCTTTGGCATGTCTTCGTGTTTACTGATCGGCGACTTTTATCTCTTTCTCTAATGAAACTGGCGTCTTTAGTTTCAAGTACGAACAGCATGCGTCTTTACTGATCGGCAACTTTTTTCTCTTTTATAAAATTGGTATCTTGAGTCTCCCATACGAACAGCATATATCGTATGTAAGCTGTCACTCGTACATTCAAGAATAAGCAGAAAAGGAACCATTTGAACGTTCGTTATGCTTGCGCAGTGTTCGTCTTCACTTCTCGGCATGTCTTATATGTGGTGTCAATCACATACTACCAAAAAAAAAGTGTGGACTCGTTGGTACAGCTCTTGCGTCAATTTACTGCCCACTCTTCTCTCGGTAAGTAAAATACGACTTCTGTGCTAACTCTTGTGCGTGTGACACTAAGGACAATATTGGGATCAGGTATCTTATGTGGCGTATGACGACACTAAAACTAGCCAAATTTCCTGTCCCTCTCTCCCTCTCTCCATATATATATATATAACGCTGCGGTAGATTGTGACTTCCTTTCCTACACGCACTTTGCTTATAACAAAAAGTATTTACACTGTTGCCTGAAATGAACTTGGATACTTTCGAAATAATTACAGTGTAAGTCCAACTGAACAAACTTCATCGCAAAATAAATCCATTACATCAACATTTGCAACACATTTCAATTACGTAATTCTGCATGATGCTTTCTGATGTAAATACACTCTGCGATTACTGAATAGAGCAGGCCCGAATTACTGTGTTCAACAATTTTGACAGAACATTATTAATCCAATTACTCTAACAACGAAGTGACGTTGTACGCGAAAATACATAAACGTTGCAGCGTAGTAATATTTACCTTCATAAACTCATTTTTGGATTAATTAATCAGATATGAAAAGCAAAACTGTAAAACCACTACGTGAGATCAGCTTTTGAAACAACAGCAAGTCATCAGGTGTTCACAACATCACCTGTGATGAGTGCCAGTTAAGCAAATAAACGAAACTGGGAGGTCATTTGAAGTTAGGCTTAAGGAAAATATTTCTGGTTCGAGTTCCACTTCTGCCCTGAGTTCATATTTATCCGCACCGGGTGACTCAATTTCTGTTATAACATCAGGTCTTTCAATTCTGTATACGGAACGCAAGGGTAAGGTTCTTAATAGCTTGGGAGAGCTGGAGATCTTTCGTGTGTTAAGAAAATCTTCAAACCAAACCACTTAATTCTCAAACTGAATGAAAGCATTAAGCCATTTTGACTAACTTCGATTACTTAAATGAATAGCCTAGTTCACAAGCCTTGTCACCCTTACCTCCTTTTTCTTTGTTCGGTCTACTCTCATTTTGGAAAATAAAAATTTACATTTTTTAAAAATTTGTAATTTTTTTTAAGTTTTTTGAATCCTAAAGGTCATTTTTATAAATAGGCCACAAGTTCTAGGCCTTTATCCTTATGGCTGTGAGTTATTAAGTTGACATTTGCCATCGTTCTTAATACGTTTATTTTTGTGCACCCGGTTCCCTAACATTTATGGGATGTTATCTGCGCTTTCGCACATGTGCAGCTTCCCTCGCGACCTCTGTTTTGACATCCTGTTCGTGTATGGCAGTCACAGCGTTCTGTCCTGGCGCGTCTTCAACTGATGTACTCTTTATTGTATGATTCGTATTTTTCCATCCTCCCTTCTCTTACATTGCCTTTCATAACCTTTTCTCTCGCCCCATTTGTTCATAGCGTCCAGTTTAATTCACGACTGTCGCTTTTTGTGAAATTGTCCACACTCTAAAGAAAGGGTTCGGATTGGACTGTAATAGTAGCTTGACCACTATAATGTAAAGCCATGCTGGGTAGCCGTGCGGTTTAAGGCGTCTTGCCACGGCTCGGGCGGCTACACTCGTCGGAGGTTCGAGTCCTCCCTCGGGCATAGGTGTGTGTGTGTGTGTGTGTGTGTGTGTGTGTGTGTGTGTGTGTGAGTTTAACTTAGATTAAATAGTGTGTAAGCCTAGGGACCGATGACCTCAGCAGTTTGGTCCCACAGGAACTTACACAAATTTCCAAAAACTATAATGTAAATATTCAGTCTTGCGGACACCTTTTATCACTGTGCTGCTGTACTGGCTGGAGTGGTTCTAGGCGCTTCAGTCTGGAACCGCGCGACCGCTGCGGTCGCGGGTTCAAATCCTGCCTCGGGCGTGGATGTGAGTGATGTCCTTAGGTTAGTTAGGTTTAAGTGGTTCTAAGTTCTAGGGGACTGATGACCTCAGTTGTTAAGTCTCATAGTACTCAGAGCCATTTGAAACAATTTTTTGAACTACGGTATTTGGGAAATATTGTTCACGGTCTCATTCTTTTTATTCACATTTGCACCTGATTTAATTTAAATTACGAAACGAATTGTGTCTTTAATAAAGGATTTACAACAATTGCAGCGGTTTTTATTCATCACGTTGAAGCAACGCTGAAATACTGCACTCAACACAGAATAACGTAGAAGTAAAAGCAATTTTTATTCTACATTATACTTCTTGAGTGCTTGCATTCAGATGAAGTTCAATAATTACTTTCAAATAAATGAATACGAGGCTGAAGACCTGATACTATGCAAACTTACTGTTACTTAATTTTGAGTTGTTCGCCAAGTTTTCAAAGGAACTTTAGTATTCGTACAAAGCGAGACAGACACGAATCGTCTCTGTAGGCACGAATGTAAAGTACAGGAACCGATGATGGCTCAACAACGAGCTGTGAGCTGAAACCCAGGAAGAAGGAGTGAAACTCGACGTGCGTGTTAATCTACGGACAGCTGCGACTCCAAACACCGCATAAAGATAGAGTACGGTGGAAGAAACAACAAGAGACCTGCACAAGCGATTGGCAACTGAACACATGGAAATAGAGCATTGCGTAAGGCGGTGTCTTGGTCAGCGGGCGTTGAAAGCAGCGTCAGAAATGCGGGGCAGACCTGGTGTTGCTGGCAGGTAAACAAACACGTGGTCAGTGGCTCTGCCCAGCCGTACATCGCCCGCGCCCTCAGTTAGTCGCAAGTAGCTTATCTGAATTGGTCTTAGGTGTTGTCGAGATGCTTGTCCTCGAGCACTATGGGACTTAACTGCTGAGGTCATCAGTCCCCTAGAACTTAGAACTACTTAAACCTAGCTAACCTAAGGACATCACACACATCCATGCCCCATGCAGGATTTGAACTTGCGACCGTAGCGGTCACGCGGTTCCAGACTGTAGCGCCTAGAACCGCAGGTCACCCCGGCCGGCGCTGATGTGAAGAAAGTTTTTCTCGTAACAAGAATGACCACTGGCGATGGGGACGTGAGTTGTCCTCGAGCTGTTCAATCTACATCTGGGAAATTACGATCACAACAATAGGATGAAACATAATCGCCCGCGCGGTGGTTAGCACACTGGACTCTCATTCGGGAGGACGACGGTTCAATCCCGTCTCCGGCCATCCTGATTTAGGTTTTCCGTGATTTCCCTAAATCGCTTCAGGCAAATGCCGGGATGATTCCTTTGAAAGGGCACGGCCGATTTCCTTCCCAATCCTTCCCTAACCCGAGCTTGCGATCCGTCTCTAATGACCTCGTTGTCGACGGGACGTTAAACACTAACCACCACCACCACCACCACCACCACCATAATCGCCCAAATACAGTCCTTACTAGGAACGCTCAAGCCTCTATGGCAAGCGGAAGGCACGCAAACAACGCAAATTACGGTGACCCACTGCGTCTCAGCAAAGCTGACACACTACTAACTGGACCCACACAATCGCCCAATCGGTAACAGCAGGGAAGCCAATTTGCACATTAAACATAAACAAAACCCACATAACCTTCACACTGTGCGACAGATTCAGTGACCAATCGACCATTCATGTGACAGGCATGTTACAGGTAAGCAGACGCTGCAGCTAGAAAAGACATCGTCGGTGCCCATCCTGAGCAGAACCTTCCATCGATTCGAACTGATACTTTTTATCCCGAACCTGATCTACGACATTGGAACTGAGCGTTGTACGACAGACCATAACTAACAAAACCTTACCTTTGCAAGAAAACGTAACACTGCTGTTACTACCTGTCCAGACTGTCGCAGCGGTTTTCTTCCCTTGGCGTTCGCGTTGGAACTTTTAGCTCTGCCCTCAAACCCCCTACTTTTCAATTGCTTTCGTCCACTTTGTCACATCGACGGGCCCGTGTTTATGGGTAATCCTACTCAGAAGCACGGACAACATCGCAGGCCGCTTCCTGTGAACTCTTCGATTAAAATTAACAAACGCAGAGGTGACAGTAGAATTGATTCGATGATCATCATGCTGAAGCGGGCGTGGAGGCGATACCCCACCTAAAAAAAAAGGAAAACTGCGGACAAAATTACTCTCGCAGCACGTCCGGCCAACCTTCTTGTCGGCCTGCAGTGTTGTCGATGGCTCAGTTTCAGGACGAGCTGATTGCGGGACTGGCCCCGACTTCTCGTAGAAGCAGTCGCCGGATTCTCTCTCGCAGCAGCGGGATACGAACTCTTCGTGCAGCAGACGAGTCGAATACCGAGTTTCACTGTTCGGTTCTGCACCATCTGCAGCCCTGCGATATGAGGCAGCGGTCTTTCCTATCACGGCGGCGTACTCTGGCACTACTTTTACCCGCCCTCCGTGACAGCATTCTATGCAGTTCTGCTGCAATAACCACACCAGCTCGTCTCAGTGTCTTCTGGCGGGGAAAGGCCAGGCACGGACGAGAACGGCCCGGTACGTGCCGTGACTTACGTCGCAGGCGCGAGATTCCCCGACCGCGTGTCGACCACAAAAGCAGACAGCGCTGATGCTCCAAGCTCCGCCGGAGGGGCAGAAGTCTGCGGATGCTGGGTACGAGATGGTCCACCTGCGGCGTCGACGGCACGGGGCACGCTCCGACCTGCTCACAGCTACACGAGAGGCGGCACTCTCACCTGACGCCAGCGCGCCGCTGGGTAAATGGTAATGGTACTGAGCACTATGCGACTTAACTTCTGAGGTCATCAGTCGCCTAGAACTTAGAACTAATTAAACCTAACTAACCTAAAGACATCACACACATCCATGCCCGAGGCAGGATTCGAACCTGCGACCGTAGCGGCCGCTCGGTTCCAGACTGTCGACTAGTACCGCACGGCCACTCGGGCCGGCGCGCCGCTGGGGGAGCATCACTCTTCCATCGCTACCTGCCCTCCATTGATGGCGCCACGCATACACGCCGAAGGACGTTGAACTGAAGAGACGTCACTGCATGCGAGTCTGATTGGCCGGTGAGTCTTTCTAAGCAGCCGCAGTTAAAGGCTTCGCTTCAGATTGAGTGAATCTATAAATTTATCATTATTAGTATAGAAGTCTGGGGTGGGGACAATACATCGTCATAGCAGGACGCTACTAAACATTATTACACTACTGACCATTACAATTTCTACACCAAGAAGAAATGCAGATAAACGGGTATTCATTGGACAGATATATTATACTAGAACTGAAATGTGATTACATTTTCATGCAATTTGGGTGCATAGATCCTGAGAAATCAGTACCCAGAACAACCACCTCTGGCCGTTATAACGGCCTTGATACGCCTGGGCATTGAGTCAAAGAGAGCTTGGATGGCGTGTACAGGTACAGCTGCCCATGCAGCTTCAACACGATACCATAGTTCATCAAGAGTAGTGACTGGCGTATTGCAACAAGCCAGTTGCTCGGCCACCATTGACCAGACGTTTTCGATTGGTGAGAGATCTGGATAATGTGCTAGCCAGGGCAGCAGTAGAGCATTTTCTGTGTCCAGAAAGGCCCGTACAGGACCTGCGAGATGGGGTCGTGCATTAACCTGCTGAAATGTAGAGTTTCGCAGGGATCGAATGTAAGGTAGAGCCACGGGTCGTAACACATCTGAAATGTAACATCCACTGTTCAAAGTGCCGTAAATGAGAACAAGAGGTGACCGAGACGTGTAACCAATGGCACCCCATATCATCACGCCAGGTGGTATGCCAGTATGGCGATGACGAATACACGCTTCCAAAGTGCGCTCACCGCGATGTCGATAAACACGGATGCGACTATCATGATGCTGTAAACAGAACTGGATTCATCCAAAAAAATGACGTTTTGCAATTCGTGCAACCAGGTTTGTCGTTGAGTACACCATCGCAGGCGCTCCTGCCTGTTATGCAGCGTCAAGGGTAGCCGCAGCCATGGTCTCCGAGCTGATAGTCCATGCTGCTGCAAACGTCGTCGAACTGTTCATGCAGATGGTTGTTGTCTTGCAAACGTCCCCATCTGTTGACACAGGGATCGAGACATGGCTGCACGATCCGTTACAGCCATGCGGATATGATGCCTGTCCTCTCGACTGCAGTGATACGAGGCCGTTGGGATCCAGCACGGCGTTCCGTATTACCCTTCTGAAGTTACCAATTCGATATTCTGCTAACAGTCATTGGATCTCAACCAACGCGAGCAGCAATGTCGCGATACGATAAACTTCAATCGCGATAGGCTACAATCCGACTTGTATCAAAGTCGGAAACGTGATGGTACGCATTTCTCCGCCTTACAAGAAGCATCCTAACATCGTTTCACCAGGCAACGCCGGTCAACTGCTGTCTTGTGTATGAGAAATCGATTGGAGACTTTCCTCATTTCAGCGCGTTGTAGGTGTCGCCACCTTGTGTGACTCCTCTTAAAAGCTAATCATTTGCATATCACAGCACCTTCTTCCCGTCGGATAAATTTCGCGTCTGTAGGACGTCTTCTTCGTGGTGTAGCAATTTCAATGACCAGAAGAGTAATGTTCAGTGACTTACGTAAGTGTGTTAGCGTTCAAGATCATTTGTTTGGATGAAGAACAGAACTCTGTGTATAATTCAGCCCCATAGAAGAATCTGCAGCATTCAAAATTATCTATAACTCAGTTATAAGTATACATAGTATAAATTAACTCACTGATGTGTAGCCTCACTGAAGAAACACTTGTCACTATACCTATAGAGAGACACGATGTTATTGTCGCCTCTCACTTGTTCATCACACTGAACCGAAACAGAAACTGTAGAATTTGAAAATTAGTGGTATGTTCCTGTGGGACCTAACTACTTAGGTCATCAGTCCCTAGACTTACACCCTACTTTAACTTACGCTAAGGACAACACACACCCACGCCCGAGGGAGGAGTCAAACCTCCGACGGGGGGAGCCGCGCGAACTGTGGCAAGGCGCCCTAGACCACGTGGCTACGCCGAGCGGCCACAGCCTGTAGAAACCAACTTTCACAAGTACTGTAGATTTCAGATAAGCAGTCAAAACAAAATAAATAAAAGGAACATTTCGTAACTTTTAACCTAAAATAGAAAAAACAGCCATGAATTTTGTGTAATATTTCTACGGAAATAATTCTAGGCCACAGATGAAGACACACAGGTGACGGAACATGTTTGGGTAAATATAAAAAGGAAATACATTGTGTAGTGAGTATACAGTTGGTTAAAAACCTACTGAATAGAAACAAAGCGATGAACTAGTGAGCGGCGACAGTAAAATAGCGTCTCTCTATGATGACGGTGACAGAACTGTTTTCCCAAACCTCATTTTTGTGTAAAAATCAGTGAACAAACGTGAGAGTGAAATACAAAGAAAACATACCAAAGATGCGCAACTGGACGAGAAACGTGACTATATGACATACTTTTTTGTGAGTAGTGGTTGTGTGTTTTTCCGTATCAACGACTGTTCTACACAAATTTCTTCCCACTACTTTGTAGATGACATGCTGTCAAACGAAGAACGACTAATAAACATTCCGACCTGTAGATACCAAAATTTACAAGTAATATAGCTTTCGGATTAGGAATCGAAACAAGCACACGTCATAGCTTTTAGGCCTAAAACAGGAAGACAGCCATGAACTTTGCGTAATTTTTTTTAAAGGTCGAGGCCCAGAGAATTGACACACAGGTGACGAAATACGTATGGGTAAACAGGAATAGGAAATACGCTGTGTAGCGCGGAAGGAGGAATTTAAGTACCGGAATTCAGGCTTACCAGTGCACAATAACATATCTTTTCTGAAGAATATCTTGGAAAACGATATGCTTACTATTACCTACTCGATAAGCATGATGTCACAAGATAGACAGCCGCGTCGTCTCAGGCACCTTGCCATAGTTCGCGCGGCTCTCCCCGTCGGAGCTTCGAGTCCTCCCTTGGGCATGGCTGTGTGTGTAGTCCTTAGCTCAAGTTAGTGTAAGTTAGATTAAGTAGTGTGTAACAAGCCTAGGGCCCTATGACCTCAGCACTTTGGTCCCATAGGAACTTACCACAAAAAGGGTAGATAAGGGAAGAGCAAAGTGCGTGTAGGAAAGGAAGTCACAATCTACCGCAGCGTCAGTGACACAGAGAGTGAGAGTGAGAGTGAGAGTGAGAGAGAGAGAGTGAGAGAGAGAGAGAGAGAGAGAAAGAAATCGGTAGAAGAGCTGAAGGATGGGGACAGAACCTTCAATGGTGTCGTTCCAATTTAACAAAGAACAAAATGTTGCAGATGCACACTAATAATCATGACATTTCTGTAAGAAACCTGTACTCAGTTGACGTTAACTGCACAGCTGCCACACTGTGAAATTGATTGTTTCCTTCCATGTCTATAATCCTACGATCTGCCTGAAAGCACTTACGAATTACACGTAAATGAGATACAACTACTACGTGATTATGTTGGTAGACGCCAGCACATGAAAGCCGAAAACTGAAGAGGGAACGAAAGGACGCAATAAAAACACGTACTGACGTTTGCCAAGCGCTGGCTGAGGGTCCACTCCCAGATAACCTCGTGCTTTTTTTCGTATTTTTCTTTGATTTGTTGTTTGTCGTGTCCAGCTGCAGCAAACCAGTTGAATCCAGATGACGGGGCAGAGGGCTTACAACAGGATGTCGGTTGATGTTAACCACAAAGATGCAGCTTCCAGGAAGAATGGCTCTGTGTACAAGACTCCGGCCGCAGAGTTGCGTATCCTTTACCAGTAACACGGCTGGAAGGAAACTGAACAAAGGAAAACAGCATGCAGACGGGGACGTCCCCGGCTTAAATGACTGTGGTGATGTCAGACAAAAGAACAACTAAGGGAAAGGTCAGTTCTGCACAAGGACATACTTTCATCACGAGATTATAGCCCAATAAAACGTCTGTAACTGATGTCATGCTAGTAAACACCAGTAAATCCAACGCTTTAATTTCGTAAGAGATAGTCGGTAAGGCGAAACCTCTTAGAAGGGACTGACATAAAAACACACAGCGACGAATGCACGGTTGGCGAAAGCTTCAACGACTGACATGCTCAAGTAATTCATCCATACTTCCTGAGATGATTTGGAGAAATTAAGGAGTAGTTACCCTTGCAAGCTTTTCTTTCCGTTTTTCTCTCATCTTCCGTTCTGCAGGACAACCAGAGTATTTTGCAGAACAGCTCTATTAAATACTCCACTGAACAGCTGGGTACTAGTTTTAACAAGTTCCTCAGGTAACATCACATAAACGCTGGGTCAATTTCTTCAATAGTAATGCTGCATATGTCTCCGCCACCATTCTGCTCTTGAGCCCAGGGTCAGTTCCTGATTACGTCACCTGCCGGCCGCTGTGGCCGAGCGGTTCTAGGCGCTTCAGTCGGGAACCGAGCTGCTGCTACGGTCACAGGTTCGAATCCTGCCTCGGGCATGGATGTGTGTGATGTTCTTAAGTTAGTTAGGCTGAAGTATTTCTAAGTCTAGGGGACTGATGACCTCAGATGTTAAGTCCCATAGGGCTCAGAGCCATTTGCCGTCAACTGGCAGATGTTGAACTGCGTGTAATTCTCATCCACATTCTGCTACTTCTCTTTCGTTTCCTTGGCCTTTAGATACATTAATGAGGATGGAAGGAAAGAAGATTAGGTTTAACGTGCCCTCGGCATCGAGGTCATTAAAGACGGAGCACAAGCTCGGATTGGAGGAAGGAAAGCGGTCGTGCCGTGCCCTTTCGAAGGAACCATCCCGGAATTTGCCTGAAGCGATTTAGGGAAATCACGGAAAACCTAAATGTGGGTGGCCGGACGGAGGTTTGAACCGTCGTCCTCCCGAAAGCAAGTCCAGTGTGCTAGCCAGTGCGGCATCTCGCTCGGTGAAACGAAAATGTCGTGTGGCTAGGGCCTCCCGTCGGGTAGACCGTTCGCCTGGTGCAAGTCTTTCGATTTGACGCCACTTCGGCGACTTGCGCGTCGATGGGGATGAAATGATGATGATTAGGACAACACAACACCCAGTCCCTGAGAGGAGAAAATCTCCCACCCAGCCGGGAATCGAACCCGGGACCTTAGGATTGACATTCCGTCGCGCTGACTCAGCTACCGGGGCCGGACGGTGAAACATTAATACCCGTACACTTGCAGTGAGATCGGAGCACTCCGAGGCTCTCGTTCGAGCTGAGCGGCTACACCTCCCACAGCTGTCTGTGGACTATCGAGTCTCCAACATGAGAGACGTGGGCGTAGAAAGGCCGCACAAAGACGCAGAAGAGATAGTCCGTAAGTGTCGTCGACGACGTGTCTCCAGGAAGGGGGAACTGTTCTTTGCATAAGTCAGAGTGGATTTATATTATTGTTTGAGACGACTGGTGCCACTACTGTGTGCAGCGCCGTCATTCTCACCACTGGCCTCAACAAATATCGTCGCGACGACAGTTCGTAGAGATCCAGAGCACTGGCACGCGACGTGGCTGCAAAACCCTGCACGGCACAGCGAATACTATGTCTGCCCTTTCGAGCGCTAATCGCGTGGGCCTACTGAGATCTTGCACGGCCTTGGGTATGGCTCTCCAGAATCTGAGTCCTCATTCTCGTGACAGTCGTGGTATCCTGACCAACGCAGATTGATAAATTGCAGTCACGAAATTTATTTCCTTCTTACACGAGTTACGAGACGATATTCTCACAAACAACATTCAAATATCATCTCTTCCCTTATTCGCAGGATGTATATGCCTTTCTTCCTATCTGTTGTACGCGATTGCACCGAACAGCTAGCAATTTGTATATCCAAGGCGTGGTGCACATGATGCCAATGTGACGTTTGTTTTACGGCGCCGTCGTAGTGCTGCAATCATAATGGCGATCGGTGTTCATTATTTATAGAGAGTGATCAAAGAGTATCTGTTTAAGGCCGTTGTTGAAGCATATCTCCAACGTAACGCAACTACGACGCAGGTATACAAGCATCCACATCTATGAAAGGGATTAGTGCGGCATCCGTGTCTTCCTCACGTGCGAGCGGTAAATGCGGAGACGTCAACTATGTCGATGTTATTAGCTAATGCGTCGAAACAGGAGCAACGTGATACACTCCTGGAAATGAAAAAAAGAACACATTGACACCGGGGTGTCAGACACACCATACTTGCTCCGGACACTGCGAGAGGGCTGTACAAGCAATGATCACACGCACGGCACAGCGGACACACCAGGAACCGCGGTGTTGACCGTCGAATGGCGCTAGCTGCGCAGCATTTGTGCACCGCCGCCGTCAGTGTCAGCCAGTTTGCCGTGGCATACGGAGCTCCATCGCAGTCTTTAACACTGGTAGCATGCAGCGACAGCGTGGACGTGAACCGTATGTGCAGTTGACGGACTTTGAGCGAGGGCCTATAGTGAGCATGCGGGAGGCCGGGTGGACGTACCGCCGAATTGCTCAACACGTGGGGCGTGAGGTCTCCACAGTACATCGATGTTGTCGTCAGTGGTCGGCGGAAGGCCACTTCCCAGCAAATTAGGGACACTGTTGCTCCTGGGGTATCGGCGAGGACCATTCGCAACCGTCTCCATGAAGCTGGGCTACGGTCCCGCACACCGTTAGGCCGTCTTCCGCTCACGCCCCAACATCGTGCAGCCCGCCTCCAGTGGTGTCGCGACAGGCGTGAATGGAGGGACGAATGGAGACGTGTCGTCTTCAGCGACGAGAGTCGCTTCTGCCTTGGTGCCAATGATGGTCGTAGGCGTGTTTGGCGCCGTGCAGGTGAGCGCCACAATCAGGACTGCATACGACCCAGGCACACAGTGCCAACACCCGGCATCATGGTGTGGGGAGTGATCTCCTACACTGGCCGTACACCTCTGGTGATCGTCGAGGAGACACTGAATAGTGCACGGTACATCCAAACCGTCATCGAACCCATCGTTCTACCATTCCTAGACCGGCAAGGGAACTTGCTGTTCCAACAGGACAATGCACGTCCGCATGTATCCCGTGCCACCCAACGTGCTCTAGAAGGTGTAAGTCAACTACCCTGGCCAGCAAGATCTCCGGATCTGTCCCCCATTGAGCATGTTTGGGACTGGATGAAGCGTCGTCTCACACGGTCTGCACGTCCAGCACGAACGCTGGTCCAACTGAGGCGCCAGGTGGAAATGGCGTGGCAAGCCGTTCCACAGGACTACATCCAGCATCTCTACGATCGTCACCATGGGAGAATAGCAGCCTGCATTGCTGCGAAAGGTGGATATACACTGTACTAGTGCCGACATTGTGCATGCTCTGTTGCCTGTGTCTATGTGCCTGTGGTTCTGTCAGTGTGATCATGTGATGTATCTGACCCCAGGAATGTGTCAATAAAGTTTCCCCTTCCTGGGACAATGAATTCACGGTGTTCTTATTTCACTTTCCAGGAGTGTATTTTCTTCGCTGCCGGTGGAGAAACACCAGTAGACATCCACCTGAGAGTGAAGAATGTGTACGGGCAGCACATCTATCGAAACCACGGTTGTGATTGAATGGTGCACCAAGCGTGCTGTTGCTTCACGATTTGGTACGACCCCTCATCTCAAACATCTGAACGTAGAAGTTATGCCAACTCAACTGAGAGACACTTTAGCACCAGTTCGGATCTCTACCCTTGCGGTTATCAAGCGTCCGGTCCCTTTAAAAAGGGCTTGAAGCGTCGACGAGTGCAGTCGAACGATGATGTGCAGCAGGCAGTTACGGTGTTTTACCAAACGAGCATTTTCAAATTGTTGCGCAGATGGGATGATTGTCTCAGTGCTTAGAGCGAATTTTGCTTGTTTGGCATACCGATTCTGGATTATACGGCCTTCGACGAAAACTTTATGATCGCCCTTTGTACATCTGCAGCTACAGACACGCTTCGAAAGACACTTTACGATTGTTCGTTGGACACTTCTGTTTCTTCTGTCATTTTTCCCTGCTCTGTTCCGCTTGCGAATGACGCTGCTGAAGAGTGACTGTCGGTAAACCTCCGTGTAGACTTTAATTTCTCCATTTCCCTCGTACCAATCATTTAGCTGTATGTACAAATACGTGGGAGGAGGTAATTTATTGTCCGACTCTTCTTCGGACCCAAGCTCTCGGAACTTCGGTAGCTAATCTCTCTGTGGCAAACAACGCCCCTCTTGTAGCGTATGCCACTGGAATTCGTTAAGCGTCTCCGAAAGGCTCTCGCTCTTACTAAATGATACAGAGACGTAACGCGCGGCCGTTAGTTCGATCTTACTCGCCTCTTCTAATTGTCCATCCTAGTAACAGTCGCAGAGTGATGAGCAATACTCGAGAACCGGTCGGTCAAGTGTGTCGTGAACCAGTTATTTTGTGGACGAATTACATTTCTTTAATTACAATTCTTCTAATGAACCACAGCCTCGTATCTGGGATTTCAGTGAGGCATCTATAACTCCTAATTTGTTTTATGTGGTCACTCCATTTTAGGTTGCTCCAGATGCTTAATCCCAGATATTTCACAGTACGTGGTAGTTGTTTCCACCGATTTGTCGCCAGCAGTTTCAGCGACAGCGATGGATATTTTCACTTATTTACATACTCTAAGACAAACAAAAGGCGGCGCATCACGAAGGAATTATCCGAACGGGACGGAAATCGGTAGATGTGGTGTGCAAATGATTACAATTTCAGAAAAATTGGATGATTTAATGAAGAGAAAGAGCTTTAGAAATTGAGCAGGTAAATAACGCATAGTCCGCCTTTGGACATTATACAAGCAGTTATTCGGTTTGGCATTCATAGATATGGTTTCGGAGGTCCTCTTGGGGGGAATCATGCCAGTTTCCGTCCGAGTGGCGCGTTGGATCGTCCGTATCCCTCGTTGGTTGGAGGGCCCTGTCATTATGTTCCAAACATTCTCAACTGGGGAGAGATCCGGCAACCTTGCTGACCAAGGGAGGGTTTGGCAAGCACGAAGATAAGCAGTAGAAACTCTCACTGTGTGCGGAGAGCATTACCTTGCTGAAATGTAAGCCCAGGATGGCTTGCCATGAAGCGCAACAAAATGGGCCACAGAATGTCGTAGATGTACTGCTGTGCTGTAAGGGTGGCGCGGATGACAACAAAACAGTCCTGCTATGAAATGAAATGGTACTCTAGATCACCACTACTGGCTGTCGGGCCATATGGAGGGAGGGAGTCACACTGGTATGTCACTGGTGTTCGGGGCATCTGCAGATACGTCTTCGCTGCTCATCATGGCTCAATTCGAAGTTGGACTCATCACTGAAGACAATTGTACTTCAGTCAGTGAGATTCCAGGCCAAATCGTACCTTGGTCAGCAAGGTTGCCGAATCTCTCTCTAACCGAGAACGTTCGGAGCATTATGAGCGGGTTACTCCAACGACCTCGGTATTTTGACGATCTAACGCACCAATTGGTCAGAATTTGCACGACATCCCTCACGAGAACATCCAGCAACTCTACCAGTCAGTGCAAAGCCGAATAACTGCTTGCGTAAGGACGAGAGATGGACCAACACATTATTGACTTGCTCAATTTGGGCAGATGTTTCTCTTGAATACGCATAAATCATCCAATTATTCCGAAATTGTAATCATTTGCTTGTCTGTACATGTACATACATCTACCGACTTCCGTTCCATTCCGACCATTCGTTCGTGGTGCGTCGTTTTTGTTTTTGTTGTCTTATAGTGTATTTATTTACGTTGAGTGTAAACTGCTAGTCTCAGTACTACCGTCGATTCTCTGCAGGTCTGCCTTCATTTCGGTACACTCTTCTGGCTCTTATCTTTTCTATAGACAGCAGTATTTTCTGTTAACATCCTCTCTGAAATTCCGATGTTGTCCATAGGTGGTTAAAAGGCGACTGTGATAAATTTAACAGCCCTACAGCACACCCTTGAGATATACCCAAATTACCTTTATATCTAACAATTTCGGCCCATTAAGAAGAAAGTTCTGAATCCAGTCTCAAATTTAGTTCGATACTCTGTAGGCTCTTATTGCATTCACTAAACGGCAGTGCTGAACTGAATTGAATGCCTTCTGAAAATTAATGGACACGGCCATCATTCTAGCGAAGCTTACCTACGGCGCTAATGGACGAAAAGAACGAGCTAAGATTCGAAATATTTCTGTTTTCTGACTCCATTTAGATTTTTATTAAGAGACCAGGTTTTGATTTTCCGAAAACCTCATCAGGCCAGAGGATAAAGCATATTCTTTAATTCTGCGTAGAACTGACGCCAGCGATATAGACATATACTCGTGCTCATTACAACACATTACATTTACTTATCTAGAGGTCCAGTTTCCATCGTTGCAGCAACACTTATGTTCATATCTTCCTCTATTGGCTTGGTTCAAAAGGGTTGGCTCTGAGCACTATGGGACTTAACTGCTGTGGTCATCAGTCCCCTATAACTTAGAACTACTTAAACCTAACTAACCTAAGGATATCACACACATCCATGCCCGAGGCAGGATTAGAACCTGCGACCGTAGCAGTCGCGCGGTTCCGGACTGCAGCTCCAGAACCGCGTGGCCACCGCGGTCGACTTTCTCTAATAGTTTATGTAACAACGTGAATCCCCCCCCCCCCTCCGCCCTGCCTGTGGACAATTGCGTCACCTGTAGATGACGTCGGAGAGGTAAAAACGTGTCTGCCTGACTGTGTGTACGTATCGCGAGTATCAGCGGTGAGGTGAGGTACACCAGATGTTACTTTGGCTTCTGATGAAGTCTTCCGACTAAAAACGGCGACTGTTCTGTTCTTCCGTAAATGTGTACTTTTTTACTTTGCCGATGATGCCACTGTGTGTAGGCAGGTTGCAGCGTCACAGCACTGTGGGCAAATGCAAGAAGGCCAGCAGAGGATCAGTGGATGCAAAGGGCGGCACTTGGCTGTGGATGTAAACAAGTGTAACGCATTGCTCATAAGCAGACGAAGTAATCCACTACTGTTTCTTTACACTATTGACAACAGATTCCTGGAAATTGTAACTACCGTAAAAAAACCTAGGAGGTACTACCCCGAGTGACACAGAGGGAATGAGTATAGTCTAACATTTTTTGACAGTTCACGTCTGTCACTTGCCACTACAATCAGCGGCATCGGCTGCCGGCTACCGTTCGGTTATAGGCGACGCATGAACACGGCTGATCGCTGCACGCCCACTCCTACCGTATAACAGGGAGCAACGTTGGTAGTGGCCGCTGTGAGTTATGTCGGAAAACGAGATGCTCTGTCGGCAGCTGATATTAGGTGACCAATGACTGAACTGCGGCACACGACACATATTGTAACCCTGAGTTTAAACCCGTGTCCTAAAGTAGCCACAACCTCATGATGTGCAATGTATCAGAGGAAACGGTGGTCAAAAATCTGCGGCAGAACTAAAATAGCTCGTTCACGGCGATTAAAGCTAACCTCTACAAGCAAACTGACGATAGAAAAATTTCAGTTGCAGTGCTAGAAGCAAACTGTAATTTCCCTCTATTATTCTTTACCTGAAAGTATCCTCACACTGGCTACACGAACTGCCGCATTACCAACCGACGAGCCGTCCTGGTTCGCACTTCGCTGCAGTTTACGAGTATTATAGGCGATGCAGCCAGATTCCAAACGAAAAAGGAATGATACGAAGACAAACAAAAGCAAATAAAAAGACAATTCGATGACAAAAATGACGCGTAACAGTATTACAAATTAAAAAATACATTTAAACCAATTAACCGAATAAAAATAAAAACAAGTCTTTTGATAACATTTACAAATTTAAAAAATTTATTTTATTTGACGAAATTCGGAGCTAAGACCTCCTGCATTCAGGTTCATGCGTTAACCAGTGCGCTACAGGGCTACCCGGCGTTGATTTGTTAGATATGTGAGTCTGGTATCGCAGTCGCAACTATGCACTGTAGATATCAAAAGTTTGGCTTCGTGCAGTGTCATGCTTATGTAATGTAAGCCGATCTCGATGATTATAGTAACTGTATGTGTGACGGTGAATCGCGTTTTGTGTGGGTAGAACACAGTTGTCTGTGATTAGTACTGTGTATGAAACATCTACATCTACATGGATATTCTGCAAATCACATTTAAGTGCCTTGCAGAGGGTTCATCGAACCACCATCACAATTCTCTATTATTGCAATCTGGTATAGCGCGCGGAAGGAACGAACGCCTTTATCTTTCCGTATAAGCTCTGATTTCCCTTATTTTATCGTGGTGATCGTTTCTCCCTATGTAGGTCAGTGTCAACAAAATACTTGCGCATTCGTAGGAGAAAGCTGGTGATTGGAACTTCGTGAGAAGATTCCGTCGCAACGAAAAAGGCCTTTCCTTTAATGATGTCCAGCCCAAATCCTGTATAATTTCTGTGGCACTCTGTCCCATATTTCGCGATAATACAAAACGTGCTGCCTTTTTTTGAACTTTTTCGGTGCACTCCGTCAGTCCTATCTGGTAAGGATGCCACACCACACAGCAGTATTCTAAAAGAGGACGGACAAGCGTAGTGTAGGCAGTCTCCTTAGCAGATCTGTTACATTTTCTAAGTGTCCAGCCAATAAAACGCAATCTTTGGTTAGCCTTCCCCACAACATTTGCTATGATTTCCTTCCAATTTAAATTTTTCGTAATTGTAGTTTCTAGGTATTTAGCTGAATTTAAGGCCTTTAGATTTAACTGATTTATCGTGTAACCGAACTTTAACGGATTTCTTTTAACACTCATGTGAATGACCTCACACTTTTCTTTATTTAGGGTCAACTGCGAACTTTCGCACCATTGAAATTCCATTTCTAAATCGTTTTGCGATTTGTATTGATCTTATGATGACGATAGCGTCATCTGAAAACAACCTAAGATGGCTGCTCAGATTGTCTCCCAAATCGTTTATGAAGATAAGGAACAGCAAAGGGGCTACAACACTACCTTGGGGAACGCCAGAAATCACTTGTTTTACTTGACGACTTTCCGTCAATTACTACGAACTGTGACCTCTCTGACACGAAATCACAAATCCAATCACATAGCTGAGACGATATTCTATAAGCACGCAATTTCACTACAAGCTGATCGTGTGGTACAGTGTCAATTGTCTTTCGGAGATCCAGATATACGGTATCAATCTCATCTGCCTTGTCAGAAGCTAGTCGTGTTTCACAAGAACGATGCTTTTCGATGTGTTTCGTTAGCATTGTGTGCGTGTGTGTATTTGTGTGCGTGTATGTGTGTGTGGTGGTTATCAAGTGTGATGAAATACGAAATAAATGGATCAGACCCAAGATTGGGGATCCAAACACATCAAGAGAGATAGCCAGACAAAACTGGAAGTGAAGTGACCAATTGTTGTGGCAACCCGGCTGCGGCGAACAGTTCGGGCGTGACTTTCAGCGCTCTGATTGGATGAAACCAACTCCAACGTGTGAAGCGTCAACTATAAGGCTGAGATTCGCTAGAATAATCTTTTGGAAAAGTAGTTCATCCTCAGAAGAAGTCATTAGAAAACAGTAGTTCGATTGACTATTCAACATTGTTCATCAGTCTGGGAACGTTGTTGTTGTTGTTGTTCAGTCCAGAGACTGGTTTGATGCAGCTCTTCATGCTACTCTATCCTGTGCAAGCTTCTTCATCTCCCAGTACCTACTGCAGCCTACCTCTTTCTGAATCTGCTTAGTGTATTCATCTCTTGGTCTCTCTCTACGGTTTTTACCCTCCACGCTACCTTCCAATACTAAATTGGTGATCCCTCGATGTCTCAGAACATGTCCTACCAACCGACCCCTTCTTCTAGTGAAGTTGTGCCACAGGCTCCTCTTCTCCCCAATTCTATTCAATACCTCCTCATTAGTTATGTGATCTACCCATCTAATCTTCAGCATTCTTTTGTAGCACCACATTTCGAAAGCTTCTATTCTCTTCTTGTCTAAACTATTTATCGTCCACGTTTCACATGCATACATGGCTACACTCCATATAAATATACTCCTGGAAATGGAAAAAAGAACACATTGACACCGGTGTGTCAGACCCACCATACTTGCTCCGGACACTGCGAGAGGGCTGTACAAGCAATGATCACACGCACGGCACAGCGGACACACCAGGAACCGCGGTGTTGGCCGTCGAATGGCGCTAGCTGCGCAGCATTTGTGCAACGCCGCCGTCAGTGTCAGCCAGTTTGCCGTGGCATACGGAGCTCCATCGCAGTCTTTTAACACTGGTAGCATGCCGCGACAGCGTGGATGTGAACCGTATGTGCAGTTGACGGACTTTGAGCGAGGGCGTATAGTAGGCATGCGGGAGGCCGGGTGGACGTACCGCCGAATTGCTCAACACGTGGGGCGTGAGGTCTCCACAGTACATCGATGTTGTCGCCAGTGGTCGGCGGAAGGTGCACGTGGCCGTCGACCTGGGACCGGACCGCAGCGACGCACGGATGGACGCCAAGACCGTAGGATCCTACGCAGTGCCGTAGGGGACCGCACCGCCACTTCCCAGCAAATTAGGGACACTGTTGCTCCTGGGGTATCGGCGAGGACCATTCGCAACCGTCTCCATGATGCTGGGCTACGGTCCCGCACACCGTTAGGCCGTCTTCCGCTCACGCCCCAACATCGTGCAGCCCGCCTCCAGTGGTGTCGCGACAGGCGTGAATGGAGGGACGAATGGAGACGTGTCGTCTTCAGCGATGAGAGTCGCTTCTGCCTTGGTGCCAATGATGGTCGTATGCGTGTTTGGCGCCGTGCAGGTGAGCGCCACAATCAGGACTGCATACGACCGAGGCACACAGGGCCAACACCCTGTATCATGGTGTGGGGAGCGATCTCCTACACTGGCCGTACACCTCTGGTGATCGTCGAGGGGACACTGAATAGTGCACGGTACATCCAAACCGTCATCGAACCCATCGTTCTACCATTCCTAGACCGGCAAGGGAACTTGCTGTTCCAACAGGACAATGCACGTCCGCATGTATCCCGTGCCACCCAACGTGCTCTAGAAGGTGTAAGTCAACTACCCTGGCCAGCAAGATCTCCGGATCTGTCCCCCATTGAGCATGTTTGGGACTGGATGAAGCGTCGTCTCACGCGGTCTGCACGTCCAGCACGAACGCTGGTCCAACTGAGGCGCCAGGTGGAAATGGCATGGCAAGCCGTTCCACAGGACTACATCCAGCATCTCTACGATAGTCTCCATGGGAGAATAGCAGCCTGCATTGCTGCGAAAGGTGGATATACACTGTACTAGTGCCGACATTGTGCATGCTCTGTTGCCTGTGTCTATGTGCCTGTGGTTCTGTCAGTGTGATCATGTGATGTATCTGACCCCAGGAATGTGTCAATAAAGTTTCCCCTTCCTGGGACAATGAATTCACGGTGTTCTTTTTTCCATTTCCAGGAGTGTACTTTCAGAAACGACTTCCTGACATTGAAATTTATACTCGACGTTAACAAATTTTTCTTCTTCAGAAATGCTCTCCTTGCCATTGCCAGTCTACACTTTATATCCTCTCTACTTCGACCATCATCAGTTATTTTGCTCCCCAAATAGCAAAAGTCCTTTACTACTTTAAGTGTCTCATTTCCTAATCTAATTCCTCAGCATCACTCGACTTAATATGACTACATTCCCTGGGAACCTTACCAAGTAAGATTAATAGAAGAGATAGAAAAGACTCATTGAAGAGCGGCGCGTTTCGTAATGGGACCGTTTACTCCACACGACAGTGGTAGACGCTACAGGACAGGCGTTGTGCATCAAGAAGTCGTTTAATATTTAAGTTCCGAGAGCGTACGTTCGAAGAGGAGTCGAGCAACATATTACCTCCTCTCGCATATGTTTAAAGAAATGGTCACAAGATCATCAGAGACATTAGATGTGAACTTTACTGGCAACGGTTTTTTTCCGACGATGCGTTGGTAATTGGAAGAGGAAAGAGGGAAGAAGAACAGTGGTTCCGGAAGTACCCTCTGGCACACATCGTAAGGCGGCTTGGGAAGTATAGAAGTAGATGCAGGTTTTGGAGCTACACTCACGATTAGCATCCGTGCCGTTCTTCGTGCCGTGGTGGTGGTGGTAGTAGTAGTAGTGTTTGCACTGGATGACATCAGAACCCCAGTCTTATCACATACTACGCCTAGTTGTCTGCGTGAACACAGGCTGCGATTGTCTCTTGTTTTGTCGAGCGACGACTGTTTATGTTAGTCATAACGATAAAGCAGTGTTTTTGTTTATCTGTTGAATCCTCTACCTCATTGCTGATTCTTTATGCTTAAGTTGATTGTGTGTGACCCCTGCATTCCTATTGCAAAGTCAAGAAACTTACGGACTCTATATAATGGAACTCAATGTGTACTCTTGACTACGTCTGAAATTGTTCCAGAAGACATAATTCTCACTCTGCACACAGCACAGGGAAATTTTCTCAAAAAAAATGGCAGAGTTGGACAGCATTCAATGTAGAAGAAAAACAATACGTCACTACCTGCTCACCCACTGGCCAGCTCTCACAGCCTGAATCGCTGACAGCTGAAGTGGAATGTTATGCGAATCAGTTGCAGGAATGTTGCACAAGAACAATGTCTGGCACCACAAACCCGTGTCGATCACGCTGTATCGGATTGGCAATATCCTTCTCCAACTCATTCTATTAGAATGTCGCGATAGTTATCATCGGTCGGTTTTTCTTCACAATATTCGTGAGAATGCTGCTGGCGCCCTGCACATAACGAGCCCAGCTGAAGCTGTCGTCTAAAAAAGCGGTTAATGATGAGGAAACGTGTGTGTGGAGCAGCGCTGCGCAGGTTTCACAACACCTGAGGTGATAGCTAATCGGCAGTTAAGGCATAACATGGATTGTCAGGCGTTCTTCGATTCTCACATATCTACTACAGGACCTTCTGCGCATCATCGTTGACAAGTTAAGCGACAACTGTCCTCAAACGACGTGAAAGCGGCTTTGTACCAATCTGCAGATAATGCAAATGGCAATTTTTCCCAGAGCGCTTAAGTTAATTACAGTATAGCTCAGCATCAACTTGTCCGGCCTTGTCAGTCGTGATAATGTGAAACGCATAACATTCCTGACAGCATTATTCACGTCCAGATTAAACTCTGGCGCCGTAAAATAATGTTGCTTCCGTATTTTATGAGAAAACTGCCAAGTTATCTGAATTCTTATTGGGCAATACTTTGCACTGTCGTAGAACGTTGACTCAGACTTGAGCGTCAGTCAGAACTCTTACAACAGAAACTCCCCATCGCAACCCCGTCAGATTTAGTCGTAAAATGGCCTAGTGAATAGCCCGTCAAAAACTGAACACAGACCAAGCATGAAAAAAGGTGTACTGAACTGTTGAAAAACAAGCAAAATACAAGCAGTGAACGCTCCAAGCCCAAGAAGTGCAGCGTCGAGTTTACTTCCGTAGCTACGGCGTCGTGTTTCTGCGGTCACGGTGATAGGCTGCGAAGGAAGAGATCCGTATTAAAATCTCCCTCATGCCCAATTTTTTTCTTCTTTTTCACGAAACTATGAACTGTAGGTCTGGTCATTGACGTGTCTGTTCGCTGTATTCAGATTTATATCTGTGTCGTCATGTAACGTCCGTTTGCAACAGCGTGATGTAGGGAAGATACCTCTAGATGTACGTACCTCCTACTTAAAAAGTACCGGACAAACTTAATTGCATATATAGGTCAGAGGTTTGCAAACTTTTCCTTTGACGAAACACCTTTATTTTGAAGGTTAATGAAATTAAAAAAAAAAAAACGAGAACAATTTCTTTTATTCAGTGATTACTCCAAATTTAAATCATTCTTACAACACAGAACTCCTAATACAATTAAAAACAACAGTTCCGTCAAAATATTGAAAAAAGAACGCCATGTTATTAGTAGTTTTTCGAGAAGCACTTATTCACTTCCTGCGGAACGCCAGTGTTTCGTGGAACACGTTTTGGGGAATCGTGATACAGATAGTCCATCTATAGATTTTTATCAGTGACTTTGCGAGTGTCAAAGTACACTCGTGCTCATAAATTAAGGATAATGCTGATACATGGTGAAACAACGCTCTGGTGGGCGGTTTGCAGGTTTAAATCACCTCGGGGTATGACCATGCGATGCATTTGACCTGCGGTCGTTGCACGGTGGCGCTCGCAACAGTCCACATAGGCAGAGGTGTGTTGATGCATGTCAAGAGTACGGTGCAGCGAGCAAGTGTGCTGACGTTTTCAGACGTCCTAATGGCGACCGTGTGTTGAAAATCGTTCAAAGAACGCACATTCATGACGGTATTGAGGGGTATAATATTAGGGCGACTGTGGGCTGGCCAAACACAGCAGGTCGTTGCACAGGCCCTCCGTGTGCCACAAAGTGTGATCTCCAGATAATAGCAACGATTCCAGCAGACAGGAAATGTGTCCAGGCGCTACAGTACGGGATGCCTACAGTGTACAACACTACAAGAAGACCGACATCTCACCATTAGTGTCCGCAGACGGCCACGCAGTACTGCAGGTAGCCTTGCTCGGGACCTTACCGCAGCCACTGGAACAGTTGTCTCCAGACACACAGTCTACAGACGGCTGAACAGTCATGGTTTATTTGCCTGGAGACCTGCAAGGTGCATTCCACTGACCCCTGGCCACAGGAGAGCCCGACAAACATGGTGTCAAGAACACAGTACACCCCTGCATGTCTGACAGTAGTACTGTAATAGGTCAGGTGTATCGGGACGTCATTTTGCACCAGTATGTCCGCCTTTTCAGTGGTGCAGTGGGTCCCACCTTCCTCCTGATAGATGATAACGCACGGCCCCACCGAGCTGCCATCGAGGAGGAGTATCCTGAAACAGAAGATATCAGGCGAATGAAGTGGCCTGCCTGTTCTCCAGACCTAAGCCCCATCGAGCACGTCTGGGATGCTCTCGGTCGACGTATCGCTGGACGTCTTCAAGCCCCTACGACACTTCAGGAGCTCCGACAGGCACTGGTGCAAGAATTGGAGGCTACACCCTAGCAGCTGCTCGACCACCTGATCGAGAGTATGCCAACCCGTTGTGCGGCCTATGTACCTGTGCGTGGTGATCATATCCCATATTGATGTCGGGGTACATGCACAGGAAACAGTGGCGTTCTGTAGCACGTTTGTTTCGAGATGGTTTTCTCAACTTATCACTTAAAGATGTGTGTCGTGTGTGCAAGACATCTTCAGTGGCAGGTTACATGGACGATTTCCTACATATTACGCTCCTGTTGCATTTTTGGTGTTGTCCTTTTTCTAAATGCCAATCTGCAGTTTTTTCCCACATTTCGCAGCACTACGAACTTGACACTTCTTTCGATGCAACTGCATAGAAGCAAGTATCAAGGTCATATTGCTGTGAAATGTGGGGAAAAAATCGAAAATTTTCACTTAGAAGAACAAAAACATCAAAAATGCGACAGGAGCGTAATATGTAGGAAATCGTCCATGTAACCTGCCACTGAAGATGCCTCGCAGAAAATAAAGGCGAAACGCGTATGACACTAAAATTGTGTTTCATGCAGTTGCTGTCACTCGTTCCATAAAGTAAAAATTATCAATAAAGCGTAATATTACACGCAAACTGAGGAAGACGTGACTACAAAAGTGAGGATGCTACGCCGAGCATGTTCCACGGCGCTATCCTCACGTCCTTCCGCGCTCTGTCTTGGATCTGCTGTACTTCGAAAACAGTTTGGGTTGATTTGTACGGAACTTCGTAGTCAGAGCGATGGAGGAGTTGGTCTGTCCTCTTTATTGGCTGTCTCCCGTAAAGTCATCTGTGGTACATAGCTCGTGGCAAGTGGAGTGTTTTGCGTACGACGAACTGATAAATTAGACTATGGGATTTCACTGATCTCCACGTACGGCGAACAACTTTAATGATTAAATTTTACCGACGACAACTATCAAGCGGCTTTTATGCGTTACGTAAAAAGTAGCGTTGCGAGCGCTGAAGGAGGGAACATTTCTAGTAGTCTACTTAAATCAGTTACGGAGTGTAAAGGACTCGATCGTAGCGAACGCAAAACTATTAACTCGAGAGCAAAGTCTAGTTGTTACGAAAAGGTGTGCTGAGAGCGTTAAATAGGCGCACTATTTTCCTTCCTAGTATGAACTTTTAATTTCGGAGCTGCTGTAAAGAACAAATTGCTGTTTTCAGGCAACACATTTGAAAGGCGCCTGCAGTTGGAAACCGTTCGCGGACATTACTTTTCCTAGTATTTTTCAGGTGCCACCCATAATCGTACGTACCGTAACTGTAGAGTGGGAAGCAAAGGTGAAGTCTTACCTGCACAGTTCGAAATATACGAACACCATTAAGCAGGCCCGGCGGGGTCAGGGATTTTCTTCGCCTCGTGATGACGGTGTTGTGTGACGTCCTTAGGTTAGTTAGGTTTAAGTAGTATTAAGTTCTAGGGGACTGATGACCATAGATGTTAAGTCCCATAGTGCTCAGAGCCATTTGAACCATTAAGCAGGCTAGCGTGAGGAGGGAAGGACTATACTGACGTGAGGTCTGGAACATGACAAGGAATGAGAATTCAGAAAGCGGATGAAATTAGTTTGACACTTAACTTTAATCCATTAATGATGAACGTCGCTCTTGACGGTACATGATTCACAATATTATCTGTTCATAATACATTCATAGTAACTGAATATGGCGCCTTGGTAGGTCGTAGCAAATTACGTAGCTGAAGGCTATGCTAAACTGTCGTCTCTGCAAATGAGAGCGTATGTAGTCAGTGAACCATCGCTAGCAAAGTCGGCTGTACAACTAGGGCGAGTGCTAGGGAGTCTCTCTAGACTAGACCTGCCGTGTGGCGGCGCTCGGTCTGCAATCACTGACAGTGGCGACACGCGGGTCCGACGTATACTAACGGACTGCGGCCGATTTAAAGGCTACTACCTAGCAAGTGTGGTGTCTGGCGGTGACACCACATTTAGTAACTTTCATTTATCACCTCTGTTCGAGAGATAGTCGTGTTACGTATACTGAAGTTATGCAGCAACGGAAACTAACACAACTGGATAAAAACATGCGATGTTCAATTAATGCTGCACACAAACTATAGCATTATCCCAGCTCCAAATTAAGTCCCATATGCGTAAAGTACAAACTCTTAGTCAGAACTTAAGGAAGCCGGTATGATAGAGTTTCTAACAAGTAAGAGAGCTTACACACACTCAGATCGAATGGAGTCACTCCCAATCGACGTAGCTTCTGACGTAACAGAGCACTGATGATTCGCAGTAAGAATCCAGTGGAATAGCGTCCCTGCGACTACTCAAAGTCCGTTCCGGAGCAGATAGCTGTGTAGCAATGATTCTGGTTTATGTGCTGTCTTTCTGTTATCTAATGGAATGCTGTTTCGTGTTTTCCGAACAGCTTTTGAAATCTTCTGGAAAGCGAATGGCTGTAAATGGAATTACTACCGAGGCATGTGGCTAAGAGCTGAGTTACGTCACCGCTCGGCAGGACCTGAAGTTACTCCGCGAGGCGTCTTCGCCGCCTGTTTGGTGCTTACGCGTAAGAATGCAAAACGAAAAATTTGAGTTAAGTACGACATGAAAGTATGTGCAACTAAATGAGGGTCCCTCCACATGTTCTTCACGTTCTCTTAAGTAAGAAGTAGGGTGCGGGCATATTGCTAACGGAGCGGTTTTTGCAACGATCTGGAACTAGATTCGACTCGATAGTCAGCAGTGTTTTCAGCATCAATATCAAGAATAAGAGCTTCGGGTTCTGTGTTCATATCACATGACAGTTTTCAAAGTAATACGTATCCTGTGGAGGAGTTTGTCCTGCTACATCCACGTTTGGTACCAGTTGACCTCACTAAGTACACCAACGTTCGCAACGAATGTCATCAATTAGTTCTCTGGTCGAGTATGACTGCACCTGCATTTGTTCGATATTACAGGCAGTCCCGTTCGTTGGCAATGTGGTGAACTATTAGTGTCAAGATTTATTCAAACCACATATTCAACACACGGTGATAATTTTCCCCACAGTAACACATTTTTTCCAACAGCTTGCAGCGATTTAATTTATTTTATTGAAGTCATATAATCATTGTTTTTTGCAGTTCGAATGCAGTGCGTATCTATAAGTAAAGTAAGGAAGTGCTTACTATTTTTTATACTTTGTTTCTGAGTCCTTAAGCCTTACACCCTCTACCACAGAGTTGTGATTCTGGTCATTTTCGTGAAATGAATCAAATGCACTGGAGTGAAATGAATGGATTGAAGGAGTTAAAATCAATGAAAAAGCAGTTATATACATTATGTGATCAAACGTATCCGGACACTTGGCTGAGAATGACATAGTTCGAGGCACCCTCCATCGATAATGCTGGAATTCAGTATCGTTTTTCGCCCCAATTTAGCCTTGATGACAGCTTACACTCTCGCAGGCATACGTTCAGTCAGGTGCTGGAAGGTTTATTGTGGAATGGCAGACCATTCTTCACGGAGTGCAGCACTGAGGAGAGGTATCGATGTCGGTCGGTGAGACCTGGCACGAAGTCGGCGTTCCAAAATATCCGAAAGGTGCTCTAAAGGATTCAGCTCAGGACTCTGTGCAGGCCAATCCATTACAGGAGTGTAACCACTCCGCCACAGGCCGTGCATTAGGCACAGATGCTCGATCGTATTGAAAGCTCGAATCACCATCCCTGAATTGCTCTTCAGCAGTAGGAAGCAGGAAGATGCTTAAAACATCAGCGTAGGCCTATGTCGTGACAGTACCACGCAAAACAACGAGGGGAGCAAGCCCGCTCTATGAAAAACACGACCACACCATAACGACACAGCCTCAGAATTTTACTGTTGGCACTATACCGTGAGTAGTCACTCCACACAACGGTTTTCCATTGTTCAGTCGTCCAATGTTTACGCACCCTACACCAAGAGTGGCGTCTTTCGGTATTTACCGGCGTGATGTGTGGCAGAAGTGACTCTCATCGCTGAAGACGACACGTCTCCATTCGTCCCTCCATTCACGCCTGTCGCGACACCACTGGAGGCGGGCTGCACGATGTTGGGGCGTGACCGGAAGACGGCCTAACGGTGTGCGGGACCGTAGCCCAGCTTCATGGAGACGGTTGCGAATGGTCCTCGCCGATACCCCAGGAGCAACAGTGTCCCTAATTTGCTGGGAAGTGGCGGTGCGGTCCCCTACGGCACTGCGTAGTATCCAAAGGTCTTGGCGTGCATCCGTGCGTCGCTGCGGTCTGGTCCCAGGTCGACGGGCACGTGCACCTTCCGCCGACCACTGGCGACAACATCGATGTACTGTGGAGACCTCACGCCCCACGTGTTGAGCAATTCGGCGGTACGTCCACCCGGCCTCCCGCATGCCCACTATACGCCCTCGCTCAAAGTCCGTCAACTGCACATACGGTTCACGTCCAGGCTGTCGCGGCATGCTACCAGTGTTAAAGACTGCGATGGAGCTCCGTATGCCACGGCAAACTGGCTGACACTGACGGCGGCGGTGCACAAATGCTGCGCAGCTAGCGCCATTCGACGGCCAACACCGCGGTTCCTGGTGTGTCCGCTGTGCCGTGCGTGTGATCATTGCTTGTACAGCCCTCTCGCAGTGTCCGGAGCAAGTATGGTGGGTCTGACACACCGGTGTCAATGTGTTCTTTTTTCCATTTCCAGTATATACTTGCAGTGGATCCTGATGCAGTTTAAAATTCCTGTGTGATGGTCTGGATAGACGTTTGTCTATTACACATTACGACCCTCTTCAAATGTCGGCGGTTTCTGTCAGTCAACTGACGAGGTCCGCCTGTGCGCTTTTGTGCTGTACGTGTCCCTTCACGTTTCCACTTCACTATCACATCGGATCAGTGGACCTAAGGATGTTTAGGAGTGTGTAAATCTCGCATACAGACCTATGACACAAGTGACACCCAATCGTCTGACCACGTTCGAAGTCCTTGAGTTCCTCGGAGCACCCCATTCTGCTCTCTCACGATGTCTAATGACGATTGATGTTGCTGATATGGAATAGCTGGCAGTCAGGAGCAGCACCAATGCACCCAATATGAAAAACTTATGTTTGTGGGGTCGTCTGGATACTTTTGATCACATAGTGTAGATTCATTCGTTTCAGTACCTTTAAATCAAACCCCTTGTGGCAGCGTAATTTGACTGTAAAACTTTTTTTTTTTTTTAAATGACACTTCATAATTATCTTTGACGATGTACTGGGGTATATCTATCAAGTTGTTGTTGTGGTGTTCTTTCCGAAGACTGGTTTGACGTAGGGTCAAAGTGACTCCTGTGCAAGCCTCAACGTCTCCGAATAAGTAATTACTGCAGAGTACATCTGTCTGAACCTGCCCAGTATATTCATCCCTTTGTTTCCCTCTACAATCCAGTTTCCTCAGTTACCAAATGGGCGACTCCATGATTCCTCTGGGTGCGGCGCATCAACCTATCCCTTTGTTTTAGTCACTGTGGGCCATGAAGTTCCATTTTACCCAGTCTGATTCAGCACCCTCTCATTAGTTACTCGCTCCACCCATCTAGTGTTCAGCATTACTCTGTAGCACCACATTTCAAAAGCTTCTATTCTGTTCTTGCCTGAAGTACTTATCGCCCACTTTTTTTTTTTTTTTGCCATACAAGGCTACAAGGCAGGCAACTACATTCAGATAGTGTTTCCTAACACTTACGTTTACATTATATGATAACAAATAAACTCTTTTCCAGAAATCGTTCTCTTTCTATTGGCAGTATCCATTTTATATCATCTCTGCTTCAGCCATTGCCTATAATTTTGCCACAGGAATATCACAACTCATCCACTCCTTTGAGGGGTCTCATTTCCTATCTAATTCCCTCAATATCTCTTGATTTAGTCTGACTACATTCAAATCCCCTCTTTTACTTTTGTTGATTTTTCTCTAATAACCCCACTTCAAAACATTGTCCATTGCAGTGAGCTGCTCTGCCCTTCAATTGGATCTGAGTACTATGAGACTTAACATCTGAGGTCATCAGTCCATGCCCGAGGCAGGATTTGAACCTGCGACCGCAGTGGGCGCGCGGTTCCAGACTGAAGCGCCTAGAACCGCTCAGCCACAATGGCCGTCTCTGCCCTTCCAAATCCTTTGCTGTCTCAGATAATTATAATGTCGTTAGTAAACCTCTCCCTCTCCCTCTCCCTCTCCCTCTCCCTCTCCCTCTCCCTCTCCCTCTAAATTTATTCTTGGTTTTCTTTACTTTTTGCTCAATGTACAGATTGAATAACATCGTGGATAACCCCATCTCACTTCCTTCTGAACCTTTGCTTCCCTTTCATGTCCTTCGACTCTTACTTTATCGTACTTTTTATAAAACTTACAGTACTGTCCTACTTTTGACAAAAGATGTTTCATAGAACATCACCTTTATAATACCGGCCTAATCCAAAGACTCTGTCGCCCTTGGCGCTATACCCAAAGCCCATACCTTTGCAGCGTTTGGAAATCGTTGGTTGGGAACATCAGTGACTAGGAAAGTTGGAGTCAGTCCTGGAGTCTAACTCAGATGTTTACAGCGACCGTTCTCGATAACCAGGGATCCAGTTTTCAGTCCATGTCAGGTTCAAATTTTCAAACTGTTCTAATGTGTGTGAATCCCTAAGGGACAAACTGCTGAGGTCATCGGTCCCTAGACTTACACACTACTTAAACTGTCTTAACCTAACTTGCGCTAAGAACAATACACACACCCATGGCCGAGGGAGGAATCGAACCTCCGAAGGGAGGGGCCGCGCAATCCGTGACAGGGGGCCTCAAACCGCGCGGCCATACAGCGCTGCTGCAAATTTTCAATTCTTACTACATGTTCAGAGTCCTCTTCGAATTCACTCGTCGCATATTATACTTGCTACCCAATTACCTTTTACGTCCGTATTTTTTGTACTTTATTTTACATCTGTCTTTGTCTAGGATATACACAGGTAATGACACATTTAAAAGATACAACCGCGGTGGAAGTGATGGGGAAGGGATAGGAGGGGTGCGCCTATTGCCACAGAGGCCAGCAATAAAACTGTTTAAGGAAGAAAATACTTACGTTGGAGAGTGGTCCAGCTCAAGTCACCCTTGCTCTTCTGTCACAGACCAGAACCTGGAACAGATAAATATACTGGTCAGGAAAAACACGTGAATTTTTAAATGTCAGCTGAACTGTCAGTTGTAATGACGAACATTTTTTTTTCTTCTTTTTACGCTCACTGTCGCGGCACTGAATGCCGAGCCGTTACTTGCAATCATTGCAGAAGCTCCGTCATGCAACAAAGGACAAATACCTATGAAGAGATAAGCTTGGTCTGCAGCGTAATGTTGTTTGCCTTAGTAACGTGTTTCCCGCTGGCAAACGAATGAGCAACTACGGCTGGGACATCGTTGTGCTTCCTCCCGGAAATCGAGATAAGACTTCTTTACATTACTAGTTGCTTGCTTTGTCGAGGGAAGGATGCTAAGGGAACAGCATGCCGCCATTGGCGGGATGACACTCTTGATTCATTGATCTATCCAGTAGGCTGTGAGTGGATCCGTATACTGCGTTGCCTCCTTCCACTTTCTGTATTATTCAACGTATTCGCAGATGTATCGTATGGACGACTGTAGAAACGGCAAGCCACCTGGTAGCGTGTGGGGGTGGGTACTTCGTGAACCACACTTACAAAAAAATGGCTCTGAGCACTCTGGGACTTAACTTCTGAGGTCATCAGTCCCCTAGAACTTAGAACTACTTAAACCTAACTAACCTAAGGACATCACACACAACCATGCCCGAGGCAGGATTCGAACCTGCGACCGTAGCGGTCGCGCGGTTCCAGACTGTAGCACCTAGAACCGCTCGGCCACTACGGCCGGCCCACACTTACACTCTCCATTTCCTGTTCCAATCACGAAAAGTGCGCGGGAAGAAACATTGTTGGTAAGCCTACTGTAAGTGATCGATTTACCTTTACGGTCTTTTTGCGAGATATAGTTAGGAAGGTGCAATAGGTTTGTTGACTCTTCTAGAAACGTGCACTTTAGAAATATTAACAGTAAACTACACCGTGATGCACAACTGTTCTGTCGTAGCGTCAACCAATAAAGTTCGATGAACATCTCTGCGCTGTACTTCGAATTCCTCTATTTGTTCTATGATTTCTGTCTGGTAAGGGACACAAACTTAAGAGAAATTCTCAAATATCGGGCGAACGCCGTTTTTGTAAGCTACTTCCCTTGTGTGTGGACTCAGCCGTCACGAATGACAGCTTTTCTAATGAATTTCAGCCTGGCATCTGCCTTTCCTACGATCAATTTAGCGCATGGACTTCAAAAATTAAGATATACATGTCGTCCCAAGCTACGACCATGCCGAAACAAGAGTGCCGTATTGTTCTGGGTTTCCCGCGGATACAGTTGTGTTGCTGTACGGATACCAGCTACATCGCGGCGTGCGACTGAGATGGCGTGGTGACTGGAAACCCACTCCAAAGTTGAAGTGGGCGGCACAGTACGAGTCTTGTGGGGAAAACGCCTAAATAGCACTTAGATTCTCTGCGAAGTACGGTCCAAATGCAGTGTCGCATCCAGCCGCTGTGAGATGGTGCCAACAATTAGACCGAGGCCTCACATCTAAGTGACTGTCAAAGGATTCATCGAACCACTTTCACAATTCTCTATTATTCCAATCTGGTACAGCGCACGGAAGAAACTAACACCTGTATCCTTCCGTGCCTGCTTTGATTTCCCTTATTTTGTTATGGTGATCGTTTCTCCCTATATAGGTCGACATCAACAAAATATTTTCGCATTCGGAGGAGAAAGTTGGTGATTGGAATTTCGTGAAAAGCTTCCGCCGTAACGAAAAACGCCTTTCTTTTAATGATTTCCTGCCCAAATCCTATATCATTTCTGTGACACTCTCTCCCATATTTCGCGATAATACAAAACGTGCTGCTCTTCTTTGAACTTTACTGACTTAATCCGTCAATCCAATGTGGTAAGAATCCCACACCGTGCAGCAGTATTCTAAAACACGCCCGACAAACATAGTGTAGACAGTCCTTTTAGTACGATTGTTACATTTGCTAAGAGTCCTACCAATAAAACGCGTTCTTTGGTTAGCCTTCCCCATAATTTATTTATTTTGATTTATTTACACGTCAAGTTCCGTAGAACAAAATTGAGGAGCAAATCTCCAAGGACATGGAACGTGTCACTACATGAAATTACAACATAAATGTAATAACAGATAAAAATAAAATGTTTTTGAATTCGAAAAAAAATCAGCCCATAAGTTTAAGTAAACGAAAACAACAATACAACGAGAATCAGCTTAATTTTTCAAGGAACTACTCGACAGAATAGAAGGCGTGACCCATGAGGAAACTCTTCAGTTTAGATTTGAAAGCGCGTGGATTACTGCTAAGATTTTTGAATTCGAGTGGTAGCTTATTGAAAATGGAAGCAACAGTATACTGCACACCTTTTTGCACAAACGTTAAGGAAGTCCGATCCAAATGCAGGTTTGATTTCTGTCGAGTATTAACTGAGTGAAAACTGCTTATTTTTGGGGATGAGCTAATATTGTTAACAAGGAATGACGGTAAGGAATATATATATATATATAGAGAGAGAGAGAGAGAGAGAGAGAGAGGTCAATGTCAAAGTACCCAGACTCGTGAACAGGGGTAGACAACCGGTTCGTGAACTTACACCTCTTATTGCCCGAACCGCCCGTTTCTGAGCCAAAAATATCCATTTAGAATGGGAAGAGTTACCTCAAAATATAATACCATACGACATAAGCGAATGAAAATCAGCAAAGCAGACTAATTTTCGTGTTGAACCATAACTTATTTCAGATACTGTACTAATAGCAAAAATAGCAGCATTAAGTCTTTGAACAAGATCCTGAACGTTGGCTTTCCACGGCAGTTTACTATCTATCTGAACACCTAGAAATTTGAACTGTTCAGTTTTACTAATCATATGGCCATCCTGTGTTATTAAAACGTCGGATTTTGTTGAATTGTGTGTTAGAAACTGTAAAAACAGAGTCGTACTGTGATTCAGCGTTAGTTTATTTTCTGCAAGCCATGAACTTAGGTCATGAATTGCACTATTTGAAACCGAGCCAACGATGCACACAGCATCCTTTACTACCAAGCTAGTGTCATCAGCAAACAAAAATATTTTAGAGTTACCCGTAATACTAGGGCATGTCATTTATATAAACAAGGAACAGGAGTGGCCCCAACACTGATCCCTGTGGCACCTCACACTTGACTGTCTCCACTCAGACCCCACATCACAGCCATTCTCAATATTGTGATGATCTTTTGCTGTTTGTTGCTACTCTCCGTATTTCCTAATGGTCCAACTTCTGGAGCAATATTTTGTTATCAACACAATCAAACACCTTAGTTAAATCAAAAAGATGCCTAGCGTTCGAAACCTTTTGTTTAACCCATCCAGTACGTCACAGAGAAAAGAGTATAGCATTTTCACTTGTTAACGACTTCTAAAGCCGAACTGTACATTTGATAGCAAATCGTGTGATATACAACGATCAATTATCCTTAGATACACAGCCTTTTCAATAACTACAGCAAAAACTGATGGCATAGGAACTACTGAGTACTTTAATCGTTTAGGAAACTGACGATTCATAAAGTAAAAATTACAAATATGGCTAAATACAGGGCTAACATGTGTAGCACAGTACTTTAATATTCTGCTAGGCACTCCATCATAACCATGTAAGTCCTTAGTCTTCAGTGATTTCATTGCTGACTCAATCTCCCCCTTGTCTGTATCACAGAGGAGTATTTCAGACATCAATCTCGGAAAGGGATTTGCCACGAAAGTTATACGATTCCCCGTAGAAACTAAATTTTTATTTAATTCACCAGCAAGGATTGTTAAATACTGTTCATGTCAGTATCAGTAACAGAAATATTTTTAGTATGAACCGACTTCATATCGTCGACCTTGTGCTGCTGACACTTCTTTGACAACTGACCATATGGTACTAATTTTATCCTGTGAATTATCTATTCAATTTGTGTACCATATACTCTTTGCCTTCCTAATAACATTTTAAGCACCTTACAGTACTGTTTGTAATGGGCCACTGTAATTTGATTGTGACTACTTCTAAGATTTTGATATAATCCCGCTTCTTTCTACATGATTTCCTTATCCCACTAGTCAGCCACCCAGGCTGCAAGTTAAAGCTATCAAAGAGCACGAGAAAGGTGTTAAGGTTCATACTAAAAATATTTCTGTTACTGATACTGACATGAGCACAATAAACATCATTCCCCTCTTGTTCCTTGACCAGGTTTAAAAACTCACTATTACTGTTGGATTGACTTTCCTGCACAGTTTGTAATTAAATGTGACATTTGTTTCAGTACTATAGCCTTTTACTGTTAAAATTTGTGCATCATGGTCTGAAAAGCCATTCACCCTTTTACTAATAAAATGCCCTTCTAGTAATGAAGAATGAATAAAAATACTGTCTATGGCTGTGCTACTGTTCCCCTGCACCCTAGTTGGACAAAGCACAGTCTGCATCAGATCATATGAATTTAGGAGATCTACTAACATCCTTTTTTTCTTGCACAGTCACATACCTAATTAATATTGAACTCAACACATACCGCTAATTTTTGGTACATCCTATAAAGTGAAATAAAGAACCATCTCCAGCTAGAGCAGAAATGCTTTGAAGTCAGAGTTAGGGGACCTATGAACAACAAAAGTCAGAAGTTTTCTATCACTAAATTCAACTGCCCCTGCACAATATTGAAATATCTGTTTAGCGCAGTGCCTTGATACGTCTATATACTCAAATGGAGTACTGTTTTTGTACGTACATGGCCACTCCCCCACCCCGCAAGGAACTCCTTGGAAAACAGCCAGCCAGTCTGTTCCTTCCAATTTAAGTTGTTCGTAATTGTAATGCCTAGGTATTTACGGCCTTTAGATTTGACTGATTTATCGTGTAACCGAAGTTTAACGAACTCCTTTTAGCACTCATGTAGATGACCTCACATTTTTCGTTATTTAGGGTCAATTACCAATTTTTGCGCAACACATACATCATTTCGAAATCGTTTTGCTGTTTGTTTTGATCTTATGATGACTTTACTAGTCGATAAACGACAGCATCATCTGTAAACAACTTAAGAGGGCTGTTCAGATTGTCCCTTAAATCCTTTATATAGATAAGGAACAGCAAAGGGCCTATAACACTACCTTGTGGAACGCCAGAAATCACTGCTGTTTTACTCGATGACTTTCCGTGAATTACTTCGAATTATGACCTCTCTGAGAGGACATTACTAATGCAGTCACGTAACTGAGACGTTGTTCCATAAGCACGCAATTTCATTACAAGCCGCTTATGTGGTACAGTCTCAGAAGCCTTCTGGAAATCTAGAAATACGGAATCAATTTGAAATCCCTTGCCAATAGTATACATCGAGTAATTGAAAGATAGGTGCAGTGTTCTGATCGTTGTTTACACAGAGAAGGTGACAAGGCTGAAAAATAGTGTCTTCTATCTGTGTCTGTTTGAAATGTAGCATTCGATAAAAACTACTGGCCCTGCCGTAATTACGAACAACCTACTTCTCCAAGTCCTCTCGAATATTGGTCATTCCACTTGAAATCGCTCCGTAGGTATACTCCAAGGTATTTGAAGGATGTTACTATTTCCAGTTGTTCAGTAATGGTATAATCACGTAAGATTTCCGGATAATTATGGTATTACATATCTTTTTTTGTCATCAGTCTACTGACAGGTTTGATGCGGCCCGCCACGAATTCCTTTCCTGTGCTAACCTCTTCATCTCAGAGTAGCACTTGCAACCTACGTCCTCAATTATTTGCTTGACGTATTCCAATCTCTGTCTTCCTCTACCAATTTTTGCCCTCTACAGCTCCCTCTAGTACCATGGAAGTCATTCCCTCATGTCTTTTCTACATATTTCTTTCCTCTCCGATTCTGCGTAGAACCTCCTCATTCCTTACCTTATCAGTCCACCTAATTTTCAACATTCGTCTACAGCACCACATCTCAAATGCTTCGATTCTCTTCTGTTCCGGTTTTCCCACAGTCCATGTTTCACTACCATACAATGCTGTACTCCAGACGTACATCCTCAGAAATTTCTTCCTCAAATTAAGGCCGGTATTTGATATTAGTCGACTTCTCTTGGCCAGAAATGCCTTTTTTGCCTTAGCGAGTCTGCTTTTGATGTCCTCCTTGCTCCGTCCGTAATTGGTTATTTTACTGCCTAGGTAGCAGAATTCCGTAACTTCATTGACTTCGTGACCATCAATCCTGATGTTAAGTTTCTCGCTGTTCTCATTTCTACTACTTCTCATTACCTTCGTCTTTCTCCGATTTACTCGGAAACCATACTGTGTACTCATTAGACTGTTCATTACGTTCAGCAGATCATTTAATTCTTCTTCACTTTCACTCAGGATAGCAATGTCATCAGCGAATCGAATCATTGATAGCCTTTCACCTTGTATTTTAATTCCACTCCTGAACCTTTCTTTTATTTCCATCATTGCTTCCTCGATGTACAGATTGAAGAGTAGGGGCGAAAGGCTACAGCCTTGTCTTACACCCTTCTTAATACGAGCACTTCGTTCTTGATCGTCCACTCTTATAATTCCCTCTTGGTTGTTGTATATATTGTACACTCCTGGAAATTGAAATAAGAACACCGTGAATTCATTGTCCCAGGAAGGGGAAACTTTATTGACACATTCCTGGGGTCAGATACATCACATGATCACACTGACAGAACCACAGGCACATAGACACAGGCAACAGAGGATGCACAATGTCGGCACTAGTACAGTGTATATCCACCATTCGCAGCAATGCAGACTGCTATTCTCCCATGGAGACGATCGTAGAGATGCTGGATGTAGTCCTGTGGAACGGCTTGCCATGCCATTTCCACCTGGCGCCTCAGTTGAACCAGCGTTCGTGCTGGACGTGCAGACCGCGTGAGACGACGCTTCATCCAGTCCCAAACATGTTCAATGGGGGACAGATCCGGAGATCTTGCTGGCCAGGGTAGTTGACTTACACCTTCTAGAGCACGTTGGGTGGCACAGGATACATGCGGACGTGCATTGTCCTGTTGGAACAGCAAGTTCCCTTGCCGGTCTAGGAATGGTAGAACGATGGGTTCGATGACGGTTTGTATGTACCGTGCACTATTCAGTGTCCCCTCGACGATCACCAGAGGTGTACGGCCAGTGTAGGAGATCGCTCCCCACACCATGATGCCGGGTGTTGGCTCTGTGTGCCTCGGTCGTATGCAGTCCTGAATGTGGCGCTCACCTACACGGCGCCAAACACGCGTACGACAATCATTGGTACAAAGGCAGAAGCGACTCTCATGGCTGAAGACGACTCGTCTCCATTCGTCCCTCCATTCACGCCTGTCGCGACACCACTGGCGGCGGGCTGCACGATGTTGGGGCGTGAGCGGAAGACGGCCTAACGGTGTGCGGGACCGTAGCCCAGCTTCATGGAGACGGTTGCGAATGGTCCTCGCCGATACCCCAGGAGCAACAGTGTCCCTAATTTGCTGGGAAGTGGCGGTGCGGTCCCCTACGGCACTGCGTAGGATCCTATGGTCTTGGCGTGCATCCGTGCGTCGCTGCGGTCCGGTTCCAGGTCGACGGGCACGTGCACCTTCCGCCGACCACTGGCGACAACATCGATGTACTGTGGAGACCTCACGCCCCACGTGTTGAGCAATTCGGCGGTACGTCCACCCGGCCTCCCGCATGCCCACTATACGCCCTCGCTCGAAGTCCGTCAACTGCACATACGGTTCACGTTCACGCTGTCGCGGCATGCTACCAGTGTTAAAAGACTGCGATGGAGCTCCGTATGCCACGGCAAACTGGCTGACACTGACGGCGGCGGTGCACAAATGCTGCGCAGCTAGCGCCATTCGACGGCCAACACCGCGGTTCCTGGTGTGTCCGCTGTGCCGTGCGTGTGATCATTGCTTGTACAGCCCTCTCGCAGTGTCCGGAGCAAGTATGGTGGGTCTGACACACCGGTGTCAATGTGTTCTTTTTTCCATTTCCAGGAGTGTATATGACCCGTCTCTCCCTATAGCTTACCCCTACTTTTTTCAGAATCTCGAACAGCTTGCACCATTTTATATTGTCGAACGCTTTTTCCAGGTCGACAAATCCTATGAACGTGTCTTGATTTTTCTTTAGCCTTGCTTCCATTATTAGCCGTAACGTCAGAAATGCCTCTCTCGTGCCTTTACTTTTCCTAAAGCCAAACTGATCGTCACCTAGCGCATTCTCAATTTTCTTTTCCATTCTTCTGTATATTATTCTCGTTAGCAGCTTCGATGCATGAGCTGTTAAGCTGATTGTGCGATAATTCTCGCACTTGTCAGCTCTTGCCGTTTTCGGAATTGTGTGGATGATGCTTTTCCGAAAGTCAGATGGTATGTTGCCAGACTCATATATTCTACACACCAACGTGAATAGTCGTTTTGTTGCCACTTCCCTTAATGATTTTAGAAATTCTGATGGAATGTTATCTATCCCTTCTGCCTTATTTGACCGTAAGTCCTCCAAAGCTCTTTTAAATTCCGATTCTAATACTGGATCCCCTATCTCTTCTAAATCGACTCCTGTTCCTTCTTCTATCACAGACAAATCTTCACCCTCATAGAGGCTTTCAATGTATTCTTTCCACCTACCTGCTCTCTGCTCTGCATTTAGCAGTGGAATTCCCGTTGCACTCTTTATGTTACCACCGTTGCTTTTAATGTCACCTAAGTTTGTTTTGACTTTCCTGTATGCTGACTCTGTCCTTCCGACAATCATATTTTTTTTGATGTCTTCGCATTTTTCCTGCAGCCATTTCGTCTTAGCTTCCCTGCACTTCCGATTTATTTCATTCCTCAGCGACTTGTATTTCTGCATTCCTGATTTTCCCGGAATATGTTTGTACTTCCTCCTTTCATTAATGAACTGAAGTATTTCTTCTGCTACCTTCTTTGTACCTATGTTTTCCTTCCTAACTTCTGTGATGGCCCTTTTTAGAGATGTCCATTCATCTTCAACTGTGTTGCCTACTGCGCTATTCCTTGTTGCTGTATCTATAGCGTTAGAGAACTTCAAACGTATCTCGTCATTCCTTAGAACTTCCGTATCCCACTTCTTAGCGTATTGATTCTTCCTGACTAATGTCTTGAACTTCAGCCTACTCTTCATCACTACTATACTGTGATCAGAGTCTATATCCGCTCCTCCGCCCTCTTTGACAAGGCCGTTGGCAGAATGAGGCTGACTTCTTATGCCGGAAGCCTTCGGCCGCCAATGCTGATTATTTATCAAAATTTAGGCAGTGGCGGGGATCGAACCCGGGACCGAACACGTTTTGATTATGAATCTAACACGCTACCTCTAGACAACAGATTAGTCCCACTACAGCACGGCCAAATAGCAAACTTTGCACCGAGCGTCTATCCTCTGCTAATCTCCTTGCAATTCGCTACATTTTTCTAGCGTTGCGACTCCTCTTTACGTCGGTGCATGCTTGTGGAAGCTGACTGAAGGGAAAGGGTGAAACCGGTGCAAAACTTGTGCCTCCCGAACTGCACCAAGGTGATCGCTGAGCTCTTCCTCCACAGCTGCCGGGAGGGTCTTCGTCAACAGTGGCACAAGTCTGGTGGTCAGGAAACAAATACCGTCACCGGTAACGAACTTCTGTCCTCACAAGTACTCGAATCGCTTGTAAGCTGTTGCTGGAGAGATGTGTCAATGGAGCGTTTCTGAAGAAGTCCGAATCCTTAGTTGAGTGATCAGGGCGTCCGATTGCCATGCAGCAGACCCGGCTTCGATTCCCACCCGGCTCGGAGATTTTCTCCGCTTGGGGAAAGGGCATTGTGTTGTCCTCTTCACCGTCATCATTATCATCATCATCATCGTCCACACGCAAGTCGGCCAGTGTGGCGTCAACTGGAAAGACTTTCAACTCGACAGGGGGCTTCCCCAGGTGGGGACTGCCGGCCACCTATGATGACACACTATCATTTAATTTCACTTCATTTTTTCGGTAGAGGTATTTTCAAAATCCTAGAAGTGGGGTAACAAGTACAATGAACTCAGTCGAACTTTGAACGAAGATTAATAAATTATCTATTTCCAATGTCGTGTAAGATTTTTTCCTTGTTCTTCTCGCACTCACACTGCCTTATAAAAAAGTTATAAGGGCAGTAGGCGGGTAGGTGAATGACGACTATTGTTTATTAGGAGTTTTTGAGAAAACACAGAACTCTTCTGCGACTCATTCATGAGTATTACTCAACTGTTTGGAATCCCCTCCACGTCTGATTAGAAAGATGATTTCTATGCAGTTCATAGGTTTGTCGCTAGATATGACACCAACAGGTTGGGTCAGCACGACAGCCTTGTGAGCTTAGATGGGAATCTGTTGAAAGAAGAAGGCAGTCTTCTGCGATAGATTGCCTCTAACATTAGGGCTCGCACTGTGGCATATACATATTCAGTTTTTCCTGGCTCTGTTTGCGAGTAGATTAGGAAAGCGAGTGAGTAACAATAGCACAAAGTAACCTCTGCCATGCGCTGTTCAGTAGCTTCGGAGAATATATGCAGATGTAAACGTAGACGAATTCTGGCACGTAATGCCAAACAAAATATTAAGCGATAGGGGGGACAATGGCATAGCATTCCTGTTACTGCGGAAACAGCGCGTAGCTCGTTCAGCCGACTCGTCTCGCAATACACCGTACATTTATCTTTTACCTTACAACGATCACGACGTTGACAATATGAGCAAGAGGGCCTTAGACACCAGTAAGCGGTGAGCACGGGAATTTTCCGTCGATGGGAAACCGTGACGCTCGAGTCACGTTGTGAATCTTTGTGGTCCGGACTCGGGCTGGCGCAAATTACCTGCCTCTCACTGTTGGGAGCGGACATTGGCGAGGCAGCCGCGGTCACGTACGCTCGCAAAGAACGTTCAGAAGAAGCGAAAGGCGAACTCCTGCCGAGGCTGGGCCCAAGGAGTCGTTCGTGGGGAGCGGCCAAGGACCAACTCAGCCGCGATGGCCAGCTAGAGTCTAGTGGACAAGTCAAGCACCGTCACAGAGAAGCAGATGGCCAGATGTTCTCTTTTAAGATGTGCCTCATTATAGCGGCACACCTCCACGTCTCACTTGTGTTCTCAGCAACGGTACTTTGTTGCAGGAGCTAGTCCCAAACGCCCAAGAGCATTCGACAACCAAAGCGATCACATGCAGTGTCCCGTAACGTGGCAATAGTTATAGAGACTAAATAAGTCCTCAAAACACTGGAACAGAACTCTACAAATGGTCGCACTAGCGTCTCCCCTTCACAAATTCACGGCTTTATTTTAGTAAATACAGAAACCAACTACTTTATGTATTTTTATTTATGTAACACGCGTTTCGGGCTTTTACTCATCTTCACATGGCGTAATACACATTTGAATCTTCAGTTAATAAAAACATCGACTGCAATTTGGATGTTGCAGTGTTTTACGCAAAATAACAATTTTGCTTAGCTACTATATTCCGTAAGTTGTATATTTACGATACATTACTCGTTGGATGTACTTATTTCCTACTCTGCGTGTTGTTGTTTCGATTTTCGCATTTGTAATCGTGCCGTAAGAATTTCTTCACTTGCATGCCACGCTGGGACTGACAGCTTTGTTCGCATCGGAAAATTATGTCTGTACTCAAAGTTTATTTCTGTTATATCCAATGTGAGCCCATCCAATGTGAGCCCATCCAATGTTCATGCATTACATAACGTAATAGTTTTACATCATGTACATCAGTTGTTTCGCCTTTATTCTTTGTACATGTCACTCCAACTGCGAATAAAATATGTAACACTAATTTTTATGTAAAATTTACTTCATTATTTTTGTAATAGTCAGTATAGTCTAATTAACCACTCACTACTGCACTTATTATGTAACCGTACACAGTACGTAGCACATTGATATTAAGCACTTTCAAATTTATAGTCATACGGAACTAGAAATAGAACTTTGATAACATACGTAAAATAATTTCACAGTGTAAAAAAAATGGATGTCAGTCGGCAGTATGGTGGATACTGCGCTGTTTTTGTGCAGCATACAAATAAAGATATGTTTAAGCCATAATTATAAATGTGAAAATCGAAACAACACGCAGAGTAGAAAGTAAGTACATCTAACAAGTAATATTAGTAACTAAGCAAAATTATTGTTTTTGACATCTTAGGTCAGCATCCAAATTGCAGTCGACGTTTTAACTGAAGACTGAACTATGTGTTACGCCAACTGAACGTGCGTGAAAGTTGAAACGCGTATTGACATAAATAAAAATACATAAAAAAGTGACTTTCACGTATTTCTTAAAATAACACGAGGGGCGTTCAATAAATAATTTTTTGCGGTCAATTCAGGTGTAAAAAAAAGTGGAATTTGCTGAAGGACTTCGTGGAATATTCCCGCTTCCGCCCCTATGGTTTCATAGGTGGCGGTGTTATATGTAGCGTCTGTAACATAGGTGCTTTCAAAGCTGAGAGCTGTCACTGAGTTTCTTTTGGGGGAAAACGAGAGCGTTGCAGACATTAATAGGCGCTTGCATAATGTCTACGGAGACTTGGCAGTGGAAGAAAGCGCGATGAGCCGTTGGGAGTGACTTCTGCTGTCATCGCAACAAGCTCGAGCCAACCTGTCCGATCTCTCTCGTGTCGGCCGGCCACACACAACCGTGTTGCTACGTGCGGACACACTCATTCGATATGACCAACGGGTCAAACACTTCGTTGCACAACTAGACTTCTCAGTTGGTTGTGCTGACAACCACCAGTTGAGGTGCTTGCGTGCTGGGATTCTCGCCGCCTAACAGAAAACCACAAAAAGGAACGGAGCATCATCTGTGCGGAATTGCTATTGCGTTACAAAGCGGATCGTGACAACTTTTGTCGAACATCTTCACTGGCGATGAAACACGGGTTCATGACTTCGCACCGGAAACCAAACGGCAATCCACAGAATGGTGGTACACCACCTCTCCTCCGAAGAAAATGTTCAAAGCTGAGTCCTCAGTCGGTAAAGTTATGACGACGGCTTTCTGTGTGTCTGAAGCGAGTACTCCGGTGGTGGTGTCTTCCCTCACGGTGCAACTATCAACTCTTCAATGTATTACGCCATCCTCAGGCAATTGAAGAAACGACTTCAGCGTGTTCGTCGACACAGTAATGCAAGCGAACTTGCATTTCTCTATGACAACGCAAGGCCTTACGTAGATTGCGCACCCGAGAGGAGGCCGGCTTTCGCACCTTGCGACTTCCATCTGTATGGCCGTCAGAAGGATGTTCCCAGCAGGAAGCAGCACGTGGATGATCGGAAGGTTATTGCTGCAGAAATCGGTTGGCTCCGACATCGACCAGTAGCGTGCGGGTATACAGGCCCTCCTAGTAAGGTGCCGTAACACCGTGGCATTGAATGGAGATTGCGAGGGTCATTCCAAAAGTAAGGTCTCCTATTTTTTTTTATAAGTACATAGACCTATATTTCTACAATGGCTTACATCAGTTTACAGTTTGAACATTTAGCTGTTTTTCGACATAATCACAATTTCTGTCGATTCATTTTTGAAGACGCTGTGGCAGTTTTTGTATGCCCATGCCATACCAGCTCGCCGCCATGCTGTTCAGAAAGTTATGAACCTCTTCTTTCACCTCGTCGTCGGAGCTGAATCGCTGGGACCACAATTAACGCTGACAGGTACTGAGGGACTCTGAAAAAACGCAAAAGGGCAATTCAGAACCGGAGAAGAGGAATGTTGAGCAAGAGCGTACACATTCTCCATGACAACGCTCGCCCACACATCGCTCGACAAACCGTTGCTCTCCTGCAACAGTTTCAGTGGAACATTGTCACCCACCCACCCTATAGTCCTGGCTTGGCGCCCAGTTTCCTAGGTTAAAAGAACATTTGGCCGGAAAGCGATTCAGCTCCAACGACAAGGTGAAAGAAGAGGTTCATAACTTCCTGAACAGCATGGAGGCGAGCTGGAATGAGATGGGCATACAAAAACTGTCACAGCGTCTACAAAAATGCATCGACAGAAATGGTGATTGCGTCGAAAAATACCTAAATGTTCAATCTGTAAACTCATGTAAGCCATTGTACAAATAAATAGGTCTATGTAGTCATAAAAAAAATAGGAGACCTTACTTTTGGGATTACCCTCCTATGTTAAAAAATTCTTGCATCTGCTACGAAACACATACGTCGTGGATATAGGAGAGAATATATCGCAGAGTGGAATAACGGATGTGAACATCTATATGTACAATTAAACATAAGCGGAGACAGTGACATTGTTGATTAACATCAGGACTGAAAAGGGGTAAGAAATTTAAAAGCTCAGTCTCAAAGAGATTCAGAACTCTTCCCCATTCACGTTAGATGAAATAGAGGTAGCTTTAGGAGAGGTTAAAAGTGGTAAGACTCTTGAGTCTGATAATGTACATCCAGAATTTTCATCCCATCTTGGCGATGCCAAACACTGGCTGAATCGCTTCTTCTCTATTATTTTGAAGGCAACAACAGTTAACAAGAAAATGAAGAATACAAAAATTGGGGCAATCTTAAAACCCAACACATAACACGATCTTCCCCGAAACTTTCGCCAAATTTCCTGCTTAATTCCGACAGTCTGAGGCGCCATGTCACGGTCCGCGCGGCTCCCTCCGTCGGAGGTTCGAGTCCTCCCTCGGGCATGGGCGTGTGCGTTGTCCTTAGCGTAAGGTAGATTAAGATTAAGTAGTGGCTAAGCTTAGGGACCGATGACCTCAGCAGTTTGGTCCGGTAAGACCTTACCATAAATTTCCAATTTTCCTACTTAATTGCAAGTATAAGTTCCTAGAGAAACTTATTTACAATAGAATTAGTGGGTGTATTTTAGAGCGCATCCCAATAGAACAAGCAGGATTTAGGCCTCACTGTAGTTGCAAAGACCAGGTACCAGCTCTTACAACTTTCACAGAGGCCGGTTTCCAGGAGAAACTAAAAAACATCTCAGGCCTTTATCGACCTTACGGCAGCGTATGACACTGGCTGAGGGAAGGGATGATTTACAAATTATTGAAAATAATTAAATGTTGAAAACAGCCTGTCTTATTAATAACACGATAAGTAAAGAATACTTTCAGGTTTGCTTGGGTGAAAATAAGGAAACTATGAACTAACGTGCCACAGGGCTCAGTTCCCACACCTCTCCTGGCCAGTCTTTATGATTCTGACTTTCCACAAACATGTTCAAGGACGTTCTGCTATGCAGATCATATCGCTCTGGTTTGTCAGTCAACAGAGCTTGGTCAGTCAGAGGGGACACTAACAGAGCACTTAGCGGCCCTTAACTCATATTTCAAGAAACGGAGACTGCAGGCCCGTACCAATAAGAGCGAGGTTTGTGCGCAACAAAACAGCTAACACTGATCTCAAGGCGCAATTTGATGATAATATTCTCCGTCGCAACAAGTACCCCAAGCATCTTGGTACCACACTTGACAGCATTCTATCTTACAAAAAACATGTGGAAAACACATCAGCTAAAATAAAATCTCACATCATTCTCAGAGTCTGTATGTTGCTACCTGAAGGGCTTCATTGGAGACTTTGCATACATCGGCTCTTGCCTTGGGCTTTTCCGACCGCGCCGTGTTGTGCTTCAGTGCGGTGCAGCTCAACAACACAATGTGCATGATCACTGGTACAATCAGACCAACTCCTGTCTACCGGCTTCCCGTGCTAAGCAGTATCTACTCATCACAGATTCGCACAACTGAGATCTGCTTAGAGATTACCACAGCATACAAGAGAATATGGAACTACTCATTCTTTACCACTTATCTCACGAATAGGCTTCGTCCGAGTCACCCGCCACTACTGTACGCTGAACAATGAAGCTGCAACTAACACCAAAGTAACAGATCTCTGCAACAAGAACTGTGAACCCATCGGTAATTACCAATAATGGGAATGGCTCGAGAAATATAATTATGATACTGTCGGTGTCGAACTTGACATGACACTGTGGGTCAAATTAAGCAGAATTCGCACTGGATGTGGTCGGTGCTCTGACTCACTAAATAAATGCAGTATTGTGGGGTCTCCGAGTTACGGCTGTGCGGCACTGGAATAATACATCAGACGTATAAGAGAGGAAAGCGTCCTAAGATGTTATAAAAGGCCGGCCGGAGCGGTTCTAGGCGCTACAGTCTGGAACCGCGCGACCGCTGCGGTCGCAGGTTCGAATCCTGCCTCGGGCATGGACGTGTGTGATGTCCTTAGGTTAGTTAGGTTTAAGTAGTTCTAAGTTCTAGGGGACTGATGACCTCAGAAGTTAAGTCCCATAGTACTCAGAGCGATTTGAGCCATTTGCTATAAAGCCACGTGGAATAATTTTATGAATGCCAATGCCGCAGCGATGGAATGGATTAGAAATCTGGATAGTAATATTTAGCCGTCTTATTTGTGTGTTACGCAATGGCATTCATTATATGTTGTAAGTATGCTGGGTGTGTGTACCATACGAATCATGAGGATGATGTTGAAAAATGGGATTTTGTAGCCAAAACATTGACGAATTATGTGGCAGGTTGAAATCATGAAACAAGGAAAAGAAACCAGCCTGCTTTCAGAAAAAATGTGTGGCATTAGTCACTGAACGTCCCTTGTATAATACACAGCCAGGGACCTCAACAGCCAATAAAATGAACAAACTATTGTTAAATGCATTGCACTTTTCCAGAACCGTTCAAACAAATCTAAGTTTTCCGTTTATATCACTTTTTATGATTGACATTCAATACTTCTAAAACGTGATGTGCTGGAGATGTTCACTATAGATCTCGTTATTGGACACTACCGAGTTCTTCCTCTTTGTTATAGGTATTATCTCGCTTTTGTCCACGACTAAAGAAAGCTGCCATCATTACAGCAAGAGCAAATTTTGTCCAAGGTTTTCTGCATTGGATTGCGATCATCTAACAACAATTCGTTCTTGTATGTAAGAGCATCGTCAGTGGACAGCTTGACAGTGCTGATCTTCTAGCCTCAAACTTTTTACGTACACTGAGATTGGTAAATATAATTCCAAACTGAACGAGGCCATAAGAGGCATTACACCTGGACGCTGCAACAAAAGAAAATGAATAACCTATCTGAAGGAAATCAAGAGGTGGTACCTGTATGAGATGTGTGTAGCATATTACAGACCCATTTGTAGGTAAAGCTAGAGTTGAGCTTTCGCGTCACCGTTTTCGTTGAATATAATGATACACGTACTAGTCAATAACTGTGTGTACCTGGCGGGTATCATGGCGCTTTTTGTAACACTGCGGGTACAGTTGTGTACGCTCTTGTGCCACCACAAAGTGATTGCATTAGGTAGTAATCTAAGTCAGAACTATAAATTATTTTGCCCCCGTCCGGAAGCAGTGCTCCTGTCATGGATAACAGCAGGTTGCCAGAGCAATCAATGCCACCTTATTTGAAGCGTTCACTTAAAGAAGCAGTTACTAAGGACGCGCCACTCTTATTTTATTAGCTCTGAATCAAAGTCCGTACTAATCAGAAGCACGCTGCACTGGAGCAGTCAGCTTGTATGTGAAATTACCCATTGTGTTCGGACAGTAAACAGCAGATTCGTACTTGGCATTATTTGTCATAATCATTGGTCTAACTACTTCCACTAGAGTGATGGAGAAGTGTAGCTGAAGTGTGTTTGAGCTGACAAGAATGCCTGAATGAGTGTGTTCATTTCTTTCATGTTTCGTGTACTGAAATGTAATAGAAATATATGGAATAGGCACTGTGAAGCAACGTTGCAAGTACATGTCTTCAGTGATTAATGGTTTAATCATGTTCTCTACAAAAGGGCTGAAGTGATTTTCAATGTTTAAATGTAGTGTCTCGTTACTTTACTTGCGTGATATCTGTGCCTTATATGATACACAACGATCAGCGATAATATCAATTGAAGTCCATTAAGGCACATAGGCAAATTTTTAGAGAAAAATAAGGTTTAACGTGTCACCACCCCACAGTACTAGGAGTGCAAATGGCTCTGAGCACTATCGGACTTAACATCTGAGGTCGCAGTCCCCTAGACTTAGAACTACTTAAACCTAACTAACCTAAGGACATCACACACATCCATGCCCTAGGCAGGATTCGATCCTGCGAACTCAGCGGTCGCGCGGTTCCAGACTGTAGAGCCTAGAACCGCTCGGCCACTCCGGCCGGCACTTAGCGTTCACCCGATATAAGACTGTACATCCAACATTTGTAGTAAATTTTAACTTTCGGTTGAGACTATAAATGAAATGAAACGTCCCCTTTGAAAAATTATGAATGACTGTGCTGGTAAACCACGTTATTTGATACAAAGACAGCTGAGTAAAACTGAACGTACTCAGACAGTTCTCTCTTTACTTATTCTGATCATGACTAAACTGACACACAATATTTTTAGCGCAACGCAATTTGACTTTCAACAATCCCTACAAAAGGATGGCTCTGACTAACAATAACCTATACCTTTCATGAATCACTGACCTCACAAAATTCTTTGTTACTCGCAATACAGCGAGCGCCACTACTGCCAGCTAAATAAAAGATTCAAACTACTGAAGGCACTAACTAGTGTTAGGCGTAGTTAGCAAATGAAAAATTTTGATAGAGAACAAACAATGTATTTACCTTAATAGTGTTCAAAAGTCATAATATATATCAGTTCATGATATCCATCTTTACAAATTTCCTTTTTCTGACGAACACACGTCCAGATCGTCCGTTTATAGCAACCTCTCAACACTCTGGTATCTCTTTATCCACATCCACCACTGCTGGCGGCTCGCCTCCAACTGCCCAACGCTACGCGCTGTTCACATCCAGCTGCCCAACACTACAGAGGCGAATATTCCAACAACGAGTCCAACCAGCCACAGACTGCACACAGCGCAGTCAGCGATTTTCACACACAGCACTACATGGCATTACCAATATAAAAACCTAAACAGCCTACTTACACAAAAAGAACTATCCGATTTTATGAACTTACATATTTTACATGATTGCATATACTAGATTATGGTACTTTCTACAATGATGTTTAGGATTACTGAGCTACTGAAATCAGTGCTGATGCTATGTGTCGCCACAATTCACGAAAAGTTGCTTGGGGGTAAGGGGGGCGAAGAGAGTGGGGGCGGAGGGTGGGGGGAAGCTCTTAGATGGAGCCCTTCCAAACCCCCACCGAAATCATATCACGTACCGTGAGATTAGGCGCCTTCTGAGGCCAATAATGCGATGCGAAATCCGTACGCCCCACGCTCTCTTTCTCTACCTCGGGCACTGTCTCCTCTCTCTTCCACCATTACTGTCTCTGCTGCTCTCTTTCGGTACAAGAAAGCGCAAATATGTTCACATGTCGAAATCTCAGATGAGGTAAGTGGAATGAGGATTCAGAGTCTTTTAAGGAAGAACATATTAGCCTTTTGTGTGTTCCGACAGGGGCATTTTTCCACTGGTTTCCTTCTTTTCCCTTTTGTAACAGGGGGTGCTGCTTATATAAGACCAATTCTATAGGTCAGTAAAGTTTTGACAGTTTATTTATATATCTTAGCAACGGTCTTGCAGCAGTGGTAACACCGGTTCCCGTCAGATCACCGACTTAAGCGCTTTCGGGCTGGGCCAGCACTTGGGTGGCTCACCGTCCGGTCTGCCGAGCGCTGTTGGCAAACGGGAGGCACTCAGCCCTTGTGAGGCACACTGAGGAGGTACTTGATTGAGAAGTAAACGGTCTCGTAAACGAAGACATGGCCGGGAGAGCGGTGTGCTGACCACATGGCCCACCGTATCAGCATCCAGTGACGCCTGTGGGCTGTGAATGACACGGCGGCCGGTCGGTCCCGTTAGGCCTCCCACGGCCTGTCCGGACGGAGTTTATTTTTTTAGTTTTATTTATATATTTGACGCATATACGTACTTTGACACATATAAATGATAATTACGAACTCACAGTACATGGTCCACTCAAGATCGTTTGCTTCACATTTTTTTCTGGATACTTTTTCTTCGATCGCAATTCATTGAAAACGCCCGGCTTCTCTTAAAGGAGTGAAACTGTTACGAGAAATATTTTACTGAATTTGTAGTCTGTCGAGTTTTACATAATTTCTGGCAGTCATTTTAAGTTCTTTTCACTTCGTTAAGACCCTTTCTCAACCATTTTTTGTCACTGCAGTATTCTGGACAGAATGGGCGTGAATTGCCCATTATACAGAGATAGCGTGTCGTAAAGCCTTATTTGTGAAAAATGCTGACTAAAAAGAATACTTTGGCGACTTCAAAATCATTGCTGTGACCGTAGAACCCTTGCCAAGTTTTCACTACGTCAGTTAAAACTACATTCAGGCATCAGAACGGAAATTACATGTATATTGTACGTGCGTAAGACGGTAACTCTGAACCTCTGGATCTCGGTAACGGATAAAGATATCGCAAAAAGTTTCGAACTTCCGCGAGAATATCATCTTAAGAACATATGGTAAAAATTTCGACTGTCTGCCATCAACAGAAATGATACAAGTGACCATTTCAATAACTGGTACTTTAGATAACCAAAAATCATGTTTTTCGTAATTTTCTCAGGAATCGCCTATGAACAAATAGTGCTTTTATAAGCTGTCTAAGGCCAGCCCTAGACCACATCCAATCCTAAAGACCTGCCAAATTGCTGAATTAGCATGGCTAGGAGGAAGTGCATAATGTTTAAATTTGGATCCTGTACAGTAGGATAGTTACAATATGTCCGTTCTTCCGGTAGGATTACAAATGGTCTCTGGGCCAAGGGCTATCGAGTGCACTTGACCCCCTACCCCATTATCTTTGTGATCAATAGAAGCCCCCGAAAGATGGCATTTTCCCCCGCGGCGTTTTGAAACACACTGGTGCCGTGATCTGTCGCGAACGGACCGATTCCGACATATAAGTAAAACAGCCACTTTCGATAAGTCTACACTGATCAACAGGAACATTGTGACTACCGACCTACTATCGATATAAACACGTCCAGGCGATAGCAGCGTCACGTGGCGTGGAATGACTGCTACTCACATACACGCACGGTGCATGCAGTGCAGAAAGGGGAAGGCGAGCTATCTGTTGATCTGACCGAGACCAGACTGCGATGGTCCGGATGCTCGACACGAGAATTTCGAAAACTGCACGACTTGTATTGGTATCGAGGAGCGCTACGGTGGGTGTCTTCAGCGCATGGCGAAACCAAACTGAAACCAAGTGCAGACTTCCTCATCACAGATTTCAGACGTCGTAGGCTGGGCAGACTGGTAAAACAGGACAGGCGGCAAACTGTGGTGGAACAAACATCAGATTTTCGCTTTGGCAGAGTACAAGTGTGTCTGAGCACATGGTGCACCGAACACTCTGGACGGTGTACCTCCGCAACTTACGACCCATCCGTGTGTCAATGTTGACACCACGGCACTGACCACTAAAAACGAAATGGGCACGGGGCCATCGGCACGGGACATTGGTGCAGTGGCAGAGCATTGCATGGTCTCATGAATCCTGATACCTCCTTCATCATGCTGATGAGAGAGCGCGAATCCATCATCTTCCAGGTGAACAGCACCTTGACACCTGTACTGTGCGACACAACCTGGCGACGACTATTATCCTATCTGGATATTCACATTGGCATCCATAAGTCCAGTGGAGCTTGTGCAGGGTACCATGACGGCCATGGAGTATCATACACTGGTTGCAGACCATGTACACCCCTTCATGACAATCATGTTTCCGAAGGCAATGACATTTTTCAACAAGATAATGCACCATGTCACAAGGCCAGGAGTGTGATGGAGTGGTTCAAGGAACACATTGCTTAGTTACATTTGGTGTGTTAGCTCCCCAACTCGTCAGATCTGAACTTTTATCGAAAACAACTCCGATAAAACGGAACGTGGCGTCAGACCTCATCGCCTCCATCCCTGGAATTTATGCGACTGAGGTGACTTGTGTGTGCAGACGGGGTGACAACTCCCTCCAGCGACCTACCGAGGCCTCATTGCTTCTATGGCATGACGAGTCGCCGCTGTTATCCGTGCAAAAGGTGGACGTACCGGCTATTAGGCAGGTGGTCATTATGTTCTGGCTGATCAGCGTATATTAGGGCAGCTTCGCGAGACGATAACAGTGTACTAATTTTCTTTACGAGAACCGCAGACGAAAGCGATATTCGGCAAAAGTGTCCGAATAGTTTCATATGGAATCGTAAATCCGTTTTCGTAAAAAAGTGTATCTGGGCGAACACCTGCGATTTACGCACGCTGCCCACCATTCCCCAGTTGCTCACTCCCTGACAACTGACAGGTTGACGCGTTATCAGTAGCAGAAAACAAAACTGTTCACGAAGCCCATGCTGGCGGAACGCGTAACTACACGACACACACTGGGATTTAATAACAAAGTAATCCATATGGTGGAAACCTCATGATCTAAGTACAAGTAGCATTCAGAATATATGACGTAACGTAACATAAAGCGTCTACTGTACTGACAGGTATATTCGCCAAAGCAACCATGTATCAGTTAACCTGCGACGGTTCTAAAACAATATTCGTGGGATGGACGAGAGAAAATTTAAAATATCCCATTCGAAACACTTAAGAAGATTGTAATTTGAATTGTAAAAAAAAAAAAAGAAAAATAAATGAGGAAGAAGAAGACCACCACCAGAAATTGGCTAGTAGCCGGCCAGTGTGGCCGAGTGGTTCTAGGCGCTTCAGTCTGGAACCGCGCGACCGCTACGATCGCAGGTTCGAATCCTGCCTCGAGCATGAATGTGTGTGATGTTCAGAGGGTTCAAATGGCTCTGAGCACTATGGGACTTAACTGCTGTATTCATCAGTCCCCTAGAACTTAGAACTACTTAAGCCTAAATAACGTAAGGACATCAAACACATCCTTGCCAGAGGCGGGATTCGAACCTGCGACCGCAGCGGTCGCGCGGTTCCAGACTGTAGCGCCTAGAACCTCTCGGCCACTCCGGCCGGCTGTGTGTGATGTCATTAGGTTAGTTAGGTTTAAGTTGTTCTGAGTTCTAGGGGACTGATGACCTCAGATGTAGAGTCCGATAGTGCTTAGAGCCATTTGAACCATTTTTGTGTTCATCACTGCACCAAGATGGTACGTAGATGCATACAACGTTTTGACGGAGTCAGTATAGTGGCTTTACTTTCAGCAGGTAATACACAGCAAGACGTTGCTGATACGTTACTTGTCACTAAGTGGTGTGTCTAAGGTGTGGAGAAAGTACACAGAGACGGGAAATGTGAGCGATAGACCTCGTGGTGGTTGTCCTCATACGACAATGATCGTTTCCTCCAATTGTCGGCTCGCATACACCCCTCGTCAACTGCCACAAATATTGGAAATGACTTCTTCTGGGCAGAAGGAATTCGTATCTCAGAGCAAACAGTGCGCAGAAGATTGCATCAGGATGGCCTTCAATCCAGAAGAACAATGAGAAGTTTTTTACTGAACCAATGGAAACGATGCCATCGCAGGACTTGGACTCCTGCGCATCAACATTGGACCACTGCAGAACGGAGTAATGTCATCTTCGCTGACGAGACCAGGATTGGTTTGCGACCAGACACTAGACGTGTTAGGGTTTGGAGAAGTGCAGACGACACCAGCAATGCCAATACGTTCGGGAAGTCCATCCATTTGCACGTGGGAGTGTAATGTTCTGGGTGGCAATAATGATGGGATGGTGGACCACTCTAATTCCCAGCTACGGCAATTTGACTGGTCCCCGATACCTACCATATGCCCAGCAAACGATTGTCAGGCACTACAGAAGTGAAGTCGCTGACAGCTTCATCCTACTCGATGACAGCTCACGGTCGCACCGAACTGCAGCACTGTCTCAACACCTTCAAAGATGCAACATCACTGCATGCGTGAGCTTTATCTGTTTTTACATTTATTTCACAGTCGTTCTGTCTCTCGATAGATTACCAATACTTGGAACGCAAAAATATAATAACCATTTTATAAATTAAGTAGAAAAGTAAATGAAGCGAACTTTAATCTTACTGCCGGTTTCTCGCCACTATGGGCGCTAGTTTCGTTCCAACTGTTAGACAGTAACAGTTTTCACAGCAGTGAGTGTCGCGACGTATATACGGCGTTCGGAAATTCCCTTTACAAACAGAAGGATTTGTAGAGAGGAGTGAGCGTATAATATTCTGAATTGGAACCTATATCCAGAAATGTACCGTTTCCGTGCTACAGCCATTTGAAAATAGGTTTGTTAGGTAGGTATACAACAGTGTAGTTATGATGGGGGTGGAGGAGAAAAGTAAAAGGGGGGGGGGTTTCTTACGTCGGATCGGTTGATGTCATTCGACTTCTATCCTACCTCTCTGACCTGGTTCGAGCTTCATTCACGTGTGAGTGTTGGAGCAACACGGGTTTGCAGAATCACTGACATGATACTTCTGTATGACGCAGCTCACGGTAATGGAAAAGGTGCTCGACGCTTTCATTGAAATCGTTATTCACAATATCCGACTCCATCGCCTAACATTTTCGCCACAATTAAGCGTCTGCTTCGAGAAAGGGTTACTTCACAGTCATCAGTGTTCCGAGGAGATGCAGCACATCCAGAGTGGAACAGGCTGTACTGTAAACAACACTGTTTGTGAAAACAGATTACGTTACCTTTTTATTTCTTTGGTTATTAACGAGTGTAACTGTTGGAAAACTCATGTACTGCCACACACCTAATAAATTACTTGCAAAACTGGTAGCACTACCAATATGTTTTTAAATGGTTGTAGCATGGAAACGGTACATTTCCGGATATAGGCTCCATTTCAAAATATTATCTACTCAGTCCCCTCGACAAGTCCTAGAAGTTTGTAACGTGAATTTCCGAACGCCCTGTATGTCAGACTGTGGTTATGCTTTAAGGTGATTTATGTGCCTTAATGTCTGTTGATTCAAAAGAAAATACATTGAAATTTACAGCTGATTACAAAGAGGAATCACATTGAATGCCACTTCTGAAGATTACTTGAGTAAAAATTTGAGATGTGACACATTGAGCATCAAGTATTTATTTCAAAGTCTCCAGTCATATCACTGTAGAAAAGGCATGGGCAGTCTTTGGTGACCTGTGAGCCTGATTCACAATCTTTACTTCAACTTGCGGGTTGCTTCGTCATGTGACGCAATAGCAGCAACCCTGTAGATAAGACGGAGTGAGAAGCTCATAGCGCTGTTGCCAGCTTTCAGCTACAAAGAGCTAACCCTGTGAGCCTGATTCACAATCTTTACTTCAGCTTGCGGGTTGCTTCGTCATGTGACGCAATAGCAGCAACCCTGTAGATAAGACGGAGTGAGAAGCTCATAGCGCTGTTGCCAGCTTTCAGCTACAAAGAGCTAACTGCTACATGAAGAAACAGTAGCAGTCTACAGAGCTGTGACAACGCTGAAGGAAGGGATAAACTTACGTTGACTCAACTATAGTGCATAAAGTGAAAGTTATAGTGTCCTTGACGGTAATGTTTATGGCGTAACGCATCGGTATGAATGGCGCCCCTTTCCTGGCATTCTGGCATTCTGGCATTCCACGCCAACAAATTGTGCTTCAAGCCACCAGTTTTCGCAAACATTTGATGTTGCTTGTCCAGTATCTTAATTTTGTCTTTCAGCATTTGCCCTGTAAGGTGTTGTCGAGCAATGCATGTCGTACTAAAGGGTGTTTTCATATTACATTCCTTCACAACATGTAATGATTCTCTACACATGGCAAAGAAAAATCCGCCGTCTATTTCTTACAGAATTTGCACCATCATCTACTTTTCTTTTCTTAATGCCAGACATTTTGCGGGTAAACCCAGTAAAGACACACGGGAACACTTGCACCAAATTAGCAAACAACTACCACAGAATTTAATGTGTGGACCGACAACATGTAACTAGTTTGTTATGGCCCAGGCAGCCGTTGTTCAGATCGCCATATTCGCAAGTATTCCGTAACTTTCGTGCCATTGGCGCCTATTGCCATCCTTTGCGATATGTCAATGCGTAACGCACACGTAGGCAGCCAGGAGTAATTTATGTGTGTGAGTTGTCAGCACTGATCCAGAGGCGAAATTACGTCTACCCGCGCCCCTTGAGGATGGTTAGCTGTTGCCACCACTCTCCAAACGTACATGAGAACATGGGCCGTAACTAAGCGCTCACGTCAGACTGGAAACGTGTTTCTCTTTGTTGTTCAAATCCAGCGGCGGGAAAATGGCACTGCGCATGTGCGAAGTAAGAGGAACTTCCACAGGTCCGCATCGTGAACTACATACCGGAGGCAAGCTGAGCGTCTGCGGAAATATCCGAAAATGTGTCCCGGCGCAGTACAGTACGACCACCTATCTCTTCCTTGAATTTCTTCCGCAGACAGAACTGAAACCATTTGCCGACCGGATCTGGCCCGCTGGCCACTGGTCGGCTACCCGTCCTGTAAAGAATAAGTCTCGAAGTAGGGAAAAACGACCTACAACTCTATGGAAAGTGTCTATGAAAACTTAGGGCGAATATTCATGCCGTGGCGACTTAATAGTACAGTAATTGAGGGGCCTGACATCTGGACAGATGCAAACATGAGGTATATGTGGTTCCTCAACAAACTACTAGAAATTGAAGTGATGGACGCTGATAATGCAAAATATACAAACTAGGAAGAAAACAATCTCTGCTCTAATTTACTGTGGGGTCTTTGGAATTCCCGAACTTGTCGAATCGGAGGATGTTAATCTACAGTGATGGAAAGAAATCGCAACTCCAAGGAGGAGTTGTGTGACTCAAATTGAGTAGGTAGGTTTGTTTCTGTATCTGAAAAATGCTGTCCATTACAACTTCGCACCAGTAGCGCAAGAGTGACGCTGGTACTGCCACTATGAGGATGCAAATCAAGTTTGCTTTAGATACGGTCGTCAGCGTTGGTTACCTTTGAGATTGGACGTGGCGAGTTGATGTCAGTTACGGCCATTACCAGGCTTTTAAATGGTTAAAATGGCTCCAAGCACTATGGGACTTAACATCTGATGTCATCAATCCCCTAGACTTAGAACTACTTAAATTTAACTAACCTAAGGACATCACACACATCCATGCCCGAGGCAGGATTCGAAACTGCGACCGTAGCAGCAGCGCGGTTCCGGACTTAAGCGCGTAGGGGCCGCTCCGTCACGGCGGCTAGCATCAGTGACTTTGAACCACGTTGTGTAATAGGGCTGCGAGATGCTGTATGTTACTTCTGCAGCACTGGAGAAACACTTTGCAGGAATATACTCACTGTACATGATTTCTGGCAGCGGTGGCCACGAGAATGCATCGTCGCAAGAAGACGGGACTACGGACGGCCACTGGCACTACCGAGAGACCATTGTGATGCCACTACCAACTGGTGCATCGTAATGGCTCTGCAGCAGCAATTTCAGCAGCAGTTGGCACCGAACGCGAACTGTTACGAATGGGTTACTTCAGGGGCAGCTCAGAGACAGACGTTCTGTAGTGTGCATATCACTGACCCCAAACCACCGCCATCTGCCGTCTGCCACTTCAGTGATGACAAGCTACAGCTCATTGGAGAGCAGGGAGGAGGTCTATTGTGTTTTCTGATAATGCTGGTTCTCCGTCGGTGCCAGTTATCGCTGTGTGTTGGTTAGAAGGCCAGTTCAAGGTTAGGAAGCATTATGTCCCCGTTCTACACGCACTGGACCTACACCTGGAGTTATTGTCTGGGTTGCGATTTCGTATGACAGCAGGAACTCTCTCGTAGTTATCCCTTGCACCCTGACTCCCTGGTGATTCGACCTTTTGGGCTGCCATTCATGAATAGTATTCTAGGGGGTGTTTTCCAACATGATAACAGTCGCCCCTGTATTGACCGAGCAAGTGCAAGAAGCATAGAACTCCAACTGACATCGAGAATCTGCAACACAATACATGCATGTTTGCACGCTTGTTTTCAACATTCTGACGATTACATCCGTTATTAACGTATAATTATTTCACAATTGCAATGGCTTATCTCTCGCTTACATTAACCTGTGAGCTTCCAGTGCTACTCACTTACATATGTTGCCTAGACAAATGTAATTTTCATTACTCACATTAATTATTTTTTGGTGTTGCAATTTTTCCGTCAATGTGTTGGTGGGACTATCTTTGAAAGTACAATACTGGCCATTAAAACAGCTACACCACGAAGGTGACGTGCTACAGACGCGAAATTTAACCGACAGGAACAAGATGCTGTGATATGCAAATGATTAGCTTTTCAGAGCATTCACACAAGGTTGGCGAGACTGGCGACACATACAACGTGCTGACATGAGGTAAGTTTGCAACCTATTTCTTATACACAAACAGCAGTTGACCGGCGTTGCCTGGTGAAACGTTGTGATGCCTCGTGTAAGGAGGAGAATCACGTTTCCGACTTTGATAAAGGTCGGATTGTAGCCTATCGCGATTGCGGGTTATCGTATCGCGACATTGCTGCTCGAGATCCAATGACTGTTAGCAGAATGTGAAATTGGTGGGTTCAGGAGGGTAATACGGAACGCCGTGCTGGACCCCAACGGCCTCGTATCAGTAGCAGTCGAGATGACACGCATCTTATCTGCATGCCTGTAACGAATCGTGCAGCCACGTCTCGATCCCTGAGTCAACAGATGCGAACGTTTGCAAGACAATAAGAATCAGAACGAACAGTTCGCCGACGTTTGCAGCAGCATGGACAGATGTGTTACGAGCCGTGGCTCTACCCCTCATTCGGACCCTGCGAAACCCTACATTTCAGCAGGATAATGCATGACCGCATGTTGCAGGTCCTGTACGGGTCTTTCTGGATACAGAAAATGTTCGACTGCTGCCCTGGCCAGCACATTCTCCAGATCTCTCACCAACTGAAAACGTCTGGTCAATGGTGGCCGAGTAACTGGCTCGTCACAATACGCCAGTCACTACTCTTGATGAACGGTGGTATCGTGTTGAAGCTGCATGGGCAGCTGTACCTGTTCACGCCATTCAAGCTCTGTTTGACTCAATGCCCAGGCGTATCAAGGCCGTTATTACGGCCAGAGGTGGTTGTTCTGGGTACTGACTTCTCAGGAGCTATGCACCCAAATTGCGTGAAAATGAAACCACGTGTCAGTTCTAGCAATATATATTTGTCCAATGAATACCCGTTTATCATCTGCGTTTCTTCTTGGTGTAGCAATTTTAGTGGCCAGTAGTGTAAGATCATACTTTACACCTACATTTCACAATATATTTCTGCTAGTTGTTGGATAACTGCATTAATATTTAATTTTCACAAGTCCTAAATGAACTTTGTTCTGATGGATCTCTAACGCGCCAGCGGCTATAAAAAGGCTTTTTTCGTTGTAAGCGACTTGTAACAGGAATATCACAGAATACGGAACTTTACCTTCAGAATGAAGTAATCAAATATGACGGTTGTGCGACCTGCTCTCCTGCAAACAATCACAGCATAACGTGTCTTTGTTCAGAGACCAATAGTAACGAATACTTTATGAAGGAAAGGTTGCTCTGCAGTACCTAATACAAAGGATTTAAAATTTAGTCTTTACTTTTACAGGCCTACGATGTTGGGAGTCCGGGGTGCCGCGAAAGCCACACGGCTCCTCGTTGGGTGGTGTCATCCGGTTCTGACCGGATCGTGTGTGTGTGTGTGCGTGCGCGCGTGTGTGTGTGTGTGTGTGTGTGTAAACACGGCAACCTGTTGTGCCGCGCCAAGGCCAGCGCATGCGCAGAAGCTCCTACAGCCACCACCTGTCCAGACTCGGAGCCCTTCCGACAGGCCGTTTGTTGCTGCCGCATGGCAACGAGAGCAGAAGGATAAGAAAGTCTAAACAATGATTCCCACAGTACAAACGGCAACCAGAACAAAACAATAAGATACGTAGATAAAGATGAACACCCAATATTTAACTGTGGCCAAGTGCTCGTGGAGAAACTGTAGTAGAATTGTTTACCAGACACTACGCTTACGTATTTTGTAGAAGAGTTTGTGATTGTAGGGACCCCCCTTGGAACACTATGTCTATAGAAAGTCTTGTAAAGTAACAGCGACTACTACACAGTGGGCGGAAAACAAAACATAGGGCTATAGATGGAGCGATGATAAACGCGTTTGGCTTTCAAAAGGCCACACACGATGCCTTCAATTACTACCGTAGCATATTCGCATCGAAAGAGCTCCCATAGAACGGAATGACGTTGCGGTTATAGGTAACGGCTGTCATTGACACAGAAGTTAGGAAACAGCTGAGATCAAGAACCTCTGTTCAGTTAACAACCTAGGTATACACCACAGTCAGCTATACATCGATCCCGTAGAGATCGACGCAATTGGAGTTTAAGTTCATTGAACCAATTAGATCTGCGATCAATGAATCTCTCAGGAATTCTGTTGAACAGGCCACACGTCCTGTTTCATAAAAAGTATTTAATGTTTCCCCGTGCCAGTAACTAAACGTGTAATCAGCCAGTATAAATTGGGTTATTATTGCTACTCACATGCATGATCAGTTCTTCCGTCATTTCGACTTATGAGTACCACTAAGCCTGTAGAGCTCAGTTAAGTATGTCGGATCTTTATGTGACCTGATGATGATCGATTTCAGACGGAACCGTTTGTGTAATGAAGATTATTTCGTCTGAACAGCTGAGCTCTACCTTCACGACAGTGCAAAAATATTTGACATCTCTTACCCACCGTCTTCAGAATTTTTTTTAAAGGTAAACAAAATATTTTCTTAAATGCAGATTACGAATGCATCAAGACACTCCGCGAGAAATGCTAGTGGGCCACATTAAAAAACGAAAAATGTATTTGCTGTAAGAAAACGCCATTAGTCGTTGCTGGGTATCAGGTATACGGTAAAGTGCATGTAAGTCCTCGTGCTTACAATGCCCACCGTAGCCTACGGAAAGTGGAGCCTGCGACAAGTAACAGGTAGCCTGGGTGACGTCACGAAGTCGGTGCCATGCCTGAGCGAGTTGTGTGTGAAACTCTAATGTAATCTTGGAAATATCGTAGGGTACGGTCGATATTTTGAGCGTTGAGATTGGTTACTGTCTGAGGTCCATTGCAAGAACCAACATGCATGTATGGATGATATTAGTATCAATTACTTGAGAAATTTTGTCTAGTGGAAAAAGATTGCCACTATCTGTACCCGTATCTGATGTACGTAAATGGTTTACGAGATAATCTGAGCAGCCCTCAGAGTGTTTGCAGATGATGCTGTCATTTACCGTCTTATAAAATCAGCAGATGATAAAAAATTGAAAACCGATTTAAACAAGATGTAGGTATGGCGAGGAAAGTGGCAATTGACTCTAAATAATGAAAAGTGTGAAGTGATCCACATGAGTACTAACAGGAATTCACTAAATTTCGGTTACAAGATAGATCACACAAATCTTAAGGCTGTAAACTTAACTAAATACTTAGAGATTTCGATTAAGAATAACATAAAATTGGAACGATCACATAGCTAATGTTGTGAGGAAAGCAAACCAAAGACTGGTTTGTTTGTAGAACACTTAAAAAATGCACCAGGTCTACTAAAGAGACTGCTTATACTACCTTGTCCGTTCTCTTCTGGAGTATTGCTGTGCGGTGTGGGACCCTCATCAAATAGAACTGACGGCGGACATGAAAAAGTTGAAAGAGGGTCAGCTCGTTTTACATTATCGCGAAATAGGGGGCAGGCAGCCACAGATATGATGCGCGAATTGGGGTGGCGATCATTAAAGCAAAGGCGATTTTCGTTACGGTGGGATTTTTTCATGAGTTTTCAATCACTAACTTTTGTTGGCGCCAGTATACATAGGGAGGAATGATCATCATAATAAAATAAGAGGAATCAGAGCACGCACGAAAATATTTTATGTATTCGTATTTCCGGGGCGCCGTTCGCGAGTGGAACGGTAGAGAAATAGCTTGAAGAGTAATCATATAGATGTACAACAATTTACATTTTTTTTCTATGGTGCATTTAACAACAGCAGCAACTACAATGACGTTCGTTTGACTGAATACGATGCAAATATTTATTGTTAGGCTGTATTTCCAGATGGATTCTACAGAGAAGACATTTGTTGGCTGCAGGCAAATGCATGCTGTATGTTACCCTGTGTCAGTTTCCCAGGCCTTAAACTCCGAAAAGCCGGCCGGTGTAGCCGAGCGGTTTTAGGCGGTTCAGTCTGGAACCGCGCGACCGCTACGTCGCAGGTTAGAATCCTACCTCGGGCATGGATGTGTGTGATGTCCTAACGTTAGTTAGGTTTAAGTAGTGCTAAGTTCTAGGGGACTCATGACCACAGATGTCAAGTCCCATAGTGCCCAAAGCCAATCCAAACTCCGAAAAGAAACTGAAAATAATGAGTGTATTAAAAGTGAAATATGCGTTGTTTGGGGACTTCTGTGTAAAGACCTAACGTTGAGTTTTGTGAAAACAATTGATTGGTAAGTGTCTATTAGAAATTTATAGCACTTTCATGAAAATTCAAACAAAACAAACGTCTCAGAATGTTCTGTATTGTTCTATATTGAAGGTTACGTATCACATTGTTTATTAAAATTTATAATGGGAGTTGAGGAGTCATATTAATTTATATTTTCTAAATCTGTGCAGAGACGACTTTGTTATTATAGGCAAAAATTTGATTTCATATTTCAAACTGTCCTGAAAGATACCATTTTTTTCCATGAAAACTGATCACTGGAAGTTCGTTCCTCAATGACGCAATTAATGGAGAAGTGTTTAAACAGATTCTGGAAATGAGAGTTGACTACACAGTGACTGATTCAAAGTATCCGCGGTGGTCTAGCGGTTAAGGCGCTCAGTCCGGAACCGCGGGACTCCTACGGTCGCAGGTTCGAATCCTGCCTCGGGCATGGATGTGTGTGATGTCCTTAGGTTAGTTAGGTTTAAGTAGTGCTAAGTTCTAGGGGACTGATGACCACAGCAGTTAAGTCCCATAGTGCTCAGAGCCATTTGAACCATCAAAGTATCCGGACACCACTATGTAATGCGTAATAGACCACTAACTGGATGTCACAAGAGACAGATCCGCCAGTGTTACAGGAGGAAGGGAGTATTGTGCTGTCAATAGAAATCCAATAACAGCAGAATGGGCCGGTCAGCAAAGCTCAGCAACTTCGAACGTGGACTAATCGTTGGAATGTCACCTGAGTAACAAATCCATCAGATAAATTTCAGCTCTTCTAAAGATGCCCAAGCCGACTGCTGGTGCCGGACAATGGATCCACCTTCTTCAGTGCGGATGCACAAATGCGTACGGCCTCCTGTGATAATCTCAGAGAACGAATATGGCGGAAGTGGACAGGGGCTGCGAATAGGTGGCGTTCGATGGGACTGAGGATCGGCCATGGGGCGTGCCGAGATAGTGCGCGCTGTAGCGACAATTCTGTGTCCCGGACGGCGCAGAGATTAACGCACCTGCAAAGTAAACAGGAGATCCCGGTTTCCAATCCCGGTCTCAGGGATCTATTCTGGTGTGGAAACACGAATGACCAACAACAGCTAAACCAAGACAAGGCAGACCCCATGTACTGAAGATCCGCCAAAATAGCTAAGTGGTGAGTGTGACGGTATGTCAATCCCTAGGGCCCTGGTTCGATTCCCTGCTGGGTCGGAGATTCTTTGCCCAGGCACTGGGTGTTGGGTTGTCCTAATCATCATCATTTCATCCCCATCGACGTGCATGTCGCCGAAGTGGCGACAAATCTAAAGACTTGTACCCGGTGAATGGTCTACCCTATCGGAGTGCCTCGTCACACGACATTTATTTTATGTACTCAAGGACAGGGACCGTCGTCTATTGCGAAGGTAGTTCTAAGAAACAGAATAAAATCATCAGAAGGAATCACTAATGAGTTCCAAGTGCTACCAGCACTCCAGATAGCATATTGTTTGTGCGTAATGAGTCAAAAAGGAGAGAGTAAAATGGTCGAGCAGCTCCTCACAAGCCACGAATTTCTGTAGTCAATGTTAAGCAGCGCTTGAGGTGGTACAAAAAGTGACGCCACTGGATAGTGGATTTCTCAAAATGAGAAACTTGGAGTAATGGGCTACCCTGTGGCAATTCGATGGATGGGTTTGGAGAACCTTAACTGCCATGACGTGCAGCCAACAGTGAACCACGGAAGAGGTAGTTAGGGCGTTGTCCTTTTATTTTGCTTATGAAGACGCTAAATGCGGAGGGATAGGAACACATTTGACAGCATTGGGCACTTCGTACCGTAGGGGGACAGTTCGGAGACGGTGATTGATTGTATCAACATGGCAGTGCAACCTGTCAAAGTGGCTTCTGTGAGGCAACGGTTTGTGGGCAATAACATTTCTGAAATGGTCTGGCCTGTCCTGAGTCTCGACATGAAACCAACGGAACACCTCTGGGGCGAGTTGGAACGACGACTTCGCTCCGGACCCCTGCGTCGAACATTACTACTGTTACAGGTTTCGGCTCTCGAGAAAGAATGGGCTGCAAATCCTTTACAGGCGTACAGACAGCTCACTGAAAGTGTCCCCAGCACAGTTCCAGCCCTCTTAAATACGAAGGATGGACACTCACTATAGTACTCTCCAGTAATTACGTGTCCATGTACTTTTGATCAGGTAGTGTGCTCGCTTTTCTAACACATCTACTTGCAGCAAAGATGCGAAACGAATCTCCTCAAAAACATGACATTTTCGGAAATATTTTCACAAACACTTATTCTAAAATAATGAAAAATCACCTTGTATACAACAGTAGACTGAAGTCACATTTGCAAACTAAATTCAGATTTATGTGCAGTGGTGTATCTTCCCCTCACTCGTTCTCCATCCTGAATTTTTTCTGTACTATGTGACTTTAAAGCTTTTTTTTTCACTTGTTGAATCTCCAAGGTCACACACTTCACAAAAGCTCGAAACAGAAGCAATTAACCAATCGCCTTGAAGGTTGGTTGTGTTTAAACTGATATTGCTTTTATTTATATTATTCATAGTTTTAATTCCCGATTCTCAGTTCCTCACAGCGTAGTGGAATCTGCGTGAAATGGATAATATTTGACAGTTTATACGTTTGCACCATAATTTCGTACTGGAATTCGCACCGTGCCATGTCACGGATTGCGCGGCCCCTCCCTCCGGAGGTTCGAGCCCTCCCTCGGGCAGGAGTGTGTGTGTTGTCCTTAGCGTAAGTTAGTTTAAGTAGTGTGTAAGTCTAGGGACCGATGACCTCAGCAGTTTGGTCCCTTAGCAATTCACACACATTTGAACATTTTTGAATTCGCACCGTGAGCCGATTGCGCGGCCACGCTGGTTCAAATGGCTCTGAGCACTATGGGACTTAACATCTGAGGTCATCAGTCCCATAGAACTCAGAACTACTTAAACCTAACTAACGTAAGGACATCACACACACCCATGCCCGAGGCAGGATTCGAATCTGCGACCGTAGCAGTCCCGCGGTTCCGGACTGCAGCGCCTAGAACCGCACGGCCACCACGGCCGGCGCCACGCTTGTTCGTGGCACTCCGGCTGTAACGTCACTAGAGGTAGTGGGAGACCTCTTTTCACGAAGGCCTCGTGTGCACTCGTCCTGTCTTCCCTGGTGGCCTTGACGACCGCTTGGCGTCAGGCTTTAGTGTATCAAGGATCACCAACTCGCCAGACCTGTTTTCGTTATTTATGGTTTGTTACTTGTCGATCCCGTGAACAAGGGCAGGCGCATTAATTTTTTTTTTTTACCAAAGACACTCCTTACTAAATAGCGTTCTCTGAGTGGTCTGGCGATGAGAAGGATGTAGATCACATACACGAACTACATACTGAGTGCCCCAGATCCTTAGAGTATAAAACTGATATCAGAAACGAAAGAACTGAAATCTGTGGTGAAATCACTCTTGCATAAGTACTTGCGGACGTTGTTTACGGCAGAAGTATAATACTTTCTTCATTAGTTCTATTTACACTGTATTCTTTGAAGTGTGCATTTGGTAAGCGCATTGACGGATACTTGTTGATGAATTTTCTCCTACTGTGCCAACAATAACTCGTCGAAGAACTTGGATATCTCTCTCTGATTTTAACGACCCAGTTTCTTGCTACTGGCGACAAGGCACAGATATGCGTTAGGATTTTGGAACATCTAATTTTGTTCGAACATTAAGAATTACCTTGAACAAAACAATATATTCATACTTAGCCAGTATGGATTCAGAAAATACCGTTCTTCTGAACTGGCTCTTTACTCACAAGATAGGATGAGTGCTATCGACAGCGGATCTCGAGTTGATTGCATATTTCTCAATTTCCCGATACAGTCCCTCACAAGCGGCTTCTAAGCAATTGCGTGGCTGAGGAGTATCCTCATAGGTGTGCGGCGGAATTCGTGATTTCCTGTCAGAAATGTCACAATTTGTAGTAATCGACGGGAAGTCATGACAGTGAAACAAAACTGATATCTGGAGTTTCCCAAGGAAGTATTATGGGCGCTCAGCTATTCATACTCAAACGATTTAGGAAACTATCTAATCAGCCCTCTTAGGTTGTTTGCAAACGATGGTGTCATTCATCGTCTAGTAAACTTGTCAGAAGATCAACACACATTACAAATTGATTTACATGAAATATCTGCCTGAATAAGAGAAAATGTGAGGTCATCAACATTAGTTCTAATGATGTCGTCAAATTTCGGTTACACGATAAATCACACAAAATTAAAGATGGTCGATTTAACTAAATATCTAGAGATTACGATTACGAGCAACTTAAACTGGAGCCGTCACATAGAAAATATGGTGGAAACGCAAACCAAAGGCTGCAATTTATTGGCACAAAACTTAGAAGATGCAACAAACCTAATAAAAAGACTCCCTATACTACGCCTGTCCTCTTCTGGAGAACTGGAATTATACTACTACTACTACTACTACTACTACTAATACAATTCTTCTGGAGTATTGCTGCGCGGAATGGGATCCTTACATATTTAACTAACGGAGGACACTGAAAAAGTTCAAAGAAGGGCATCTCGTTTTGAATTATCATGGAGTAGCGGAGAGATTGCCACGCATATCATAAGCTAGTCGGGGTGGCGATCATTAAAACAAAGGCGTTAGTCGTTGTGTCGACATCTTTTCTCGAAATTTCAATCCTCAACTTTTCTTCTCCGATCTTGAAACTACTTTGTTGACTCCCACCAGCGTAGGGAATAAGAAAGATCAGAGCTCGTTTGCAAAGATTGAGGAGTTCAATTTTTCCACGTGATATTCGAGAGTGGAACGGTCGAGAAATATACTGCAAAGAGTCGCTTTTTTGCAATACTTTTTCAGTCCATAAACCGGTTTTCGAAGCGTTTCAGGCTCATCTTCAGATGTTTCACACGAGATTACATGACTATTTCATGGCGTATTACTGCACGCTGCCATTGTGGCAAGAAGGTGAAATATGCTTTAATCTTAACTGTGTGTCTCCGAGATCCCGTAACGAGTAACACTCCGTCTTGGACAAGTAAACATCAGCTGCAAACAGTGGTAAACTTCGCCATGGACACATTACATATGATTATGTATTGGTTTTCAACGCAGCACTACCAACGTCGATGCGGCAGCAGTTGCCTGTATCGAAACAGCAGCTGTTTACCAACACATACCTCACACACATTGCGCATTCAACACCTCGTAATGCCTGAAATACCCATTTTCACTGACAGTGCCTTATCCCAAAGTACTTTGTTCAAAGATCCTCCAACGCTACGTTGACAATGCAACCGACAACCGTTGTGAGACGTCGCTGCCAGAAATCGTCCGGTAACACCAGGCGACGGCTTGGTCACTGTGGGTCCGATCTCATTCGTCAGTTTTTGGCGGGGTAGAGTAGGTTAGGGTAGAAACTATTCCATGTATGAAGAAGACTAAATTTTAGATGAATACCACGACGTCCCCGTGCTTGGAGACAAGTGCTGCACTGCGGCGTTTGCGATTAAAGAGACGCCGAATAAGCTATATCTGTCTCCAAAAGAACGTATATACACTGTCTTCAGTAATCTAAACTACGTGACAAGTTTTACGAAATACCCATGTACTACGAAAATGTGTAGTTTCACTGATATACCGCATTAATCATCTCTGCAAACCGCACTGTTCAGAGAATGGTTTATTATGCTACAGTGGCGATTTCGGTATATAAAGGTCTTGCCAATAGGTTATGAGCATATCATGGTTATTTATGCGGTGAAAGTAGTTGTTTCTATTATAAGATGAATCGATTAAGTTTGTGTGTAAGTAAGCAAGTATTATTTAATTAATGAAAGGTTTATTTGTCGTTCCACAGCAGCTCACTTTATTGTAAAAACGATGAATATTAATGCAAACTGGCAGTAGGTACATTCATATAATCCGATTATAGTACTGGAAACCTCTCTGCTCATTAAATACTTGCCCAGTGGATTTGAGAAAAGGCGTAACAAGCTTGCTCGTGGCAGTATTAGTGCACTTGCACGAATCATAGCTCCAAAATTCGGTATGGAATACATTAAAAACTTCGTAGTATTTGGGGTGCCAGAGTGAAAATATTAGCTTGTAAATTACTATTTAGGGCATCGCAAGTAGCATACAGAAATCACACAAAAACATTGAAACTGCCATTTTCAAAACGGGGTATAGGCCTAATCATTGGAAAACTGCAATCGCCAGATGTCTTCATCCTCAGGATGCCACAAACTGCTCTTTGACGAAACTTGTCAGTTTCTCTCAGTCCATGTTTCGCCGCGCGTCGGCCATTATGATCCAATAAAACAAACGGATTCGAATTTCACCGATTGTCGTCCGAAGTCTGCACGTTCGGATGATATCGACTGCATTGTGACAACGTACGTAGTGGCGTACTGATTTGAAAAGATCGGCCGCCTTCGGACGACATCGGTCGTCTGCGGAATCCACCGATCTCGGTGCCACTAAGACCTCAGCTAACGCAGTGGCCGTCAAACCGCAGCGGCCCGAATGGAGTATTCGTACGGCCTGCGGTTCTCACCCGTATTTTACAATAATATGCATCTAGCAACCAACAGTCGAATCCTTTAAGGTAGCTCCCGACGAGAGTTCAAATGGCTCTGAGCACTATGGGGCTTGACTTCCGAGGTCATCAGTGCCCTAGAACTTAGAACTACTTAAACCTAACTAACCTAAGGACATCACACATATCCATGCCCGAGGCAGGATTCGAACCTGCGACCGTAGCGGTCGCCCGGTTCCAGACTGAAGCGCCTAGAGCCGCTCGGCCACACCGGCCGGCCTTAATCGGTTCTATATGTTATTAGACTCCTGTACCAGGCAGCAGATCATTTTGTTGCGCGTCCACCACACTGCTGTAAGCAGCCGCATCACCGTGTGACAAGACTCAGTCTGTTATCTGAGATGTGAAATCTGCCCCATCCAAAATAAAGTTCATTATCATTCTTAGAAATTCGTACAGACTCTTCAAGGGCAGAACCTGATTATTTTCACTGTAAAATCTTCACGATCTGCAATCTTAGTGGCACTGAAGGTCTCTGCATGAAAGCAAAGAGAATTTAGATATGTTGTTAGTACCACAACAAAGCCGGCCGGAGTGACAGAGCGGTTGTAGGCGCTACAGTCTGGAACCGCGCGACCGCTACGGTCGCAGGTTCGAATCCTGCCTCGGTCATGGATGTGTGTGATGTCCTTAGGTTAGTTAGGTTTAAGTAGTTCTAAGGTCTAGAGTACTGATGACCTCGGAAGTCAAGTCCCATAGTGCTCAGAGCCAGAGCCACCACAACAAATGGTTCATACACGTGTCCACACAGTTCAGCAGCTCAATTAATATGCAATATTTGTAAGTATCAGACCAACGACAGAATACCTGTAGTTCAAGCTCAAGCTTTTCTTTGTCAGTCGTAGGATGTGCTCCAACTGTCAGTACTATCTGTTTCGTTGAACGTTCATTCTCAAAACAAGTGGAGTATCTCTTGTTTAACAATTTAGCAGTTACTGAGCGTTCAGAGGAAAAACACCTGCCCATTGTATCAACACATATATGTTAATACCCTTTCTTAGTTTCTGTCTTGAGGATCTTTGAAGAATTCTCACGGTACTGTCACTTGTTTAATTCTAAAAAATCAGTTCTTAAATTTGTTCTATATTCATTATCTTCAGACACACTAATTTCTCCATATTGCATTTGGTTGTAAATATTTCAATATGAGGCATAAGCTGATGAAAATGCTCTAACCAAAACTTGAAATTATCATCATTCAAGTACTTTAAAATTCCTGTTGCTTCTTGAGTGGTTTGATCTGCGTCTGGTTGATTTTCGGTAAGGAAGCTTGTTAAAGATGGTGAATTTTCGTGAACTCTCTAAAGAATAGACGTGGAGTGCTGACGTCCAGATGGTTGTTGAGAATGGACACACGCTGCTGTGGTTGTGAGAAGAATGTAGCAATAGCCAGAATATTAGAGAAAAATATCCTTTCTTTTCGTGTAATTCTTGCTGCATTTCTCAGTGTTAAATTAAGTTGATGTCCATAACAGAGAACGAAATGTACATTACTATAACGTGCTTTTATTTTTTCCAGCTTCTACTTTTTTCCATTTATGACATTGAACCATCAAATGTCGAATCTACTAGTTTTTGTCCATTTTCTTGAAGTACTATGTTCAGGTACTCTAAAACATTTTCTGATATCCCATATGCAGTTTGGTTTTCTGAAACAGACTCCCGAAAAAGGGCTCAAATGTTCTCCATTCAATACATATGATAGAACAAGGACCGTTTGACTGGGTTCCAAAACAACTGTTACGTCATCAACCATGATATCTACAAAGGAAACTTATCTAATTTCCGTCCTCATCCCCTCATGGTACATTTGTATCAGGCGGCCAAGTGTCTCATACTGAATGGCCTTGGAAACACCTTTGAAGACTACATCGGTTTCTAAGTGATTATTCAAATCCGAATCTGACTGATATGCCAAATTTATTAATCCTCTAAATAACCATTTATCTACTGAATCGACTGTATAGTGACAACATATGGTAGTCTCAAAGTTTACACAGAAGAAAATGCAGTCTGTTATTTAGGACAATATGTTTACTACTCTTTTTGACGTTTGCATTATGAGCGTTCCTAATAGTGACAGAGAAGCTACGTTATTAATATGCTTCTTTGACTTGCCACGCTGTCAGTTTTTCTTTTTGTGTACACGGGGTGTTCAAAAAGCCTCTCCGCAGTGTCTATGGTTGTTAGCCGCTCGTGCCGTATGATTGTTCGCCTGACTGGGTTACTCTCCAAGCATTCCACTGTTTCGTTTATCTCAGCCAGCGTCAGTAGTGTCGTTGGTGTGTGTCGTTAGGTGTTGACGTGAACGTTTAAGCTTAGTTCCTTTGTTCGTTTGTTTCGTTTTTGACACTGTTAATATGCGTGTGTTTTTAGTCGAACAAGTGTTCAAAGCTGGCGACAAATACAGTTTCAGTTCGTCAAACATTTAAATCAGTTTTCCCAGAGACAACACACCCACATCGCGATACTGTGCGAGATTTGATTAACAAATTTCGAAGTACGGGTTCAGAGACAGATGCACCGAGAAGTGGTCGTCCTAGCGTTTTGTCTGAGGATAAACTACTCGATATTTCCGATAAAATGTTCACGAATCCGAACAAGTCAGTACGAAAACTCGCCCAGGAAATCGATGTTAGTGTCGGAACGGCCCACATAGCTGTAAGAAAAAATTTGAACTTTTCCCATACAAAGTGACAGTCGTGCAAGAATTGAAAAATATTGATCATGGCAAGAGATTACATTATTGTCAATGGTTCAAAAATTTCATTCAACATAATGGAAGGGATATTCTTAATGAAACGTTTTTCACCGATGAGGCGTGGTTTCATTTGTCCGGGTACTTGAACTCGCAAAATTCTCGTATGTAGAGTACTGCAAATCCATTGTATATTCATGAGGAACCACTTCGTTCTGTGAAAATAGGAGTTTGGATTGCAATTTCTAGACGTCTCATTGTGGGTTTCATATTTTTCAAGGAAACAATAAACGCACAACGATACTGCAGTGATATTATGTACTCATTTATAGGAAAACTTGTGTTAAGTGAAATACTGAACGGTTATTTTCAATAAGATTGTGCAACCGCGCATACAGCTCGCGTTTCAATGTCACTGCTTGCTGATGTTTTTGGTGATCGCATAATTTCACAGGGACTTTGGCCTCCACGATCGCCTGATCGAACACCACCTGACTTTTTCTTCTGGGGTGCAGCAAAAGCAACTGTCTATAAAAACCGTCCAAAATCCATCGATGAATTGAAAACTGCAATATCCACTTTCACTTCTGTTACAGAAGAAATGTTACAGCTTGTGTTTGCAAACATGATTAGACGAATTGAATTGTGTATTCAACAACAGGGGGGACACTTTCAACATTTAATGCGAAAATTTGTAAGTAAAAATTAATATTCAATAAATTAATAACTTGTGTTTCACTTAGCTTTATTTCGGTATATTCACTGCGGCATACGGCACACGCGGCTAACAATCATACGGCACTGCGGAGAGACTTTTTGAACTCCCCGTATTTCTGAAAGCATGTTTTCTTCACGTTACACTGTGCCGAATGTCCACCCTTGTAGAATTCGCGCTTCTGCGTGGCGTCCGTTGTACAAGGGGGCTTCTAGGGTAGGCTGTCCAGCCAGCGCCTTCTGTGGCGGACACGCAGTGCACAGTCGAGGCGGGTAACACTCTGTCGGCCCTGTGATTTGGTGCAAGTGAGACACTCCGGCTCATCAAGGAAGTAGCGTGTTGTGGTTCGGTCATAGTAGGGCAAGGTGTTAATGGTTGTTGTCTGTGGCCACATCGTTGGTCTGCAGTTCAAATGGCCCTGAGCACTAACGGACTTAACGTCTGAGGCCATCAGTCCCCTAGAACTTAGAACTACTTAAACCTAACTAACCTAAGGACATCACACACATCCAGGCAGGCAGGCAGGCAGGCAGGCAGGCAGGCAGGATTCGAGCCTGCGACCGTAGTGGTCTCGCGGTTCCAGACTAGCGCCTAGAACCGCTCGGCCACCCCGGCGAGCCGGTCTGCCGGTCTTGTACCTTTTTCTCAGCGCAATTTGTTTTAATTAGCAATTTGGTAAGAGTGTAGTATGACAGTAAACGGGGTCGTTGACGCAAAATTCATATACCCAGTTACTGAATGAACACCTCTCATTTATGTTCAGTTGACTGGTTTTGTGCCGTATCTTGGGTCTGTTATTGTTTCGTTTCAGCTTTGTGACCATATTTGGTGGTATTTTTCTGTAGACACGCGCTGATCGGCGAAATAGTGAGTGGTGTGCAGCTTGGATTTTGTCCAGTACTGCTGTTACTGCCATCTCCTTGGCTTCGGTATATTTGGCGAGTGTTCACTACTGGTTAGAGAAAGTATCTTATACTGAAAAAGAGGTGCTGTTGCGTGTGCAGCAACCAAGAATGGAATTCTGTTGAAGTTCCTGGACAGCAGACGCTACGAAGTAAGAACAGGCTTTGAGCTATGTTAATAATTGGCAACCAATGCTGCACAATCGCAATAAAGTTATGAGATGTTCAGTTGACTATTATGAGAACATGTTACGCGTTTCGGGATTACAACCATCACACACTTCATCTCCTTCCTAACCAACCAGGCGTACAGCCTTGAAAACTCAAAGAAATTGTCGACACAAGCAGTCTTGAAGCAGAGCTATGTGCCCATCAACACCCGCGGAACAAGGTCAGTGCTGTCTGCGTGTGATGCCACCGAGTAGCATGGAAGTTCGGTCCACGTGAATTGTTCCAGTGTTGTCGCATGGTATTGCTGTTATTCTGATTGACTTCAAATCATAGCAAGCCGTGGATCGTTAATTATCTCTCTCTCTCTCTCTCTCTCTCTCTCTCTCTCTCTCTCTCTCTCTCTCTGTGCTCATTGCTGTAAGTGTTCAACAGCTGACATTTTTCTCTCCTGTGGCGGAACGCGATTAAAGACTTCTGTACGTGTGTTGCTCGTGCAAGATAATATTTGCGGTTCTTGTTCAGAGTTTTTACGGCGCCACAGGGGAGATAAAAGTGGATTGTGCCGTTAGCAAAAGTGCCTGTAAAAGTATTACACGGCCTTACGTATCCTGGTGAAACATACTACAGTGTACTGGCAGTTTTCCACATTCAATGTGAGGAAAGAAATGGTGAATTGGTAATCTGAGATAAGACCCAACCGGCATGGCCTTTTGATACTGGTTGCTAATATGTGTTTTAATTAAAAGTGCTAGAATACGAAATTTTCTTGCACTCAGTAAGGCTCTCCTCTGATTATAAGGTGGATACGGTGCAGCACGCCCTTTACTGATTGATTATTTAGCGTAAGCAGTATCTATGCAAATGTAGCGCTGTTAAGCAGGCCAGTCTAAAAATATCTTAAGGCGCGCTAACCTATTTAAGTTCTGCCATGAAGAAAGCACTGGCCGATCGTACTCCAGAGACGCGGGTGCACCTGTCCTAGGCTGGACCGGCCCTCGACCCGCAGCAGCAGAGCGTGCTGCCCTGCCGTATCTCGTGTCCTTGGCTCTCGTGCAGTACTCCCGTGCAGCTGCCGACAGCGGCGGCCTCCAACTTCTTAATGCCACTTCCGCAGTCTTTGTCGTGTCGCCGTCCTTCGTACGCTTTTGTAACAACGCCCGCAGACAACAGCTGAGCAGCTGGCAGTCGTCTGTGGCTGGGAGGCGTCCACCTACTTACGTCGTAAGAGTAAAGCACGATTCATGTTGGATGTGAACGCCACGGAACAGTAGCCTACTGACAAATGTCAGTTGGCTCGCATTACACGTTAAGTCAGTGCCACGTCACGTCGAACTAACAAGTACTGATGAGCCTTAAGTCACATTACAGTGTGTTGTAGTGTATCAACAATGTCACCAAAAATTTCATATTTGTCTCGTATACGCTACAACCCCCTGTCGCAATGTTTCTATTTTTACAGAGTTAATTAAAATGGAGTTGACACTTTCCAGCGACTGTAAAAATGTCTGTAAGGCATTAATTGACTATACAGAGTCCGCCAGAAAAATGTATACACTCTTTCTCAGACTCTATAGAGAAATCGATACTGTCGTTCGGTTTCAGATACGACGGTGTTCTACTATGGTCTTCGGCTCAACAGATGTTAGTCCTTTCATCTCGGTATTGAGAAAAATGGTTCAAATGGCTCAAAGCAGTATGGGACTTAACATCTGAGGTCATCAGTCCGCTAGACTTAGAACTACGAGGTGCATTCAAGTTCTAAGGTCTCCGATTTTTTTTCTCCGGTCTGGAAAGAGATAGAAACATGCGCATTGTTTTAAAATGAGGCCGCGTTCATTGTCAATACGTCCCAGAGATGGCAGCACTGTACGGCAGATGGAATTTTACCGCCAGCGGCAAGAATGAGAACTGTTTTAAATACTTAAAATGGCGACGTTTTCCTTGCATGAACAGCGTGCAATCATTCTTTTTCTGCATTTGCGTGGTGTAAAACCAATTGAAATTCATCGGCAGTTGAAGGAGACATGTGGTGATGGAGTTATGGATGTGTCGGAAGTGCGTTCGTGGGTGCGACAGTTTAATGAAGGCAGATCATCGTGTGACAACAAACCGAAACAACCTCGGGCTCGCACACGACATGATCGAGAAAGTGGAGAGAATTATTTTGGGGGATCGCCGAATAATTGTTGAACAGATGGCCTCAAGAGTTGGCATTTCTGTGGGTTCTGTGCACACAATCCTGCATGACGATCTGAAAATGCGAAAAAGTGTCATCCAGGTGGGTGCCACGAATGCTGACGGACGATCACGTGGCTGCCCGTGTGGCATGTTGCCAAGCAATGTTGACGCGCAATGACAGCATGAATGGGACTTTCTTTTCGTCGGTTGTGACAATGGATGAGACGTGGATGCCATTTTTCAATCCAGAAACAAAGCGCCAGTCAGCTCAATGGAAGCACACAGATTCACAGTCACCAAAAAAATTTCAGGTAACCACCAGTGCTGAAAAAATGGTGGTGTCCATGTTCTGGGACAGCGAGGGCTTAATCCTTACCCATTGCGTTCCAAGGGGCACTACGGGAACAGGTGCATCCTACGAAAATGTTTTGAAGAACAAATTCCTTCCTGCACTGCAACAAAAACGTCCGGGAAGGGCCGCGCGTGTGCTGTTTCACCAAGACAACGCACCAGCACATCGAGCTAACGTTACGCAACAGTTTCTTCGTGATAACTTTGAAGTGATTCCTCATGCTCCCTACTCACCTGACATGGCTCCTAGTGACTTTTGGCTTTTTCCAACAATGAAAGACACTCTTCGTGGCCGCTGCTATTGTCTCAGCGATTTTCCAGTGGTCAAAACAGACTCCTAAAGAAGCCTTCGCCGCTGCCATGGAATCATGGCGTCAGCGTTGTGAAAAGTGTGTACGTCTGCAGGGCGATTATGTCGAGAAGTAACGCCAGTTTCATCCATTTCGGATGAGTAGTTAATTAGAAAAAAAAATCGGAGGCCTTAGAACTTGAATGCACCTCGTACTTAAACCTAACTAACCTGAGGACATCACACACATCCACGCCCGAGGCAGGATTCGAACCTGCGATCGTAGCAACAGCGCGGTTCCGGACTGAAGCGCCTAGAACCGGTAATGAGAAAACAAGATGCCTGGAGCACGCTTGACATTCGAGCAACGACAAGTGTACTGTGAAGTGGTTTTTCAAGTTTGATAATGCCGTTGAAGTGCAACGTCAGTGGAGGCGGGAGATTGAATCAGAACCGCCAACCCGCCTAACAATTAAACACACCATTGACTCAAGTTTGAATTGCATGGAACGATTTGTGATATTCACAAACGAACACCAGGAAGACAGTGTACAGCTGCAAGTCCTGCTTCGTCGGCTCTCTTGTTTAAAACGTTCGTTAAATCTCCACAGAAGTCTGCTATGCATTGTACACATGAAGGGCTACCAGTACAAGTGTACGAAGAATTTTGAAAGCTGCAAAGTGGAAAGTTTACATTCCACGATTACTGCACGCGATTAATGAGGACGATCCTGATCGCCGAATGCATTTTGCGAATGATATCAGCAAATGGTACCTGACGACGAACAATTTGTGACGAAGGTAGTGTGGAGTGACGAGACAATTTAAACTTAATGCAACCGTGATTTGGCGTAATACTGTGTACTGGGCACCGGAAAACCAAAGCGGTCAATCTACCAGGGGTTCATATGTGGTGTGAACTATCATCTAGGGGCTTGGTAGGACCCTTTTTTCTTTGATACTACTGTCACTGGAGAAGTGTACGTGAAAAGGCTACAAACACCAACTGTGCCAGGTATACGTGCTCTTTATGGAGTTGATGAAGAGATCTGCTACCAACAGGACGGGGCGCCACCACACTACCACCTAGCCGTATGAGCTTTGCTGGTTGACAATTTTCCGGAGCACTGAATTGGACGAAGAGCGCCCATTGAGTTTCGTCCGCGGTCACCAGATCTAACACCTATGGAATGTTACTTGTTGGGATCTGTGAAAGATAACGTCTATCGACGTAAGGCACGCACGCTGGAGAAACTTCGCCAGGAGATTACAGCGACATGCGCAGCGATCTCCACTGTAACATTGACCGACGTAGTTGCGGCGACCGCTCGTCGTTCTGTTATATGTATGGTGAGCATTTTGAACATAACCATGTGCTAAACTGAAGGTTGTACAACATGTGTGATCAGTTATTAAACGTAAAAGAAACACGTAAGTAATACTTTTCGTTCCTTAAAGTGTGTATAACTATTTTCTGGCGGACTCTGTATGTGCAGAAACTGCAACTCAAGAAGTTTTTGTGCCATATTCACAAATGTTCAATCTGTGAACCATTAACCACGCGGTACACGTCCAGCCTATAGTCCAATTCCGTCCACACTCGCCCCAAAGCGTTCGCATCGATGTTAGTCACAGCTGCCATGATAGTCCGTCTTTACGAAGACATCATGTTCCCTTAAAATTTGTAACCTTTCATAAAATGGTTGTGTGATAGGTGGAACCTTGTTAAATGTGGTCATGAGTTTGAGATCCACTGCAGTTGTGGACTCGCTCTTGCAGAACTCCGTGATGCAAAATACCTTCTCCGTTCGTCTGGCACTGTACCAAAAAAAATTTCTCGTTCATGTATCCTCGAAAGTAATAATATTAAAAAATAGCTCTGAGCACTATGGAACTTAACATCTATGGTCATCATATAACTTAGAACTAACTAACCTAAGGACAACACACAACACCCAGCCATCACGAGGCAGAGAAAATACCTGACGCCGCCGGGAATCGAACCCGGGCGCGGGAAGCGAGAACGCTACCGCACGACCACGAGATGCGGGCACTAATAACAATTGTTCGTCTGCGTAGCTGAGTGGTAATGTGTTTGCCCACAGTGCAGCGGGCCCGGATCAGATTCCCGGCCGGATTGGAGATTTTCTCCGCTCGTGGACAGGTGTGTCGACCTCGTCATCGTTTCATCATCGGCATGCAAGTCGCTCAATGCGGCGTCGATTGAAATAAGACTTGCAACTCGGCGGCCAACAACGCCACACGACCATTTCATTTCATCATATATGACCTTACCTCAATACAAACATATTTTTGCAATCAGATGAAATTGTCTCGATCATTGTGAACAACCCTGTATCTGTTGTCAATAATGATATTAAAGGCAGCTGGTACTTGTTTAGTTCATACGGCAGGAGGGGAAGGGGGGGGGGGGGAGTCTCAGATACAAGAGTGAACAGAGGAAGATTAAGAAATCTGACCGAGCGTCTAGTACGAACTCCATGTCGTTCTTGCGATATTTTAACACTACTTCATGAATGGTTGGTCCCGGCGGAGATTCGAGTCCTCCCTCGGGCATGGGTGTGTGTGTTTGTACTTAGGATAGTTTAGGTTAAGCAGTGTACAAGCTGAGGGACTGATGACCTTAGCAGTTAAGTCCCATAAGATTTCACACACATTTGAACAACATGAACGGTTCATTTTAATGGATAATACAGTGGCCTGGTTTCTATTTAAATAGCAACTCGCCCCAGCGTCGCTCAGGTAGTATTTAAGTGTCTACAGGCGGACCACTTGTCTGGTGTAGCGATAATTTTCGTTACAGAGCACTACGTAGAGTTACGATTAAAATTCAGAGAGCAACGTTAAGCGGCAGAATACGATCACTTTCATATAACGTAAAGCGATCTGAACAGCGCATAGCAGGAACATTCTCAGGAGGCACGGATGTTGTCTATTCCATATTTAATTGGCGTTTGGAACGACAACTCGTGTTGATGATGGGGACTGAACTGGTGCGATGCCCAGTCACCCAACCTGCAACGCCAGCTCGGCGCGAGCTACATTTTCTTTGCGTGACCTTTTTCCTTCACACCCCTTAAACATCGACTCTATAATAAAAATATGTGATCTTATTAGCTTAATATCTGAAATGTCCTGCACCACAAGCACCGTAGTTTAGGAAAGTTGCAGTAGCTTGCGCTGGCCTGGTGCTGCAGTCGGTTGCCGTAACACAAACCTTCCTATTAGTGAAAAGTGTATCGAAATCCCTACAGTAGTTCCTGCGATTAGCGTGAACATAGAGTCAGAAAGTACAGTGGGGGGTCTTTATTTTATATAAACGGTTTAGTCTTTCACTAATGGCCATTAAAATTGCTACACCACGAAGATGACGTGTTACAGACGCGAAATTTAACCGACAGCAAGAAGGTGGCGACACCTACAACGTGCTGACATGGGGAAAGTTTCCAACCGATTTCTCATACACAAACAGCAGTTGACCGGCGTTGCCTGGTGAAACGTTGTTGTGATGACTCGTAAGGAGCAGAAATGCGTACCATCACGTTTCCGACTTTGATAAAGGTCGGATTGTAGCCTATCGCGATTGAGGTTTATCGTATCGCGACTTTGCTACTCGCGTTGGTCGAGATCCAATGACTCTTACCAGAATATGGAATCGGTGCATTCAGGAGGGTAATAAGGAACGCCGTGGTAGATCCCAACGGCCTCGTATCACTAGCAGTCGAGATGATAGGCATCTTATCCACATAGCTGTAACGGATCGTGCAGCCACATTTCGATCCCTGAATTAACAGATGGGGACGTTTGCAAGACAACAACCATCTGCACGAACAGTTCGACGACGTTTGCAGCAGCATGGACTACCAGATAGGAGGCCATGGCTGCGGTTACCCTTGACGCTGCATCACAGACAGGAGCGCCTGAGATGGTGTACTGAACGACGAACATGGGTGCACGAATGGCAAAACGTCATTTTTTCGGATGAATCCAGGTTCTGTTTACAGCATCATGATGGTCGCATCCGTGTTGGCGACACCACGGTGAACGCACTTGGGAGCGTGTATTCGTCATCGCCATACTAGCGTACCAACTGGCGTGATGGTATGGGGTGCCATTGGTTACACGTCTCTGTCACCTCTCGTTCGCATTGACGGCACTTTGAACAGTGGACGTTACATTTCAGATGTGTTACGACCCGTGGCTCTACCCTTCTTTCGATTCCTGCGAAACCCTACATTTCAGCAGAATAATGCATGACCGCATGTTGCAGGTCTGTACAGGCCTTTCTGGATACAGAAAATGTTAGACTGCTGCCCTGGCCAGCACATTCTCCAGATCACTCACCAACTGAAAACGTCTGGTCAATGGTGGCCGAACAAATGGCTCGTCACAATACGCCAGTCACTACTCTTGATGAACTGTGGTTGTGTTGAAACTGCATGGCCATCTGTGCCTGTACACGCCATCCAGGCTCTGTTTGACTCAATTCCCAGGCGTATCAAGGCCGTTATTACTGCCAGACGCGTTTGTTCTGGGCACTGATTTTTCAGGATCTATGCACCCCAATTTTGTGAAAATGTAGTCACATGTCAGTTCTAGTATAATATATTTGTCCAATGAATACCCGTTTATCATCTGTATTTCTTCTTGGTGTAGCAATTTTAATGGCCAGTAGTGTATAAATGTGACCAGCTGTCAAAAGGCTGAATAACCATCTTGTGGAGCGTGGACCTGCAGGAAGAGTTTCGATGAGGTTTTGGAAGGTACCGGCAGGGGTGTGGAGCCACGCCTGCTCCAGCGCCACGGCCAACTGCGCTAGGATTCTCAGGTGAGCATCCAAGGCGCCAAGAGCCCGATCAACGTTGCCTCACAGATTCTCGATTGGCTCTAAATCCGGGGAGTACGGTACACTCATTCTGGTGCTCTCTGAAACACTCACGTACACTGAAAGCTATGTGACACGTTGCATTTTCCTTCTGGTAGATGCCATCGTCCCGAGGAAAAGCAAAATTCCGTATAGGGGTGGACATGGCCGCCAATGAAATATGTATTCTTGTATTGATCCATTGTGCACTCCAGATTGATACCATCCACACAATGCCCTCCAGCCTGCACCCTCCCAACGATTGCTGCAGGGTGATTGCTTTCAGACGTCTCACGCCGTACACGCCAACGATCATCTGTCGGATCAGGCATAAAACGTGATCCACCTGAAAAGCCCACTTGCTACAACTCAGTTGACGTCCAGTTGCGGTATTGGCTTGTAAATTCCATCCTTCAACACCAATAAAAAGGAGAGGGTCGACACTTTTGGTAGCCCCTTGGTTAGCCTGGGTAGTCAGTTGTTCAACAGTTGCACGGCTGTTCGCCCGTACACATCTCCACAGCCGTCGTTCACTCCCGTCATCTACTGCCCGTGATGCATTAGTGTAGGGCCGAGGCCCTAGTATTAATAGCAACATTTTGCTACACACGGTATACTTTAACCACGGAGGCAAGCAAACGCTTTAAAGCTGAGCTGTTTCGAAAATGCGTCCACCCTTGGCACGAAAGCCAGTGATCGTGCGCTTCTGGATGTCAGATAAATCGCTCCATTTCCACATTACAACAATGACTGCACTGTTTTGCGCGATCTTCCGACGCGCCTTACGTCCTCTCCACTGCTAGTGGTGCAGCCTGCCATCTGTGGGTGGTTATTGCTCGTTGATGGCACATTAATTTGGCCGTACCGTGTATGTATAGACAGCTAGCAAACAGAAAAAGGAAACAGATAACTAAGAAGCAGCAGTTTTAATTACAGTCACCGTTTAGCAGACAAAAATTTCAATACTGAAAAGTTTTACTGGCATCTGCAATCCTCACTCTTCTGCAAAACTATTTTCACTCTGTTTAGTGCCATTCTTTATCTACTATTTCCCATCAAAATTATTAAGGCTTAGACTAAATAGTATGTGTACAATTGCTGTTTCATATTATGCTTTTATGATTGTGTTAATCCCGGCGGGGTCAGGGATTTTCTCTGCCTCGTGGTGGCTGGGTGTTGTGTGATGTCCTTAGGTTAGTTAGGTTTAAGTAGTTCTAAGTTCTAGGGGACTGATGATCATCGATGTTAAGTCCCATAGTGCTCAGAGCCATTTGAACCATTTGATTGTTTTAACTCTAACACTTGGGCTACTTAAACTCGACCGCAACTTACTTCAAAAACATTTTATTCATATCTTTTCATTTCATTTCTCCAATTAATATCCTTCCTCTCATCACATTTCCACTTCTTGCCTACAACACGCATTTATTTGACTTAAATCTTCACTAATACGCAATAGAACTCAATTCCACTCCTCTCTGCCTACCGACATTCGGGCGTTCTACCCTGGAATTTTCCTTGAGTGAGAGAGATCCATACCAATTACGCTAACAGGGGATACTGAATGTACACAAAGAATGGCAGCACAAATGATAAAACGTTTCTGTGACCCCTGTATAAGGCGGAGATTTTCTCACAGCAGATAACGCACAGGACGCAGCGGGAACGGCTGTCCGGAGCAGTACCTATCGCAAAGAAAGAGGGACAAATAAAATTAATTTCATAATTAAAGCCACAGATTCAGGTTGCCAACAAATTTCGAGCTTGTTGGCAATAATCTCAGACCAGACGTATCAAAAATGGTTCAAATGGCTCTGAGCACTCTGGGACTTGACATCGGAGGTCATGAGTCCCCTAGAACTTACAACTAGTTAAACCTAACTAACCTAAGGACATCACACACATCCATGCCCGAGGCAGGATTCGAACCTGCGACCGTTGCAGTCACGCGGTTCCGGACTGAAGCACCTAGAACCGCTCGGCCGCCGCGACCGGTCCGGACGTATCATTCAATTAAAACTTCGCAGACTTTAATTGATAAGTATATGCAATTAATTTCCCCGGCCAACGTATACAGTCGATGGATTGCCTACATGGAGTGCGATCGAATGGAGGGGACAAAGCAGTTTCTGCAGTCACCATGTTTTCGATGTAGAAAGCGCTCAAGATGGCGAAATTTCTTTAAAGTTCCTGGCTATAACACTTGGATTTGAGGTGAAGCCACGTCGTGGCGATGCATATCAGCTCCTCCCTCATTCCGGGAACGGGCGCAGCAACAGCCGTCCCAGCAGAGGAGTCAAAAAGACCGAACCGCCCGTCGGCGAGAGGCTGTACCAGTGGTTCGTTTCCTCTCTACCCTGTTGGCTGCGAGGACTTGTTTGTTAACACACTATGGTGCAGCGTCCGAGTTTATAAGTAACACGGAGGGGCAGTCTGTAGAACTTACCTTGGACCAGTATACGTTGAGTATCCAGAACGTTACGAACCACCGAACTACTATCTATATTAACACGTCCAGGCGATAGCAGTGTCAAGTGGTGAGGAATGACTGCTAGACACATACATGGAACATGTATCAGTGAGTACGCTGTCCCTGTGTAGGATGGGGAAGACGCGCGATCTTTCTGAGTTTGACGGAGGACTGATTGTGATGATCCGACTTGTCGGGTGTTCGAGGAGCGCTGTGGTGAGTGTCTTCAACATGTGGCGAAATCAAGGTAGAAACACGTTCATGTTTCGTGGGTTTGAACAGGCACTCCTCATTACAGATGTCGGGCATAACATTCTGAGCAGACTGGTAAAACAGGGCAGGTGGCGAGCTGTGGTGGAACTAACACCAGAATTTAAAGCTGGACAGATTTCAGGTGTGTCTGAACACACAGTACACCGAACACTTAACGATGGGCTTCCGCAGCCGACGGCATCGGCAACTACGACTTAAATGGGCAAATGACCATCAGCACGGGACATTGGCCCAGTGGCAGATGGTTGTATGGTCTGATGAATCCAGATACCTTCTTCATCTTGCCGATTGGAAGGTGCGAATCCGACGTCTTCCACGCGAACAGCTCCTTGACATCAGTACTGCGGAACGGAGACGAGCTGGCGCCGTCTCCATTACGATCTGGGGAATATCAAGTAAGCATCCATTGGTTCAGTGGAGCTCGTGCAAGGTACCATGTCCATCAAGGAATATCGTACACTTGTTGCAGATCACGTACACTCCCTCATGACGATCACGTTTCCCGACGGGAGTGGCAATTTGCGACAAGATAATGCGCCATGGCATAAGGCCAGGAGTGTGATGGAGAAGTTCGAGGAACACTGTGGGAAGTTTCAGTTGATGTTCTGGCCTCCCAACTTGCCAGATCCGAACCCAGTTGAACAGGTCTGGGATGTGACTGAACATTGTGTCTTAAGTTATGGCACCAATCCACGGAATTTACGAGGATGAAATAACTTCTGTGTGCAGATGTGGTGCCAGCAATCTACCGACGCCTTATTGCTTCCATGTCAAGACGCGTCGCCGTTGTTATCCGTGCCGTAGATGGACGTACCGTCTATTAGATAAGTGGTCATAATGTTCTGGTTGATCAATGTACATCGCAGAGAATAACAGTGTGGCAATAACCTCCGTTCTGGCATGCAAGCGATGCCTTGTGTGGAGACCGTCCGCTTTGGTCAGTATGTTCGTCGTTAGGAAACGCGCAGCAACAATCTTAACTGGTTTTCTGCGGTCACGCTGTTTTTCACCTTGATAATGCGGCATTACGACTCCGCTGATCGCAATGTGGTAACTCCTGTCGTTCGATCCCAGCCTCTGTGCTCGGAATACTCAAGTCATGGCTGGTAACTATCTCTACGGTTCTTGATTCGTTTCAGTTAAACATTACTCGCTCTCACTAGGGACTGAACCTTTTCTAGTTTTGATTTCTCATTGTATTGCGTGTGGTTTTTATTGCTTGTCCTACAGAAATGCGGCATCTCGCTAAGTCATACAGAAGTGTGGATGGTTTCTATAAAAAACTGACAGGATACCTCGCATTTGTATGTCTTCCTGCAATATATATATATTCAAGTTTAATCGCATTTATTGGCTATCATTGTTCTGTAGCTTTCCCACTGTCCCTTTTTCCTTAAATTAAATTATCATGGGACAGCAGATTAGCAGGTGAGTACTACCATCTATCCTAGAGGGACACGATGACACCCAATGAGTCACCAGATTTATTCACCTCATTCATCAACTATGGACAAGTTGTACACATGGTACAGTGACGTAGAAATATTGAAAAATCTGAACTGTCCCATCTTCGAAGGTACACGCCACTTGTATCGCAAAAGTCTAATTACAAACTTCCGAGAACCAGTATTAAGGGCGAAATCTTTCATTTGGTTGTAAATTCAGCAAATGTACGACAGTGAAATTGGAGACGCTGAAAAAAATCAGCCAACCAGTCGCCAATAAATCTTTATTGGAATCCTTGACCTAGCTTTAAACGACTTTAAATATGTCTTCTTCGGAAGGTGTAATGGATCTTGTTACATCACATCCTAATGAAGATCATACATTAATAAGGTTCAAATGGCTCTGAGCACTGTGCGACTTAACTTCTGAGGTCATCAGTCGCCTAGAACTTAGAACTACTTAAACCTAACTAACCTAAGGACATCACACACATCCATGCCCGAGGCAGGATTCGAACCTGCGACCGTAGCGGTCGTTGGGTTCCAGACTGTAGCGCCTAGAACCGTTCGGCCACTCCGGCCAATCATTAATATGCACAAACAACTCTGCCCATATGAGACAGTAATCTTAAGAACGCAAATAAACACTAGACTTGACTTGAGACTGGAGAAACATAGTATTTCAGATGCGAAGATTAAACGCCAATTGTAGTAAGGCACTAACATAAGGCACTTGTCAACGTAAAAATTGACTTGTATACAATAAAACACTGATGGCATCTGGACTGTAACAACGTGCATATGACAAACAGCTTAAGTCGACAGTGAAACTTTATTTGTAGCCCCACCATATAAAGTGAGAACTCTAGAACTATACTATAGCCCTCTAAGTATTGCTTCCGTAAGCACGGCGAAGACAAAATTAGATGCAAAAACTTCGGCAGTTATTTTTTCAGCACTCTTTTATCTATAATCAAAGGAATGGGTAGAAATCTACTACGCAGTAGAATGAGATGTACCCTTCACCAAGGTTTACAAGCTATGGCTGGAGATGGATATCACTGGTTCGCCAAACGTATTCCATGTCATTTTTACTACCTTGTTAATTTACTTTTGTGTCCAGCAAGTCATTATCAACTATTCCAGCAGCAGCCGCTGGTCGAACAACAACAGCGTCAGGCAGGTAACCTATTTTGTGACATTTTACGAGTTTCTAACGTGGAGTGAATTATTTAGTCTCACCTGTGTGCTTTTTTACTATACTTTTTCAATCTCTGCATGTAAATCTAATTTATTATACACAGTTCTTGCGTTTCCGTCAGTGTCTACAGTAGAGTTCTGCAGAATGTGTCGAAAGTTATTTGCTTGTCTGTACGGTGCAGTTTCCAACAGCCTTTAGTATGAACAAGTACCATGACTGCTGCGTGCAGATGCGAGCTGAGGTGATGACACTTCGCTCTCAGCTTCAGGCTGTGATGGCTTCAGTTACCCAGCATGAGACTGCACCCATCGTTTAGTGGGAGGTCGCCTCTGGGCATGACAAGCTAATACAGACTTCCTGGGAGGGCTGAACGTAGGGCCAAACGTAAAGCCTCCCTGATTAGACTGCCGGCCGGTGCGGCCGAGTGGTTCAAGGCGCTACAGTCTGGAACCGCGCGTCCGCTACTGTCGCAGGTTCGAATCCTGCCTCGTGCATGGATGTTTGTGATGTCCTTAGGTTAGTTAGGTTTAAGTAGTTCTAAGTTCTAGGGGACTGATGACCTTAGCAGTTAAGTTCCATAGTCCTCAGAGCCATTTTTGAACCTGATTACACTGACAAACAGGTTCCAGGTGTTATTTGTGGCTGACAATGTCCCTCAGCCAGATGCAGTCGCTTGTCCTGTTTCAGAGGAAACCTCTCAACCTGCGAGAATGAGCAGTCATAGAGGGTGGGATTGTTGGTAGCTGGGAAGTCCAATGCTGGGCGCGTTATGGGACCTCTTAGTAATATGACTGCCAAGGAGGGGAAGAAAGCCAGTGTGCACTGCGTGTGCACACTGGGTGGAGTCATCCAGATGTGGAACGGTTCCTTCTAGATGTTATGGAGAGCACAGTGTGTAGCCATCTGCAGGTGGCGGCTCACGTCGGTACCAATGATTTGTGTCACTTTGAATGATGTCGTCATCCTCAAGGAAGTCATTCACAAGATGTACACGATGGGGGCGCGAATTGTCGTCCATGAAGATGAATGCCTCGCCAATATGCTGCCGATGTGGTTGCTTACGCCGGCCCCACATAATGCCACCCCAAAACAGCAAGGAAACTCAACCTGGGCAGTGTGTCTAAGGCGTCCAGCCTGACCGGGTTGCCTCAAAACAGGTCTCCGAGGATTGTTCGGTTGAAGGCATAAATGGTTCAAATGGCTCTGAGCACTATGGGACTTAACATCTTATGTCATCAGTCCCCTAGAACTTAGAACTACTTAAACCAAACTAACCTAAGGACATCACACAACTCCCAGCCATCACGAGGCAGAGAAAATCCCTGACCCCGCCGGGAATCGAACCCGGGAACGCGGGCGCGGGAAACGAGAACGCTACCGCACGACCACGAGCTGCGGGCGTTTAAGGCATATGCGACAACCATCGGCGAATAGAACATGAAGCAAATCCTGTGCGGTCCATTCGGCATGTTGTTGGGCCCATGCGTACCGCGCTGCATGGTGTCGTGATTGCAAAGATGGACCTCGCCATGGCCGTCGGGAGTGAAGTTGCGCATCATTCAGCCTATTGCGCTTAGTTTGAGTTTTAACACGACGTCCTGTGGCTGCACGAAAAGCATTCAACATGGTGGCGTTGCTGTCAGGGTTCCTCCGAGCCATAATCCGTAGGTGGCGTCATCCACTGCAGTAGTGACCCTTGGGCGGCTTTAGCAAGGCATGTCATTGACAATTCCTGTCTCTCTGTATCTTATCCATGTCCGAAAAACATCGCTTTGGTTCACTCCTTGACACCTGGACACTTCCCTTGTTGAGAGCCCTTCCTGTCACAAAGTAACAATGCGGACGCAATCGAACCACGGTATTGACCGTCTTGGCATGGTTGAACTACAGACAGCACGAGTTGTGTACCTCCTTGCCGGTGGAATGACGAACTGATCGGCTGTCTGGCCCCCTCCGTCTAGTAGGCGCTCCTCATGCATGGTTGTTTACATCTTTGGGCGGGTTTAGTGACATCTCTGGACAGTCAAAGGGGGCTGTGTCTGTGATACAATATCCACAGTCAACCTCTGTCTTCAGGAGTTCTGTGAACCGAGATGATGCAAAACTTTTTTGGTGTGTGTAGTTCCTTTGAGTTATGGCGAGTGGAGGTCATTCGTGACAACCGGAATAAAACAATAACTGGATCCTCTTACCGACCTTCAAACGAACATGATACAACTGCTGAAACATTCAAAGAAAACTTGAGTCTAATTTCAAACACCTGTACCTGACTGACACAGTTATAGTTGGTGGTGACTTTAATTTACCCTCGATATGTTGGCGGAGATTGTGTATTGAACTAGGGACCTAGAAAAAACAGAAATTCAGAAAACGAATGATTGCACGCTGTTCAAGTAAGGAAAACGTCGCCATTTTAAGTATTTAAAACAGTTCTCATGGTCGCCGCTGGCGGTAAAATTCCATCTGCCGTACGGTGCTGCCATCTCTGGGACGTATTGACAATGAACGCGGCCTCATTTTAAAACAATTCGCATGTTTCTATCTCTTTCCAGTCCGGAGAAAAAAAATCGAAGGCCTTAGAACTTGAATGCACCTTGTACTTCAAGTAACTTGTGTTGGTTACTTTTTTAATTTTGAACAAATTTCTCTTTATTCCTAAAATTCTCTAAAACCACGCGACTTCGGCGCCCCATGTGCTCAGCGCTACCAGGGATAGGGTGCAATGCTCGCACCACAGAAATATTTAAATTGCTAGAAATATTTTATTCTCTACGTTTCAGGCGGTGAAAAATACAAAAACTTTGTGTTGGTCACCTGATCAGCATGCAGCCACAGAACGAAAAACTCACCACGTTTGAACATTACATTGTGGAAAATTACATCGACGAGCAAGAACATGCGTTGTTTCCTCTATATATCCGGGCAATGGGTTCTGCGTACTAGTGATGGAGTACGAACGCGTGTGATAGTTTTCGACTCATTGCTTCGTGTGAATCCGCTCAACCAAATGTCTTCAAATTTTAGAAAATTCTGGATCATGACAGATCGACACGTACAAAAGCTTTAATTTGGCCAAAAATGGATACAGCACCGCAGCGGAGTTTTCACACAACAAAAATTAGTCACTAAAAAGCAATGAACTTAGTAAAGTGGATTTTGCAAACTGCATATCATACAAAGCAGTCACAAGTTGAACATGAGTTGTTGTTCTTGTGGTCTTCAGTCCAGAGACTGGTTTGATGCAGCTCTCCGTGCTACTCTATCCTGTGCAAGCTTCTTCATCTCCCAGTACCTACTGCAACCTACATCCTTCTGAATCTGCTTAGTGTATTCATTTCTTGGTCTCCCTCTACGATTTTTACCCTCCACACTGCCCTCCAATACTAAATTGGTGATTCCTTAATGCCTCAGAACATGTCCTACCAACCGATCCCTTCTTCTGGTCAAGTTGTGCCACAAACTTCTCTTCTCCCCAACCCTATTCAATACTTCCTCATTAGTTATGTGATCCACCCATCTAATCTTCAGCGTTCTTGTGTAGCACCACATTTCGTAAGCTTCTATTCTCTTTTTGTCCAAACTATTTATCGTCCACGTTTCACTTCCATACATGGCTACACTCCATACAAATACTTTCCGAAAGAACGTCCTGGCAGTTAAATTTATGCTCGACGTTAACAAATTTTTCTTCTTCAAAAACGCTTTCCTTGCCATTGCCAGTCTACACTTTATATCCTCTCTACTTCGACCATCATCAGTTAATTTGCTCCCCAAATAGCAAAACTCCTTTACTACTCTAAGTGTCTCATTTCCTAATCTTATTCCTTCAGCATCACCCGATTTAATTTGACTACATTCCATTATCGTCATTTTCATTTTTTGATGTTCATCTTATATCCTCTTTTCAAGACACTGTCCATTCCGTTCAACTGCTCTTCCAGGTCCTTTGCTGTCTCTGACAGAATTACAATGTCATCGGCGAACCTCAAAGTTTTTATTTCTTCTCCATGGATTTTAATACCTACTCCGAATTTTTCTTTTGTTTCCTTTACTGCTTGCTCAATATACAGATTGAATAACATCTCAGAGAGGCTACAACCCTGTCTTACTCCCTACCCAACCACTGCTTCCCTTTCATGTCCCTCGACTCTTGTAACTGCCATCTGGTTTCTGTACAATTTGTAAAGGGTCTTTCGCTCCTTGTATTTTACCCCTGACACCTTTAGAATTTGAAAGAGAGTATTCCAGTCAGCATTGTCAAAAGCTTTCACTAAGTCTACAAGGGCTAGAAACGTAGGTTTGCCTTTCCTTAATCTTTCTTCTAAGATAAATCGTGAGGTCAGTATTGCCTCACGTGTTCCAACATTTCTACGGAATCCAAACTGATCTTCCAGGAGGTCGGCTTCTACTAGTTTTTCCATTCGTCTGTAAAGAATTCGTGTTAGTATTTTGCTGCTGTGACTTATTAAACTGATAGTTCGGAAATTTTCACATCTGTCAAAACCTGCTTTCTTTGGGATTGGAATTATTATGTTCTTCTTGAAGTCTGAGGGTATTTCGCCTGTTTCATACATCTTGCTCACCAGATGGTAGAGTTTTGTCAGGACTGGCTCTCCCAAGGCCGTCAGTAGTTCCAATGGAATGTTGTCTACTCCCAGGGCCTTGTTTCGACTCAGGTCTTTCAGTGCTCTGTCAAACTCTTCACGCAGTATCGTATCTCCCATTTCATCTTCATCCTCTTCCAGTTCCAGTACATAGCCCTTGTATAAACCTTCTATATACTCCTTCCACCTTTCCGCCTTCCCTTCTTTGCTTAGAACTGGGTTGCCATCTGAGCTCTTGATATTCATACAAGTGGTTCTCTTTTCTCCAAAGGTCTCTTTAATTTTCCTATCTTACCCCTAGTGAGATAAGCTTCTACATCCTTACATTTGTCCTCTAGCCATCCATGCTTAGCCATTTTGCACTTCCTGTCGATCTCATTTTTGAGCCGTTTGTATTCCTTTTAGCCTGCTTCATTTACTGCATTTTTATATTTTCTCCTTTTAACAATTAAATTCAATATTTCTTCTGTTACTCAAGGATTTCTACTAGCCCTCGTCTTTTTACCTACTTGATCCTCTGCTGCCTTCACTACTTCATCCCCCAAAGCTACCCATTCTTCTTCTTCTTCTTCTGTATTTCTTTCCCCCATTCCTGTCAATTGTTCCCTCATGCTCTCCCTAAAACTCTGTACAACCACTAGTTCTTTCAGTTTATCCAGGTCCCATCTCCTTAAATTCCCACCTTTTTGGAGTTTTTTCAGTTTTAATCTACAGGTCATAACCAATAGATTGTGGTCAGAGTCCACATCTGCCCCTGGAAATGTCTTACAATTCCTAAATCTCTGTCTTACCATTATATAATCTATCTGATAGCTTTTAGTATCTCCAGTACATGAGTACGTTAAATAAAGTCAGTTCTTTTCGTGACGCATTTTAGTATGTTAATATTAAATAAAATCTTTGTTTTTTATGTACGTTTTGCTTTCGTTTCTATTTCTTTCATTGTACCGCTATTTTCAATGTTGTTTCGAAACCACTGAAAATAGTGGCAGGAGGTAGAACTTGTCGAATCCGTGTGTTCCGTTCGGGGGTTGATTTAGGAGAGTTGTCTGATTCCAGTGTTTGGCTTTCACTCAGCGGGTAGAAGTTGTCTAATTTGTGTGAGACGCTTGCTATTCGCTGCCAATTGCGTGGCCCCCATAAATATTTTACGTGCTGCATTGTTGTCAAGAAAGATATATTAGGGTTTAATAGTCCGTCGACGACGAGGTATTAGCAACCGAGTACAAACGCGGAAGAGGAAATTCGCAAAAGAACCATCCTGGCATTTGTCTTAATCGATTTGGCAGTACTGAGTTAGTTTCTACGATAGTAACGTAATACCGCAGTCCAACATACACCATCCGTCGAAAAAGTTCCGAGACTGATTTTATGCGTGGCATTTAAGCGACATCACCTTATGAACTACGGGGGCAGCTTCAGCTAACAACTGTAAACAACAGATGTGCATGCGACCAGTCACATATACGCAGACACCGTTAAAAGTAGTGGACGTGCGACCATAGTGTCAACGTCGTTGTGTGTCAAACCGCAATGCAGAAACATTTGGAAAACAGAAAAGTATGTGCGTAGTTTATTCCACACACGTTGACTCCCGAATAAAAACAGACACGTGCTGATGCCTTCTGCAACTGGATTGAGATGCAAAACATGGGCTATTCTCTTCTGGAAAGAATTATCACCGATGACGAAACGTGTTTTGATTTTCCGTTAGTGCATTGTTGTACACAGAATTAATTCGATTATAAGTAAACTATGTAAATTAATTAAATCTGATTTCTCTTTAATCATTATGTGCAAACATACTTTTATCTTTCAGTTGATAGTACGACGTAAATTGTTCATCCTGTAGAAGAACAAGCAAACACAAGAATAATTATGGAAATTTGAAAGATACCTGATCGAAACGAATACGAGGGACTATACTTGAATGCGACAAACATTTATGAAAATGCAGGCTATTAAAATTCACTATTAGTGTCGTAGAACTTCCATATGGCGTGTTTTGAAACCGTGTCAAATCCATACCAAAAGCAGTTCTTTCAGTACATGGAAATCGAAAGAAAGCGCCATGTTTGTCATTCTTTGGGTTCCCTGAGGCCCTTGTAAAGTATGAAACATCACATTTCAGTGCTGTTTGATGGCGATTCTCTTGCAACCTACAGACATTCAGTGAAATTCAATGATTTTTCACGGATTATGAGGTGGCAAGTAAATAGTAGACCATTTTGCAGAAAGACTTGTATACTTATAGTCTAAGGTTTCTAGTTTATTTTTCGTATTCAAGGAAAGTGATGTAAGTTCTAGTTTCATTCGGTGTGTCATTTCATAGGTGCATATTGGATATTGTCAAACAGTGGTTTTCCATAGTTGATAATTATGTTCTGAATACAAGCACTGTGATCTTTGGCCGTTAGCAGCACTGTCGCTGCAGAAACCATTCTACGAGCAGCTAGCGAGATAGTGGGGTGTTGGCTATGGTACCGAGCGAATGGAGAGCACAAAGACAAAGACACGGGGAGGTATGAATTATGATTTTTATTTTTAAAGGCCAGCAGCGTAATACGTGTCTGATAACGACATGATTGAGTACATACACCAAATAGTTGCTTATAATAATTAACCTATATTTACGACAGACTGGACAGACTCTTTCGGCTTAATCGCCATTTTCAAGTACGTGCAATTACAATTTTGGTGAGAACAGGTATGGATGCCAGTGTCGTTAGTATTAAACAAGCTGTCTTCTGCACACGTCTGGATTGACGCGACGTCCATGTTTTGTCGTTAGTGGACTGTTTTGTAACTGTCACTGCTTTATTAAGATCGTAAGTGGTGTCAAGATGTTGAAATTAAAATTTAGTTACGACGTGACAGCAGTTTGACAGTTCCACTCTTACGACGCTATATGTTTACAAAGATTGTGCAGATGAGCAGCGATATTATTTTATTAACTAATATTTGTTACGCTTATCTTTGGTTCTTGCATATGTTACTTCCGATTCATCCATTTTCGTGTTCTAAAAGTTCAGTGAAGTTTTTAAGGTAGTACTTGTGTCTGAATTCTATGTTAGTTTAATATTTTTTGTGGGTATTTCCTCGTGAACATATAAATTTCTAATTCCTAAAGAATGTTCATTGCAAAACCTTTTGGTATTCTGTGCAGAATCTGTAGTGCATTTTAACTGTATCAGCAGTGTGATTTTGATTTTTCAAATGTAGAAAGAATCTCGACTGATTTATTCGTTCTCTCTCCAGTGTGTTCTTTATTTCTCACGTTAAAATTTCTTCCTGTTTGACCAATGTAAAAGCTATTACAGCTGCCTCATGTGATTTTATATATGCCTGGGTTATCATATTTCTATGTTCCAGTGGTGGCGGAACGTAATTTCATTGAAAGGTTGTTATTGGTTCGCAAGGCTAGTTGAATATTTGTGGCTTTAAAAAGTACATTAATTCTGTTGCAGATTGAACTAAGGTAGAATGCTGGTACGTATCTTATTTTCTGTGTCGGTGACGGTACCCGCGTTAGGCAAATCTCGTTTGTTGTTCTGCTTTGGTGTTTTACATTTGCAATATAATTTTGTGATTGTTGGGGTCAAAACCATTTGTATAGGCTATAAATCGAAGTGTGTTAAGTTCTTTTTGAATTTCTGGCTTTTCTAATAGGAGGTTGTTTAATCTATTAATCATTGAATGGCATTTATATTGTCAGAAGTGGTATGCATTCTATAGATATCAAATGTGTGGCGATTATTATTTTTGCCAATTGTGAGGCCTAGATAGTTAATAGTATTCTCTTTCTCAGTTTCCATAGTGAATTTCATTTTAGGGTGCAGTTGATTGAATTTTTGGTGGATATTTTCGATATCTGCGTGGCTGCCATATACCAACGTGAGTATCATTTACATACCTAAAATAGTAAACAATGTGGTTAAGAATAGGCCAAACTGAGTTAAGGAATTTCTGTTTCAGAGAATTTAGGAAAATAACGGCTAATTTACCTGCTACACTATTACCTATGGCTACTCCATGTGTTTGGTTATAAACTTTGTTCTTAAATTCATAATTTTGTGCTAATGCTATTTCGAGAAGACTTATAATTTTAAGTGTTCAAGCCATGGATATTTTCCTATATTATATTATTATTTGGATTGTTTCCTGTACTGGCAAATTGGTGTATAGATTAGTGACCTCAAATGAAACAGATTTGCAATTAGGTGGAGTTTGTACGTGTTTTATAGCTCTTGCCAGAGTACGCGATTTTTTGATAGAGTACTTTTGTTGAAAGTATGAAGTTTTGTTATTAGTGTGTTTAGTATTTTGCTTATCAAATATGATGGGCGTAATCGGAACCGTCGGTTTATGTGCCCTGGATTGGGCTCGTAATTTGGTTGTATTTGGATTCATTACGGTGCATGTTCTTTTTATGTTCAGTGAGCATGGTATTACAGTTTTTAGTGGCTTTCTTTATTTTAGCCGCAAAACTTTCGGTAGGGTGGTGTGGCAATGCTGTGATATTATTAGATTCAAAGAATGATATGAATTTATCTATATAGTCGTTTGTGTTAAGTATGGCCACACTATTCCTTTTATCAGCTTTTAATGCTATAGCATCATTTAATAGCAGTTTATGGTTTATGTTATTCAGAATTTTCTGTTGTCTTGGGCTGGCATTTGTATGTATTGCACTATGCGGAACACAGTGGCTAAAACCGACACATGATCTCTTTAGAATAGTTTCAGTCCCTTGCATTGCACGCCGCAATGTTTCATTTCCTGTTTAGGTAGCTTGCTGCTGCGCCATGCATTTTATGTTCATCATTTCGAGCACTAGCAACTTCTGTTGCCACAGATAAGTCGTATGGTAATTGTTACACTCAGTTTTGCATTACATCCAAGATCGATAGATCATTCAGAGCTAATTTGCTTATCAAAATTCATCATCAGATCAGTTATGCGAAGTTCAGTTCATATTACATTTCACACGCAGACAGTTAGATCTTCACAGTGCAGTGTTAATTTGCGTTTGCATCAGTCTGTGCCTAGAAGTTTGTTCTGTTAATTTTGAGTACTGGAATTGTCACTTTTTGTGACGACACGCTTTGTAGCACTGCTCAATCTTGCACAAAACTTAGTCTCATAGGATAACTTACTTAGTTTAGTTTTCGTTTTCTAATTACTTCGCTAATTAAAAATACAGTTACACAATTTCAATTTTGGTGACTCATTTATCAGATAGCTTGTCCGTAATTGCACGACTTGCGTTGTTCAGGACAACAGAGGTACACGAGCACAAAGAATAGCAGTTCAGTTTATTCGACTTACAGTTCATGAAAATAAACAAGTAGAAAGGTTACAGCTGTAACATGAATTTGTTTTCGCTGCTCGGAGCCAAAACAATTTATGTCCGCAAAAATGTATTGCAATAATGATCGTCAGACACTTTAATGTCACAAAGAAATAATCCAGTGCTCTGACAGCTACCGTCGTGTCACAGTATAGTAGTTAAAGGACAATGTCAAACAGTTTTATTTGATTTTACGGACTGAAGTGGGTGGGGATGTGCGTCCGGAGAAATTTAAAGAATAATGTTCTGTACTAGTTGCGGGAATCGTAAGCGCATGCAGTTCATTCTGAAAGGAAGTAGGTTCAAAAACCCTCATCTCCATCTACAACTATACTTTGCTAGCTACCTTATGGAGTGTGCCGAAGGGTCTTCATGGTATCACTATCACTTCCGCCTTTCATGTTCCAAACGCTAATTGCGCACGAGAATAGCGATTATTGGTAAGCCTTCGTGTGAACTCGAATCTCTCTGATTTTACCTTCATAGCAGTTCGTGGTGTATTTTTAAGAGGACGTAGTATATTGATTGGTAATTTCTAGGAACGTATGTTCTCAGAATTTTGCTAATGTGGTTTGCAAAGTACACATATAGACGAAGCTTTTCTTTCAGCTAATGCTGGCATTTTGTGTAATTAAATTTATGACAACTTGGTCTTACTGGCCTCAAACTGCGTATAACACATCTGCAGGTGAAAGAATTAGAAGTTTGGTATATGTACCCGGGAGAACAGATGCTAAATAGACCAAGAAAGTCGTCTGCTGGATTTCAGGAAGTAAGAAAAGATCGATGTGAGGACTCAGTGAAAGGTTGAAATTTGAAAAGGTGCAGGAGCGATATGGATGTGGACTGTTGAAGCCCATAATGGGCGCGGAACAGCCGCTGATGACAGGTGGCGTCCACGTCGTGCTGATGTTTACCGCATGGTGCTTCCGTGATCCACTTCCAAATAACTTGTCTCGGGTGCAGCAGCTGTCCTGAAGATAAGTCATGTTGCGGCGTCAGACGGCAGCTTGCGAAGCTCCCCACGGTCCTAGGAATAGGCCGTGGGCGATATTCGCTGGGAACAGACACTTGCGGCCGACTGCACTGCGACAGCCCGTGCCCCCACCTAGCGATGTCTCCCAGTGTCTGAGGCCGGTGCTCACTGGCTGTTCAGATGTGGCAGATATCACCGAAGAAGCGTGGTACGGTACAACAGCCGATCATAGCTGCGCAATATCAACTTGTGCGATACATTTGCAACACCAGTTTTTTTTATTTTTCTTTGTTCACTACTCAAACGTGTTTTGACAAGTATGTTTCGTCTTCAGTGGGTCTCGCTTTACATCTGCAAAACTGTGTAGAACTTTTGTTCGTTTCCTATTTAACTCCTAAAATGCAAAATTTGCATCTATTAGCATTATTATTGCATTAATTATAACGATGGGATTGTGATTTTATACGTTTTATGACTCGACAATAAGTCATCCAGAAAATTTTTGAAATAATATATTTCGTTGTTCATAAACTAATAATTTCTGTATAATTTTCCAGAAAGTAAGTGTCTGACTTTGAATGTTTGGTGTGAATCTTTGTGGTACAGGATCTGTGCTAAATAAAATTGACTGCGCGTGAGTGTGCGCGCGCACGAGTACGTATGTACGTATGTGTCAGAGAGAGAGAGAGAGAGAGAGAGAGAGAGAGAGAGAGAGAGAGAGAGCGAGCGAGCCGTATATCTGGAGAGAGATAACTCCTTGGAGGTGGCGTCTTTCTGTGTTTACTAAGTGTGGCAAATAGTGTTTTGTTGTTACATTTAATGAATACACTTCCTGAAAGTAAATTAGTATTCATACATCATACGTTACACATCACGAAGAACAAGTGAGCGATGAACTTGGCGACAGAAGTTTACCTAAACCTTATTTTGTGCTTACGAAACTTTGCAGTGCCAGGTAAGAACGGAGCTGCGGAATAAAGTGTAAATAACAGAAAACCTACCTACAGAACATGCATAAGTGTTATTCTCGGAAGAATTGTTTAATGAATTTCTTGCGACCACTTTGCAAATGACGTGCTCTCAAGCCATTAAACGCATAAAATCAACCCATTCTGATCAATCCCATCTTTAAAATTCGTACAGTTTCAAATGAACACCACAACAAAATAAGAATGCACGTTACTGTTTAGGGTAAACTATTTCAGGTGTAAAATACGAAACCAATCAAAATGTCGGTATAAAAGATGGCACACAGTGCATCGAAACATGTTTGGTTCCATAAAAAAAGTATTTTGCAGGAGAGGCGGTTCTAGAAACGCAGATGTAATCCACGAACATGAATAACTGACAAGAGCTTCCAACTCCAGTCAAACGCCTATGCAATAAATACTAGTCCGATTTTGCAAAACACGAACGTTTTACTAATTAACAGAACTGGCGACCTGAGGCAGATCTTAGACAACCACGAAGGTACGATATTGACATTACTATACCTCAAAAGTGTCTGATATCATGAACTTTTACGTATTATAATAATACGCCTCTTTCATTGGCTCCTCAGTGCACACGGGCCCCATTACCTGAAGAATAAGATGATGATGATGCAAACAGTTGCCTGCAGCGCAGGCAATGACTGAAGAACGGGGAATGAAATAAGTAAATTAGCCAGCACCATTATAACGTTACATTCCCTTCCCAGAATAACAGAATTCTGTAGGTTGGTGTATTGTGTTCAATCTGCTCTCTATGGCATGCCATAGACTGTACTATAGTCTATAAGTCTTAATAGAATACCCTTGTGTTAACTGAAGAGCGACCATCGCTTTTAGAAGTTTTTGTTACTTTTTTTTTCAGAAGAGCACCGCAGTTGCCATGCAGGATGATTAAGAATCAATTTCCTGTTTAGCAGAGCAGTGTTACATGCGGTGACTTACGTAGATGCTTTTCGTGTGCGTTTTTCCGTTTCTTATATTCGGTAATAATTCTACATTCCGTAAAAGTTTAATACATTTAAGGAAAAAATACTCTCCAGCTACATACGTGCATCTCGTTGCCATTGATTTAAAAGGTGCGCTACGGAAGGGTAGGTAAAATATTGTGAAACAGGCTGTTGGTGTTCGTTGTGGTATAGAGAGATTGGGAGCTCACCTGCTCGCTCTTTAACTTGCAGACAGGCACCTACTGATTACCGCTGCTAACCACTGCGGAGCTAATTTGGTGGGGCAAGGCCAACGGGAACATTCACAGCGCGCGCTCAAATTTTGCATTATGCGAAATATCACTAGGGCACCTTCAGGTTCGCCTGGCTGCGCTCATTTGGCCGTTTTCTGCGAGCTTTGGTAGGTCAGGAGAAAAATTTTCACTAACTTTTGGAAGGCTTTAATGACACTTTCAAAATGTTCTGAGAGCATGGTGTTACATCACTGAATAATCAGGTAACAGAGGAATCTCACAAGATATGCTCGAGGGCCATTATTTTTTCAGTGTCCGATCGACCGCCAGTTTAAAACCACGGTCCAAATTCGATGCAGATATGTTGCGCAATATTTCTAGTATGTCCGTCGATCGCATTATGTCACACTTTTCAATTCTGAGCGCTCAATGAGCACGTAAAGATTCCTGGAACGACAGACCCCCCCCCCCCCCCCCCCCCAAATGTGAAGTGCGTTCTGTCATTCGATGTCTTCATGCTGAGGAGTTGCGCTAGATTTTGTGCAGCAGACATAACGTAACTGTCACGCGTGACAGCAAAGTACGGCAAAGGAGCAGAATTTCTAAGCAGGACATGCCGACATTCATTATGCAAGCAATCAGGAATGGAAGCGAGTGCTAACTGATGATCTTATCCAGCGAATGGACAAGTCAATTTGGGAAAATCATCTACGAAGGTCAATGCAGAACAAGCCAAGAGTAATGTTGCCGTCTGGCACTGTCCATCATGACAACGCTCGACCATACACTGCAGCTGGAACAGAGACGCTCCTGCATCGTATTCGGTGGGGAGTGTTTGATCAGCCACCATACAGGCCGGATGTGGCTCCCTCTGATGTTCCTCTCTGCTCAAACGAACCGCTGCCTATGAGGTCAGTATTTTGGCACAGACAACGAACTACAGACCAGCTTCCTTCCGAATCCGGAAAGCCGTGCGCTAGACCGCTCGGCTAACCGGGCGGGCTAAAAAAAAATAGTACATAGAGGTTACTACATCCCAATACTTACTTATGCATCTGAAAAATGGGTAATTAAGAGATGTAAGCGGACTACAGGCATATGAAATGAAGTTACTCAGAAGTAGAATAGGTGTAACAAGGAGAGATAGGATGGGCAATGAAAGAGCAAGGGAAACTGAAGGAGGAACCCTCGCAGAGCTGGATAGAAACATAAAGGCTAAGATGGTACTAATAGCACACTTAAAGAGAATGGAAAAGAAGTGAAATGGAGATGCGAAGGGAACCATCGTAAGGAAGACCAAGGGACAGACTGTGGAAGGGTCTGTCGAAAAAAGAGGTGAGTACTGTACGAAAGTGGACACAAAAAGACGGTGGGAAAACATGACTAGTTGGCGGGTCTTATGTTCCAAACAGACCCAGCCAGGGGCTGGAAACTGTTCAGAACGATAATGCTGATGTGTAAATGAGACGACAGTTTCAAAAAAGAGAAATTTCATTAAATGTTTAGCAAAAAATGAAGTGACGGAAGTAAAGCGACCAGCGATTTATTCAGATACCTTACACTGTCAAACAAACCATCAGAGACGAACGGTACTGTCAACCAACGTGCACATCAGTGCACAGGACACGGGGTTCCAGACGCGCAGTGAGTTGCAGCGCTCCATTATTAACGCCACTGGAGTACACGCTGTTATTGTCTCTGCTCCCGGTTTCTCGGTCGTAACCACGACGGCGCTACGACCCTGGCCGGGTCCCCGCCCTGTCGGCTGGTACAGTACCTCCTGTGTGCCGCCGCAGGGTGCCTTGTGCCCCGCGGCGCGGCGCCAGCGATGCCAGGGGAATCCCTGCCGGCGGCGCGCGCCTTGCTGTCTGCGGAGCCAGTGAAACTGCACCGTGGCGTGACGTCACGCGGCCTCGCGCCACGCCCTCTGGCCAGTGAGTTGCGTCAGTCTGAGACGCGTGAGAGCCTGCCAGTGCCAACTCCCTCTCCGTCGCCCCCGTTGCCAAGGACTGCCAACTCACTGGTCGCCGTACCAGCTTTTCACTTCACCTGTTACCCGCCCCGTGACCACTGTGTAAAGTGATCTACGACCACCGTTAGGTACCCAAGATAAATAAACTTACAAAAACGAAGGTCTGAAGTCAACAGATACGCCTTTCAGTAACGTACAGTCTGAAAAAAGATCCTTTTCTGTATGGGAAAAGCGCCTACCATATCACAAAAGCTCCCGTAGACGATCAAACACTTTGTCCAGTTTTGAGTGTTTGTCAAAGAGGGACTGATTGACAGCTTTGAGAGAAAATTTGATTGACGACTGATTCTACAGAACAGATTTAACTGTTCAAGCTTGCATTTGTTACATAGATCGCAGTTAGTTGCTCGCCAGAAATTGAAGATGGTACTACGAATATCGATGTTTCTCCGCGCATTATAGTTTGTCAGTTTGTACTGTGAGTTTTACGATTGTCAGAACTAATATCAAAGGGCTGTATGGACAAAAACGTAAGATCAAAGCCCATTACAAAAATGTAGAAGCGTTAAGCCAATCCTATTCAAATATTACACAGGAAATAAAGCAGAAAGTCTGTATTGTACCTCCTGGGGTATCTTTTTCACGTAACTGAATTCTTTCAATATGGGGTAATCTTAACAAGTCATTAAAGTTTGCTCATTCGCAGTAAGTTAACGTAGATACTGAAACGTCCCCTTAGCACTATTTACACATGACTGTGCTTAAACTGACACACAATAGTTTTTAGCGCAACGCAATCTGACTTCCAAAAATCCCTAAGAAAGAATGGCCCTGACTAACATTAACCTATACGTTTCAAAAATCACTTACCTCACAAAAATCTTCGTTACTCAAGCTACTGCAATACAGCGAACACCACTACTGCCAGCTAAATAAAAGATTCAAACTACGGAAGGCACTATCTACTGATAGGCATAGTTAGCAAATGAAAGATTTTAATAGAGAAAAAACAATGTACTTACCTCACTAGTCATAATATATATAGCAGTTCATGACACCAATTCTTAGAAATTTCAAACCTCCGCCATCTCTCTCCCCACGTCCACCTCTGCTGGCGGCTAACCTCCAACTGCGCAACGCTACGCGCTGTTAGCATCCAGCTGCCGCTGCCCAACACTACAATGGCAGACAACAATGCAAACCAGCCACAGACTGCACACAGCACAGCCAGTGATTTTTATACAGAGCGCTATGTGTCGGCGGCGTTACCAATAAAAAAACCTAAACAGCCTACTTACAATACTGTGGATATGTTTGTGTCTGTTTCTACCATTTTCTGGACCAGCGTCTTGTTCTCTTTATCTTTTTTATGCACAGAGCTACGGTATATGCAACAAGTGATTTGTCTGCATTGGCAACCATTCCCACCAGTGTCAAAATGCTCCACGGCGTGATATACACAACGTGAGAGCTGCTTCGAAAGTGAGGTTAAGCTCGAATACTTGTTTTGTTCGTTTGCACCTTATTTGACAAACACTTGCTAGGGAAGTGGTCTGTGTGGCACCACCACGGGAGAAGTCTGTGCCTCTCGATAACTCAGTTAAAGCCGCCAGGAGACCCTCTGAATATCGGACATCTTCAGTTTTATTCCAAAGTGCTCTTGTGGCTCAGAGGAACCTGACTGGGGTGGGGATTGTAATGTCCTATCCCGTTGCCTTATTGTGGCCCTGGCACTCTGTCCTTGGATGGGGTGAAGCTAACGCATGAAGGGCTGTCCCATGCATGACGCTAAAAGGCTATCCCTTAACTGGTGCAGCTCTCACTGGACCCATCGTGAAAAGCAAAAGTGGTGGGTGAAGTGGGTCAGGCATGGTTCTGCAGTATGTGTGGAGATCCTCTGGCCCTGAGAGCTACAGCGATCTGATGACGGGCTGAGTGAGAAGTAACTAGGGTATGAGTTCTGCAACACTCTGCTGATGTCAAGCTCAACAACATAAGACCTGGATAACGCCTTTTACACTTATGGGCTGCGTTGAAGGGTGGGGGTTGTGTGTCAAGGAAGGACGTTAAACTCCCGTCATGGTAGTACGTTAAACGCCGCCAACCGGAGGCGTAAGCAAAGGGTGCATGACGCAGGGTGCGCTGCGTTACGAGAGACATACCATCTGGCTGGCCGTTGTGGCCGAGCGGTTCTAGGCGCTTCAGTCCAGAACCTCGCGACCGCTACGGTCGCAAGTTCGAATCCTGCCTCGGGCATAGATGTGTGTGATGTATTTCGGTTAGTTAGGTTTAAGCAGAGTTAAGTTCTAGGGGACTGATGACCTCGGATGTTAAGTCACATAGTGCTCAGCGCCATTTGAACCATTTTAGACATACCGTCTATTGAGTTGAGCAGTGGCGGGCAGGCAGGAGCGTGAGGCCAAGTCTAACGACGAGCCCGGGCTTCTGCGGCCTGGCTGCAACCGCTCCTCACGTCCTGGACGAAGGTAAGTACCCCAACCCAAAGCGAAAGCAAAGGGTGAGTGGCGCAAGGGGAGCTGCGCGAAAAGGGACACATCTGTTCCTCATGGGCTGAGCGGCAGGTGTGGGGCGAGTGCGGCAAGTTAATGGCTACGCCTGGGATGCGCTATGCCTGCCCGGCGCCGCTGCTACCCAGAATGCAGACACACACCACCATCTGAGTCTCTACCACTGCTGACCTGGTTTTCTGGTGTGGCAAATGTGCCTAGCCGCGCCTCTGGTTTTCGGAGGCATGTTCACCCAAGCCCGGGAGGTGGTGACACAGCCCGCGCTAGGCCACATCGGTCCAGATCACCAAACGACTGGGCGACAGACCCACCACATGATTATGAGTGGGTCCCTGGCCTCAAGGCGGAAGCTCATTCTAGTAGGAGGTAAAGGGCGAGTAGTGCATCCACTTCTCTGGAGAGTGGGGCGCAATTGTCGATGTGGGATGAGTGAAAACGACGCTGACCAGGTATTGGAGGGGGCAGTGTGCTGGGCCTTTGGTTTAGGGGCGAGACCGGTGGACGACCTGCAGTTAGTTCCCCCCTCCCCCTCCTCCTCTCCCCGCCTCCATCCCATGCCAGAGGAGGTGGTCCAACCTTTTTACTTGTCTACTGGAATAACTGAAGAGACAGGCAATCTGTGTGTGCCCCCATGCCTGGCCAAGATGTCAAGAAAGTCCAAGAGATAATCACAATTACAGTGAACCTAATAAAAGGTAAGATCAAAATAAATAAGGTTAAACCAAGTAACAATGACCTCATAGTGGATATGGCAACTGAGGTTCTCCTCCAGTCCCTGCTACCTGATGATAACGAAGAGGGCAAAAGAGAGGGTCAGAGCCAAGTAAGAGAAGAGGATGGAGCAGTTAATGTGAATGAAAGGGTGTTATATCATTTCTCAGAGGAAGAGGTAGCTGCTGAGATCAAAGCACTAAAGAAGGGGGGAGCTGCTGGGCCAGGCGGTTTTGTCGTGGAGGTGGTGCAGGTCCTTGTGCCCCAGTTAGTGACACCTTTAACAAAGCCATACAACGAGTGCCTCATGTTGCATAGATTTCCAAAGATATGGAGAAAGGAAAGTGTCGTCATTATTAAGAAGGGATCAGACAAAGACCCAACAGAGACAAAATCGTATTGACCTATGTGCTTATTGGATCTTTGGGAAAACTCTGAGAAATTACACGCTTGTAGATTGGCAGCACCCTGAGTGCTGTGCGGTATGAGTGACAGGCAGTTTGGCCTTAGGCACAAGCAGCCAGTATCTGACGCAATCACCTTGGTGGCTGAGGTTTCTGGGTCAGCCCCTTTGAGTACATCTTTGGCATAACGATGGATATCAGTGACGCCTTACACTATCTGTGGTGGCTTTCCCTCTTCTCCTGCCTGAGGGGGAGAGTTTCCAGGGCCGCTATATGGTTGCCTGAGGAGCTGTAGTTAGGATTGGAAGTTTGGCTGTCATCTTTCACTGGGAAAGTCAGCAAAATAATAACGAAGTGGTGTCCTCAGGGCTCTGTATTGGAGCCACTTTTCTGGGACATCCATATGGAGCCATTGCTAAATAGCATGGAGCAGAGTGAGGATGTGCCTACGCCGATGACCACCTCCTGCTGGTTAGAGGCCGTATCTGGGAGGAGTTGGAGCCTAAGATCGAAAGAGCCTTGCAATTGTTGCAGCAATGGTGCCATAAGACAAAGATAAAGGTTGCTTAAGCGAAATCCATATATCTTCCCCTGAAATGGCAACTGGTAAGGAACCCGACAGTAAGAATCGAGTGCTCACCAGTTCTTCAGCGTAGAGAGGCATGATACCTGGAAGTCATCCTCGATGACAGGCGCAACTTTGGAAGGTACGTTGAGACTAACCCATAAAGCCTTAGAAGTCGTCAATAACGTCATAGATATTGGGCACAAAAGATTCCATTTACTTGCAGAGTTAAAAAAATCGTACCATAATAGTATCCGTTGCGGGTTACAGTTAGAGAGTCTGGGCACACAGGCTCGCGAGGGCCGTGCCCAAAATGGCTGTAAGAAGGGTGCAAAGGATCATGTTGCTACGTTCGGCAGGGGCATATAGGGCATCACCAGGAGCAGCTTTCGTGATGATAATGAGGCTTTGTCCCGCAGACATCAAAATCAGCGAGCAAGCTGCATGGCTCTGGGTCAAAAAAGGGGAGAATTGAAGAACAAGGGAAACTATGGGTGTTGAAGTTGGGGATAGGAAATCGGTCAGAAGAAGGGGGATAGAATTGTGGCAGGAATCGTTGGAGACAGAAGATACTGGGTGAAGAACGTTCAAACTCCTGCCTGATGTTAGGGAGCGTAGAACTATGGCGTATTTTAAACCAACAAGGGGATTATTCCACTTTCTCACTGGCCATGGGGCATTTTATATCGGTCTGGGATAAGGGCTACACCTGCGTGTGACTCGAGCACACGAGGGAATACCCATGCATGTGATTTTCGAGTGCCACGTGTACGATGATGTGACAGCTGGGTTAAAGCAGCAACTGCTAAATCATGACACATTTAACCTGTTGACAAAAGAGGATACATTTCAAGTCTTAAATAACCTGGCCAACGAGGTATCACGCAAGGTTCTTCAGGGAGACTTGACGGAGAATCGCGAAATATAGACAACCATGAGGTGTACACCAGGTCACATCAATCCCATATCGCCAGGGCGTGGACTGGAGGACGCAGTTATGGTCGGCATCCGCCACGCTCAGGATTAGGGGGAGGGGTGTGCCAAACACCGTATTTGACTAACGCACTGTATTTGACATAGGATAGGATAGTACAGTAGAATTTAGCGGTAGGGTAGTACTAGATAATTGAAACTGCAGCGAAAACTAAGCACTTCTGGGAGAGTCCAGTGCCGGGACACGCGTGGTGGGCATGACCACATCGTAGTAAGTTTCTATTGACTGGCACAAATTGTAACGCTGCGGGTAGTGTAGTACCTGATTGGTGTAAAAAACTTAACGCATTGTTAGTAACCAAATTAACAATGTAGATTGCCCATAGCAAATAATCACTTAAGCTCTACTTGTAGATCATAGTATAGCTTCAATAATTAATCAATCATTGTAACATCAGTAAGAACCAGTAATTACGTAACGTAGTGGTTTATGAAGAGAGAACAAAGATTTTTAAAAAAATCACTCATAAAGCGAACAGCGAATGTGAAAAATAAATTCGATCGTTGAAGGTACCTGAAGGAATCCAAGTATAAATTTTAATTGATGTGGCTGCCAAACCGCAAATTGAAATATTGTGCTGACGTACTGAAACTGTGGATATATCGGCTACTGCATTCCACCTGCCACAGAAATCCTTTCAGAATCGTTTTAAGAGGCTCTGGAACTCACCATCATATCTCTGCTGCGTAAAGGTCTTTCAAACTCCTCTATTTCTCCTTAGGCCAACTGCGAAAGAGTTTTTATAGCAAGTGGAATACAGTTTTCGTTACATGCATAACTGGTAAATACGTAACTTCGTCCTTCTAAGTGAGCACAGCATTTAAGTTGTGATTTCGCAGCCAAGGCAGCCAATGTATGCATTCAGAATGAGTTAAGTCTCCAGCGATGTGTGCGCTGATTTGAAACACCCCAGCAGAATAAAAAAAGTGAGTGCCATCTCTAGAACTTTCGCCTTTCACAGTCAGGTGCTCCACGTAATGAGCTATTCAAGCGCAAGACACGAGCCGCCCTCACAGCTTTACTTGTGACAGTAAATCTTCTACCTTCCAAATTTCATAGAAATTCTTGTGCATACATAGCAGTTCTGGAAGAAAAGATATGGCAGAGAAATGTTTTAACCACAGCTTTTTCCCAGAATGAGTTTTCATTCTGCAGAGGAATGTGCGGTGATCTGAAACGGTAGACTACTTTCCGTTGAAAGGCAAAGTTCCCAGGTTGCAGTCCCCGTACATCACTCAGGGAAATTCAATTCATGAATTTTTCTTTTTTTGTTACGTGGTAAGTGCATTTTCCCAAGCAGAAAATGATTTTTTTCAGTCCCTTACTGGGACTATCGCTTAACTGCAAAGCGTTCAAATAGTCTCCAAGAAGGAAAAACGGTTGGAGTTCAAAGTCCTTTGTCGTCATGATACCATCCCCCTGTGGGTTCGGGGGTAAGAATAGGCCCACGGTATTCCTGCCTGTCGTAAGAGGCGACTAAAAGGAGTCTCAAACGTTTTGGCCTTGTGAGATGGTCCCCTAACGGGTTTGACCTCCATCCTTCTAAATTTTCCGAAGAGCGAGCCGATTGGGGAAGGGCGCCTTACAAGGAGCGATGTGTCCATCATGCATTACCATCTCTAGCCTGGTTTGTCATCATCGCTTAGCAGTCCCGCTCACCTACCATCTCTTGGGCGTGGATTTGTTCTTGGGTGCAGTTTATTGCAGTCTGCTATGCTGTGTCGTTTTATGCGCCAATGACGATATTGGACTACATCACCTGAAATCCAGCACGGTAGCCAGTCCGTTGTGGTGGGGCCGCCATGTACCCTGTTGGTTGTAGCCCCCTGACTACACAGGGATCGCTCTGCTGATGCCAGCGCCGTTAACTCCCCGCGTATGCCAAGGAGTAGATGCCTATCTCCTTGGGGCATTGGGACTCCCGGCAATGGCCATCCTGCCAGGTGGTCGTTGCTGAGGCTGGGTGGCGCCCGTGGGGAGGGCCCTTGGTCGGAGTAGGTGGCATCAGGGCGGATGACCCGCAATGAAGCGTGGTACATCATCTCTTGCTGGCGGCAAGCCGCCAGCAGTCTCTAAGCGTTCCAGGGCTCAATACAACGCAACTACATATGACCCCAAATCGTTCCCCTCCCTGGCTACACCATGGGAGGAACGAAAGACTAAGGATGCCAGTGAACCATACTCGCCCCGCTACCTGGTGTGTACGAAGCTGATGGTGAATCCTTTACATCCATGAAGCCTCAGTTCTTCGTCGAGCACTTAGAGGACAAGTTGGGGGAGGTGGAGGGCTCGGTTTTGATCAAATCGGCGTCCTCCGCCCAGTCCCGGCGGTTACTCGATTGTAACAAGCTGGGGGCTGTTCCGGTTACAATCACGCCCCATAAGAGTCTTAATATGGTCCAGGGCATAATATTCCATCGGGACCTTCTATTGCAGTCCGATGACGAGCTTCGCGCCAATTTAGAGTGGCGAGGTGTTCACTTCGTCCGGCGCGTACATCGTGGTCCAAGGGATAAGCGGGTTGCCACCGGTGCCTTCATCTTGGCCTTCGAGGGTGATACTTTACCTGAGAAGGTCAAGGTGATGGTCTATCGTTGTGACGTCAAGCCATATATCCTTCCCCCGATGGGGTGCTTTAAGTGCTGGAAGTTCGGGCATATGTCTTCCCGCTGTACTTCCAGCCTCACATGTCGAGATTGTGGAGCCCATCACATCCCAATACTCCATGTGCTCCGCCTCCCATCTGTGTAAACTGCGGAGAGCACCACTCGCCTTGCTCGCCGGACTGCAGGATCTTCCAGAAAGAGCGCAAAATCATGGAGTATAAGACCCTGGACCGCCTGACATACACTGAGGCCAGGCAGAAGTTCGAACGCCTCCATCCTGTTCGAATGACTGCCTCTTACGCCGCGGCTACTACTGTTATGGCCCCATTAGCTCTCCCTCAGACTGCCACCTCTCAGAGCCGGAATGCTACACCTGCCCCCTTGATGGTGGGGGCACTTCACTCCCTGCTGCTCCTGCACTACCTGCCTCAGGAGCAGCAACCCCCCAACAATTGGGGACATCAGTCCCCACTTCTAAGCTGGGGAAGCCTCAAACTTCCCCGGCTCGAATAGCACAGAAAGGGTCCCTTGGGTCCCTTCCTTCCCAGGTTTCCGCCTCTGGGAAGGGTGACGTCAGCCAATGGAAGAAAAGCAGACCAGCGGCTGGTCGCAGGGCTTCCCGCTCCTCCTCCGTCCTGGAGACTGACTCGCTGGAGCCCTCCCAGCCAATGAAACCCAAGGACCAGAGAGACAAGACGAAGAAGAAGACCTCTAAGGCCAAGGACCACGCGGTGGCATCCACCTCACTGCTCCCTACAGGCTCTGTGTCCAAGGATAAGGTGGAAATCCGGGCGTCCGCTGAGGACCTGGATCTCGCCGGACCCTCAGACACCATGGAAGCAGATTGTACTGGTCCTCCATCGGTGGCAGCAGGTGACCCAGTGGCGTGATCTGCCTCCTCGGCCCCTTCACGCCTTTTTCGGACATGGACAAAGCGATACTCCAGTAGAACTGCAACGCTTTTTTCCACCACCTTGCTGAGCTTCGCCAACTCATCAGCAGTCACCCTTTCCTCTGCATTGCCCTACAGGAAACTTGGTTTCCGGCAATGTGGACCCCTGCCCTACGTGGGTATCAGGGTTATTACAAGAACCGGGCAGCTTATGAGAGGGTATCTGGTGGAGTCTGCGTCTACATCCTTAACTCTGTCTACAGCGAATGTACCTCTTCACACACCTTTAGAGGCTGTCGCTGTAAGGATGTGGACGCCTCAGCCTATTACTGTCTGCAGTTTGTATCTTCCGCCAGATGGTGATGTCTCGCGTCATGTGTTGGTTGCATTGATAGCACAACTGCCTCCTCCTTTTGTGTTACTGGGCGACTTTAACGCCCATAACCCCCTGTGGGGTAGCGCCGCGATTACTGGCCGGGGTAGAGATGTCGAGACTCTTCTCTCGCAGCTTGACCTCTGCCTCTTGAACACGGGAGAGCCGACACATTTCAGCGTAGTCCATGGCACATTTTCGGCCATCGACCTTTCTATCTGCAGCCCCGGACTTTCACCATCCATCCACTGGAGTGTCCATGACGACTTATGTGGTAGTGACCATTTCCCCATCTTTCTGTCACTACCACAGCGTCACTCTTCTGAACGCCCCTCCAGATGGGCTCTGAATAAGGCTGATTGGGGCTTGTTCTCCTCTCTCACCACTATCGCACCTCCTTCCCCTGACACCATTGATGCAGTGGTTCAGTCGGTCACCACCGGCATCGTTTCTGCGGCGGCATCTGCGATTCCCTGTTCATCCGGGTCCCCTCGGCGGAGGACTGTGCCTTGGTGGGCGCCCGAGATCGCAGAGGCGATTAGAGATCGCCGGCGGGCTCTCCAACGCCATAAGCGGCACCCGTCCTTGGAGAACCTCATCGTTTTTAAACAGCTCCGTGCCGTGCCGACGCCTTATTCGCCAACGGAAGCAGGAGTGCTGGGAACGGTATGTTTCCACCATTGGCGTCCGTACCTCTGCATCGCAGGTTTGGGCTAAGATTAGGCGACTCCATGGCTATCGGCCGCCTGTCTGTCCCTGGGCTTTCGCTGAATGGAGTGGTGTGTACTGACTCCGACACGATTGCGGACCGGTTAGCAGCGCATTTTGCTCAGTGTTCCGCATCTACGAGTTACCCACTGGCCTTCCGCTCCCGGAAAGAGCGGTTGGAAAGTTGGAGGCTTTCCTTTCACACACGCCACGCGGAGTCGTACAACGCTCCTTTCAGCGACTGGGAATTCCAGAGTGCACTATCTGCTTGCCCTGATACGGCTCCTGGGCCAGACCGCATCCACAGCCAGATGCTGAAACACCTCTCTGTGAATTGCCAGCGACGCCTCCTAGATGTTTTCAACCGCATCTGGGTTGAGGGTGTGTTCCCGTCTCAATGGCGAGAAAGCATCGTCCTCCCCGTGTTGAAACCTGGCAAGAACCCGCTGGAGGTGGACAGCTACCGCCCCATAAGCCTCACCAACGTTCTTTGCAAGTTGCTAGAACGTATGGTGAGCCGGAGGTTGAGTTGGCTCCTCGAGTCTCGAGGCCTTCTGGCTCCGTCTCAGGGTGGGTTCCGTAAAGGCCGCTCTGCCGTCGATAATCTGGTCTCCCTAGAGTCTGCCGTCCGTACAGCCTTTGCACGCCGCCAACATCTGGTTGCCGTCTTCTTCGACATGCGGAAGGCGTACGATAGGACTTGGCGATATCACATCCTGGCCACACTTCATGGGTGGGGTCTTAGGGGCCCGCTCCCGATTTTTATTCAGAATTTTCTGTCGTCTCGTTCCTTCCGCGTGCAAGTTGCTGCGTCCCATAGTTCCTCCCGGGTCCAGGAGAACGGGGTCCCACAGGGGTCTGTCCTCAGTGTCTCCCTGTTTTTAATTGCGATCAATGGGCTCGCTGAGGCGGTGGGATCGTCCGTCGCAGCTTCGTTGTATGCAGACGACTTCTGCCTCTACTACAGCTCCGCTGGCATTGCAGTTGCTGAGCGCCAGCTGCAGGGCGCTATCCGCAAGGCGCAGTCGTGGGCTGTAGCGCACGGCTTCCAGTTTTCGGCCGCTAAGACCTGCGTTATGCATTTCTGCCGGCGTCGCACGGTTCACCCTGAGCCACGCATTTACCTTGACGGTGAACCTCTTGCTGTGGTAGAGACGCATCGGTTCTTGGGACTGGTATTTGATGCCCGGTTGACTTGGCTGCCTCATATTAGGCAGCTTAAACAATCATGCTGGCGGCATTTAAACACTCTCCGTTGCCTTAGCCACACCGGATGGGGTGCCGATCGGTCCACCCTTCTCCGGCTGTATCAAGCGCTGATCCAGTCCCGCCTTGATTATGGGTGTGTGGCTTATGGTTCGGCATCGCCATCAGCGTTGCAATTCCTGGATCCCATCCATCACTGCGGGATCCGACTCGCCACAGGAGCATTTCGGACAAGCCCTGTTGACAGCTTACTTGTGGAGGCTGGTGTTCCTCCATTGCGGATCCGGCGCGACCGACTTCTGGCCGCTTATGCTGCCCACGTTTGTAGCTTGCCAGGGCATCCCAACTACCGTCTCCTGTTCCCGCACTCGATCGTCCATCTTCCAGACAGGCGGCCCCGGTCAGGGTGTACGATCGCGGTTCGCATCCGGGCTCTACTGTGTGGGATTGAGTTTTTTCCTCTCCCGCCTGTTTTCCGGGCCAATCTCCGTCTGCCCCCTTGGTGTGTGCGCCGACCATGCATTCGGCAGGATTTGGCACAGGGTCCGAAAGACTCGGTCCCTCCTCCGGCCCTCCGCCGCCGCTTTGTTTCTCTCCTTGCCGAGTTTCCCGGATCTGCCGTGGCCTATACCGACGGTTCGATGGTCTCTGGTCGCACTGGTTACGCTCTTACTCTAGAGGATCATTGTGAGCAACGGTCGCTGGCACCCGGGAACAGTGTATACACTGCCGAGTTGGTTGCCATCTATCGCGCCCTAGAGTATATGCGCTCCCGCTCAGGTGAGTCCTTTGTCATCTGTAGTGACTCCCTGAGTGGTTTACGAGCTCTTGACCAGTGCTTTCCTCGTTCCCGTCTGGTGATGGCCATCCACGAGTCGCTCCATGCTCTTGCCCGTTGCGGCCGCTCCGTGGTCTTTGTTTGGACCCCAGGTCATGTCGGCATGCCGGGCAATGAGCGGGTTGACACGCTGGCTAAACAGGCAGTGAGTTCACCGGCTCTGGAACTCGGCCTTATGGAGTGTGATCTCCTGTCGCTTTTGCGCCAGAAAGTGCTTGGTGCCTGGGGTGACGAGTGGCGCACCCTGCCCACGCCCAACAAACTTCGGGAGGTGAAGGAGACGACCGGTGTGTGGCGCTCCTCCATGCGGGCCTCTCGGAAGGACTCTGTCGTCCTCTGCCGGCTGCGCGTTGGCCACACGTGGTTGACGCACGGCCATTTGTTGCGCCGGGAGGACCCACCGCTATGTCGCTGCGGGGCAGCTCTGACGGTGGTCCACATTTTGGTGGACTGCCCGCTTTTAACAGGACTCAGGCAGACGTTTGCGCTGCCTGATACCCTCCCTGGTCTTTTATGTGATGAAGTTGCTATGGCGGACCTCGTGTTGAGTTTTATTCGGGCAGGGGGCTTTTATCGTATGATTTGAGTGTTTGTCCTTTTATTTCCTGTACTGACTTGGGCCTTTGGCCTGTGGTTTTAAACTGTGGGTTTTAATGTCATTTGGTGGTTGGCTTTTCCTTATTTTCATGGTAGGCCAACCACCTTCACACTCGGTGTGATTTTAGTTCCGTTTGTCTGGTCTTTGTCTTTCTTGTATTGTGTCGTCCCTTGTCTCAGTTCTCCGTTTTTAACGACTGACAGTTTTTATTTCGTGTGATTTTTATCGTGGAACAAGGGACCGATGACCTTAGCAGTCTGGTCCCTTCAATCCCACACCCAACCAACCAACCAACCGTCATGATACCAGAAGGGAGCATTAATTAGGTTGAATGAGGCCAAGGAAGGAATTGCCCATTTACTTAATTCACACCAAGTGCTTTACGAAAAGCACAGAACACTTAACTAGATTTGCCCACGTGGGAATTTGAACACCATATTCCCTAATTCAGCTCAGACATCCAGAAACCTTCTGCCACATAAACAAAAATATGAATTACGAGAGGAAGTATGCCATTGGTTGCTAATTATCTTTCTGTCAAAACGTTTATCCTGGCTGGGGAAAGTTTTAAATGGCGACAAATATAGCTTTGTCAGATTAACAGTGCCTTACTGCCAGGACGTAACTTGTTTACAGTCTTGCTGATAGCGACGGTTCTGGCGCGGGTTGCTCGGCGTACCTTCTTCATAGGCCTTGATGGTCTGGTCGCCTGTTGTTTAGCAGCGGCACAGTCAGAACCACGCGCCTGAAGCTGGACCAGTGCGAGAAATCTTAGACAAAATAACTAGTACCGTCTCGGCATACTAACAGGCTGGCAGAATATTATGTTGTATGTCAGTGAAGCACACGACTTCCCAGCTGAAATTGCTAACGCACGCCTGTGCAGTGGCGTTAGAGTTCGAGGTCACCAGTTCTACTCCTGCTGGTGGAAGGAACTTTCTCCGCCAGTAACTGCCGCAGGGTGAGGAGAGATGGTAGCGTACACTTCCTGATCACCAGACTTTCTGCCAATGTCCCGGGTTAAATTTCAAACCTATGCGCAATACCCACGGAGTGGGGGCACATGACGGATGGTGATCGGTCCGTCGGATGGGGGCATTAAGCTCGGTGGTCCTCGAGGCACTGTTCGAAACAAGTGGATTATGTACCTGCAACGCCTTTCACCCTCTCCCAACCGTTCGCCATTAACAGCATTACACTGTAGAAGCACCCACCACAGTCATTCACATGACACTGATGCACACTTAGCAATAGGTCGTGTCAAGTCATACTTCGACCCGCCGTGTGTACTGTTTACCTACATTTTCTCTTTCTTTCATTTCACTCTTTATATTCTCGTTAGTAAAGGAAAGGGAATTGCACTTGTCTGCCACATCATAGTATGCCGAATGATATCTAAACGCTTTCTGCTCCAGTTTCCTGGAGAAGGACAGTACAGTCGTCAAACCCGATGAGTGCTGTGTGCTTGAGAATTTCTCCACTACATATCGTTTCATGAGCATCTTCGTTCTTATATGGAGGGGCATTTCTAGCTCTTCTACGAGGATTCGTTTATTGGTGTGGATTTCATTACTCCTAAGCATGTGTGCGTACAGCGGTACTGCAGTCTATCCAGCTTCGCTAACATTTTGCAAGTCATGTATTTGTATTACATACATCCATAAACCTATCTGGATCTAACGAGGCAGCGATGTATGATCAGCAGCGCTGAAGGGTGCACTCCCCACCATGTTGTAATAAGTAATCGAATAATATTTAGCATTTGCACACTGGTTTCGATTAAGGTATTAATATGTACCATCCAAATAAGCTTACTGTTCAGGGTAATTCCTAAGAACAGAGTAAGTGCTTTAACTTGTGTTATTTTATCGTTTAAATGTACTAAACGATTTCTTGGTACAAAACCATTCCTTGTGAATATGACTATAACACTCAGATGCCATCATCAGAATACTCCACGAAGCCATTGATTCAGATTATTTATCGATGATTTAAGATTATTCATCGCCTCCTACAATAGTAATGGGAAGTAAACACATACATGCCATCTGAAAACTGTATAATGTTAACTGGTTGAGTTACTGACTTTTCCACATAATGGATATGTACCCCATATAATAGTGGGTCATGCATTGATCCTTGTGGTATGCCACCGTGCACAGGCCTTGAATCAAGTATCCTTTCTAAAATACACAGTTTGTTCAGTGATAAATGACGTCATATCTTCTAATAATTGAGGTGGAGCTCCTAAAAGCTGCAACTTATCTAATAGTACAGTTGGCTGAATATTATCATACGTTTTGCAATATCCGAGAATAGCACTGCTGTATACTTGCTCTCACCAAAGCCAGCTAACACAAAGACAACTAATATTGAAATGTTGTCCATGGCGCTTCTACCTCTACAGAAACAGAATTGCGATCCAGCTAGTAAGGATGAAGATTCTATTCACCATTCCAGTCGCCTTTTTATTAGTTTTTCCAGTGTTCTAGCAATACATGACAGTGCAATCGGTCTGCACGAAGTGGCTCATAATGCATGTCCCGTTTTTAGATATGGGGACGATGATCTGTGTCTTCCATTCTGGGACCAATTCTTGGTGAATCCAAGTATCATTATGGATTTGAAGGAGTAATTCTACAGCATTGTTAAGCATTTTTTGTAATTGTTATGGAACATGTGATCTGACCTATTCCTCGGGCTCTCTTTGATGAATAAAGTCAACCCGTCGGTACTGAACTGTGTAGTTATCACATGTTGAGCTGCAGGAGTTTCCTTTTCTCTCCCAAAAAACTTACTGCGAATGCTTGTGGAGCAATAAGATCAAAGAATTCTTCTATTCACTCATTTCATTGTATGCAGGGGCGACATTCCTGAATCTTTTAATCTTCTGCCGTATTTCTCATGATTTAGCATTCTTCGTCAAACTATTTTATCCAAGTACTTTTCTTTATGGATTTAAGTAATTTCTCGACTCTAGCTGCCGTTTGTATAGCAAAAAGTTGTCCACTTTAGGTAGTTTAACATATTCACAAAACGCTGTCCTTTTGTCTTGTATTGCTTCAGTGCAGTCTTCATTCCACCACTGATTACCCAGACGTCTTTTGTTGATGAAGGTCGTTTTGAGATGTAATCATCTGCTGCGTGATGTATGATGCTCTGTAGTTGCTTGTAAGCCCTTTGAGGGTGCTGGTTTTTCTTCTACTGATTTTATCTCTAATTCAGAATTTCACGATATTTATACCAATTCACTTTATTCATGTTCCAAGTAAATTTGTTGACAATATGTGCTCGGGTAATTTTCTCGCACTACATATTCATGGTTATAGGGAAATGGTCTGACACCATGGTATCCTGAAGAATCGACCATTCTGTGATTTGGTTCAAACAGGAAAAAGCTAATGTTATAGCCATGGCAGTTGGTCTCATCCATGTCCTTGGTTTAATGTTGCAGATCCATCATTTTATATGATCATGTTATAATCGTCAATGCAAGGCATTATGTACTCCCCTCCCTTATCTTTCGAATGACACACCCATGTTATGTGGTGGGTACTGAAGTCCCCACATATTAGGAAGGATTTCGGTATGTGTTGCAACATCTTGTGCACGAGTTGTTCGAAATTCCTGCAGGATGTAACGGAGAATCGGCATTATAGTATTTAGTTCTACTGCTATTGCTTGAAAGTGAAGGTTAGGCAATGGAATGGTAATTGGTTTATAGTCTAGTTTTGTACTAATCAATACCGCTACCCCACCTACCCCATCCTCTCGATCCCATCTTATGATTTGATAGTCTCAACATGTAACACAGGTTTGGTTTAGTCCAGGCTTCACTTACAACAGCGATAGCACAGTCATTGCTACTAAGTTAGTGCAAGAAAGACATAGTATATAAGGATCTGGCTTTCCATTGGAGAGCTCTAATATCCGTTATTCTGTTCATATGAATAGAGAAACCATATGGTATATATTAGCTTGACCGAAACTCTCTTTTTAATGAGGTAAGCTGTGTTATTAGATATGTTATTCCAGCCACCAGCTCTTCGGTTATCGCCGTGCTCTTTTCCTCCCCCCTCGATATAACTGCCTGTTGTGATTCAGGAGTATGTCTTAGTAATGCATACGAATTGTCTAATAGGAAATGCGAAGCGACGACTTTGAGATGGCGTTTATTTGTTTTGCTCTACTGTGGTGAAGAGTTGTCGCGAATCTGTGACTCACTAGGGGTATGTACAGTCTAACATTACACTTCTTACCATATATTGTCACGTATTTTGGTAGGAACTGCGATGCAAATGTGACAGCACACGTTTGCCGGGATGTGTGGTCATTCATTGTTTTTAAATTACTGATTCTCTTGATTATTCTGCTTTTATGGGTGACTGTAATGGTAGATTGAATAGTGACTTTCAGCTCTAACTTTGTTAATCTGGGATCTACCTTTCTAATACCTCCCTGCCACTGTGTTCTGTGGTTTGGTATGTGTGCTGCCTTCTGCTTATGATATAGTGGTTTGTCCTCCACAAACTTGTTTTCAGTCTCCCTTGTTCATAAAACAATATGAATTCTGTTTTTCGCCACAACCTTGAGATTTTTAGTTTCTACTTGTTCTCAGAAACTAAGATAAATAATATCTTCTCCAAGGCCATGGGATGGTATTTACCTCTTACCAATAAGTCTCTCATCGAATATATAAAGCTGACCTACTGCATCACTATAAAATCTGTTATTTTTGTTTTGATAATATAGGCCTATTAGCTGTACATTTGTTTGCGAAGGATTTGCCCTTCGTGTATTACTCTGTTCTTGCATAAGCACTCCATCTTCAGGCCACAAGTGGCCCATCGGGACCATCCGACCGCCGTGTCATCTTCAGCTGAGGATGCGGATAGGAGGGGCGTGTGATCAGCACACCGCTCTCCTGGAGCCTCTACTATTCAGTCGAGTAGATCCTCAATTGGCATCACGAAGCTGAGGTCACCCCGAAAAATGGCAACAGCACATATCGGCCCGGATGGTCATCCATCCAAGTGCTGGTCACGCCCGACAGCACTTATTTCGGTGATCTGACAGTATCCACTGTATCCACTGTAACAAGGCCGTTGCCCTTTCTTGCATAAGCTATTTGTCAAATAAATTACCACCCAGTGTCGTACTCAAACTCCCTGTAGGAGAAGGAGACTTGATCCTTCATTTAAATTAAAAGTGTCAGACATATCTGCGTCGAGTGTTGTCGAATTCGTTACCTCCTTTATTTGTGCTGGCGTTATTGAATGCCGACTGTTATCTCTTCTAATTCTTCCTTCATCTCCATTGTGTGTTTTGATGCAGAGCTCGTCGTTTGCTCGATATCCATACCCATGTTCAGAAGAGCTTACGCCCCCTGTTGATTCTCGTTTGTATTACTTCACGTCGGGGAAAGGCCTCCTCCCTTCCCGAATGGGCACTGTCAATATATATTGTACCACTATTTGTTCTGATTACGCAGAATTTTGGTCCTACTTTATTTATTTAACACACACGACTTTTAAGTGTCGTAACAATATTTTTCTGCTTTCTTCACCAAAAAATGGCAAATTAACTGTTTACTCGGATGCTAACCAAAGATCCAGACAATAAATACTACAGGCAGCTTCTTTAATAGTATTACACGGAGTAATGAAAAACTAAGGGTATGTATTAAAGTGACAATAAGTTGTAGGTCAGAAGACTATGAACTTTCATGAGTGTTTTATGTGTATTTTTACGTGAAAAGCAACTGACTAAATTTACTTTGAAAGTAGTGCATGATTGGACTGTCAGATAATTAAGCATTGGACATTGTTGAGTTAATTAAGAATTTTCTAGTCAGAAAAGCGCGACTTTTCAGATTAACTTAATGTGTTACTTTTTAAGAAACAAAATAGCCTTCATCTTAGACACACATTGTAAAACCAAGTTATGTAATTACGCGACAGTTATTACAGTTCAGTAGATTGGTGTGTTATAAATGCCTTTTACATTTGAATCTTTGTTTAAATCCTGGTGTAAGAGGGCTATTCGGAAAGTAAAGAACGATAGGTCGCGAAATGGAAACCACAGTGAAAATCAAAACGATTTTATTTGCAACGGTTAGCTACAACTTCGAGTTACTTTTCTACACAGTCACCGCTCAGACTTTGACATCTGTCGTAGCGTTTATCAACTTTCCCATTCCTCGTTGTAGAAGTGCTTTTCGACAATTTTCTGCTCTGGACTGCAGCTCGTTGCCTGTGTCAAAATACTGTCTTCATAGCCAGCGGTTTATTTGAGCAGAGATTAACCTCAGAGGTAACCAATTGTAGGGTGTATTTTGGGTGATCAAACACTTCCTGCTGAAAACGCTGCAGGAGCATCTTGATGGCCCCTGCAGAGTACGGACGAGAATTGTTGTGTAAGGCCGGACGCGGTGGCCAAGCGGTTCTAGACGCTTCAGTCCGGAACCGCGCGACTGCTACGGTCGCAGATTCGAATCCTGCCTCGGGCATGGATGTGTGTGATGTCCTTAGGTTAGTTAGGTTTACGTAGTTCTAAGTTCTAGGGGACTAATGACCTCAGAAGTTAAGTCCCATAATACTCAGAGCCATTTGAACCATTTAAGGTACAAAGCACGAAAAAATCTGTTCTACCACTAAACTAAGCAGATACTGCAAATATGCGCGCGCATGAATAACCTTGGCGGAGCTAACATGACACCAGTGCATGTGGCTGGCCTGTGAGACCGTTCACCTCTTTGTTGTGAGCTAACCGGAAGTTTCAAGCGAAATCTTTCGCCAGGCCCTCACACTTGGCGGGAGACGCTAATTTCTATCCATCTTTACGTTCTCACTGAGAGCTCAGAATTGAAAAGAGCGACACGATGCGATCGACGGGCGTACTAGACACAGTGCCCAACCCATCTGTGCAAAGATTCATCAGATTTACACTGTATTTTCCATTTCGTGACCGATCATTCCTTACTTTCCGAATAACCCTCGTATATCACATCATACTGTCAAGCAAACTGAAATCTAACTTTCATTTCCATTTACAGTCTTCCTTGATCAGTGCCCGAGTGTGATGACACGTATTTGTTTCAGCAGCCACACATGATAACTACAAATGAGCTGCTACGGACGTACGAAATAATACTGTGGCCACAATGCCTGTCACAGCAGACACAATAAAGGACAGTGTTGGACGAGAATAATGTCCAACTGAGGGAGGAAGCCTATTGGAGTGTGTCACAGGTTGTTTGGAGGGGCTGGCACACTAGTTCGCGAACAAAAAATGTAATGATTTATCACGAGACTTTATAGCTGGAAAGAGGTAACAGCACATCTCCAGGCCAGGGCGCCAGTGCAGTAAAGCCGCACGCGCCTGCGACTCTCGTTCCTTCAGCATTGGGGCTGATTCACGTTAGGGCACGGCGTCTCAACGACGACGAGGTCATTAGACGCACAGGACAAGGAAATCAACTGTGTCCTCAAAGGAATCATCCCGGAATATGCCTAAAGCAATTTAGGAAAACCACAGAAAACTGAAATGTGGATGGACAGGAACTGAAATCCCTACCTCCCGAATGCGAGTCCAGTGTCTCAACTATTCCGCCACCTCGCTCGGTCGAACTACAGCAAGGACCATGCTCAGCTTCCATTGTATCGTGGCGACTCATACAGTTGGCTTCAATGCGTAGAGTGCTGGTTACGGAGACAAGTGACGCCCTTCAATCTGGCAGACATTGTCGCAGCTGTACGTATTATTGTTAACATACCTTGCCCTATCCAGGAATTAAAATCTACAACGTCGACAATTCAGTGATTATAATAGACAAACGACCCGCACCAACTTCGTACGGTTAGCACTAACAAAGCAACATTCCCTATTGTTAGTAAACGATCTCGATGAAATTTGGTGGGTGGGTAATGGGGGCAAAGCAGTGCAACACGTTTTTTATGCCCAATTTTACTTTTAAAGTGTAAAACACTACGAAAGGTAATTTGGCAATTTACGTTCAGAGGGAATGTGTTCGAAACGTTTTTCATATAAAAGTTTCTATGTAACGAATGTTCTGAAAACTGTATAATCAAATTTTGTAAATAACAATTTGTCCATTTTATTTGGACATAGACCGAACAGGGAGAAACTTCAACATACGTTTTCGAGAACACATGGCTGCTCTTCGCTTAAACTTAAATCCACATTTGCCCAACATGTAGCAGAAGAACATCAAGTAACAGACATATCCCATAACCTAGAAGTCCTCCACCTAGCCTACAAAGGAAAAATAATGAACCTCCTAGAAGAAATCTAAATTTATTCACATAAACATGCATCCCATTCTGACATACTTAACGACCAAACAGAGTTACCAAACCGAATATTTCTGAAAAACTTCCACACTCTACTTATCAAACCACAATCAAGAAATAACATATAAACCCAACAAATGCATGTAATAATATACAACATAAAAATCTTAATTCTATGTTTGTTGTGTTTTAAATGTATGAATTACTGCTTTGTATAAATGTGTTTTTTAGTTTATTATCTTCAATACTGCCTAAGTAACCAAAAAAATGTATACATCGTACTTATAATACTTGTATTACCCAAGTCAACGTTTAGTAAACAGTAGCTTAGCTAGAACCTCAAAACTTTCGAAAAATAACTCTGTCCATAGATAAACTGCTTATATGTGAACAAAAAGTATCAATCGACAACATGGCGGATAACGCAGTACACCTGTGTAAAATACGTGACAAAAAGTATATGTGCTGTTCCAAAAAGAAGAAAAGCCAAGGAAAAACAAGGAGAGGAGAATGTAAGTAAAATAAACAACTCATAGTGCGTAACTTTAAACTCGCGAAATTGAAGTAAATGATTGGAATCGTTGCTTTTGCACAGACCAGGTGCAGTATTCAAACAGCTGTCGATATTGTACCACTGTAGAAACTGCAGATACATGTAATTTGCCAGCTGAAGATGGGTGCAAACCCGAAATGCATATTGGCATAAATGAAACGCATTAAAAAAGTGGCTGGTCGCTGTATTTTTATAGTAAAGTATCAAATTTTGTAATAATTTGAAGCATTGAAAATAGTCCGTCACCATTAATTAATTTTGAAAAATGAAAAATTTTGTTACAATTCAAATTGAAGGTTTCAAGAAGGTCCATGCGTAATACAGCTGGTTTCTGAAATACCATTTTTGGAAAATAAGCTGCACACACTGTCTGTCGGACTAATTTCAACGTGTAAATATGGTTCTCGGGCGAGTCGCCGGCTGTCGTTGTGAAAACATAGTATTCCGTCGGTACAACTGAGCGATATCTTCAGATGCGACGAACACAGTTGGTCAGTTGCGCCGACGAAATGTTGTGGAGTTCTCTCAACATATGACGTATCGTCCGAGAACCATATTTACAACTAGTCCGTCGTCAAAGCCTCAAGCAACACGTATTTTCAACATACCTAATTAAAATACTTATCATTCATTGCTAGTATATTTGTGACTTATTTATGTTTTAAATTCCTATTTTACATTTTACATTCATGACTTATTTTTTACGTTATCGTTTCTCATACGTGTATTTTGCTAACTGAAAATAAGTAACTCATTATTACGATATAAAATAATTACAATAATGATAATCTGTAAGGAATGCTTACAATATTACTTTTTTTTACACCACACACATAAAATGAACGAAATTTCTTCACGTAAGATAGACGACGGAGAATCCAGCATAAAGCAAATTCAGCAGGATTTCAGATTGTCACGAGTGATGCTCCAAATACCCGGATTTCTGTCGGGACATTGGTAAGCTTTGACGAAGAGAAACGATTATGCATTAGCTTGACTGCATTTTTTCTCAAGTGGAGATTATCATAATCATTCAACAGAACTCGATCAAAGTCTTCTCACAAAGTTCTTCCAACATCGTTAGTTGTATACGCCCCTCGGCTGTACCTGTGCAGTGGGGCCCTTTCGGATCGCGAGATGAGCAAGTTCCTTCCCCTCAGGTACAATACTCTTAATGGTTCTTGCACATCGATCACCGCAACAATCTAACAGTAATACAGACATTTCCCCATCATTGGAACAGAAAACATGTTTCAAACATCTTTTGGCCTTTCTGGGCACGTTTGTTTACCAGATTTCGAAACTGTCACCTGGGCATTTGGGGCTTCAAAAAGAGATTCTCGGATTCTCCGTCCAAACGAACCATTAGTTTCTTTTTAAACTATGAAAAGGCGAGTGGTTAGTGCGAAAAAAAAGTTTTGAGTGTCGTACCCGAGGAAAAGAAATATATGGTGATCCCAAAGAGCTCGTAGCACAGGTACAGCCTTGGAACCTCTACGACTTTCGATGTTGGAAGAAGTTTGTGAGGAGATTTTCAGATTTATTTGTGCTGAATGATGATGGTGTCAATCTCCACTTGATATACAATACAATCGAGCTGCGGTCGCTAGTAGAGGAAGAGCTACAAATGTGAAACAGGGGTAGTAATATGGAATACTATAGTTACTCGTCTTTTAAGTGCTGTCCTTTAGTTAGCTGCTCGAAAATCACGTTCAGCAACTGTAGAAGACTTTGGGATGCATTCATATTACAGTTGGAAGCCAATCCGAGTGAGCAAAGTTGTTTTAGCGAATTCACTAGAAGGAATGATTGTTGCAGGTTGTCAGTTTTCAGTTTCATTCTTGTCATTGTACATAAATTATTGATGTTTTGTAAACAGACATTTAGCTAATACTTTAAGCCGCAAAAAGGCGTGTTTGTCACCTATTTAAATTTTCGATTTTATTTGCGCTTCTGAATAACAAAATGGTTGTCACTAAAATGGCATATCAGAAATCCATATTTAAATCCCAGTAGTACATATTTGTACCATACTTTCACAACCTGTTTTACTTACAGCAAAAAATGGTTCAAATGGCTCTCAGCACTATGGGACTCAACTGCTGTGGCCATCAGTCCCCTAGAATTGAGAACTACTTAAACCTAACTAACCTAAGGACATCTCTCACATCCATGCCCGAGGCAGGATTCGAACGTGCGTAGAGGTCATGCGGTTCCAGACTGAAGCGTCTAGAACTGCACGGCCACACCGGCCGGCTTACTTACAGCAGTTTATTCAAAAATGACTTCACGATCCATGGGGTGACTACTATGCAAACAGTAACTAAAAATATAAGAGAAAATAAAATGGGTCATTGCAGAAATGTGGATGGTATATATCTTGCACGCGGAACCATATAATCACTTTGTTTGTCTGTCTCCCATGCCTCTCACAAGATGCAACCGCTGGATACAACTTTCGTAAGTCCTTTTGAAGCCTATTATTTAGAGAAGGTACGCGTATGGATGAGGGAAAATGCACGTGAGTAACAAACAGGGACATCGCCGAACTGAATGGGAAGGTTTACCACAAGCACCAGGCAGGGGAGAAGGCAGTCAGTGGGTTTAGGTTGACAGCAATATACCCGTTGAAACTCCTTTTTTCTTCACGGGTGCAGATTTCATTGTCAGCAATGAAAGAATAATTAAGGATACACTCAATGATCGAGACAGTGAAATATCTGAAGGAGCTATGGCTTCTAAAAGTGGAAAGGCTAATGTTGAAGTCGTGGGAGGAACATCTGAAACTACACCTTGACAAATTTCACCTGTTGCAGAAATAGAGAAGAGGTCAGGGACGAGGGGAAGAAAAGCAAGTCCTTCAGCAGTGCTAACCTTGTGTACGTACAAGAGATCTCTAAGTACTGACGACAGCAACAAATAAACCGAAGACAAAGAAGCAGACTTCACCACAACCTAGTAGCCAAGAATAACCTGATTAAATCATGATACTAGTACTATTGCTCCAGTTGCTCCTGTTGCTAAAAATGTCAAACTTTGTGTTAAGCCCAATTCAGAAATGTTCCTAAAGTAGTATCCATTCGAAAATATGATAAGTATTAAAATGAAAATATAACAAGTATTAAAATACATCCCAAAACATGTGCTACAAATGTTTTGTTTGCTTAATTTGAAAAACTGAGAAATTTGTGAAAGAAAAACAAAATAGTATTCCATATTTGTAACACTTCGTCTACATAACCATTTCTCTTCACCGAGGCTTACCAGTGTAATGAACTACTCCTGATACAAATCAGGATATTTAGAGGATCATCCTTGGTAACATGAAATTCTACTGAATTTTGTTTTATTTTAACTTATCCATCGTGTATATTATGTGAAGAAATTTCATTCATTTTATGTCGATGGTATAAAAACGGAATGTTTCACGCATTTCCTTATGGATTATCGTTAATGTAATTTTCTGTCATAATAATAAGTTAATTATTTTTTCAGTTAACAAAATACACTTATATGAAATAGTAGACTAAAAATTAAAAAAATAAAAAGCCGCGCGGGGTAGCAGCACGGTCCGCGCTCCCCCCCCCCCCCCCCCCCCTCCCTCCAACCCGGATGTTAGAGTCCTCCCTCGTGAGTGTGCGTGTGCCTGTTGTCCATAGAGAAAGTTAGTTTAAGTTAGATTAAGTAGTGTGTAAGCTTTGGGACCGATGACCGCAGCAGTTTGGTCCCATAAGATCTTACCACTTTCAAATTTCTAGAAATAGAAAAATGAGTGTGAAACGTAAAATAACAATTTGAAACATAGAACAAATATAAGTAAAATACGTAAATAGAATGATAAATGAATTTTAGATATTTAAGTAAGGTATGTTGAAAATACTCCGGCAGCACACTGTGGACAGCTTCCTTTCCAAAAATGGTATTTCAGAAACTAGCTTTATTACACAAAATTTGAAAGATTCTTTAATTTATGTTGGAACAATTTTTTCCATTTTTCAAAACGAATTAACGGGGGTGGGGTATTTTGCGAAATTTTAAACTTACAAAATTCGATTATACAGTTCTCAAGAACATTAACAGGATAGAGTAGCATGGAGAGCTGCATCAAACCAGTCTCAGGACTGAAGACAACAACAACAACAACAACATTAATTACGTATCAAAGTTTATATGAAAAACAATTTTATAAACCTTCATTTCGAAGATTTCCATCTAAATCTAAAATGCCGTTTTTACCCCTTGAACGTGAAATTGGGCACAAACAAAAAAATACTTACTTCACTATCTTACCACCTCTACACACAAGGCCAAGTTTCATCAAGATCATTTATTGACACTTGGGAATGTTCCCTTGTAAGTAGTATATTTGCCTGATTATATATTCGGGTCTGTGTAGAGATAGGGTTAAAGTTCAGATAAAAATGGAAGCCAGCTGAATTTTTTTTTTTTTCGCGTCACTGTGTGGAGTTAGGGTTAAAAGTTAAGAGAAAAATGACAGGTAGCTGAATATAATCACTGTCATAACTTAAACGATTTAAGCAGCACACATCAGGAATGTTCTGAGGAAGAATTTGTCATCTGTTCCGTATTTAACTGGCATTTGGAATAACATCTCGTAGCAATGACTGGAGCTGCGAGCTATCGTGCCGTTTGGTCTTCCTGACTGCGTCGCCAGTTTGGCGTGAGCCACGGCCACTTAATATGCGACACGTCTTGCGTCTTCAGTCGTTTAGGTAGTCTGCGGTGGCTCACGTGAGCCTCCCGGTAGCGGGAACTCGCGCAAGGCTGGCACCGCAATCATGCGGCCTTAGATAATCCGAGAAGCTTTGCTGTTCACCGCTAGATGCCAATGGCATCGTTTTCATAGCGCCGCAGGACTTCAGCAAGAAATATTTACAAATTATATACCCAAACCTTCCTCGTTAATCAGTCTGTCTGTTAGTGAAAACAGTATGAAAATCCCTATAGTAATTCCAGCGATTAGCCTGAACGAATATGTACAGAAGATAATACAAGAACTCTGAACCATTGTTTCACAATTCTAAACTCTTCATTTCCTCGCCGCCTTTATCTGCATCGAGCCAGAATTCTAGAACTGCTGCATCCCAGCTAGTGGTCCACATTCAACTAGCCCATATTCGTTCCAAACAGTGCTTTCCTTAGCTAACCTCCATTTCCTGATCTGTGTGTGACTAATCATTCCTGGCTCCTCCCGTGATTTCCCCTCCCCCCTCCCCCCCCCCCCCCCCCACAGCTCCTTTTGTGGACACTATTGCCAGTTTCCAGTATCCGATGGCAGGAGGCTTTGCCCGGCCTGGAGGCAATAATTCGTCGCGCTTTACGTAATGAACGTATGTAGGTTGTGGTCAGGACGTACTATGCCGACTTAAGGAGACCCACTCGTGAGAGAATTTCCTATGGTTCACCATACTAACGTTGGTACACATTTTTCAAAAACTATTTGTTCAGATCAAACCAAATTTGAAACGTACGTAAGTTGTCACATGTTCTTCAGAGTGTATTACTTATATGACAAGCACAGTTATCACATTAGAAATTTACAGAAATGTGTGATTAAAAACAGAGATTAAAAAGAAGCCTAAATATTTGACGCATCTTTTACTTGATTCTCATAATTCTAGTACATTTTAATGAAGTCCCAGAGAAAATTCTACCAGAAGCTAAAACTTTCATACATCCGGGAAAACGCGTTTAAAGTTTTTGCTGTTATCTGTTCAACCTACACTCAAAAATAAAGCTCGCCAGGTCCACAGCTGTCGCTGTATCCTCCGCTACGTTTGGAGTCCCTCTTCTGAATCCTGGCCTCTTTTGTCTTTGTAGGATACTTTTCTCAGCCTCCCGTACCCTCAGCTAGTCAACAGACAAGCACATGTTCATCCCAGGTTCTATCGTCATATCTCTGAAAATTTTCAGCTTGTTGACTGTTCCATCATAGAAACATAACGCTGCGCCCACGACACCAGTTCTTAGTGTTTTGAGGTCCATAAATACTGTTTTAGGCAATCGTTCCCACAATAGTTACTGAAACATTCACAAGAATTTTGAGTTCTACCACGAACGGATTTAGCAAGCAAGTTTTTGCAAGCGAAGTCTTTATAGATAGGTTTTGTAATGTCTGCTATTGACATTAATAGGTGATACATGTACGTCACACATATACATCACTAGTTCTCTAATATTTACGCCATGACTCGGGGTCTTTTGGGCAGAGATGACAGGGGTCATCGTCCATAGCGGTCCTGTGAATGAAGGTGGTCCAAACAGATTTTCTCATTTCTCCTAAATTATTAGTGTTTTTTTCCCTATTATACTGCCCATATTTACGATCTATACGGATAAAATATGATAAACATCCGGCCGCTGGTGGCCGAGCCGTTCTAGGTTCTTCAGTTTGGAACCGCGCGACCGCTACGATCGCAGGTTCGAATACTGCGTCGGGCATGGATGTGTGTGATGTTAGGTTAGTTAGGTTTAAGTAGTTCTAAGTTCTAGGGGACTGATGACCTCAGATGTTAAGTCCCATAGTGCTCTGAGCCATTTGAACCATTTATGATAAACACAATAAGATTGCTTCCTGAAACCAAGTGTCTCCGTCAGATCAAGACAAAGTGTAAACAGAACGCGGAATTGACGTTCAGTTGCTGCCTACGCTCCTTAACACCGAGTTGGCCAGTTTGAAAAGCAATGGCCAAGGAATAAATAAGAGTTAGGATAGAGAAAGGTTGCTGCAGCCGGAATAAACGCAAATGGATTAAGAAAAGGAGGCTTGTCGTTAAGAAAATGTCGTCTCTTTCCTATCAATATATGCCAAGTATACAAATAAATTACGTATTCCTGTTTAGGAACGACTGGGGTATAACGTAGAACAATGTTACAAAATTCATTATTTCGAAAAATTTCTACTTTCTTAGTAACTTTTCCATGAGGGCTGGTGTTTTCCAACATCTGTTGGAAATACACGATGGAAAAGCGCCGGCAGCAAACGACACATACCAGGAGAATAGTATTAGTGAGAACAGGAAATAAAATAGAAGTTACATACATTCTCAGTGGCTGAAAGGCCTGGATGCAAAACTATTTCGTGGAGATGCGTAGAACTTACGAAATCTCAGTGGTAGTTATGTGTAATGAAGATGATAGACTTGGGGAGATTCAGTCGAAACTAGTAAATTATATTTGTTACTGCGGCAACTTTACGTGTTATGTTTGTGTGACTATTTCACTGATGTTTAAACTGCTATCCTGTTCCATTTTCTTGAACGTTACAGAGGGAGTTGCTATCACCCTGCTGCAGGCACTGCGTTTTATTGGCAGAAGAGTTAGAAGATGCAACAGGTCTACTAAAGGGATTGCGTATAGTATGCTTGTTCGACCTCTGCTAGAGTACTGATGTGCTGTACGGGATGCTTACCGGATAGGACTGACGGAACAATAACAGCAGCTCGTTTTATATTATCGCGAAGTAGGGGAGAGAATGTCACTGATATCATAAGCGAATTGGGATAGCAAAAATTAAAACAAAAGCGTTTCCCGTTGCGGTGAAATCTTTTCACGAAATTTCAATCACCATCTTTTTCCTCTGACAGTGAAAATATTTTACTGTCGCCAACCGAAATAGGGAGATGTGATGATCGTAAGAGAAATCAGAGCTCGTACAGAAAGAAATAAGTGTTCGATTTTCGTACTTGCTGTTAGAGTGTGGAGCTGTAGAGAAATAGACTGAAGGTGGTTCGAAGAACCATCCGCCAGGCACTTAAGTGTAAATTGCAGCACAGTCACTATATGTAGACGTAGATGTAGTGTATGAATAGTTAGCGCCCCCAATGGACGGCTCTCTAAATTATTCTTGTTTCATTTCGTTAAGTACACTAATTTTTTAGCTAACGAGTTGAAACAAGTTTCGCGGGTTAAGTCGACGCTGGTGACCATCGTTTAGATTGATTTTTATAGCGTATCAGTGCAGAAGACTAACCCTAGAACACCCAGTAAACATTTCTAAGTTAATCTTCGTCGCGTAAATTGTATCGCACTCCGTGAAACGCAAGAGAGAATGGATTCTCGCCGCGGCCGCTGCAGTGGAACTTCGTAAGACGCCACGGGAGCTCCGAGGATGAGACTGAAGGAACGTTTCGTTATTTGTTCCAGGCAGCGTTTGCCTTAGCGAACCCACATTTGTCGACCCATGGACGCGTCATCTTTATTCTCCTCGGTGAAAACAGCGAGTAGAATGCTTTAGACTAGCTCTTTAACTGTTGAAGTCTGGCTGAATCGACAATATCTGAACACAAAATTAAAACAAAACAGAAAGGTTCATCATAGTAGGGTATAAAAATTAGCTTTAAAGGAGTTACCAAACGGAGATCAAGTTACTCTAGAATCTCGTGGCGGGCTGTTAATTAACCAGGGTGTAGGATGCGCAGCGCCGTGGACTAATTAACTCGACCAAACAGGGAACTACGTGTAATTTTATTGTTATACTAGCAACTCAAACTAACAGTGTGCAAATCTCAAAATTAGTGTGTAGTGCGACAGAGTAATTTCGTCGTCCGACGGAGCGAAACGCCATTGTTGCTTGTAAGTGCGGAGAAACAGAAGTAATGCAGATGCCACCGTCGAAAAATGAAGGAACTACTTCTACGACGGCGTTCAATAAGTAATGCTACGCTTTTTTTTTTGTAAAAGTAGAGTGATTTTACTCAGGATTTCACTACACCATATTATTTTCTTTCTTTTGATTGCAAAAGCCTATTTTTCGAAATAATGACCTATCAATGCGAAGGACTTACGTCACCTTGCTGGGGGCGCCTGTATAATCACATGGTACCACTCCACTGGTCGACGTCGGAGTTAATGTATTGCTACATCAATAACCCTCCCCATCATCCGCATACCGCTTCCCGCGCAGCGACCCTTCAATGGGTCAAACAGATGAAAGTCGGAAGATGCGGAATGCAGACTGTAGGGTGGGTAAGGAAGAACACTCCAAAGAAGTTTTGTGAGCTGCTCTCGGGTTCACAGACTTGTATGACGCCTTGCGTTGTCATGGAGAAGTTGATTTGCATTTTTGTAGCGACAAACAAGCTGAAGTCGTTTTTCCAGTTTACTGAGGATAGCACAGCTTTGTGCGGCCGGCCGCCACGTGGGAGATGGGACAGGTTTGCGCCACCTTGTTGCGATGTTCACAGACGCCTCGCCCAACGACTCACCGTGCTTTTGATCACTACCAGATCTCAGTAGACATCCTGCACGCGCCTATGAATATCTGCGGTGCTCTGGTTTTCCACCAAAAGAAACTCAATTATTGCTCGCTGCTTGGAACGCACCACCTCCGTTACAGACGCCAATTTGAACGCTGCCAGCATTACATCTTCAAGAAACTGTAGGGGTTGAAGAGAGAACATTCCATGATATCCCAACAAATTCGGCATTTTTTCAGCCGGATCAATCTGAGAAAAAAATGTGTTGAATTACTTATGAAACGCGCCTCGTTTTTGCTACAGCAAGGGCTGCTATACGATCTCATGAGGAGGAGACAAAATCTTCTTTAACAATTTTATTACATTCACCCCTGTGAGGTTGAGGAATCATTCGCGGATTAATTGCTTCAAAAAATGCAACCAACATGACTTGTATAGTTTCTGTTTTTCTGATAAGAAACCTCATTATCAACTCTCCTTGGTCTATAGGAACTTCTGTGTCCACTGTTGAGTCTCAACTTACCTGGAAAGGCCGTTTGTGGCGTAGATTTTGCGCGCATCCTCACTGTATATGACTTGGGTTCGTGAAGTAACTTAAACCGTAAATTCGGGTCCATGCCTGGAACACTATCACATGCAACGTAACTCTAATAACACACATCTGAAAATCAGGTTATATCAGGACGCGAACGCATATCGTTTGACCACCGAACAGATCGCCGTATGGACGACATAGTAATAAGTATACCGGGTGTAGAGAGACACCTAAAAGTGTTGGAAACAAGTAAGTGGACAGGTTCGGATGGAATCGGAACCTTGTTCTTAGATTACTGTACGGCACTGGCTCCTTACACAGGTTGCATTTTTCGCGAATCTCTCGCCAAGCGCCAAGTCCCAGCGACTGAAAAAAAGCTCAGATGACTGCTGTATATAAGAAGGGTAAAATAACGCATCCGCACAATTACAGACCCATATATCTAACATGGATTTGCTGCAGAATTCTTGAACATATTCTGTGTTCGAATATAATGAATTTTCTTGAGACAGAAGCTTATGTCACGAATCAACAATGATTTAGAAAACGCAGCTGTCCCTTTCTCATACGAAATCCTGCGAACTATGTATGGAGGTGTATGGAGGGCAACAGGCAGATTCCGTATTCCTAGTTTTCCTTGAAGCATTTGACACGGTGCTCACTGCAGAGAGCTGAAGAAGGTCCGAGCATATGGATTAGGTTCCATATAAGTGAGTGGTTGGAAGACTTCTTAAGCAATAGAACACAGTAGATTGTACTCGACGGCGAGTATTCATCGGCGAGAGGGTGTAGACAGGACAATCTCAGGGAAGTGTGAAAGGACTGCTGTTATTTTCTATATACATAACTGATTTTCCGGATATTGTGGACAGCAGTATGCGGCTATCGAATGACACTGTTGTACGGGAAGGTGTCGAAGTTGACTGACTGTAGAAGGATACAAGATGACTTAGGCAAAATTTCTAGGTGTTATGATGAACAGCAGTTGCTCTAAACGAAGAAAAATGTACGTGAATGCGGACGAGTAGGAAATACAAACCCGTAATGTTCGGGTATATCATTAGGAGTGTCCTGATTGACACAATTACATCGTTTGAATATCAGGCCGTAACGTTTCAAAGCGATATGAAATGGAACGAGCATGTGAGGATTGTGGTAGGGAAGGCGAATGGTCGAGTTCGCTTTATTCAGAGAATTTTGGGAAGGTGTGCTTCATCTGCAAAGGAGACAAAGTAAGACGCTAATGCGACCTATTCTTGAGTACTGCTCGAGTGTTTGGGACCCTACCACCTCGAACTAAGGGAAAACATCGGAGAAATTCAGAGACGGACTGCTGGATTTGTTACGTTCAAACAACATGCAAGTGTTAGGAGATGCTTCGACCAATCAAGTGGAAATCGCTGTAGGGAAGGCGAACTTCTTTTCGAGAAATACTATTGCTAAAATTTAGAGAGCTGGCATTTGAAGCTGACTGCAGAACGATTGTACTGTCGCCAAAATTTATTTCGCCTAAGGATCATAAAATAAGATACGATGAATTAGGGTCCATACTAAGACTTATCTCAGAAAATAGATTAAGGGAAGGCTAACCTAAGTTTCTATCATTTGTAGACTCAGAGAAAGCTTTTGACAATGTTGACGGGAATACTCTCTTTCAAATTCTGAAGGTGGCAGGGGTAAAATACAGGGAGAGAAAGGCTATTTACAATTTGTATGGAAACCAGATGGCAGTTATAAGAGTCGAGGGACATGAAATGGAGGCAGTGGTTGGGAAGGGAGTGAGACAGGGTTGTAACCTATCCCCAATGTTATTCAATCTGTACATTGAGCAAGCAGTAAAGGAAACAAAAGAAACATTCGAAGTAGAAATTAAAATCCACGGAGAAGAAATAAAAACTCTGAGGTTCGCCGATGACATTGTAATTCTGTCAGAGACAGCAAAGGATCTGGAAGAGCAGTTGAACGGAATGGAAAGTGTCTTGAAAGGAGGATACAAGATGAACATCAACAAAAGCAAAACGAGGATAATGGAATGTAGTCGAATTAAGTCATGTGATGATGAAGGAATTAGATTAGGAAATGAGACACTTAAAGTAGTAAATGAGTTTTGCTATTTGGGGAGCAAAATGACTGGTGATGGTCGAAGAAGAGAGGAATGGAAAGGAAAGCGTTTAAGAAGAGAAATTTGTTAACATCGAGTATAGATTTAAGTGTCAGTAAGTCGTTTCTGAAGGTATTTGTACAGAGTGTGGCGATGTATGGAAGTGAAACATGGAAGATAAATGGTTTAGACAAGAAGAGAATAGAAATTTTCGAAATGTGGTGCTACAGAAGAATGCTGAAGTTTAGATGGATAGATCACATAACTAATGAGGAGGTATTGCATGTAATTGGGGAGAAGAGAAATTTGTGGCACAACGTAACTAGAAGAAGAGATCGGTTGGTAGGACGTATTCTGAGGCATCAAAGGATCACCAATTTAGTATTGGAGGGCAGCGTTGAGGGTAAAAATCGTAGAGGGAGACCAAGAGGTGAATAGAGTAAGCCCATTCAGAAGCATGTAGGTTGCAGTAGGTGCTTGCACAGGATAGAGTAGCATGGAGAGCTGCATCAAACCAGTCTCAGGACTGAAGACCGCAACAACAAATAAAACATATAGATACTCTTTTCTCCCCCTCTCTATTTGGGAGTATAACAGGAAAGGAAATGACTAGTGGTGGTACTGGGTGCCTTCGCCACGCATAAAACGGTGGGTTGCGGAGTATGTGTGTAGATGCAGTTTTAGATGTATCGGGCTATGAGAAAAATAACGTCATACGCACCTTTGCGAGGGTCGAATTGCCGGCAGCAACAAGGCAGCGGGCGAGGCTCTGTGCTGCAGGGGGCGTCCCGGTTTCTCCGTCTCTGTTCTCACCGGGCAGCTTTCGCGACTTTCGCTTTCACTGGCGCTGTGGGACAAAGCGAGGCTGGCTCGTCTGCCACCGCCGATTTAGAAGGCCGCTGAGGCTACAGAATGGTATACCAGCTGTTTTGATCGCACGTTCACTTGGTCCCATTGTGTGATAGAAGTTAGCAGTCCAGTCCGGATTCTGATCTCCGGTCAGTCCTAGATATTTCAGTACAGTACTTGGTTTGGCTTTCCACACTTATTACGAAAAATACAGGCTGTATATAAAGTCCAGGAACACATTTATTGCACAAGAACCAAACATTGTACAGATATCACTTTTCATTTTGAAGAGAAACCCTGAAAGGTTTTTTTTATGAATACCACCACAACGTAGTTCGGTCATTTGTCGATAGTCAGCGCTAGTCGCAAACATGGGGAGTTCATGTCCGGAGCGAGCTTTCTGTGTGTTAGAGTTCTACAAAAACAAGTGTGCTACAGCTGTTCAACGGATTTTTAGAACCAAGTACGGTAAGAAGCCACCAACAAGGATGGCCATTTAGCACTGACAACAGATTCGTTAAGACAGGTTGCTTGTGGCCGGCAAACAAAAGATAGGGCAGGAAGATAGTAGGGCAGGAAGATAGTAGGGCAGGAAGATAGTAGGGCAGGAAGATAGTAGGGCAGGAAGATAGTAGGGCAGGAAGATAGTAGGGCAGGAAGATAGTAGGGCAGGAAGATAGTAGGGCAGGAAGATAGTAGGGCAGGAAGGTTATATTCCAGGTCATTTATATACAGTGAGAGGCACCTAGGACAAGCACGAGTAAGTACACTGGTGTACAACACTTCAGGACGAAAGTAACTTTCTCGTGGTAAGTCAATGCCAAGTAACATAGCTCGATGAAACTTTGAGTACATATAGAAAGAACTATTACAGTATAGTACAAAGGGTAAGCGAAAGAATACGCAATGAGACGAACAGAGATGCTTATTCAAAGACAGTAATTAAACTGTCGTCACCGAAATGTATGACGGTCACGTGGACGTTACAAAACGCGGGAGATGCTTCGTAATAGGGTGTACGACCACCACGCACGGCAGTGTAAGCTCTGCAACGTCTTCCCATGCTGACCGCATGCCTGGCAAGGTAAATCCCATCGACCATGTGTGAGATGCGCTGGAGACGTATTGCAGCGCCTCTACATGTTCCGACGACCAACCGGCAATTGTCAACCGCACTGGTGGAGAGACGGAGCGCCCTCCCACAAGAATCTTTACCAAACGTTACAGAGCATGCAGTACCGTCAGTGATGATCAGAAATCATACTAAGGACAATCTCCTGCCGTTTGTAACGTCCAGGTGACCATTATAAACTTCGGTGACATCAGTGCTAACAACTGTCTTTGAATAGAAGTACCATTTCTGTTCATCTCATAGCATATTTCTTCCAGTTATCTTCTGTACTACAGTGTGGCAGTTGTTTCTACGTGTGGTCCAAGTTTCAGCAAGGTATGTTTCTTAGCAGTGACGTGCAATGCGAAAGTTACTTTCGTCTCTAAGGTTTGCACACCATTGTATATTGAGATGTTTTCACCAAGTTGTAGCAGACAATAAGAAGTATCTCCAGACATACAGAAGACATGTTTAACACCTATAAATGCTAATTATAGCACCGATTTTTTAAAAATCGAACTTTGTGCTTTTGTGTGTCCGTCGAAAAGGACTTCAGTGGCATATCAGGTGTGGAAGTTGACCAGCTAGCAATAAGATAACAGCGTCACAAACCATTGTCCCACCATCACGAGAATAGTTGTACAATTACGTATTTCATACCGAGGAACGACCTTAGGCATCATTAAGTGCCAACCTGTGACTTGAATGTGGTTGTCTAACAGAAACTGCCTGGAAACAAATATTTCTTAATTTAAGGATTAATTTTAAAAAGGTTTTTGCCAAGCAGTTGTACCACAGTGTTCCATTTTTTTTTCCTTCCCGTTGTATGTGTTTACATGTTTGAAACGCTCTCTGATGTGATTTCCATTTATGTAATACTTCCTTTGAAATTTATAGCTTAATGCATTTGTTCACTGTACATCAAGTACACTATTTCTAATGCATTTCTAATACATTAATGCATCCGTTACCTGTACATAAATTATAGTATTTCTAGTATCTGTAATTCTTCATTAAATTGGCCACAGTTCTTAACAGGAGTCTCACAAATGACTTTCTCAGTGGTTCTCACATCGTACTTACACGAGTCTTTACGGGACTACAGTGAATGCGGCGTGGCAACACACACACACACACACACACACACACACACACACACGGCGGCTTCATGATGGGTACTGAAAGGTAGCCTCCAGAGAGTATGGATCATTTGCTGCCGAAAGTTGCTCCTCCATATTTTTGTTCAGCCAACGTTAAACGTCATTTTTCTGCTTCCCGCTTGAAAACAGTGTGTATTCTGTACGTAATTATGTGTCTCGCTTGTTCATGAGGTATATGTAGTTTACCACTAAGTCGCTGTAGCCGTGTCAGAAGTTCGCAATGACAATACTTTTCAGAAGGGAGCGCTCAGAATGCAGCAAATTTCCTGTATCAGACGTGAAGAAACTTTTCAGCCTTTGTTAGCCAGCCCCGGTATAATTCCTCACCATCCCCACAAACTCTACAGAAATTCCTACAATGTCGTGGGGGCAGGAAATGACTTGGGGGAAGAAACTAGTGACAATCTGGAACTTTTACACTGTCTGTAGCGTACCTTCCATTAGATCAGTCGGGAGAGCAGTGCTCACTGAAAGCAAAGGTTTGATTACGGGGATTGCCCAGAAAGTAATGCACCGCATTTTTTTTTTCTCGCCGAAAACAATGGTACGGTTGCGAAACGTTACATATGTGTTATTTGAAGTGGCCGGTTGCTGTGGCCCTGCGGTTCGAGGCGCTTCAGTCCGGAACCACGCGGCTGCTACGGTCGCAGGTTCGAATCCTGCCTCAGGCATGGACGTGTGTGATGTCCTTAGGTTAGTTAGATTTAAGTAGTTCTCAGAAGTTAAGTCCCATAGTGCTCAGAGCCATTTGAACCATTTTTTGGGGGGAGTATTCACAAACACTTGTGCAAAGTCTATGGAGCATCTGCTGTCGACAGAAGTACAGTTAGTAGCTGGGCACGGAGAGTGAAGTTATCAGAAGGCGCTTCGGTGGAGCTACACGATTTTCAGCGGTCGAGGAGACCTTCCACGGCTGTCACACCTGACATCTTGCAGCGAGCTGATGTCATTTGCCATTAAAGGATGCCATTCGTGGAAGACATTTTGAGGGCAACGAGGAGGCGACTCACACAGTGAAGCACTGGCTCCGCCACCGGCAGGGCGCGCACACCCTTGTTTCGCCCTGGGGGGAAGGCCGTAGAACGGGATGGAGATTACGTGAAAAAAAATAGGGTGTGTAGATAAAACATCATTCCTTCATGTGTTTAATTCTCATTATGTTCAGTGAAGAATTGTTGAAGAACAAATATGCGTTGCATTACTTTCTAGGCAGTCCTCGTAGAACCTCTGTCAACCGCCCAAAAAATGTTCAAATGTGTGTCTTAAAACACACACACACACACACACACACACACACACACACACACACACACACACACCTCGAACCTCCGCCGGGATCAGCCGCAGTCCATGACTGCAGCGCCTAAGACCACTCGGCTAATCCCGCTCGGCCCAACTACCCAAGTTTAGCATCTCGCAAACAGCGCACCCAGCGCATACGCTGCTCATTGTTATGATATCTGATTAGACCTGTAAAGTTGTTTGAACTGTCCGGTGGATCGACTTCACCCGTTAGTTGGTTGCACTGCACTTGCAAAAGGACTAGGTTCGAATCCTGGTCCGGCACATAGTACCAGCTTGCTATTTTCAGTCAACACAGCAAGTATTCTACGAGTAGTAAGACATTCATTTCCTTTCTGAAAGATAAAAAAAAAAAAAACTAACATAATGAAAATGGAAATAATCATATGGCATCGTTGGCTGGGAGGCTCCATCCGGGGAAATTCGGCAGCCAGTGCGACGTTGGGCGACTTGGGCGACTTGCGCGACGGTGGTGGTGATGAAGTGATGTTGAGGACAACAGCATCTTGTCCCTGAGCAGAGAAAATCTCCAACCCGGGCCCGCTTGCATGAGATGCGAGAACGTTACCACCCAGCTAAGCAGGAACTAATATAATAAATTCTCATAATAAAATTGTCCTTTATCTCCTCGGGACCATTTGAGGTAATTTATGTTAATAGGTGAGTGTACATATCTGTAGAAGACGAGAATGCAGCCACTAGTACACATGACGAAGACTATCAAGGGAAACCCTGCCCCATGGTAGTGAATTTGCGTGAGGACAGCTAACCAAAAGTCAGTTACAGACAGCGTGACGCATGGTTCGACTCTAAGCTAAAGCAATTCGCTCGTGTCGCGCTGCTGACACGATACTTGTATGAGATGTGGGTGAAGTTTGGGGAATACACAGGCGTGGGTGGCTAACACTATAATTAATAATAAGTATTCGTTGTTGAGTTACTCACCAGTGAGGAAAACTCGAAACGAGTAGCTGGGTAAGATGAAACGGCAAAGTTCTGGAAACAAATGGAGAAAGATTACAGTCTTGTAATATATTAAAATTTCAACAACAAAAACTTGAAGGTTTCTATACCATTTACACAGAAAAGAGCTAACTGGACGAAAAATTAATTTGTGTGTGTTTGCTTAGCACCTAGACATATCTGATGACTCGTATTTAATAACGAATTCAATCTTCTGTGTAGGTTCCTCTTCAGCGCACAACCTCAAAGACAACAGCACCAGCGCTAGTGGATTATTACAGCTTGTGATGGAACTTAGAAGCAAGGCCTGCTATCTTGCATAGGGTGTGCAATAATGGCAAAGTGGAGTAGCATAGTATCATAAAAATGGCACATTTCAATGTATCAGTAAAGACAAAATAGCAACAGAAATGAATGAACGTAAGATATAGAGGCTATATACAAAAAGGACACAAATGCTTATTATGAAGAAAAAAATGTTTCAATTACCGTTCGCAGTGCTTAGACCACCCAAGGGATGTGACCCATATGACATGTCCAACATAAATGTTTTCTTTCAGTTGATGTTTACACGTACACGCATGTGAAAACAGAAAAGTGTGCAAGGCCTATACTTACGGTATGAAAACTGACCTGCAAAATTCTCCCTACTGGGCATGTCGCTACCTAATGAAATGCTAGATAATCGAGGAATTGTAGAAACAAGGTACCAACAGAATTTATAGAAGCATGCGAAATGTATCAGGTAAAAAATCTGTGTTTTGCCATATTATTCTGTACACTCATATGCAAACCAGAATAAGCATATATAAAAGCTTGCAATATAAATAAGTACATCTGTAAAAAAAAATTAGCAGTTAACATAGTTCCTGAAGAATAGCAAAAGAAATTTATACCATACTGAACGGCCAAATGTGGCATGTTCATCATCAAATTTCTACCTAGCTACGTGAAATGAACCGAAGCAAAAGTTGTTCTATGAAGTGCTTGACGTTGCTGATGTGATTATTGCCTCGCGATTTCCTCATCTGTAAAGTTTCAACATGAATACATTGGGATGGGGAATATTACGTTTTCTGAAAGGTCCAGAATACAAAAGTTGAAATTAACTGCAACGACGTTTTCTTCTATTGGATAGGTAATGAGTGTGTATCAACACTTTGTCCTGTGCGAAATTCCTGGAGGTTACTCACCTGTTTTTGCTGACGTTTGAGGTGCTATGCTGCACGCTTTATATTGTTAAGTTCGATGCCTATAATTTCATGGCAACAATCTCCTCGTAGAAGGAAAAGAAACAATTTCATGAATTTTGTTAGGTGGATCTATATTTTTCAACACAAGATACGGCGAACGCATGGTAGAGTAGTTTGTTGTGGAATTGATGACGTCTGAAAATCTGAAATGAGCTTGTCTCAATCAGTATGTTTTTTGTGACACTAGATACGACGCAGTTTCCCATCTCTTTCACGATGCGCTCTGATGGGTTGGAAGAAGCATGGTATCTGGAAATAAAAATGGGTGTAATGTCTCTAGCTTTCAGTGTGCGTTTCCATCTTACTGATCGAAATTGCGGTCCATTGTTGGAGATTACCTTGAACATGTCCAATACGAGACAATTTTTTAGTATAAACATTAGAAACAGTTTTAGCAGCGGCTTTTCGTAACAGGGTGAAAGATACAAATTTCGAAGTTAGTTCTATAACAACAGAAATTTAACAGAAACCTTTATTAGTTCCTGGCATGGATCCAAATAGATTAACAACTGCCATATGTCTTAATTTCATGGGTACAATGGGATAAAGAGGGGCAATGTGAGTTACTGTAGAAGATTTAGCTTTTTGACAAATTTTCCAAGTCACTAAGACTCATCGAAAAGCGTATTCGACATTTGTGAAATAACAGTTCTCTCATAGAATCAAAAAAGGATTTGCGAGTACCATAATGGGCGTAGCTCAAGTGTGTATACCAGATTAATTTATTGAAAAGTTCTTCAAGTATGCAGAGAGTCCAATTATCGCTGTCAGGGCGAGCGCGGAGAGAATGTTATTGTGCACGGTGCAGTAAGCTCTGACTGTTGCCTGGCTAGTGTCAAGCCACAGAAGTTTGATGTCTTTCCAAACGTCGTCTTAGCTCTGCTATCTGGTGATGTCTTTTAATGATGCTGAAATAAAATTTTCAAAAGCTACCTGTTCAGTGTAGAGAATGCTGAAATTAACAGCGATTTCTTGCTGGTTACTGCACAGTGAGCGGGGAAGTGCATCTGCTATAGTATTCTGGGTTCCTGGGATGAGGACAATCGTAAAATCAAATTCCTGCATATAAAGTTTGCAATGACTAAGTCTGTCATGTGTGAATTTAGCTGATCTGATCTGTGTATACTGTTGTGTATCTGCCGTTTAGAAAGTGACTAAATTTAATGAAAGCCCAAACAACACACAATGTTTCGAGTTCAGTGATAGAATAATTTCTTTGAGCCGATGTGAGGCTGTGACTAGCAAACGCGATGTTGTTCTGAACAGTTGTACTATTATCCTGTATTTCCTGAAATACATGGGCACCAAGAGCAGTCTTCGAGCTGTCTGTAGCAATCGAAGAATTGTGTTTTGGCTCAGGATGTGATAGAAGTGGAGCGTTAAGCAAATTCTTTTTCAGATTGAGAATCTCTGACTGTGCTTGGTCGTCCCACGATCAGATAGTTTTTTTACCGTAACATGACACAATCTAGGGGTATCTAGTGCAGAGTGGTGTATGAAACGGCGAAAAAAATTTATCAAACCGAGGAAGCTACGAAGTTGTTTTTTGGTAGACGGAATTGTAATGTCACGGATGGCTTGGAATTTGTCGGGATCGGGCGTAATGCCGTCTGCCGAAATTACTTGACCTAGAAATTTAATGGAAGTCTTGCCAAAATGAGATTTACTAAGGTTCACGGTAACACTTTCTGCAAGAAAAGTTTGCAATAGCATGGGAAGACCAGAATTATGTTCCAACCAAAAAGATACTGCAATTAGAATGTCGTCAATGTAAATTGTGATTCGGTCTTTTAATTCATTTGGAATAACAGTATTCACCGCACGGATGAAAGCAGCGGAGCTAATTGTTAAACCGAAAGGTAATTTACAAAAGTGATAGCAGTCACCGAAACAAAGGAAATAAGTGTATTTTCTGCAATAAGGAAGCAGTTGAATTTGCCAGAGCTCTTCCAGCGTTTGCGGACAATCGGTTTCAGTAATGACGATTTCGTTGATCTGACGTGAATCCAACACAAGACGAAGTGAGCCATGTTTCTTATTAACAGTGTGATGAGGTTAATATATTGACTAACAGCTGGTTCAATGATACCTTGATCTAACGTAGCATAAAGTTCTTGCTTGACTTGGTTTTTATAGATGAACGGAATGGAATAATGTTTTGCTTTAAATGTATCATGTTCTAATTGGAATTCGTAAACAAAACTGGACGTGGTGCCTGGTACATTGTTAAGTATTTCAGAGTGCTGTAAAAGAATATCCAGCACCTGTTGTCGCTCATCGGCGGTCGAAGCTTTACATTCATTTACCTTATTGTTGATCGTCTGCACAAGGTCGTGGTCAAATTCATCAGAGATATTGTTTCTACGGAAATACGCGTCTGTAAAAAAAAAAACGTTGTAAGCCAATTAGTATTCTTAGATGCTGAAATGGCCTCTACTCTGTTAATGTCTTGCTCCTCAGCTGACAAAATATTCTAAAAAGTGACAGCTACTTGTTCAATATAAGCAATGACTTCTTACAGTTGATAACGGCGTCATGTTCAACAAGGAAATCCTTGCCAAGGATGACGTCGGTTGTTAAGAGAGGAACGATCCAGAAATAAGCATGAGATGTGTGATCAGCAAGTACACATGATAGGTGGGTTTGCAGTTTCACATCCACTCGCTTGTTCGCGCCTCGAAATTCCGTTTACTAAGTCGAACAGTAGGGCAAGTATTGTCGGCGTTACATTTTTTAAATGGTGCTTCAATTATCACAATTACAGCTGAACCAGAGTCGATCACTGCAGAAAATAAATACAAGCCAATTTTAATGTCAACTATGGGATGAGAAATATTCCTTTGAGTCTGGTGCCTCTCTTGTAATAGTGTGTCCCTATTGTCGTCGAAATTTGACATTTTGCTGAACGGTATCATGAGTAGCAGAATAACCATGTGCATTTTCCGACTGAACAGAGTCGGTATTTTCTACTAGTAAGTGACTTACTAGTGGGCTGATTGGTGGCAGAATATTGCTGTGATGGTTCAAATATGTGTACTGTAAGATTGTTTTGGTCTGCAGAATACCGCGGTGGATGGAAACTAACAGGAGGTTTATTGAGAATGAACCGAGACTGCTGAGGCTTATTGTAATGAAAGCTGTGGTTGCTAAAAGCACTTTTAAATTAATGTTTATTTCCTTCATGATTGTGGTGAAATTTTCTTTGCCTTTGATCGTTTCGATGGGGCTGGAATCACCGATTTTTGTGCGAGGAGTTATTCATTTGTGTTTGCATAAAATTACTAGACTGGGCTGTACTGGCAAAGCTAGGTGGTAGCATACTGACCTTCGGTTGGGCTTGTAGACCGTTGTTGTTTTCAGTCCAGAGACTGGTTTGATGCAGCTCCCCATGTTACCTTATCCTGTGCAAGCAGCTTCATCTCCCAGTACCTACTGAAACCTACATACTTCTGAATCTGCTTAGTGTATTCATCTCTTTGTCTCACTCTGTGAATTTACCCCTCCATACTGCCCTCCAATACTAAATTGGTGATCTCTTGATGCCTCAGAACATGTCCTACCAACCGATCCCTTCTTCTAGTCAAGTTGTGCCACAAATTTCTCTTCTCCCCAATTCTATTCAATACCTCCTCATTAGTTATGTGATCTATCTATCTAATCTTCAGCATTCTTCTCTAGCACCACATTTCGAAAGCTTCTATTCTCTTCTTGTCTAAACTATTTATCGTCCACGTTTCACTTACATACATGGCTACACTCCATACAAATACTTTCAGATACGACCTCCTGACAAATCTATACTTTAAGTTAAATTTCTCTTCTACAGAAACGCTTTCGTTGCCAACGCTAATCTACATTTTAAATCCTCTACTTCGACCATCATCAGTTATTTTGCTCCACAAATAGCAAAACTCATTTACTACTTTAAGTGTCTCATTTCCTAATCTTATTCCTTCAGCATCACCCGATTTAATTTGACTACATTCCATTATCGTCATTTTCATTTTTTTGATGTTCATCTTATATCCTCTTTTCAAGACACTGTCCATTCCGTTTAACTGCTCTTCGAGGTCCTTTGCTGTCTCTGACAGAACTACAATGTCATCGGCGAACCTCAAAGCTTTTATTTCTTCTCCATGGATTTTAATACCTACTCCGAATTTTTCTTTTGTTTCCTTTACTGCTTGCTCAATATACAGCTTGAATAACATTGGGGAGAGGCTACAACCCTGTCTCACTCTCTTCCCAACCACTGCTTCCCTTTCATGCCCCTCGACTCGTGTGACTGCCATCTGGTTTCTGTACAAATTGTAAATAGCCTTTCGCTCCCTGTATTTTACCCGTGCCACCTTTAGAATTTGAAAGAGAGTATTCCAGTCAACATTGTCAAAAGCTTTCTCTAAGTCTACAAATGCTAGAAACGTAGGTTTGCCTTTCCTTTATCTTCTAAGATAAGTCGTAGGGTCAGTATTACCTCAGGTGTTCCAACATTTCTACGGAATCCAAACTGATCTTCCCCGAGTTCGGCTCCTACCAGTTTTTCCATTCGTAAAGAATTCGTGTTAGTATTTTGCAGCTGTGACTTATTAAACTGATAGTTCGGTAATGTTCACATCTGTCAACACCTGCTTTCTTTGGGATTGGATTTATTATATTCTTCCTGAAGTCTGAGGATATTTCACCTGTTTCATACATCTTGCTCACCAGATGATAGAGTTTTGTCATGTCTGGCTTTCCCGAGGGTATCAGTAGTTTTACTGGAATGTTGTCTACTCCCGGGGCCTTGTTTCTACTCAGGTCGTTCAGTGCTCTGTCAAACTCTTCACGCAGTATCATATCCCCCATTTCATCTTCATCTACGTCCTCTTCAATTTCCATAATATTGTCCTCAAGTACATCGCCTCTATATATTCTTTCCACCTTTCTGCTTTCCCTTCTCTGCTTATGACTGGTTTTTCATCTGAGCTCTTGATATTTACACAGGTGGTTCTTTTTCCTCCAAAGGTCTTTAATTTTCATGTAGGCAGTATCTATCTTACACCTGCCTCTACATCCTTACATTTGTCCTCTATCCATACGTGCTTAGCCATTTTTCACTTCCTGTCGATCTCATTTTTGAGACGTTTGTATTCCTTTACGCCTGCTTCATTTACTGCATTTTTATGTTTTTCGTCTTTGTCAATTAAATTCATTATTTCTTCTGTTACCCAAGGATTTCTACTCGCCCTCGTCTTTCTACCTGCTTGATCCTCTGCTGCCTTAGCTTTTTCATCTGTCAAAGCTACCTATTCTTCTTCTACTGTATTTATTTCCCCTGCTTTGGCAATCGTTCCTTAATGCTCTCTCTGAAACACTCTACAACCTCTGGTACTTTCAGTTTATTCAGATTCCATCTCCTTAAATTCCCACCTTTTTGCAGTTTCTTCAGTTTTAATCTACAATTCTTAACCAATAAATTGTGATCAGTGTCCACATCTGCCCCTGGAAATGTCTTACGACTTAAAACCTGGTTTCTATATCTCTGAAATGTATCTGAATCTATCCGAAACCTTCCAGTGTCTCCAGGCCTCTTCCACATATACAGACTTCTTTCATGATTTTTAAACCAAGTGTTGGCTGTGATTAGGTTATGCTCTGCGAAAAATTCTACCAGGCGTCTTCATATTCTATTCGTAATCCCCATTCCACATTCACCTAATACTTTTCCTTCTCTTCCTTTTCCTACTATCGAATTCCAGTTTTTCATGGTTATTAAATTTTCGTCTCCCTTAACTATCTGAATAATGTCTTTTATTGCTTCACACATTTCTTCAATCTCTTGATCTGCGAAGCTAGTTGGCATATCAACTAGTGTTACTTTGGTAGGCGTGGGCTTCAGTTCTAACTTAGCTACAATAGTGCATTCACTACGCTGTTCGTAGTAGCTTACCCGCATTCCTATTTTTTAGTCATTATTAAACCAACTCCTGAATTACTCCTATTTGATTTTGTATTTATAACTGTATTCATCTGACCAGAAGTCTTGTTCCTCCTGCCACCGAACTTCACTAATTCCCACTGTACCTAACTTTAACCTATCCATTTCCTTTCCATTGATATCTATGACAAATATTCCACATGGTGTGCAATATACATGAAGAGACGAAATGATCTCAAACTTTGGGAAGAATGTAATAATTTCAATTTCATAGAAAACAGATGCTAAGAATTGCGAAAATTACCGAAGTATCAGTTTAATAACTTATGGCTGCGAATTACTGACAAGACATATATGCAGAACAAAGGAAAATGTAGAATTCGGTCTGGGGAAAGATCAGTTTGGGTTCTGGAGAGAGGCAGAAACGCGGGAGGCTATTTATCTCATACTGATGAAAGGCGAACCAAAGTTTATAGCATAAGTAGATTTAGAGAACATTTTTGTCAATGTGAACTGGAATACAGTCTTCGAAATTCTGAAGGTTAGCAGGAATAAAATAAAGCCAGCGAAAAATTATGTACCGATTGTACACAATCCTGACGGCAATTATAAGAATCTAAGGGTATGAAAGGGAAGCGGTGGTCGAGAAGGGAGTGAGACAGGGCTGTAGCCTTTCCCTGATGTTTTGCAATCTGTACATTGAGCAAGCAGAGAAGGAAGCCAAAGAAAATTTGGAGAAGGAATTACAGTTCAGGGAGAAGAAATAAAAACTATGAGCTCTGCTTATAATATTTTAATTCTGTCAGAGACAACGAAGCACTTGTAAGAGTAGAAAAAGATAAGATGAGCGTCAATATAAGTGAAGTAAGGATTATGGAACGTAATCGTCTTAAATCAGATGATGTTAAGGGAGTTAGATTAGGGAATGAGACACTAAAGCAGCAAAATAACTGATCATGACTGAAGTAGGGAGGATATAAAATGTAGACTGATTAAATTAAGGGTAGCATTTCTGAAAAGCGGAGTTTATTACCATCGAATACAAATTTAAGTGCTAGAAAGTATTTTATGGAAGGTATCTGTGCAAGTGTAGTCTTGCACGAAAGAGAAACGTGGGCGATTTAACAGTTCAGACAAGGAGAGACTAGAAGCTTTTGCAATGTGGTGGTACAGAAAAATGTTGAAAATTAGATGGGTAGATCGAACTAGTGGGGAGTTACAGAATCTAATTGGAAAAACAGACCTTCGTGGCAGAACCTGTTCAAAAGAAGTAACAGTTTGTTTTCTATGCATCTCAATAGTTATGTAATCCTGACTCTGGGACAGAACACACGACTAGTGCCCAAAAGGAGCTATGTCCCCCTATCAACCTCACACACACACACACACACACACACACACACACACACACACACACACACACACACACTTGTTCTCCACAGTCACATTCCCTTCTTCTTAAGCTACACCACCTCCATCAATTTTTATTTTATTTCTTGGAAGTGTGCTAACCAGAGAGCTTCCAATGTCAAGGCATGATATTGTCAATGGCAGCTGCGTAATACTGTGCATATACTTTCCTTAGCTGCATGCACTCAAGTCCTTACTCTGAAAAGTATCACGTGATACAATGAAGAGTCACTTGCCTAATATCGTGTAGGGCCCCCGCGAGCACGCAGAAGTGCCGCAACATGACGTGGCGTGGACTCGACTAATGTCTAAAGTAGTACTGGAAGGAACTGATCAAAGAATCCTGCAGGGTTATCCATAAATCGGTGAGAGTACGAGGAGGTGGAGATCTCTTCTGAGCAGGAAGTTGCAAGGCATTACAGATATGCTCATTAATGTTTCTGTCTTGGGAGTTTGGTGGTCAGCGGAAATGTTTAAATTCAGAAAGTGTCCCTGGAGCCACGCTGTAGAACTTCTAATTCTAAACTTGTGGGGTGGTGAATAGTCCTGCTGGTATTGCCAAAGTCCGTCTGAATGCACAATGAGTATGTATGTATGTAGGTGATCAGTCAGGATGCCAACGTTTGTGTCAACTGTCAGAGTCGTATCTAGGCGAATCAGGGGTCCCGTATCACTTCAACTGCACCCGCCCCACACCGTTAAACAACCTTCACGAGCTTTAACAGTCCCCTGCTGACATGCAGGGTCCATGGATTCACGAGTTTGTCTCCCTACCCGTACACGTCCATCCATTCGATACAATTTGAAACGAGACTCGTCCGACCAGGCAACATGTTTCCAGTCATCAACATTCCAATGTCGGTGTTGACGGGCCCAGGTGAAGGGTAAGGCTTTGTATCATGCAGCTCTCAGGGGTATACGAGTGGGCCTTCGGCTCCGGAAGCCCATATGTTTCGTTGAATGGTTCGTCCGCTGACACTTGTTGATAACCCATCACTGAAATCTGCAACAGTTTGCGGAAGGATTGTACTTTTGTCACGTTGAACGATTCTCTTCATTCGTCGTGGGTTCCGTTCTTGCATGGTCTCTTTCCGGCCGCCGCGATGTCAGATATGATTTTTACCGGATTCCTGGTATTCACGGTACGCTCGTGAAATGGTCATATGGGAAAAATCCCCACTTCATCGCTATCTCGGAGATGCTGTGACCCGTCGCTGGTGCGCTAACTATAACACCACGTTCTAACTCACTCAAATCTTGATACTCTACCATTGTAGCAGCAGTAAACGATCTGCGCCAGACACTGGTTATGTTATATTATGTAGGCGTTGCCGACCGCTGCGCCGTGTTCTGCCCTTTTACATATCCCTGTTTTTATATACGCATGCCTATGTCAATATTTTTGGCGCTTCAGTTTATTATCTATGAATGTGAAAATTAGGTCCAATTTTCTGTCTGTTGTGGATGTTGGAATGGGGGAAAGACATATTTGGATCACATGAAAACCACTGAGACGTATAGCTGAATATGTTACGGAACTTCTAAACCAACTTCACATACAACTATGACCTCATAACAGTGCTCACTTTATCATGTGTTGTGAAAACCGACACACACGGAGCGATACCTGCGCAAAGTGTGAACCTATCGCTATAGCCAGAAAACATAGACGATTAATACGCACATAATGTGCGCAAGAAGAATCTGTGAACTGCGGCACCTCAGACGTGAGATCAACACCTGGAAAGCGTCCCCAGGGGCAATGGGTACTTCACTAGCTGCGTAAGAAGTGCGACGAAACCTAACACTGACAAATTGACACGTCGGAAGAAGAAATGTCGGGTATGGCCTTTCTCCCAGTCCATCCCCAACGTAACAGACTGAATCGACCGCGTATTGCACAAACACGGCATACAGACTATTTGCAAACCAGCTAAGAAGACCAAAGAGTGGCTCAGATTGGCGAACGACGAAAGGGGTCAACTTATAATGTCGGAAATATTCGGCATACCCTGCGCATGTAGAAAAGTTTACGTTCGAATGACGACCCACCAACATCAGGATCACTTAACATAAATGGTATCGCATGTTGGCAGAGGTGGAGAAACCGACCGTGGAGGAGTGCACGCTGTGCGCGACCAACCATATAATAAAATTCGCCGACACCGAATTTTCGCTGCGGAGAAGAGCTACCACGTTCGCTTTTCCAAGGAGGCCTTAGAAATTCACAAACATGACAATAGCTTCAACCTGAAAGAGGACAGGCTCAAGGTGAACAAAGTCAGATTCACGTGCTGCAGCGAACGACCGTCGCAGGTAGCAAAGGGAGGACGACAACGCAATGGCAATGACCAGGGGAAAGCCCTCAGACGTTGGCGACACAGGTACATAACGATATGGAGCCGTGGGTCGATTCCAGTGTACCACCAACAATGCAGGGTGAAGTTTTTAGAATGGTAGCCACTCGTCCTGGTAAAACTCAGAAAAAATGCCACAGTAACATTGGCTGTAAGCCAGAGACACATGCCAATAGGCAGCTTGTCAATCAACTAAATGTGCAGCGAACTTCTCTTTAGGATGAATGTAACAAACATCGCTCACATACTTCAATTAATGGTTGACGGGCAATAATGCTACTACTTGTCTCCCTTGAAAGACTTTCTATGCAACAGAATTAGTTAATTTCTGTGTTTTCGAAAGTCAGCGTTAAGAGTGTCAGGTGTTTCTCACATTTATAACGTTTCGGGTCATATCATGTATCCACTTGCAACTTTTTTCCTTTGTGTTCGTCTATCCATTCTATAATCATCCACTCGTGCTCTGAGGGCTCTACACGAACACATTAACAGATATATTTTCGTTGTTTTTCTCAGATATTTCCACATACTTCATTTCAGCAGGAAATGAAATGTTCCCAAAGTTTAAGGCTTGTAAATAAGGAAAATAACTAGACGCATGCCTCGCGGGTAAACATTTGCTGTTACAAACCAACTATAGTTTAGGATTTGAGCAATAATTATCGTTGACTGACTAAACATTTAAATGGCTTTTTTCCTCCATATGTGGACGAACTCTGATTTCGAAACTATTACTGCACGCTGTTTCTCACGCACCGACAGTCACATTACACACCGCCATGTCATACGCTGCAGTTGGGAGCCCTCTAGCGACAAAGGGCTGCTAATATTTAGACTGAGTATGAAGATGTAGAGTGTTAATAATGTTCGTTTTATTTAACACATTGACTGCCATGGTATAGTTGGATAGTTGGGTTACCGACCCCTTGAGGCCTTTACTTTTTTTCAACATCCTGCTTTACTTTGCTCCAAGTAAACTAGATAAGTACACATAAAGTGAAAATATGGTGTTTTAGTAACTTTTTAAAAAACTTGTGTGAGTTACATATGATTCACATGGTCCCAGAATAAAGGTACCAGGTGTGTCAGTTGCTATGTCACTCGTAATTTTAGGTTTGTACTCCTGTCAGTTTTTCATTCCACAGCATTATTTGTGTACAGTTCCATTGTTTCTTTCCTGCATTGTTGCTACAGTCTTTATTCAGTGTTGTTTGCTCCGTAACAAAGTGATATTGTAGCAGAAGAAAATGTCTCGCAGAAGTTATGAAGATGAACAAAGGCATGTACAGCAGCTTTTAGATGAAGATATGGACATAAGTGATGGAGATTCTGTGTCTTTATTTGGCGATAGACGAATTTTTAGCAGAGAAGACCAGAAGCGAAACCTGAAGTTCTGATGATGCAATCACATCAGTGAAGGTTGGTTCAAATGGCTCTGAGCACTATGGGACTTAACTCCTGAGGTCATCAGCCCCCTAGAACTTAGAACTACTTAAACCTAACTAACCTAAGGACATCACACACATCCATGCTCGAGGCAGGATTCGAACCTGCGTGTGAAGGTAGGAAGAAGAGTTATGTCCACATTCAATCAAAGAACCAGACTTCACAGCTGTAAAAACCAAGCAACGAAGCATCTCTAACCGTGTTAGTGCCATAGGTGGTGGTGGTTAGTGTTTAACGTCTCGTTGACAACGAGGTCATGCTCGGGTAGGGAAGGATCGGAAAGGAAATCGGCCGTGCCCTTTCAAAGGAACCATCCCGGCATTTGCCTGAAGCGATTTACGGAAATCACGGAAAACCTAAATCAGGATGGCTGGAGACGGGATTGCACCGTCGTCCTCCCGAATGCGAGCCCAGTGTGCTAACCACTGCGCCACCTCGCTCGGTGTTAGTGCCATAACTACTGCAGTTGATTCAGGTAAGTGTAATATCAGAAAGTTCTGAAGATGAAGAGGACACACTTAGAACAATTTCAATGGCCAGTTACGTATAAAAATATGAAAGCTTTATATTTATTCATTCCAGTTCTGGTGTAAATGATTCTGTTTCACTAACTCTAAAAGGGAAGACACCATACGATATTTTCAAATATTTTGTAACTTGAAATTTTAGAATATGTGACTCAAGAAACTAATTTGTATATGGGAGCAGCCAAACGTAGGTGTACAGAGTGCTACGAAAAAATGAAGAATGAATTTGGACGAGAGCAAGCTGTCAAGAAATGCAAACAAACTGCATGGAAATGTAAGACTTGTGACTCGTATTTTTGCGTAGAGTGTTTTCTCATAAAGGACAGTGCTTACAACTGTTAGAGAAACAACGTGGAACGACCCAAATTTTTCAGTTTCATTGTTGTTGCAATTAGAGTTCAAGAATGTAAATAAAACTGATTTGCAATCTGCTGTGTAAGTAATATGCCAAACTAAATTATAAATAAATAATAAAAAGAAGAAAAGTCCAATACGACTGAGTCATGTGAGTTATATATATATAACTCACGAATTCAAATTTCAATAACTACTCTTGAGCTCTTGAAAACCGTAGGCCACGAACATGATTTGTTACTGGGGCCATAACCTACTACAACACAGTCACAGATCGCTCCTGTGAGTTACAACTGCACCACGGGACTTTAAATGGAAAAATGCCCGTGAGTTGTATTTGCTTCACGTGACCCAAAGAGAACATTTCCTGTGAGTTATATTTAACTCACGTGGCAGTCAATGTGTTAAAAAGCTTTAAGAGATTTCATATAACTATTTCAGGTTGATCACTTTTCAGCACGCCCTCGTAGGTTGCAGAGTCGACGAGTTCTTTTAAACGCAGCCTTATTGTGACGCTAAAATTAATTTTTATTGAATTTTGATATTTTTGTTTCATGCGTGGACTTAGGTAGGTGTTTCATTGTAATTGTAATGTAGGTAGATGGTATGTTTTCTAGTGCGTCTTTTAGCATATGTTTTTCAACCTTTCGAGAATCAGAGAAATCCGTAAAAGTCTGGTCTCCGCCAGGTCATGTAAGTGGAGTAATACCGACAGACGAATATGGGGCAATGTCGACAGCGTATCGATATTTCCCCACGCTCTAAACCCCAGAAAAAAGTTGTTTACTTACAAGTAATTTCAGAGTGTAAGGACAATAAAAAGAAAATCTGAGAGAGCTAAATCGACTGAAGAAACCCTAAAGAACGCACTAAGTTTCGTGAAGTCAGGGAGATCACTGAACAATGTATGTAAGAAGCCGGTCTTAACAAGAGTTAAATTCAGGCAAAATGCTTTTCTTGGGGAGAAGGTCTGTTTTTACTGCGAAACAACAGCAAGAATAACTAAACTGGCGTAATTATTCTGTGACATTTCCCTGGTTAACTTGCGGCGAACTTCCTATGACCATTCCGAAAAACTAGGCCTTAATCCCAGTGTCAATAAAATTATAAAAATGGCTAGGGAATACTTTGCCTCTGCTGTTAAAAAAGGACATCCTAAAGTAAATACAAGAAAACTATGATAAACAAATATCAGAGTTATGCGTTTTAATGGTTGTATATTAGACGATAAACAGTTATCTCTTACTGATAAGTTTTTTCTACCTTTTTCGGTCTGCTTTTTATATCTTACTTCTGACGTGACCAGGTAACCAAACTCCGCCTATTTCTTTTAGATTTCGGCTTCCTAAACTAGTTCCCGCTACATTACCTGACTCGATTCAATACACTCCATTGAAGTTGTTTTGTTGTTATTTTCATTCATCTCATAAGTTTCAGTAGACCGTCCACTCCGACCATCAATCTTGCATGCCCTTTGCCCATCTATCAATCACAATGTTATCTGCAAATCTTAAAGTTATTATTGCTTCCTACTTGAACGTTAATTGACATTAAAATTTTCTCCTTCTCTTTCGTCTTCTTATTCTTCGACATGATTTCCTTTCAGTTGGCCAGGTAGGAACCTACTAAACAAAATGCCTCCATTGATTTCTGCCTTGTTATAGCTTCTCTTCACTGCTTCCCACGTAACTTGTCTGCTCTTGAGGTCTTCATTAACCTAGTCTCCCAATCTCTTCCTAGGCCGCCCAACTGAACTTAAGTATCCTAATACTGACGTGGAATTCGAGCCGGGTGCATTCGCTTCACATGACCTAATCACTTCAAACTCAACACTCGTTCTTTCCTCCATGGTCAAGCTAAGCTGCAGGTATCCCCTTACATATTCGTTCCTTACTCTGGCTCTTTTTTTTTAGACCTGACCTAAGGAACATACTTTCACATGCCTGTATTTGAATCTTCTCTTATTTATGAGACAGGTCTCCAGGCCACACGTCATGAGTGGCCGGACATAGGTTTTAGCTGTTAGAGAGTCCCTTGTCCCACATTAGGTTTCGTACTTGATGGAAGAAACTGTATCCTTTTGCTACTCTATTTAAAATGTCTAATTTGGCAGTTCCATAGCATGATATGACACACGCAGATAATAGAAACTTTTCACACATTCAATCTTCTCTCCTTCCAGTGTGATGCTACGTGGTGCTGTTGTCCTACTCGTCTTCATTGTCATTACTCACAGTCAACTTTAACCCTTTAAATTTTTTATTCCAATCATCCAGCCTCTTACCAATTTTCATTTCAGTCTTTCTCCAAATGGCGATGACATCAGGAAAAGCAAGAGGATTGAGGTCTTCTTTTTCCAATTCCTTAATTTCTTTCATGGAGGAGTCTACCATCCTGTCCTACTCTGTTATCAATTAGTGCCTGCCTTTACGTCCTATGATTCTTATGGCTACAGACTGGCTTCTGTGCAACTTTTAGACTACTTATTGTCCTCTATTTTTTATCCCTGATAACGTCATAACTCTAAAGAATGTGTTGTATTCAGAATCGTCAGCATATATTTCCTAAATCTACAAATGCTATAAACGAGTCTGTCTTGTCTTCAGTCCATCTTAACTACTGAAAACTATAATAATGAATGGCGAAATTTGGCCTCGAGGTATAAGTGTTTCTAGAAGAATTTTATCAATTATATTTTTCAATATTGTTGTTGTTGTTGTTGTTGTTGTTGTCGTTCGGGGCCTTCAGTCCAAAGACTGGTTTGTTGCAGCTCTCGACGCTACTCTATCCTGTACAAGTCTCTCCGTCTCTACAAAATTACTGCAACCCATATCCATTTGTACCGGCTTGCTGTATTCGAGTCAGTTTCCTTTTACAGTTTTTACTCCCCCCACCCCCACTCACACACTTCCCCCTGTTACCAAACTGGCTGGTCCTTGATGCCTCAGGAATCGCCTTGCCAATCGATCCTTTCCTGTAGTGAGTTTGTGTCATAAATTACTGAATTTCTTTTTTTCGCAGTTCGATTCACTACTTCCTCATTAGTTATTAGATCTATCCATCTGATCTACAGCATTCTTCTGTAGCACCAAATCTGAATAGCTTTTATTATCTTCTGTCTTTTCTTGTTTTTTCACTTTTGTTCAAAAATGGTTAAAATGGCTCTGAGCACTATGGAACTTAATATCTTAGGTCATCAGTCCCCTAGAACTTAGAACTACTTAAACCTAACTAACCTAAGGACATCACACACATCCATGCCCGAGGCAGGATTCGAACCTGCGACCGTAGCAGTCCCGCGGTTCCGGACTGCAGCGCCTAGAACCGCAAGGCCACCGCGGCCGGCCACTTTTGTTGGTACCGATCTTATTATCTGTTTTCCCTGCGCTATCTGTTGCGTTCAGTTGAAGTTGAATGACCTTTGTTATTTGTGATCGGATAACAATTTAATGTACAACTGTAATTCCTTTTCCAGTTATCGTCGTAGTTTCGTTTACTGGTTGCTCAAACAACAGATTGACTAAAATAGGGGCTAACTATAACGTTGCTTAACTCCCTTCTCACCTACTGACTCCTCTGTATGTCCTTCCATTCTTACGACTGCAGTGTGTTTTCTATTTAGTGAGAGAGCTACACTTGTTCCTAAGGTATATTTTAGTCATTTTTGCCTGCACAACTGGACGTTTCTCTTAAAATTTCTGTCCTGATTGTCCATTAGCTGGGGTAATCAAAGGTCTGTGCCCGATTGGTTCCTCGGCAACTAACAGAAAAACAAAGAGCAACAGAGGACCATATTTGCAGAGCTGATTGCACGTTACGAGGCTGAACGTGACAATTTTTTTCGAACATCGTCATAGGCGATGAAACATCAGTTCATCACTTCGAAACAGAAACAAAAGAACAATCCATGGAGTGCCGCCACACCATCTCTCTCGGAAGAAAAAGTTCAAAGCCACACCCACGGCCAGTAAAGTCATGGCAACGGGTTATTCTCTGAACTGTATTGCGCTATCGTCAGGAAACTGAGGAAACGACTCCAGCGTGTTCGTCTCCACAAAAATGCAAACGAAGTTCTCCATCTCCATGACGACGCAAGCCTCACACAAGTCTGTGCACCCGAGAGGAGATCAAAAACTTTACTGGACCGTTCTTCTTCATCCACCCTGCAGCCCAGATTTCGCACCTGACGACTCCCATGTTTGTTCCAATGAAGGATACACTCCGAGGGAAGCAGTACATAGATGATGGGGAGGTTGGTTATTGATGCAGTAAGAGATTAGCTCCTACACTGACCAGTAGCGTGGCACCATGCCGGCATACAGGCTCTCTCAGTAACGTGGCGTGAGGCCGTCGCATTGAACGGAGATAATGTTCAAAAATAGGATTGTGTAGCCAAAAGAGTGGGGAATAATATGGTGTATTGGAATCCTGAATAAAACCAGCCTGCTTTTAGAAAAAGTGTACTTTCGCTCAAAAAAGTGTTGCAGTAGTAATTAAACGCCCCTCGTGCTACTGAGAATGCTGACAGATTTAAAAAAAAAAAAGTGTCTCGGGTTCTGCCACACTGAGGAATAGAGGCGGATAAGCAACAGTAGGGCAGTTTCCAGCGCAGCGGGTCGATAGGAATCGCGGCGGTGTCTGGCCATTAGCTTTCAGCAGGGAACGAGGGGCGCAAACAGCTGAGCGCCGGCGCTTCCGTTTGGCTATCACGTTGCTTTGCTTTGTCGCGGTCACCCATTGACGTCACCGTGATCGATAGCTCTTGTTAACGACGTCCGGTGTTTTGACAGCTGCTGTCTCACATTCGTAAAATCATGCTCCGGCAGCTCCATTGGGTCGTTTCTGCTGAGCACCGTGAATGTGGCTAATTTGAGTGCAGCGAAGGAGGAGTGGGGGCTCTTGTCTATATTTGTCATTCCGGTAGGCGTGCACTCTGGAGCAACGCCAGACTTGGAAATCCCTATGTTCATCCTCAATGATGCAACGACTGAAACTGTGTGTTCGTTCGCGTATGTCTGTTTTTGTGTGTGCGTCTGTCAAAACAGCACTGGAGCGCGTGCAGCAATCCCATCTAAACCTGGTAATATTGGGTGCAGAGAAACAATCTGGTAACAGCTCACGGCAGGCTATGAGACTACAAATCGTGTAAAAATTTGCAAATAACCAAAATTCGAAATGCACCGTTCTGGAACTATTTTAATAAAACAATAACCAATCAGCGAAAGTGTCAACATTTATACTAACTTGCCCCAGTTAACACATGTAATGATTTAGAGCATAGTTACTGACTAAATTAGCTGAATATAGACAATGGAGAAAAGAACAGTAATCGATCGCGAAATCCGTCGTGTTATTACTGCAGATCTAGTTTTCAACTGTTACGTGTTACCTTCAGCGCTAACAATTAGAAAACAGGAGAATATAGCCCAATTTAAGAAAGATAACAACACATCGTAAGGGCAAACATAAACACCAAGCAGTTACATACCATATTACAACAAGTAACATGAGTCCAAAGTGTCACGTGGTAAGCACGAGTAGCTGATGTAGAACACACAGGAGTCTGCTAGGAATTGATGCCGTTGCATACACGGCTGAACCGGAAGAAAATGTGTCGTCAGAGATATGTGGTGCCCTCTGTTGAGGTGCTGGTGAATAGTTAAATAATAGTGAAACTACTGAATTCAATTTTTTAAAAATGTACTGAACAATAAAACCAAAAATAATGGTTAAACCGTAAAAAAAAAAAATCGCATGTGTGTAGCCGTAAGTACAGCACGCACAATAACAGTAAATTCGAGCTACTAGGTAAAGTATTTTTGCATTACACACTAATCGAAGATAATCCCTTACAATTCCATACAATAGCGAAAAGTACAATATTAAAATAATGTACCAAAATAATTAAATTATAAACGAATGAAAATATGGCAATAAACTGTTGTGTGCCATCTCTGGGCATAAAATAAAATCATACAGATCGTACAAACACACATTAGCGCCATCTCTAAGTTTACAGTTTAAAAATGTAGAACAAAGCAGCATTGCAATTGGACAACATTACACACACTGAACTCAATAACCCTATAACTACTCAAGACATCATCGATATACTCCGCACCAAACGCAACACTGCTCCTGGTCACGACCGTGTTACTTACCGTCACCTCCGTGAAGCTCCCGCCCCCTTCCTCTCCACCCTGGCCAGGCTGTACAATGTGGTCTTGTCCACCGGCTTCTACCCCGGCCTGTGGAAAACCTCCCGGATCCTGATGTTCCTCAAACCCGATAAACCACCTTCCGCTGTCTCCTCCTACCGTCCTATAAGCCTTACCTCGGTCTTCAGCAAGGTCCTGGAATCCATTCTAACCCGCCGCATCCACCAGCATCTCCACCGGCACCGCTTCCTTCCCTCCACCCAATGTGGCTTTCGACCATCCTTCTCTGCCGATGACCTTCTCCTTCACCTCACTCACCTCCTCTCCGAACAACTCAACTCCCGTCGCTCCGCCATATTCCTCTCCCTTGACCTTGAACGCGCCTATGACCGTGTGTGGCATTCTGGTCTCCTCTTCAAGCTCCAAACCTTTGCTCTTCCTATTAACTACGTCCGTCTGATCGCCTCCTTCATTTCCCACCGCCCTTCCTATGTCACTATCCACAACACTGATTCCTACACCTTCTACCCCTCTGCCGGTGTGCCCCAAGGTTCCGTCCTTTCCCCTCTTCTTTACCTTCTTTATACGGCGGACATGCCTCCACCTGCACCCCCCCTTCACCTTCTCCAGTACGCCGATGACACCGCCTTCCTTGCCCTTGCCCCCACCCTGCAACGCTCCCAACACCTTCTCCAATCCCATCTTGACCGGTTCACCTCTTGGTGTAACCAGTGGTTGCTCAAGGTCAATCCTTCCAAGACCCAGGCAATCATCGTAGGCAAAACCACCCCTTCCTTCCGTCTCCTTGATTTCTATCTTACCATTTATGGCCGTCCTATTAACCTCACACCCACCCTCAAGTATCTTGGCGTCACCCTTGACCGTCGCCTCTCCTGGACCCCTCATCTCCGGACAATCCAAGCCAAGGCACGCTCCCGACTCCACCTCCTGAAGCTCCTTTCTGGCCGCACATGGGGTCTGGACCCCTCCACCGTCCTCCACACCTATAAATCTCTCATCCGCCCTATCCTCTGTTATGCCCATCCCGCCTGGATCTCTGCCCCGCCTACCTTTTACAAATCCCTTCAAATCCTTGAACGGCATGCACTCCGCCTCGCCTATCGCATCCGCCTCCCTTCCCCCACGCGGCTCCTCTATGACCTCATCCCCTTCCCACACCTCCTCCTCTTCCTCCAACGGATACGGATCCTCTACACCTCCCGCAAGCTTGATCCTCCCCACCCGCTTGTCTCTTCCATCCTCTCCCACCCCAACCCACTGCCGCGCCTGTACTCCTGTATCCCACCTGCTCTCCATCTTCACACTCTCCACACCCTCTCCCAAGGTGGCTTCCGCCGACTCCCCCTCCCGGATGATGCCCTCCTCCCCTCCATCTACCCCTCCTACCAACTTTGAGCCTTGCCTTCCCCTCTCCTCTCCTTTTCCTGTGGGCACCCTCTCTCCCTTCTCTCCCTCCCTCTCTCCCTCCTTCCATCCTTACCTCCCCTCCCCCTCTCCCTGGGCTTCCACCCCCCTCTTTTCGTTTTCTCCCCTCCTCCTCCCTGGCATCCTATCTCCCCCTCCCTCCTTCCCTCCCCCTGTTTTTTCCCTTGGCAGGCCCCCAGCTTTTCAGTGTGGACAGTGCCCCTGCAAGCGCCGAAGCCCATCTCCGCAGTGTCCGTGTCTTTCGTCCTGTCTGTGCCTCGAGTGTTTCTTCGTTTTCTGCTCCACCGTTCACCTGTGCTAGTGTTCTCTGTTCCGTGCTGTGCTGCCCGTTTTTTTTTTTTTTTTTTTAAACTGAAACAGTGCTGCGTCGGTGAACGACTTCAATTCCTTTTATTCTCTGTTGTCTTCTGATTTTTGTCCTCCATGTCTGTGTTTTGAGATTATGTCTTCCTGTTTTTATCTCTTGTATGTTTCTTGTGGCCGAAGAGCGGCATATTAGGCCGCTGCCGGCCTACCTTTGTAGGTATAAAATGACAATAAAGGAAAAAAAAAAAACAGCATTGCAATGGAGAAAGGTATGAAACTAGCCAGTGGCGCATGAAAATTAACAAATTAGTAAAATAAATGAATGAAAACAGTATAACAAAACATGTTGTGTCCTCTCTGGGAATAAACTAAAATCGTACAGATCGTTAAAGTACTTTAGCGCCATCTCTGGGTTTACAGTATAACCATGCGAAACAAAGCAGCACTTCAGTGTCGAAAGCAACGAAGCTAGCCTCTGGGGCATAAAATATTAGCACATAAATAAAATAAAGGGATGCATCACCGTAGCGGAAAATAAAATGCTTTCAAATAAATTGGAATTCAGGACGTGGTTATATTCAACCGCTCACGCAGCCTCACTGGATTAATGTAAGCCACGAAACCTGTTATATATATGGATTCCAATCAATTAAAGTTAGCTGAAGCTACTTGTTTCAGCGGAACAATTTTTGCCCACGGCTGGCTATATTAGCTCTGAATTTTCTACCATGTGTGCTGAGAAAGGTTCATTGTTAAATCAACAACGCTGAAAGTAATTTTTTGTGGATTCCAGAGCACAGTGGGATCTTTATAATGAAACAGTAGCTTACTCAATCTTGGCAAAATGCTGAACCATTGAATTCCATACCAAGAAATGGTGAACTTAATCAGCGAAAAAGCGAGAAACGACCGGTAATAGCAAAAGGGATTCGACTAAGATTTCAGAAGGAGTGCATTATGGTCGGCTGCAAGCTCTACTTTAACGACTAGAATAGAAGCAGATGATTCATAACAACGGTTACGCACATGCCCTTAAACCATTGTAAACTTCCAACCCACCTGTTCCCTAATAGGGCTGAAATAATTTCCAAACACGACTGAAAGAATCTCCGTTATGCGATTTATGCAAAAAAGGAGACGTGAAATATCTACCACATTCACGTACAAGGCACAATTAAAACATTTTATCCGAGCACTAGTAACTCTAACGATTTCCTCCCAACATCGCCTACAGTATTGCTGTCATCCTAAAAGAGTGAATTAGTATTAAGTGTGATGTTCTGCCATTTAAATGCATGTGATCTATCTGTATATACTATTATCATACGACGTGTAGATGTTTTATGTGATGTAATGGTTTTCTTCTGTTACGATATAATAATTGTATGAGTAGTTTCTATTGCTGTAATGTTCCAATCACTCATTCACCCCCTTTTTTTGTAAACAGCCATTAACTAAGTGAATAGCAGAATAAGCATGAAGAATGACACTACAAGCGCTACAGTGGAACTTGACAGACATTGGACTTCGCATGCGAATCAAAAGCAAACATCTTAAAAAATGCTAGACAAGTATGAAGAGAGAGTATTATCTTTCCATCATTTTATTTAACATTGAAAGAAAACCAGTGTGGAACTAAGCAAATAGCGAATATGGACGAAACTTCTGACACTTGATGTGCCACGTAACAGAACTGTTGCCATGAAAGGTGCTAAAACTGTAACTATAAAAACACTTGGACGTGAAAAAATGCGCTACGCTGTTGTCCTTTCATGGTGTGCTGACGGTACTAAACTTATCCAGTGATCATTTGCAAGTGCAAAACAATGCCAAAACCTCCTGAAATACCGCCAGGTGCTATTCATGTACATGACAAGGGTTGGATGGACGATGTTGGTACGAAATTATGGATTAATAGAGTATGGCGGAGAAGGAAAGGTGCTTTATTGAAGAAGAGTTCTCTTCTTTTGCTAGATCAGTCTAGTAGTTAGTAGTCGTTTGAAAATTTCTGTGAAAGAGAAAATACAGAGCTTGCTGTTATTTCAGAAGGACTTTCTTCACGACTGCAGCCTCTTGATGTCTCGATAAATAAGCCATTTCAAGTTGATATGAGACGGATATATGGCTGAAGGGTGAAATCCAACATGAATTCACGCCGAAGGGCGCTTTAAAACGATATAGAATCAAACAAGTGTGTCGGTGGATAAAACAGTCGCGGTCTAGAGTGAGAGAAGACACTATTGTCAAATCTTTGAAGAAGTGCTGTATAAATAACGCTCTCCATGGTAATGAAGACAATCTTATATACGAAGAGGACAAAGATGACGGCGAAGAGGGTAAGAAAAAGAAGAAGAAGAAGAAGAAGAAGAAGAAGAAGAAGAAGAAAGTTAAGATGACGATTTTCAGGGATTTTAAATGTCAGCTCGGTTTTATGAAGTAAGATTTTTTTAAATCTGGCTTTCCAATCTAAGAAGAAAAAGTGACGTGAACAGTGGGAGGGAGGGAGGTGACTTTTCTTGATAAGTGATGGGGAGCTGGCTATATCCTGACCTTGAAAGTAACACACAGAGTTGTCCCAAAGGCGTGGGCAGAGGCAGGTGGGGAGTTTACCTTGAGACATGATGGTAATATCATGGTCTTGCATGTACTACGCACAAGTTTCCCAGAGGTGTGGCGAACTCTCGCTGCTGTCATACTTATGCTAATATTGTTCCAGTGTTTGTAGTCTTTGTCAAGTAGTACAAATGGAAAAATGCAAATATGCGAGATAGGATCGTAACAGCTCGGCATAGACCGTACGAATGTGCCGCATACTCTCGGGAAATTTAAATGGGAGTCTTTGGCAGAAAGGTGACATAGTTCTCGTGAAAACGCGTTGGTTAACATTACAAAACCTTTATCTAAGGAAGACTTTCTGACTGTTAAGTTGCCTCCTCCGTATACAGTGTGCCTATAATTGAACTTTCGGTACTCGAGCCAATGTAGACATAAAATTATTTACCATATGGACATCCACCTTTATAGGAATGATGATCAGAATGTGCCCTTCAGTACTTGCGTTGTGAGTAGTGTTAGGTACGGGTACTTATATGGCGACGTAAACATCAGCGTGCATTACCATTGCAGACAGACAATATGGGCCTGGACAAAGTGAGCTGGGCTGTTTTATCAAAACAACATAATAGTGTTGCTGCTCTTCGCGAGTATCGACGCATTAAATGAATACGGGGATGTCCTCCTACCGCACTGCAGTTGAAGGACATGATTCGGAAGTCTGAATTAACTAGCGATTTAGTAGTTGCGCCTGGGAGAGGTCGACTGCGGCTAGCGCCCCAAATTGTCAAAGAAGTTACTGATGCCATGGCTGAAAATGCTTGCCGCCATGTGCGATCTTCAAAGACATCACGAGCTGTGACATGACAGCTGAGTATTCCATGGTCCACCGTTCTTTCGGGCAGCAGTAGAGTTGTCTGTTGTGTGGTCCAGGCTGTCGTGCATGCAGACGGTCGTCACATTGAGCAACGTTTGTAACCTGGAACGTCAATACCGAACGCAGTTAACTGATGTTATCTTCTTACGTGGAAATTTAAACATATTTCTTTTTCAATAGTTTATTCGTTATATCTCTTTCGCATGTCCTTAAAAAAGTTTCCACAAAGTTTAATTGTCCAAGGATCACAGGTTTTCCATGGCAGCACTCCAAAGTACCGAAAATTTAATTGTACCCGCCCTGTTCATCGCGTAGTCATGATGAGAATGATAAGGTGTTTACTCTGCAGCCTCTTTGCTGTCAGATCACTGGTCACGCAGTCATCTCAGTTCTTGCCGGGAACCTTTACTCTGCATCTGTTTGCATCGCTAGTTGAGTGGCTTACTTGTAGCGTGAAGCGTAAACGACATTCTCTGTAGCGTCTGACGACAGAAATAGAATGTTGAGTGTAGGCATGCAAACGTGCAAGTGTTGTGTTGTGCAGGTGCCGGGCGTCAATTTGTCGGATGGAGTTCCATGCCTGTTGCACTTGTTCGGTCAATACAAAGATGGTTAATCCTGTTTGTGGATGATACTGGAGCTGTCGCCCGATGATGCCTCATATATGCTGGATTGGAGACAGGTCTGGTGATCGAAGAAGGCCAAGGAAACATGTCGATACCATGCAGAGCATAATGGATTGCAACAGCTGTATGTGGGCGAGCGTTATCCTGCAGGAAAACACCCCCTGATTTCTGTTGATGAACAGCAGCAGAACAAGTCGAATCACCAGACTGACGTACAGATTTGCAATCAGGGTACGTGGGGAAACCACGAGAGTGGAATAAGAATACTGTAGGGCCAGAAGCCTGTAGCGAAATGTAGGAAGACCTCCAGAAGATCAGCAACTGGTGCACGGACTTGTAGGTGGCCTGAACGAAAATAAATGTAACCTATTGGTCATAAATAGGCGAACAGGTCCACAAGCTTCCCACTATTGGCGAAAAATCACTGGAAACAGTAACTGTCTTATGGTATCCACAAGAAACCGAAGAAGCGATCTAACGGGGAATGTCCACATCAGAGAAATAATACTAAATCCAGGTGCCATAGTGAGAATCCTTGTACTTAATCCGCAAAAGAAATTGCTTACAAAAGACTCGTTCGACTTATTCATCAGTACTGATCGTCAGTCTGGGACCATTGCCAAGTAGGATTAATACACTGTCCAGTCACGTTAATGTAAAAACCCGTCAAAAGCCTCAACAACCGCCTTTCAAGCGCGGACCGCTGCGAGACGTGCGAAAAGGGAAACAGTGAGGTTCTGGAAGGTACCATTGGGGATGTAGAGCCGGCTGAGGATACATTGCACGGACACCCCGATTGAGGTGGTCCCACAGATTGTCGACTGATTTAAGACCAGGGGGCTTCGGTGGCCAGGGGAGTACGGTAAATGTGTTGTGGTGCTCGTCGAACCACAGACGTGCACTGCCAGCTGTGTGACGCCCTGCCGGTAGATGCCATCATGCCGACGAGAAGCAAACTACATGTAGATGTGGACATGATTCTGATGCTCGTTGATAGACGCACACTTGTATTGATCCACTGTGCCTTCCACACTCACGAGATCATCCAGAGAAAACATTCCCCAGACAATAACCCCCACTCCTGGTTGCAGTGTGTTAGCTTTCAGATGTTTCCCTCCCTATATGCGAGCTGCCATCTGTCCGAAGGAGCACGAAACGAGGTTCATCTGAAAAGGCCGCCTATCGCCACTTACTGGACATCGATTTGCAGCGCTGGCACACAGATTGCAGCCTTCGTCGCCAATGAACAGCAGTGAGCACGGACGTACGAACCAGGCTCCCGTTGCGGAAGACTACAAGCAGCAACATCTTCTGAACCGTCATTGAGGAGACGCTGTTGGTAGCCCCTTGGTTGATCTGATCGGTCAGTTGCTCAACAGTTGCACGACTATTCGCCGATACACATCTTTGCCGCTGTCGTTCACGCTTACCTACAGCACGTGGAGCGCCGCAGTTATCTCGGTACCAGTTTTGAACAGCACCATTTTTCTAATCACAGTTTATTTTAGCCACACCGGCACACGGACGTTTTACAAAGTTAGTCGTTTCTGAAACGCCTTATTTGGGCCGAAATCCAGTGATAATGCCCATATCGATGTCAGATAAATTGATCTTTTTTTGCATTACAACGGTGACTGCACTGTTTTCCGCGTCCCCCCGGCAAGCTTTGTATACCGTCCACCGCTAGTGCTGTCACCTGCTGTCTGTGATTGGTTATTACAAGTTGACGTCGAATATAGGCGATGGTCACTTTTAATGTGACTGGACCGCGTAGAAGAGAGAGAGAATTGACGGCGCGTTTCGTCCTGCAGTCGTTTACTCACCACAAGAGTGTTACGAACATTGTTAACGAACTCCAGTGCCAGACACTGCAGGAGAGACCTTTCGTGAATTAAACAGTAAAGACGAAAATGTATTGATATCAGATGTACAGGGGTTGGGAAAAATAAAAAAAATTCCTCGAGACACCCATGCTTCAGCATAAATGCAGTTGCTAGGGAACTGATGACCACAGATGTTAAGTCCCATAGTGCTCAGAGCCATTTTAACTACCAAACCCACCGGTTAGTCCCTCAACCGTTAGGTGTAAAACCGAATGGGACCCGGGGCAAATAAAGCTAGCAACCTGATGATGCTGAGAACAATCAGAGTAAAATGCCTCGAGACGCACCGAATCGACGATTTATGCCGCATACAGGGGGGAATGGGAAAACACCATCCGCTGAGACACAACGCGGATGAAAGTGTGTGTTGAGTCATCGTGGCAGACAGTCACTGAAGAGGACTGTGACGAAAGATAAGGGAACAACAGCCGCAAAACTCACTGCGGAAGCGCATCTCGCACACGCGAATCCTGTGAGCATCAAAACAACACGAAGGTAACTTTATAAGCATGGGTTTGTAGGGCGAGCTAAAATTCCAAAATCAGTCATCAGTGATGGAAATGCTCGTAACAGGAAAACGTGGTGCTGAAGCCACAAAGCTTGGACTATGGAGAAACGAAACAAGGTCCTGTCATCGGATCTCTTGGTACATACTGTTTCCAACTTCTGGCCCTGTTTACATCGCAAGAATGAAACATGGCAGCGGACTGGTGATGTTTTGGACAACCATCTCGTGATATTCCATGGGGCCCCAGTGTACTCTGCAAGTTTGCGGAGTGATCATGATCATTTCGGCTGATCAGGTCCATCACATGGTACAATGTTTCTTCCCTAATGGTGACCTTGTGTTAAAAGACGACAGGTCCTCTGTTAGTACAGCTCGGGTCGTCCAGGACTGGTTTTCTGAGCACGAGGACGAATTGTCGCATCTCGTCTGTCCACCACAGGCAGTAGATCTCAATATTTGGAGGACGGGCTGTGTGCTCTCTATCGACCACCATTATCGTTAGCTGAACTTGCCACTGTTCTACAGGCACAACGGTAGAATTTCGCTTCAAAACCATACACTAAACTGTATTTATCCATTCAGCGACGACTGGAAGCTGTTTTTAATGACAGCGGTTTTCGTACACCGTATTAGGCACGATAATGTGTTGTGTTTAGGGTGTTTCCGTGTTTTGGTCCATCCCCTGTAAATTGGTAAGACGGTGCGCACATCCCCCAAAGGCGCGCTGTCAGCTGGCGCACGTAGCGCAGCCTAGGCGGGCCGCATCGATCGACGGCCCTCCACAAGTGGGGCAGTCTCGCCTACGCCCTGCCCCTCCTGTGTATCCCCCTCACAGCTGCCAGGGCGGCAGTCCAGCAGCCTGACCACCTCTAAAGCCCGCTGCGCAAATTACACCACAGTCCCACGAGAGCCCTATGTCGCTGCCGCTGCTACTGCTGCCGCCGGCACCTCGTCCCTCTGTGGAGTGCGTGTCCTCACGTTCTGATCGCGTAGGGAGGGGGATTGCCTAAATGCCTCCGTGCGCGTTAAAATTAAACTAATGTTGCCTCCGTGTTCCATCTGGGAATTCAGTGGTATATATCTCGCTGCATTAGGAAAAACGGAAATATTAAATATTTAATTAATCTACAATTTACATAATTTTGTTCATTTTATGCGAACGGGTCTCTTTGTATCTGCTTGACAGTATTCTGTATTAAGTGTACTAGTACAACCATCTATTTCTTGTCACTTCTGCGTCTACATGTACATACATGCTTGGCAAGCCACTGCATAGTGCGTGGCGGAGAGTAAGAAAAAAATTAAGTGTTCAAATCTGTGTGAAATATTATGGGACTTAATGCTAAGGTTATCAGTCCCCAAGCTTACACACTACTTAACCTATTTTATCCTAAGGACAAACACACACACACCCGTGCCCGAGGAAGGACTCGAACCTCTGCCAGGACCAGCCGCACAGGCCATGACTGCAGTGTCTAAGACCGCTCGGCTAATCCCGCGCGGTGCGGAGAGTACCACTACAAGTAATTTCCTTTCCTGTTCCGCTCGTAAATATAGCAAGGGGAAACGACTGTCTGTGTCCCCGTATGGACCCTAAATTCTCGTATCTTATCTTCATGGTCCTCGCGGAAAAGCACACTATGTGATCCAAAGTATCTGGACACCTAGCTGAATATGACTTACAAGTTCGTGGCGCCCTCCATCGGTAATGCTGGAGTTCAATATGATGTTGGCCCACCTTTACCCTTAGCTTCCACTCTCGCAGGCATACGTTCAATCAGGTGCCGGACGCTTTCTTGAGGAACGACAGCCCTTACTTCACGGAATGCTGCACTGAGGAGAGGTATCGATGTCTGTCGGTGAGGCCTGGCACGAAGTCGGCGTTCCAAAACATCCCAAAGGTGTTCTGTAGGATTCAGTTTAGGACTCTGTGCAGGCCATCCGTTACATGGATGTTATTGTGGTGTAACCGCTCCGTCACAGGCCGTGCATTATGAACAAGTGATCGATCGTGTTGAAAGATGCAACCGCCATCCCCAAACTGCTCTTCAACAGTGGGAAGCAAGAAGGTGCTTAAAATATCAATGTAGGCGTGTGCTATGATAGTGCCACGCAAAACAACTTCACTATCACACCAGAAGTTTATGAGTGTGGAAATCTCGCGTACAGATGTATGACACAAGTGAGACCACACCATAACACCACCGCCTCCGAATTTTACTGTTGGCACTACACACGCTGGCAGATGACATCCACCGGGCTTTCGCCATACCCACACCCTGCCATCGGATCGCCACATTGTGTACCCTGATTCGTCACTCCACACAACGTTTATGCTCCTTACACCAAGCCAGGTATCGTTTGGCATTTGCCGGCGTGATGTTTTGTTTATGAGCAGCCGCTCGACCGCGAAATCCAAGTTTTCTCACCTCCCGCCTAACTGTCATAGTGCATTCAGTGGATTCTGATGCAGTTCGGAATTCCTGTGTGATGATTTGAATAGATGTCTGCCTATTACACATTAAGACTCTCTTCAACTGTCGGCGGTCTCTGTCAGTCAACACACGAGGTCAGCCTGTACACGTTTGTGCTGTACGTGTCCCTTCATGTTTCCACTTCGCTATCACATCGGATCAGTGGAGCTAGCGATGTTTAGTGTCGAAATCTCGCGTACAGACTTATGACACAAGTGACACACAATCGCCTGACCACGTTCGAAGTCCGTGATTCCGCGGAGCGCACCATTCTACTCTTACGATGTCTACTGACTACTGAGGTCGCTGATATGGAGCACCTAACCAGATGGCAGTAATAAGAGTCGAGGGGCATGAAAGGGAAGCAGTGGTTGGGGAAGGAGTGAGACAGGGTTGTAGCCTCTCCCCGATGTTATTCAATCTGTATATTGAGCAAGCAGTAAAGGAAACAAAAGAAAAATTTGGAGTAGGTATTAAAATTCATGGAGACGAAGTAAAAACTTTGAGGTTCGCCGATGACATTGTAATTCTGTCAGAGACGGCAAAGGACTTGGAAGAGCAGTTGAACGGAATGGACAGTGTCTTGAAAGGAGGATATAAGATGAACATTAACAAAAGCAAAACGAGGATAATGGAATGTAGTCAAATTAAATCGGGTGATGCTGAGGGAATTAGATTAGGAAATGAGACACTTAAAGTAGTAAAGGAGTTTTGCTATTTAGGAAGTAAAATAACTGATGATGGTCGAAGTAGAGAGGATATAAAATGTAGACTGGCAATGACAAAGAAAGCGTTTCTGAAGAAGAGAAATTTGTTAACATCGAATATAGATTTATGTATCAGGAAGTCGTTTCTGAAAGTATTTGTTTGGAGTGTAGCCATGTATGGAAGTGAAACATGGACGATAACTAGTTTGGACAAGAAGAGAATAGAAGCTTTCGAAATGTGGTGCTACAGAAGAATACTGAAGATAAGGTGGATAGATCACGTAACTAATGAAGAGGTATTGAATAGGATTGGGGAGAAGAGAAGTTTGTGGCACAACTTGACTAGAAGAAGGGATCGGTTGGTAGGACATGTTTTGAGGCATCAAGGGATCACAAATTTAGCATTGGAGGGCAGCGTGGAGGGTAAAAATCGTAGAGGGAGACCGAGAGATGAGTACACTAAGCAGATTCAGAAGGATGTAGGTTGCAGTAGGTACTGGGAGATGAAGCAGCTTGCACAGGATAGAGTAGCATGGAGAGCTGCATCAAACCAGTCTCAGGACTGAAGACAACAACAACAACAACAACAACAACAACTGTAGGTGGCAGCACAATGCACTTAATATGAAAAAGTATGTTTTGGAGGGTGTCCGGATACTTTTGATCACATAGTGTACGTTGATGGCAGTAGAGCAGTTCTGCAGTCCGCTCCAAATGGCAGGTCTCCAAAATTTCCCAGTATTGTTCCTCGTAAAGAACGTCGCCTTCCATCCAGGTAATCTCATTTGTGTTCCCGAAGGATCTCCGTAATGATTGCTTGTTGTTCGCACCCACCGGTAACGGTCTAGCAGCCTGCCTCTGAATTGCTTCGATGTCTTCGTTTAATTCGACCTGGTGCGGATCCCAAACACTTGAGCAGTGTTCAAAATTAGGTCGTACTAATGCCATCTATGCGGCCTGATTTACAGGTGAACCACACTTCCCTAAAATTCTACCAATAAATCGAAGTCAACCATTCGCGTTCACTACGATATTTCTCACATTCTCAATTCATTTCATATGCATTGTAACGTTACGCCCAGATATTTAAAGGACGTGACTGTGCCAAGCAGGACACGGCTAACGCTGTATCGGAACATTACGGGTTTGTTTTTCCTACTGATTCGCAATGAATTATACTTTTCCTCATTTAGAGCTAGCTGCCATTCATCAGACAAACTAGCAATTTAGTCTAAGTCATTTTATATCCTCCTACAGTCAATAAACTTAGACAACTTACCGTACACCATAGTATCATCAGCGAACAATCGCAGTTTGCTGCCCACCCTTTCTGCCAAGTCATCTCTGTTGTTGTTGTTGTGGCCTTCAGTCCAGAGACTGGTTTGAAGCAGCTCTCCACGCTACTCTATCCTGTGCCAGCTGCTTCATCTCCCAATACCCACTGCTACCGATGTATAAAGAGAATAATAGCGGTCCTGTCACATTTCCCTTGGGCGCTCCTGACGACACCCTTGTCTCTGATGAACCTCGCCGTCGTGGGCAACGATCTGGATTCTATAACTTCGAGCCACTCACATATCTGTGAACCTATTCCGTGTGCTGGTACCTTTTCTAACACCGCGTCAAAAGTTTTTCGAAAATCTAGAGGTATGGGATCTGTCTGTTGCCCTTCATCTATAGTTCACAGAATATCATGTGAGGCCGGCCGCGGTGGTCTCGCGGTTCTAGGCGCGCAGTCCGGAACCGTGCGACTGCTACGGTCGCAGGTTCGAATCCTGCCTCGGGCATGGATGTGTGTGATGTCCTTAGGTTAGTTAGGTTTAAGTAGTTCTAAGTTCTAGGGGACTGATGACCACAGAAGTTGAGTCCCATAGTGCTCAGAGCCATTTGAACCATATCATGTGAGAAAAGGGCTACCTCAGTTTCTGACGAGTGATGCTTTCTAAAACCATGCTTATTCGTACACGTAAGCTTCTCGGTCTCAAGATAATTTACTATATTCGAACTGAGAATACGTTCAAGGGTTGAAGGTTTCTGCTGCAAACGGATGTTTGGGATATTCGTCCGCAATTTTGCGAGTCCGTTCTTTTGCCCTTCTTATACACAGCGGCCACCTGAGCTTTTTTCCAGTCGCTTTGGGCCGAGCGAGGTGGCGCAGTGATTAGCACACTGGACTCGCATTCGGGAGGACGACGGTTCAATCCCGCCTATGGTCATCCTGATTTAGATTCTCCTTGATTTCCCTAAATCGCTCCAGGCAAATGCCGGGATGGTTGCTTTGAAAGGGCACGGCCGACTTCCTTCCCTGTCCTTCCCCAATCCGACGAGCGTGTTTGTTGATGTTGGACGTAGTTTATCTTGCAGCAAAATTGATGCAGATAGTTGCTCTGAGTTATTATAGGTAGAGGCTATTACCTGGCAACCGGAATAAATTAATAATTGTTTCCTTTACCGATACCCCGGGTTCAGATGATTCAGTTACCGAACAGTTCAAAGAAACTTCTGTGTCATCTCAAACAGGTACCGCAATCATACAATTATAGTTGTCGTGACTTCTATTTATCGCCGATATGTTGGCCAAAATACAAAGAGCGATCAAAGAGTTTCCGTTCGAAGGATGTACTGTCTAGAATCGGTATAACAATCATGCAAAATCGCCGTGGACATTGAGGCAACCATTCCAGCGACGCACTGGGTTGCAGACACCTGTTCAGTAACACATCATGTCCTGCAGTGTCCGTAACTGCCTGCTGCATATCCTCGTCCGACAAGAATCGTCGACCCTTTAAGACCTTTTTTAAAGGTACTAGGATGTGATATGGAGAGAGATCAGCACTATAAGGCAGATTTTTCTGCGTTATGATCTTTGCGATATGGGGACATGCGTTGTCATGAAGCATCAGCATTCCTTCTCTCAGTTTTCCTGGAAATTACTATTTAATTTCACGCCTCAATTTCTCCAGCGTTCGTCCCAGCGATGGAGACAACACGATCTCTAACGCTGGCCTCCCAGATCGGACGGCGTCTTGTGTCGAACTGCGACCAGCACGGACCAATCCACAACGGTGATTTTCGACATATATGCTGCTCCACACACATTCTTGGTTCTCCAGTGGATGCCTACCGCAGTTTGTCCTTCTGCAGGAAAGAGTAACACCACGCTGGTCCTGTTTGGACGGATTTGGTCATAATGTCGCCATAGTTTAGGTTCTTACCTACATGTCGGTAGTTGTATACCCGGACCACATATACACTGCAGCAACATCCTCAAACGGAAACTTTTTGATCAGCCCTTACACACGCTTAAAGTCGATGGTAGATGGAAATCATCAGAAATTGTACTAAATGCTTTCTCCGAAAAAAAGTTTGACCATTAGTTCAGGAACCTACTCGAAGTGTAAATGGCTGCGGGAAGATATTTGACCTCTTAGCAACAAGCCTGAACAAATAGGGAGCTTCACGACGGATACAGGGATTAGCGCCAAAGGTTGTTGTGACGAGACTGACCACTGCAACAGCCAAAGTCACCAAAAATAAACGCCTGATTTACCTATTTTAAAAAGCATATAAACATTTGCTTGTCGCCTTCCTAAGAGACAGTCTTCATTTCTTCCATCTAACAATGTAAGTGTAGACCAGATGTATCTCGAATTCCAAAACAGTAGTATCTGCGGTAAGTCAGAGAACTATACCGAGTAAACAGAACACAAAACAAGCCAGAGCACTGTTGAAGAAACAACGATAATAGCGTATTAGAAATAGAAATGCACAAAATCTTTGATTGGCGATGTTTTACTGTAGCTCGAAACTTAGTGTGGACTTCATTGTGAGACGTTTTTACTAGCTTCCACAATGAAACTCTGTTTCGAACTATGACGGAAAATCCAAAGAGACTTTGGTCGTATGTGAAGTACACCAGTGGCAAGACACCATCAATACCTTCACTATGCGGTACCAATGGTAATATTACCGATAACATCTTCACCAAAGTGGAGTTATTAAACTTAGTTTTCAGAAATTCTTTCACTAAAGAAGGCGAAATAAAAATATTCCAGAATTCGACTCAAGAACAGCTGCAAACATAACTTAGACGCAAGATCCTCGGTGTAGCGAAGTAGCTTGAATCACTAAATAAAGGATATGTCTGGAAGTATGAATTAAAAATCGCCTTCAGTCACAACTTTTCGTGTCTTATTAAGTACACTTATTAAGTACACTTATTAAGTACACTTATTAAGTACACTTATTAAGTACACTTATTAAGTACACTTATTAAGTACACTTATTAAGTACACTTATTAAGTACACTTATTAAGTACACTTATTAAGTACACTTATTAAGTACATTTCGGACCCTGTAGATCCATCATCAAGTGAATTTGTTTTAATGCATGCTTTATTTTTCCTCTTGACTGAGGTGAAATGCATATTCCTGTGATTAAAAGGTTTGACACTATGTTATGAATTTCCTAAGTCAAACGTGGAAAATATATGCGAAATAGTGGAATAGACGAACAGTGTAAACGTACCACATAAACCAAGAAAAGTGTTTTTAACGCTTTAGCACCATCATACATCCTTTTCTGCATCCTGTTCATACATATCACTTCCCTCAAGAGGCACAGTTGCATACACCTGTAATGTAAACACTTCACAGATGTTTTTGTACACGGTATGATCAAAGATGAATTTACTCATAGTGCTAAAGATCTTAGTAAAGCATAAAAATTGACAGTTGCAGAAATGTCAGAAGTCAAGGACATGTTGCAGCTAATATTGTCTCACAATTACTTTACATTTAATGGGAAAGTTTACCAACAGAAAGAGATTTTTGCCATGGGCAGTAGCAGTTCAATTTTTCTGACAGATATATTTCTCAATCATCTGGAAAGTAAGTTCTTTACTGAAAAAAAATAGATTTAAAAGTAAAATAACATATTGCTGGTGATACGTTGAAGATGCCTTGCTGCTATTTGATGAAACAAAAGAGGAGATTGAAGAACTAGCAGTATTCAATTGTTTCCATAAAATCATAAAATTCACAGCAGAACATGAGGACAACAAAAGCATAAATATTCTGGGCCTCAAAATCACCAACCACCAACAAAAACATAAGTTTAGCACACATAGAGAACACACATACATAGCACTGGATAACTTACCATGCCATCCCACCTCAGAGAAACTTGGTGCATTTAGGTCTAGGCTACACAGAGTATACTCTCTTGATTTAGAAGAAAACAACCTCTGAAATGAGGAAGATACAAAAAAGAGCATTGCCATAAGCAACTGCAACACAGCCAAAACAGTTGACAATTTAGAGAGACAAATACACAAAAAGAAGGCAACAAATGGCCACACTGTGGAAGAAGAGAAAACATTTTCTCGTATCACATACCTGGGCCCCATTATAAAAATCGCTAACTTTTCCAAGGAAACAAATGTAACGGTCGCATTCTCAACTAAAAATAAGTTAGGCAACTTAATTGTCCATAACATAAAATCAAATACACAAACATACAACAACAGTGGAGTGTGCAAAATACCATGCCCCAGTTGTCCTGGCTAATGTGTAGGGAAAATAGGCACAAACTTCAAAACCCGTTTACAAGAACACAAATGCTTTCAGGCTCAATTACTTTGAAAGCTTTGTTACTGCATGACATATGTTGGGAAATGACACGTCATCAGCAGTTTAGAAAGCAATTTGGTAGCAGTACTCAATGAAGTCGATGGTAAGACCCTAAATCTGTTAGAACAGCTGGTGATGTACTACCGCAAAATCAAAAAATCAGAATCTATGTTAAATGAACGAAAAGATTTCGCAAGTCAGTTATTTAAGTAATTTTAAAGATCTATTGGAAAGTTATTCCCTGCATATGACAATTGTTTAACAATTGGATCTTTCACACTATGAATAAATTCACCATTCATCACAATATGTACAAAAACATCTGTAATATCCAAGCCTATATTTTATTCAAAATAATATTCACAACAGCATTGTATGTGGAATGTGACTGGACTTCGATCGTACTCTCATAATACTAATAAAAATAACTTCATCGTTAATAAAATAATAAATAATTACTGTCAATGACATAATATAATTTTCGGTAAAAAATTATATCTCAGACAATACTTATGTAAAAAGATAATTAATCTTTTGGTATCTATGATTTTATAGAAAAATCCTTCTTGTTCAAACTACTGTACAGGTAGGATGTGATTGGTGACTCGTAACACAGAGGTATCTAAGAAACTTTACTATATTGCCAACTGATGTTTGAAAATAGAGTTTATGTGTTATTGAAATGAAGAGTGCAGCCATTAACACTATTGGTCTACAGCGCTGTTTACTGGTAAATGGTGAATATTAAAACATTGAGAAATATTCCAAATGTTAATGCTTATAGTGAATGTGAGAAAAGATTTAATACAAATTATTTATTAGGAGTAAAACACAGCCAGAGGAAGAATCGATAAGTGGTTGGCTTATGTTAACTGCCATCTTAGTAACATATTTCAACAGCAGTTTTAAATTGATTCTCTTCTTCTTCTTCTTCTTCTTCTTCTTCTTCTTCTTCTTTTGCTTGTGCCTTGTCCCACAGTTTTCGCAGGTTACAATGGATTTGACATGGTTAATTTAAAGGGGTGGCTGGATGCCCTTCCTTCCGCCACCCCATACCTCCCAGGATGGAATCAGTGCACCCTAGCTATCTGCATCTAGTGTCAACCATGAAGGAGTGCGAACGTGTTTCAAAGGTCTGCGGGTCGTGTAACTGAGGCGGGATGTGGGGACCAGCCCAGTATTCACGTAGTGGGATGTGGAAAACCGCTAAAAACCACATCCAGGCTGGCCACCACACCGGCCCGCATCGTTAATCTGCCAGGCGGATTCTATCCGGGGGCCAGCGCGCCTACCCGAGTCCAGGAACAGCGCATTAGTGCTCTCGGTTAACATGGCGGGTCCTTAAATTGATTCTCTACACATACTTAAATGTTGTTGGTTATAATTGCGATAATAATTTGTATTTGTGGCTGAGGACCTACTCTGAGGTAATAAATTCCAGTTAGACAGTGAATACATTGAACTTCTATGAATGCAAACAACCTCTTACGTATGAATTCTTTTCTGCTGATGTATGAAGCCTGGTAATTTCGTAACAACTTTTATGAAATATTTTGACAGGAAAATACATTAGTGTTGTGTATGTGCAGTATTGTGTGACAAAACTGTTCATTTTGCTTAAAGAAAAGTGTTGCCATCTCGAATAACAGCAGCGTTAATTTTGATAGACGATCTGCAACTAGCAATGAGTCTTTAAAATAATAGCACTGAAATTAATAAAAATCATTAATCTTGTTTAGTTGAGATTACTTATCATACATTTAGCTTGTTTGATGGTTATAAATGATTACTTTTGTGAATGAACTTAGTGACATTACACTGCTTGACAGAATGTGTATGCAAATGTGCCTCTTGGGTGAAGTGATATGTACGAACAGGATGGAGAAAAGAATGTATGATGGTGCTAAAACGTTAAAAACGCTTTTCTTGGATTATGTGGTACATTTACACTGTACATCTTTGCCACGGTTTCGCAGTCTAAAGTCATCCTCTTGAGTTACACGATAAATTACACAATTCTAAATGCTGTCAATTGCACTTAAGACCTAGGAATTTCAATTACGAGCCCACTTAAACTGGAACTATAGCATATATAATGTTGTGAGGGATCCAAACCAAAGACTGCGTTTCACTTAGTAGATGCAACAGGTCTAACAGAGAGAGATTGCTTGCACTACACTTGTCTGGTCTCATCTGGAGTATTATTGTATGGTGTGGTACCCACATCAGATGGGGTTTACGAAGAATATAAAAAAATCCTAATAAAGGCAGCTCGTTTTGTATTATCACGAAATAGGGGAGAGAGAGTCATGGATATGATAAACGTGTTGGGATGGCAATCATTAAAGTAAAGGCGTTTTTCGTTGCGGCGAGATTTTTCACGAAATTTCAATCACCATCCCCTTTGAATGTGAAAATATTTCACTATCACCAACCTACATAGGAAGAAATAATCATCGCAATAAAATAAGAGAAATTAAAAGTCGTACAGTGAGATTTCAGCGTTCACTTTACGCTGTTAGAGAGTGGAATGGTAGAGAAATAGTCTGAGGGTGGTTAGAAGAACCCTCCGCCAGGCACTGAAGTGTGAATTACTGAGTAATCATGTAGATGAAGATGTAGACCTACATAGCCGTCTTGTACCTCTTTCATCGAGCAAAGCCTCATACAAACGCAAGCCAACACTTATTCTGTTTCTTTGTTAACAATCACAACATGATACAAAGATATTGCTAGAGTATTGTTTTCCGTGGAGTTTCGGTAATGCCAGATAATCTCTCGTCACTGAACTACATCACTGATCCAGTTCACCCTGGCACTACACACGGCTCCGGAGAGTCCTGCACTCCCCCCACCCCCCACCCCCCTGAAACGCCACCACATCTGCCACTGAATACATCACTGAGCTACCCAGACAGTCCAGGGAGCACGGACCAACACAACAAGCCTCAATTATTCGCATTACTGTTTTTTTTATCACCTCCGATTCTCACTTGTTCTGCAAATCCTGAAAGTCAGTTCCATGGCAGCCTTCTCTGATCGTCTGTTATTTCAACAACGCCGTGCTGGAAATCGTTTTCAACAAGAGTCGCCGAACAGACGCACAAAACTGTCTGTTGTAGAATCTTGTAACAAGTTATACGCTTGCGTATTATGACATTTCTTAATATTCTTGACATTGATTTGTAGTAGAATCTTCGAACACATTCTGAGCTCAAATGTAATTTGGTACCTCGTACAGGCCAACCATCATGAATTCCGGACACATCGATCACGTGAAGTACGTTTACAGTGATAGATACAGAGTAACTCATTCACACATCGTATCGGAGGTGACACAACAACTGATAAAAGCTTGATGATATCCACAGCAAAAAAGGACCTTGCACAAGTTTACATCTGTTATCCTAAATGTCTGTAAATATTTCTCATGTGACACACTTAAAGCTTTGGATCAAGGCAGTCAGGTAGATGCAATATTTTTTGATTTCTGAAAAGCCATTGACTCAGTACGACACCTACACTTACTGTCAAAAGTGCGATCATATGGGGTATCAAGTGAAATTTGTGACTGGACTGAGAACTTATTGGTAGGCAGGACGCAGCATGTTATCCGGATGGGAGTGATTTTCAAATGTAGAAGTAACTTCGGGTGTGCCCCAGATATGTGTATTCTGACTCTTGCTGTTCATGTTCTATATTGATGATCTTGCAGACAACATTAATAGTAACATCAGACGTTTTGCAGATGATACAGTTATCTATAATTAAGTACTGTCTGAACGAATCTGCAGATAAGATTTCAAAGTGGTGCAAAGTTGGCAACTTGCTATAAATGGTCAGAAATGAAAAATCGTGCACGAAAAAACGCAGTATCCTACAAACGTTAAGTCATCACCCCTCACAGGCGTGACGGGCAAATTTTGTGCTGTCTAATAGATAAGTGATTTAGACTGAAATAAAACTTAGTTGAATACCGATAACTTATTAAATAGATGTATTATTGTGTTTTTAAATCTTTCCATTAGAGATTTCACCTTTCTTTACGTATTATTTCAGAAAACGCGGAAGGATCATAAAGTAGAGTTACAGTCGTATTTTTGTTTATTGTTCTTTTTTCTTTCCAGCAAGTTAAGTACAGCGTATACCTTCATTGCTTTAATTCTTATATGCTAAACGCAGCGTAAATTTTAATTTTCTGGATCTATAAACGTTTGCGCATAGTAGTCTGGGTAACAGAGAGCTGCTAGGAGGCCTAATTTTCGTAAAGATGTTTTCTTGTTTTTCAGTAATTTCATTGACTTATTCTCACCAAAGCATTATTTTTATCATAAGTGAAATGTTCCTGACTTACCGTAGAGTTGGCAGCTCCTCGGTGTGATGTGGGGGATCCAGTAGACTTTTTTTTTGCGATTGTGGCGACTGTGTCGGCGTGGGAATTGGGGAAGTGAATCAAACTCATCAGTGTTTCTGTAGGATATGTGGCAGAGACAAGAAGATAGCGGAACAGGAGGGGAAAATTGCTGCTCTTCAATCTCAGTTAGATGAGGCTACGAAACATCTGGACAGCTTAAGAAGGGAGGTGGGAAATGGCAAGAGGTTATAGAAGGAACAGGCTTAGAACTTCGTCAGACAGATTTGTGGTGAATGTAAAAACAATTTGGACCTGTTGCTTCAGTCAGAAACTGATAAGTCTTAGGCAGAGGTAGGTGAAGATAGGGCGCAACAAACTTTTAGTAGGAAATTGAGTAAGAATGTAGGGAAGTCAGCAAAGAGAAAGAAGTTTTGTTGTTAGATAGTTCTCATGCCAAACGTGTCGACCAACTTCTACAGGATGAAGTAGGATCAGAACACCGGATCACAATTCTTTTAAACGTAGTCCTGGTCTGGGTCAGGTAACAGAAGCTTTAGGTTCACGGTGTAAAGACTTTATCATGGAAGACACCGTGTTTATTGTGGGTGGTTCAGGGTACAGCACTGACAGACACCCTCGGTACAATACGGAGTGTGACGTGGTAAAGACTGCGTCAGTGTGCAGTTAGTGCCTGTTCTGAGACGCCATGACTGACCTCATTTGAACTCTTCTGCCAGGAGAGTTAATTTGGAGTTGGAACGGCTGCTTGGGTCATGTGCAACGTCATATATTGGTGTGGTTCCTATTGATTCTCTCAGTAGTTGGGACTATATTAGGCATGGCCTACGCCTCAACAGGAAACGGAAGGGTAAATTGGCTGGGCTAGTAGCAGGAAATTTAAGGGTGGAGACACTCCCATGAGTGGTAGAATACATGTGGTTACAGGTGTTAAAGCAGCACCTCTTGTAGGACATGTGGTTCAGAAAGAAGCCAAGTTTTGAGAGACGTCAGGATTGAAACGAACTTTCAGTTCGAGGAAGAAATGAGACAGCACAATTCTGTCACATTTGATCAGCAAACACAGCCGTTTGTTAAAAATTCTCAGTAATCAGCAGAAATTTTATTTCCACCCAGTTTTATCTCCATCAGCGTGGTATGACAACTGTCCTTAGTGCATCGAGGACTAAGACGTAAAATTAATGATACACTTATCTCTACTGATGAATCAGAGTCGTTTAACCCAGTTGACATAATCCGTCTCATAAACATAATGCGATCACTGCTATAGATGAGTTAAGTGTTGAAGGATTTAGGTTAGCTTCTTCTCAGTTTTGTAGGGCAGAAATGGAGGATGGAGGAGTTGCCACATTCATCAGGAATTGCCATAAATTTAATAACAAAGACACTCGTAATTATTGCCTAGAGCAGTATATGAAAGCTCGCGCAACAGAAGTAGAATTTCAAAATAAATCATTCATAACAGTAAGTGTATACCGAACACAAGCAGGTAATTTCAATATGTTCATAAATCACTCCGAAGCTCTATTGGCCAATTTGAAAAGAAAAAAGAAAGATTTAGTGGTTGCTGGTGATTTAAAAGTAGATTTTCTTGAAAAGCCATTAAGAACTTATTGCAGTCAGTAGTGTTTTCATTCAATTGAATTCATACTTTCCAACTAGAGCAGCTAAGGGCTCCAAGATAACCATTGATAACAGCTTTATAGAAATGTCTAATGAACAAAATTATATTACAAATCAATAACACATAGCCTCTCAGACTACGACAGGCAGTTCCTTTGGCTAAATGCTACTACTGATTACTACAAATAACTACAATAATATGAGAATGACCCTCACAACACCAGCAGAAGCTACAAAATCATTAAATTAAAAAAATCTAATGGTTATGACAACAAATCAACAAAGTTGATTAAACAGGCTGCCTCTGGGTTTAGTGACATTTAAAATTATTTTTGTAACCAGTCTTTCACGAGCTGAACATTTCCTGAATGGCTGAAATATGCTGAAGTTAAACCCCTGTATAAGAAAAGAGATAAAGAAATGCCATCAAAATTCCGTCCAATTTCGCTTTTGCCCGCATTCTAAAAAAATTTATAATAGACACCTGACCAAAAATAAAATATTATCCAAGTAACAATTCGAATATCTATATTGTTCCGATATTGAGAATGCCATCTACACATACAGTGAGAACGTACGTAATTCATTAGACAATAAATTATAGGCTGCTGGTATATTTGAATGTGTAAATCACAATATCCTTTTAAGTAAATAGGGATACTACGTTGTAACAGAAAGTGCTGCAAAAATAGATCAAATCTCACATCTCTGATAGAAAACAAATTGTGTCAATGGGAAAGAGACGTGTATTAAGCTATCAGGCATCATCCAACTGGGGACGAATAACATATGGTGTCCCCAAAGGTTCCATATTAAGGTCGTTACTTTTTCTTGTGTATATCAATGACTTTCCTTCAGTAACAGTACCAGATCGCAATTTTGTTTTGTTTGCGGATGATACTAAAATTGCAATACATAGTAAATAAAGTATAGCCTTAAAAAGGCCGGCTAATGAAATTTTCATGGACATTAAGAAATGGTTGCTAGCTAGATCACTGTCACTAAACCTTGAAAAAACATACTACATGCAGTTCAGATCTTGTAAAAGGTTTCCTGCCAGTATATGACTAAAATATGACAAGCAGACAAAAGGAGTTGACAGTGTTAAATTCTGCCGAAGTGCCAGAACAAATCCTTATTGATATGCGAATGTTGTCAGACATAGGTGGCATAAAAATAAAAAAGCTAGCGTTCTATGCCTACTACCATTCATTAAAGTCGTACGGGATTATTTTTTGGGGTAGCTCATCAAGCCAAGTGAAGTTTTCTCGGCCCAAAAAGGTGCAATATGAATTATTTTTGATATGAAATCAAAAATGTCCTGCAAAGGGCTACTTAGGAATTGGAGATATTAACTACTGCTTCCCAATACATTTATTCCTTAATGAAATTTGTTATTAAAATACATCTTTTTTCAAACCGACAGATCTGTTCATGGAAGCAATGCTAGAAAGAAGACTTTCACAGAGATTTAAAGTCACTTACTTTGGCTCAGAAAAGTGCCCATTATTCCGCTATACATATTTTCAATAACATACCAGCAGCCATAAAAGGTTTCACTAACACTAACGTTCAGTTTGAGAGGAGTCTAAGGAATTTGTTGATGGCCAGCTCCTTCTGCTGCACTGATGACATTGTTAGCAGTACCGATTCCTGCGCATATGCTATTGACAATGTAAAATAATGTGAATATTGTGTATAACCTGACTTCTGTACAAAGTTTGGTTCAAATGGCTCTAAGTACTATGGGACTTAACATCTGTGGTCATCAGTCCCCTAGACTTAGAACTGCTTAAACCTAACTAACCTAAGGACATCACATACACATCCATTCCCGAGGCAGGATTCGTACCTGCGACCGTAGCAGCAGCGCGGTTCCGGACTGAAACGCCTAGAACCGCTCGGCCACAGCGGCCGACGCACAAAGTTTCTGCAGTAATGCGATCATTATAAATAACTACTGTAAAATGTGTTTTACTCAATTTTTTTATTTGATGATGCGTGGCTGAAATAACCTAAGAACTATCATATGCACCTAAGTATTTGAACATTGATTAGTTAGTGACAAGTTTTATATCCTTTTAAACATAAATCTTCGTAAGATTTTAAGGTTACTTTGACCGATTCCACATCCAGAAGGGAAATTTTATTTTAGATCTGTGTACATCAGCATGTCTTTTCTAATTTTGTAAATATGTATTGTATATTCCTGTTTTCTGACGTGTTCCACATCCCACAGGATTTCCTCAGCACGTAACGAAAAGTACGTCTAACCTAATCTAATCTGATCTATAATATCAATGAGTCACAGCTGGAATCGGTCAGCTCATACAAATATCTGGGTTTAACACTTCGTAGGGATATGAAAGGGAATGATGACGAAGGCTCAGTCATGGGTAAAGCAGGCGGTAGACTTGAATTTATTGATATAATACTGGGGAAGTCGACTCAGTCTACGAAGGAGATAGCTAACAAGTCACTCGTGCGACCACTTCTACAATACTGCTCAAGTGTGTAGGACCCATACCAAATAGGACCAATAGAGAAGGGCAGCATGAATGGGCACAGGTTTACTTGGCCTGTGGGAGAGTTTCATAGAGATGCTGAAGAAACTGAACTGGCAAACGCGATTGTAAACTATTCCGAGAAAGTCTACCAACAAAATTTCAAGAATTGGCCTTAAATGATGAATCTAGGAGTATACTCTCTCCCCTCCCCGTGCATATCGTCACAGAGGGATAGGAAGAGCAAGATTAAATTAATTACAGCACGCACAGAGGCATTCAAACAATCATTCTCCCCGAGCACTATACGTGAGCGGAACGGAAAGAAACCCTAATAACTTGTACAATGGGATGTACCCTCTACCATGTAGTTAATGGTGGTTTGCAGAGTATATATGTAGATGCAGATCGAAAGATCTCCTAAGTTGAACTAAACAAGGTTTACGAAAAAAAGGATCGTGCCTAATCCCCAGATTGCACTATTCGTCCACGAGACCCAGAAAGTAGTGGATGCAAGCGCCCAGGTAGATGCCGTGTTTCTGGACTTCCGGAAGGCACAATTTACAGTAACACACTGCTGTCTACTGAACAAAATACAAGCGTACGGAATATCGTAATAACTGTGTAATTGGATCGGAGAGTTTCTAGCAGACAGAACACTGCATGTCATTCTACCGTAGAGAAGTCTTCACGTGTAAAAGTAACTTCGGGAGAGTACCAAGGAAGTTCTATAAGGCCATATTTTTTCATAATATATGTAAATGAACACGGAAATATCAGAAGAACCACCAGCCTTTTCACGGATGATGCTGTATACATAAAAGTCACAACGCTAGAAAACTGTGGCGAAGCGCAGGGAGATCTGCAGACGATCTACGCCCCGTACGGGGAGTGTCAACTGACCCCCACTATAAACAAACTTTAGGTACTGCATATACACAGACAAAAATATACTTTATTGTATGATTACACAATTGTAGAACAACCACTAGAAGCAGTTACTTCCATAAAATATCTATGAGTATACGTACGTAGCGTTCTAAAGTGCAAGGACCACATGAAACTAGTCATTAGTAAGGCAGATACCTGGAAGAATTCTCAGGAAATGTAGTCCATCGTCGCGCGTGATTAGCCCAGCGGTCTGAGGCGCTGCAGTCATGGACTGTGCCACAGATCCTGGCGGAGGTTCGAGTCCTCCCTCAAGCATGGGTGTGTGTGTGTGTGTGTTTGTCCTTAGGATAATTTAGGTTAAGTAGTGTGTAAGCTTAGGGACTGATGACCTTAGCAGTTACGTCCCATAAGACTTCACACACATTTGAACATTTTTTTTTTTCTTGCAGTGCATCAACAAAGTAAGTGCTTACAAAACACTTGTTAGACTAATACTTGAATACTGCTTGTCAGTTTGGGACCCGCAGCAGGTAGGACAGGATAGGTCCAACAGAGAAAATCCAAAGAAGAGCAACGCGTTTCGTCTCAGGTTCATTTACGAAGCGCGAAACCGTCACAGAGACGTTCTGCCAACCTCAGTGGCAGACGCTCAGACGCTCAGACGCTGCAACAGAGGCGTTCTGCATCACGGTACGGTCTACTGTGCAATTTCTGAGAATGTACTTTCCTTGAAGAGTCAACCAATATATTGCTTCCTCGTAGGTATATCTCGCGAAAAGACAAGTAACATAATTAGAGAGATTCGAGTCGACACGGAGGCTTAGCAATAATCATTCCTTCCCGCAAGCTATACGCGACTGGAACGTGAAAAGAGAGAAGTGGCACTAGTACAGAAAGTACCCGGCGCCACACACCGCAAGGTGGTTTGCGGAGTATGGATGTAGATGAGACTGTAAAATGCAATCTCTTTATATCACTGTAACGTCTTTCACAAGAGACTCCTCCGTCTTCGCAAGTTGTTGTGGGAATTATTAACCGTATGCGTCACTTGAGAAGAACATGAGCGAGATTATCTAAAACGGTAACTGCTTATTCATTCAGATTCCAAAACCAGAAAGTCGACTCGAGGATGGATTAAGATTGTACATCCCTCCTCTTCATGAATGCTCCCCTGCCTGTATCAAAGGATTAATTCGACAGCAGTTTTTATCTACAAGTGATTACAATATCTCATCTACGTACCATTCATCGCTGAAATGAGGAGACAGACAATTAACGTCGTATATGCATGATGTTTTAGCTTGCTCCCTTCGCGTGACAGTATCTATAATCTTCCTGTCTCTGCGGTAATAATCATTATATCTTCTCATTATCGCTGGGTTTAAGTATTTCAAACAATCGCAGGGCCCAGTTAAGCGGACAAGCAAAACATTCAAGAGTCTAAAATTGTAGCGACGTCCAGAGTTTGCAACCTCCCTCGTTGTTAAATCTGTACTCGTCAAACTGCACGATCTTTACTGGGAGTACTCAAGTAAGTTTTCGAAAGTAGCCACCAGTCGCACTTTGTATATTTTTTATAGACCGGATTCACTATTCAAATGAACAAGAGCATCATCAGAATATACACTGTAAAAGATACAAATTGAGACAATACGGAAAACTTACATTGACATAACATGAAGTACATTGTCTACTTCCGGAATGATGACAGTTCTACAGATTAATCTGGTTGTACTATAGTATTTAAACTTACCGTTAAAGTACGTTTAAGGTGCAGTGGTAAATGATGACATTCACATTGACAGCGCCAAAGATGAAATTAACTGTACAACAGTACTCGTGACGTCCATGGTATAGTCTATCTAAAGATAATTTACAACTAAAGAAAGCGTAAGTTACATTAATCGCCTCTTTCAACGGCGCGTGTATAGACATCACAGATCTGTACGTATCTGCCTATCTTTAAAAATTACAGGTACATTTGTAAAAATTAAAATATCTTTCAAAATAAATTATAAAAATATATATTTAAAAATGTCTATACAAAAACGCATTCAAAACAACCGTTTCTAAAAATATTTCTATTAGGGCTATATTTTCGTTGCTTATCTACAGCACTTCATCAAATAACTCGAAGAACCCATGTAGACTCACTTCGTTCCTTACTTTTAATAAATATTGCGGGTTTTTCTTCTTTTCTATAAAAATTTCCAATTCTTCCATAACATATAAAAGTGGGCCTTTATCGGTGGTGTGAATAATTTTAATACTACTTTGTATCTCACCTAATGTATGTTTAGTTGTTCTCAAGTGTTCACTCAATGCTGTATGATTTGTTCCTTATAATGTGTATTAAACGCTCTTCCAGTCTGACCAATGTACGTGTTCTGACAATTTCGCACTTCATTGTACATACTCCTGAAATGCCGTATTTGTCCTTGTGAACATTGTCCTAGTGTATTAGTGAGTGCCTGAGGGAGTTGCTATTCCGAAATGCCACTTTTACTTTCTGTCATGAGAAACATCTCGCAATACGATGTGTTATAGGACATTCGTATGTAAGTGTAATATACCGTTCTTTTTCACTGGCTTGCCTATACTTTCGCGTAAAGTAATATTTCATTACATCGCGTTCTTGGTGGTTGTTTCTTAACACTATCTCTTTGATTGTTTGTAATGAAGAGGACCTGTATTGTCTGATTGGTAACTGTAACATTCTGCATAAAGCTGAAAACAAATACAGTGTGCATTTTTGCGCTCGAATGGTTGATTTGAATTATTCCCACTGACTATACCTGAATATGTAGACTTCCTGTAAACTTTGAAAGTATGTCTCCCATTCCATCAACTAACTGACAAATCGGGAAAATTGATGTTGTTGTTGTTGTCTTCAGTCCTGAGACTGGTTTGATGCAGCTCTCCATGCTACTCTATCCTGTGCAAGCTTCTTCATCTCCCAGTACCTACTGCAACCTACATCCTTCTGAATCTGCTTAGTGTATTCATCTCTTGGTCTCCCTCTACGATTTTTACCCTCCACACCCTTCCCTCCAATGCTAAATTGGTGATCCCTTGATGCCTCAGAACATCTCCTGCCAACCGATCCCTTCTTCTGGTCAAGTTGTGCCACAAACTTCTCTTCTCCCCAATCCTATTCAATACTTCCTCATTAGTTACGAGATCTACCCACCTAATCTTCAACATTCTTCTGTAGCACCACATTTCGAAAGCTTCTATTCTCTTCTTGTCCAAACTATTTATCGTCCATGTTTCACTTCCATACATGGCTACACTCCATGCAAATACTTTCAGAAATGACTTCCTGACACTTAAATCTATACTCGATGTTAACAAATTTCTCTTCTTAAGAAACGCTTTCCTTGCCATTGCCAGTCTACATTTTACATCCTCTCAACTTCGACCGTCATCAGTTACTTTGCTCCCCAAATAGCAAAACTCATTTGCTACTTTAAGTGTCTCATTTCCTAATCTAATTCCCTCAGCATCACCTGACTTAATTCGACTACATTCCATTATTCTCGTTTTGCTTTTGTTGATGTTCATCTTATATACTCCTCTCAAGACACTGTCCACTCCGTTCAACTGTTCTTCCAAGTCCTTTGCTGTCTCTGACAGAATTACAATGTCCTCGGCGAATCTTAAAGTTTTTATTTCTTCTCCATGGATTTTAATACCTACTCCGAATTTTTCTTTTGTTTCCTTTACTGCTTGCTCAATATACAGATTGAATAACATCGGAGAGAGGCTATAACCCTGTCTTACTCCCTTCCCAACCACTGCTTCCCTTTCATGTCCCTCGACTCTTATAACTGCCATCTGGTTTCTGTACAAATTGTAAATAGCCTTTCGCTCCCTGTGTTTTACCCCAGCCACCTTTAGAATTTGAAAGAGAGTATTCTAGTCAACATTGTAAAAAGCTTTCTCTAAGTCTACAAATGCTAGAAACGTAGGTTTGCCTTTCCTTAACCATTCTTCTAAGATAAGTCGTAAGGTCAGTATTGCCTCACGTGTTCCAGTATTTCTACGGAATCCAAACTGATCTTCCCCGAGGTCGGCTTCGACCACTTTTTCCATTCGTCTGTAAAGAATTCGTGTTAGTATTTTGCAGATGTGGCTTATTAAACCGATAGTTCGGTAATTTTCACATCTGTCAACACCTGATTTCTTTGGGATTGGAATTATTATATTCTTCTTGACGTCTGAGGGTATTTCGCCTGTTTCATACTTCTTGCTCACCAGATGGTAGAGTTTTGTCAGGACTGGCTTTCCCAAGGCCGTCAGTAGTTCCAATGGAATGTTGTCTACTCCGGGGGCCTTGTTTCGACTCAGGTCTTTCAGTGCTCTGTCAAACTCTTCACGCAGTATCGTATCTCCCATTTCATCTTCATCTACATCCTCTTCCATTTCCATAATATTGTCCTCAAGTACATCGCCCTTGTATGGACCCTCTATATACTCCTTCCACCTTTCTGCTTCCCTTCTTTGCTTAGAACTGGGTTTCCATCTGAGCTCTTGATATTCATACAAGTGGCTCTCTTTTCTCCAAAGGTCTCTTTAATTTTCCTGTAGGCAGTATCTATCTTACCCCTAGTGAGATAAGCCTCTACATCCTTACATTTGTCCTCTAGCCATCCCTGCTTAGCCATTTTGCACTTCCTGTCGATCTCATTTTTGAGACGTTTGTATTTCGTTTTGGCTGCTTCATTTACTGCATTTTTATATTTTCTCCGTTCATCAATTAAATTCATTATTTCTTCTGTTACCCAAGGATTTCTACTAGCCCTCGTCTTTTTACCTACTTGATCCTCTGCTGCCTTCACTACTTCATCACTCAAAGCTACCCATTCCTCTTCTACTGTATTTCTTTCCCCCATTCCTGTCAATTGTTCCCTTATGCTCTCCCTGAAACTCTGTACAATCTCTGGTTCTTTCAGTTTATCCAGGTCCCATCTCCTTAAATTCCCACCTTTTTGCAGTTTCTTCAGTTTTAATCTACAGGTCATAACCAATAGATTGTGGTCAGAGTCCACATTTGCCCCTGGAAATGTCTTACAGTTTAAAACCTGGTTCCTAAATCTCTGTCTTACCATTATATAATCTATCTGAAACCTGTCAGTATCGCCAGGGTTCTTCCATGTATACAACCTCCTTTCATGATTCTGAAACCAAGTGTTAGCTATGATTAACTTGTGCTCTGTGCAAAATTCTACCAGGCGGCTTCCTCTTTCATTTCTTAGCCCCAATCCATATTCACCTACTACGTTTCCTTCTCTCCCCTTTCCTACACTCGAATTCCAGTCACCTATGACTATTAAATTTTCGTCTCCCTTCACTATCTGAATAATTTCTTTTATTTCAACATACATTTCTTCAATTTCTTCGTCATCTGCAGAGCTAGTTGGCATATAAACTTGTACTACTGTAGTAGGTGTGGGCTTCGTATCTATCTTGGCCACAATAATACGTTCACTATGCTGTTTGTAGTAGCTTACCCGCATTCCTATTTTCCTATTCATTATTAAACCTACTCCTGCATTACCCCTATTTGATTTTGTGTTTATAACCCTGTAGTCACCTGACCAGAAGTCTTGTTCCTCATGCCACCAAACTTCACTAATTCCCACTATATCTAACTTTAACTTATCCATTTCCCTTTTTAAATGTTCTAACCTACCTGACCGATTAAGGGATCTGACATTCCACGCTCCGATCCGTAGAACGCCAGTTTTCTTTCTCTTGATAACGACGTCCTCCTGAGTAGTCCCCGCCCGGAGATCCGAATGGAGGACTATTTTACCTCTGGAATATTTTACCCAAGAGGACACCATCATCATTTAATCATACAGTAAAGCTGCATGCCCTCGGGAAAAATTACGGCCGTAGTTTCCCCTTGCTTTCAGCCGTTCGCAGTACCAGCACAGCAAGGCCGTTTTAGTTATTGTTACAAGGCCAGGCCAGTCAATCATCCAGACTGTTGCCCTTGCAATTACTGAAAAGGCTGCTGCCCCTCTTCAGGAACCACATGTTTATCTGCTATTATTAATTTTATGTTTGATTGTGAATTTAACTTGTGAGTGCATTTGGTTGAGTTTGTTATTTTATTTCAATCTAGCTTGGTTCCTTTGAGTAGAACTGTACTGTCCTCAACATACTGGTGATAATACAGTATTTTCTGCTTTATATCGATGAATTTATCAAAAAATCTAAATGTCACGTCATTACGAAAAATTTCTGATAAAATGCTGGGTAAACTATCACCCATCGCTAGACCGACTCCCATGCTATAAATATTTCCATTAAAAAGCAAAGTACCTGAAAAACGCTAAATTGAAAAAGTTTAACAGTTCCACAAATGTCATCATTTACCGCTGTACTTTAAACGTAAGTTTAAGTACTGTAGTACAGCCACATTAATCATTAGGCTCTGGGTAATTTAGTGGCAGAGGAGGCAGTTGCATTCAAGAAAGAATCGTTCGGCTCTTCCTCACTTCGTGCTAAAACATATAGGTGCATTCCCCTTACTGGTCGGCATCAACTTCATTATCCTCAACGGCCAGCCTGCTAATGAAAAATAAAACAATAGGTGGCTTTGGCTACGAGAGAAGGCAGCTGTCATACGAATGATGCAAACTGATTAGTAAAAATTGTATTTATTCGACTCCGTGTCCTGTACGAGGTTCGCAAACTTCCAACATTGACATTAACATTCCGCTCACAATACACAATTTTCAAGGTCGCAGCAATGAGTGTCTAGTCTGGTTAACCTTTTTAGTACTTCAAACGTTGAACAATAGTTTCTACATTTTCGTATACGTTTGGTGATGCTCGATTCATGTTACTATCGTCAATTTTCATTACGTGATACTATTGCATATAATTGTGGTATGGAAAATAACTGTTTACCTAATAACTCTATGTATAACAGCTATAGCCGCGCGGAGTGGCCGCGTGGTTAGAGGCGCCGTGTCACGGATTGCGAGACCCCACTCGCCGGATGTGCGAGTCCTCCCTCGGGCATGGGTGTGTACGTTGTTCTTAGCATTAAGTTCGTGTAAGGTAGTTCAAGTAGTGTGTAAGCCTAGGGACCGATGACCTAAGCAGTTTGGTCCCTTAGGAATTCACACACATTTGAACACTTACAGGATTTTGTTGATCAACATTCGTTCTCACGCCATCTGTAGACCCCCCCCCCTACTCCTGAGCCAGCAAAGAACAGTCAGCGGTCACTTGGGCATCTGTCGTCATCTAGCCGTCTAGCGCAAAGGTCAGCAATTTTTTTTTAACAGCGGACGGATAACTGACGGAATGACAAGTGCGTGCTGCGTCGTCATTCTGTATAATACATGCAAGCCAGAACGAAAACTCTGGGAAAAAAGGACGGATAACTAAGCCCAGCATGCAGTCCATAAAAAACAAGAGCTACCAACATATTTATTTACCAACGATATCAAAGAAGGCGGCGTTAGCAATAAGATAGTTACATCACGTCTACTGTGTACATATCCGAACTTCACAAACAAAACAGCAAAAAAAGTCAGAGGGATTTGTGAAACAGATTTTTCTTTCCAGGTATCGTCAATGGTTGGTTTAGTATTGCTGCATCCAATCAAGAAAACTGCTTTCAAATGTACATTAGACACTCTGCTTTCAAACGTACATCAGTCAATTTATGAAAATGTCTGCTCACAGACGTACATTGACGCAAACACTGATGCCATACGGGTAACAAATTTGTTCAGTTTCGGGAATTCAGCATCACGTAAATAGCGGCAAAATTCAACAATTTTTCCTTCTCTGTGGTTCACTTTCAGCAAGGTATTTAATTGGAAATCAATTAGCTCCAACTGTAGCTCAACTGTCACTTCGTTAAGACTACAATCAAACTGATTCTGGAACAGAAGAATGTCACTCACTTCTGCGAAAATCTGAAAATGATTCTTCGCGACACTAAGAATGTTATTTGGAAAATCAAAGTTGACATCTTCAGAGACTGTACCACATACCTCTTTGAAACAGTGAAAGTGTGTTCACTCCTTCAATGACCTTTCTCTGAATACCTTTGATGATTCCATAGACCCCACAGACGAGGTTATCCTTTCCTGAAGTTCCAAATTCATTCATGTGGCATGTGACGTCGACAAAAAATGACAACTTTGACAGCTACGCAGTATCTGACATCTGTGGATCAGCTCTCTTTTTTCAGCGAGAAATCATCTATTTCGTTTTGGAGTTCGTAAAAACGAAATATAACTTTACCGTAGTTGAAGCACCTCATTCCTTTGTTATAAGGCAAGTCACAAAATTTAGAATAAATTCCTCCAACAAAAGCCTGGAACATGGACCCTATACTTGAAACATCAATCTACCCTTGCGTTTCTTTGCCACAGCACGTAGCATCGCTGACGAGAATTCCCAATGAGTCTAGAAGTGCGAGACGGCGCTTTGGTATCGTTTGTCTCGAAGGAGCTGTCAGTCGCGCCTGGGTAAGCCTACAGGCCAGATCTCGGCAGCTGGTGCACCGTATTCCGAGCGTAAAAAAGTAAATTAGTTTGGCGATATTGTGGGATATTGTCAGTAGAGCTGGAGCATGCTTGCAAACCAGACCAGGTGCCGAGTGTATAAAAGTGAAATATTTTTTGGAAAGAATACTGAAAGCCGCACCAGTTAGAACGCGAGAAGAGCGCGCATGTGTGTGAGCAAAGTGAGAGTTTTGAAGCTCAGATTTAACATGTAGGAGGAGGTGCTACGTAATGAAAAGGCGATCGTACAGTAATGAATCGGCAATGATAAACTCATACTCGTGATAAATGAGTTAGTGTAACAGTAGACTTAGTGCTATCAGAACAAGTAGGGACGCGTTAGTTGAATCTAAAGTGAAATAAATTAACTGTGTGGTACGAAAGTGTTCACTTATAAGAACTTCTTCATTATTAACAGAATATTTTTGATGGACACATTCACAGAACAATGTGAGAGAATAGATAGGGCATGCGATGTAGGCTCACGGTCAGAACTTTAGTTTATCGGCGCGTGTAACTTGCAGTAAGTTCGCCCTCCAAAACTGGCTATCTGTGAACGTCCGATGCCTAATTTGCCAAACAGATAGACTATAGCAAGTAATAAACTATAAAAGCAATAAATAGTACGGGGGCAGAGTCGGTGAAAAAAGTGCATGTCTCCGACTGAAGTTCACACGGGATAATACGGGATGAAGGGCCGGTGTACAGTATTTGTAACTGTGATTCAACAGAGTCTGTACGCAACATTACAAGAGAACACATCTGTGGATCCTGGGGTGCAAAAATGGCCGGCTCCGTACGTCGGGACGCGGGCGACAGATCAATTCAGAGATGGAACTCTTTAAAATGCTGCAGTAGGAACCAAGATTCTCTTGGCGGGTAGCCATGTTGTTGCTTTAAACATTTCGAAGGAAGTCTGAGTGGTTCACTTGGTGGTGGCTTAATGAATGACCAGGAAGTTACTGTACTTCTCTCATCTTTAGTTGTGTTACTGGTTGGCTGCACAAATCTCTTCCCTTCAGGAATTGCCGGCACTTCTAGAGCGGGGTGCACTGAGGGGCGCCACGTACCACACATCCAAAGTGTATCTTGCAAGGTGAATGTCAATATATCTGATGGCATAGGACTCATCATGTTTAAATCTAGAACAGTAATCTGCTGTGATGCATTGATTGGCTTGTGTAGGAATATCTGAAGCTCCCTAACACTTAGGTGACCTACTTCTGTTATAGAAGGAGTCAATTGAAGCGTCTTCGCCTCATCAGATGCTGAGAGAGCTGAGGCTGGGGTAAAGTATTTGATACCGTCAAGATGCGAAAAGTATTCCAGCCCCTCGTAGTGGAGAGAAAGAAGACGATGTTAGCGAATATTTATTGACAAAACATTACACATGGGGCATGCTCTTCAGTGTGGTAAAGAGTTAGATTCAGCTGTTGAGGTCTTTTTTTTAGGTGTAGGTCATTTAAAACTGGAAATAAGAAATATAAATAACTTGACTATATAAACACGATATCTGTGAAACTGCTTTGTGTAGGTACATGGGAGAAATGGACATGAAATTCTTGAGAGGTACAGTCTGTCTGTATGAACAGCTATCAGCCTTCCCTGGAAGAACGATATAGATGCTGTACAGAATGGCTAAGATTGAATATCCTCTAGTATTGTAGAACAGTGTGGAGTCATTTACGTTGATTCTGTCCACATACATTTCTTGCGTTAGTATTATTAGTAATTCATATCTGTATTTCGTAGAATTAACATGCTTCATGGAAAATAAACGCCCCGAGCATATCTGCACAATGTGTCACTAGTGATTCATAAGGCGAGCTGCGGAAAGGTCGGGGTAACTTTGTGAAACACTCTGTAGATGCTTTCTATGACGCAGTGCGGTAGAGAGAGCGGGGAACTGCCGGCTCACTCTTCATTTTGCGGTTCTACGAATGAGAGTAGTAGGGATCGATGACCTCAGCAGTTTTGTCCCTTAGGAATCCACAAACACAATTGAAGGAGAAAAGTGCGTGACCGCAATCTGGAGACGTACCTTCCCTCACGTTCTCCCCGCTTTTCCACCCCGTTGCTGCCCAAGAACACAATTTATCTGTTTATACAGTTCTATTGCACTTAGATGTGGTACCTACACAATATTTGTTCCTAACCTTCGTTAATTAACAATATATATTAAATTCATACCATTAAAACACTGATTTTAATAATCTGATATTTTCCCATCCTCTTCAACGCGGAAGCTATTAGGAAACATGAATAGGACCTTTTTTGTAGGAAATGTAATCTAGTCTAATTTTGTACTGAGAAATATTTTCGAAAGAAACCATGGTTCTCGAGATAATTAAGAAAACATAGAAAAGCGAATTTTAAACGCCCTCCCCCGCCGCTCACACTCCACTTGTCAGCATTTTTAGCAAGTTATTCATAATGTTGATCCTAGCACTGTCCAAAAATTTGCGATAACACGAATTTTTCCCCAAATTTTCCTTCTTTGACTCGAATAACTAGTTTGGAAGATGCAACAGGTCCCGGAACCATGGGGAAGACGCCGGACTGTAGGTGACAATAAACGGTGTAACACCGCAGCTTGAGAGAAAAGTGTCGACAGGTGCGTGAAATAACATGCAGGAACATCAAGAATACAGTACGTTACCACTCCTAGCAAGGGACTCGTATAACATTCTTACTGCAGGATAATGGCAGATTCAGGGTGCGACGACGCAGCTGGACAGCGGTCACGCAGCCTCCTCTCCGAAGTACGCCATAAAGGCTGAATAGTATTGTGGTCTGGTGGCTGTAGCAGCCAGGACAGCTGCGAAAGTTTATCCTCATGCTCACAAAACCCGTCCTGGATGATGCGAAGTATGTGTACAGGAGCCCTGACATTTTGGTAGGAAGCATCACAAATGGGGAACAAGCATTGCACCATGGGATGGACATGACAGACAAAATGGTCATATAATCGTTGGCCATCATGCGACTTTCCAGAGTAGCAATGAAGCCCTTGGAATATCACGATGTGGCTTCCCAAATCATCACCGAATTCCCACCATGCTTCACTCTTGAGACTTAAACTGTGTCAGAAGTTGGAAACAGTGTGCAACAAGAACAGTCCGACCAAATGACTTTCTTCCACTGCTCCATAGTCCAGATTTTAAGGCTTCGTCAAAAAAAAAAAAAAAAAAAAAAAAAAAAAAAAAGGTAGGTTCAAATGGCTCTGAGCACTATGGGACTTAACATCTGGGGTCATCAGTCCCCTGGAACTTAGAACTACTTAAACCTACCTAACCTAAGGACATCACACGCATCCATGCCCGAGGCAGGATTCGAACATCCGACCGTGGCGGTCGCGCGTTTCCAGACGGAAGCGCCTAGAGCCGCTCGGCCACACCGGCCGGCTTCGTCACCAAGTTCTCATGATACAGACATTTGCATCACTAATGAGTGGTTTTAGAATTCTTCTCCAATTCCTTACTGCGGGAGCTCCCTTAGTTCTGTCAGGAGCCTGACAGGTTTCACGAGTGCGACATTCAGTTCTGCAGTGACTTTTGCAGCTGTCGTCCTCTTATTTTTCCTCACAATCCTTTTCAGTGACCTCAGTCACGATCACTCATCGCTCCATTTCGTCCGAGTTATGACTCAGCCGATGTTGTTTTCTCACTTTCCCTGGCGCAGTATAAATGCACCTCATGAAACATCAAACAATTCCGCTACATTGTTTTCTGAAGCAACCACCATACGAGCAACAACAGTCTGCCCAAGTATCTCCGACGCAATGCGCTCACAGCTACACAGAACACTGTTGTGACCATGAGTGACACTTGGAACCTACTGAGAACATTACACAGGTGCCATCAGTGGGCAAATGCAACAGCGCAACCAGCAGGCTCGGCTAGATCTGCATTAATGTGGAAACATACATTTCTTGCCATGTTTCCAAATTTTTGCCCAAACCTTAGATTGCCCTATTGTGCCAGACATCCGTCGGTGGGGAAGAAGTAAATCAGTACAGTGTGAAGTGTATTAAGGGATCATAGAAGCAGTGCTAAATCTTGTTGATTTCCAGGAATCTTAAATTAACATCCAATAAACAGGGACAGGATATTATAGGTAACATTACACATTCGGGAATTTTAACCTCAGTTTTCCTGTATGAGAATCAACACTCAGAAATATGCGCCACGTTGCCCAGACGCCGAACGCTATGAATATGGCAGTGTGTGTGTGTGTGTGTGTGTGTGTGTGCGCGCGCCTTTGCGTGTTGGCGCAGCTACCCTTTGCCTCCTCGCTGTCCCTTGCAGCAACAGCGATATGCTAGAGGTTCTTGAGCCGGTACTTAGCTTCTCAGGAGAGAAGTGGTGTACAACAAGGGCCGCCAATTAGCACAGCAGAGAGAGGCGAAGCGGCTAATTTACGTGACAACAGCAGCAGCAGCTCGGTACGCCTGATCAGCTGCTGAATATGGAACAAGCCGGGCCGTAGCAAGGTGACAGCTTGTTCCGTGCCCAACATGTCTGTAACCATTGCTTGCACAGCTTGTACGTACACAAAGGACCAGGAGAATCGATGAAAGCAATGCTTAGCCGAGCGACGCGGGAAGTTGTTTGCCTCGCAAAGAAAGACTCAGTGGGTTAAGTCAAACTCGATTCGTTTTTGACTAGACCTTTTGAAACGTATCGCGTCTCAACTGAAACGTGATAGAATTTTAACAGACCTTGCTGTTACCTAGTGAGAGTGACCATCGCCGTCAAGGAAAACGGTGTTAATAGAACTTTGTGATATCGTTGCTAAACATATAATCTTAGTTAACACGGTCTCTGTTTGTGCTTGTGGTGCGCCTACATTCACGTGACTAAAGTCGTGGGATGCCTCTTAATGAGCATCTCGCAGAAACGTGGCAGCATAGATCAGCCTCTATATGTTGTTGTTGTGGTGTTCAGTCCTGAGACTAGTTTGATGCACTTCTCCATGCTACTCTATCCTGCGCAAGCTTCTTCATCTCCCAGTACCTACTGCAGCCTACACCCTTCTGAATATGCTTAGCGTATTCATCTCTTGGTCTCCCTCTACGATTTTTACCCTCCACGCCCTGCCTTCCAATGCTAAATGTGTGATCCCTTGATACCTCACAACATGTCCTACCAACCGGTCCCTTCTTCTTGTCAAGTTGTCACAAACTCCTCTTCTCCCCAATTCTACTCAATACGTCCTCATTAGTTATGTGATCTACCCATCTAATCTTCAGCATTCTTCTGTAGCACCACATTTCGAAAGTTTCTATTCTCTTTTTGTTCAAACTATTTATCGTCCATGTTTCACTTCCATACATGGCTACACTCCATACAAATACTTTCCGAAAGAACGTCCTGGCAGTTAAATTTATGCTCGATGTTAACAAATTTTTCTTCTTCAAAAACGCTTTCCTTGCCATTGCCAGTCTATATTTTATATGTTCTCTACTTCGACCATCATCAGCTTTTTTGCTCCCCAAATAGCAAAACTCCTTTACTACTTTAAGTGTCTCTTTTCCTAATCTAATTCCCTCAGCATCACCCGACTTAATTCGACTACATTCCATTATCCTCGTTTTGATTTTGTTGATGTTCATCTCATATCCTCCTTTCAAGACACTGGCCATTCCGATCAACTGCTCTTCCAAGTCCTTTGCTGTCTCTGACAGAATTACAGTGTCATCGGCGAACCTCAAAGTTTTTATTTCTTCTCCATGGATTTTAATACCTACGCCGAATTTTTCTTTTGTTTCCTTTACTGCTTGCTCAATATAGAGATTGAATATCATCGGGGAGAGAGTACAACCCTGTCTCACTCCCTTCCCGACCACTGCTTCCCTTTCATGTAACTCGACTCTTATAACTGCCATCTGATTTCTGTACAAATTGTAAATAACCTTTCGCTCCTTGTATTTTACCCCTGACACCTTTAGAATTTGAAAGAGAGTATTCCAGTCAACATTGTCAAAAGCTTTCTCTAAGTCTATAAATGCTAGAAATGTAGGTTTGCCTTTCCTTAATCTATATTCTAAGATATGTCGTAAGGTCAGTATTGCCTCACGTGTTCCAGTATTTCTACGGAATTCAAACTGATCTTCCCCGAGGTTGGCTTCTCCCAGTTTTTCCATTCTTCTGTAAAGAATTCGCGTTAGTATTTTGCAGCTGTGACTTATTAAACTGATAGTTCGGTAATGTTCACATCTGTCAACACCTGCTTTCTTTGGGATTGGAATTATTATATTCTTCTTGAAGTCTGAGGGTATTTCGCCTGTTTCATGTATCTTGATCACGAGATGGTAGAGTTTTGTCAGGACTGGCTCTCACAAGGCTGTCAGTAGTTCTAATGGAGTGTTGTCAACTCCCGGGGCCTTGTTTCGACTCAGGTCTTTCAGTGCTCTCTCAAACTCTTCACGCAGTATCGTATCTCCCATTTCATCTTCATCTATATCCTCTTCCATTTCCATAATATTGTCCTCAAGTACATCGCCCTTGTATAGACCCTCCATGTACTCCTTCCACCTTACTGCTTTCCCTTCTTTGCTTAGAACTGGGTTTCCGTCTGAGCTCTTGATATTCATACAAGTGGCTCTCTTTTCTCCAAAGGTCTCTTTAATTTTCCTGTAGGCAGTGTCTATCTTACCCCTAGTGATATACGCCTCTACATCCTTACATTTGTCCTCTAGCCATCCCTGCTTAGCCATTTTGCGCTTCCTGTCGATCTCATTTCTGTGACGTTTGTATTCCTTTTTGCCTGCTTCATTTACTGCATTTTTATATTTTCTCGTTTCATGAATTAAAATCGATATTTCATCTGTTACCAAGGATTTCTACTAGCCCTCGTCTTTTTACGTATTTGATTCTCTGCTGCCTTCACTACTTCATCCCTCAAAGCTACCCATTCTTCTTCTACTCTATTTCTTTCCCAAATTCCTGTTAATTTTTTTAATTTTTCCTTATGCTCTCCCTGAAACACTGTACAACCTCTGGTTTAGTCAGTTTATCCAGGTCTCATCTCCTTAAATTCCCACCTTTTTTCAGTTTCTTCAGTTTTAATCTACAGTTCATAGCCAACAGATTGAGGTCTGAGTCCACATCTGCACTTGGAAATGTCTTACAATTTAAAACCTTGTTCCTAAATCTCTGTCTTACCATTATATAATCTATCTACCTTCCAGTATCCTTCTAGTATCTCGAGGATTCTTCCATGTATACAACCTTCTTTTATGATTCTTGAAGCAAGAGTTAGCTATGATTAAGTTGTGCTCTGTGCAAAATTCTACCAGGCGGCTTCCTCTTTCATTTCTTCCCCCCAATCCAAATTCACATCCTACGTTTCCTTCTCTTCCTTTTCGTACTACCGAATTCCAGTCATCGATGACTATTAAATTTTTGTCTCCCTTCACTATCTGAATAATTTCGTTTATCTCCTCATACATTTCTTCAATTTCTTCGTCATCTGCAGAGCTAGTTGGCATATAAACTTGTACTACTGTAGTAGGTGTGGGCTTCGTATCTATCTTGGCCACAATAATACTTTCACTATGCTGTTTGTAGTAGCTTACCCGCATTCCTGTTTTCCTATTCATTATTAAACCTACTCCTGCATTACCCCTATTTGATTTTGTATTTATAACCCTGTAATGACCTGATCAAACGTCTTGTTGCTCCTGCCATGGAACTTCACTAATTCCCGCTATATCTAACTTTAACCTATCCACTTCCCCTTTTAAATTTTCTAAAGTACGTGCCCGATTAAGAGATCTGACATCCCACGCTCCGATCCGAAGAACTCCAGTTTTATTTCTCCTGATAACGACGTGCTCTTGAGTAGTCCCCGCCCGGAGATCCGAATGGGGGACTATTTTACCTCCGGAATATTTTACGCAAGAAGACGCCATCATCATTTAACCATACAGTAAAGCTGCATGCCCTCGGGAAAAATTACGGCTGTAGTTTCCCCATGCTTTCAGCCGTTCGCAGTACCAGCACAGCAAGGCTGTTTTGGTTAGTGTTACAAGGCCAGATCACTCAATCATCCAGACTGTCGCCCCTGTAACTACTGAAAAGGCTGCTGCCCCTCTTGAGGAACCACATGTTGTCTGGCCTGTCAACAGATACCCCTCCGTTGTGGCTGCACCTACGGTACGGACATCTGTATGGCTGAGGCACGCAAGCCTCCCCACCAACGGCAAGGTCCATGATTCCGGAGGGGGGGGGGGGGGGGGGGGAGGCACCCTATATAGCCGTGCACGAGCTGACCTCTGCATTATGTCCCATAAATGTTCGTTTGGTGGCCAAATCATTCGCTGGAATTGCCCTGAATATTCTCCAAACCAACCGCGAATAATTGCATCACGGTGACACGGCGCTTTGTGATCCATAAAAATTCCATCGTTGTTTGAGAACATGAAGTCCATGAATGGCCGGAAATGGTCTCCAGGTAGCCGAACGTAACCATTTCCACTCAATGATCGGTTCAACAGTCCATTCCACGCACACGCAGCCCACACCATTATGGCGCCACCACGAGCTGGCACAGAGGCTTGTTAACAACTAGGGACCGTGACTTCGTTGTGTGTGCGCGCGCGCGCCACAACTGCGCGACCGCTACGGTCGCAGGTTCGAATCCTGTCTTGGGCATGGGTGTGTGTGATGTCCTTAGGTTAGTTAGGTTTAAGTAGTTCTAAGTTCTAGGGGACTGATGATCTCAGAAGTTACGTCCCATAGTGATCAGAGCCATTTGAACCAAGCACAGTGCCACGGACAGAAGCTGGTCAAGGCCAATATTATGCTTTGGTGGATTATAGCCTAACGTGAGCTCTTAGCAACTGAAATCTGGACGTATCTGACAAGGCTACAGTTTCCTAGTCGTCTACTGTCAAACGATATGGTCACGAGCCAGGGAGAGGCGCTAAAGGCGATGACGTGCTGTTAGCAAACGCCTGAGTATGAATGACAGCTCCGCCAATGTACTGCTCTTCTACGCCTTGTGTATGCGATACCACCCCCTACCCTCTCTGAATATGCACATATCGCTGTCCCATGACTTGCGTCACCTCAATGTATTTGGGACAGCACTAGCGATAAAATGAAAGCTAAGTTCTCGTAAGAGACTTTCATAAAGCGATTGTTGGCTGTGACTCAGATGTAAACACAAGCTTAATATTGTAGTTCCAGCTCTGTAAATCCATCAATCCAGGCCGTCATGCGCTGTTGCCATTTTTCGGGGTGCACTCAGCCTCGTGATGCCAGTTGAGGAGCTACTCGATCGAATAGTAGCGGCTTCGGTCAAGAATACCACCGTAACGGCCGGGAGAGCTGTGTGCTGACCACACGCCACTCCTATCCGCATCCTCCATTGAGGATGACACGGCGGTCGGATGGTCCCGGTAGGCCACTCGTGGCCTGACGACGGAGTGCTCTTTAGAGTGGTTCTCCTTTTAAAAAATGGTTCAAATGGCTCTAAGCACTATGGGACTTAACATCTGAGGTCATCAGTCCCCTAGAACTTAGAACTAATTAAACCTAACTAACCTAAGGACATCACACACATCCATGCCCGAGGCAGGATTCGAACCTGCGACCGTAGCAGTCACGCGGTTCCAGACTGTAGCACTAGAAACGCACGGCCACTTCGGCCGGCGGTTCTCCTTTGACTTAGCGTTAATCTAGCCTAGTATGGGATCCGCTATGGTCAAGTATTTACAGATCTGTTGTATTTAATTTGGCTACCTGGTGACATGAATCACCGTATCTGAGTACGGGTAACAGTTTTGATCGCAAGAGGCTTCCGATTAGCGCGCAATAGCACAGGTTCCGGCCGTGGTTGCCGCTCGTGCCGGCACGCTGGCGGCAGAGTGCTAAGCAGAGCCGGCGGGGCGATGCGCTCGCTCGTGCTCCCGTCAAAATTCATACGCGCCGAACGTGACTGCGGGTCCGCCATCAGGGTGCACAAATAATGGATTTGTTTTGTTCACGTTTGCATACCTGCAGTGCAAACGATTATAGATATAGAGAAGTTATGATACGTCACGTTAAGCAGGAGATGAACACAATTCTGCTGACATGCAGATATGCTCTGTAATTAATACGAGGGACGTTCAATAAGTTTTGCAACCCATTTATTTCTCCGCCAGTTTCAGTTGAACAAATGCGGATTTGTTGTGCGACATCGTGGAATTCCTTGCTTCAGCCCATGAAGTTTCATGAAGTTACGATAATTGGAGGCGCTTTACGTAAATGGCGTCTGTACCGGAGGTGCATTCCAAACCGAGAGCTGTCATTCTGTTTTTTTTTTTTTCGGCAAAAAATCACAGCATTGTAGATATTCATGGGCGCTTGCAGAGAACAAAAGCACGGTGAGTCGTTGGGCGAGGCGTCGGCCATCATAGCAACAAGGTGGCACAAACCTGTCCGATCTCCAACGTTAAGAGCAAAAAAGTGCTGCAAAGCTGCGTTGAAATGTTGATCTGTATTATTGCAGTAATGTTTGTACATGTATAGCTATTCCTGTCATTCGAAATCTCATAATGCATACCACGCGATACATAAATAGCCGGCCGCGGTGGTCTCGCGGTTCTAGGTGCGCAGTCCGGAACCGTGGGACTGCTACGGTCGCAGGTTCGAATCCTGCCTCGGGCATGGATGTGTGTGATGTCCTTAGGTTAGTTAGGTTTAAGTAGTTCTAAGTTCTAGGGGACTAATGACCACAGCAGTTGAGTCCCATAGTGCTCAGAGCCATATGAACCATATATATATATATATATATATATATATATATATATATATATATATATAGGACGTTGAGTGTATCTAAGGACATCGAAATATCTCGAAAATTCGAAAATAGACATCGGATCTAAACAATTTACAGTTGAAATTTGTTCGTTTGAGTGAGAACATCCAAGATACCAAAGTAGAGCCCCGCGGGATTAGCCGATCGGTCTCAGGCGCTGCAGTCATGGACTGTGCGGCTGGTCCCGGCGGAGGTTCGAGTCCTCCCTCGGTTATGGGTGTGTGTGTTTGTCCTTAGGATAATTTTGGTGAAGTAGTGTGTAAGGTTAGGGACTGCTGACCTTAGCAGCTAAGTTTCACACACATTTGAACATTTTGAACCACCCCACCTCGTTTCTGGGAGACAGCTATGAAATCATAAACTGGAACACTCATTTTTATTGCAGATTCGGATACTGCAGAAAAATACGTATGTTTTGTTTGAAACATGGTTTTTTAGTTTCACAAGAGATGGCGCCTTCATCGAAAAATATCAAATTGGCAGGAAAACCGTATGTTTCAAAATGCAATCCAGTGGCACCTGAATTAATCCCGCGCCTCCACGCTGCGAGGGCGGGACAGGCAATCATTTCGTAACTTTTAATGGGAAGCCCCTTTCTCAACGTTGTATTCCTCCGGCAGATAGAGAACTGCTCGACGTGCCACTGTGGCCTTATTGCGAGAAATACTACATATTCCATTAGAAGTTAAGCCCTGCCCTCGATCCAGGGAGGTGTGAGGTTAATTCAAATGTCATTCGGTAGCATTTTGAAACACACGATTTTCCATCCGTTTTTATTTTTCCGATTACAGCGCCGCCTGTCGCGTAACGAAAAATAATGTTCCCGACAAAACTTACGTATTTTTTTCCGTAGAATACGAGTCTGCAATAAAACTGAGGTTCCCATTTAAGATTTCAAAGTTGACCCCATACAGATGGTGTGCCGGGAGGTTGAGTTTGGGTTCATTTGCATAACAGGCGGACCTGAATTCTCATACTGTAGCCTGCAAACACCAAACGACGACGTGCCTGTACGTTTGACATTTCCGAACTGATTTACTTTGTTATGAGTCCCCTCATCCACAATCCTTGATTTAGGGTTCCATCAGTTCTTTAGAACCTCGTGACCTGTTAGTAAGAAAGAGGTTCGCCCCTTTAGCCATTGATAACTGAAATGTTGTTTCTCTTATAAGACAAAGCACCAACACGCCACTTAGATGCGTAGCACATCGTCTTAAGCATTTTTTCCCATTCAGTGGATCCAGAAGAACTTTCACCAGTCATTGCTATTTTTTTTTTCAAGGTAATCAATAAAAAGAATGCATTTCTATCTCGGAAAGCACTGGCCCTGTCCTTTTAGGTGATTCACTATCTGCATCTACACTCGGCCTTATGGACAGTGGTGGAGGGTACTTCTGGTACTACTATAACTGCCTCATATCCCCCACCCCCGCCCCCTCCCAACCGCGAACGGAGCGCGAGAATAACGATTGTAGGTAAGCCTAGTATGAGCTGTAATTTCTCTAATATTTCTCGACGTGGAAATTTCGTGAGACGTACGTGGGAGGAAATAGCATGTCCCACGACTCCACTTTGAGCTTACGCTCACGGAATTTTGACAGTAAGCTTCTTCGTGATGGACGGCGCCTCCCTATAGCGTCTACCACTAGATTTCGTTCAACATTCCAGTAACGCGCTCGCGCTTGTTAAACTACGATTTGACTAAAAGCGCCAATCTTCGTTGGGTCTTCTCTGTCTCTTCTATTAATCCGACCTGATAATCGTCCCAGACTGATGAGCAATACTGAAGAATAGGTAGAACGAATGTTTTGTAAGCCACTTTCTTCGTGTACGGATCCTTAATATTCTTCCAATGAATATCTCCCTGGCATCTGATTGTGTGGTGGCGCTAGTTGGTTTCTGCGTGTGTGTTTCTCTTTCTGCACGTATTGTCTTTAATTTTCGTGTCGGCGCAGTTTTGCCCAATTTGCGGGATTTACTTGTGAATTCCCAGGCAGTGCAACCTCTCGTTGCGTTTGAACCTTGAAAATGAGAGCGTGTTCACCTCGGCGTTTGTCAAGGACGTTACTCGGCTACGTACGCATAAATTATTTGGAGCAACGTGAATTACAGTTGCGTAAGAGGTATTCGACCTCGTGTACACCCACAGCGAGTGAACTTGCGCCGGTGCTTCGTAGCCCACCTCATGTCTTCTGACAGGGTTGAGCGTCAGTTTTGGACTGGTCTTCAGAGCCACAGGTCCAGGCGGTCCCCACCTCGACCTCCGCAGCCACGTGTAGCTTTTCTTGATGACCTCAGCTGAAGCGAGCCCGGAACGGGATGTGTTGGGCACTGTTATGCTTGATAGCCTGGCCTGCCTCATTAGCGGGAGTGTGCACAAACACAAGGACAGTGCTGATGGCATAATAGCTCACGTAATGGCAGCCTCTGTTTCAAACCGTTTGCGGAGGACATCAGGAGGTAGTGTCGTCGCTTCTAAACACGACCCTAGCAAGGGGAACAACCTGTGAGGCAAAATAAATGGCACTTGTTAGTTCGCGATGTCTAAGTAATTACATATCAGTAAATAATTTCATATTGCTAAATTTTCACTAAGAGATAACATAAATGATCATACCACAATAACAAAGACGGAAGTGTCGATATTGGTTTTTCATTAGAGTAATTTTTTACGAGCAAAAGTAAGGAGAAATGTGGGAAGGGAACTAAAGGTCAAGGAGAACAAGTAAAAACTTAAAACTTCACAGATGATACTCTAAATTTGAAGGAGATGGCAAAGGACATCACTTGAACGGAATGGACTGTTGCCTTGAAACGAAATAATAAGATGAACGTCGGGAAACCTAAATCTATATCTACATGGATGCTCTGTAAATCACATTTAAGTGCCTGGCAGAGGGTTCATCGAACCTCCTTCACAATCCTCTATTTTTTCAATCTCGAATAGCGCGAGGGAAGAACGAGCTCATATATCTTTCCGTACCACCTCTGAAATCCCTTATTTTATTACGACGATAGTTTCTCCCTATGTAAGTCGGTGTCAACAAATTTTTTTCGCCTTCGGAGGAGAAAGCTGGTGAATGGAATTTCGTGAGAAGATACCGCCGCAACGAAAAACGCCTTTGTTTTAATGACGTCCACTCCAATTCTTGTATAATTTCAGTAACCGTTTTGAAATTTAAAAAAGACATGCTAAGATATCGCAGTAATTTTATTTTTACATTAAAGCATGTACCTTAATCTACGCACTGACGCCATTACAGTCTGATTCTTCCTTGTTTACGTTGTGTAATGAGTGTTTAAGAAGCCTCCGACTGTGAAGTTGGGACTGTTATAAGATTTCTTAGTGCTAAAGGCCTAAAAGCGAAGGTGGGAGAAAACAGATGCTTTGCGATTTCCTCCTTGCGGAATGACTTTCCTAATATTTCTCGTAGTGTTTTTTATGGCGTTGTGACCGAGCACTTGAAATACCGAAAATTGTGCGGACGTTGGGTACCGAAAATGTTGACGGATGTGCAAAAAACCAAACGTTTAGACAGTGCATTCACTTTCCTTGATCGGTAATACAACGACGGTGATGATTTATTAAGCCAGATTGTTATGGGCGATGAAACATGGGTGGCCTACGTCAAACCAGAATCAAAGCAACAGTCCATGGAAGTTGAGCAAGGGCATCATTTTGCTGCAAGACAATGTCCGTCCGCATGTGGCGAATCAGACCAAAGATCTCATCACATCTTTCCTATGGGAAACTCTCGATTATTCTCCGTACAGCCCCGATCTTGCGCCCAGTGACTACAATCTGTTCCTGCACTTGAAGAAACACCTGGGCGGTCAGAGTCTTCAAGACGATGACGAAGTCTAAACAGTGGTGATGCAGTGGTTAACAAGTTAAGCGGCAGACTTCTGTGAGGAGTGTATTCAAAAACTGGTACAACGTCATGACAAGTGCCTCAATATTAACGGAAATTATGTAGAAAAGTAGATTAAATACAGCCTTTCATGTAAAAATAAAATTATTGAGATGTCTTAGCACGTCTTTTTTTAATTTCAAAACGGTACTTACTTAAACAAACACGCCTCATAGAAAACGTGCCGCCCTTCGTTGAAATTCTTCGATATACTCCGTCAATCGTGTCTGGTTAGGATCCCACATCGTGCAGCAGTATTCTAAAAGAGGACGGATAAGCGTAGTGTAGGGAGTCTCTTTAGTAAATCTGTTACATCCAGTAAGTGCTCTGTCGATAAAACGCAGTCTTCGGTTTGCCTTACTCAGAACATTTCCTAGGTGTTCTTTCCAGTTTATGTTGTTCGTAATTATTCAAATGGTTCAAATGGCTCTGAGCTCTATGGGACTTAACTTCTGAGGTCATCAGTCCCCTAGAACTTAGAACTACTTAACCTAACTAACCTAAGGACATCACACACATCCATGCCCGTGGCAGGATCCTAACCTGCGACCGTAGCGGTCGCGCCGTTCCAGACTGTAGCGCCTAGAACCGCTCGGCCACCACGGCCGGCTGTTCGTAATTGTAATTCCTAGGTATTTAGTTGAATTTGAATTTACGATCTTTTGATTTGACTGATTTATAGTGTAACCGAAGTTTAACGGATTGCTTTTAGCAAATAAGGGTAATGGAATGTAGTCGAGTTAAATCAGGTGATTCTGAGAGCATAACGCTCTGAAATGAGACGCTAAAAGTAATAGATGAGTTTTGCTGTTTTCGGCAACAGAATGAGTCGATGCTAGAAGCAGAGGATGTAAAATGTTCAAATGTGTGTGAATTTATAAGGGACCAATCTGCTGAGGTCATCGGTCCCTAGACTTACACACTACTTAAACTAACTTAATCTAACTTATGCTAAAAACAACACACATACCTATGCCCGAGGGAGGACTAGAACCTCCAGCGGCAGTGGCCGCGCAATCCGTGACATAGTGCCTCAAACCGCGCAGCCATTTCGCAGCGCGCAGAGGATGCTAACCATAAATAGCAAACATAGCTTTCCTGAAAAATGTTAACATCGACTATCGCGTTAAGCGATACGAGCTCTTTGCGGGTTTCTTGGTGGTTGACTGTGTATTGTACTTAACAGTATAAACCCTAATTCCCTTATCAGGTCTACTGCTCCTCCACATTATCACACTGCTTGCTATTACAATTTAACTAAGATCCCACTGCAAGTCAACGCAAATCTCTTTTATTGCAAACTCTCTGTTTTCCATATTTTGGAGGTGGTAAAATGGGTCAAAACAAGCAACAAAAAAAGGGGGGGGGAAGCAAACATGGGCTCTAAAGTGCATACCTTAAGAGCTATCTATGAGTATTTGCTCATCTTCGCTACTCTACAACACATCTCTCGTACTGTACAAGTGCTCATAGCTCCTAAGGTAAGCATTTTAGAGCTCACTTTTAGTAGACAATTTTTTCTTGTTTGGTACATACTACTTCCTCCCAAAATATGGAAAGCAAAGAGTTTGCAGTAGAAGAGACTTATTTCACGGGGTCGAAGGCGAAGTACTCAAACTCTTAAGGTACAGTATGCGTTTTAGAGGTTATGTTTACTGACGTATTTTTGCTTCTACACTCGTGTACTTTCTACTGTATGCGTTCACGTCGTTAATTATGATACAATCTGTATATGCTGCAGCCATGAACTCTTCCCTGAAAATTTTACAAAATAAAGTGTGTGCTGTTTGTCTATCATTCTCATTATTTCCGAACTCAGCCATAAATACGAAGTACTCGTAGGATTTGTTTACGATACAGAACCATCCAAATCATGAAGAATGCATATACGAAACTGCAGCATCATGAGAGTTCCAGTAATTTGTGATAGGACTGCTCCTGCTCTCGGTATTCATAAACAATTTATCGCTATGGTGGTGTGCAGTATGAGACTGTTGATGATGCTGTTGTGCACGGCAACGTGTCGTAGTGACGGTAGGGGGATTCAGGACCGTTTGGAAAGAAATCCTTACTTGGTGCTATGGATTCCAGCTTGCTTCAAATGTGGATGGAGGTAAGTTAATGAGAACAGGTAGGTGAAACATTCCTTTAATGTCCGAAAGCAATAGTAATGCTATCCTGCTTGATTTGAGTCATGTCGATTGAATATCTAGGCATAAATTTGCGAAATGAGAAGGCGAAATGGGAAGGCGAATGGCCTATTACATCTTCATCTACATCTACAGGGATACTCTGCAAAACACATTTAAGTGCCTAGCAGAGGGTGCATGGAACCACCTTCACAATTCTCTATTAATCGTATATCCCGCGGAAGGAATGAAAACCTATATCTTTCCGTACGAGCTCTGATTTCCCTTATTTTAACGTGGTGATCGATCCTCCCTATGTAGGTCCGTGTCAACAATATATTTTCGCATTCGGAGGAGAAAGTTGGTGATAGGAAATTCGTGAGAAGATTCCGTTGCAAAGAAAAACGCCTTTCTTTTAACAGTTTCCAGCCCAAATCCTGTATCATTTCTGTGACACTCTCTTCCATATTTCGCGATTATACAAAACCTACTGCCTTTCTTTGAACTTTTTAGATGTACTCCGTCAGTCCTATCTGGTAAGTATCCCACACCGCGTAGCAGTATTCTAAAAGAGGACGGACTAGCGTAGTGTAGGCAGTTTCCGTAGTAGGTCTGTTACATTTTCTAAGTGTCCTGCCAATAAAACGCAGTCTTTGATTACCCTTCCTCACAACTTTTTCTATCTGATCCGCCGGCCGCGGTGGTCTCGCGGTTCTAGGCGCGCAGTCCGGAACCGTGCGACTGCTACGGTCGCAGGTTCGAATCCTGCCTCGGGCATGGATGTGTGTCATGTCCTTAGGTTAGTTAGGTTTAAGTAGTTCTAAGTTCTAGGGGACTGATGACCACAGCAGTTGAGTCCCATAGTGCTCAGAGCCACTTGAACGATCTATCTGATCCAATTCATGTTGTTCGTAGTTGTAATACCTAGGTATTTAGTTGAATTTACTACTTTTAGATTAGACTGATGTATCGTGTAACCGAAGTTAACGAGTTCCTTTTAGCACTCATGTAGATGACCTCACACTTTTCGTTATTTAGGGTCAACTGCCACTTTTCGCACCATTCAGATATCTTTTCTAAATCGTTTTGCAGTTTGTTTTGATCTTATGATGACTTAATTAGTCGATAAACGACAGCATCATCTGCTACGACCGGTGCTCAGATTATCTCCCAAATCGTTTATATAGATAAGGAACAGCAAAAGGCCTATAACACTACCTTGGGGAACGTCAGAAATCACTTTTGTTTTACTCGATGACTTTCCGTCAATTACTGCGAACTGTGACCTCTCTGACAGGAAATCACAAATCCAGTCACATAACTGAGACGATATTCCATAAGCACGCAGTTTCAGTAATAGCCGCTTGTGTGGTGCAGTTTATTGACAGAGCCATGAAAAAAGACTGAGTACAAAATACTTGAGCCAACCATTGTTCAGCACTGCTCGACTGTTTGGCATCCCCATAAGGTCAGATTAAAATAACGTATAGAAGCAATTCACAGGCTTGCGGCTAGATTTGTTGATTCGACCAGTACTGGAGTGTTTGAAAATGCTCAGTTCTTTAGATGGAAATCCCTGGATGTAGAATGATTACGTCTCCCGGAAACACTATTGAGGACAAGCGTTTGCAATACGTCGCATCCAACGTTCATATCGCACATGGACGGTAAGGACCAAATAAGGAAGTTACGGTTCGTGCATAGCCAGACATGCTATTACATTTCCCTCGCTCCATTTGCTAGTGGTCCAGGAAAGAAAAGACCAGATATGGTACAGAGTAACTTCCAACATGCACTGTACAGTGGCTTGAGAGTATGTATGTGGCTGTACGGTGATGAGCATTATGACCAGTGATCATGTAGAGAATGAATGTCTTGTGGTGGCGTTGAGGACACAAGACGCGGTAAGGGAAGCATACAGTGCAGTGCGAAAGTCGTGGGAGACCGCCTACTATTGTGTGGGACCTCCTTTTGCACAGTGTAGTGCAGCAGCTCGACGTGGGATTGACTCAACAAATCGTTCGAAATCCCTTGTTAAAATACTGAGCAATGCTGCCTCTGTAATCGTCGGCAATTGCAGAAGTGTTGCCGGTGCAGGATGTTCTGCACGAACTGACCTCGCGATTAGGCCTGATAAATGTTCGGTGGGGTTCATGTCGGTCGATCTGGGTGGCCAAATTATTCACTCGAATGGCCCAGCGAATTCTTCAAACCAGTCGCGAACAATTGTATCCCCGTGACATGGTGATTGTCATCCATAAAAATTTCATCGTTGTTTGTAGCCGAACATAACCATTTCCAGTCAATGATAGGTACAGTTGAACCATAGAACCCAGTCAATTCCATATAAACTCAGCCCACGCCGTTATATAGCAACTACAAGCTTGCACTGTACCTTGTCAGCAACCTAGGTCGAAGACTTTGTAGGGTCTGCACCGTACTCGAATACTACCATCAGGTCTTACCAAGTGAAATTGGGACTCATCTGACTAGGCCACGGTTTTCCTGTAGTCTAGATTCCAACCAATATGGTCATGAACGCAGGAGAGGCACTACAGGCGATGTCTTCTGCTTCCAAAGCCCATTGATGCCAAATTTTGCGGCGCTATACTAACGGATGCGTTCGACGTACGTCCAACATTGACTTCTGCGGTCATTTCAAACAGTGTTTCTTGTCAGTAGACACTGAAGACGCTAGGCAAACACCACTGTTCTCGATCGTTAAATGAACGCCGTCGGTAGCTGCGTTGTCCGTGGTAAGGGTCTATGTCTGTGGGTCCCGGAATATGGAATTCCCTACCGATTTCCGAAATGGAATGTTTCCAACTACCACTCCGCATTCAAAGTCTGTTAATACCCATAATGCGGCCATAACCATGTCGCAAACTGGTTTATATGAATCACCTGAGTACAAACGACAGCTACGCCAACGCAGTGCCCTTTTATAAGTAGTGCACGAAAATAGTTCAAATGGCTCTGAGCACTATGGGACTTAACTTCTGAGGTCATCAGTCGCCTAGAACTTAGAACTAATTAAACCTAACTAAGCTAAGGAGAGCACACACATCCATGCCCGAGGCAGGATTCGAACCTGCGACCGTAGCAACAGCGCGGTTCCGGACTGAAGCGCCTAGAACCGCTCGGTCACAGCGGCCGGCTTCTTGCGCACGCGACACTACTGCCAGCTGTATATGTACATATCGCTATCCCATGACTTTTGTCACCTCATTGTATAAGCGGAATAGAGACGGATGGATAATAATTCTCTCTACGACACTCTCTGCAGTTTGGAAAATATACTTTAATTTTTGAGTTTCACAAAGGGTAGGTTGTTATGGCTCGGTGCCTGAGCCCCAGCACCTCGAAAACAGAGAAACTGGTCGGGTCTTCGTGTGTTACTGTCGTGAGCATCTAGGGAAACTACGAGTACGCGACAAGCTGACCTCCAAGTCTCATCAAAGAACGTAGAGGCTGGAGACTTGTCCTCTCTGTAAAGCAGTACAGCTGGCCATCTGTGGCAGTCGTGACAACAGAGTACAGAGCTGGTGGAGACACAAGAGTTTCGGAGGACAGTTCACCGCACATAATCGAACAAGGATATTCGCAGCAGACGATCCCTACATGTTACCACATTGACGTTGATGCAGCGACATCGTTAGTTACGACTACAATAAGCTCGGTATCATCGAAATTGAACGATGAATAATGCAAACATGTCGCCTGGTCGGATGAATCATGTTTCTTGTTACACCAGGTCGACGGTCCTATCTGGATTCACTGTCATCCACGGGAACGGCTGCTCGAAACAAGCACAGTGCCACGGGCAGAAGCTGGTGGGGGCCAGTGTTATGCTATGGTGGGTTATCGCCCAGTTTCTGAGTGTTCTGCAGAATGACATTTGTGCGGCATATCAATGTGTTGACATTTCTGCAGATCCCAAGGCGCTTCAGATACTTTTCTGCTTTATCATTCGTTCGCTTCGCCAACTCACATCAAAACTGTCACATTCCAACCTAACCTAGACCTCGGGCTAAGCTACGGATCAGTCTGTACCACTTCTGTCACGTTTGTTGGCTTCGTCAGCTCACAAGCAAACTGTCATATTCAAACCTTAGCTGAACTTCGTCTGAACGTGGGTTAATTAATTTGGAACACGTAAAGGCAAAATAAATTCTCATAGAAAAGTGACTGGTCACAGTTTTTTCAACCTTTCAACATGTATTAAAACTAAAGTGGCCTTTAGACGCTCAATATTTAACGGACAATATTAAGTATTGCGCAATAATATTGATCGTCTTAGAGAGGTATTGAAGGAGACAGCAGAGCTGTAAAAATACTAACGCTCGCTCAGTATATTGCATAACACACACTACTGCGCAGGAATAATACTGCGCATAAACGGCAGTTCCTGTCAAGACAGAGAGAAATTTATTTCGCTCCGAGCGAATTTCCGTAAAGAATTGAAAAAAGAAAATGACAAACGGTCAGGGGGTATGCTGGAGGATGTATTTTGAAGCATCTTGCGGTAGTTTGAGGAACGAAATCAGTGACTATAAACAAAACGCCACATAGTTAGTTGTACACAACAGCAGAGGAAACTGAATATCATGGTGTCATAACACTACGCAGAAATGTTTAGTTTACTTCAAGCAGATTTCAGAGTTGGCAAGTAAGATCAGGTCAGCTGTTCAGTGAGCAACTATTTTTTACTTGCAGTAGTTATCACACCACGGACACAAGATCACGTAAGCTTTCAGTCAACAGTCAGTAAATAACCGTTTTATTTCGTTTGCAACAGCTATTACAGTAGAGAACTGCATAGAAAACGGCACATTTAAGCAATAAATTACATAGTTCACTTTTTAATAGTTAATTAGTTGATATTGTGCTTTATGAATCTAGGCTATACTGAATGAGCCCTTGGTCCTTTGAGATCATACCTGGAAGCTTTCCAAACTTATTTCGTCCATTCTGAACAATTCCTGCTTGTGTTCTGCAAGGAAGGCAAGTCACTCACAATACAGTTGAATCCTACGTCATCGAGTGCCGATATGTTCGCTACGAAGGCAGAGTTCTAACTTATGCGTCCCGCTCGGAAATATTGCGCAATAATTTTGTGCTAATCTTGACCTTGAGCATTATATTTTGACAGTATTATTGCACAGTAAAACTAAGCATGTGAACACCCGTTAACTCCTAAAAACAAATGACGCAAACTACAGCACACTTTGTTACACTGCTAGGCGGGAAACAAAATCTAAGTTCGTACCCTCTGGCCGAGAGTTAGAGTTGGCAACAGGCAGTGCACCCAGCAACTGGGTCAAACATGATGGTTTTGGTGGTCCAGGTTTTACGGTGTGCGGAGGCGTAATGTTCCACGGGCGTTGTTATTACTAATCTCCATGTTGCTGTTGTGGTCTTCAGTCCTGAGACTGGTTTGATGCAGCTCTCCGTGCTACTCTGTCCTGTGCAAGCTTCTTCATCTCCCAGTACCTACTGCAAGCTACATCCTTCTGAATCTGTTTAGTGTATTCATCTCTTGGTCTCCCTCTACGATTTTTATCCTCCACGCTGCCCTCCAGTACTAAATTGGTGATCCCTCGATGCCTCAGAACAAGTCCTACCAACCGATCCCTTCTTCTAGTCAAGTTGTGCCACAAGCTCCTTTTCTCCCCAATTCTACTCAATACCTCCTCATTACTTATGTGATCAACCCAGCTAATCTTCAGCATTTTTCTGTAGCACCACATTTCGAAAGCTTCTATTCTCTTCTTGTCTAAGCTATTTACCGTCCATGTTTCACTTCCATACATGGCTACACTCCATACAAATACTTTCAGAAACGACTTCCTGACACTTAAATCTATACTCGATGTTAACAAATTTCTCTTCCTAAGAAACGCTTTCCTTGCCATTGCCAGTCTACATTTTATATCCTCCCTACTTCGACCGCCATCAGTTACGTTGCTTCCCAAATAGCAAAACCCTTTTACTACTTCAAGTGTGTCATTTCGTAATCTAATTCCCTCAGCATCACCCGACTTAATTCGACTACATTCCATTATCCTCGTTTTGCTTTTGTTGATGTTCATCTTATACCCTCCTTTCAAGACACTGTCCATTTCGTTTAACTGCTCTTCCAAGTCCTTTGCAATGTCATCGGCGAGCCTCAAAGTTTTTATTTCTTCTTAATGGATTTTAATACCTACTCCGAACTTTTCTTTTGTTTCCTTTATTGCTTGCTCAATATACAGATTGAATAACATCGGGGACAGGCTACAACCCTGTCTCACTCCCTTCCCAACCACTGCTTCCTTTTCATACTCCTGACTCTTGTAACTGCCATCTGGTTTCTGTACAAATTGTAAATCACCTTTTGCTCTCTGTATTTTACCCCTGCCACCTTCAGAACTTGAAAGAGAGTATTCCAATCAACATTGTCATAAGCTTTCTCTAAGTCTACAAATGCTAGAAACGTAGGTTTGCCTTTACTTAATCTTTCTTCTAAGGTAAGTCGTAGGGTAAGTATTGCCTCACGTTTTCCAACATTTCTACGGAACCCACACTTATCTTCCCCGAGGTCGGCTTCTACCAGTTTTTCCATTCGTCTGTAAAGAATTCGTGTTAATATTTTGCAGCTATGACTTATTAAACTGATAGTTCGGTAATTTTCACATCTGTCAACACCTGCTTTCTTTGGGATTGGGATTATTATATTCTTCTTGAAGTCTGAAGGTATTTCGCCTGTCTCCTACATCTTGCTCACCAGATAGTAGAGTTTTGTCAGGACTGGCTCTTCCAAGGTTGTCAGTAGTTCTAATGGAATGTTGTCTACTCTGGGGGCGTTGTTTCGACTCAGGTCTTTCAGTGCTCTGTCAAACTCTTCACGGAATATCATATCTGCCATTTCATCTTCATCTACATCCTCTTCCATTTCCATAATATTGTCCTCAAGTACATCGCCCTTGTATAGGCCCTCTATATACTCCTTCCACCTTTCTGCTTTCCATATCAGCCTCTTATCGCAGCCCCTCCCGCCGGAAGTTCGAGTCCTCCCTCGGGCACGGGTGTGTAGGGACCGATGACCTCAGCAGTTTAGCACTCTAGGAATTCACACACATTTGAGCATTTTCTTATCCGTGCAAGAGCCCCAGGCTCCGCAGTAATGTCGCTTCACAGAGGACGCCTCATAAGTGTTCCAGCCCTGACATTCACCTGAGTTCTGTGGGACCTGTGATAGCAGTCGAAAGCATTGTGACAGTTGTGGACTGCGAGGACAGTATTGCAGACAACACGCATCCATTTATGCTTAATATCTGCCCCGACGGTAGTTACATCTTCCAACAGGATAAATGTCCGCTTCTAAGGCCGGAATGGTGCAAAAGTGGTTTAAGAACACGATAGTGAATTCACACTGATGTTTTTGCCATCAAATTCGCCTGAGCCTAATGCGATTGAAGACATCTGGGACCCTATTACACGCAGCTCCTCACTCACAAACCATCGGTCTGTATTTTACCGGAATTATGTGACCTGTAATTATAAATTCGAGCCACATACCTCCGGAAACCTACCCAGGACAAGTCGAATCCATTTTTTTTTTTTTTTTGTCATCAGTCTACTGATTGGTTTGATGCGGCCCGCCACGAATTCCTCCCCTGTGCTAACCTCTTCATCTCAGAGTAGCACTTGCAACCTACGTCCTCAATTATTTGCTTGACGTATTCCAATCTCTGTCTTCCTCTACAGTTTTTGCCCTCTACAGCTCCCTCTAGTACCATGGAAGTCATTCCCTCATGTCTTTTCCACATATTCCTTTCCTCTCCGATTCTGCGTAGAACCTCCTCATTCCTTACCTTATCAGTCCACCTAATTTTCAACATTCGTCTATAGCACCACATCTCAAATGCTTCGGTTCTCTTCTGTTCCGGTTTTCCCACAGTCCATGTTTCACTACCATACAATGCTGTACTCCAGATGTACATCCTCAGAAATTTCTTCCTCAAATTAAGGCCGGTATTTGATATTAGTAGACTTCTCTTGGCCAGAAATGCCTTTTTTGCCGTAGCGAGTCTGCTTTTGATGTCCTACTTGCTCCGTCCGTCACTGGTTTTTTTACTGCCTAGGTAGCAGAATTCCTTAACTTCATTGACTTCGTGACCATCAATCCTGATGTTAAGTTTCTCGCTATTCTCATTTCTACTACTTCTCGTTACCTTCGTCTTTCTCTGATTTACTCTCAAACCATACTGTGTACTCATTAGACTGTTCATTCCGTTCAGCAGATCATTTAATTCTTCTTCACTTTCACTCAGGATAGCAATGTCATCAGCGAATCGTATCATTGATATCCTTTCACCTTGTATTTTAATTCCACTCCTGAACCTTTCTTTTATTTCCATCATTGCTTCCTCGATGTGCATATTGAAGAGTAGGGGCGAAAGGCTACAGCCTTGTCTTACACCCTTCTTAATACGAGCACTTCGTTCTTGATCGTCCGCTCTTATAATTCCCTCTTGGTTGTTGTATATATTTATATGACCCGTCTCTCCCTATAGCTTACCCCTACTTTTTTCAGAATCTCGAACAGCTTGCACCATTTTATATTGTCGAACGCTTTTTGCAGATCGACAAATCCTTTGAACGTGTCTTGATTTTTCTTCAGTCGAATCCATACCACGCAGAAAAGCTACTGAACTGCTTTCCATATGTGTACTAGCCGACTACTAAGGAGGTGGTCATAATGTTTCAGCTGGGAGCACAAAGGCAAACAGGGTACGGAAACTGACGCCTTCTCGCTGTACTCCGCTGTGCTGCCGTTGCGAGCAAACAGTCTGGCCACGCGCAGCCAAGCAAGCAGAGCACGTGAGTCGTGAGTCGACCGGATGCCACTGTTACTTTGTAAGCGTGCTCCTGCCAGACCAAGTGGAGCGATTACAAAAGAACTGATAAGGGTTGTAGCATTAAACTCTCCTTTATCCCTCATCTTATTTGTCACCGCTAATAACTCTATTCTGTTGATCAATATGACACGTGTTCAAAGAGATGTATCGGAGATTCTTGTTCGTTATCTAAGTAGCACGTTACTGATAGGCAGCCGAGGATCAGGCTGCGTATGAATGAATATTCTGGTTAGCTAACACGAGATATAAAAGGGAAGCAATAGTTGAGAAGGAAAGAGACAGGTTCGTCGGCTATTCCGCATGTTATTGTATCTGCACATCAAACAAGAAGTAAAGGAAACAGCAGATAGATTTAGAAAGAGAATTTAGGGTCAGCGATAAGAGAAGAGCGTCGTTAACATTGTAACACCGAGTGGCTATAATTAAACGCTCCGTATGTAACACGTTGTAAGACGAAATCTAATCGTCGTAGGAGTACCAAACTTGCTAGCATTAATGTCCAGAGTATGGGGTGCATGATTTCCATGGGTCACAACGCCACCGCCCAGTTCCAACTATGGCCACCAAGTGCATTGATCAGTCATCGTGATTCATAGTCTCACATCTACATCTACATCTACATACATACTCCGCAATCCACCATACGGTGCGTGGCGGAGGGTACCTCGTGCCACAACTAGCATCTTCTCTCCCTGTTCCACTACCAAACAGAACGAGGGAAAATTGACTGCCTATATACCTCTGTACGAGCCCTAATCTCTCTTATCTTTGTGGTCTTTCCGCGAAATATAAGTTGGCGGCAGTAAAATTGTACTGCAGTCAGCCTCAAATGCTGGTTCTCTAAATTTCCTCAGTAGCGATTCACGAAAAGAACGCCTCCTTTCCTCCAGAGACTCCCAGCCGAGTTCCTGAAGCATTTCCGTAACACTCGCGTGATGATCGAACCTACCAGTAACAGATATAGCAACCCGCCTCTGAACTGCTTCTATGTCCTCCCTCAATCCGACCTGATAGGGATTCTAAACGCTCGAGCAGTACTCAAGAATGGGTTGTATTAGTGTTTTATAAGCGGTCTCCTTTACAGATAAACCACATCTTCCCAAAATTCTACCAATGAACCGAAGACGACTATCCGCCTTCCCCACAACTGCTTGTCCCACTTCATATCGCTCTGCCATGTTACGCCCAAATATTTAATCGACGTGACTGTGTCAAGCGCTACACTACTAATGGAGTATTCAAACATTACGTTATTCTGTTTCCTATTCATCTGCATTAATTTACATTTATCTGTGTTTAGAGATAGCTACCATTCTTTACACCAATCACAAATCCTGTCCAAGTAATCTTGTATCCTCCTACAGTCACTCAACGACGATACCTTCCCGTACACGACAGCATCATCAGCAAACAGCCACACCTTGCTATCCACCCTATCCAAAAGATCATTTATGTAGATAGAAAACAACAGCGGACCTACCACACTTCCCCGGGGCACTCCAGATGATAACCTCACCTCCGACATCGAGGACACATGTCACCAGCCGTAATGCACTTATTGATGTGTCAACATGAGCTTGGACAAAAGGAACAGGGCATTATTGATGAAGCTCTGTTATCAAAACAACAGTAATGCTGCAGCTGCACTTCGAGAATATCGCCGGCTGAAAGGGTTATGGAAGAGCCCTCTTTCTCCACCTGCTGTGCGGAGCATGGTGGAGAAGGTCGAATCAACGGGAGAACTGGACGTCGCTCCGGGAAGAGGCCGACGACTGGTTGCACCACAGGTGGCTGATGAAGTCGCCGTTGCTATGGCAGACAACGCTTCACGCAATTCCCGATCGTCAGACAGTGCGCGTGCTGTGTCACGAGAGTTGAACAAAATGTTCAAATGTGTGTGAATTTCTAAGAAACCAAACTTCTGTGGTCATCGGTCCCTAGACTTGCACACAACCTTAACTAACTCAATCTAACTTATACCAAGAACAACCCACAGACGCATGCCTGAGGGACACACACACACACACACACACACACACACACACACACACACACACACACACACACACACACACACACCCAACAGGGACGACTGACAACATAGATCACACAGAAAAATACCAAGAGAGCAAAATCAAGTCACATATCAAGACGCAGCAACTATCAGCAATGATGAACAGATATACACTCCTGGAAATGGAAAAAAGAACACATTGGCACCGGTGTGTCAGACCCACCATACTTGCTCCGGACACTGCGAGAGGGCTGTACAAGCAATGATCACACGCACGGCACAGCGGACACACCAGGAACCGCGGTGTTGGCCGTCGAATGGCGCTAGCTGCGCAGCATTTGTGCACCGCCGCTGTCAGTGTCAGCCAGTTTGCCGTTTCGTACGGAGCTCAATCACAGTCTTTAACACTGGTAGCATGCCGCGACAGCGTGGACGTGAACCGTATGTGCAGTTGACGGACTTTGAGCGAGGGCGTATAGTGGGCATGCGGGAGGCCGGGTGGACGTACCGCCGAATTGCTCAACACGTGGGGCGTGAGGTCTCCACAGTACATCGATGTTGTCGCCTGGGACACACGGATGCACGTCAAGACCATAGGATCCTACGCAGTGCCGTACGGGACCGCACCGCCACTTCCCAGCAAATTAGGGACACTGTTGCTCCTGGTGTATCGGCGAGGACTTCGCAACCGTCTCCATGAAGCTGGGCTACGGTCCCGCACACCGTTAGGCCGTCTTCCGCTCACGCCCCAACAACGTGCAACCCGCCTCCAATGGTGTCGCGAAAGGCGTGAATGGAGGGACGAATGGAGACGTGTCGTCTTCAGAGATGAGCGTCGCTTCTGCCTTGGTGCCAATGATGGTCGTATGCGTGTTTGGCGCCGTGCAGGTGAGCGCCACAATCAGGACTGCATACGACCGAGGCACACAGGGCTAACACCCGGCATCATGGTGTGGGGAGCGATCTCCTACACTGGCCGTACACCTCTGGTGATCGTCGAGAGGACACTGAATAGTGCACGGTACATCCAAACCGTCATCGAACCTATCGTTCTACCATTCCTAGACCGGCAAGGGAACTTCCTGTTCCAACAGGACAATGCACGTCCGCATGTATCCCGTGCCACCCAACGTGCTCTAGAAGGTGTAAGTCAACTACCCTGGCCAGCAAGATCTCCGGATCTGTCCCCCATTGAGCATGTTTGGGACTGGATGAAGCGTCGTCTCACGCGGTCTGCACGTCCAGCACGAACGCTGGTCCAACTGAGGCGCCAGGTGGAAACGGCATGGCAAGCCGTTCCACAGGACTACATCCAGCATCTCTACGATCGTCTCCATGGGAGAATAGCAGCCTGCATTGCTGCGAAAGGTGCATATACACTGTACCAGTGCCGACATTGTGCATGCTCTGTTGCCTGTGTCTATGTGCCTGTGATTCTGTCTGTGTGATCATGTGATGTATCTGACCCCAGGAATGTGTCAATAAAGTTTCCCCTTCCTGAGACAATGAATTCACAGTGTTCTTATTTCAGTTTCCAGGAGTGTACAATTATGAGCCATTCTCAAATGGTATACGAAGAGTATCCGTATCGTACAGCAGCTTGCACCACAGGACGCACAACGCCGTGTTGACTTCGCTCTCCACTTTCTCGCAAGTATTGAAGTTGACGAGCACTGGCCTTAGAACATCCTATGGACAGACGAAGCTCAATTTTCTCTGACGAGTGAGATGAACACACAGAATTTCCGAGTGTGGGGATCTTCACCTCCAGACACTGTGCATGAAGTTCCTGTATGTGGTGAACATGTCACCGTATGGTGTGGCTTCACAGCTACGTTCATCATTGGTCCACTCTGTTGAACAGGTTGGCACTCAAGAACTAAAGACGTGCAGTGTGACTGGCCAGCGTTACTGCGATATGCTTTGCCAGCATGTCATACCGCCCTAGAGGAGAGAGACGCATTGAACTACCGAGCGAGGTAGCGATGTGGTTAGCACACTGGACTCGCATTCGGGAGGGTGACGGTTCAAACCCTCGTCCGGCCATACTGATTTAGTTTTTCCTGGATTTCCCTGAATCGCTTCAGGCAAATGTCAGGATAGTTCCATTGAAAGGGCACGTCTGACTTACTTCCCATCCTTCGCTAATCCGATGGAACCGATGACCTCGCTATTTGGCCCCCTCATCTAAACCAAGCAAGCAACCAACGCACTGAACCCAATGGTTTACATGCAAGATGGGACTTCACCGCACATCGATCGTAAAGTTCACCTGCTTCTCCGAAACTCATTTGGAAACAATCGAATTATCAGCCGATCGTTTGCAAATGTTTGGCCGGTATGATCACCTGATCTCATTCACTGTGCTTTCTGGTTGTGGGACTACCTGAAGGACAGGGTTTACCAGGGGAACATTCATACTTGTGCTGATCTCAAGCGCAGCATATCAAGAGAGGTAGCCAGCATACCGACGGACATGTTTCGTTCTGCTGTGCAGAATGCAACACTGCTCTTTCAGACTTTTCTGGACTCTGGTGGGCGCCATATTGAGCTCCTTGTGTAGCAGTAATGGTACCGGTATGTAATGGTATGATGTACCGTAGAAGCACATTAAAAGTGTTTCACTGAATTGATTCTGCATTATTTTTCTTTTCCACGTCCTTGACATTAATAATACCAAGTTTGGCCCTCGTTTGGTAATCAGCTTCCGTGTTATAACGTGCTACATAGGGAAAGTTTAATTATAATAAACCGGTTCTCTAAGAGACGGCTAACGATTAGATCAGTTAAACTGAATAAATAGTGTGTTAAAGAAAAAGGCTATAAGATGAATATCCATAAAAGCGAAACAAGGCGAATAGAGTATATGCTGCTCTGCAGAATCTTAAGGCCAGATAGATAGTTAACATAACATACTAAAACTTGATGGAAATGAATAAAACTGCGGAAACATGTTGCCAGAGGCCTCCCAGTCGTGCAGAGAAAGCTGGATGTCACACAACGTCAAGTCAGCGTGATTATACGACGAATGGGGCCGGTCGCACAAAGAGAGGGAGTTGAAGATACGGGGAAAGACAGTGTCAGTCACTCAACAAGCAATTACGGTGCACTGTGGCGGCATTCTTTATTACAACACGGCCCAAAAGCAACTTTTGGATGACTTCACACAGATAATAACCGTCCGGTAAGTCTGGTAACTTGAAGAAGGACGAAGGGTGACGAGAGTAGCTCAGAAGTTTGGTGTTGCTCACAGCATTGTTTCAGTGCGCGGGCTGCTTTCCGAAACAGAGTCACTGCTGCCAGAAAGAGCAGAGGTTATCGACCACGGTCACCTACAGCAACAGATGACTACTAATTGTTCAACAGGCAAGAAGGGGTGTACATCAAACAGTGGGTGCAATTGCAGCCACATTTAACAGGACTGCAGTGCACGCAATATCATGCTCCACAGTTGTACGGTGGTAGCATGGCGATGGCGTCTTTGCTCGACGACCAGTACAATGAGTTCCCTTAACAGACCTACACCAGCGGGACCTTCTGCAATTATACCAGGAGCTTAAAAACTGGACCTAACGAAGAGCATGGTAGTATGCCCTTCTCAGCGAAGAGCAGATTCGGTCCGAGTAGTGATTCTGGGGGTACTCTCATACGGCGGGAAGTGGGAACATGCAATGCGCCCAGCGACATTGTCGAACATGAGGGTTTTGGTGGTGCAACAGTTACGGTGTGCAGAAGCGTAATTTTGCATGGGCGTGCTCATCTCTATACTTTTGAACACGATACATTCATCCGTCGACGTTATTGTGACACTGTAGTCCTTCCCCACTCACGTCTTTTCAGGGGTGCTTTCAGCCCTAACTTAATTGTTATGGATGACAACGCGCGACCGCATCGAACAGAGCAGGTGGAGAAACTCGTGGAACCAAAAGATATTCGACGAATGGATTGACCTGCCCATTCCCTCGACTTATATCGCGTGGCGCATGTGTGGGATGCGTTGGGGAGACGTACCGAAATATGTCCACATGCACCGGCGACCCTCCATCAGTTGTCAGCCGGGTTGATTGAGGAATGGACTGTCCTACCACAAGAATTCCTCAACCAAGTTGTGTCCAGCTCGGAAGCATATTGCAGAGCATCCACTGCTGTCCGTTGTGCTCTCACACCCATTAAGACTTACCGCCGCGCGGGATTAGCCGAGCGGTCTTAGGCGCTGCAGTCATAGACTGTGAGGCTGATCACGGCGGAGGTTCGAGTCCTCCCTCGGGCATGGGTGTGTGTGTTTGTCCTTATGATAATTAGGTTAAGTAGTGTGTAAGCTTAGGGACTGATCACATTAGCAGTTAAGTCCCATAAGATTTCACACACACATTTGAACATTTTGAACCATTAAGACGCACGTCCCGCCTTTGGTAATGTCCAGGGGATCATCATAAATAGCGGTGACTTCAGTGTTAGTATTGTCTTTGAATAAAGATCAAATTTCCGATCGTCTCATTGCTTATTTTTCTTCCACTTACCTTCTGCACTATACTGTAGCAGTTCTTTCTATGTGTAGTCTAAATTTCACAGAGCTAGTGACACGTCATGCGAATATTACTTTCAAAAACAGAAAGGGAGATAAGGATTTAACGCCCCGTCGACACAGAGGTCGCTAGAGGCGGAGCACAAGCTCTGATTGTGTCAAGGAAGGAGAAGGAAATCGGCCGTTCCCTTTCAAAGGAACAATCCTGGCACTTTCCTGGAGCGATGTAGGGAAATCAAGCAAAACCAAAATCGGGATAGCCGGACGCGGGTTTGAAGCGTCGTCCTCCCGAATGCGAGTCCGGCGTACTAACCACTGCGCCGCTTCGCTCTCCTGAAAGTCACTTTCGTCCTTAAGTTTTGCATACTAGTATAGTTGAATGAGGTTATGCGATGTTGAGCAATTTAGATTTGAGCAGCAAAATAACGGACGATGGGTGAAGCTGAGAGGATATAAAACGCAGACAGGTAATAGGAAGAACAGCGTTTCTGAAAAAGAGAAACTTGTTAATATCTAAAATATTTTTTAAATTGAGACTTTGTGTGGAAAAGAGCCTTACATGTGCGTGAAATGCGGCATAAAGTACAGAGAAAAGAGATTAGGAAGATCTGAAATGCGGTACCCACTAGCATTATAAGCTGAAAGGCATGTGCTAAGGTCTGATCAAGGTAGATCCAGAAAATAAAGTCGATAGCTGCCAACCGCAAGGTGGAATGAATATAATATCTTTAAGTAGGAGGACATTTGATGGTTAAGAGAGCCGGGCGAACGTAGTAAAAAATTCGGAAGTCGCAGCTAGGTACCCGGAGGAAGCAGACGTGTGGTGACAGCTTTAAGGTGGGATTCGCGCTACGCAGTTTATCTCCACTGAGCAAACTTTAGCACGTTAATGGGAAAAGCTATATTGTATAATGATTTGAAAATGGCTTTTGTTAGATAATGTTCAGAGTTAGGATTGGTGTGTCCAAGATTTGACGCAGTAAGCGCTTTGAAAATTTTTTTGTAAGAGTGATTTGTGCTACAAAAATGCTGGAAATGGTAGTTTTTGTATATGACTTAAATTTTTAACTAACATTGTATTTAAATCTAACAGCCCGAATCATAATCGACATCGTTTGGTTGTATTGAATTTGAAAATGAGTAGTAAAGGAAAGTTACCCACCAAATGAAAGGTCGTAAAGAAAATGAGATCTCTATGCAATATATATGTGCAGTTCATGATTTGAAATCGATTTTGGAATAACTAAAGTTATCAGAGCAAAGTTATTTCAAGTAAATAATTTTATGCCATTGCACAACTGGCATTATTCAAGTCAAGATATAATTTCATTAAGTAACCATCAGGGCCAAAAGTAAATTTTTCAGTTCCATATTAATGCCATTGCACAAACGGCATTATTCTCTTAAACTTGATTGCTGAGTCAAATATATGTTTCATTAGTGGCAAAAATGGAGGAGTGCACGAAACAAGTTCGCAGACGCAGTCAGATGCAGGTTTGTTGAATAATTATTTTGGAATAATTTTATCTTTGATTCTTTCACTAATTAAAACGGAAACAATTCTGGTTAGATACTTTCACTTTTAAAGATAATTTCATCTATGATGCTTTCAAATCCGAGAATATTTCACTAATAAAAGGGATCATATGTTCTGGTGTGAGAACTGAGAACAATCCCCTGTTTGTCAAGGAGAAACTAGGAGCTGTACATTAAGGCGCTGCAGCTCGGCATTATTCGTCGGGGAACAAAACTACCGTGAAGTTTCGCTCGCCGCCCCGCACAATGCAGAGAGGAGCCTGTCCGGTGTCTACTCCAGCGCCGTCAAAGACGGAGGAGCGGAGCCGCGGCTATCGATCGGAAGACGCGGCTGGCTGGCTGGCTGGCTGGCTGTCCGCTTCTTTGCGGATTAACCGCTTCTGGCTTCGAGCCCGAGCTGAATACATCGCGGCAGTTATCGTCGGCCCGCAGCGCGGTGCTCCCTGTAAGTGCGCAATACGTTCCAGGTTATATGCCAGACAATCAATGACCGCACTTACCCGAAACTTCTCACTGCTTACGTATTGCATCCATTGCGACGAAATCGTGGGCCGTGCTAGAAACTTCTAGAGCATAAGAAATTCAGGGACTGACTTCTTCGATTACGTCTTTGCAACAGGTTTTCAAACTAGAGGATTATCCAGATAGTATTATTATTTCTCACAGCTATTGTCAACATAAGGCGTAAAAATACTTCAGAAAACGCAAAATTACATTTATATATATGTTGCGCATTTCAGTCCGAAGAAGACGGCCGCTATGGTCGAGCAGTTCTAGGCGCTGCGACTGCTACGGTAGCAGGTTCGAATCCTGCCTCGGACAGGGCTGTGTGTGATGTCCTTAGGTTGGTTAGGTTTAAGTAGTTCTAAGTTCTAGGGGACTGATGACCTCAGATGTTAAGTCCCATAGTGCTCAGAGCCATTTTTCTTTTTTCAGTCCGAAGACTTGGTTGATACATCTCCTTACCTGCGTCTTCATCTGACTATTGTAATCTACATCCCTTTGAACCTGCTTACTATAGTGTATGTAGCGTAACTGGAACCCTTGGAAATATTCAGTCAACCTTAGTAACGTTTGGCTTACTACCTATAAAAATGTTGTGGGGCTAAGACATCTCTAGAATCGCTAGGATTGACGACGGTATGTAATAATAACCGAAAATTGTCGATTTTACTGTGGAATACACGGTTTTTGGTGTTACTAGGTTCACTGGTAACAGTCCCGATAGTATTTCAGCCCTGGGGCTGGAAGTATGGGAGGACATGGGATGACTTCTAAAACTAAACAAAAAGAACTGATGTCAGTGTCAAATAATCACTTCTGCGATGTAACATTAGACTTACCCCTGGGTTCGGTGTAGGGCATCGGTGGGGTGAATGGACTGCTGCAGCCTGTTATGGGGTTGTGAGGCATTGAGGGCAACAGCCGGGACGAAGCCTCTCCGTTGTTTCTAAATACAATACAACATAAGACTGGGAATAAATAAGTGACCTGGTAATCCCGGTTACTCAGCTAGTAGCATATGAAGTTTTTTGTGTAAAGCATGTGTTGTAGCATTCTTAAGACTCTCATATGTATCGAACTACGTACATTCTAAAGACAGACATAAGAATTTTTGTACTCTGCAGATTGAGTGTTAATATTTGTTATGATTTGTATAATAATCATGAGAATTGTTCATATCAGGATTAGATACATAAAGAAATTATTAATTTACGTGCGTCATGCTCCAGTCAGCTGTCTCTATATGATCCTTCAATCGATAATATTTTGCACACATAAACAGCATAAATATAAGCATCTGATTGGAACACGTCAACTATATACACTGGTGTGCAAAACTTAAGAACGAAAGCAATTTTAGCGTGATATGCCGCTGCCAACTGACATAGATCGATGAAACTTGTGCAAGATGTAAAATGAACCGTACAGTACAGCACAGAAGGCAACTGCAAGAAGTATGCATTGAGCCGAACAGAAATGGTAAGGCTGTTAATTGGCGAGGGACTGGCTGCGCAGCGGCCCGTCTATCCGCTGCTATAATGCCCTATAACACTGGCCAGCCAAAAATCCATTTTTGAATGTTACGTGCTCTTCATGAGTCAATTCCCACTAATTTTGGTTCGAGAAAAACGAATATGACAATGAAAAATTTTCCTTAGCTCTAGTTTCTGTGATACACACTAGGTGGAAGTATTTCATATTAACGGATAAACAGAAAAAGATATATTTTAATTACATACGCTAACAACACTGAAAGTATCTTCGAATTATTTTGAATAGTAGTTACATTTTAACAGTTTTAAACTGCTGGAAGAATACATCGCAGATGGTTGGTTCTGAAGAGAATCATGTGGTGGCTGCGTCAGATAGTATTCAGCTTGCCTCTTGTACCGGAGTTCCGGAGCATCCCTACACAAAGGCCAACAGTAATCCATAAATATTGCTTCATTCCAATGGCACTGATATCTTTGTTCTATAACAGAAATGTCCTGATGGAATCTTTCTCCCTGTTCATCACTGACATCTCCACAACGAGGACAGAAAAAGTTTAGGTGGGAGTGGAGAAAATGGATTTTAAAGGACACGCTGCATTCAGGGTTGTGGTAGTTTTGCAGGAGCACTGTCACCAACTGACTGTAGTTATCATCTCTTTTGTTGCCTAAAAAACAACGAACAACTTCCTTGAAGGTTTATCAAGCTCCCTTTTCTTTACCCTCCAACACTTGGTCAAATGCAGGATCCTTTACAAGTTCTCGAATTTGTGGCCCGATAAAAATACCTACCTTTACTTTTGCATCACTTAATTTCGGAAATTTCTCTCTTATGTACTTAAAGGCGCGTCCTTCAAGGCTCATACATTTGTAAAATTTTTCATCAAACCCAACTTGATACGCAGGGGCGGAAGAAGAACATCTTTTGGGTCCACGAGAGGCTCGGCAACGACATTTTTCTCGATAGAGCTAAGATTTTTTGCAGGCCAGTCTGCTTTAATATAATGCGATTTCCTATCCTTACTGTCGCACATGCATAAGATGCAGCAATGTTCTGTGTACCCCAGTTGCATTCCTAAGAGTATAGCAATGCCTTTTAGATCACTACAGATTTTCCATCTGTGTTCATGATATTTGATTGAGTCCAAGAGAGCTGTCCTATTTGCGTATGTCTCCTTCATGTGAACTGGATGACCAGAAGGAAGACGGTTGCCATTGTGAGGTAACACAGCTTTCAAACTAACCTTGGAGGAGCCTACGCATAGCCTCCATTCTGTTGGATCATGGTTCTCATTCAAAGATTTCATCAAGCTATTAATGTCGCAGCAAACAACAAGATTGTTTTTCTGCTCCAAAAAGGGAAGCAGTTCCATGAGACGTTTTCTGTACTGCGAGACTGTGAAATCACTTTCGAGAAGATTCTATTACTGTAGTCGAGATCCGAGAATTTCTGCCTTCTCCTTTGACAGGTCCATGTCTCTAATGAGATCACTCCATTCCGCTTTACCAAGTCTGTGCGGTTATTATCTTTTCCCTCAAATTTAGGGGCACGGGATGTCAAAGGCTTGTTTGGCTCTTCGTCTTGTTCCACAGTCTTCATTTTCTACTTCAGACGCACAATTTCCGGGTGGAGTAGGAACTGGTAAACTAAACTGGCAGACTATCTGAATGCGGAATGAGTCGATTATCAGATCAAAGATTCAGGTCCTGACCTGTTCTTTTCTTCATAGACTATCCTGTCTTCGTAGGTGGAGTCAAGCAGAAATAGCGTCATCTGTATGGTTTGTAGGTCCCCGCGAATCTATGGACACAGCAAAACCAATTGATCGATTCTTATTTTTCAGATATTCTCGCAGTGTAACTGAACATGCATTTGTGTTTTTTCGTTCGGCAGGTGTACCAAATCCGAAAATAAAAATTTCCCCCAAATTGAAAAGTTGACTATAAAAAGAAATGTTGCTTTATCTACAAAGCAAGAGGTAATATTTCATTTTTATGGTGATTTTTATTCCGAATTAAATATTTCTAAGCCCATAACATTTTCATTGTTGGCCAGTGTATTCAACGAAACCAGAGCTGTCAATACATGGTCGCCGTTATAGCTCAGCGGTGGCGGTTTCTCGCCAAATCCCTCTGAGGAAGCCGGCCGAAGTGGCCGTGCGGTTCTAAGCGCTGCAGTCTGGAACCGCGAGACCGCTACGGTCGCAGGTTCGAATCCTGCCTTGGGCATGGATGTATGTTATGTCCTTAGGTTAGTTAGGTTTAACTAGTTCTAGGTTCTAGGGGACTAATGACCTCAGCAGTTGAGTCCCATAGTGGTCAGAGCCAGAGCCTCTGAGGAAGTCAACCGCGAAAAGGACAGTGCCCGCTAGAGTTTGGAGACGGAAAGTTCCATGCGTCGGAAGGAAAGAAGCAAGCAAGCAACAAAGCAAGATTAGAGTTTAACGACCTTTCGACAGCGCTGCCATTAAATACGTAACACAATTTCGGAATACGGAAGGTTCGAATGGAACTCCGCCGTGCCCTTTACAAAAGAACCATCCCAGCATTTGCCTAGAGCGGTTCAAGGAAATGACGGAAGACTTAAATCTGGATTGCTGTCGGAGACTGCAGCCATGATCTTCCCGAATGCGAGTCCAGTGTGCTAACCACTGGACCACCTCGCTCCATCCAATGCGTGCGGCACCTACATACTGGATGCGATCAAAATAGGCCATTCTGCCGTCGACTCACATCGAAAACACGCCGACGTATTATATTCGTAATGGTGACAGCAACAATTTCTCTACTCAACAAAACAACTATATCTAATCCAAGTTCTGGTTAGCGTATATGAAAAACCGCAACGAATATATTTTATCGATAGTGCTTCCAAATTAAAAAAGTTCAAAGTTTCTATGATATACTTTATGACAAAAAAAGTCAAGAAAGCAGAAGATTTGGCCGGATGTCCCTGATCTCAGTACACATGGTGTAGTGTTGACTGAGCTGTTTAGCAAACTGAGTGGAAGGATCAACAAACGAACTTTAACGGATGTCATGTGACGTCCGCAACGAAAAAACACAGCGATCAACAACGAACAAAATGAAAAAAAAAGCATATCCCCAAGGTATTGAAAGAAAAGAAGATAGTGCAACAGATAACGGTTTTATCTAGTGAAACTGCCATTAGTGACCCAATGAAGCACGAAAGAATGGGTGCCACAAAGACATGCTGATAACGGTATCGCCGGCTGGTGTGGCCGGGCGGTTCTAGGCGCTTCAGTCTGCAACCACGCGACCGCTACGGTCGCAGGTTCGAATCTTGCCTCGGGCATGGATGTGCGTCATGTCCATACGTTAGTTAGGTTTAAGTTAGACGCATGGTTGACGACATTTGAAAATCTGGGTCTGGCTGGAGACGTGCACGGATAGCCAAGTGGCGCAGTCGGTCTTTGGCTGTGGTGAGGCGCGCACGCCTTGTTTGCGTCTCACTTGGTGTGCTGCTTGCTAGCGAGCGCACGTTTGTTTACTTCCGTGTAGCGATTTCTTTCAGAGTCCGACTGCATTGATCGTCATGGCGTTTCCTTAGTGCCAAGGAGCAATTAAATTAACTTTTCCGTTAGATCACGAGCGACCGAAGGCGTATGAAGTCGAACGTTTTATACGGGAAGGAATGTGTCTCCCGCCGAAAGACGTTTTCGGAATACATTTTTCGATCCTCAGTTCTACTGAGCTGGCGAATGACGAGCTGTGCGCCGACGCTGTGCGGCGCCACGCTAACGATCTCAAGTTTCGATACTCTGACGAACATATAGGGACTGTCGTGGTTGATCACGCTGGTTTTGGCCTCCCAACATTGCGGGTTTTCGAACTCCCGTTTGAAGTACCGTCGGACGTTGTGGTGGCCGCTTTTAAACCTTACGGCAACTTAGTCATTGACGTGGCTGAAACGTGGAAGTCGTTCGAAACGTACCGTATCCTCAATGGTGTCCGTCAGATAAAAAATGAACTACAGTATCAGGTTCCTTCCTACTTGGTTATTGCCAGCTGCAGGGCTGTCGTCATGTACGATGGCCAGCCGCGCACCTGTTTAGGTTGTGGGCAGGAAGGCCGAGTCCGTTCTGAATATGTCCGACGTAGACTGGTTCAGACGCCGATTGGGGCCGTCGCTTCTCCTGCGGCGCCCACTGTGTTACCCCTGTCTTACGCGTTCGCGGCGGTGCTGCTTGCTACGCCCCCTCTGAATCCATTGGTACCGGTAGTATAAGGGTAGTGGGGCTATGACTCCACTTTTGATATCATATTGATATGCAAATTAATTAAACTGAACACCACAATTGGTGGTGGAGTGTTGGTGTCTGTCAGTAGTGGTTTATCTTGTAGTGAAGTCGAAGTAGATACTCTGTGCGAATTGGTGTGGGTGGAGGTTATACTTAACAGCCGAATTAAGTTAATAATTGGCTCCTTCTACCGACCCCCAGACTCCGATGATACAGTTGCGGAACAGTTCAGAGAAAGTTTGAGTCTCGTAACAAATAAATACCCCACTCATACGGTTATAGTTGGTGGGGACTTCAACCTACCCTCGGTATGTTGGCAAAAATACTTGTTCAAAACCGGTGGTAGGCACAAAACGTCTTCCGAGATTGTCCTAAATGCATTCTCCGAAAATTATTTAGAGCAGTTAGTCCACGAACCCACGCGAATTGTAAATGGTTGCGAAAACACACTTGACCTCTTGGCCACAAACAATCCAGAGCTGATAGAGAGCATCATGACTGATACAGGGATTAGTGATCACAAGGTCATTGTAGCTAGGCTCAATACCATTTCTTCCAAATCCATCAGAAACAAACGCAAAATAATTTTATTTAAAAAAGCGGATAAAGTACCACTAGAAGCCTTCCTAAAAGACAATTTCCATTCCTTCCGAACTGACTATGCGAATGTAGACGAGATGTGGCTCAAATTCAAAGATATAGTAGCAACAGCAATTGAGATATTCATACCTCATAAATTGGTAAGAGATGGAACGGATCCCCCGTGGTACACAAAAAAGGTCCGAACGCTGTTGCAGAGGCAACGGAAAAAGCATGCGAAGTTCAGAAGAACGCGAAATCCTGAAGATGGGCTAAAATTTACAGACGCGCGAAATTTGGCACGTACTTCGATGCGAGATGCCTTTAATAGGTTCCACAACGAAACATTGTCTCGAAATTTGGTAGAAAATCCGAAGAAATTCTGGTCGTATGTAAAGTACACAAGCGGCAAGACGCAGTCAATACCTTCGCTGCGCAGTGCCGATGGTACTGTTATCGACGACTGCGCCGCTAAAGCGGAGTTATTGAACGCAGTTTTCCGAAATTCCTTCACCAGGGAAGACGAATGGAATATTCCAGAATTTGAAACACGAACATCTGCTAGCATGAGTTTCTTAGAAGTAGATACCTTAGGGGTTGCGAAGCAACTCAAATCGCTTGATACGGGCAAGTCTTCAGGTCCAGATTGTATACCGATTAGGTTCCTTTCAGATTACGCTGATACTATAGCTCCCTACTTAGCACTCATATACAACCGCTCGCTCACCGATAGATCTGTACCTACAGATTGGAAAATTGCGCAGGTCGCACCAGTGTTCAAGAAGGGTAGTAGGAGTAATCCATTTAACTACAGACCTATATCATTGACGTCGGTTTGCAGTAGGGTTTTGGAGCATATACTGTATTCAAACATTATGAATCACCTCGAAGGGAACGATCTATTGACACGTAATCAGCATGGCTTCAGAAAACATCGCTCTTGTGCAACGCAGCTAGCTCTTTATTCACACGAAGTAATTACCGCTATCGACAGGGGATCTCAAGTTGATTCCGTATTTCTAGATTTCCGGAAAGCTTTTGACACCGTTCCTCACAAGCGACTTCTAATCAAGCTGCGGAGCTATGGGGTATCGTCTCAGTTGTGCGACTGGATTCGTGATTTCCTGTCAGGAAGGTCGCAGTTCGTAGTAATAGACGGCAAATCATCGAGTAAAACTGAAGTGATATCAGGTGTTCCCCAGGGAAGCGTCCTGGGACCTCTACTGTTCCTGATCTATATAAATGACCTGGGTGACAATCTGAGCAGTTCTCTTAGGTTGTTCGCAGATGATGCTGTAATTTACCGTCTAGTAAGGTCATCCGAAGACCAGTATCAGCTGCAAAGCGATTTAGAAAAGATTGCTGTATGGTGTGTCAGGTGGCAGTTGACGCTAAATAACGAAAAGTGTGAGATGATCCACATGAGTTCCAAAAGAAATCCGTTGGAATTCGATTACTCGATAAATAGTACAATTCTCAAGGCTGTCAATTCAACTAAGTACCTGGGTGTTAAAATTACAAACAACTTCAGTTGGAAGGACCACATAGATAATATTGTCGGGAAGGCGAGCCAAAGGTTGCGTTTCATTGGCAGGACACTTAGAAGATGCAACAAGTCCACTAAAGAGACAGCTTACACTACACTCGTTCGTCCTCTGTTAGAATATTGCTGCGCGGTGTGGGATCCTTACCAGGTGGGATTGACGGAGGACATCGAGAGGGTGCAAAGAAGGGCAGCTCGTTTTGTATTATCGCGTTATAGGGGAGAGAGTGTGGCAGATATGATACACGAGTTGGGATGGAAGTCATTACAGCATAGACGTTTTTCGTCGCGGCGAGACCTTTTTACGAAATTTCAGTCACCAACTTTCTCTTCCGAATGCGAAAATATTTTGTTGAGCCCAACCTACATAGGTAGGAATGATCATCAAAATAAAATAAGAGAAATCAGAGCTCGAACAGAAAGGTTTAGGTGTTCGTTTTTCCCGCTCGCTGTTCGGGAGTGGAATAGTAGAGAGATAGTATGATTGTGGTTCGATGAACCCTCTGCCAAGCACTTAAATGTGAATTGCAGAGTAGTCATGTAGATGTAGATGTAGATGTACTCACCCTCGCCCAGCCCCGCGCCCGGCCACACCCACCCCCGCCCCCGGATATTGTCACGTCTTTTCTCAGCTGCACGTGCACCCCAGGCCCTTCCTCCTCGTCCCCCCTCCCCACCCCCTCTCCCGAACTTACCCTACTGGCGGGATTTTCGAAGTTTGGCGGGAATAACAAAGTTTCTACATCTACATCTACATCCATACTCCGCAAGCCACCTGACGGTGTGTGGCGGAGGGTACCCTGAGTACCTCTATCGGTTCTCCCTTCTATTCCAGTCTCGTATTGTACGTGGAAAGAAGGATTGTCGGTATGCTTCTGTGTGGGCTCTAATCTCTCTGATTTTATCCTCATGGTCTCTTCGCAATATACTGCTTGACTCTTCGGTGAAGGTATGTTCTCGAAACTTCAACAAAAGCCCGTACCGAGCTACTGAGCGTCTCTCCTGCAGAGTCTTCCACTGGAGTTTATCTACCATCTCCGTAACGCTTTCGCAATTACTAAATGATCCTGTAACGAAGCGCGCTGCTCTCCGTTGAATCTTCTCTATCTCTTCTATCAACCCTACCTGGTGCGGATCCCACACTGCTGAGCAGTATTCAAGCATTGGGCGAACAAGCGTACTGTGACCTACTTCCTTTGTTGTCGGATTGCATTTCCTTAGGACTTTTCCAATGAATCTCAGTCTGGCATCTGCTTTACCGACGATCAACTTTATAGGATCATTCCATTTTAAATCACTCCTAATGAGTACTCCCAGATAATTTATGGAATTAACTGCTTCCAGTTGCTGACCTGCTATTTTGTAGCTAAATGATAAGGGACCTATCTTTCTATGTATTCGCATCACATTACACTTGTCTACATTGAGATTCAATTGCCATTCCGTGCACCATGCGTCAATTCGCTGCAGATCCTCCTGCATTTCAGTACAATTTTCCATTGTTGCAACCTCTCGATACACCACAGCATCATCTGCAAAAAGCCTCAGTGAACTTCCGATGTCATCCACCAGGTCATTTATGTATACTGTGAATAGCAACGGTCCTATGACACTCCCCTGCGGCACACCTGAAATCACTCTTACTTCGGAAGACTTCTCTCCATTGAGAATGACATGCTGCGTTCTGTTATCTAGGAACTCCTCAATCCAATCACACAATTGATCTGATAGTCCGTATGCTCTTACTTTGTTCATTAAACGACTGTGGGGAACTGTGTCAAACGCCTTGTGGAAGTCAAGAAACACGGCATCTACCTGTGAACCCGTGTCTAAGGCCCTACGAGTCTCGTGGACGAATAGCGCGAGCTGGGTTTCACACGACCGTCTTTTTCGAAACCCATGCTGATTCCTACAGAGTAGATTTCTAGTCTCCAGAAAATACATTACACTCGAACATAATACGTGTTCCAAAATTCTACAACTGGTCGACGTTAGAGATATAGGTCTATAGTTCTGCACATCTGTTCTACGTCCCTTCTTGAAAACGGGGATGACCTGTGCCCTTTTCCAATCCTTTGGAACGCTTCGCTCTTCTAGAGACCTACGGTACACCGTTGCAAGAAGGGGGGCAAGTTCCTTCGCGTACTCTGTGTAAAATCGAACTGGTATTCCATCAGGACCAGCGGCCTTTCCTCTTTTGAGCGATTTTAATTGTTTCTCTATCCCTCTGTCATCTACTTCGATATCTACCATTTTGTCAACTGTGCGACAATCTAGAGAAGGACGCACAGTGCAGTCTTCCTCTGTGAAACAGCTTTGGAAGAAGACATTTAGTAATTCGGCCTTTAGTCTGTCATCCTCTGTTTCAGTACCATTTTGGTCACAGAGTGTCTGGACATTTTGTTTTGATCCACCTACCGCTTTGACATAGGTCCAAAATTTCTTAGGATTTTCTGCCAAGTCAGTACATAGAACTTTACTTTCGAATTCATTGAAAGCCTCTCGCATAGCCCTCCTCACACTACATTTCGCTTCGCGTAATTTTTGTTTGTCTTCAAGGCTTTGGCTATGTTTATGTTTGCTGTGAAGTTCCCTTTGCTTCCGCAGCAGTTTTCTAACTCGGTTGTTGTACCACGGTGGCTCTTTCCCATCTCTTACGATCTTGCTTAGCACATACTCATCTAACGCATATTGTACCATGGCTTTGAACTTTGGTGGAAATTTCGAATTTTTGAGAGTATTTCTTTGTCCCACGGCTGTACTGACGTTCCCTCCCCCCCCCCCTCCCCCACCCCACCCGACAACTGACGGGAAATTAAAATTGGCAGAACCCTTTCTGGGATTCGGACCCTCATCCTCCTCTCCAGAAAGAACAAGTGTACCCCCCCCCCCCTCCCGAACACAATTAAATCATCAGAGGTGCTTGGAATTGACGGGAAATTAAAAAGGCTGTGTCCTTTACAGGACTTGAACCCTGATTCTACTGGATAGAAAGCCCAAGTGCACCCCCTAACACATGGAAACTGTCCAGATGCGCGAGAGGAAGGTTAGATTAGTGTACTTTATTTATTTTTGGTCAAGAAGCTGATGCAAAGATCGATCCTAACTAAGTAATTAATCACAAAGATCGGACCTAATTACACAACTATATGCATAGCGCTACACCAGGATGGCATAAAAAGGCAATACAGCTCAAAAACTGACAATACCATCAACTGGGGTTATCCTGCTGCGAAAGCATTTCGCAATACCACTCGAAACTAGCGCCAGGAACAGTCAAACTTTGCCCGACACCCACAAGCTGGTGGGAAAAAGGCAGGGTGTCAGGTTCTATCGTTATTCTCTTTGGTGGGAAATACATTCAACTGACAAGATGCTGGTGTTGGACAGAGAGGAGTTTAAAAACCGTATTACCTGTAAGCGTACAGTATCTATAGCTGTTTGACATCAGACTTCGCTACAGACGCTTGCTCAAAAACCATACTCAGCCCACGTAATCGAAGCCAATAAACACTACCACAAGTGATGGAAAAAATGTGTCATAGTTCTAATTACACTCCGAAATTGTCGTGAAAAAACCAGCACTCATAATGGACGGGTCATAATGCAGCACATGCACTGAGGGGAAAATCGTCGTCCTAAAAGACTGCAGAGTGCAGAGGGGGTGGTAGTTGAACATGCGTTCTTCTTGATGCACAATGAAAAACTGTCGAAAAACAAGGAATTCTCACTTCCACTCACGCCTCCGCGTCCCCTCTGGACAGAGAGCGGGTGTGTCTGGCGACTGTTAACAGCAGACAAGCCCCCTCCCCCCCCCCCCCCCCCCACCTGTCGACCCCTCACCCGCACCAGCCCACCATTCAGCGATGGAGAACAATTGTATTTTACGTCAATGCATCTATAATTAAGCATCTATTTAAAAAAAGAAAAACATTTGGGGCTGTAATATCTGTCCTCTTTCGACGAAAATAGGTCAAGTACATTTTCTTTTAGTTTTATGAGCAAAATCTGTATAGTTTTTACGTTCGACTGCATTCGCTTCTCATTATTTTCTAATGTCCAGCGAAGTGTACCGCCTCTGATCACAAATGATCAGCAGGGACATGCCCACCTTGCGTAGAATCAGGAAAAAAAATCTTTGACTATTTTGAAGTGGTAACTACCGATCACTGCAGAATGTCCTCATTATTTCGAAACCGTCATCAGAGTAAAGAAAAAGCGAGAATTTAAACCCCAAAGAAAAAAATCTATGTTAAGCAATTTCTTCCAGCTTCTTGAACAAATTACATGACCTGAGAGCATCTCTCGCGTTCAGAGTCTGTAAATAAACTGTCATGCACGTGTGAATTACAAACATATCAGACAATTTTTCACACCATTGGCACACATGTGAGAAAAAAAAACATTCATTTTACGTCTGACAACAAGAAGCTATAATTCAAGAGAACGCAGCTGTTTCGAACACTATGAAAGGGCTCCTTTTACCAGTGCGGTGATCCATCATGCTAGCGTTTACTAAACAAATCGTGAGGGCCTGTCTCGCCCTGTTTAGGTGGGAGATTGAAATTTCGTTAAAAGATATCGTCGCAAGGCGCGCGACCGCTATGGTCGCAGGTTCGAATCCTGCCTCGGGCATGGATGTGTGTGACCTCCTTAGGTAGGTTTAAGTAGTTCTAAGTTCTATGGGATGATGACCTCAGATGTTAAGTCCCATAGTGATTAGAGCCATTTGAACCATTTTGATCATGAGAGTCACTTTGTATAGTGAGTATTTTTTTTTCAGCAGTCGGATTACACTCGCCAAGTAGGGCAACTGGGAATCCATGGAGGGAAGACGATGTTCTTTTCGAGGAACACTATTGAGAAATGACATCTGAATCTGACCACAGAGGGATTCTACAAACCACAACATACATTTTGCGTAAAGACTGCGCTATTTGAAAATGCGATCATAACGTTTATGTCACCATCACTCTGGATAAAAAGTGGTCTTGAGTCTACAGGCACACAAGGTTTCCTGATAGTGTTACGCTGTCAGCCATTAATGCTGTCTAAAATGCTGTCAGCAATTTGGAATCAAGTCTATCCATTCAACCACATATTTGCATTGGATCCTGTAGAGACATCTTTTAATGATTACAGCCACTGGTGAATCATATTCATGCCACTTTTGTATCTCGAAACGAGTCACCTTTGTTTTGGAACCTATCAGCTAAGGATAACATACACCAAAAACTCCACCGCTGTTTTTAGACAGTCCCTCTGCATCTTGTAATTGTTCCTAAGTCTCTGCCCCGCCCTGCCTGCACCTTAGTCCATGTGATCGTCCCAATTCAAGTCTGACATGTAAGAGAGCGCTATATCTAACATCCTCTACACCCTATGGGAAAACAGGACGAGCCGAGTTAATGCGACACGAGCATATTTTGACCACATGGTGGAAATGGGAACACATTGTCGTAGCTCTGCCAACCATGTACAGTGTGTAGGGTAAGCGCCAAACGAAACTTCGCGCAGCAACACGAGGTAGGAGAGATAGTACAAGCAGTTATGGGGGCGTTTCTTGTTGGGAAAATTAGGAAGACTACACATCATACATGGCATGGAGGAAGGTCGAAGATTTTGCGACACATCTCCAAACTACATACAAGTAGTCGGAAGGAGATCTGTGTCTCTCAGCATGCGTTTATGTCTATCACCCAAAGCGGCGATCCTGTTAAATATACAGGTATTGGTTCATTGGACCCGATGGTTCGTGATTGAAGCCACTTCACAGACCAGTTTAAAATTTCATCACCTGTAATGTAGGATGAGGCATCCAACAGACTATCAATCACATCAGAGGGTTCTTGTATTGCTGTTTAATACATTGTTTTTTTCGGTTGTAACACTCCCAATCAGTGTACACTGCCATACACTGTGTTTTTTCTACCATGACTTAGAGATCCGTGTCAGCTGCTGCTAAACCACATTAACGTGCTTCGATCCTCTGGCTCCCACAGAAAACTGAATATCACATGGCATAAACTGTACAGCTACCACACCACCGGCTGGTAGAAATAAAAGACAGACGCAGTGTTTCTCATTGACAAAAATATAGAAGACATAGCAACATAAGGATATTGGAAGAGTTTGCAGTATTGTATAGCGCTTCCAAAACTATTCGAAGGTGATGACCTGTACGCTTAATCTCATCTTCCCATCGAAAGGTAGCAGATGTCCCGGTGCTCCATTTCGAAAAGCATTGTTCCTTCATTTTGCAGTCATAGACATGATTACTGTTCCAGTGTAGACCATCGCCGGTACGTGCTGTTCGTGGCAGCACAAATAAAAAGAGGTACTATTATCTTACTGGTGCAAAAAAATAAAAATAAAAACATGTGTAGGATATCACAGCACATCTAAATAGAACGAGTCTGTAGCAGTCAAGAACGCCTCCAAACAACTGTATTAAGGTGATGACCTCTGCTTTTAATCTCTTGTTAAACAGTGACAAGTAGCAGATATCCAGTGTTCCGTCAAAGTACCCTCCATCTCAATGGAGTGGTGTCAGTCAGTCATTATGCTGTAATCAACAGCATACCCAGTGGACGTTTCGGATTGGAAAGACGCCATTGACATGGAGTGATGTACTACAATACACACCACAGTTGATAGCGAGATCATTTTTAGCAATTTTACCCAAAGTCGGAGAGAGCAATATCCACCACATTCTGCAACCTGTTTAGAAACCGAGTGAGCTGAGTTAATGCTATAGGATCACCAACCGAGCGAGGTGGCGCAGTGGTTAGCACACTGGACTCACATTCGGGAGGACGACGGTTCAATCCCGCGTCCGGCCCGTGATTTCCCTAGATCACTCCAGGCAAATGCCGGGATGGTTCCTTTGAAAGGGCACAGCCGACTTCCTTCCCCATCCTTCCCTAATCCGAGCTTGTGCTCCGTCTCTAATGACTTCGTTGTCGACGGGACGTTAAATACTAATGTCCTCCGCTATAGGACCATGTTTTGAGCACTAGGTGGAAGTGGGAACATGTTGTCGTAGCTCCACCACCTGTGTACGATGTGTAAGGTCAGTATCAAATGAAGCCTGCTCCTGCAACACGACAACGGTATGAACAGTTATGGTGGTGTTTCTTGGTTTGAAAATTAGGAAAACTCAACATCGAAGCAGATCTGCGTCCCTCAGGGTCCATTCATGTCTGTCACCCAAACAGTCTATCATCGTTAGTCTGTACCACCCAGTAGAGAAAATTTACGACCCATAAATGCTCCATTAATTTCATCCGATAGATTTTTACCACATCTCTCTCTTCTGATATATCGAAAATGAATACCGTCTATGTGGCGGCATCGAGCATATGTGGCGATCCTATTAAATATACAGGTAATTATCCATTCGAGCAAGTGGCCAGTGATCGACGTCGCTCGCACAGACCGATGTGAAGTTTCATTGCAGTACTGTACGAGTACCTTCAGTCGCAGGAGAGCGACCCTGTTTCATTGTTTGATACACCTCTTTTTCTGCTGTAACACGCTTTCTACACTGACATACATTTTTTCCCGCCACGACTTCAACGTCTGTTTCGGATTCTAAACTGACATTAACACGTTTGGTTCGTTGACTCTCTCAGGAAACTAGACATCACACTGTGTAAATCACTTTATGTTGTAATAAACTGTGTACCTGGACTGTTGGGACGGAAAAGACACCGGCGATGTACTGTAATAATAAGCATCATGGTTGATAGGACGATCAGTTTTAGTAATTTTACTGCATTTTCAACACTGACCAATGACGTGCCAGCATGCTTACCAATTTCTGTATCATCGCTAAACAGCGCCTCCACTACTTTGTGAGTACCATCGCGAATGTAAGTACATGACTGTGCAGTATCTTCATTCATTGTTAATTCTCGAACATATACACCAAAGTATACCAGGCAGCGACCTACATATCTCTAGCACTTCGATCATAGTGCATAACTTACAATCTTTCTCTATGTGGATGGGAGTCATAGGGCATTCTCGCATTCTTAGTATAAAGATTGAGACTGAAAGATCTCCTCGTATTGTCTTTGACCAACACTTCATGCATCTGACCAGAAGTAGCCGCTACATTCCACGTTACGTGTAGGAACAGTGCATACCGAGGCTGTAACTGCTGTCCCACACCCATCGAAGAGCACAATATTTGTACAGATGCGCAAATGTTGAGGAGGTTAGCACCCCTTATTGCTGTACAGTAGATATTAAACTGTTGTGATGATAGAACAGATGGTTAAGAACAAGAAAGGGTGGTTTTTATGCACGATGAGGCTCCAGTTGGACGGAGATTGCTGTGTGTTACGTAAATTATCTGCGCTTAAAGTATTGTTCTAGTGTTTCGGGTCTGTACCAAGAAGGTATTGGTAAGAGAGAACATAAACACATGTACTCCTGAGGTTAAAAAGTTCTGCACTTAAAACACGCTATAATGTTAGATCATTGCTGTTTCTGACCTATTAGTCCTATGGAATGTAACACAGTTACTATCCCAATGTAAGAATTATATTTCCAGCGCATGACATACATTCTCCTTGCACGTTTCTCTACGATAAACTATGGTGATAAACGGTAAAATGAAAAACTACTTCCTTAAAACATCGATTACTTGTGATTCTTGTACAATATTTCCAGAGGTGTGTAGCCCACGCTATTCACATCCCATCATGGTTCATAAATTATACTATGCTCGCATCAGTCCTATATAAAATGATCATTGGTAACGAGGAGAGCCCTTTACAAAAAAAGGGACAAATGCATAGCAGCGGACTGATAAATTGGAGTGATCCATTTAATTAATTTTCATAACAAATTTATATCAAAACCCCACTACCCTACTGGTATCGGTGTCGGTACCTCTCGACGACGCGATGGACGTTTCTCCTTTGCTTCTTACACCCCTGCCTGGGCCAATACAAATAAACAACGATCGTCAGCAGGTACAAGCTGTCTGTCCCGACTCCTTGGTTGTTGATCATGGAGCTGTACATACCTCTACCTTTCTGCCATCTGGCCACGTGTCGGACGATAGCCGCTCGCCATCGACATGAAACAGCATGTTAGGAAGCAATGGTCGCCGAGGAAACGGAAGGGACATGCCATACCCCTTCTGATGACTATGTCCATTGGAGGTTGCACAGGATGACGACCCTGCTACTGATGGTGAGCTGTCCTCTGACGCCCTGAACCTTGACGACGCGATATCCTTCCCTGACTCCATTTCGTCAGCGCCCACCTCTGGACACCGACCTTCTCCCACCTGTGTCTCATGGGGTTGCCTCCCTTTCTGTGTCTGAAGCTACCTCTGCTAATTTTCCACTGAACAGGTGCAGTGACACGTCTGTCTCCTGGGCGGACGATGTCTCAGCTGAGGATGTATATTCTGGAAGTGTACAGAACGACGGACCCCCCTTGGTGGTGTTGGCTCCCTCCCCATAACAGTAACACAGTAATGTGGGGACCTAACAAGGAGTTCCCTTTGCATCCCCTTTGTTTGAATCGTCTGTCCTCCTGGCGACGGCAGCTTTCCAGACTTATCGCACTGCTGTGCAGACGTTGACGTAGCTCTCCTTCAGGAGGCGAGATGTGCTTCTTATCGATTTTCTCGAACGTGGAGCAACCATAAATTCTGCCCGGTACTGTCAAACTTTGCACAGCCTTAGAAGAGCAGTTCAAAACAAACGCTGGGGAAAGCTGAAGTCGAATTTTTTTTTTTTCTTTTGCGCGACAATTCCGGACCTCACACGGGAAACTGCACTAAAGAACTCCTTAATTCATTCAAGTGGGAAATTGTCCCTCATACGCCCTACAGCCCCGATCTTGCACCAAGCGACTTCCAATTGTATCCCAAGATGAAGAACTGTCTTGCTTTGATGACGACACGGAACTCCAGGCGGACGTGATTCACCGGCTGAAGTCTCAGGCGGCAGAATTTTACGACGAAGGTCTTTCAAAGCTTGTCCACTGTTATGATAAGCGCCTCATTGTGTTTGGTGACTGTGTGGAAAAACGTAGTGTGTCAGTCGCTCTTTCAGATGTATATAATAAAATGTATTTCTTTTACTTAGTTTTTTTAATACCAAAACGTTCCCTACTTTCTGAATAGCCCTCGTATCTAAAAAAATGTCACAAGAGTATGAAGAGAAAGTATTATCTTTCCATCGCTTTATTATTCAATATCGAAAGAAAGGCAGTGCGAAAATAAGTCAAATAGCGAACATGTGCGAGACTCCTCTGACATTTGATGTGCCGGATAACAGAACTGTTACCATGAAAGGTGCTAAAACTGTAGCTCTAAAAACAAATGGGCATGAAAAAATGCACTACACTGTTGTCCTTTCGTGTTGTGCTGACGGTACTAAATTTAATCCAATGACCATTTTCAAGCGCGAAAAATGCCAAAACCTTCTGAAATACCATCAGGTGTTGTTGTCCATGTACATGACAGGGTCTGGATGAACAAGGCTGGTATGAAATTATGGATTAACGGAGTGTGGAAGAGAAGGGAAAATGCTTTATTGAAGAAGATTTCTCATCTTGTGCTAGATCAGTTTAGTAGTCATTTAAAAAATTCTGTGAAAGAGAAACTGAAACAGGGATACCATTCTTGGATTGCTGCCTCTTGATGTCTCGATAAATAAACCATCTAAAGTGTGTATGAGAGAGGAATGGAACAAATGGATGATGGATGAAATCCAACATGAATTTACGACGAAGGGAGCTTTAAAAGAACCTACACTCAAGTAAGTGTGTCAGTGGATAAAGCAGTCATTGTCTAGAGCGAGAAAAGGAAGTACCGTTAAAGGTTTCAAGAAGTTCGGCATAAGTAACGCTCTCTACGGCAGTGAAGATCATCTTATATATGAAGACGACCACAATGACGGCGAAGAGGGGAACAAGAAGAAGGAAAAGAAAAAAGTTCAGATGACGAGTTTCGGTGATTTTAAAGGTAGTTCCGTTTTATAAACTAAGAATTTCTTTTAGTCCCACTTTGCAATCTAATAATAAAAATGGTGAAATGTTATTTTTTTTAAATTGCTTAAAAGTTAAGGTTCGTCTTATGATCCATAAAATATGGTATGCTTACTGAGATTTCTTTGTTTCTAGTATCGTGTATTTCCAACTGTATGCCTTTACACCACTAATTATTCACACCCTGTATAATTGGCGTTAATCCCGTATATGACGGACTCTGCTGTACCCAGAGAATGCTATTCCTGTAGCCGCAGTAGGCAGTTACCTAAGGGAGATAAGTCATGTCCGTTGCCATGTGAAATGTGTAAACTTTGTCCTAGCGTATTGCATTTTATCTGTGTGTGTATCGTATTTTCAGAGCCAGAAATTAGGGAACAGCACAGCTTTTTCCAAAACGAGCGTGAGGAATCGCCTAAAAATCGAATTTCGCGCGTACTCGATCCAGTCTGGACTCACCTTCGTGTCTCGCAAACTAGTGCACTGCGCATTTTGCTATACTCGCACATGAAGGTCTGCGGGTTGGCGAAAGATAACATATACGCAGACAATGCTCAGACACTCGGCAGCATGTGGCGCTAACATTAAGTAACCGTCAGATTCACTACTGATAGCTTGGTTGAGCGATGGCTGGCGTGACTCGTTTGTCTGAGGGGTGTTATTCTTTAGAAACACCTCTTACGAATCAAGGACCGTTGTAAGAGGAAAAAGTGAAATGCCCTCTCCACATTTCGAATTACAGTATTAGTCTTGGAGACGAAAATGTTTTCATAGAATAGAAATGTTGGTTTGGGGGAGATAGAAGATAGTTCATTTAGCTGTGGCTGCCTCTGAAAAAGATCTTCTCTTACTGTTGACATATTCGCCATAATGACTGTGGTATCGTCCAGAGAATGCGGTGTCGCACCAAAGTCGGCAACACACATCAAAACCAAGCGAGGTCTCGCTATGATCCACAACGAGGCAGGGGAGACACTCCTGCAGGCTACACCTCGCCTTTCAACACAGAGGTGCTATTGCACCAGAGGTCAATATAGAGCCCAGTTTGTGACCTCATCTGAAGTTGTCAACATCATAGTGTAGGCCCAAAGAGTTGTTAAAGTTCCTGACGAACTTATATTTTCGTAAAGGTTGAACATTGTACATCAAGAGAGCAATTTGTTAATTAGTGCACCAAATGCTGCTGTGCTAGTCAGCGGGACTTGTAAATTATCCAGCACTCCTTTGGCAAGGAAGTGTGTCAATATTAAGTAAATATTTTATCATTTATGTAATCGAGTGAACTAATATTCCATGTGTTTTGGTTTGGTACGTCTTCTCCCAGGCACTCAAAGAACCAAAAGTTATGGCTGGGCAATTGTAGTTTCGTCTGGTCATAAGAATGATCACTTGTAAAAAACCTTGTTCGTTACTATCATGGCTTGCTTAAATCTGTTGACTTCGTTTTCGATAAAAGCCCCGGTTCTGTCTGAAGAGTTTGTAGCTTGTAGCAAATACACCACTCTACAGTGTTTTAAGTGGTATGTTGATGTGCACAACCATTAGTTGACCATCAATAAAACGTCTGAGCGATTATACTCGAATGTCCTGCGGTTCACACCAAACGATAAAGCTATAGCGAAATGGTGCTCGTAGTCCATCCACTGCTTGTGACACACACACACTGTGACTGAGGAAATATAGGGCCAAACAAACTTTCACAGCGAGCAGTTCTTCCAGAATGTCTCTCGAGCAGGAAGAATAAAACATTTTTAAAATACCAGAATCAAGCCTGGTAGCGTTTGCGCCTCCACATAATCACAAACTGTTCACCATTGTCTTCACCACTTTTGTAGTGTTTTAAGTCATTCACAGTCTCTCTCTCTCTCTCTCTCTCTCTCTCTCTCTCTCTCTTTCTGCTTTCATTCATTTCCATACCCACTGATTTTGCTCTTGACAGCACTCATTAGTGTCCCACACTTCATAGTTACAGACCTCACACACCGTCATTCACAACAGATACAGTAGGTTCTGATCAGCCAAGTTTGCCAACTAGTACTACATAAAAATAATTAGTGAACTACAGCAAGGGAAAAATAAATTACATTAACTTCAGACAACGGAAATATTTGTAGAGGAAGTAAACTAATAATTATTGCAAGAAGCAGGTTTGCCAACAATAATAGTTCACTAGGAATGAGAATTTTTACACATATAGATGTACTGCGCAACCAGCACAAAGAACATATCACTGAATGCACATACAAAACTTCTTACAATGCCGCGCGTGTAGTTCTTATCAGCCAAGCAATGTGGTACTGTATGTCACCCATTAAACTAGGGCAGCTTTTCCGCGGAAAGTGAATAAGTACTCCGCGAAAAACTTTAACAAAATGGTATTTTTCCAACTTTTTATTATTTTTAAAAAGTTTTAATATGGCTTCTGTGTTATTAGTTATGATATAAAACTAAAGTAGTCACTGAATAAAACAAGTTTTCCTCACTATTTAAGATTTTATTAACTCTGTTAGCCTTCAAAATAAACAAGATCTTCCGTCACTGTACCAGGATTCTCAGTGTTCCATCACAGGAAAAGTTTGGAAACCCTTGAACTAGCGAGAAGGTGACTTATCTTTCTATTCAAACAATTCCAGGCACTTGGAGATCTGAGGACCACGGTGAGCGTGTTGTATTCATTCTGCAAAGACGTACCCGGCGTTCCTTTCCTTTTAGAAGATTGTTTTCGCAAATAGCACTATCTGCCTAGAAGTTAAATCCAGTATGAATCTAGCCACGACTATAGTGGATAGGAATGGGACTTTGGTCCCACCCACACTCTACACAGCGTCCAAACAATAACTATTTACAAAGTACCACAGTGGTGTAAGGCACGTCGAGACAATTAATTTGAAGCGGGACAGTAGTGGTCTGTCAAGCCTGGAGACAACCCCAAACTGGCGTACAAAAGCCACCTAACTTAGAGCTCATGCGCGCCGCACGAGATCTTCGATGTCCTCTCGCTCTCTTAAACCACCAGCTTATTCGGCTATTTCGTTAACACTATTAATTTAAGCTTTCCCGTGAGAAATGTGAAAGAAAAAAGACTTTTTTAAAGATTATGCAAAATATAATTACGTTTAGAATTGGATCCAAACTTAACCAGTACGGAGAGTAGTTTAGTACTAAGAAGGCGAGACGAACAAAACGATTTAATTGTTAATTTTGTTTTGTCAAAGGTAAAATACATACAAAATTTCAGTTGTGCATTTTGTAAGTGCAAGGACAAGGGGATTTTAATACTGAACCATATACCAAACACAATGAACGGTGAACGAGTAAAAATGAACGGTTCCAAAAAAAAGAGCGTTCACTGGAGAACTAGTACCGATGGATGAACGACTCTGCCCATCTCTAATGATCTGCCCTCATAGTGTCACTTCCGCCAGCACCTCTTCTTCTACATTATAAACTCCAAAGCGGTTCTCCTGCATACCTTATGAAGCCAGCACTCCTGGAAGAAAGATTACTGTGGAGAAATGTCCTAGGTTCCAAATTCGAGACCTGGTCTTCTGGCTCAAACTTCTCATCCACCTGGAAGTTTCAAAACACTGAACACTCCGCTGTAAAGTGAAAATTTATTCCAAAATCAGTTCCCCAGGCTGTGACTAAGGTACTTCTCCCCAAAATCCTTTCTACTAGGAAAGCTGGTCCCACAAGGTATGAAGGACAAATTCTGTGAAATTTGGAAGGTAGAAGAAGACGTACTGGCAGAAGTGAAGCCGTGAGAGCGGGTAGTGAATTGTGCTTGGTTAACTCAGTTGGTAGAGCCCATACCCACAAAAGGGGATTGGAATCCTGGTCCAGCTAGCAGCTTTAACCCACCACGAAATTTAAAATCAGCACTCACTCTACAACAGATTGAAAATTCATTCTGGGGACGCAGTCTCCTCTATAAAGTTCACTAAATAACACACATGCATTCTACCAATTATACTGTTGATCCCAAAAAATACATGTTAATATAAAGTTCATTACAAATAAATGAATAAACGTAAAACCTTTGCTCTTTTACGCAGATCTGATGAAATGCATAAGTAATGGGAACAGCACATGACAGTTCAGGAGTGGTTAGCTCGTTCTCCAAGCTTTAATCGCGTTTAACATTCACGGCACGCTCTAAGCCATGGATGGCTAAGAATTTGGCTTGCGATCTGTGCCCAAAGAGTGCCATATGGCTCAGAGTCGCTGCATATTCTCCCATCGCCATGGCACACTGTTCGTGCGCAAGGAGGAGGAAACTGCGAGCGCGCCGCATTTAAACGGCAGTGCAGTGCAACTGCATACGACCTGGTTTTATATTTCACATTTCACAACAACATAGATCAAAAACAAAACAAATTTTCAGTTTTACATAATTATTTTTGGCGCACTGAAGACATAATATAATTTTTATCTGGTACATCCTGTCGACAAACAGACAGACGCCGACAGTTTCACAGAGTTACGCGCTCAGGTTTCCACCTAGTCGTGACTTATTTAGTTTCATAATCACATTCCACACGAATACGACGATCGAAATTTTGTAGCACTTTTGCAACCTCATTACGGAGACGTGAGAACTCTACCTGAGGGCAGCAATGAGGACGTCTTTGTCATTAAAATGGGAATTACCTTCAGGTCGATCAGTTACACTTACACATCCACAGGGGTGCTTTCAACTGAAACGGCAGATGGTCCCAAATTCAGCTCAAAAACAGACGCAAATGGGTAACGTCCTCAAAAGCTTAGGAAACTATTCTTTTACGTATTTCAAGGCCACAATGAAGTCTTCAAACGTCGCATATTCCTTAGGCAGTGAGCTTAGGAAACTGGACTGTATTCTATATCACAATTTTCTTTTTAAATACATTCCCATGAAAACAGAAATAATTTGTTTCTCACCTTGCAGTGACTTAGTCGGGGCAGTGTCCAGTCAAGTACACTTAAAATCCCCGAGGTCAAATGGTTCAAATGGCTCTGAGCACTATGGGACTTAACATCTGAGGTCATCAGTACCCCGAGGTCTGCAAGCCATTGTGGATGTTGTAATTTTCGTTCCTGCACGTCTTTGTCCTTCATAAATTCAACAAAAGCGAGTTTTAAATCAAAAAGTCGTTCCAGACATGCCCCTTGACCTAACCAACGTACTTGTCTGTAATATATAAAGTCCCCATATCCTTCATTCAGTTTCATCGAAACTGTTGCAACTGACAATGGAACAATGTTTGTGATTCCAAAAAATTTTGCTATTCATAGCACCAATTTCTTCACTTGCTGTGTGCGTGCAAATTATACAGAGTAGTGAATCTCGTCTGTCGGACCGCTCTAATTTTTTGCCCTTTCATTATCAACTAAATCTTTTAAATTCTTTCTTCAAGGTACTGTAATATCGTTTCATATCAGGTTTGAACTATCCGTCCCTTATGTGACTGCACAATATATATTGAGACTTCTCATCCCTATCTTCTGGCTTTTCGATTCATTTTTAAAGATTTGTGACGACAGAATGCTAGACTGCCTCTTTTTGTGCAAACAGCCACTGTTCTTCATACCACGAACTAGTAGTGAAGGCTGAAAAGCCCTAACAACCCAGTTCTGCCGAACTGAATATAGTCGTACCGACCGAAAAACGCTACATCGCAGTACTAAATGAAATGACGCTCTGCACTGTGCACTCTCTGGAAGCAACGATCATGGCCGATACAGGTTGAGTCTTCCCTGCAAGGATTTTGGCATGCCGGGTCAGGACCAGCTTTAAGCCAAAGGACTGCAACACTAACACTGCCATCATGGCGTCTGGTGATCTTCAAACTCTAGTTCTGAAGTCGTTAGTCTGAAAGTGGTAGTCGCTTCCGCAAGTGGTGCTGGGTGGCTTGATCCACTTCATGCTTTATGCACACGGAATGGGCGGCGGGTTGGGGAGGGCGTGTAGTCTGTAACCACATCCTGCACTGACGTTCTGAATGCCACTAAGAAAGCACGCCACCAACATAACCGTCAGCCAAGGCCCGTGGTCGGTTATCCGGTACATCTCGTATGCAAACCGTTGTGTCCCATGGCTCGAATTTGCCCAAGTACCTTTTAGTGCACACGTTATTGTCTTTTCTCAAAGATGTTACCGCATTTGAACATGACTCTTTATTCTGTGTACGGTATACCAAATCACATATGATAATAAATAGCTCAGAAAACAAGGCGTTGAAGTTCATTTAAAGGTATGTAAAGGCAATTTTATTATATATCTTGTTTGACTAAACTGTTAATCCTAGAATTACTGTATTATGTCGTCGTGACGTCAAAGATTTTTCAATGTATTGTTCATATGACGTGGGCCGCCACCTACGGTACTTTACAGCACGCTGTGTCTCTTTACGTAAAATGTGTGTAATTTTGCCGTAATGAGTACTTCGGGCATAATATGTTAATGGTAAATTACCTTCGTTAATTTTAGTGGTATACAAACGTGGAACCCCATTACATTATCTCCAATTGACGTCATGCATTTCGGACAGCCATCTTAGCACTTGAAATTTTCGTTGTACTCTAGATCTAATTGTCAGTTTCTCTGTCATAGCCAACACGGCATTAAACCTTGAAACGACGATATGCAGCATGTATCTGTTTTGTTCATGCCATACAAGTTTTAATTTGTACATATATTATGGTTCCTCATCTGGCATGTTGGCACGTTATTGTAAGCCTCGACTTTCTTATAGTATGTTTTTATTTAATTTTACTCGTTAGATGTGTTCATTACTAAGTCTCAACTTTCTTGTGGTATGTTTTTATCTAATTTTACTCATTAGATGTGTTCATTACTGTATTTGTATTGCATTCGTCCACATGAGCAGAATTCTATGAATTTTATTATCTTACAGCTCATTGTACGTTCTTCTTGTGACAGAGCGGTTTAAATCATTGTACAATGTAACTACCGCTGCCCGGTTTTATGCGTACGTAAACTTTCTGTCACTGGATTTTTTATGTATGCCCTACTACGTTTTTATATTGCTTTAAGCCTGTAACCTTGGCATGTTTTCTTTTATAGATCTGAAGAAGGCAGTTTCTGTTGCCGAAACTAGTAATCCACTAACGTCTTAACAAAGCGATCTTGGCGAACAAATAAAAGTTTTCATAAGAAAACTACAGTGCAAACAAAAGAACATACATTACAAGAGTCACAGATTATTTTGGTATATTCCATTGTTTCTTTGGTTACAGTGAATAAGTTGGAACGCCGACCGTAGTAAGACCATAAAGGACATTCAGCTGTAATGCTCCAGATGTTTTGACACCATATTGTCGTTCTAGTGAAGCCGCCTTTGTTCGTAGGTAGAATGAGTCCACATATATTTTGTGGTTTTTTCTTGTTCGGTTGAGTCTGGTCCATATTTTCAGGCGTAAGTAATTGTCTGTGGTTTTCCTGCGATGCAGTGTACGTAGCAGGCAAATATTAAAGTGGACTCACTGTGTTTGTGACGCTTTGGTCAAATTAAAACTGTCGGTGAGTAGTTTGCTGTCAAGTAAGTACGGAGCGACTCTATAGTGCAGTCTGTCTGCTCGTACAGCTTAGTATAGTGGGTGGACTGGGAGCAAGTGATTTCTCTGAATTTTAGTGCGCTGTCTAATAATAGCATGATCTCTTCAGACTTACTTCCTGCTGGAATTGGCGAAGATCGGCCAGCCAGACAGTGAAAACTTTCCATCAGCAGCTGCGCCTATTTTTCTGCGGAAAGTCTGGGAGACAAGGGTTGGACGACAGAAGCAGGAATTACGGCCCTCGTCACGTATGGCGCTTCCCGGGCGTGTTGCTGATACAAACAACTTAGAGGACGTTTGGAGGCGGCTGCTGTCGAGCAGAGACAGCACCTCTTGCTGCGGATTGGCTGCAGCACTTTTACAGCCTTTGACATCAGCTGCTGTTGTTGAGTGCCAGTTCGTAGCAAAAGCTGCGCAGTCCATACGTAATCCGATCTGACGTTATTCCGAGTTGGTACGGAACATGTTGATGGCAAGTAACCTGGCTGTGTAACACGACAACTCCGTTCCTCTGTTGACCGAAAGTACCGAGAGCTCACACTTTCATACGAGTGACTGCGAATTTATGACCGTTTCATATGCAAGCGCGAATTTGTTAACAACTGATTTATCTTAGAATCAATCAGTGAATAGTATCAAAGGATGGTATTAAAAGTTTAACGACACAGGAAGTGTTGGTGAAAAAGCAAGGAGCGGCAGATCTGGAGGAATTGACGGCGCTGTTGACACCGTGCGTCGTGCATTGCGTCACAAACCGCGGGAACCGGCGCCCCATGTTTCCAGAGAAACTGGCATACCTCACGACACCGTGGTGACGATTTTACACAAACGGCTGCTTTTTCAGGCATATAAAGTGCAAACCCTGAAGGCTTTGTAACCAGGTCATAGGCTCGGACGTGCTAAGTTTTCTAGGAATATACGGCAGTGAAGCATTGCAGACAATAAATTTCTTAATAATGTTTCTTTTTGTGATGAAGCCACTTTTCACATCTGTGGAAAGGTAAGCAGAGGATTTGCGAGTAGGAGAACCCACATATCGTGGTACAGCACATAAAGGGCAACTCGAAAGTGATAGTGTGGTGTGGGTTAATGTGCAGCACTATTACTGGACCGTTTATTACACTATGCCTACTATTGTGGCAGCAGTGTACCTGGACATGTTACCTGGACCTCAGTTACAGGAATTTTAACCGCAGATTGTCTTACAACAAGACGGTGCGCAACCACACTGTTATTTCTTCGCTACTTCCTGGATGAACCCTCTCCCACCAGATGGATCGCTAGACAGGGGTCCAATATCATGTGTCACCACTTTGTCCAGAGGATTTGCGAGTAGGATATGTTAAAAATAAAGTCTTCATTTCACATGTTCCAGATGTACACATTCTCATGGCATGAATACGAGATGTGACGGATGAGACTTTGGGAAAGACACGAAGAGAAACTGAATACCACCTTGAGGTAAGAAAAAGTAAGAAATATAAATTACTCACCACACTAGATGCGGAGGCCGAATCCAGAAAAATCCTGAAATCAAAGATGGAATTTCAAACAGCTGCACGTAAAGTAACAGCATTAAACATAGATCATTTCAATATAGGAACATTAAGTTGAATGAGGAAGGTACAGTAAAACTAATAATTTATAACAGCAACAGAAAATCAGATATCTGGATACAATAAGCCATACGAGGCACACCTTGGAGAACAAGAAATCTACGAACACAAATATAAAGTTGCGAGAGAAAACGAAGAAGATAATGCAAAAGAGTAACAAATAATGTCAATGAAGTCATCAAAATAATTGATCCACAATTTGACGAATTAAGCTTCTTATAATTAACGTATTTTCCGGTCATCATCCCTTTTAACGATTTGATGCTATCATTTATCTCTTTCCTTTTTGTGCTGTATTTTCGTCTCCATAGCTGCCGTACTCAGTAAGCTCGTAAATTTGTTTTACGTGTTCTAGTCTATGTCATTATTTCTTCTCTCTAGCGTTTCTTCAAGCTTGACTTAAACTGCTCTTGGAGACAGAAGACACTTGTTCTCCCCTACCCCCGGCTGTGTAAGTTCTTAAAAGATATGTTCCGTTATCAGTAAGTGTTTCCATGTGATAGCTACAAGTCAATAACACAACAAAAATTCAAAAATGATATTCGATCAAAAGGAGAAAGAAAGTGAATCACGGAAATTGTGAAAAATTCAACTATTAGATGAAATTCCATCTCTGTTCAAGCCGCATCACATTTCAGCAGAAATTTGAGCTTACAAGATTTGAATCATTGTCAGCAGCAGTGTTGCTTGCTGCCCACCGCCCGAGAGCATTTTTCACAAGAATGCTGCCGCCAAAAACTTCAACTGAGCATGGCTGGATTAATACCTGAAGGCTGCTGCTCCGGACTACCGGTATAGTTTTTGTAGTCAATGCGCCACCTTGCTAGGTCCTTATTTGCGTGACGGTCTAGTTGCAGCCAAGTCGACGAGGGACTAATAGACCGGAATCTGGGTGACTAAAGAGAGGTCGGTCTGTGGTGTCCTAGAAACACAGGGACATCGGCGCCTTCCTGGCGAGCTGCCGACACACCGCAAATAAACGTGCGATTAGGGTACAATACTGCGTGCGGAGGTCACGGCTGTGTGGCTCAAGGCTTCCAGCAGTGGCGCCACTAGACGCTCACTGTGTTCTTCATCCGTCCTTTCGAAGTTGAAACGCCCCTTCTGTCCGTTCGTCGGAGCTTCCGTGGCGTTGTGCGAAATCACACTCGCGAACAGAATACACATTCTCTTGGCGATATGGGGCGCGCGAGGCAAATTACGCGACGTACTGCTGATCCGCGGATTTAATCTGAAACGCTTTTGGTGGATCCTGATTAGTTGCCTGCACTTCTACAAATGCAAAATCAATTTAAATTAGGCCCAAGAGACGGCATTAAGAGTTCCCAATACTTGAAAGTCATTAATTAGTGGTCTACAGCAATCCAACCACTTTCAGAAAGATTCCCAGAACCAACCATTGGACTGGAATATGCAAGCCTCAAACAGTTCATATACCGCCTCAGCTCGCTGTCGCCAACTTGAGCCGATAAATCACAGCAGCAACTAATCAATTATATGGTGTTTACGGGTTTGCCGCCGGATGACGTTGTGCAAATTCCACAATATTTCCTCGGAGCAACTGTCCGACATCTTCAGATGGTTCAGCCTTGTTGGTGGCTAGGTACGTAAGCGTGTATGACGCTGATGTTCATCGCAGCGTTCTTGTACTATTTTGAACACATCCACTGCGAGAGTTTGAAGAGTCACATCTGGTACCATTACGGGTAGCAGATGGCGAAGAACATATGTGAGTTTGACAAGTTACATCGCAAGAGAGGTAGATTGTTAAGCAATCTTTCATTTTTACTGAGATGCCGCGACAAGCAAACCGTCCCTACGTTTTCCAGATTTAAACACTGTTTAAATTCTGTGGCTACTATTACAATTAAAAGACGGGCGAGTGCGGCTCTTGTGAGAGAAAGCTACAGGAATTGTACTTTGTGTTCAGACAGTTACTATCACTTCATCTGAGGATTTCAGCGAACCTTTCAGTGGTATCCTGGAAGTGGTCGATAACGCCACTTGGGCACTGGCTGATTGGACTGAACGACAAGCTAAGGTTCGTCAAGTGACAAAATACGGTCGTTTCGAAGCCTGAACGCAAGAAGATTAATTAATAAATTAATTTGTGGTAAGTTACTATGCGATTAAACTGTTGAGGTCATCGGTCCCTAGGCTTACAACTACTTAATAGTAGTAGGGAGTTAAAGTTACAGGCGTAATTTTGATATCATATTGATATGCAAATTAATTAAATGGATCAGTGAATGACCGCTGCCCACGACCACCCCCGCATCCACCCACGCCCACCCCCCCACCGCGGGATGACGTCACATGTTATTCTCAGCCTGCGCGGTGGCCACACCCAACTCCTCTCCCTCCACCCCCACCCCCCCCTCCCTCAATCTACCCTATTGGCAGGAATTTCTAATTTTTGTGGGAGTTTCGAACTTTGGTGTGAATTTCTTTGTCCCAGGACTCTGCTGATATCCCACCCCACCTCCCTACCCGGGAATTGGCGGGAAATTAAAATTTTCTGTACCCTTTACAGGACTCGAACGCTGGGCGAAAATCCCAAGTGCACCTCTCCCCCCCCCCCCCCCCCAAACACAATTAAACCAACAGAGGCACTTGGAATTGACGGAAAATTAAAAATGGTGGTGAGAGGAAAGTTAGGTTAGTGTACTTCATTTATTTTGGTCGGGAAACTGTCGCAAATATAGATCCTAATTACGTAATTAATCATAAACATTGGGCGTAATTACGCAACCAAATGTACAGCACTATACAAAGACGACATAAAATCATAATACAACTCAAAAACTGATGATGCTATACAACTAGTGTTATCCTGCTGGGAAAAAAATTCGCAATACCACTCGAAAATAGTGACAGATACACTCAAACTTTCCGTACACATACCAGCTGGCAGGAAAAAGGCAGGGGTGTAAGGTACTATCTTCATTCTTTTTGTTGGGAAATATGTTCAACTGATAAGATATTGGTGCTGGACAGAGAGGAGTTTAAAAAGTGTATCTCCTGTAAGCATACAGTATCTATCGTTCTTTGACGTCAGAGTTCTCTACAGGCGCCTACTCAAAAGTCATCATACAGCCCAGCTAATCGAAGCTAATACACGCTGTCACAACTGTCCAATCAGAAGACATGCAAGTACTCCCTCAATTTCCCCACATTTTGGCGTATTTTCCTCCAATTTATACGAATTTTCCGTCATTTTATCGATTTTATGTCACTTCTATCCATGCTCTCGTTACGTGTCCTAAACTTGCTTGTAAATGTAGTACAGTTGCCAACACATAGTGCAAAGGCACTATTTTTCTGGTCGGGTGGCATAGTATAGCACTGTACTCGAATGCATCCAGTCAGCTCCAACTGCATAATCTGCAGCCGCAGCACGTTTGCTCTGTCCATGTGTCACAGATGGCTCCCAGGTCCCACAGTAGACCCGAGTTGGCGTTCGAGTGTGGGTCCGCAGAGTGTTACATCCGGAGTGATGTTGGGATGCGGCTCCACAATGTGCCAAGTCCGGAATAAGATTCCAAAGTGGATCCACCACGCGTTATATACGGAGCGATGTTGGGATGCGATCCACAAACCGTCAAATCTGGGATAGGGCTCGAAGGTGGACCAGTCACGCATTATGTGCGGAGATGTGTTCTATTTTCGATGTTGGATCCATCAGCGGGAAGAGCACGTCATGGGATCCATCTGCGACACGTGCACAGACGCAGACATATAGCAAAGAGAGCAAATGTGCTGCAACTATAGGATATGCGGTTGGAGGTGACTGGATGTATTCGAATATAGTGCTATAATACGCTTCCCGACCAGAAATATAGTGCATTTTTACTAGGTGTTGGCAGCTATACGACATTTACAAGCAAGTTTAGAACACGTAATGAGAAGTGCAGTCGTGATCGCAAGGACAGAAGTGACATAAAATCGATAAAATGACAGAAAATTCGTATAAATTGAGGGAAAATAAGCCGAAATGAAGGGAAATCGAGGGAGTATTCGCATGTCTTCTGATTGGCGCAGAACAGTTCTTGTACATGAGAACGAGTATACGACAGCAACAGAATTACATGTTGAGATGCAACCACCGGGAACCAGAGAAACAGTCTTATTTTTTGTCGAGGCAACATTCTACTGTACGTGTACTGACGTAACAGTCACACGCGCAAGTTGACTGCTGATCTTGATGCGAGTATACGACAGCAACAGAATTACATGTTGAGATGCAACCACCGGGAACCAGAGAAACAGTCTTTTATTTTTTGTCGAGGCAACATTCTACAGTACGTGTACTGACGTAACAGTCACACGCGCGAGTTGACTGCTGTTCTTGATGCTTTCTTGGAAAAAAGAGAACCATCTGCCTTTAAACTTACGTACATATGTGTTAAAGGATGACAGAGAGAGGATGGAGTGATCAGTTGAGATTGAGTTGTAACTAGGTATGATTTAATGGTAGACTGATGATGCATTCTAGAGAGCGAGGGACATGTTGCTGCTGGTCAATCGACTATTTTTTCCGTTATCCAGTCGGGATGCATCATTTGTGTGACATTCGACTTGCGTACAACTGCATGTTGTGTATGTGACTTACAGCACCTACAGTCGTTAACAGCAAACCTCTCGCCCATCAGAGGACCTCCATCCTGTTTCTACACTTTCCTATAGACGAACGAAGATTTATGCAACGTACACCATTCCCCTGCCGCATCTTGAGCATAAAATCGAGTCTACAGTTTCATAACTGCGGTGATTCTAAGTTAGCGACAGGTGTTTGTGAAGTAGTGATTGTGAGATACTACAATCCTCGTGTATACATCTGCTTGACTGATGTCCTGTTTACGGAGCTAGTGGCGGCATGTTGTGTAATTTCACATGTCAAACGCCGCTGCTACGCGTTTGTCTCTTTCTTTCTAACAGGCATTCTCCGTTACTAATGATCATTTAATATAGCACTGATACGAGCGTAACATATTTGCTGAACTGTGATCTGATGTGAATAGTGGGGGCTATACACTTCTGGATAGCTATGTTGTACATGTATCACAAGGAATCGATATTTTAAGAAAGTAGTTTTTCAAAATGGTTCAGATGGCTCTGAGCACTATGGGACTTAACATCTGAGGTCATCAGTCCCCTAGAACTTAGAACTACTTAAACCTAACTAACCTAAGGACATTACACACATCCATGCCCGAGGAAGGATTCGAATCTGCGACCGTAGTAGTCGCGCGGTTTCGGAATGAAGCGGCTAGAACCGCCTGGCCACCGCGGCCGGCAGTAGTTTTTAATTTTACAATTTATCACCATAGTTTATCGTAGAGTAACATGCAAGGAGAATGTACGTCATGCGCTGTAAATATATTTCTTACATTGGGATAGTGACACCGTTGCATTACATACGACTAATAGATCGGAATCCGCAACGATCTAACATTATAGCGTGTTTTAAGTGGAGAACCTTGTAGTCTTTGGAGTGCATGTGTTTATGTACTTTCGTCCAAATACCCTCTTGTTAATGACTCCAGACACTAGAACAATACTTTAGAATTGATATCGCAGTTGATTTACGTAAAATGCAGCAAACTCCGTCCGTCTAGAACTCCATCATGGATAAAAACAACCCTACGAGAATTGAGAGGAGAGCAAGACATCGTCATCTTACCTACTGACAAAAGAAATACTACTGTGTTTCTCTCACGCAACAAAGTATAATATCAAGATATACAAACTGCTCAACGATCCTGCATACAGTAAATTAATAAGTGATCTGACAGGTAACATCCAGAGAAAGACTCTGGAACTCATCAGGAAGAGCTCGATTCCAGCGCAAGTCTCTAAGGGTTTGCATCAACAGGCTGCAGTTCCTCCTAGACTCTATGGCCTACCCAAGATCCGTAAGAATGGGGTGCCTCTCTGTCCTATTGTAAGTAACATAGGAGCTCCTACTTATTTTGTTGCGAAATATCTGACATCACTATTGGGACCTGTCGTAGGCAAGTGCGACCATCATACTAGAAACTCTGAAGATTAAAAAAAAATGGTTCAAATGGTTCTGAGACCTATGGGACTTAACATCTGTGGTCATCAGTCCCCTAGAACTTAGAACTACTTAAACCTAACTAACCTAAGGACATCACACACATCCATGCCCGAGGCAGGATTCGAACCTGCGACCGTAGCAGTCGCGCGGTTCCGGACTGAGCACCTAGAACCACGAGACCACCGCAGCCGGCGAAGATTTCATAGGTCACCTGAAAACTCTTAGATTGCAATTATCATATATCTTACCAACCTTCGAGGTTGTGTCTTTATTTACAAAGGTGCCCTTGCAGGACTCTTTAGAGCTCATTAGCAACTAGTTTGAGGGGGACATAGTGGCATTATTTAAACATGTACTTATTTCAACATACTTCTTATTTCATGAGCAATGCTCTGAACAAGTGGACGGCGTCGCCATGGGAAGCCCTCCTTCTCCTGTGGTGGCCAATTATTTTATGGAGGACTTTGAAGGAAAAGCACTACAATCAGTCACTCTCAAACCCGCTTGTTTTCTGCAGCATGTCGATGATACATTTGTGGTGAAGCCACATGGACTTGATACTCTACCTATGTTCCTGCAGCATCTAAATTCGCCCCATCCGAATATAAACTTCACAGTAGAAGTGGAAAAAGATGGCATTTTACCTTTTCTTGGTGTTTTGGTGCGGAGGAAAGCAGATGGAACCTTCGGACACAGCGTCTACCGGAAGCCAATGCATACAGATCTATATCTGCATGCCAGAAGCTGCCATCATCCTCCACTATGCGGTAGTGCATTACGTACGTTAGTTCATAGAGCGCATGTGGTATCTGAATCTGAAATCCTGTCGAGTGGATACAACATTTGAAGACAGTGTTCCGACAAAACGGTCATTCTGAGAGGCTAATACGTAACGCATTCAGGCTCAAGTGAGTTCAACCTATGGAGGACAATGAACATACAAAGACACCCACCATTTTGGCCTTTTTGCCGTATTTTGGTGTATGTCGTCAAGAATTGGTTGAGTCCTCGGAAGATATGACATTAAGTGTTTTTCGACCATCTGCAAAACTGGAGAAACTGTTGGGTTTGGTTAAGGATGATCTTGACCTGAGGAAATGTGGAGTGTACAAGATTTCTTGCCAATGTGAAACAGCATATATAGGCCAGACATGTCGCACAGTACAAGAATTCTGCGGTGAACATAAGCGTCATACAGGCTACGTCAACCGGAAATGCCGGCAATGCGGAACACAGTCTGAGTACAGGACATTGCATGATTTATGAAAAGACGGAAATTTTATCCACGGCATCATCTTTCTGGGATTGCGTCATTGAGGAAGCAGTACATATTCGTAAAGCCGATAATGTCATCAACAGGGACGCGGGATTTCAAGGTTCAATCATGGGTCCCCTTCTGTTCTTGATATATGTGAACGACCTTCCTTCCTATCTGAAACAGGAAGCTGAACTGACACTGTTTACTGAGGATATAAGCATCATTATTAATCCGGTAAAAGAAACTCCAATTGAAAATGGTACACATAAGGTCTTTGGAAAATACGTTAATTGGTTTTCTGCGAACGGGCTTGCTCTAAATTTTGAAAAATCACAGTACATCCAATTTTCTGCTGCAAAAAGTACAGTTCCTTCAATAGATAAAACACATCAACAGAAGTCATTAGACAGGGTAGAGCATAGTAAGTTTTTGGGTGTACACATAGATGAGAATCTTAATTGAAAATTCATATTTTGGATCTTCTACAGCGATTAGGTTCAGCAACTTTTGCAATAAGAATAATGGCCAATTTTGAGGATTTAGAAATTAGTAAGCTAACTTACTGTGCATACTTTCACTCTCTAATGTCATACGGAATAATATTTTGGGGTAACTCAACATTTAGACAAAAAATATTCAGTGCCCAAAAGAAAGTGGTTAGAATAATGTGTGGGATTCATAGTCGCACAACTTGTAGGCATCTTTTTAAAAGATTGGGAATTCTTACAACAGCCTCACAGTACATTTACTCACTAATGAAATTTGTTCTCAGCAACATGGACCAGTTTAAAAACAAGAGTGACATTCATGATTATAATACCAGAAAAAAGAAAGACCTGCAGTATCCTTTACTCAATGTATCTTTGGCACAGAAAGGGGTAAAATATGCTGCTATAAAAATTTTTGACAAATCACCAGATGAAATAAAATGTCTGACAGACAGCAGTAATAGCTTCAAAAATAAATTGAAATCATAAGTCCTTGACAACTTTTTCTATACCATAGATGAATTCTTGAATAGGAATAAATAAATCTATAAATATAGTATATGCATTTTGCCATTTAAGGTAATACGGTAAATAATAGAAATATTCATTCTTAATAGTTTCATATGTGCATTTCTTGTACACTTCACACGTTCCACATCATAAAGGCTACCGTACCGTGCGATTGATCAATGGAACACGCAACGAAGTAACTAACTAGCTGAGCACAGCCTGCTATTAAATCACGACGAGAAAATTAAGATTTTTCCAAAACAGACCCCTTCATACCATTGGGCTAGTATAGTTGTTTAGTGAGTGACGTCTGGCCGTACTGTTAGTAAACATAGCGTACCGCGCTCGCGCAGGAGGGCCGCTCTGCGATTTTCGGAAGAGGGCATGAGTGATTTTTGCACATCCGCATTCTTCGCGCTCGTGTTTCATATTCAGGGTGTCGGCGTGCAGATACCGTCCGTCAGAGAGAATGCTGCTGCTACGCTGTTGCGGTGTGCTAGAGATCGTTTCTTCATTGTCGCTGGCCTACGCAGCCGACATGGCCAGGCGCGGAGAAGGAGGCAAGCTTGCGGCCGCACTGGAATCTACATCTACATCTACATCCATACTCCGCAAGCCACCTGACGGTGTGTGGCGGAGGGTACCCTGAGTACCTCTATCGGTTCTCCCTTCTATTCCAGTCTCGTATTGTACGTGGAAAGAAGGATTGTCGGTATGCTTCTGTGTGGGCTCTAATCTCTCTGATTTTATCCTCATGGTCTCTTCGCGAGATATACGTAGGAGGGAGCAATATACTGCTTGACTCTTCGGTGAAGGTATGTTCTCGAAACTTTAACAAAAGCCCGTACCGAGCTACTGAGCGTCTCTCCTGCAGAGTCTTCCACTGGAGTTTATCTATCATCTCCGTAACGCTTTCGCAATTACTAAATGATCCTGTAACGAAGCGCGCTGCTCTCCGTTGGATCTTCTCTATCTCTTCTATCAACCCTACCTGGTGCGGATCCCACACTGCTGAGCAGTATCCCTGGCGGAAGTGGTAGGGAAGGACCGCGGACGCAAACGGCGCCGGAAGAAGCGCACGGAACAGCAGTGCTTCAAGTGTCAGAAGACGGGACACATTGCGAAAGCGTGCAGGGGCATTGTTGCGTGCTTCAAGTGTGCCGAGGCATACAGCTGCGGCTACTTAATAGGCTACAGAAGCAAGAAGGCCGCCCCACACCCAGCAGCAGCGGTTCCTGGCGTCAAGACCCCCCCCCCCCCCCGTCCTTCGCCATGGCAAGGGTCTTGAGCCGCGCCACCGTCAAACCGCCACGGATGATGGATGGATTGGCCGCCTTCCACTCTGCCCTGGCCAACTGCAATAGCAGCGCGAGGAGCTACGGGTGCTGAAGAAGGCGCCTGCCCCTGCCGCCGTCTCCACTGCGAGACAGCCGGTGTGGGCGGACGCCTCGAGACAGCCGCTGGGGGTTGACGCCTCCACCCAGACGGGGCCAGCCACGCCCCCCCCCCCCCCCCCCCCGCCGTCCAACGCGCGGGAGAGCGTGCTGTCCGCGATGGATGTGCAGACGTCTGCTCTCCCAACCGAAGGGTAGGAAGAGCTGCAGACATACGACTAGGGTACGCACAACGAGACACTTCTGCTGCGGCAGTACATGCATGCTTGTCGCTCACTATGGTGCGCAGTGTGCAACACGTGCTGCAGAAGGTCGTCACGTCCCTTCGTGACGGGGTGTACCCACACCCAGATAACCCCGGTCCCTTCACTCCTCCCGACAGGCCGAAACCTCCCTCTCCTCACAAGCCCTACGAACCGGGCACCATACGGTTCTAAGATCTTCGGTTTCCAGGGAGGACCTGAAACTAACTTCACGCCCTCTGACTGGGAACACATTTTTGTGGCCTCAGCCAGGGGTGTGTCGGTGGGGAGTCCCGATCGGGTCAGTGTGTGCCACATCCACACGTCCCGCCTCGAGATGAGTCTACCAACGTTCTTAAAATGTTCAAATGGCTCTGTGCACTGTGGGACTTAACTTCCGAGGCCATCAGTCCCCTTGAACTTAGAACTACTTAAACCTAGCTAATCTACGGACATCACACACATCCATGTCCGAGGCAGGATTTGAACCTGCGACCGTAGCAGCAGCGCGGTTCCCTACTGAAGCGCCTAGAACCGCTCGGCCACAGTGGCCGGAGCCGACGTTCTCCCGGAGGCAATGTTCACATTCCTCAGTCAACAGCCGTACATCCCATTAGAGACAATCCGTCTCCCAAGCCAATTCCTGCCGTGAGTTCCTCTACTCCCACCCCACACGCTTGCAGGAATAGTGACAAAAGCTTACCCTGTCCCTGCACGACCTCTGGATCGCTCGTTACGAAAGTGCATTGTCAGTCTCACCCAGCCACCAGCAAGGTTGGACCCACCTCAAGATGTCGGACAGTTGCTCCGAGGGAATATTGTGGAATTTGCACAACGACATCTGGCGACCATCACATTAATAACTTGTCGTACGATTCAAGACTCTTTGGAAAATAATTTATGAAATCTTTAGTGCCCGTGGTTCTGATTTGTCAGTAAATTAACATGTGACCAGTCGCTCCCTTTTTTCAATCATTTTGGGACCCATAACCACTTTTTCACCGTTTTCTGTTGCTTACAAGCTGTAACTGAAATAATTGCAGCACATGCTTTCTCTTGGGTGTTCGACATCTCAACCTTGCAAAACTGTGTTGTCAACTAGCAATTTTTGTTTATATTATTGCTGACGTGATGTCGCTTCAGAACACCGAAGGTTTGACAAACTAGTGTTGTCAGTAAGTATTGAACGTGTGCAGATCCTTTTAGTCAGGAACTGTTTCTGCTGGCCTGGGAAGCGGATTTCTGGAAAATGCGTTAACATATTTCGGAACATTCTTGCGGTTCACAGCCCAAATTTTCCATTTTCACCTGTTCTGACACGCTAGGAACAGTCCGAAGCGCGCGAGAACAAACTTTTAGGACTCTTTCCACTCGCGCTAGCGTCTTGATTGGCCTGCCCAGATTTTACAAACTTAGTGGGAGCAAAAATTACTATTCTATCATTGGAGGGATCTCCTCGCCATGCCCTACGATTGACCGTAGAGGCAGGGAGAGAGAGCCTCAGCAAAGTTTAGGAGGCAATTAGGGCAAATTGGAGAGGGCACTCTTGGTTCAGACTTAGTTCAGTTAATATACTCTCATTCTACGCCTGCACTGAGGCCGACACCGCACCTGCGCTGAGTTCGGACGTCTGCCACTTACTCGAATTTCGCTGGTGAGTTGTAAAGGTATGATGTACGCCAACTTTGCTTCACCTTGTCGGATCATCTCACATGTACGAGAGGCAGGTGGATCATTGTCACAATCTTCCACAATCTTCTTTTACTGTGTAATTATTCATCTGGTCATTCACGTTGTCGTGTAATCTAAATGTAACTCGCAACCGACTTTCGTAGCAATCTTTCGATCTATCGATTCTGATTTATTTCTGTTTCGTCTCTGATTTTTTCCGTGTTTTATTTTCCTTTTTGCTACGTTTTTCATTTTGTTTGTACAATCCTACTTCTTCAGTTTTGTAAACTGAAATGGAATTTTATATTATGTGAATCACGTTCAGTAAAATCAAGGAATTTTCCAGTTATATCTCGCGAGTGGTGACTTAAGTATTATCCTTTTTATTTTAAAATCAACCCATTCTCAGTTGTGTTTTCAATAATCATCGATTACCGTTAATTAATTACATTTTTACCAGGTCACCCACATCGTTTAGTAGCTGGAAGATTAATCTTCGCAAACATTAGTAACGAGTTACCTTAGCCAAAAGATGATGTGTTATGGCCACAGATCTGGTGCCATCCAACGCGCAAACAATGTGAAACCGTACAGTAACCGTCAGCTTCGTGGGGACGCCATGTTAAACTAGATCTGGGATGGCAGCAAGTAGCACAAGCTACCTTGTCTGTCCACGAGATCTCAGCCAGCATTGGCCACGGTTCGCCGCGCGGGACTAGCCGAGCGGTCTCAGGCGCTGCAGTCATGGACTGTGCGGCTAGTCCCGGCAGAGGTTCGAGTCCTCCCTTGGGCATGGGTGTGTGTTTGTCCTTAGGATAGTTTAGGTTCAGTAGTGTGTAAGCTTAAAAACTGATGACCTTAGCAGTTAAGTCCCATAAGATTTCACACACATTTGCACATTTTTTTGGGCACGGTTCACACCATTACTTACACACACACACACACACACACACACACACACACACACACACATACACACACACACATACACACAACAACAACAACAACTACAACACACACACAAACACACATATACACACTCACGACCAGCTGATAAAAATTTCGTTGGTGAAATGGAAAGGGGTGCGCCTTTTTCTGTTGGCTCTAGCGACGGCATGGGGATTTCGGTGTATACTGCAACTCCAGTCATGTACCATTATTGTACAGTGATGGGAAAAAATCGCAGCGCCAAAAAATGATTAATGTAGAGTAATGAAATATTGGGAATAGATCTGTCTGGGAAACATATTTAAGTGATAAACTTTACAATATCAAAAATTAATGCAAGCGTGAGATAAGCTATTGAAAATATGAAATGGAGGTGCATTGATAAACGTTGTAGCCTCCAGAATGTTGAATGCAAGCATATAAACCACGCACTGTGTTGTGCACGTCCCGTGTGTCAGTTGCTGGGATGGAGTTCTATGCCTGCTGCACTTGGTCAGACAATACAGGACTGCTAATGCTGTTTGTGGATGATGCTGGCGTTGTCGCCCCTTGATGTCCTATATGTGCTCGACTGGAGACAGATCTGGTGGTCGAGCAGACCATGGCAAGATGTTGATACTCTGTTGACCACGTTGGGTTACAATAGAGGTATGTGGGAGAGTGTTATCCTGTTGGAAAACACCCCTGGAATTCTGTTCAACAATGGCAGTCCAACAGATCGACTCATCAGACTGACGTGCAAATTTGCAGCAAGTGTGCGTGGGAAAACATCTAGAATGCTCCTGCTCTCGTACAAGATCGCACCCCAGACCATAACTAGAGCCCCAATGTATCTCGCACGCAGAAAGATTGGTTGCTGGCCCTCAACTGGCCTTCTTCTGACCAACACACCGCCATCACTCTCACCGAGGCAGAACCAACTTTCATCAGAAAACACAACAGACCTCCTCCTGCCCTCCAACGAACTGTCGCTTGACGTCACTGAAGTAGTGAGTAGCGGTGTTTGGGGTCAGTGGAATGCAGCTACAGAATGTCTGGCTCGGAGCCTTCCTTAAAGTAACCGATTTTTAACAGTTTCATGTGTCATTGCGGTAGCAATTGCAGCTGGAGATGCAGTGTGATGCCTCAGAGCCATACGCCGAACGCAATGGTCTTCTCCCTCGACAATGCCAAGTGGCCGTCCGAAGGCTCCTCTTTTTGTGACCGTACATCCTACATCTACATCTGCATCTACATCAACATTTATACCACGCAAGCCACGCAATGGTGTGTGGCGGAGGGAACTTTACGTGCCACTGTCATTACCTCCCTTTTCTGTTCCAGTCGCGTATGGTTCGCGGGAAGAACGACTGCCTGAAAGCCTCCGTGCGCGCTCTAATCTCTCTAATTTTACATTCGTGATCTCCTCTGGAGGTATAAGTAGGGGGAAGCAATATATTCAATACCTCATCCAGAAACACACCCTCTCGAAACCTAGCGAGCAAGCTACACCGCGATGCAGAGCGCCTCTCTTGCAGAGTCTGCCACTTGAGTTTGCTAAACATCTCCGTAACGCTATCACGCTTACCAAATAAGCCTGTGACGAAACGCGCCGCTCTTCTTCGGATCTTTTCTATCTCCTCCGTCAAATGGTTCAAATGGCTCTGAGCACTATGGGACTTAACTGCTGTGGTCATCAGTCCCATCGAACTTAGAACTACTTGAACCTAACTAACCTAAGGACATCACACACATCCATACCCGAGGCAGGATTCGAACCTGCGACCGTAGCAGTCTCGCGGTTCCCGACTGAGCGCCTTGTTACGCTAGACCACCGCGGCCGGCGAAAATAGCATCTACTTGCGAGCCTGTATGTAATATTTTCTGGGCCTCATGGACAAATAAAGCGACTTGGGTCTTACATGATCGCTGTTTCCGGAATCCATGTTCATTCCTACAGAGTAGATTCTGGGTTTCCAAAAACGACATGACACTCGAGCAAAAAACATGTTCTAAAATTCTACATTCTCGTGACCTCCGTTGCGAGCAGTCAAGTACAATGGCTACATTCCTGTCAAGTGTTTCTGCAAAGGAGAAATATCCAGCTTCTGCTATCCCTATCACATAACCTCGCTCAAACTCGGTGAGACGTTGATAATGGCGTCTCTGTCACCTTCAAGGCATTCTTTACTTTTTCATCGCACCCAATCTCAAAGGTAACTAACGCTGTTAAAAGTAACCGTGATTTGCATCCTCACTCTTATGCGACTGGCACCAAATATGAATAGCCATCACCTTTCAGATATAGAAACACGCAAACCAACTTCCGTTTATGTATGTGTATTTCGTGCAATAAGCACACGCTCGAACTGTACCATAAAAGCATGAACCTGTGCCACAAGTTTGAAAAAAAAATGAAAAAAATATAAATAAATATTACCTTGGTCGAGGAAGGAGCTGTTAATGAGATCGTTCAAAGCGGCGAAGGATGTCGTCGAACTCCCTTGCGCCAACCTTTAGATATGGACATTCGACGCTCGTCTGTAAATTTTACTGCTTATTGTATAAAGCAGCTTCTTATTTGGACTTAATACACTGCGTGGAGTCCATTCCAGACTTTTCATCACAAAAAAATCTGAAGTGTTTTCCAGTAATGGGATCGGAGATGTCAGTAGCGAGCTAACTACTAACTAACCACTAATTTCCTACATTTTATTGAATAAATAAAACAATTTACACAACCTATCACAGTACAGAAATAAACCCATTTCATAGATCTTGCCCACTGCCAAGCATTTATACATAACTCTTTTGTGTATAAACTTTGTAGGAACATTCGTCCATTACTGAGTGAATTCTTTGCTCACTGGTTTGCATACAACGCCTTAAAATATACACTGAAGTTTTCATCATCCTCTGTACTGATAAACAGTTCGGTCGAATGAAGTAGAGTGCAACTGTGTCCTGCTGTTGCCAGCAGACAGAACACGGAGCGAAAAGTTACTTGTAAGTTGTACAGAAAGTAGAGTACAGTTATATAGTTGGAGGACATGAAAGGGACGTAGTGGTCAGTTATCGAGTCAGATAGGTATGTAGCCTATCCTGGATGTACGCTGGGAAAACAGTAAAGAGAACGAAGGAGAAATTTGGAATGGAATTAAAGTTCCGAGAGAAGAAATAAAAAGCTAGACGTTTACTAATGACACTGTAATTTTCCCTGAGACAGCAAAGGACTTGGGAAAGCAACTGGACGGAATGGATATGCCTTGTAATGAGATAATAAGATCGACATTAGCAAAAGTAATCGAACATAGCGAAGTACGGAGAAGGTGGAGTGACGGTATGGGAATGTTTTCCATGGTCAGGGTGTGGTATCCTTACTGCGCCTAATAAAACGCTAAATGCGGAAGGATATGAACATATCTTACAGTATTTTATACCTCGTACAGTAGAGGAATAGCTCGGAGATGATTATTGTTTATTATCAGCATGAGAACGCAGCTTGTCATAAAGCAGCAGTTGTGAGGCAATGGTCTGTGGACAAGAACATACGTGAACTGTCCTGCCCAGAGACGCGATCTGAACCCAATGGAATACCTCGAGGTTGAGGTAGAACGTCGACTTCGCTCCTTCTCCGGTTTTGGCTCCTGAGGAAGAACGGGCAGCCATTTCTTTTGCAACTTCTTTATTTCAATGAGTGTGGCTGTATTTAAATTGCAGGATGACTGAGAGGATGAAACTTCTACGTTATTTGATTCTGAAACAGCTGAGTAAAACTGAACGTAATGAGACTACCTTCTCTCTAATTTTACTTATCATGTCAACACTGACCCGCAATATTCTAGCGCAATGCAATCTAACTGCTCAAAAAAATTACAACCTGACTTCAGATGATTAATTCAAAAGAATGGCCCTGAATAAGAAGCAATCCTGACAATAACCTATACATTTCATTAAGCATTTACCTCACAAAAATCTTCATTACGCGGACTACTGCAATACAGCGTGCGTCAACAGTGTCAGCTAAATAAAAGATTCTAACTACTAAAGCCACTAACTACTAATAGGCATGTGGTTAGCAAAAGAAAGATTTTATTGCAAACCAAATAATTGTATTTTTTACCTTAATAATGTGACATCCAGTACAAAGATATATAATCATGAATAATTTTCAATCTCCAAGTCGGAACGCTAACGCTTCAGACCTCTACCCTTCATCAATGCTAACTTTTCACATTTAACATCCATTACTGTTGGCTGTTCACCTCCAGCTGTCCAACAGTATTTCCATCGCTGCTGGCAACTAACTTTCAACTGCCCAACATCGCTGGCGATTAACTTCCAACAACGAGTCCAACCAGCCACAGTCTCTTACAAAGAAAGCGCAGTCAGAGATCCAATGCAAAGCGCTACTCAGCGCTGCCAACACAGAAACAGCCCACTTACACTTTGCATTCACATTATGGATTTCGCTATCTACATTTTCCTCTTTCTGCTGCGACAGGGCTGCTGTATTTCTGATAGTAATTCATGTCTGCAGATAAACAGCTTGCTGTATGCCAAGAACTGTGAGAAATATTTGCTCCAGTTTAACCACTGAAAGTGTAGCAAGCAATTTTACTGTCTCCGCTGGAGTCCTACTCGTAACCATGGACTCCCTACAATATTTCGTGTCATCCCGTACTGCCAGTTGGAGATTGGCAGCAGCAGGATTAGGCATTTACCGTCCCACGTGTAGGCTGCCTTCAGTACCACAACACAAACGGATCCGTTTACAATGGTGCTGTGACCGGGAAGCATCGATTGTAACGAATAGCGTCGCACTGTGCTTGGCGATTCTGCACCAGCTCCGGATGACAGTCGTCGCCGAGTATGGTGCTGACATGGCGAGAGGCCCCTTCTTCGAGCGTTTTGGAGAAACAAAGCGAAGGTGTCATGGTTTGTGGATCCGCTGGCGTGACTTCAGGTCATGGCTGGTACTGACTGAAGATTCTCTGACGACACAACGGTACATTCACAGACATCCTGTGTCCTCATGTGTTACCTCTCATGTGACAGCATCTTTGCTCCTTTTTTCAACAGGGCAATGTTCGTTCATTCATGTAAAGTGTCTGTGAACTGTCTAAATGATGTTGAGGCACTCCGGTGGCCAGCAAGACTCTCAGATCTGTCCCCAATAGAACTTGTGTGGGACCATCCAACAAATAGCTATGTGGTGCATGAGAGGGCCTCAGAAAACTAAAAGCACGAATTCCAAGAGTTCGCCCACACATGGCGCAACCTCTCTTTCAGCATGACAATGCCAGACCAAACAAGAGCGCTGCGTCTACAACAATCCGATCCTTGGTTTGACTGTCATCGATCAGCCTCCATACAGTCCCGACTTAGCCCCATCCGAATTTCATCTTTTTCCAAAACGTAAAGAACGCCATCGAGGACCTCATTTTGACAGTGATGAAGCGATGGAAGCAGAGGTTGTGACTCCATCAACAAAGTCAAATGTTCTGCATTGACGGTACGAATAAACTGGTGTCTCGTTGGAAGAAATGTGTTTGCCCCCAGCGTGCCTATGTAGACAAATAAATATGCAGACATGAAAACTGAAGGTGTACATTGTCAATAAAGTTTCTTTTATTTAAAAATCTTTAAGAGTTTTCACATAAGAAATTCGAATGGATTACTTTTCAGCATGCTCTGGTAATTACCAGAAATCATCCAATATGAAGTTGGGCACTTGGGAAAGCTATATTCGTTCGAAGGTTGTGTAATGCTCCTGTATCGATAAAGCATTGATGAGCTTCGTTTAAGAACCTTTCACTAATATCTCTGATATATTTTGTTTAAATAAATGAATAAATGTCGCGGAGGAGACACGCTTCTGTCTTATCTCTAATTACGATTAGGCAAATTTTCCATTAAAGGTGCGGTAACCATTTTGTAATGCGTAACATTTCACATAAATATCGTAAAATATATTTACGTTAATTCAATCAGTTGGTCTAATAATTTAATTAGCATTAATCATCACTATATTAAATAATTACCCATGTTTCTGATTATACCTTTAGATTGTCTGTGGGACTACCGCCATATGCCGATAACAAAGAGGTGCATCTGGCCAGCAGCAATTTTCAGTGCTTTTAGTGCAAATTGCACTGATGAAATATCTGAGAACCTCGTCTTCTCGAACGTTTAGTTTGGGGATTTCAAAGTCCGCTGCCATCAAATTATTCTGTCATTATTTCAGTTTCAAATAACACGGTTACGGCTCCTTCTGTTAAACAAGCAATGGCACAATGGCTAATATTTTCGCAATAAAATTACAGATCTTCCATCCAATCCCACGCACTTTCGCCGATACTTATTTAAGGCGCTTCTTTATATGTGAGCTAAATTTTATTACAATCATTAGTTCTGAATCCAGCATCCAACCTCTCATGGGATCGTCTGGCAAAAATCATTGCAATCTTTTCATATTATCCCTTCTTAGTAAAAGAACAGATAAAAACTGACGAAATACGCGAGGGAGGAGGATACAGATATAGTTGTTCATGTCTCACGCATTTGGTAGACACTGGCGTACGTGTCCTCACGTTAGTGCCATCAGGAAAGGGTCGTCCTCGTAACTAAAACAGTGCTCTCCCCTGCTACATAGACGTAAGAGGGGTAGGGTCTGCAGGGTTGGTAACACGGACTATGTTTTTAGTCATGGAAGCACACTATGTACGTTATAAAATGGCCTGAGTCAGCGAAATCCTCCCGTTCGCTGCTCTGTCTTGTCTCATTCGTTCGTTGGCAGTTGCTCATTCGGTCTTTGCTAACGTAAACCTGGGCGCAGCAGTCCACCACCATGCTAAACAACTAACGTCATGCTGACCTTCATTACCTTGGAATCAGACTTGCAGAGTGCAGCGCTGTTATTAATTCCGTCGGGTCGCGGGAATATGGCACTGACGTCCACAACAGCCGGGACGCCACGCACACCTGCGGTCGACGCCACGAGCTGCCGGTTACGTAACGCATGCTGTCGCTAACCTGGTAAGCGCTTAGCTTCTAAGTTGCCCCTTGCGATGAATCTCTAGGATTCTCTAGGCTACATTAGAATTAATATTCTCTCTCCACGTAGTTTTCCCCATAATGTATTTTAAACTCGAATCATTTTCTTTGTTTCCTGCCAACCCTGATAGTTACTTTGTCTACTGCCATCCTGCCATTCCGGTTTTTTTCTTATTTGCTGGAGTAAGCAAACTTCTCCGTCTTTTTAGTCCTTTTAAAGTTTAAATGTTTTAGCGCGTGTAACAGGGCTGTTTCCACTGACAGTCCACCATCGTCGATTAGTGTCTCCCATAATGAAAAGGGCTGTCTTAAAATATCATTTGCATTTGAACAATATGTCTGAATTACGTTAAATTCACCATGTTTCTTGCCTTTAATCGTCCCACTTGTTCTAATATGGTTCCTACAAAAAATTTTGGCGATCTACATCTAAATCATACTCTGTAAGCTACGTAATGGTGTGTAGCGGAGAGTACTTTGGTGCCACTATCTGATCCCTCCAACACTGTTCCATTCGCGAATAGTGTGTGGGAAGAATGATTGTTGGTAAGCCTTTGTATTTGCTCTAATTTCTCGAATTTTCTCCTCGCTACCAATACACGAGTTGTATGAGGGGGGAAGTAATATGTTGTCAGATTCCTCCTCGCTGTCAAGAAATTTCAATAGTAAATCTCTCCATGACGCACAACGACTCTCTAGTAACGTCTGACAGTGGAATTTGTTTTGCATCTCCGTAACGCCCTCCCGCCAGCTGAAGGATCCCGTGACGAAACGCTCCGCTCTTCGTTGGATCTTCCCTATCTCCTCTATCAGTCCTACCTGATAGCGATCCCAGACAGATGAAGAATACTCAAGAATCGGGCGAACAAACGCCTTATAAGCCGCTTCTTTCGTGGATGAGTTACATTTCACTAAGATTCTTGCGGTGAGTCTGAGTATGGTATCTGCATTTCCCCTATCAGTTTTATGTGGTCATTCCACTTAAGGTCGCTCTGGATAGTTACGCCTAGGTATTTTACAACAGACGCGTCTCCAACTGCTTGGCATCAGTAGTGGATTTCTTTTCGTATGCATGCCCAATAGGTTACATTTATTTACATTCAGTGTCAACTGCCAGAGTCTGCACCATTCATTAATTCTCTGCATGTCGTTCTACAAATTCTTGTTATCTTCTGGCGTTGCTACTCTGGTATAAACGACTGCATCATCTGAGAATAGCCTTAAAGAGCATCCGTCGCTTTCTACTAGATCATTTATACATATTGTAAACAGCAAAGGTCCTATCACACTTCCCTGTGGTACTCCAGTTATTACTCTTACATCTGTCGATTTAGCTCCGTTAAGAAAATCGGGAATTTGTGGTAAGATCTAATGGGACCAAACTGCTGAGGTCATCGTTAATCTAACTTAAACTAACTTACGCTAAGGACAACACACACACCCATGCCCGAGGGAGGACTCGAACCTCCGACGGGGTGAGCCGCGCGAACCGTGACAAGGCGCCCTAGACCGCAACGCCACCCCGCCCGGCAGTTCCGTTAAGAGTGAGGTGTTGAGTTCTGTCTGCAAGAAAGTCTTGAATCCAATCGCAAGCCTGCTCCGATACTCCGTATGCTCGTATTTTTTTCGTTAAACTGCAATGCGGGACGGCGTCAGATGCCTTACTAAAATCAAGGAACACGGCATCAACCTGAGCGCCGTTGTCCACTGCGCTGTGTATCTCATGTTTGCGAAATCCATGTTGAATTTTATAGAGGAGATGTTTATTTTCCAAAAATGTCATAAGTTCAATAATGGTTCAAATGGCTCTGAGCACAATGGGACTTAACTGCTGAGGTCATCAGTCCCCTAGAACTTAGAACTACTTAAACCTAACTAACCTTAGGACATCACACACATCCATGCCCGAGGCAGGATTCGAACCTGCGACCGCAGCGGTCACACGGTTCCAGACTGAAGCGCCTAGAACCGCAAGGCCACATCGCCATAAATCCTGACCATAAAACATGGTCCATAATTCTACAATAGATTTACGTCAACAATAAAGGTGGATCTGTCTTACGGCCTTTCTTACCAACGGGAATGACCTGCACTTTTTTCCAGTCGTTAGGTACCTTTCGTTGCTCAAGCGATAAATTACTGCTAAAGGGGAGCACCTTCTTTTGCATAATCTTTATGGAATCTTATAGGTGTCTCATCTATTCCTGACGCCTTTCCACTACTAAGCGAATGTAGCTGCTTTTCAATTCCACGATCACTCCGTATTCAGGCCACAAGTGGCCCATCCGACCGCCGTGTCATCCTCAGTGAGGATGCAGATAAGTACAGCGCGTGATCAGCACACCGCTCTCCCGGTCTTGATGATGGTTTTCTTTGACCGGAGCCGCTACTATTCGGTCAAGTAGCTCTTGAACTGGTATCACGAGGCTGAGTGCACCCCAAAAAAATGGCAAAAGCGCACGGCGGCCCGGACGGTCACCCATATAAGTGCCGGCCACGCCAGATAAGCGCTTAACTTAGGTGACTTGGCGGGAACAAGTGTATCCGCTGCGGCAAGGCCGTTACCGATTCCGCCATCGGTTATCTCAAAATTTGCTAATTCTACGTTCGCACAACTATTGAAAAGAGGGTCAGTGTTGCGATCTTCCGAGTTGAAACAACTTCGGAAGGCCGAATTCAGTATTTCGGCCTTCTCTCTGTTATCTTCCGTTTCGGTGCCGGTTTGGTGCTGAGAGAATGAATAGATGATTTTGAATCACTTACTTACTTTACATATGATAAAAATCTCTTAGGGTTTTTACTCAGGTCGGTTGACAACCTCTTACTTTTAAAGTAATTGAACGCTTCTCTCATTGCTCTCCTTACGCTCATTTTTGCTTCTTTCAGCTTTTGTTTGTCAGCTAGGTTTTTACTTGTCTTGAATCTGAGATGAAGTGCTCCTTGTTTACGTATCGCTTTTCTAGCATGGCTATTTAACGATTCATGGCCATGGTAACGGGAAAATTTCTCTTGAGGTAAGAAATTTCTTATCTGAGAGCAGGGGAGGAAGTGACAGGTAGGGAATCAGGTAAAGTCGGATTGGAATCTTTATTGTTCCACTAGTACGACTTCGATGTGTTTTTAATCAGATTAATTTTTAAAATCCTACAAAATTAACCGAAGTAACAGTTCTCGAACTGACGCAAAGTGTTACAAAATACTAACAGAAATGTGGCTAGACAAGACCGTAGTTTATGAAGATGAGGGTACATTATGATGATGCCTGGTTATAATACTTAAGACCTCGGAAGCATCGCAGATCATCATTAGTAACTAAAGTGGACAGAGCTGTGGGGTACTTAATAGTATAAACATGAAATGTATGCACGTTTGCAGCTCTCCGCTACACGATAAAACAGATAGCATCAACACTCGCGTTGTACGTACAGAATTACAACTAGATACTCCGTGTATTCCTCCCGCGTCTGCCTGTGCAGAGGGCGTTGACTCCCAGAAGCTCACAGAGAATATGGCCGCTGCTTTTTCCCCCTTGTGCGAGCTCAGCGTAACTGGACAACGAGAGCCGAATTTCTGATGTGCTGTCTGCTTTTTCCAGGTAACTGTCTCCTCCTGTTTCACGGCAGTTTGTATGCTCCTTGACCGGCAACAGCACTGCCAAGTCTCAAGACATGTCTGTTCCTGGAAATGAACATTGTCCTAAAGTACCCGACCTACCGTCTGGTAAAGTGTGGAGCCATCCTCTATTTCCCCATCTTCAATACCTGTCATTAAAAATTAATGTGCGTCCCGCATCATCACTTTTCTGCTAGGTATCTGGTCATGGGTAACAGCACTTCTAGTTCTGCATCAGGTTTCCTACAGTTTAAAAAGTTGTTTGGGTGTTTATAGTTAGCGGGAGATCTGTGAACTACACATTCTTGTGTTAGGGTAAAATTAGTAATAATTCAAGGACGTCAACCAGTGAACTGAGTTTGGACATACATGGTTCACATGGCTCTGAGCACTATGGGGCTTAACTGCTGAGGTCATCAGTCCCCTAGAACTTAGAACTACTTAAGCCTAACTAACCTAAGGACATCACACACATCCATGCCCGAGGCAGAACTCGAACCTGCGACCGTAGCGGTCGCGCGGTTCCAGACTGTAGCGCCTAGAACTGCTCGGCCACTCCGGCCGGCGTTTGGACATACGCGAAGACTGCAAACTAGTCCAACTTCAAACTTTTTTGAGAAAAGGAAAAGAAAAAAAAAGTCGCACAAATAACTGTTCCATGTTAGGCTAGTCACTTTTCTGTTGTATACTCTTATTTAATGTGTTATAATTTTCACAACCCTACAGCTTCGGGATAAGAACAATGTCACATTTGCCAGACGTGCTTACTGTTATACTGAAAAATCCTCGTTTGTTCCTAAACTAGTGCATGTTTTGAACATATCACACTTTCTTTCTCGTGTGTTGTAAATGAAATGATTTCCTTAACGTGTAGTGCACACCTCTCTGTGAATAAACGTGTTGTATACCAATATACAAATATACAATATTAAAATTATGTTTTAGACGTACTGTAAATTAAAATTTATTTTTTCTGTGTTAATACGAAATTTCAGTTATATAATATACTTGAGTGGAGAGCTGCATTAAATTAGTTTTCACTGGATAAATGCCACAAAAACCAGGGTACACTGTCCATCCAGAAGGTTCCGAGACTGCATTTATTCCAGGCGTATAAGCGACGTCAGTGCAGTAACTACGGTGGCAGCTTGAACCAAGCCCCTGCCACGCCGTAGCGGAGAAGCGAGGCAACTGTCCCCCAATTGAAGCATCTGATCGCCGCCATTTGCAGGGATGAATCCTAGTACTGGGGTTGTGATTTGAAGTATATGAGACGCAACAAGAGCAAATTGAAGCACAAATTAAGTACATGTTTGTTTAAAAAAATACTGAGTATTCGAGTCTATTTTAAAAACATACTCAAATGAATGAAGTTTTCTAATTTCCGAAATACGTCTGCATAGAGACGCGAAATTTAAGAATGTATGGCTCTTCCCTGACAAGGTGGAGCGAGTTTACATCGTGATATTTGCATTAGATAATTACATGAAACCTTTAATGTAGCAGACAGCACGATTATTATCTAATTCACATAATTTTCCTGTCAGATCCTGTTTGCTTTTTGCCGACTATTGTGTACATTTTGCAGGCTTACTTTTGTTTAGCACAGTACTGTCTAAACTCGAATTTTGGTATGATTAATTGTAATAATCAATATAACTTTAAATACCCTAGGAATTTCATTCGCACATTAGTTTTTAACACTGATAGCACGTCTCAACGTGGTTGAGTTTGCAACATTTCATCAAATATTTGACCATTTACGAAGTATAATCACCACCTGACAATACATGTTAAGTATCTAAACGCAACTATTCGACCTGCCTCTGCTTCATACTTAATATATATTTCATTAAAAATCTAAATACCTATCATGTGAATAGTTCTTCATTCAGTTCAACTTAGTACATTAACCCTGTTAGTATTTTTAGTAATTTATATGCAAATACAATATAAGTACTTGACATGCAACAAAGTACCTTTGTCTGTTATCTAACACTGCAACTTTTTCCCTATGTAACTTGCAATTTTTGTAGCAGAAAGATTATTAGATACAGTATAAGGCGTAAATATAGACATCAGCTTCCGCTATAGAACGATCTGTTGTCATCTACATTTAGCATTTGCATTAATTGATTTCCCAAACACTATACCTTTTAGAATGAGATTTTCACTCTGCAGTGGAGTGTACGCTGATATGAAACTTCCTGGCAGATTAAAACTGTGTGCCCGACCGAGACTCGAACTCGGGACCTTTGCCTTTCGCGGGCACGTGCTCTCCCAAATGAGCTACCGAAGCACGCCTTACGCCCGGTACTCACAGCTTTACTTCTGCCAGTATCTCGTCTCCTACCTTCCAAACTTTACAGAAGCTCTTCTGCGAACCTTGCAGAACTAGCACTCCTGAAAGAAAGGATATAGCGGAGACATGGCTTAGCCACAGCCTGGGGGATGTTTCCAGAATGAGATTTTCACTCTGCAGCGGAGTGTACGCTGATATGAAACTTCCTGGCAGATTAAAACTGTGTGCCCGACCGAGAATCGAACTCGGGACCTATTGCCTTTCGCGGGCAAGTGCCAGGAAGTTTCACTATACCTTTTTCAAATGAGTTGGAAATCCAAATACTGTCGGTATAGCATCGTCCTTCAGTTGACGTCAATTTACATAATTTTCCATGTAACATTTCTCTTCAAAATGAAGAGAGCACAGCAAATGGTTTGCTGTCGGTTGGAAATTCTCTATCTGAGTAGCAACAATCCATTTCCGATTTAGAAAATCACCAAAGCCAAAGCAAACACTCATGATGTATTATTTCTCCATGAAAATACTACATACAAATAATAGAAAGTAACAGACAACCAGAAATGACTGACCTGTGAAATGTAACATTGTTTCCGTCTTCGTCTTTGCTTCCATTCTTACTGTTACAATTAAAAGCAGCACACGAACAAACCATGTTTACGCACTGTTTCCCTGCAAATGGCTGCTTCTATCACGTTCAATGTGAGGACGTGACACTAGCGCCAATGCGCGGTCTAGTTTTTATTTAGTAAGTCTATGGCTTGAACTAACGACTGTAAACAACAGACGTGCACTCGACCAGTCACTTGTAAAAAGTCCTTATTTTTACACCGTCCAATCTAGCGGCTGTTCAGAATGGTGATGAAATGATACGGACAACACGAACATGCACTCCCCGGGCAGAGAAAATGCCCAACCCGGCCGGGAATCGAACCCGGGACACCGCGATCCAGAGGCAGCAACGTTAGCCACTAGAACACGAGCTGCGGACAGGGTTCAATAGTGGCCGTACGATCGTTATGTCAACGTTGTAATGTCATAATTCAGAATGAAGCAATTTCCCTAAAACAAGTGTTCAAGACATTCACGAGAATGTTTGGAAGAAGAGAAACGTGTGTGCTAAGTTGTTCCCGCACATCTTGACTCCCAAACAAAAGAACGACACCTGGACATGGCAACGTGCAGAAATGCACATGAAGGGTCTATGTTTTGAAGACATAACTTATATTCAAGCCAGTGTGACACATTAGTTGATCATCATTTCAAAGAATTACTTTTTCCGACATTTCACATGGCAGTACGAACGTTCTGTGGGCTGCGCTCAAGGGGGGGGGGGGGGGTGGAGACTAGGTAGAACACCCTAAGTATTAAAACCACCAGCTATTTCTTACGGCCGGCCGGTGTGGCCGAGCGGCTCTAGGTACTTCAGTCTGGAACCGCCCGACCGCTGCGGTCGCAGGTTCGAATCCTGCCTCGGACATGGATGTGTGTGATGTCCTTATGTTAGTTTGGTTTAAGTAGCTCTAAGTTCTAGGGTACTGATGACCTCAGATGTTAAGTCCCATAGTGCTTAGAGCCATTTGAACCATTTTTGTATTTCTTATGTATCCAGTCTTGCAACTTTTTAGACTGACTGGGCATGCAAAAACAACTAAGCAAAAATTATACCAATTTACTTGCATTAAATTGCAAAAAAGTGAGAATGTCTCTTAGAGTAACTGAACTGCCGCAGGTTAGATTCATCCGACAACTGTCTGAAATTTTTGTGGTAGGTTCCTATGGGGCTACACTGCTGAGGTCATCGGTTCATAGGCTTACACACTACTTAATCTAACTTAAACTAACTCACGCTAAGGACAACACCCACACCCATGCCCGTGGGAGGACCGTGGTAAGGCGCCTCAGACAACGCGGCTACCCTACGCGGCTGTCTGAGATTGCCACCTGTATGTTCCCTCACACTGTTTTGGTCCAAGGTCACTTATATACAGAGTGGCCTAAAATGTATACACTGTGTAATGCACGTAAAACTCTCGTATCTGGTAGTATAAGAGTTCATTGTACTGGCAGTCGCCACACAGGCTAGCTCACGGCAGGTCTGTAAGACAGTGTGCCCCTGACTCCATGTTGAGTCGCTTAAGTGTTCAGCGCGTTTTGAAGACAGCGAATTGTAAGCGCTACATCCCATGATTGCCACCCACGATGGACGAAAGAGACACAGACCGTAGAATGGAGGACTGCCAGTGGTTTAATTGCATGGTGGGCAACAGTGAAGTGTCTGCAGAGATTACTGTATGGTCGGATGAGGCGCAACTTAAGCTCAATGGCACAGAAAACCACTACAATTGCGCCTACTTTTTTCTAATCGTATGGCTAGGGCCCCTCGTCGGGCAGACCGTTCGCCGGGTGCCGGTCTTTCAATTTGACGCCACTTCGGCGACCTGCAGTCGATGAGGATGATAGGATGATGATGAGAACAGCATAACATTTAGTCCCTGGGCGGATAAAATTCCCCGACCCAGGCGGGAATCGAATCCGGGCGCAGAGGATTGAAAATCCGTCACGCTGACCATTCAGCTACCGGGATCGGACATTGCGTCTACTGGGCCGTCGCAAATCCGCACTTCATTGTGAACAAAGCCGTGAATTTACTGCCAGTGAATGTGTTGAATCACTTAAATTATCGAAATGTGACTGGGCCGGTCTTGTTTGACGGCACTGTTTTTCCTGCCTGTGAGGAGAAAGGCTTTACTTTCAATATGATGGTGCCCCACCCCACTGCCATAATCGTGTCAATGACTACCTCAACAAAAATTGTACTCGTACAATGGATGGGCCGAAGAGATGCTGCCGAGGATACACTACGTTCTCCATACTTAATGCCTCTGGACTTTTTACCTATGGGGAAGACGAAAGACGTCATTTATCGACAAAAACAACGCACATTGAATGAACTTCGATAATGCACCAAACATTCATCTGCAGGTAGCTAATTGTACACGCTTCTGCCGGTAGTTCGTGCAACAATTCATAGGCATCGAATGTATATGGATGTTCACAATGGCCACTTCGAATACCTACAATGATTTCAACAACTAGAACTCGAAGCTACACTTTAACAAGGAATGAGACGTTGCAGTCAGGTAATTTTGAAGTTATGTGCAATTACACAGTGCATACTTTTTGGGCTATTTTGCATTTCCCTCTTTTGCTTCTGGACAAAGAGTTATTTGCGGTGGCAATGATAAATGAGTATAAAGCAGTTTATAAAAAATAAGGCTTCTCAGTAACATATTTTATTTTATTTTTTTAAATTGATTAGCTGTTTTACCCGCCCGGACAGCCACGTGATTTTTACATATATGCCACATAGCCAGTTCCATATATTAGTATTACGTCTGATAATAACAAGACCTTCATACATAATTATCAGCGATGATGGGCTCTGTTTGCACTAACATATACACTCCTGGAAATTGAAACAAGAACACCGTGAATTCATTGTCCCAGGAAGGGGAAACTTTATTGACACATTCTTGGGGTCAGATACATCACATGATCACACTGACAGAACCACAGGCACATAGACACAGGCAACAGAGCATGCACAATGTCGGCACTAGTACAGTGTATACCCACCTTTCGCAGCAATGCAGGTTGCTATTCCCCCATGGAGACGATCGTAGAGATGCTGGATGTAGTCCTGTGGAACGGCTTGCCATGCCATTTCCACCTGGCGCCTCAGTTGGACCAGCGTTCGTGCTGGACGTGCAGACCGCGTGAGACGACGCTTCATCCAGTCCCAAACATGCTCAATGGGGGACAGATCCGGAGATCTTGCTGGCCAGGGTAGTTGACTTACACCTTCTAGAGCACGTTGGGTGGCACGGGATACATGCGGACGTGCATTGTCCTGTTGGAACAGCAAGTTCCCTTGCCGGTCTAGGAATGGTAGAACGATGGGTTCGATGACGGTTTGGATGTACCGTGCACTATTCAGTGTCCCCTCGACGATCACCAGAGGTGTACGGCCGGTGTAGGAGATCGCTCCCCACACCATGATGCCGGGTGTTGGCCCTGTGTGCCTCGGTCGTATGCAGTCCTGATTGTGGCGCTCACCTGCACGGCGCCAAACACGCATACGACCATCATTGGCACCAAGGCAGAAGCGACTCTCATCGCTGAAGACGACACGTCTCCATTCGTCCCTCCATTCACGCCTGTCGCGACACCACTGGAGGCGGGCTGCACTATGTTGGGGCGAGAGCGGAAGACGGCCAAACGGTGTGAGGGACCGTAGCCCAGCTTCATGGAGACGGTTGCGAATGGTCCTCGCCGATACCCCAGGAGCAACAGTGTCCCTAATTTGCTGGGAAGTGGCGGTGCGGTCCCCTACGGCACTGCATAGGATCCTACGGTCTTGGCGTGCATCCGTGCGTCGCTGCGGTCCGGTCCCAGGTCGACGGGCACGTGCACCTTCCGCCGACCACTGGCGACAACATCGATGTACTGTGGAGACCTCACGCCCCACGTGTTGAGCAATTCGGCGGTACGTCCACCCGGCCTCCCGCATGCCCACTATACGCCCTCGCTCAAAGTCCGTCAACTGCACATACGGTTCACGTCCACGCTGTCGCGGCATGCTACCAGTGTTAAAGACTGCGATGGAGCTCCGTATGCCACGGCAAACTGGCTGACACTGACGGCGGCGGTGCACAAATGCTGCGCAGCTAGCGCCATTCGACGCCCAACACCGCGGTTCCTGGTGTGTCCGCTGTGCCGTGCATGTGATCATTGCTTGTGCAGCCCTCTCGCAGTGTGCGGAGCAAGTATGGTGGGTCTGACACACCGGTGTCAATGTGTTCTTTTTTCCATTTCCAGGAGTGTATTTCTTCTATTCATTACCGGTTAGTACTTTAGTAGAAGTTAGTACTTCAGTATGTCCAAGAGAAAAGCGGTTCCGCTTTAGTAATAAGCACAGTGTCTTATAAAAACATTTTATTTAATGGCTAGAATATATCTGCATTTGATACGACGTCTTCAATCACAATATAATCTTTTTCTCTTTAGGCCAACGCGTTCCGTAGCTGCAAAGCCATTCTCTAGGACTTCACCTAACGTTTTCGGCGTTACATCTGCTACAGTACATCACCTAGCAGTGAATGACGATGTAGTTTATAGGTTTACACTAAAAAAACGTGTCTGACGAGGTGAAATGAATAAAGTATTGATAATGTTCATCGTCCTTTGGCCACAAAATTACATTTTATGCGTCAGTGAGAACTTCGACATTTGTAGTTAGACTTCAACTAATGAAACGTGTTTATGGCTGTTTAACTTTATTCAAATTATACTCTCTAATTTGAGACTCTGGGATGTTTTAAAGAAGCAAAGGTTATATTATTTTCTACTTAACACAAGAAAGGAAACAAAACGAAATATTACCTGCCTTACAACAAAGGTAAGCATACAGAAGGAGAAAAGGAAACGAAGTGAAGGTATGTGATGTAACTACAGTGATTACAAAATCGCGTCAAATTGACAAAGAACTTAGCAGTACGAGCCTCCGTTTCAGTATGATGCTGCACCCGCTCTTCCCTGGATGTATGCACTTATTCGGGTGGGAAGGGTATCGTAAAGATGTCGTAGCCTCTCCTGGGGCCCACAACAGTAATTGGTCCCTCATATCCTGCATACTGGTGTTGAGATGGAGCTGACGTCCAAGATGTTACATCTATTTTATTTATTACTGACAGTTTCGAGCATGCCGCATTTCCAAGCGGTACGCAGTAAGATCGTAAATGCCATTTTTCCGATACAATGTACGAAAGTGCATCATATCTGAAAATAGCATTTATGATCAACAAAAGTACACTCTATTTGAAAATTAGCATTTGCGATCATGTTTCGTCAGTTTGAAAATGAGCCATGCTCGAAACCGCTAGTAGTGAATAAAAAGCATACTAAAAACAGCTCTGATGGATTATCATTAAAATGTCTTTTATACTGAGTCATGGTATACCGTTATGCACGTATACAGATGGTGGTAGGATCACGTACACAAGGTATAAAAGGGCAGTGCATTAGCGGAGCTGTCATTTGTACCCAGGTGATTCATGTGGAAAGTTTTCCGACTTGATCATGGCCGTACGGCGGGAACTGACAGACTTTGTAATGTGGGATCGTTGTTGGAGCTATAACCATGGAATATTCCATAGCGGTAATCAAATCAATATTCTAAGAGCCACAGTGCCAAGAGTGTCCCGAACATTTCAAATTTCACGCATTACCTCTCACCACGGATAACTCAGAGCAGAGGCGTTCGCGTAAAGTAGTCATTAGTAACAGAAAAGCAACGCTGCGTAAAATAAGTTCATAAATGAATGTGGTACGTACAACGAACGTATCCGTTAGGACACCGCGGGGAAATTTGGCGTTACTGGACTATGGCAGCAGACGACCGACGCGAGCACCGTTGCTAATAGCACGACATGGCTTGCTACACCTCTCCTGGACTCGTGACCATATCTGTTGGACCCCAGATGACTGGAAAACCATGGCCTAGTCAGATGAGTTCCGATTGTAGTTGGTAAGAGGTGATGGCAGGGTTTGAGTGTGGCGCAGACCCCACGAAGCCATGGACCCAAGTTGGGCAAGCTGGTGGCGGATCCATAATACGTGGGCTGTGTTTACGTGTAATGGACTGGGCCCTCTGGGCCAGCTGAAAAGATCATTGACTGGAAATAGTTATGTTTGCCATTCATCAGCAGTCCGTGCGTCTCGATCACGGGACTGCTCCAAACACAGCCGTTCAGCGGTTTGTTTTGTGGTGTTAACAGCAAACTGCACATGGAACGATAATTCTCTACACAGGCTGCAGTTAGTCTCCGACTATGGTGTAGGATGATACAGGATGTCCAGGGAGTTCATTACTTTTTCTCGGGTGACAGGTGCAGAAGTAATGGGATTATGATGTGCTTGGAGCGCAATACGGTGATCCTCCTTTGTGGTGTTGAGACGTGGTCAGTCAGAACAGTGACAACCAAGATGCCGGTCCTCACGTTCGCATGCAGTCCAACATCGGGCCACTATCACATCAGAATGCCCCACAACTCTGAATATCGCATGATTCGGCCATCTCGCCTAAGGGAGACACAATGATGTCTCTTTTAAACACTGTCAAGTGCTGATAACGCTTTCTCACTCGACTACGCGGCATCTCCGTGTCCTTCGCTATGATCACTCAATATCTTACACTGTTTATGTGTCTTATATACCCTACGAGGCCTGGTAGTAGTACTTTACGCGAACAAGAGACAATATTAATGCATTCTGATGGCCATTCTGCCACGTCGTCTGTGTGGTTCACATTTTTTTCAAGCAGAGTTTTTCAAACTAGGAGCGATTAAAAATTACTATCTTTCATGTACTGGCACGGGTGATAGTCTACTGTTGACTCATATCACTCGATATTATTTTGCTATTTCTGTTGGTAAGCACATAATCTATCCATTTGAATATCTTATGAAACACTATCTTCACATTTTTCATTCACGAAAACAAAATAAACTAGCCAGTTGTGTGGAAGAGAGAGGGCTGGTGGAGGGGGAAGAGGGTGAGACGAGGGTGGGTGTAGAATAGGGTGTGATCTGATATGATGGGTGAGGGCGAGATAGAGATGTTGCAGTTAGAGATCATCTTTAACTCCTTCTTATCGACCAATTCACACCACACTCTCATCTGACGCCACACTCACTATCACTTGACCACAGTAGATGGTCTCGTTTGATTTTGTTGGTCAGTTTTACATATTTTTTTTGTTCCTCGATGACGAATCTCGGTACCTGTCATTTAGGTGTTCGTGGGGTGATGTAAAGGAACAACCGTATCGCGCCCTTCCGCGATGAAACAATTTCGGAACATCGAATTCAGTATATCGGTGTTCTCTCTGCCGTCTTCCGTTTCAGTTGCCAGTATGGTCACTGAGAGATTGAACAGATGATTTCAATAGACTTACAGACTCAGACCGAATTTTCTTACGATTTCTAATCAGTCGCTGAGCAAAACTGGATCAAACGATATACCTTTTAGACTCTACAGAGATCACGCGAAAGATCTTGCTCCCTTTGTTTATCATAGGTCACTTGCGCAACGCAGACACCTAGCGATTGTAAAAAGGCGCAAATCACTCCCGTTTTTAGAAACGGTCGTCAGACAGAAACACACAATAATTATAGGCCTACATCGCTGGCGTCAGTCTCTTGTAGTTTTACGCTCATATTTTATGATTTTTTTGGATTACAAATATCTCCTCTACAAAGAAATTATCGTGTAGTCCGCAAACAGAGGTCTTGCTAAACGCAACGCGGTCTAATCGGCCATGAGATCTATAGTGTCGTAGATAAATGCACGGTTTCATTTCGTACTCGCTGACCACTGGAAGAGGTGAGATTACACAAGTTCTTATATTGTTGATCTCTATGTTAATACTTTCGTTTAGATACTACGATATCGTTATTGCGCCTTAAGAAATATCTGTCTAACGGCTTCAGAAACATTGATTAAAATATCTACGTAACATAACGGAAACAGAATGAGGTTAAATGAGCTTTCCGTTCCAATACAATCGTAGCGAGGAGATCTTCCAGGACGTAGAACATGTCGGAAAATAAGAATACAAACATATTCTCTTTAAAACATAATAACTTCAACACACGGATGTGTATATGATGGTTCCTAGGTTACTATTCTAGTCATACATCATCAAATAAAACATTCATTTTTCAACATTTATTTACAGCGATCGCATTGATGCACTGAATTTGTAAATGATACATTATTTGACATATTAGTAGTATATACGCATCAGTTGGTTCTGCAAAAAAAATTCAACGATAGAGTACGTGTAGTTGGCTAGCACCCGTCGTTCAGACTGCTGACAGATTATTGAAAACGTGTGCTCCTGGATAACGGGAACCTTTTTGGACAAAAGTAAGAGGCTTTAAATCTTTGTGAAGATTATTCTTATTTGTAGTACTGATTCCACTAAACTGAACAGTTGGCTTAAAAAACAGTTAATGACAAATATCATTAAGGAATACATGTATTCGAAAGCAGTAGGTAGTAACCCCAGCTCCCTGCACAGGACTTTACAGGACGTTCACCAATTCACATCCCAAGTGTACTGGTAAAAATTGCGTACCATATTCAATCTATGATGAACAGCAACATATACAACTAATATTACTCGTAAATATGAACTCATCACTTTGCAAAGGTGGTTCAAATATTGACGCCGAACATGTACGTCGAAAAACCGCCTTACGGTGTGTGATGGAGAACACTTCTTGTACAACTACCAGGCAAATAGCGAGATGGGTCCTTTGAAAGGGCACGGCCGACTTCCTTCCGCGTCGTTCCCTCATCCGATGAGACCGATGACCTCGCTGACTGGTCTCCTCCCCCAAAGAACCCCAACCCCAACTAATGATGGCACTAACTATGGGAACGATTAAGGCATCATTAAACGAACTGCAAGGCCAATGCCTTCCCAGCTCAATGATAAACAAGTAACAAAAAAGAAAGAAATTCCTGACTCTTTATATGGAACCAATAATACAATCGTTGTACGGCCAGAATACCTTACGTAGTAACATTTATCAAAAATACCCAACCTACATAGGTCTCGTAAAGTGAAAATAGTTTTCTCCACAAACGACAAACTACAACAGGAATTAGCCCACACCTTAAATAATAAAGAAGATAAATTTTCGTTCCCAGGAATGTAAAAAAACACTTGTAAAACTAGCTCAAGCTACGATTCTGGACAAACTGGCAGGAATTTTCAAATTAGATACACTGCACACATCAACTGCTACACACATAATCAATTTACAGAATCACCGATAGCAACAAAAATAAAAACAATGGACACCCATTCGGAAAGATAGAAGATCCTAAGATACTACACTGCATCCAAAAATCACACACAATGAATTTAATGGAGGCCTCTGAAATTATTATATACCACAAAAAGAAAGAAGGAAAAATAGTCAATGACAAGCTAGATAGTGGATCAGTTAATTTTTTCAGTTGTTTCTCCTAAGTAAGCTAACTCTAGTAATTTTCAGAAGTGCATACATTTCTTCATATATAAAAAAAATGTAATCGTCAGTTCAGTAGTGAATAGTGGCAAAAATAAATTTTATGTAAATGAGTATATACAAAAACAAACAGTAGCCGCGCGGGATTAGCCGAGCGGTCTAGGGCGCTGCAGTCGTGGGCTGTGCGGCTGGTTCCGGCGGAGGTTCGAGTTCTCCCTCGGGCATGGGTGTGTGTGTTTGTCCTTAGGATAATTTAAGTTAAGTGGTGTGTAAGGTTAGGGACTGATGACCTTAGCAGTTAAGTCCCATAAGATTTAAAAAAAAAAGTTTAAGTGGTGACTGGCACGTGTGCGTCACGTTGCATAACGAGGGACGCACTGTACCTGTAAGTAGACAGTGAAAATACCATTTCTAACATTAGCATGCAAAAACACTACAAGATTCATTCTGTACAATCTTCCGACTGCAGTATAATCTCAAAAAGAGATTCAGAAACATACACGCGCAAACATCAATAAAAATATTCATGTAAACAAATGCACCTGAAAATGAGAATAAGTTCTCGAAACGCGTTGCGCTAACCATGAAAACATAAGTAAATGGTGGTGCTTTTCATTATTTAAATCAGGAATCACACAGTTGCAGGCTTTCCTAAAACAGCGATTGTAATGAACGAAGTTAAGACGATACTTTACAAGGGGGAAGGCTTGTCGTTATTAGTCTTCGTTCGTTATACGAGGCACAGTATGGAAAGGCGCTGCGGCAGTCTCCGGCCTGGTTTACGCGTCACAGCTACAGGACTACAGCTACTGCCACGCGCCGAAGAATACGCAGCAACAGCAGTCAAACAGCTGTGAGTGGTTTGTACTCGTTTCCAAACGGCGAAGAGATCAATTGTTTACGCTACTGTATGCAAGCTACTGGGCACTCTGATGAGTTGGAGGTGCTGCATCCATCGTCAAGAACACTTAACACCTGAAGAAAGTGTAGCGGACAACGCATGACTTTGACACGTCGAAAAGTGATGCGTTTGTTGCATTTTTCATGTTTTCGTGTAACAAAAGTGAAGGTGGCAATAGTTGTATACAGGGGTTGGACAAAAGAATGGAAACACCGCAAGAAATGCAAGCCAAAACAAATGCCGATGCTAGCCAAGCCTACACGTATGGCTGTTGTATTTGACCACGAACGGTACCTGTGAAAAATGTTAAATACGCTGCATTTGTCGGTCGTGTTCAGAACAGTGTTCTGTTAATTGGGAGTGCATTATATTAGAACTAAGTGAGTTCGATGAGGCTCGTGTTGTGAGTACTTCCGTAACAAATGCAGCCGAAAGGGGAGTTGTTTCTAGAGGCAACCTATCGAACATTTATACCGCGCACTGGGAAAACGGAAAACATTTGACGCCAGGTCGCAACGCAGACGAAAGTGTTTGTCGAATGATCGTAGCTGACGATCATTGAAGAGAATTACGAAGAAAAATGATATGACGACAGCAGCAAAAGTCTGCGCAGAACTGAATGTCGCACTCGCGAACACTGTCGGCACAAAAATAACGCGAAGGACGCTCCATAAGCAGGGGACTGCAGCGTTAGCTCGAATTCCAAAACCACTCATCACTAATGCCAATGTTTGTAACAGGAAGCCGTGGCGTCGAAACTAATAAACCTGGACTCTGGAGCGATGGAAGAAAGTCATTTTGTACGCTGAGTCTCGTTTCACACTGTTTCTTAGATTAGATGTACTTTCATTGCAATTAATCCATAGTGAGGAGGTCCTCCAGGATGTAGAACATGTCAGAAAAACAATAATACATGACAAATATTTACAACTGAAACAAATAAGCTAATGTACCTTCCACAGGTCCCGAGTGAAATCATCGTCATTTTTTTTAATGAACACGATAGGTTTCATTTTATTTACAGGGTAATAAACATGTAATAGAACTACTATAATACTTATTTACAATGAACACATTACTGTACTGAAATGGTGCAGAAGTTAGATTGTACTTGCTCGCACACACACACACACACACACACACACACACACACACACACACACACACACACACACACACAAATCAGTTGGTTCCACTGAAAAATTCATCAATGGAGTAGAAGGAGTTGGCCACCAATAAATCCTTTAGGCTTTCTGGACTAGTTTTCGTCCCAAGAGCGAAACATGGCGTGGATTAAGGGGGCTATGACGTCAAACGGGGCGACTTGGAGCAGGAGAGGCACCACAGGACATTTTAATTTCCACTGTCTATACTTTTACAAATAAATTCATAAAACTTTAACAGCATGACCAGGAAGGATTCAGGATTCATACTTATAGCAGTGTAAGCTCAAAACCGTAACAAAACTTTTTTTTTTGCATGTGAAATTTCATCATTCACTTTTTACTGGTTGCATTTTTTGCTATAGGTACACTTTTCTTCCTATGTAAGAGAGATTCTTCGATGACTTTTGCACAGCATACAAACCATAGTTACAGGTGTATGAAACTCTAGAAGTTATTTAATTTATGAAAAAATGAATGAACTGTTGCAATTTAAACTTCATGTTTAGAAAAAAACTCAAGTTTTATAGTTATTTATCTCACTTTTTTGCACAGTTTTTTAATAGATTTGGAAAATTGTAGAGTTTCATACACCTGTAACTACTGTTTGTATGCTATGAAAAATTCATCGAAGAATCTCTCTTACTTAGGAAGAAAAGTGTAACTATAGCAACAAATGCAGCCAGTAATAAGTGAAAAAATGATGAAATTTTACATGTAAAAAAAAATTTATTTTTCTACGTTTTTGAACTTCCATTGCGATGAGTGTGAATCCTGAATCCTTCCTGGTCATGGTGACAAAGTTTTATGAATTTATTTGTGAAAGTATAGAGAGTAGAAATTAAAATGTCCTGTGGTGACTCTCCTGCTCCAAGTCGGCCCGTTTGACGTCCTACCCCCCTTAAGTGATGATCTGGGCAACCATATCGTGGTATTGTACGGGCCCCATGGTCACTCTGCAAGGTCGCGCTACTGTCAAGTATTATGTAACCATTTAGGCTGATAAAGTCCATCCCATAGTACAATATTTATTGCCGGATGGTGATGCTGTGTCTCAAGAGGACAGGGCTCCTTTTCACACAGCTCGCATCGTTCAGTATTGTGTTTGTGAACACGAGGATGGAGAGCCGCATCTCCCTTGGACACCACAGTCACCAGATTTCAGTCTTATTGAGATTATGTGGTGTACTTTGGAGAGAAGGATCGCAATCCATCCCCCCGTCGTTACCTGAACGTACCACGGTTTTGTAGGAATAATTATATAAGAGTGCTTCGAAAACCATCCAGGACCTGTATTCATCCGTTACGAGACGACTGGAACTGTCTGGAATCCCACACAGTATGAGGCATGGTAATGTGTTGTGTCTGCAGTGTTTCCATGTTTTCGTCTGCCCCTGCACGTTACAAGGGGACGAGACTTGTCGATACGATCGTCAATTGTGAGACGAGGCTGCACAAAGTGTTCTCGAGGACAGGATGGAAGCGCGCTGTAGCGGCTTCCGGCCTGGTTTATCGCTCTATGCCACATGTCAACAGCTGGCGTCGTGCACACACGCTATCGACGGAACGCCGCAGAATACGCAGAAATAGCAACCAAACAACTATGAGTAATTCGTGCAAGCGTCGTCTGTAAACCATACAGAGATGTTTACGCAGCTGTGAAATATGGGTAAGCTAACGGGCACTCAAAAACCCACGAATCACTGTGTTGACATGTCGAAGATGCCACAGCCATAGTGATGAATACTTAACAACTGAAGAAAGTGCAGCTGACAATGCTCGACTTCATAAACGTCGAAAAATTTCGTTAATTTTTTCGCAGTTTTGTGTAACAGAAGTAGATGGGATAGGAGTTACATAGCTTCCCCCATTGCACTATTCGCGGCTGATGTGCGATATATCTACATAATATGCATCAACCCTCCCCCCATGAACCATGGACCTTGCCGTTGATGGGGAGGCTTGCGTGCCTCAGCGATACAGATAGCCGTACCGTAGGTTCAACCACAACGGAGGGGTATCTGTTGAGAGGCCAGACAAACGTGTGCTTCTTGAAGAGGGGCAGCAGCCTTTTCAGTAGTTGCATGGGCAACAGTGTGGATGATTGACTGATCTGGTCTTGTAACAATAACCAAAACGGCGTTGCTATGCTGGTACTGCGAACGGCTGAAAGCAAGGGGAAACTACGGCCGTAATTTTTCCCGAGGGCATGCAGCTTTACTGTATGATTAAATGATAATGGCATCCTCTTGGGTAAAATATTCCGGAGGTAAAATAGTCCGCCATTCGGATCTCCGGGCGGGGACTACTCAAGAGGATGTCGTTATCAGGAGAAAGAAAACTGGCATTCTACGGATCGGAGCGTGGAATGTCAGATCCCTTAATCGGGCAGGTAGGTTAGAAAATTTAAAAAGGGAAATGGATATGTTAAAGTTAGATATAGTGGGAATTAGTGAAGTTCGGTGGCAGGAGGAACAAGACTTCTGGTCAGGTGACTACAGGGTTATAAACACAAAATCAAATAGGGGTAATGCAGGAGTAGGTTTAATAATGAATAGGAAAATAGGAATGCGGGTAAGCTACTACAAACAGCATAGTGAACGTATTATTGTGGCCAAGATAGATACGAAGCCCACACCTACTACAGTAGTACAAGTTTATATGCCAACTAGCTCTGTAGATGACGAAGAAATTGATGAAATGTATGATCAAATCAAAGAAATTATTCAGATAGTGAAGGGAGATGAAAATTTAATAGTCATGGGTGACTGGAATTAGGTAGTAGGAAAAGGGAGAGAAGGAAACATAGTAGGTGAATATGGACTGGGGCAAAGAAATGAAAGAAGAAGCCGCCTGGTAGAATTTTGCACAGAGCACAACTTAATCATAGGTAACACTTGGTTCAAGAATCATAAAAGAAGGCTGTATACATGGAAGAAGCCTGGAGATACTGACAGGTTTCCGATAGATTATGTAATGGTAAGACAGAGATTTAGGAACCAGGTTTTTAATTGTAAGACATTTCCAGGGGCAGATGTGGACTCTGACCACAATCTATTGGTTATGACCTGTAGATTAAAACTGATGAAACTGCAAAAAGGTAGAAATTTAAGGAGATGGTACCTGGATAAACTGAATAAACCAGAGGTTGTACAGAGTTTCAGGGAGAGCATGAGGGAGCAATTGACAGGAATGGGGGAAAGAAATACAGTAGAAGAAGAATGGGTAGCTTTGAGTGATGAAGTAGTGAAGGCAGCAGAGGATCAAGTAGGTAAAAAGACGAGGGCTAGTAGAAATCCTTGGGTAACAGAAGAAATATTGAATTTAATTGATGAAAGGAGAAAATATAAAAATGCAGTAAATGAAGCAGGCAAAAAGGAATGCAAACGTCTCAAAAATGAGATCGACAGGAAGTGCAAAATGGCTAAGCAGGGATGGCTAGAGGACAAATGTAAGGATGTAGAGGCTTATCTCACTAGGGTTAAGATAGATACTGCCTACAGGAAAATTAAAGAGACCTTTGGAGAAAGGAGAACCACGTGCATGATTATCAAGAGCTTTGATGGAAACCCAGTTCTAAGCAAAGAATGGAAAGCAGAAAGGGGGAAGGAGTATATAGAGGGTCTATACAAGGGCAATGTACTTGAGGACAATATTATGGAAATGGAAGAGGATGTAGATGAAGATGAAATGGGAGATACGATACTGCGTGAAGAGTTTGACGGAGCACTGAAAGACCTGAGTCGAAACAAGACCCCCGGAGTAGACAACATTCCATTGGAACTACTGACGGCCTTGGGAGAGCCAGTCCTGACAAAACTCTACCATCTGGTGAGCAAGATGTATGAGACAGGTGAAATACCCTCAGACTTCAAGAAGAATATAATAATTTCAATCCCAAAGAAAGCAGGTGTTGACAGATGTGAAAATTACCCAACTATCAGTTTAGTAAGTCACAGCTGCAAAATACTAACGCGAATTCTTTACAGGCGAATGGAAAAACTAGTAGAATCGGACCTCGGGGAAGATCAGTTTGGATTCCGTAGAAATGTTGGAACACGTGAGGCAATAGTGACCCTACGACTTATCTTAGAAGCTAGATTAAGTTAGGGCAAACCTACGTTTCTAGCATTTGTAGACTTAGAGAAAGCTTTTGACAATGTTGACTGGAATACTCTCTTACAAATTCTGAAGGTGACAGGAGTAAAATACAGGGAGCGAAAGGCTATTTACAATTTGTACAGAAACCAGATGGCAGTTATAAGAGTCGAGGGACATGAAAGGGAACAGTGGTTGGGAAGGGAGTGAGACAGTGTTGTAGCCTCTCCCCGATGTTATTCAATCTGTATATTGAGTAAGCAGTGAAGGATGCAAAAGAAAACTTCGGAGTAGGTATTAAAATCCACGGGGAAGAAACAAAAACTTTGAGGTTCGCCGATGACATTGTAATTCTGTCAGAGACACAAAGGACTTGGAAGAGCAGTTGAACGGAATGGATAGTGTCTTGAAAGGAGGATATAAGATGAAGATCAACAAAAGCAAAACGAGGATAATGGAATGTAGTCGAATTAAGTCGGGTGATGTTGAGGGCATTAGCTTAGGAAATGAGGCACTTAAAGTAGTAAAGCAGTTTTGCTATTTGGGGAGCAAAATAACTGATGATGGTCGAAGTAGAGAGGACATAAAATGTAGACTAGCAATGGCAAGGAAAGCGTTTCTGAAGAAGAGAAATTTGTTAACATCAAGTATAGATTTAAGTGTCAGGAAGACATTTCTGAAAGTATTTGTATGGAGTGTAGCCATGTATGGAAATGAAACATGGACGATAAATAGTTTGGACAAGAAGAGAATAGAAACTTTCGAAATGTGGTGCTACAGAAGAATGCTGAATATTAGATGTGTAGATCACATAACGAATGAGGAAGTGTTGAATAGGATTGGGGAGAAGAGAAGTTTGTGGCACAGCTTGACCAGAAGAAGGGATCGGTTGGTAGGACATGTACTGAGGCATCAAGTGATCACCAATTTAGTATTGGAGGGCAGCGTGGAGGGTAAAAATCGTAGAGGGAGACCAAGAGATGACTACACTAAGCAGATTCAGAAGGATGTAGGTTGCAGTGGGTACTGGGAGATGAAGAGGCTTGCACAGGATAGAGTAGCATGGGGAGTTGCATCAAACCAGTCTCAGGACTGAAGACCACAACAACAACAATGCATCAACATACTCGTCGAATAAATATCTATTACGTAATAGGGCTTATTTTGAATTTAGTATGCAGTCTTAGTTTCTACAGCGGAGACGTGGAAATGATACTTTGCTTGAGATCAATCTGTTACAACAACCTTTACTTCGCCTTCACATCGTCGTCTCCGTCCCCTCACAACCAGACTGTCATTTTTCAATCTAACCCAGACTTTGGACTCCTCGACAGCGCAGTGGTCGCCACAACCAAGATTTATCCTACAAGACCCTATTTTAATTTTCAAAGTGTTTTTTTTGTCTTAATTGTAAACAACGTGTGGAAAACGGTATGTCCATGGCACTTGAGTTGCCGCATTGGTTAAGACAGTGGGATTTTCATTGGGTAACAGCGGGATTCATCTGAAATTGGATTTTCCACTATTTTCCCAACCATCAACCCTATCAGAACCGTAGGGACGTTTGGAACCCATAATAGGCTATCGGGGTTTCATAAAACAACTTCGCAAAAACTACAAGACATACAAAAAAACTAACACATATATCATTGCATAGAGGATTTCTCCGAGTTTCGACGTCCGCAGCTCGTGGTCTAGGGGCTAGCGTTGCTGCCTCTGAATCAAAGGGTGCCGGGTTCGATTCCCGGCGGGGTTGGGGATTTTCTCTGCCCGGGGACTGGGTGTTTGTGTTGTCTTCATCATCATTATCATTTGTGAGGGTGACTAGATTTGATTGGGGAAAGAAAATAGACTGTGTGAAAATTGCGACTTTGTACAGGCGCTGATGACGGCGCAATTGAGCGCCCCACAAACCAAACAACATCATCATCAGAGTTTCGGTTCGTAATACGCGCAGATTTGTAGTTGCACTGACGGGCATTAATGTCAGAACATGTAGACAAATCACTCAAATTAGTTTGCTCCTTCAGGCAAGCAGCTCAATGAACAGATTTCGAACACTAGCTGCTGTTGCTCCATCCAGAACTATTTGTGTCATGAAGTGCAGGGGCGTATCGACGTTTACCATTTCACCAAAGCTGCCCATGTTGGGCACTTTTAATGTGAGTTGCAGACTTACAAACATGCTATATCCACTGATATGTGTCAGTTTTCTGTTTGCATTGTAGCTTTTGAAGTGTGGTTTTCTGAAACCCCAGATGTGCTTTATCCTGTATGTCCCACATCTTCCTGCGTTGCAAAACGAAACGGCAGTAAGTTATTTTTCACTTTGTTATTTCAAACTAATTCATTATTTGAAACAACCATACATACATAACATTCATTCCGAGGAAAAACTAATATGAAAAGGAATGATAATTAGTTGAAACCCTCAGCTGCCGACAGGTGTTGTTGATATACCTCGATGGGGACCGCTGAAAATGCGTGCCCCGATCGGCACTCGAACCCGGGATCTCCTGCTTACATGGTGTATCAACAACACCTGTCGGCAGCTAAGGGTTTCAATTAAATATCATTTCTTCTAGAGAAGCTGCGCGCTCATCAATGGTGTCTGTTCTTTAGCGAACAGTTACTGTCTTCATATACAGGGTGAGTCACCTAACGTTACCGCTGGATATATTTCGTAAACCACATCAAATACTGACGAACCAATTCCACAGACCGAACGTGACGAGAGGGGCTAGTGTAATTGTTTAATACAAACCATACAAAAATGCACGGAAGTATGTTTTTTAACACAAACCTACTTTTTTTTAAGTGGAACCACGTTAGTTTTGTTAGCACATCTGAACATATAAACAAATACGTAATCAGTACCGTTTGTTGCATTGTAAAATGTTATTTACATCCGGAGATATTGTAACCTAAAGTTGACGCTTGAAACCTCCGACGTTCAGTTGCGTGTTGTAACAAACACGGGCCACGGTCGGCGAGCAGCATCTGCACGGACATGTTTACGATGACGACCGTGTTTACGACTGTGGCTGTAGTGCACTGTTGTGGTTTGGTCTAGCTGTCGCAGTGTCCGCATGTAGCGCTAGCTGCTATTGTTATTCAGCATTCGTCTCCGCACGCAGACCAACTGTAGTACACCGTGTTACCAGACGTCTGTGATAGTGTAGTGTTGTAGGAAGTGTGACCATGGTGTATTCGAACTCTGAAAAGGTGGAGATGATGCTCATCTATGGCGAGTGTCGACGAAATGCAGCTGAAGCCTGCAGGGTGTATGCAGAACGGTACCCGGACAGAGAGCATCCAACGTGCCGCACATTGCAAAACATCTACCGCCAACTGTATGCAACAGGTATGGTCGTAGCACGCAAACGGGTCCGTAACAGGCCCGTCACAGGAGAAGCGGGTGCAGTTGGTGTGTTAGCTGCTGTTGCCATGAACCCACACATGAGTACACGGGACATTGCGAGAGCCGGTGGACTGAGTCAAAGTAGTGTCATGCGCATACTGCACCGTATGTGGTATCAGCATGATGGTGCACCTGCACGTTCCGCAATTAAAACTAGGCTGCCCCTTGACAGGATGTTCGACGGGCGTTTCATAGGACGTGGAGGACGCATAAATTGGCCAGCCCGATCTCCTGATCTTACACCTCTGGACTTCTTTCTGTGGGGTACGTTAAAGGAGAATGTGAACCGTGATGTGCCTACAACCCCAGAGGATATGAAACAACGTATTGTGGCAGCCTGTGGCGACATTACACTAGATGTACTGCGGCGTGTAAGACATTCATTACGCCAGAGATTGCAATTGTGTGCAGCAAATGATGGCCACCACCTTGAACATCTATTGGCCTGACATGTCGGGACACACTCTATTCCACTCGGTAATTGAAAACGGAAACCACGTGTGTACGTGTACCTCACCTCTCATGGTAATGTACACGTGCGTCAGTGAAAAAGACCAATAAGAAGGTGTTAGCATGTGGACGTAATGTCCTGTTCCGGTGTCTTCTGTACCTAAGGTCCATCACCGTTCCCTTTGGATCCCTACGTAATTCGGTGCTGTCCGACACACACGATCGAACAGCGGAGGAGTGGTACTCAAGCGTCAACTTTAGGTTACAATATCTCCGGATGTAATTAACATTTTACAATGAAGCAGATGGCACTGATTACGTATTTGTTTATATGTTCAGATGTGCTAACAAAACTAACGGGGTTCCATTTAAAAAAAACGTAAGTTTGTGTTAAAACATACTTCCGTGCATTTTTGTATGGTTTGTATTAGCCAATTACACTAGCCCCACTCCTCACGTCCTCTGTGGAATCGATTAGTCAATATTTGATGTGGTTTACGAAATATATCCAGCGGTAACGTTAGGTGACTCACCCTGTATAGTTAAATGGCTACCCGGCCATTGACATTCGTCTGTGCGAATGCTCACAGGTTACCCGAACTGTTCACGGGAATCGTCACCTTAGTGTGCGGGAGTAATGAGTGGATGGGCAAATATGTATTAGAAACATTACGTATGTAGATTGTGGACAGTTGGGAATGTGAGTCTCGCGGGTAGCGAGCAAGGTATAAGTCCCTGCAGGTATCTATGTTCTCAGTGGCTCTCATGGATAGAGCGTCTACCATGTAAGCAGGAGACCCCGGTTCGAGTCCCGGTCGGGGCACATTTTTTCAGCTGTCCCCATCGAGGTATATCAACAACACCTGTCGGAAGCTGAGGGTTTCAGTTAATTATCATTTCTTCTAGAGAAGCCGCACGGTCATCAATGGTATCCGTTCTTCCGCGAACAGTTACTGTCTTTAAATATGAAAAGGGCTTAACCATTCTTTAACCGCTCGGGCTTGTGTTCCGTCACTAATGACCTCTTTAGTGCAGCCACACCTTCACAGAGAGACAATATGGGAACTATGATGCGATATCATATGGAAGAAAGTGACATGACATCTACACACATTCATTTATATCGTGTTGACATCGCACTGACGGTGCCCGAGTAATCTTATGAAACCTTCAAGGCGAAGTTGTGCTCCGACATGTATGTTAGCCAATAAAAGCCGCTGTAGTAAGACGGGCGATGAAATTTGTCATTTTACTTACCATTCACCTCGTAGTCCCGCGTTGCGAAGAAAAAAACGCTACGAAAATTACTGTCACATAAAAATTGTGCTTCAAATCAGCGCACGCTCCGCAGCAGAGCGAAAATCAATTCTGGAAAGACACTATGGTCGGTCGGTCGATTGGTTGGTTGGTTGATTGATTGCGGGATTGACCCTCGGTCAAGCGAGGAGTCTTCTGGAGTAACTGACGACAGACAGAAATTTGATCGAATTATGGAAGTATGCAGAAGTGGAAAAATTGATGCAGTGAAAGCAATATTGATACCTGAGCTGGAAAATTTTTTTTAGAGTGGGTAAAGTATATGGGTTGGGCCGGTAAGTGACGAGGGCTCTGCCGGGCCTCATACGTTGCGATAGAAATCTCTTCTACGCAAAGACACATATGACGTGAGGCGTTTGGTGGCATGTATCTAGATGACGCAAGAAGATATTACAATTTAAATGAACTTCAGAATTTTCATTTTCTTTGTTGTACTTAAAAGTACAATGTCTATAACAGTGGGCCTCTTTTCTAATGCTGCAGTTACACTGAGGGGCAAAAGACATGAGATATCCACATATACAGTTGGCGGTAGTATCGCGTACACAAGGTATAAAAGAGCAGTGAATTGCCGGAGCTGTCAATTGAACTTCATTCATGTGAAAAGATTTCCGACTTGATTGTGGCCACATGGCGGGAACTGATAGACTCTGAACGAGGAATGGTAGTTGGAGCTAGATGCATAGGGCATTCCATTTCGGCGTTACCTCTCACCACGGACAACTCAGTGGCCGACGGCCTTCACTTAACGTCGAAGGGCAGCTGACAAACAAGTAGAACTGCGTGAAAGAACTGCTGAAATCACTGCGGGACGTAAGACAAACGTATCGATTACTACAGTGCGGTGAATTTGGCGTTAATGGGCTGTGGCAGCAGATTACCGAGTCGAGTGCCTTTGCTAACAGCGCGACGTCGCCAGCAGCGGGGTCGTGACCACATCTACTGGACCCTAGACAACTGGAAAACCGTGACCTGTCGGGTGAGTCCCGATTTCTGTTGGTAAGAGCTGATGGTAGGGTTAGAGTGTGGCGCAGATCTCACGAAGCAATGGACCCAAGTCGTCAACAAGACACTGTGCAAGCTAGTGGTGGCTACATAATGCCGCGCGGGATTAGCCGAGCGGTCTCAGGCGCTGCAGTCATGGACTGTGCGGCTGATCCCGGCGGAGGTTCGAGTCCTCCCTCGGGCATGAGTGTGTGTATGTTTGTCCTTAGGATAATTTAGGTTAAGTAGTGTGTAAGCTTAGGGACTGATGACCTTAGCAATTAAGTCCCACAAGATTTCACACATTTGTTTTTTTATTTTTTTTATTTTTTTGATACTTAACGGGGTGGACTGTGTTTACATGTAATGGACTGAATCCCCTGGTGGAAATGGTTATGTTCGGCTACTTGCACGCCATTTGCAGCCATTAATTCATGGACTTCATGTTCCAAACAACGACGGATCTTTCATGTACGAAATGCACCATGTCACGGGACTACAATTGTTCGCAACCGGTTTGAAGAACATTAGGGACATAATCTAGAGGTCAGTTCGTGCACAAAATCGTGCACCGGCAAACGTTTCGCAGTTATGGACGGCTATAGAGGCAGCATGTCTCAATATTTCTGCTGGGGACTTCAACAACTTGTTGAGTCCATGCCACATCGAGTTGCTGCTCTACGCCCATCAAAACAATGTCCGATACGATGTTAGGGGTTATCCGATAACTTTTGTCACCACAGTGTGTATCAGTGTACAAGTAATAGGAAAGCAACCGAAGAAACTCTGTTGAATCAGCTATCATGCGGTGACACAGGAAATCATGGACACTATAGTGAAGCTTTAAACAACAAAGTGTTGAGAAAAAAATCGAAAAAGGTTCCATTCGAAGCCATATAATCTGCAGTCCAAAATTAAAGCAACAACCTGCTATTTCCCCGTCCTGTGTCTAATTCACGATATCATCATACAAACTGCGAACAGACGTCGTTACGAGTGTCTTCTGCACGGACAACCAAGCCAGCAATGACAGGGCACGTATCAAGCGGGGTAGTGTCTGCAGCGTAGTCCCACATCCACTATCGCCGTGTACACAGTCACAGACGGTGCGGTATACCACAGAGAAGACGCCTATAGACACTCAGCTGTGGAGCGTCATAGGAAGAATGGAAGCAGGACAGTCGAAAACTAATGTGGCCAGATAGCTTAATGTGAATCGTTCTGTTGTTTCTGGGATGAGGTGACAGTTTGTAGAGACCGGAGACCAGGACGGGGACAACCACGTGTGACGTCAGAAAGAGTGGGCCGTTATTTGGCCGTAAGAACACGACAGTACCGCCTTATTGCCGCACTGCACCTGGCATTTGACCTCGCAGCATCTCCTGGACGTGAAACATCCTAGACGTGTTGTATCGAGGCGAGCGGTGTACAGAAGGATTACGCACAGTGGTCTTTAGTGTTGGAGACTTGCTGTTCTATACAGAACGGAACATCTAGAGTGGAGCCGTCAACATGCGATCTGGATGGTTGAACAGTGGGCCAATGTTCTTTTCACAGATTCCCGGTTTGGCCTGGAGAGTGGTTCTCGACGGATTCGCAACTGGAGGATACGTGGAACACGATTTCGGGACCCAAACATTGTGGAAAGAGACCAATGTCGAGGAGGATCCCTAATGGTGTGGGCAGGGATTTTGTTGACCACTCGAACACTTCTTCATGAAAATGTACAGGTGAATCAGGAAGATTCAACTGCTGCTAGGTACCGTGAGGAGATTTTGGGATCTCATTCGCGGTTGTTGCGAAGTGCTATGGACCCGGACTTCGTATTGATGGACGATATGGTCGACCTCATAGAGCACGAGTGGCTGACTTTTTTTTTATTGGAAACGGAAGATATTGCACGCATGGCGTGGTCTGCTCGCTCTGCCGATTTGAATCCCACAGAGCATGTCTGGGATGCACTAGTGAGACGGCTTGCATCTTGTCAGCATCCACCAATCACTATCCAAGACTTATGAGCAGCTCTGCAGGAAGACTGGGCGTTATTGCCTCAACATGAGACTGATGACATCATTCATGGGATACCCTGTCGCTGTCTGGCCTTTATTGGTGCCAGTAGTAGTCACACCCCATACTGAGCACATTAACCAATTGTCAGACTGTGTGTGCAAATCCGTTAAGTTGCACAAAAAAAAATGAACACTTTTTTCTACCATTATGCATGTTGCAGCTGATTATGTTCTGTATTCTTTACATTGTTTCTACTTTACTATCACCTTTTATACTGTTTCGTGGCGAAATAATCACAGTCTTGCGAAATTTCCGTTTCTTGCTTTAATTTTGGACACCAGAGTATTTATTCCCCGCGGTTCTAGTCGCTACAGTCTGGAACCAAGCGACCGTTTCGGTCGCAGGTTCGAATCCTGCCTCGGGCGAGGATGTGTATGATCTCCTTAGGTTAGTTAGTTTTCAGTAGTTCTCAGTTCTATGGGACTGATGACCTCAGAAGTTAAGTCCCATTGTGCTCAGAGCCATTTGAACCATTTATTCCCAATATGGAGTACTTGACCAGTGATGATCAACATATCGCAACCAGTACTTGTAACAGTCAAATTTCGAATACAGATCCGATGTTTCTGATGAGAACTACCTCTGCCGCCTCCCCCCACCTCCGCTCACACACGCCAACCGCTCGTACTCTTGCCGTAGGAATTAACAAACTCGCAGGCATTATCAGAGAGATTCGCGCAACTCGCAAAAATTTCGGACAAGCTCTTCACTGTTCTCTACTTTCTAACTTCCTCTAATGAAAACGCGCCGAATGACAAAAAAAAAGATAAAGCACTTCTTGTCGAACTTCTACTCGTTGTCGTTGCACTCGACCAAGTTTTATTAACTACGGCATGAATTAACCGTAACACAGACAGACATGCAGAAGTGATAAATGGTATTTAACAGCAGTGTAAAATGGCACACTTCCGTTATCTACCTCTATATCTACATAATTACTGTGCAATTCACAGCTAAGTGTCTGGCAGCGGGTTCATCGAACCACCTTCAAGCTCGATGACGTGCGTGAAAAACGAGCACCTAAATTTCTCAGTGCGAGGTCTGATTTTTCTTATTTTACACGACGATCATTTCTCCCTATGTAGGCTGGCGCCAACAGAATATTTACGCAATCGGAGGAGAAAGTTGGTGATTGAAATTACACTAGAAAGGCTTTTGTTTTAATGATTTGATACACCAATTCACGTACCATGTCCATGGCACTCTCCTTTTCCGCCATAACACAAAACTAGCTGTCCTTCTCTGAACTTTTTCGATGTTCTCCGTCAATACCATTTGATGCGGATCCCAAGACACACAGCAACACTCCAGAACAAGTGTAATCAGTCTGTGTAGTAGACCTACTGCATTTTCTAAGTGATTTGGCAATAAATCGCAGTCTTTGGTTTGCTTTCCCCACTACATTATCTACACGATCTTTCCAATTTAAGGTATTCGTAATTTTAATCCCTAAGTGTTTAGTTGAATTTATAACCTTTATATTTGTGTGAAATATCGTGTAAACAAAATTTAGCGGATTCCTTTTAGTATTCACGTGGCTGACTTCACATTTTTCATTATGTAGAGTCAACTTTGAGTTTACGCACTACACAGATACCTTTTCTAAATGTTTCACAATTCGTTTTGATCATCTGATGACTTTACAGGACGGTAAACGAATCCATCATCTGCAAACAATCTAAGAAGGCTGATCACCATTGTCTCCTGCGTCGTTTATGTAGATCAGGAACAGTAGAGGGTCCATAGCACTTCCTTGACGGACGCCAGATATTAATTCTGTGTTACCGACGTGAGTTTTCGTCACTTACGACGAATTGTAACCTTTATGACGGGAAACCACGAATCCAGTCACCAAACTAAGACGATACTCCGTAGGCAAGCAATTTGATTAAAAGCCACTTGTGAGGAACGGTGTCAAAAGCCGTATGTAAATCTAAAAATATGGAATCATTTTGTCCTCCCCAGTCGACAGCACTCACTACTTCGTGAGAATACAGAGTTAGATATGTTTCACAAGAACGATATTGTCTGAATCCGAGCTGACTATTTCTCAATCGCTTTCTTCGAATACAGTAAATAGTCCAAAATCTTACTGGAAATTGACATTAGGGACATGGGTATGTAATTGAATGGATTACTCCTATTTCCTTCCTCTGAGCATAGTTATGCCTTGTGCAACTTCCCAATCTTTAGGTATGGATCTTTCGACGAGCGACCGGTTGTATATGATTGCGAAGTATGGAGCTGTTGTATCAGCATACTCTGAAAGGAATGTAGCTGGTTTACAATCTGGACCAGAAGCCTTGTCTTTATTAAGTGATTTAAGCTACTTCAAAGTTATTCATGTTGGAAGGTGTTCTTGATTCGAATTCTAAAATATTTTCTTCCTGTTTTTTGGTGAAGGGATTTCGGAAGAGCGTGTTTATTAACTCTGCTTTAATGCCAATGTTATTAGTGGCATCACAATTTTTATCGCGCAGTGAAGGTACTGATTGTGTCTTGCTGCTGGTGTACTTTACAAATGAACAGAATCTCTTTGGGTATTCTGCGAGATTTGGAGACAGAGTCCTTGTGGAAACTATTAAAAGCATTTTGCATTGAAATTCGCGCAAAATTTCAATCTTCTGTAATACTACGACAATCTCGGGAAATTTTCCCTATTTTTAATTTGGCATGCTTTTTTTTATGTTTCTGCAACAGTGTTCGGAACCGTTTTATGTACCATGGGTAATCAGTACCATTGCTTATTAATTTATTTGGTATATGTCTTTCAGTTGCATTCGACACTATTTGTTTTAATTAAAACCACATCTGGCCCACGCTTACATAATCTGATTGGAAGGAATGGCGACCGTCTCTTAGAAAGGCGTGAGGCGAATGTTTATCTACATTTTTAAATCGATGTACTTTGCGTTTATTTTTGGTGCGCTTTGGATGTTTGGTATTTAGTTTCGCCACAACAGCCTTGTGGTCACTAATCCCTGTATCCGTCAGACGCTTCCTATATGTTCAGGATTAGTTGTTGCCAAAACGTCAAATAGTTTTTGCAACTATTTACACTTTTAATTCTATGAAGGCTCACTCTTATTAATTAATCGTAAGTGTAGATTTACTATTTCTGTGAGTTGCTTTGGACCCACAATAGCACGCAGCTACAGTCTAGGAAGGGAGAAAAAGGAAGGAAGGAAGGTTAGGATTTAACTCCCGTCGACGATGAGGTAAGCAGTGACAGAGCACAAGCGCGGGTTGCTCAAGAAGGGAACGGAAGGCAATCACTGCCCTTTTCAAATGAATCATCCCTTGCATTTGTCAAATGCGATATTCGTAAATCATTCTATCTGTATAGCCGGACGGGTATATGAACCGACGTCCTCTCGAATATGAGTTCAGTGATCTAACCAATGTCACCTAATTCGATTACAATCTACGGAAGTAACTCATTATGGATCAACAGACCTGAAGAAAGTACCAATTAACAAATTGTGTTGTAAAATAACGCTTCCAAACTATAGAAATTTTATGAGTCAGCATCATTTCTAGATTTCTTTGTGTAATGACCCCACTTAGAACGCAAAGCAAACCAGATTTAACGTAGAACGATCTACTTTTTACCATAACGTCGAGAAAACATACCTACAGTCACAGACTGTATTCTCTATAATCGTAATCCGAGAAGAGGAACACTGGCCAAGCATACGCAATTTAACATTATGACGAAACGAATCATTCACAGGAACAGAATCGCCTTCATCATTACTGTCGGAATCACTTGAAAATCCTGCCATTTTACTCTTCTTTACAAGTGTAATGTCTGATAGGGAAATCGTCCTCAGGACTACAAAAACATTCATCGGGATTCTCATTAAGAACATCTGAATAATCATTGTCAAAAATCTCCGAAAGTATTTCATATTCGTGAATTTTCTTCCATTTTCAGAAAAGGTTCACCTCTAAAAACAGAAGGAGCTACAAGTCGAAAACAGCCACTGCTTGAAACATAAAAACACAATCAAAATACCAAACAACAAAACGTACATGAAGGCAATCAAGTTTGATACATTGACCACTGGTGTAAATGCCTCAGTAGACGAAGTAGTTTAGCATACGGCTCCTAAAGACAGCGCGTAGAGATCTCAAGTTATCTGGAGATGAGTCCGTTACGGATGGCGTGTGAAACACGAGTAAACTCGGGATCCGTCCGCAACGTGTTAAAATCACGGTGCGTTTCCTGTAAGGCTTATCCTGTGCGTCCAGAGAACCGCCCCACTCACGTCCGGCGCAAGAATTTGAATTTCGCCGTACTGCCGGGAAACGTTCCTCCGTCGACAGAGCTCTGTACTCAGCGGCGCACAACACAACGCAGAGCGCGGTGAGCACAATTCCAGTATGCTCGCCGGCTCTCAGCGATGAGTGCCTTCACCCAAATAATAATAAACGTCAGAGAAATACAGGTGTTGGACAAAAATATAGAATCAAATGCTTGAACATAAATGCAGAAGCTGGCCGAGCCTGCAGGTTGCACTATAGTATTTGTCCACGATCGGCACCCAGGGAATTTTCTCAATAGTTTTCAAGCATTAGACGTGGTCAGAACAGTGGTCTGCATACTTACGAGTGCCGTATATCGGAGGTAAGTCAATTAGAACGTGGGCAGATCGTTATTGTTCGTACGGTGGGTTCTTTCATATCCAACGGAGCCGATGTGTTAAGTGTTTCAAGAGGCATCGTATCGAAGATTTGTACCACACAGGCCTTCAGGAAACGCGGTATCCACCGCCAAGTCACGACCTGGACGAAATTGTGTGTTAATTGATCGTGATAGAAAGCCATTGAAGAAAAATGGAAACTGGCGTACGGCATTGTGGACCGGGAGTCCCCCAGTCGGGGAAGTTCGGCTGCCGAGGGCAAGTACTTACTGCATTCGACGACACATTGGGCGGCTTGCGCGTTGGAGATGGCGATGAAATGATTATAAGGACAACACAACACCCAGTCCCTGAGCGGGGAAAATCTCCTGCCCCAGCCGTGAATCGAACCCGGGCCCCTTAGCGTGGCATTCCGCCGCGCTGACCACTCAGCTAACGGGGGCGGACTAGCCATTGAAGAGTACTTTAAGATTACGTGAAAATTTTACATTACAAACAGGGATATTCGAATGTTGTCCCATAGCAGTGCTAGGTTCACTGCAACCCTCGACTTAATAAGTTGTGTCCGCTTATTGAAATGCGTGCTGATGACGATAACTAACCTCAGTGACCTGCAAGCCGACTGTGAATACCATAGTTATAACACTAGCATCTATGGGTCCCCCTGTATATACACTCCTGGAAATTGAAATAAGAACACCGTGAATTCATTGTCCCAGGAAGGGGAAACTTTATTGACACATTCCTGGGGTCAGATACATCACATGATCACACTGACAGAACCACAGGCACATAGACACAGGCAACAGAGCATGCACAATGTCGGCACTAGTACAGTGTATATCCACCTTTCGCAGCAATGCAGGTTGCTATTCTCCCATGGAGACGATCGTGGAGATGCTGGATGTAGTCCTGTGGAACGGCTTGCCATGCCATTTCCACCTGGCGCCTCAGTTGGACCAGCGTTCGTGCTGGACGTGCAGACCGCGTGAGACGACGCTTCATCCAGTCCCAAACATGCTCAATGGGGGACAGATCCGGAGATCTTGCTGGCCAGGGTAGTTGACTTACACCTTCTAGAGCACGTTGGGTGGCACGGGATACACGCGGACGTGCATTGTCCTGTTGGAACAGCAAGTTCCCTTGCCGGTCTAGGAATGGTAGAACGATGGGTTCGATGACGGTTTGGATGTACTGTGCAATATTCAGTGTCCCCTCGACGATCACCAGAGGTGTACGGCCAGTGTAGGAGATCGCTCCCCACACCATGATGCCGGGTGTTAGCCCTGTGTGCCTCGGTCGTATGCAGTCCTGATTGTGGCGCTCACCTGCACGGCGCCAAACACGCATACGACCATCATTGGCACCAAGGCAGAAGCGACTCTCATCGCTGAAGACGACACGTCTCCATTCGTCCCTCCATTCACGCCTGTCGCGACACCACTGGAGGCGGGCTGCACGATGTTGGGGCGTGAGCGGAAGACGGCCTAACGGTGTGCGGGACCGTAGCCCAGCTTCATGCAGACGGTTGCGAATGGTCCTCGCCGATACCCCAGGAGCAACAATGTCCCTAATTTGCTGGGAAGTGGCGGTGCGGTCCCTTACGGCACTGAGTAGGATCCTACGGTCTTGGCGTGCATCCGTGCGTCCTGCGGTCCGGTCCCAGGTCGACGGGCACGTGCACCTTCCGCCGACCACTGGCGACAACATCGATGTACTGTGGAGACCTCACGCCCCACGTGTTGAGCAATTCGGCGGTTCGTCCACCCGGCCTCCCGCATGCCCACTATACGCCCTCGCTCAAAGTCCGTCAACTGCACATACGGTTCACGTCCACGCTGTCGCGGCATGCTACCAGTGTTAAAGACTGCGATGGAGCTCCGTATGCCACGGCAAACTGGCTGACACTGACGGCGGCGGTGCACAAATGCTGCGCAGCTAGCGCCATTCGACGGCCAACACCGCGGTTCCTGGTGTGTCCGCTGTGCCGTGCATGTGATCATTGCTTGTCCATCCCTCTCGCAGTGTCCGGAGCAAGTATGGTGGGTCTGACACACCGGTGTCAATGTGTTCTTTTTTCCAGGAGTGTAAGTAGAAAAAGTAAAACAACGCATACTCATCGAGATGCGAGTACCTTTGCTGTCACTTTTTATAATGTGCTGGGAACAAACATACAGATGAGACCTGAGTTTCTCCTGGCGTATTCATCCAGTTAACACTTTCAGCGACCGCCGATATTTCGGCGGGAGAACACCCCGCCATTTTCAAGGCAAACTGCAACGGACAGGTGACGTACAAACAAATTTAAAACCTCGGTTCTCGGACTGATGCAGGAAAGATAACACACTCGCAGGTGAGGTAGCATTGACTCTGTCCCTCTGTTTTTTTTTACAAGGGAGAGAGCCGGATTGCAAACAGAGTTTAAACAAAATCCTCCATCCCTGTTAACGAGGTTGCTCGCTAATTAAATCTCAACTGCCTCCTTAATAACACTGTCCCAATAGCTGGACGTGCATGCCAATATCTCGGTGATATTATATAACATGGGGTGACCAGTATCAAAGCAATGTTCGGCAACAGCAGATCTACTTTGCTGCTGCAATCGTGTGTGCCGTTTATGCTCAGGACATCGGTCCTCCACGGTCCTGATAGTTTGACCAATGTCTTACATGCCGCAGCTACAAGGAATGCGATATACACCCGCCTTAAGCAGACCAAGATAATCCTCAACAGAACTCAAAAGCGCTCTAATTTTAGATGGAAGTCGGAAAACACATTTCACATTGTATTTCCGTAAAAAACGACCGATCTTGTTGGAAGTGTTTCTTACGTAACGCAAAGGGCAGTGGACTTTGGTGTCGACTCAGAATTATCATCAACCACCGATGTACATTTGGTCGATGGCACAACGCACGTTCAATCTGTCTATCACTATAACCATTTTGACGAAATGTAGCTTCAAGATGGGACAGCTCAGCTGGCAAAGTCTCAGCGTCAGAAACGACATGTGCTCTGTGTAACAAGAAGGTACGAAGTACTTCTTCACGCTGAGCCGGATGGTGACAAATATTAGCCTGTAAATACAAGGCGGTGTGAGTACCTTTCCTGTAGACTGCTTGTCCCAATGATCCATCACCCTTCCTCCTAACCAACACGTCAAGAAAGGGAAGGCAACCATCTCTTCCACCTCCATCGTAAAGCGATGTTCGGATGGATCGAATTCAGATGTTCTAAGTCTACTGCCTTTTTGCCTTACGTAGGAAACACTTCCAACAAGGTCGATCGTATTTTATGGAAGTGCGATGTGAAATGTGTTTTCTGACCTCCATCTAAAATTAGAGTGGTTTAGAGTTCTGTTGAGGATGATCTTGGTCTGCGAGTAAAGCGGGTGTATATCGCATTCCTTGTAGCTGCGGCATGGCATATATTGGTCAAACTATCAGGACCGTGGAGAACCGATGTACTGAGCATAAACGGCACACACGATTACATCAGCCAAGTAGATGTGCTATTGCCGAACATTGCTTGGATACTGGTCACCCCATGATACATAATAACACCGAGATATTGGATTGCACGTCCAGCTATTGGGACAGTGTTATTAAGGAGGCAGTTGAGATTTAATTAGCGAGCAACCTCGTTAACAGGGATGCAAAAAAAAAAAATGGCTCTGAGCACTATGGGACTCAACTGCTGTGGTCATAAGTCCCCTAGAACTTAAAACTACTTAAACCTAACTAACCTAAGGACATCACACACATCCACGCCCGAGGCAGGATTCGAACCTGCGACCGTAGCAGTGGCGCGGTTCCGGACTCAGCGCCTAGAACCGCTAGACCACCGCGGCCGGCAACAGGGATGCAGGTTTTTGTTTAATCTCTGCTTGGAATCTGGCTCTCTCCCTTGTCACAAAACAGAGGGACAGAGTCAATGCTACCTCACCTGCGAGTTCGTAGTCTCACTATCGGTAACTCTGACTTTGGTCATCTTTGGTGGCACTAGTGTTCAGTGTGTGTGTTATCTTTCCTGCATCAGTCCGAGAACCGAGGTTTTAAATTTGCATGTACGTCGCCTGTCCGTTTCAGTTTGCCTTGAAAATGACGGGGTGTTCTGCCTCCGAAATATCGGCTGTCGCTGAAAGTGTTACCTCGCTGAATTCCCGGAAGTTATTTGAAACATACAGATATTGGAGAAGGAAACGGCTTTAAGAGTAGACTTAAAATCATTTTTTCTCGAGAAATGTTTCTACAATGTAAGAGAATTTGTTAACTAATAGGAATGTCAGGCCCCCGTTAATTGTTGAATAGTTTTTACTGTTACTGTTGTACCACTTATGCTGCGTTTGTGTTTGCAAAAGAACGTTTCCACTGTTGGTTTTCTATTTTCTCTGTTCCAGACGCAGTGTAGAACACTTCCTCAGAGAATGGATCTTGCGCAAGATTAGTTGTGATGGATATAGTGTCGGCAGGCGATCGTACGTCAATAGTTTCACCAGCGTTATGTGTTCGTGTGCTTTTATTTTTTCAAAAGCGTAGTACGACGAAGTATCATGTTCTAGTTATATCATTTTTTATACTGTAATCTCTTTGTAGACTAGGTATATGAGGTTCTCTTTGCTAATCATGTACTGGGCGATGCGGCTAAGCCAGTGAATACACTGCACTCGCATTCAGGAGAAGCAGGGTTTGTGCCTCGTCCTGGTATTCTGGTTTGGGTTTCGTGGCCGAGCGGGTCTAGGCGCTTCAGTGTGGAACCGCGCGACCGCTACGGTCGCAGGTTCGAATCCTGCCTCGGGCACGGATGTGTGTGAGGTCCTTAGGTTAGTTAGGTTTAAGTAGTTCTAAGGGACTTATGACCTCAGGTGTTCAGTCCCACAGTGCTCAGAGCCATTTGAACCATTTGGGTTTTGCATAGTTCCCCCAAGTTGCTACGGTGAACGCTGTGACGGTTCCATTGATTAGGCCATAACTGACTTCCTGCCCTATCCCCGTCTAATCCTATCCTACTCTGTTGTTTTCTGGATACGAATTTATTATTCCTGTTTTGCATGTAGCACGTCCAATGCTGCTGAACTGAATACTCAAAGGACGAATAAATAAATAAATAAATGCTGAAGCGATGTCCTAAAAAAATTATATAAAAAGTTTTAATACAACAACATCAATAATAATAATATACTGTTATTTGTTTAGTGTGTAGTTCGTTAAAGGTGACACACTGAGCCCCTCCCCCACCACTAGCCGCTCCCTCCCCCCCTCCCCAGAACGGATATCTTGATCATCAGCTGCGCCAATGTGCGCCCGATAGGCATACTGATCAGTTTCATAACACTGAATCATTGGCGATGCACTGCCCGCTTCCAACCAAGCATTTTATGAGATTTCAGCTCAGTGCTGTTTCTCTCTCACACTGTCACTGTACTGTAAGAAATCAGACTCTCAAGCTGTCGTTTTCTGCTTACAATGCGTTCTTCAGAAAACAAAAACACTGAGTAACTTCTTATTAATGATAGCATGATGTTAATTCAGTAACACTGAAGACCTTATCCCTCCCTTCTTGCCACCCACCCTCCCTGATAATGCACAAAATGTAATTTGTATCTAACTCCAAGCATAAATGAAATGGAGCACACTTGTTCTTAGCAGCCCATCGTTAAACCATGTCTTCAAAATAGCGGTTTAAGGACTGTAGTTCTTCATTGCTGGCATTATTGTACTTGAGACGAGATACTGGAAGAAGTAAAGCTGTTTGTACCGGGCGTGAGTCGTGCTTCGGTAGCTCAGTTGGTAGAGCCCTTGCTCGCGAAAGGCAAAGGTCCCGAGTTCGAGTCTCGGTCGGGCACACACTTTTAATCTGCCAGGAAGTTTCATATCAGCGCACACTCCGCTGCAGAGTGAAAATCTCATTCTCGGGATTATTGTACTTGTTGGTGAAGAAATGTGAAAGGGTTAACTCCAACCGCTTTCTTGGTGATGTTTAAATGTCATAAGCCTACTGCAAAAGATGACAGTTCAGTAAATTATTGTGCAGTGAACTCTTTCAGCGACAATATTTTTTTACAGCAAGTGCTTTTTGGGAACAGTAATTAATACAACTGCTCATTTGATTATTTATTTCGAAATATGGGCTGCTACATATTTATGTCAATGAATCAGGAGAAAAAAAAAGTTATACATATAAGTTCCAGTATTGAATTCACTGTCCAATCACATTAAAGTGACCACCTGCAAAATAGTGAATAACTACCTTTTGTGGTGCGGGCCGCTTAAAGACGTGCAGGATGATGGTCAGATGAGGTTCTGGAAGGTATCGACAGGGATGTAGAGCCTTGCCGACTCCAGTGCCGTGCAGAGCTACACTGGGTTTCTCGGTTGGGAAACCATGCCATCGGTTGAGGAGATTCCCGACTGGGTTTAAATCCGGGGAACCTAATGGCCAACCACGCTGTTCGAACCACGCACATACACTGTGAGTTGTGTAACATGTTGTGTATTCCTGCTGGTAGATGCCATCATGCCGAGGACAAACGAACTGCACGGAGGGGTGGACATGGTCCCCAAGAGTACATTCATACTTGTTTTGATGCACTGACCTACACGAATGACGAGATCAGCTAGGGACTGCCATGAAAACATTCGCCAGACCATAACTCTCCTTCCTCTGGCCTTGCACCCTTCTGACGGTTGTGAGCGGCGGATTGATCTGAGATGTACCCTTTACCCTGTGGCTCCTGCAAGATGCAGTTTCCACCCCCACACTACTACAGAAGTCAGACAGACGCTTCTAAAGTTCTAAAGAGAAATGCCTATAAAACTTTCAGCAATAAATATCTTCTGGAGTCGTCCGCTGTAAGGAAAATTCACAAAATTTCTTACGTAACTAATGGGATACTTGAATACTGGAGTGGTGTTAGTTAGTGTAAGAAAAACATGAAACTAACGAAAATTGTCATTTATTTTGCAAAAATTCTGAGAAATAACAATGGCACTTTTAGCTATGAATTGAGCAAGTTATATCCTGGTTCTTTTCGGAATGTGATGTTACCTCTCAAGGATAGGATTCACTAATGAAACTTCTATACAAAGTTTAAGATTGTTATTGACTTGGCAGAATGGGTGAGAGCCGCGCCTATTCAATTTGAATAATTATCCATTAGAATGTTGCTAGGTACGGTCGAGGCTGTCGCGTGTGAAATGCAGTGAAGTGTACTGTTGTGGCGGAAATATGGTGCTCGCAATAGCTGTAGCGCTCAATATCGTAAGCTGCAATGATTGCTGGCTGCACCGCTCGCTGCTGACAAATAAGATAACTCTCGTTCATCTGGATTGACCTTCGCCAACCAAACTCTCCCTACACCTTGATGAAATCAAGGACTCCTATTCGCCCCTAGTCTAACTATTGGCGTGGTACACCGGTCAGATAACCAGTCCATCGCGATGCCACTCAAAAATTCGCTCGCAGGCGTTTAACTATAACTCTGTCCGTTCACACTGCACAATAAATATGTCGGCCAACACATGCTTCATCACAAGGACTCAATATAGAGTCGCACTTCGATTCGCTCTCGACAGAGGTGCTCTCCAAGTGAAGTACTGAGGAGAGACTTGTTCCTCGCTCTTTGAGCACACGTACGAGCGCGCATGCCCTCGTTACGTGTTCTCGCTTCAAGAGCGACAACTGAACAGTCCCTCTCCACGCCAGACGTGAAGGGGTACATCTTTCGGTCGCTTCCATTACTCCTTGAGCTCAAGGCGTCAGAAATATCATCTGCCAATCAGCATTGCTCTTCTAAAACGGGAGAATGACCTTTCGTTTAAGGTGACCAATCCAGAAACCTGTAGTATCAGCGTTTGGCGTTTGCTGTCTCCCTGTGAAACTGCTTGCTATGTGTAAAGAATGCGTAGGCTGGGCGCTACCATACAATGTAGCGGAATTTGCTTTTAAGCCGAACATCGGGTCGTTCCCCCTTTTGACTCGGGTCAATGCTGTCTACTCTATGGGCGGTCACCGGCCGACAAAGATTCGATAGGCTGGGTCGCCCTCTGAAGGGACCGGCCCCCTGGCGTGCGGTTTGCATCTCCTGAACTAAAAGCAAGCCCCTGCGACCGTCGTGTCTTGAATGTGTGCGTGTGTGTGTGTGTGTGTGTGTGTGTGTGTGTGTGTACGCCGGCCGCAAGTATTTCAACCACGGTGCGCTTACTTGTTATTTGCATATTGTTTACATAAATTCATACAACATTGACTTTATCTTATCGAGATTGGGTTCGAATGAAGCGTCTTTATGTGCAGAATATGATTGTGAGGGCGGAATATGTAAGCAATGAAGGTCAGGAAACCACGACATCATACACGGTTGTTACAAGAAGTTTGTTTTCAGATGTTAGATACCGTACATGCCAATGGCCATCTATCAATTGGAGCATAAAACACGATTCATCCGGAAAGGCCGCCTGTCCCTGCTCAGCGGAAGTCCAGATGCTAAGCCCTGCGTTCGTCGCCGAAGAACAGCAGTCAGCATGAGTGTATGAACCAGGCACCTGCCCATACGCAGCAATCTTCTCTGATCGGCCATTGAAGAGAAGCTGTTGGTAGCCCACATGGCCAGTCAGTTGCTCAACAGCTGCACGTCTATTCTCCCATTCGCATCTCTGCAGCCGTCGTTCACCCCCGTCACCTGTGGCCTGTGGTGCACCATAGTTGCCTTGACGCTGGTTTTGGATAGCGCCATTTTGCCATGCACGGTATATTTTAACCATTGCACCAAGCGAACAGTTTACTAACAGCAGCTTCGGAATTGCTTCCACACTTGGCCCGAAAGACAGTAATTGTGCCCTTTTGGACACAATATAAATCGCTCCATTTCCGCAATACGCGAACCACTGCACTGTCTTCCGCGTGCCCCCGACGTGCTTTATACACTAATCGGCCAGAACGTTATGACCATTGATCTACCATCGCTACAAACCCGTCCATGCGGTAGCAGCATCATCTGGCGAGAAATAACAGCTAGTGAGACATACGGGCGGTGCGTGTTGTATCAATTAGCGTGCTGTCCGTTTGTAGAATGGGGAAGAAGTACGATCTATCGGACGGAGGGCAGATTTGTGATGGCCCAGAGGCTCGAAACGAGCGTTTCAGAAATTACATTTGTCGGTTCAAATGGTTCAAATGGCTCTGAGCACTATGGGACTTAACATCTTAGGTCATCAGTCCCCTAGAACTTTGAACTACTTAAACCTAACTAACCTAAGGACATCACACAACACCCAGCCATCACGAGGCAGAGAAAATCCCTGACCCCGCCGGGAATCGAACCCGGGAACCCGGGCGTGGGAAGCGAGAACGCTACCGCACGACCACGAGATGCGGGCTACATTTGTCGGATGTTCGATGAGTGCTCTGGTGAGTGTCTTCAAAACATGGCGAACCAAAGGGGTGAAACAATGTCTAGACATCGTGGGATTGGGGGCCACCTCACATTACAGATGTCGGACATCGTAGACTAGCAGTCTGGTAGAACAGGACAGGCGGCGAACTGTGGCCGAACTGACATCAGAGTGTAATGCTCGGCAGAGTGCAAGTGTGTCTGAACACACAGTGCACCGAACGCTCCTAACGATGGGCCTCTGCTGCCGATGACCCACGCATGTGCCAATGTTAACACCACGACATCTGCAACTACGACTGCAATGGACACGTGATCATCGGCACTGGACGTTGGCGTAGTGGCAGAGCATTGCATGGTCTGATGAATCCCAATACCTTCTCCATCATGCCTATCAGAGAGCCTGAATCCTTCGTATCCCAAGGCAACAGCTCCTTGACACCTGTACTGTGGGGCGGACACAAGTTGGTGATGCCTCCATTATCCTCTAGGTAACATTCACGTGGGCGCCCATGGGTCCAGTGGAGCTCGTGTGAGGCCCCATGACGACCAAGGACCATAGCATACTCCCAATGGCAGCGGCATTTTTCAACAAGGTAATGCGCCATGTCACAAGGTCAGGAGTGTGATGGAGTGGTTCGAGGAACACAATGGCGAGTTTCAAAAATGGTTCAAACGGCTCTGACCACTATGGGACTTAACAGATGAGGTCATAAGTCCCCTAGAACTTAGAACTACTTAAACCTAACTAACCTAAGGACATCACACACATCCATGCCCGAGGCAGGATTCCAGACTGAAGCGCCTAGAACCGCTCGGCCACTCCGGCCAGAGGCGAGTTTCAGTTGATGTGCTGGCCCCCAAACTCGCGAGATCTGAGCCCGACCGAACACATCTTGGATGTTATTGAACGTGGGGTCAGAGCTTATCGCTCCCGTCCCTGGAACTACGTGACTTGTGATGCAGATGTGGTGCCAACTCCCTCCAGCGACCTACCAAGGCCTCGTTGTTTCCATGCCGCGACGAGTCACTACTATTATCCGTGCTAAAGGTGGATGTACTGCATATTAGACGGGTGCTCATAATGTTCTGGCTGATCGTGTATATCCTCCACTGCTAAAGCTCCAACCTGCCGTCTGTGAGAGGTCGAACATCGGCTGTGATCACATTGATGTGACTGGACCGCGTATATTTACCAGTGTCACTTAAACGGTTAATTCAAATGTTTCAAATGGCTCTGAGCACTATGGGACTTAACATCTGAGGTCATCAATCCCCTAGACTTAGAACTGCTTAAACCTAACTAATCTAAGGACATCACACACATCCATGCCCGAGGCAGGATGCGAATCTGCTACCGTAGCGGTCGCGCGGTTCCAGACTGTAGCGCCTAGAACCGCTCGGGCACACCGGCCGGCTAGACCGTTAATTCTGAAAACGTCTACGTAAACTACAAAGCCCATAATTCCTTATATGCAAGTCTTGTAAATAATTCTACATTAATAGATGTACTGATGACAACGAAAAAAACATTTCATTATGTTGTCTGGTCTACACACAAACTAATTAGTGTTAATATGATCTGTGTCTAAGAACGTCAGCATTCACCAGCTCATTTCATGCGATCTGACTTACAGAGAAGAGGAGCTCACAGTGATGACTGTACTTTCACATGCAAAACAATTTTACGTATTTGTCCAGACTGCAGCAAGCACGAACTAAGAGCGAAGGTTTTGCTACTGCCATGACGGTTCCCAAGTGCAGACTAACAGCACAAACACAAAACGAGATTAGATAAGGAAGTCCTGTAAAATGCCCAAGGTAATGTGACCGCGTCAAAATATACAATTGAAAACAACATTACGTTACAGTTGCAAATGAAATGTCGGCTCCCATTGTGTATCTTGATGCCGTCACATTACTGTAGCATGCAGCTCCGTGTTCTGGCCACGAAAGCTTACATTCAAACAAAATCAATCCTGTTAGCGTCTCTCCTCTCCGTTAAGAATCGGAAGAGGAAGACACTATATAGTTCCAATTTCACTTTGCCATTATAAATAATGAAACGTAGCTCTCATGTAGATATGCACTTTCATTGTTTCTATTTTTGGATCGCACATCATCACAAAATTTCTATTTACAAAATTTATTTCCGAGCATTTAATTCTATGACGGACGCGTTTGTTGCAGAAACTAGCTTCACATTTATATAATTCGTATCGTGTTGTTTTACCCAAACAATTCCGTTTATAATTTCTAATAGGACACATTAATTTGTTTTGTATTTATATGAGTCTGGTAAACAATCTCTCTGAATTTAGTCATTTTTTTCCATCAAAAGAGCATGACTATAGGCAGGCGTAAAGAAGGAAGCGATGACGTAATAAATTTGCGAATCTGAAGACCCAGCATATGATGTACAGTCCACAATCTTGATAGTTTACAGGAGGTTCGCTACCGCCATCTTGATACTGTATGCTTTTGATAATTGTCTACGAATCTGCCACAAGGAATTCCCCTGTAACTAACCATTCATTACATCCGTTGCGTATCCTTTACCGCAATAGTATGGCTGTCGCTGGAATCTTATATAAGACTTATGTGAAGAATGTGAATATATTAACTACAGCAAATACACCAGATGCAGCGCCATTAGCTTATGTTACGATGTGAGGTATGGAATTATTCACATTTCTGGCTAGGTAGACGCAGGACGGCTATGTAGACGGCTGTGCCGTTTGCATACATTCATTCTCTCGTCTCTGTGTGTATATTTATTTGGTTCCTCTTTACGAACTAAATACATCGTCTCCTTTCCCCTCTTTTTTCATGAGGACCATGCTGAAAAATGAGGTATATAAATGCAAAATTTGATAGTTCACTTCCAATTACGCAAAGAACTTGATGAAATCTGATTTCCACAATAAAGACTTCATATGAGTAATTGAATATTAGATGTCTAGTCGAAGGTTCAGTTACTTAAGAAATGAATGAAGAAATACCGACACGATATTCAGCAGTGACTAATCCGACTAATGATGATGAAATAAGTCTTCAGTATCGTCACGCTTTGAGACAGTTGTTAATATTTCATGAAGGAAAACAGCCAAATTTTTTCTATGTCTGTCTCTTAACGTAGAGCAATATGAAATCTTTGTCGCGGAAACGATTTTTCAGAGCTGTAGTAAGCCATGTAATTGTCAATGAAATTCTGTGAACCACCATGACACTGAACTGTTTGCAGACTACGAAATGAGATTTTCTCAACAAACGTATTGCAAAACGTAACAATTTTTCAGATCAGATATACATCCCTGTTTCCACAACAAATCTATACGGACAATGGCGAAAGGATCTTCCAGACATCTATGACGCACACAATACATATTTTCCTGAAATTGACCAGATGGATGTATGGAGATCGAGATTTGGTTGTCTGGAAAAGTAGTCTGTCTGCAAGCTTCAAAGTATACTTTCCGATGTTTTAATGTGAAAAATTCCCGACTTTTCTTGGGAAATTTCGCATAAGAAACCATCACTGCCGAATTCTTACCCTCCCAGTTTAAATTGTTTGAACTCTTTGTACATGCTTTATTGAACATGCCATGTGCTAATATCTGCAGAACATGATAACTGAAAATTGCCATCTTCGATTTCATCTCTGTTGGACAACCCAATCTGTTTGGACTTATTTTTCATAGTTATGTTGTTGCTGTTGTTTTCATATGAAGTCAGTGAAGCACTCACGTCAGTACTGAACACAAAAGTTAAAAGTTTAAGTGACATATGTATACTGTTGTCCGCTCGATTTTTGTTGCTGGTACCGTAGTGCTATGTTCACAATATCATGTTCTGTTTTCATTGTGGAAACACTATCAGAGGTGGTGTGTGTTCGTAAATGTTACCATATTGCCTACGCAGCAAACATTTGTATCTATTGCGAGTTCTGGTCTGTAGGTAAACAAGAGTAGCTGACTCTAGGCTTCTCGTTAGCCTAGAGAAGAAATATTTCCTCTATCCATTTTGGCGTGTACATTGTGGTGGGATTCTTTCGCACTTGAGCGACAAGACTTTTAATATCTGCAGAAGTTTTTCGTTGCTTTATAGTTATTAAAAGATACATCGAAATAATCAGCAACCTGGAGAAGGGCATTAAGTGTCTGGAACCGGTTAAGGAAATAAAATTTCTTTTATGCAATCGGTTGCTGATCATTTCGATATAAACAACTACAGCTGATGAAGATGGATAAAATACTAAATCTATTAAAAGTACTTGAAATCTGTCTTTGTCAGTAATAAAATATGCATATTTATTTTACCACATATGTTTCGTTTTTAACAAAAGGCATTATAGAAAGACATAGTAGGCTGTGTACACAAGACACCTCTATTTTCTTCGAGCACAATGGATTTCCACCTTTTTGGTCATTACTGATGGCAAAGTAAAGGACGATTACATTAGCTAGCACCAAATGCTTTACATGTCGTCACTTACCAGAACAATTGTCAGTGTCAAATAACCAAACTCAAGGTGTCAAAACAGCATGGACTTGCACATAGGTTAACGATTTTAAATGTCTCTATTGTATTTGTATTTAGGTGTGGATGCACTTGGTTCAAATGGTTCAAATGGCTCTGAGCACTATGGGACTTAACATCTGAGGTCATCAGTCCCCTAGAACTTAGAACTACTTAAACCTAACTAACCTAAGGACAGCACACACATCCATGCCCGAGGCAGGATTCGAACCTGCGACCGTAGCGGTCGCGCGGTTCCAGACTGAAGCGCCTAAAACCGTTCGGCGATGCACTTGGTGGTGTGTAATGATCTTCGCACTTAATAATGGCCAAGAAGGTCGAAACTGGTTGTGCTCCAATGAAAAATGGTATTTTATCTGTACAGTCCAGAACGTCTCTCATTAGATTCATCAAGACTATTAGCGACTGCCGTCACGAAAAAGTGTTTGTTTTTATCCCTTTAGAACATCCTCAGGGATAGCATTTTGGTCTAATTTCCACTTACATCTGGAAGCGTGTAAGATAGTTTATTGTCAATGACGAATGTTCATGTTCTATTACCACCATACCTGCGGTGTTGTTACTTACATATTTTGACGCTGACTGTCAACACTATATGTTTCTTGACGTCCAATACTTCACTACAAGTGTTTATTTACGTCTTCCAGGAATGTAATTTGTCTTGAAGATAATATGCTCAGCGCAGCAGACCGATGTGAAATCAAGACAAAAAAAAAAAAGATAAAAAATGAGTATCAGACGCAGGAAAATGTGCAAGTAGACGACGCTTTGAGAAGTATACGGAAAACAGTAAAAAATGTTTCAAGCAACAGATACGAAGTGGATGTTGTCAAATAAATACGAACTTTTTAGCAGACGCAAAGACGGTTTTTTAATATCTTTAACAACTTCAACACCTGTATTTGAAGACTTTAATGCATGGTATGTTTACTTGCTTGGCTGCCTTCTACAGCAGCTCTTATAATCATTTATTACTGGTTTTCTGTTCTAAGCTTACTGAAAATAATTAAAGAGAATTTTTCATGAGACGGTTTCGTTTTTATTTGTGAACTGTCTTTCTGTGGTCAATCTGGAAATACGGATACATAACATGTCCTCAGATTTTTGTATTTATAGATTCAAACCGGCGTACAATTCATTTACGGTGTTTTGTCTCTTGTTTGCTAAAGATAAGTGGAAAAAGCGCCAATACAGTGTGTGTAAAAGGGCGATCAAAATAGGCGAGAAATTGCCAAAAGCAAACGGGCAGCCAATTTTCCTTCGACCGTAACATCCACTAACCACGAAGAAGAGGCATAAACATCTTGAGTAAATTGTATGCCAGTTTTATAAGAAAATACTGTTTTTAAAGTATAAATACCAACAGGTATGTCCAGTTCCTAGAAAAATGACACAAGATAGTCTACAAATACAATCGATAAGGTTCTAGTGAAAACTAGTCTTTATTTAAAATTATTTGCGGTAAGCGCAAGACGGAAAAACCACTAACAAATGGTGTTAATGAGTGGTTACTACGTATGCGCAACAGTCGCGTTTAATAAACCACGGGAGGAGTGATATTCTTGCGTGCTGTAAGAGTAGAACCTAGTGAGACAATAAAAGCTGCAGAGTGCGAAAGAATTTTGGCGAGGCCACCACGCAGTGGTAACAAGCGCGGCGCAATGCGGAAAACACAGCGAGGCGTGCACGGCCTTTGTTGTGTGTGCAGGGAGTGGGGGTTGGCGCGTGGCGGGCAGTCTACTCACAGCGCACGTGCCGTTACGGCGGAAGCCGCGCGTAGCTCAGCTCTGGGTGGCGCCGGCAGCGGCACTGCAGGAGCCGCCAGCGACGCCGCGCCGCGCCGCGCCGCGCCGCGACACGGGCGCCGTGGGACTGCGCTATCTCAGTTGGCGCCCGCTGCCCCGCCAGCGCCGAGCGACCTGCTTTCTGGAACGCCACTAACATGCACACATCTCGTTCGCAAACGCGCCGTTTGTTCCAACGACCGCCGTAAGCAAGCCCAGATGTGCTGAACAATGCGGTATGGAAACGCGCTACAACCACCGTATGATACATGTCTTGACTCATAGCAAGTAGAAGATACAAATAAAACATCGACTAAAGGAAAATAAATTAATCTCATACGAAAAAATTAAAATAAAAAAATAAACAAAATATAAAAAGGGTTCCTCAAGGGTTGGTTTTGGGCCAATCCTCTTCCTCCTGTATATAAATGATACTAGGACATGTTATTCATGTCGAGAATTCTAAGAGATCGGGCCAGTCCTATCCCTACTGTGTATAAATGACCTAGATTTGAACACTAAGTCACAACCAAATACTTATTTATTGCAGATTATACGAGTACATCCATCCTTATTACAGCAAACATTCGAAGTCAATTGCCAGCAGCTGTAAATAAAAATACAGCCCAAGTAAATGGATACTTTGAGGGGAATAAGCTGTTGATAAACGCCAAAAAACAACAGTCATAAATTTTTATGTTCCAAAGGTGATGCAAGCAATACCAATGTGACAAGCTGCAACAAAATTACCTCTTCCTTGGAAACAAAAGTTTGGGGCATATTGCTTCAGAATTGCTCCAAGTGGCATACATATATAAACAAAATAAATGGCATATTAAATAAAGCATATTACACTCCACTTTTAGATGAAAAAATTTTCATACTGTCAGAAATGTCGATTTTGGCCAACTCCAGAGAATCTTACTGCACGGAATTATATTCTGGCGTAATACGCTACCTACTTCAGTATATTCTTAGCTCAGAAAATAACTAAGAGCAATGCAACGTGCTCGACGAACATATTCCTCCACACCACTTCTTCAAAAGCTGTCACTCCATCCAGTTTCCCACATGTATTCACTGGAAATGTGTAAGTATGTTGGAGAGAATTTAAAAGACATAAATAAATATTTAATATCCATGGACAAAATACTACGAAAAAATAAAGTTTGATGTCCAGTCAGGTCATCAACTGTCAAAACTTCTATTTCAAATGGTGTGAAAATTTTATAATTGTCTTTCACATGCGGTACAAGTTGTTTCATCATTCTCATATTTTTTGTAAAACTCAAAGGCATTCTTATTAGATCTCTACTTCTATTTCGAGCCTGTGCAATACAAGAGACTTCAAACAATACAGTGCAAAATCTGCTCTGGAAGTAGTGCAAGCCTTTTTATAGATAAAGCAAAAAACAGATTTAATTTCTGATATATTAATGTGTACTTCAAATGCGTGTGTGTGTGTGTGTGTGTGTGTGTGTGTGTGTGTGTGTGTGTGTGTGTGTGTGTGTGTGTGTGTGTGCATGCAAGCACAGTCATGCTTGAGTACACATTCACACACAATATTTGTACCGCATCCCACAATCTCGAAAGATTTTTTGGATGGATAAATCAAAAAACAGTTGTAAATAAACAGTATTCTGGGGACTACTTGTTACACTATACTCAACGTGGCCCTAAAATATTTACCATCTTCCGTGTGAGGTGACGCAGTAATTGTGGCACAGCACTCACACGCCGGAGGAACATTGTTCAAATCGCTGTCCAACTACTCAGATTTATAAGTTTTCTGATTTACCTACCTACACAAATGTACTCCGAAAGAATAAAAAATGGTTCAAATGGCTCTGAGCACTATGGGACTCAACTGCTGAGGTCATTAGTCGCCTAGAACTTAAAACTAGTTAAACCTAACTAACCTAAGGACATCACACACATCCATACCCGAGGCAAGACTCGGACCTGCGACCGTAGCGGTCTCGCGGGCCGAAAGAATAGCTCAGACAGTTAAATAAAGCGGCAAGTCATTTGGCATGTCCCTTACACTACATTTAAAGGATAATAAGGAGACACAATATTACAACAATGGCTTATAAAAGTGAATGAACTGCAGTGACTCTATGCATTTTCTTTTTTCTTTTCTTTTTTTCCAGTCTTCTGACTGGATTGATGCGGCCCGCCAAGAATTCCTCTCCTGTGCAAACTTCTTCATCTCAGAGTACCACTTGTAACCTACGTCCTCAGTTATTTGCTGGAGGTATCCCAATCCTTGTCTTCCTCTACAAGTTTTGCCCTCTACAGCTCCTTCTAGTGACATGGAAGTAATTCCCCGACGTCTTAGCAGATGTCTTATCATCCTGTCCCTTCTCCTTTACAATAATTTCCACATATTCCTTTCCTCTCCGATTCTGTGCATAACCTCCTTATTCCATACCCTATCAGTCCACCTAATTTTCAACATTCGTCTGTAGCACCACTTCTCCATTTTCTTCTATTCCGGTTTTCCCACAGTCCACTCTTCACTACCACACAATACTGTGCTCCAAACATACATTCTCAGAAATGACTTATGTTTGATACTAATAGACTTCTTTTGGCCAGGAATGCCCTTTTTGTTAGTGATAGTCTGCTTTCGATGTCCTCCTTGCTCCGTCCGTCATTGGTTATTTCGCTGCATAACTTCATATACTTTGTGACCATCGACCCTGATCCTAAGTTTCTCGCTGTTCTCATTCCAGCTACTTCTCATTACTTCCGTCTTTTTTCGATTTACTCTCAGTCCACATTTTTTACTCATTAGACTGTTCATTCCATTCAGCAGATCATGTAATTCTTCTTCACTTTCACTCAGGATAGAACTTCATCAGCGAATCGTGTCATCGATATCCTTTCACCTTGTATTTTAATTCCACTCCTGAACCTTTTATTTCCATCATTGCTTCTTCATAGGACAGATTGAACAGTAGGGGCGAAAGACTACATCCATGTCTTACACCCTTTTTTATCCGAGCGCTTCGTTCTTGGTCGTCCACTCTTGTTATTCCCTCTCGGCTCCTGTACATATTGTATAGCCGGCCGCGGTGACCGAGCGGTTCTAGGCGCTTCAGTCCGCAACCGCGCGACTGCTACGGTCGCAGGTTCGAGTCCTGCCTGGGGCATAGATGTGTGTGATGTCCTTACGTTAGTTAGGTTTCAGTAGTTCTGAGTTCTAGGGGACTGATGACCTCCGATGTTAAGTCCCATAGTGCTCTGAGCCATTTGAACCATTTTTTGTACATATTGTATAATACCCGTCTCTCCCTATAGATTACACTTCTCTCAGAATTTCGAACATCTTGTACCATTTTACATTGTCGAACGCTTTTTCTAGGTCGACAAATCCTATGAACGTATCTTGATTTTTCTTTAGTCTTGCTTGCATTACCAACCGCAACGTCAGAATTGCCTATCTGGTCGTTTCGCCTTTCCTAAAGCCAAACTGATCGTCATCTAACACATCCTCAATTTTGCTTACCATTCTTCTGTATATTATTCTTGTCGGCAACTTGGATGCATGAGCTGTTAAGCTGACTATGCGATAATTCTCGCACTTGGCAGCACTTGCTTTCGCCGGAATTATGTGGATGATGTTTTTCCGGAAGTCAGATGGTGTGTCACCAGGCACATACATTCTACACACCAACGTGAATAGTAATTTTGTTGCCACTTCTCCCAAAGATTTTAGAAATTCTGACGGAATGTAATCCATCGCTTCTGGCTTGTTTGATCTTACGTCTTTCAAAGCTATCTTAAATTCTGACTCTAATACTGGATCCCCTGTCTCTTCTAAATCGACTACTCTTCCTTCTTCTATCACATCAGACAGATCTTCCCCCTTATTGAGGCTTTCAATGTATTCTTTCCACCTGTCCGCACTCTCCTCTGCATTTAACAGTGGAGTTCCCGTTGCACTCTTAACGTTACCATCGTTGCTTTTAGTTTCACCGAAGGTTGTTCTGACTTTCCCATATACTGAGTCAGTCCATTCGACAATCGTTTATTTTTCGATTTCTTCACCTTTTTGGAGCAGGAATTTCGCCTTAGCTTCCCTTGACATCGTATGTAGCTGTATTTCGCTCTTGAGCAACTAGTATTTCTGTATTCCTGAATTTCCCTGAACATTTTTGTACTTCCTTCGTCATCGATCATCTGAAGTATTGCTTTGTTCCCATGATTTCTTCAAAGTTACCTTCCTTGCAACTATGTTTTTCTTCCAAACTTCTGTGATTGTCCTTTTTAGAAATGTCCATTCCACTTCAACTGTGCTGCCCATTGAGCTGTTCCTTATTGCTGTATCCATAGCCTTAGAAAACTTCAAGCGTATCTCGTCATTCCTTAGTACTTCTGTACCCCTAATCTCTTAAACTTCAGCCTACTTTTCATCAACACTATATGGTGATCTGAATTTATATCTGCTCCTGGGTACGGCTTACAATTCACTACCTAATTTCGGAATCTCAGTCGGACCATGATGCAATCTAACTGAAATCTTTCCGTATCACCCGGCCTTTTCCAAGTATGCCTCCTCCTCTTGTGAGTCTTCAACAGAGAATTCGCATGTACTACCGAAAATTTATTGCAGAACTCAATTAGGCTTTCTCATTTCTCATTCCTTATCCGAAGCCCATATTTTCCTGTAACCTTTTCTTCCACTTCTTCAACTACAACTGCATTCCAGTCCCCCACGATCATTAAATTTTCATCTCCCTTTACGCGGTGTATTACCCTATAATTATCCTTTTTATACTTTCTCTGTCTGTAACATCTTCGGCTTGCAACGTCATGCTGGTGTTTGTTTGCTGTCGATTCTGATAAGAGCCCTTTCACTGAACTGTTCACAGTAACACTTTCTGCCCTACCTACCTATTCATAACGAATACTACTTCCGTTCTACCACCTCACAGTATGTGGTTAACGATACTTTAGTACCTGTTCCTGCTTCCCCTTACCATGGCAATGATTGATGGTAAACCTCCGTATTAGCTCAAACTTTCAGGATTTTCTCGTTGTGCTCATTTTGCGAGACTTGCGTGGCAGGAATTACTGTGTTGCCCAACTTTTGCCAAAATAACTTTCTCGGAATTTCATTAGTAAACGTTCCATGGTGCTGAACGCCTGTCCTGTAGCGTCTTCCGTTGGGATTCGTTGAGCGTATTAAAGAATATCTCTCTGTAAGTTAAGTGAAATTCCTTTGAGTGACTGGTATAAAGCGGAGCGTGGTGCAATGCTTGCTCGATTATGCAGGTACAAGTTAGTATACAAGTTGATCAATTAAATTTTATCTCGTCGACATTTCGTTTCGTTTCTTTGACATTACTTCCTGTCGCTTTGGCATTACTTCCTGCTTCTAAGTAATTCCGCCTTACCGAAAACTGCAGCCAAGGTTCCGCAAATATTATCGATCCTATGAAATAATTTTCCTAAAGTATCAGAATTGACTTGCCTTGAGTAACAAGCTCAGTATTTTCCAAAATCTGCTGAACATTACTTTCGTGTTTATTTTCAATTCTGACTTGATGCCGTGTCTTTACCATAACCCACAAGATCACGAAAAAATAAAAACCTCCTCCTATAACACTTAAGATAGTCTTCAAATAAACTTATTTTAGTTAAATGTTACAACAATTTACTTGAAATCTCGCAATTCTGGAAAAACAATGTCAGCGCTCATCTACATGCTGCCATAAGAGCGCAGTTCACTGCTGGAACGAATTCTAAATACCTCTGAACTACTAAAGAATGGAAACTGCCAAGTCTACACTGAAGTCCGGAAATACAACCGAAGTGTGAACTGTAGCAGGCAATAATGTACACTGCTCACATAGAGTTGAGCAGCATCGCCCTCATTTAACAGACTACTCAGTGCTTATTGCTTTCCTTGTCCCCCATTCATTGTACAGGCCATGAAGTAATTAATTAAATCTTGTTTTGTCGACATTCCACCCTGTTTCTTTGAAATTACTTCCTGCTGTTACTTTGAAATTGTCCCCTCTTATGAGTAAGTACTCCCATCTTATCGAAAACTGCAGCAAAAGTTCCGCCAGTTTTATCGATACTGGTAAATAATTCTGCTAAAGAGTCAGAATTATTTTGTCTTGAGCAGCAAGCCCAGTGTTTTCCAAAATCTGCTGAACAAGAGTTGTAATACGTTTTACACTGGGATAAAAAGAATAATTTCACAGTAATTATCCTCCTAACTAATTCTTACTCGTCATGTCATGGTCGCCAATCAATAAGACTTCTCTATTCTTTAAGTTGAGTGAACTTCCTTTGAGTGGTTGGGATATAGCGGAGCTTGGTGCAGTACTTCAAATGGTTCAAATGGCTGTAAGCACCATGGGACTTAACGTCAGAGGTCATCAGTCCCCTAGACTTAGAACTACTTAAACCTAACTAACCTAAGGACATCAGACACATCCATGCCAGAGGCAGGATCCGAACCTGCGACCTTAGCAGCACCGCGGTTCCAAGCTGAAGCGCCTAGAACCCCTCGGCCACAGCCGCCGACGGTTGCAGTACTCTTCCGACTGTGCACGTAATGATAGGTATGGATTAAATTCCGAAGTAGCAGTAGAAAAAATGCAGTTAAAGTCATCAGCACCTGCAAGCTCTCGATAAATTAAAAACAGTTAATCTTCCAATCTGAAAACATCTACAGACACTGTAATACAGCGTTAAGTCTCACCATAAACCAGTGCAAACACCTATTTTTATGTTTAAAAAAATGGTTCAAATGGTTCTGAGCACTATGGGACTTAACTTCTAAGGTCATCAGTCCCTTAGAACTTAGAACTACTTAAACCTAACTAACCTAAGGACATCACACACATCCATGCCCGAGGCAGGATTGGAACCTGCGACCGTAGCGGTCGCGCGGTTCCAGACTGTAGCGCCTAGAACCGCTCGGCTACCCAGGCCGGCTTTTATGTTAGATTACAATCCCAAAATCACGATGTAAGTTTTGAATAGTAATTATGGCAATATCTTAGACCAAGTTTACACACATACAACTTGTACCATGAGTGATACAGGATATCACTATATCATTTTTTCATAAAAGAATCGATAACCAACAAAAGACTGGCAGCAGCAAGTCCAGTATGCATTGGGGCCAAAATATTACTACTACACAGACAGTAATAACTCTGGTGAACAGAAAACGCATACCTTGTATTAGAGCCTGATATGCTATAACAGCCACCACACTCTCGCGTCGACTAAACGAACCTTTGACGAAGTGCTTCTATTGCAAATTTATGAACAGTACTCAGGAACCGCTGTAAGAAATGTGTTTTGTAAGCCACTTATTCCGTAAATGAATTGCATTTCCATAACATTCTTCCTACGAATCCCAACCTGGCGTCTGCTTTCCTACAATTTGTTTTATGGGGGCATTCCATTTCAGGTCACTTCGGATGGTTACTCTTGGGTATTTTACGGTAGCTACAGTTTCCAGCAATCTGTCACGCATAGTATACAGGGTGTTACAAAAAGGTACGGCCAAACTTTCACGAAACATTCCTCACACACAAATAAAGAATAGATGTTATGTGGACATGTGTCCGGAAACGCTTAATTTCCATGTTAGAGCTCATTTTAGTTTCTTCCACCTAGCTCGATGTAGCACGCTATCATGATTTCATACGGGATACTCTACCTGTGGTGCTAGAATATGTGCCTTTACAAGTACGACACAACATGTGGTTCATGCACGATGGAGCTCCTGCACATTTCAGTCAAGTGTTCGTACGCTTCTCAACAACAGATTCGGTGACCGATGGATTTGTAGAGGTGGACCAATTCCATGGCATCCACGCTCTCCTGACCTCAGCCCTCTTGACTTTCATTTGAAAGCTCTTGTCTACGCAACCCCGGTACCAAATGCAGAGACTCTTCGTACTCGTATTGTGGACGGCAGTGATACAATACGCCATTCTCCAGGGCTGCATCAGCGCATCAGGGATTCCATGCGACGGAGGGTGAATGCATGTATCCTCGCTAACGGAGAACATTTGGAACATTTCCAGTAACAAAGTGTTTGAAGTCACCCTGGTGCGTTCTCTTGCTGTGTGTTTCCATTCCATGATTAATGTGTTTTGAAGAGAAGTAATAAAATGAGCTCTAACATGGAAAGTAAGCGTTTCCGGACACATGTCCACATAACATATTTTCTTTCTTTGTGTGTGAGTAATGTTTCCTGAAAGTTTGGCATTACCTTTTTGTAACACCCTGCAGATCTCCTTACCGTTAGCTACAGTTTTGTGGCATTGCTACCTTCTTACAGATAGCTGCATCATGTGCGAACTGAATCATGGAGCTTCCGACATTCTCCAGTAGATCATTTATTTATATTCTGAGACAAAAAAAAAAAAAAAAATATCGGAACATCTCGAAGACCTACGAGACGAAAACCGGTACATGTACAGACAAACAAATGATTACATCTTCAGACAAACTGAATGTTTTATTCGATTAATGGTGCTGTTGGATGTGCTCCTGAGGGATACAGTGTCAAATTCTATCCAACTGGTGCCTTAGATCGTTAAAATCCCGATATGGTTGGAGGGTTATGCCCCGTAATGCTTCAAACGTTCTCAATTGGGGAGGGAGTCGGCGGCCTTTTTGGCCAAGGCAGGATTTGGCAAGCACTGAGACAAGCAGTAGAAACTGTCGCCATGTGCTCGCGGTCATTATTTAGCTAAAATGTGAGCCCAGGATGGACTGCCATGAAGGGCAACTAAACGAGGCGTAGGATATCGTTTAGGTATCGCTGTGCTTTAAGGGTGTCGCGGATGACGACCAAAGGGGTCCTGCTGTGTCATGAAATGGCATCCCAGACCATGACTCCTGTGTACTGAAGTGACAGTCAGGCTTGTAATCCACTGTTGTCTGGGGATCTGGCTCAAATGGCTCTCAGCACTATCGGAATTAACATCTGAGGTCATCAGTCCCCCTCTGGGGAGCCTCCAGACACTTTTTCGCTGGTCACCAGAGCTTAATTCGAAGCGGGAGTTATCACTGAAGACAATACTGCTCCAGTCAATGAGATTCCAGGCCGCATGTGCCCAACACCACCGCAAACAGGCTCGTTGGTGTACTGTCGGCGCCGGCCGAAGTGGCCGAGCGGTTCTAGGCGCTACAGGTTGGAACCGCGCGACCGCTACGGTCGCAAGTTCGAATTCTGCCTTGGGCATGGATGTGTGTGATGTCCTTAGGTTAGTTAGGTTTAAGTAGTTCTAAGTTGTAGGGGACTCATGACCACAGCAGTTAAGTCCCATAGTGCTCAGAGCTATTTGAACCATTTTTTTGTACAGTCGGCGCAAGGAGCGCCTTTAGCTCAGAGCCCTTTCGGTGAGCCGCCTATTAATGGCCCTTGTGTTCACTGAAGCATCACTCGCATGTCTCACCGATGACAATGATGAATGTGGGGCTCTCAGTGCCTCTCTGACGATTGCTCGGTTCTCACATTCCGTGCCTCTCTAGGTCGACCACTATATTCCTGACGCTGTGTTTGGCGATGATTCACACATCGCTCCTATTCAAATGTCGAGCGATTCGCCAATTACTCCAACCCGATCCTTGAGTCCAACTACATGTCCTCTCAAACGCTGACATCTGCATGTATTGTCCACGTATTTGCTACGCATAGTTCCTGACCAACTGTGCACACCGAAAAGAATTCACAAAGACTTTATGCCTTGGTATCGACATGTCTCCTGTTTACCATCATTGGTGCCTGCGTTGTGAAACTGCGCTGCAGCGACACGCCAAAGTTTACTTTCACAGTTTGCTCTAGGAAGCGGAAGAGACAACAACATCGGGGCGCTACGGTGTAAATACGACGTAACCGACTAGTACTCTCGCAGTGCATACAGGGAGAGTTCGTTCCGGTATTTGTTCTACTTCCATAGACTCTGCCGAATCGTTAAAATGTTTGGTACAGTATGACCACGACCATGGGCGATGGTGAGTGCAGCCCACCTGTTCCACGAACTTCACAAAACCAGCAATGGATACTGCAGTTGCCGGCCGCGGTGGTCTCGCGGTTCTAGGCGCGCAGTCCGGAACCGTGCGACTGCTACGGTCGCAGGTTCGAATCCTGCCTCGGGCATGGATGTGTGTGATGTCCTTAGGTTAGTTAGGTTTAAGTAGTTCTAAGTTATAAGGGACTAATGACCACAGCAGTTGAGTCCCATAGTGCTCAGAGCCATTTGAACTTTCTTTTTTTTTTTTCTTTTTTTTTTTGACACTGCAGCATTACGTGCACCCATCAGCGAAATGACTAGCGACGCAATCATTGCGTCCCACAACGCAGACGCATATCAACATGTTCCACCTGTCGATGCAACTACAGCAAGAGAACTACAGGCTTCGCAGGAACACCAACCGGACCGCATGAGGGGGAAGAACAAAACATTTAACGGGACAAAACGGAGTAAGTGCTACATGTCGACACCCCCCAAGAAGGAACCATTACCCACCGTCATGTAAGTAGCACTGCTAACTTATGCGTAACTACCGATAAATGGCCTTTCATTTTAATCGAAGGAGAAACACAGGCAGGCTATGGATATAGGAAAATTCATTAGGTGTGACAGCGAGTCCTTATTCAAGCACATAATTAATACTACACTGACAGGGGAAAACCGAGTGAACGTTGAGACTATGTCAGGATTAACTGACAATGTCTTTGTTCAACACTCTTTCTTACACAAACCAAATTTGGAGGCCTACATTCCGAAGTTGTTCACTACTAAACAAGACGTCATTAATAATGTTGAAACTTGCCTCACAGAGAACAAATTTCTAACGGAAATGAAGTCATTGTCTTCAGGGGATTTAATAAAATTGTAATTCTGAACAGAGAAAAGGTAACAAAGCCGTCTCCAGTTTGTGTTGTGAAATTAAGATCACCGTGGCTCACACATTATTAATATTCATGGAGTTCGCTGCCCAGTAGACGAGTATGTATCCTCCGTCGTCCAGTGCCGTAATTATTTGCGATATGGGCATGGCAGCAAATGGTGCAGAAGTCACACAATGTGTGCGTACTGCACAGGCCCACACAAAAGTGATGCCTGTGGGGGGCCAATCAACCAACCTGTATTAGTTGTATCGATGGTCACAGTGCTCTGTCTAGAAAGTGCCCAATGTATCTCAAACACAAGGAAATTAACAAAATCGTGTCTCTCAATAATGCTATGTTCTGAGAAGCAGCACCTGTGCTTAAAATCAGGCTCAGCCACCAGAATGATGTTGGGAACTACCTTGTTGACAACATTTTAAGTACGGCAGTGGTTAAGGATGTATCGCACGAGCATGCTACTGATAAGGCCACTCAAGTGCTACAAACGGATTCGAGCGCGACTGCTACGGTCGCAGGTTCGAATCCTGCCTCGGGCATGGATGTGTGTGATGTCCTTAGGTTAGTTAGGTTTAAGTAGTTCTACGTTCTAGCGGACTAATGACCACAGATGTTAAGTCCCATAGTTCTAAGAGTCATTTGAACCAAACGGATTCGATCCGGATGGCAACCCAAAATACGTTGAATCCTCTCCTTACACCAAAAAAGTGGTCTACAAAATCATTCAATGCACCGCACGATCGCTCAAGGCAATCAATGATAGCCTTCGACATTTTCTGCTCGAAACTCAAGTAGACATTTATGCCAACACCGAAGCATGATTAAACCGAACGAACCTTTCACGCTCCTGGGCTATTTTGTCATTAGAGAGGACAGAGATGCAGCGTTGTTGGTAAAACAAGATATCAATTTTTGCGTTGACAGTAGCGGCTCTCAGCATGATCCACTGCAAGTGGTGGGTATCCGCAGCGGATCAAGGACCTCCGTCTGAATTTGATCTCAACATACAAAGCATCTAACGACATACTTTCCAAGCTACAGTTAACAACAATCATTGCCTGTCTTGGAAAACCCCTTCTCCTACTAGGTGACTTTAACAGCCACCAAGCACTGTGGGGCAGAAATGCCAACGCAATGGGAAAAATGCTACTGTATGTATTAGATTCGTAAAACCTTGTAATACTAAATGATGGCTTACCCACATGAACAGTGCGACCAAGTAGAGCGCCGGCGGCGGTGGACGTGAGATTTGCATTCCTTGAACTACGAGTATCTACTGCAACAACATGGTAAGTGAAACCGGATACTTCAGATTCAGATCACTTGCCCATTCAAATCATTATAAATGCACAGCCTATAGACTTCAAACACGCAATCAGCCGGAAATGGAACACAAACAAAGCAGTTTGGAATCTGTACGAAACATTGCTGGAAGGCAAACTGGAATTGATCATCAAAACTTGGACTCCCGAAAGAGACTGTGAGGCCTTCGTATCGCTTATCAACGAAGCAACGGAAGTCTCAGTACCTCAAAAGCACATAATCGGGCTACTCATCGGGTACCGCCCTGTTGGTGGGATTCAGAATGTAACGCAGTCCTCAATGAATGCAGGGACGCATTATGAGAATACAAAAATCTCTCTAATGATACGAACTTTCTCAACATTACGAAAGTACTAGCTGCTGCCAAGACCATATTCAAGTGCGAGAAACTTAAATCGTGGAACAATTTCTGCAGCCTGCAAGGAAACTTCACTAACGAGGCTCTGTAATGTAATATTGAACATTAAATCCGTCCTGACAATGCATATGCACTCACCTCCACCATCCGACAAACTTTTAAAGTCTTCTTGTGTCTGATAGCCTCTCCTAACGTAATGGACAAGAGAGACGAGGCGGAATATGAAGAAGACAACAGTTTCACTACACGATCTTTTTCGCTAGAAAACTCCAGATTGTGCTCTCCCAAAGGAAGAATACTACACCTGGCTCCAACTATATTGACCACCCAATGCTATGACACATCTCACACAAAGGAAAAATGCTGCTGCTCAAAATTTACATTAGTGTATGGACACAAAAGATCAAAATCGACTCGCTAACAACAAGTCGTCTCGTCCCAATCCACAAATCGGATAAAGATGAGATAAACCCAGGCCGTATCGGCCTATCACCTTATTACCGTGTTTGTAGAAGGTAGTGGATAGGACTATTAAGCGGCGATTAGGATGGTGGCGCAAAACAATAAACTAGTGTCAGAAAAACAATTTGGGTTTCGGAAAGGAAAAGAGACTATTGAAATCCTTTCACCGTTAATTACTGACTTACAGCTAAATTTCTCTCGGAACAGTTATATGATAGACTTGACTTAAGCATACAACGTCGTCTTGTCAATCTTAGGGTAAAACTGCAGAAACTTCTGATTCCAAAACCATTCGTGCATAACGGTTTGAGCTTTCTGAACAGTAGGAAGACAGTCATTCTGCAACAGGGGACTACAGTGCGGCCTAGAGAAGTTACAATAGGACTCCCGCAGGGATCAGTATTGGCTCCTCTATTATTCAACCTCTATACTGGAGACCTTCATGATCTCTTTGCCCGTAACATCAAAATATTACAATATGGACACGACGTATGCATATATTCCTGAGACAGTACTCTTCAGGCTTGTCATCTGAAAATACACACCACTCTCATCTGCATGAGTAGTGTATAGAAAGTGACGTGAGTAGTGTACAGAAATCTGACAACAGGCTTCCTCTTCTGATCTTTAATTGCCACAGGACTCTGCGATTCAACTAGGGCAAAATACTTATACAGTTGCGAAAACAGTTAAACACTTTGGGACATTATCGACGATAAACTAAGATGGACTCCTCATAACCGATATCTCATTACGAGATGTGAAAAAGCCTGCAGTCTCATCAGAGCTACGTTTGGAGCATGGTGGGACTCTGTTAATCGTTCAGAGATGTCTTTACACCGGTCCGTACTAAGGACACACTTTGACTACGGACACCTATGCTGCCGATTAGCATCAGACAGCATGCTCTCAATACTCGACACTAAGCAGTACAAATCCTTGCGTATAGTTACTGAGGCGTTCACGTCAACCCCAACCGACGCATTACTGGTCGAAGCGAATGAACCACCGTTAAAGTTGCGATGAAAATTCTTCTGCAAGATATTCCTCCTGTGACTCTATTTCGACAGATATCCAGGAATTAGCATCCTACTTTGTGTAGGGATGTTGTTGTTGTTGTTGTTGTTGTTGTTGCGGTCTTCAGTCTTGAGACTGGTTTGATGCAGCTCTCCATGCTACTCTATCCTGTGCAAGCTTCTTCATCTCCCAGTACCTACTGCAGCCTACATCCTTCTGAATCTGCATAGTGTATTCATCTATTGGTCTCCCTCTACGATTTTTACCCTCCACACTGCCCTCCAATACTAAATTGGTGATCCCTTGATGCCTCAGAACATGTCCTACCAACCGGTCCCTTCTTCTAGTCAAGTTGTGCCACAAGCTCCTCTTCTCCCCAATTCTATTCAATACCTCCTCATTAGTTATGTGATCTACCCATCTAATCTTCAGCATTCTTCTGTAGCACCACATTTCGAAAGCTTCTATTATCTTCTTGTCTAAACTATTTATCGTCCACGTTTCACTTCCATACATGGCTACACTCCATACAAATACTTTCAGAAACGACTTCCTGAGATTTAAATATATACTCGATGTTAACAAATTTCTCTTCTTCAGAAACGCTTTCCTTGCCATTGCCAGTCTACATTTTATATCCTCTCTACTTCGACCATCGTCAGTTATTTTGCTCCCCAAATAGCAAAACTCCTTTACTACTTTAAGCGTCTCATTTCCTAAACTAATACCCTCAGCATCACCCGATTTAGTTCGACTACATTCCATTATCCTCGTTTTGCTTTTGTTGATGTTCATCTTGTACCCTCCTTTCAAGACACTGTCCATTCCGTTCAGCTGCTCTTCCAAGTCCTTAGCTGTCTCTGACAGAATTTTGGATAAATAAGCAACTTCTTCCCGTAGCAGCTGAATATATCGAGATACATGCATTAAGGTATCCGGTGTGGAAAAATCTTCTTCTTCCGCACTGCAACAGGCCATACGAAGCATCGAGTCTGCAGATTAAAGCCAGGACCAGTTTGTGAGTCACCATCAGGATCAACTAAGGCAACGGCAATAGAATTCCTGGCTCACTATCACAACGCTTGCGTGGTGTATACAGACGGGTCCAAGTCTAGTCAAGGCACTGCTAGTGGTTATTGGGTACCCCGATGGAAGCAACAAGGGGTATACAAGCTGGAGCCACACTCCACCATTATGACAGCTGAAATTACGATTTTGGAAGTCGTACTATTTGCACAGCAGACACAATAGTCTTCATTTCAGCCCTGCAATTACTTAGAAATGATCAAAGTAATTGAAGCAATTGTCGACGTTGTATTTCGGATGGACAGTAACTATCGCGACATCGTGATGACAGGGATAAAAGTCCACTCTGAAATGAAAAAATAGGAGGGTCGCCGCGTGGGATTAGCCGAGCGATCTCAGGCGCTGCAGTCATGGACTGTGCGGCTGGTGCCGGCCTAGGTTCGAGTCCTCCCTTGGGCGTGGGTGTGTGTGTTTGTCCTTAGGATAGTTTAGGCTAAGTAGTGTGTAAGCTTAGGAACTGATGACCTTAGCAGTTAAGTCCCATAAGATTTCACACCCACACACACAGTTCAAGGGTCGTTCAATAACGAATGCTCTTTTTCTTAGATCATATTTATTGCTAAGAGTCATAATTTGGTGAAAATATACATCAGCATGTCTTGTCCATGTCCTATTTTTCTACGTAGTCTCCATCACGTTCTATGGCAATACCCCAAAGTTGTGGAAGAGCATGTATTCTCTGCTGGTAAAAGCTCTTGTCCTGTAGGCGTAGCCATGTTTTCACTGCATGATTGATACTCTCGTCATCTTCGAAGTCTCTTTCCCATAGAGAATCTTTAAACATCCCAAGGAGATGGAATTCCGAGGGTGCCAGGTATGGACTGTAGGCTGGATGAGGCAATGATGTCCAACCCAATTGGCGATGTGTTCCCGGTTTCTCAGACTTGTGTCTGGGCGTGCATTATCGTGTTTTAGCAAGATTTCTGCTGGATTCTTGTGCGATCGAGCACGTCGGAAACGGTTCTTGAGTTTATTCAGAGTCTTCACGTATGCTTCTGAATTGATGGTTGACCCTCTTGGCATCACATCCACGAGAATGACGGCACCACAGTCCCAGAAGAACGTCACAATGACTCTTCCGCCAGAGGGGTTGTCTTGAATTTCTTCTTTTGTGGTGAATGAGGATGGCGCCACTCCATGGACTGCCTTTTTGTTTCCGGCCGACTGCTAAAGAGTACAATTTATCGTTTTCATTTTATGTTTTCACCCATCCGAAGATTAAGTCTACTGTAAAACTGTTGTGCTTAATTCCAGATAGGTCTGTTTGCTGGGCAGTGAGAGTCGTAAGTTTAACATTACACATTCTAGAACTTTCAAATACAGGGTGTTTCAAAAATGACCGGTATATTTGAAACGGAAATACAAACTAAACGAGCAGCGATAGAAATACACCGTTTGTTGCAATATGCTTGGGACAACAGTACATTTTCAGGCGGACAAACTTTCGAAATTACAGTAGTTACAATTTTCAACAACAGATGGCGCTGAAAGTGATGTGAAAGATATAGAAGACAACGCAGTCTGTGGGTGCGCCATTCTGTACGTCGTCTTTCTGCTGTAAGCGTGTGCTGTTCACAACGTGCAAGTGTGCTGTGGTCAACATGGTTCATTCCTTAGAACAGAGAATTTTCTGGTATTGGAATTCCACCGCCTAGAACACAGTGTTGTTGCAACAAGACGAAGTTTTCAACGAAGGTTTAATGTAACCAAAGGACCGAAAAGCGATACAATGAAGGATCTGTTTGAAAAATTTCAACGGACTGGGAACGTGACGGATGAACGTGCTGGAAAGGTAGGGTGACCGCGTACGGCAACCACAGAGGGTAACGCGCAGCTAGTGCAGCAGGTGATCCAACAGCGGCCTCGGATTTCCGTTCGCTGTGTTGCAGCTGCGGTCCAAATGACGCCAACGTCCACGTATCGTCTCATGCGCCAGAGTTTACACCTCTATCCATACAAAATTCAAACGTGGCAACCCCTCAGCGCCGCTACCATTGCTGCACGAGAGACATTCGCTAACGATATAGTGCACAGGATTGATGCATGTGGGCAGCATTTGGTTTACTGACGAAGCTTATTTTTACCTGGACGGCTTCGTCAATAAACAGAACTGGCGCATATGGGGAACCGAAAAGCCCCATGTTGCAGTCCCATCGTCCCTGCATCCTCAAAAAGTACTGGTCTGGACCGCCATTTCTTCCAAAGGAATCATTGGCCCATTTTTCAGATCCGAAACGATTACTGCACCACGCTATCTGGACATTCTTCGTGAATTTCTGGCGGTACAAACTGTCTTAGACGACACTGCGAACACCTCGTGGTTTATGCAAGATGGTGCCCGGCCACATCGCACGGCCGACGTCTTTAATTTCCTGAATGAATATTTCGATGGTCGTGTGATTGCTTTGGGCTATCCGAAACATACAGGAGGCGGCGTGGATTGGCCTCCCTATTCGCCAGACATGAATCCCTGTGACTTCTTTCTGTGGGGACACTTGAAAGACTAGGTGTACCGCCAGAATCCAGAAACAATTGAACAGCTGAAGCAGTACATCTCATCTGCATGTGAAGCCATTCCACCAGACACGTTGTCAAAGGTTTCGGGTAATTTCATTCAGAGACTAAGCCATATTATTGCTACGCATGGTGGATATGTGGAAAATATCGTAGTATAGAGTTTCCCAGACCTCAGCGCCATCTGTTGTTGACAATTGTAACTACTGTAATTTCGAAAGTTTGTCTGCCTGAAAATGTACTGTTGTCCCAAGCATATTGCAACAAACGGTGTATTTCTATCGCTGCTCGTTTAGTTTGTATTGCCGTTTCAAATATACCGGTCATTTTTGAAACACCCTGTACTTACTTAAAGTGTCTTCCTTTCATGTAATCTTAAGTGTGGAATCACACCTCCTACTCAGATTCTGTATATGTGATGTAAAGTCTGCATTCCAGCAATACGAATTAGAAAGACTGAAAGCCGTTTCTCTGCGAGTGAATGCCCGGTGCTCGACTGCCGTAGCTCGCTTTCCGTACCGCGGGTCAGTACGGTGACGTCATCGTGGCGGTCGGTTCGGCCGCATGTCGCAGCAGTGTTACCCCTGGCCGCAGCCATGACGTGCTGCAGCGGTGCGGTCACGACACGGCGCAACTGCGCGGCGCCGCAACACGGCGCTACTGCCTTATCTCCCGCCAACACCCGCCTCCACCTCACGCGACCCCTGCAAAAGTTTTCTCGTCCCCAATAAGTTAATCTGGGACACCACTTTGGCGCCCAACAACTGTTGAGCCGTGGGCCGAGTCCCGTGTAGAAATAGCCTCCAGCTCACGGAGCTATTTCGGAGAGAGCGTTCAGAGCCCAGACCCTGTATCGTTATCCCCACACTAAAGGAGAGAGGAGCAGCTCCCTTTTTCATTATGGACTTTCCAAGTTATTGCTGTTTGTCAAAAGTTATTTGCCTGACGGACGGAAGTCACTACGGTTAAATGCTAGTCACTATAAATGTACTACAGTGCAGCCTCGTCTATCCGGACTAGTTGGGACTGTAGGTCACCTGGATAGTTGAAAATCCCATTAATCCCAAATTTAAAAAGAATATACTGATACGGTTAAACGCTATAAGGTGGTGGTGGTGGTTAGTGTTTAACGTCCCGTCGACAACGAGGTCATTAGAGACGGAGCGCAAGCTCGGGTTAGGGAAGGATTGGGAAGGAAATCGGCCGTGCCCTTTTCAAAGGAAACATCCCGGCATTGGGCTGAAACGATTTAGGGAAATCACGGAAAACCTAAATCAGGATAGACGGAGACGTAAACGCCATAAGTACACACAAATTATACACTATTTTCACATGAATATTGATCAAATATTAAAGAATCCGGGTAAGTGCGTGTACGACTCGTGCACCGACGGTTCGGTGCAAAGTTAATTATATACACAGATATTTCATTCATACTGGGAGCCGAGAATCTGGACGATTTTTCCTGATGTTTTCTATACTGGCGTGATATCAGTTCCGGGAATTCCAAGACTTTTGAGAATGTTCTAACTTTTAGTTTAAATTTTTTGAATAATTTTGCATTCGCTTTTGCATATTCTCATTTATTTTATTAGTTTTGGAGTTGTATTAACATGCTGTACTAACTGACAACTGCAAATGCGTTGGCTTCGGCTGTCCTGTCCCCTGTAGCGATTAGTGACAAGATTTGACAGAAGCCTCCAGAGAGGGAAATGGTACGGCCGGCCCTACTGTTACTGTTGTTATGAAAATGTCGAATTGTTCTGCGGAACCATTCGACGAATGTTTGATGAGGTGTCGGAAATTCACTCCAAACACAGGCAGTGAAATGTTTCATCAGTTACTAATATTACTTTGCTTTGGGACATTATGGTGTACGTGTCGTAGATATAGACTGCCAGCAGCCATCGGTTTCACAGCGGTCGGTGACTTCATCTCATCGTAGCTCGGCCAGTCAGCGAGAAATATATAACAATTATACACACAAAACTTAATCGTGAATCGCTCTACCTGTTACTGAAAACCAGGTCACAATCGGTACACTAGTTTCCGAGATTTTCGACAGATTACGAATGCAATGTAAGTTTAAATTGGCCAAAAAACGAATTTCTTTACGCAGTATAGTTACATTTTGCCCATTTCGAATTTTTCCTTTACTTGTACTGCGAAACTTTGCTGCTTGCCAAATTTCATGATTCTAGGTCAACGGGAAGGCCTATAGGGGACCCTATAGGTCTTGATGAGTGAGTTTGCGAGTGTCAAAATATGTAACATAAATAGCTGGATCTTTGGATTGCATTGATAAAGAAACTCAAAATTTTTACGACGCCAAGGGACCGGATACCTTAGTATGTGACATAAATTTGAACTTGATACATATACCCGTTGCTGTGGAAAAGGGGTCTTAACAGACGGACAGACAGAAAGCCGATAACAAATGACAAAAAAAAATTCTTCCTGCGATATATTAAAATGTTACTAATTTTCGTTTTTTTCCCCTTTACTTTTACCATGAAACCCTGCTTGTTGCCAAATGAGTCTTCGTCAGTGGGAAACACGTCATAGGTTTTGATGACTGGAACTTTCATTCGTCAGCGCCATCTACCGTGCCAACGATGCTTGTTCAATGAGCCTTTTTTTCCATTTACAGTCAGGGACCCGTCCTTGCGGTTTTATTAATACTCATCCTGTATGCATATAGGGGGTAATTTAGCAAAAATCTTGAAAAGTACTGAGAGTCCGCGAGTATCAAAATATGTGATGTAAATGGCCGTATATTTTGTTGAAATTTTCCGCGCGGGGTAGCCGTGCGGTCTAGGGCGCCTTGTCACGGTTCGCGCGGCTCTGGCCGTCGGAGGTTCGTGTCCTCCCTTGGGCATGGGTGTGTGTGCTGTCCTTAGTGTAAGTGAAAGTTAGATTAAGTGTAAGCCTAGGGACCGATGATCTCGGCACTTTGGTCCCATAGGACTTACCACAAATTTTCAACTTTTGTTGAAGTTTAAAGTTTTATTAGGCCAAGAGATTACAGATCGTAGTATATGACATAAACCTGAACTTGATACTCTTACCCGTTGTTGAGAAAAGAAGGTCTTAACATTGGGCAGGTAGACATGCAGGCAAGTGATGCCGTAAGTTCTCCGTTTACACAGATTGAGATACGGGACCCCGACAACAGTGAGGTTTACACGCTGATATATTCGTTAAGTTTCTATTGAGCGAAATTCATATGTCGTTTATATGCTCCACTATCATGTAGGCGTTTCACCAGCAACAGTTCGGCTAAATTTGATTCCGCCTGGCGTTCCAAATAAACCATTATTTTGTCCATTTGCATTCTTGCCTCTGTATGTGTCATAATGTTTTTTGATTGAGTGGCAACTTCGTCAGCTTAACCACCATCACTATCGGCATTATCTGCAAACAAATAAACGCCGATAATTTCGTCATCAACACCGTAACTAGTGTCATTGTCATTTCGCAGTCATTTGCATCATCCCGCCTACGTCTGATCATTTTGGAATTTTTGAAAACGCTTTAGCACTAAATTCAACAGGAATGTATTTCAGTAGTTTTCTTTCATTCACCTTACGCTGTGCTCTTAACTCTTTATCCATGGAAATTGGCACTTCTTTGATGTCATTTTACTCTTGCAACAGTACGGTATTTTACAACTCAGTATCAAATTTTTGACGGACACCTTTCTAAGATACTAGTATGGCGGTTGGCTGAATTCAAATGGAATAGTTTTCGTCGTAAAACATTACTACTGCACTTACAAATGCTGCTCGGTTACTGCACGCGACTGGTTTGTTGTAGTAGTCTTCTAACCCAATCTATCTTGTGCAAATTTTTCGCGTCTGCGTAGTGAAGAGTCCGTACATCTGGAACTGCTTACTGTAATCTAGCCCAGATCTGCCTCTACAGCGTTTATCTGCTACACCTGCTCCATCGCCAAAGTAAATATTCCTTGATGCCTCAGGGTCTGTCTTATTAAAAAATCCCTTCGTTCAGACAACAAAACTCTTTTCTACGCATTTCGATTCAATTCCTCTTCATTAGTTACTCGAGGGCATGCAGCTCACTGTATGATTAAATAATGATGGCATCCTCTTGGGTAAAATATTCCACACCCACATTATTCTTCAGTACATTTAAAGCTATTCTCTTCTTGTGTAAATTGTTTATCGTCCTACGTTTCATTTCCACCCTCCAGGGAGATACCTTCGGAAAAGACTTCCTTACGCTTAAATTGCTATACGCTATTAACTTTTTTTGAACCAATGTTTTTCTCCCTATTTATATCTTACATTTTATATTCTCTGCCGTCATCAGTTATTTTCCTAAGTAAATCACAAACATCACCTACTACTTTCAGCTTCTCATTTAAAATCTAATCCACTATGCATCACTCTTTTACTCTTGTTTTACTTTTCATGTGCTACTGCTGGTCTCTACAAGTTGGAGACTGCCTTTTGCTCCCTGAATTTTATCGCTGGATAATATCTCACATCTCCATCGGCTGTGACATAAAACAGTGCGTTTAGTTTCGTAGTTGTGATGCAGCGTTTACTTTATTATTATTTTCATTCAGTCTTTTTTTATACGGAATAGGTGTTCAGTTGAGCAAATATAAGATGTAACGTGTGAACAACATTACACCAGGAAAAAAAAAAAAAGCTCTGAGCACTATGGGACTTAACTTATGAGGTCATCAGTCCCCTAGAACTTAGAACTACTTAAACCTAACTAACATAAGGACATCACACACATCCATGCACGAGGCAGGATTCGAACCTGCGACTGTAGCGGTCGCGCGGTTCCAGACTGTAGCACCTAGAACCGCTCGCCCACTTCGGCCGGCCTTTACACCAGCAATTACGTCATTTGCAGACTAATACTTACAGCTATTACATGTCATAAGTTTTTCCGTTGGTTAGTACCTGTACGTAAGTGTGGACTCGTGAGAGCAAAACGGTTAGTCAATACTGATTGGTGTTGCCGAATTAGTGGTGCAGTTGCGACCAAGAAGAAAACATCATGTCGAAAATTTGTGATGTGTTTATCGGAAGATTGTACGACGCAGAGAGAAAAAACAACCAAAACAATGATATGTCTACATATTAAGATACCACATACAAAAAGTCTGCACTTATATTCGTTACGTCCTGTATATCTCTGCTGCCGACTCATTTTATTTGTCTCTGACAAAGAAAAAAGGAGTAGCAATCGGATACAAATCTGAAATACGGTCGTGTTTTGCATTTGATTTTAAGCAATATAGTTGTGAATTGATAAAAAAAAAAAGTTTTGTTGCCTACACTGGATCACCAAAAAATTGTTAATGTAGGGTAGCGAAATTTCGGGGATACATTTCCCTAGCTAATGTATTTAAGTGATTGACGTTGTAAGACTACGGGTTAACGTAAACGCGTGATAAACCATTGCAAGTGTGAAATGCTGCTATATTAATAACCGGTATAATCACCAGAATGTTGAATTCAAGCATGCAAACGTGCATGCACTGTGTTGTATGGGTGCCATACGTCACTTTGTGAGATGGGCGTTCCTTGCCTGTAGTACTTGATCGGTCAATACAGGGATGGTTAATGCTGTCTGTGGATGACGCTGGAATTGTCGTCCGATGATGCCTCTTTGTGTTTGATTGGAAATAGATCTGGTGATCGAACTGGCCAATGCAACATGTCAACACTCTGTAGAGTGTGTTGGGCTACAACAGCGACATGTGGGCGGGCGTTATCCTGCTGGAAAACAACCCCTGGAATGCTGTTCATAAATGGCCGCACAATAGGTCGAATCACCAGACAGAAGTACAAATTTGCAGTCAGGCTGCGTGGCATAGCTCCTGCTGTCGTACGAAATCGCACTGCAGACCATCAGGTGTCGGTCCGGCGTGTCTAACACGCAGACAGGCTGGTTGCAGACCCTCGGCTGGCCTTCTAAACAATGGCACAGAGGCAGAACCAGTTTTCATTAGAAAACACAACAGACATCCACCCTGCCCTCAATGAGCTCTCGCTTGACACCACTGAAATCCCAAACGGCGATGGTTTGGGGTCAATGGAATGCACGCTACAAGGTTTCTGTAGCTCGGATCGATCCTTCAAGTAACAGATTTTTAACAACTGTTGAGTCACTGTGGTGCCCAACCGAGCAGGTGTCCTGTTCCCTGTGCCACCGAACTTCACTAACTCTCACTGTGTTTAACCTACCCATTTCCCTTTCCCGATTAAGGGATTTGACATTCCACACTAATATCCGTAGAACGCCAGGTTTTTTCTCTTGATAAAGACATCCTTCTGAGAAGTCCCCGCCAGGCGATCAAATTTTACCTCTGGAATATTTTACCCAAGAGGATGCCATCATTATTTAATCATACAGTGAGCTGCATGCCCTCGAGAGAAATTGGGCCTGTAGTTTCCCCGTGCTTTCAGCCGTTCGCAGCACCAGCACAGCAAGGCCGTTTTGGTTAGTGTTACAAGGCCAGATCAGTCAATCATCCAGACTGTTGCCCCTGCAACTACTGAAAAGCCTCTCAAAAGATAAATTACCGTTGTGGTTGCACTTAGGCTACGGCTATATTTGTCGCTGATGCACGTAAGCCATACCTTCAACCAAAATCTTCAGTGGTACAAACTATGTGTTCAGTGGTACCAGGATATAATATGTGTATCTTGAGGGGTTTTAGAGTCAATGATCCATTTGTCACGGTCATTAGCGATCAGATGGCGCTCACCCTCTTTTCTTCTTATCTCTCTGCAGAAGTGGCTGCCGACTTCAAAGGTGAACAAAGTTTGCAACATTTCTTCTAAAGTACAAATATGCGCCACCAGTGAGTACATACTACTGTTGAACAACTTGAGCCATTTGAACGGGGTGGCATACTGTGCCAAATCAAAAGTCACGTTAGCTTTGGTAAGTACGAAACCTATCACGCGGCGCTCTCAGTTGGCTTTGGAGCAGAAGATCCACAAGCAAACAGCTGTTTTCTTACCGCATCGGACGTAGGTAGATAAAAAGTTCGTGATCACCCGCATATAGAAGGTAACGCAGAGGCCGGTGAAAATAAAAAAAATAAAAATGCGTTGTACCATGTTGTCGTTCACGAATAACTTCCCGAAGTTAGGCTCATCAAAAGCCAAGTCTAGAATATAGTCTGAATGTTATTGTAAATTTTGATAAATTTGTCCACCGTGTCGCCCAAATCGAAAAACGTAAACAGTCAAGGTAAGCTACTGTCATTCATGCTGTATTGTGGTTTGGAAAGTGTGAGTGCTTATGACATCCAAGACAAATTGAAATAATTTTCTGCGTCAGCTGCTTTGTACACTACTGGCCATTAAAATTGCTACACCAAGAATAAATGCAAATGATAAACGGGTATTCATTGGACAAATATATTATACTAGAATTCATATGTGATCACATTTTCACGCCATTAAGTTGCATAGATCCTGAGAAATCAGTACCCTGAGCAACCAACTCTGGCCGTAATAACGGCCTTGATACGCCAGGACATTGAGTCAAACAGAGCTTGGATGCCGTGTACAGGTACAGCTGCCCATGCAACTTCAACACGATACCACAGTTCATCAAGAGTAGTGACTGGCGTATTGTGGCGAGCCAGTTGTTCGGCCACCATTGACCAGACGTTCTCAATTGCTGAGAGATCTGGAGAATGTGCTGGTCAGGGCAGCAGTCGAACATTTTCTATATCCAGAAAGGCCCGTACGGGACCTGCAACATGCGGTCTTGCATTACCCCGGTGAAATGTAGGATTACACAGGAATCGAATGAAGGGTAGAGCCACAGGTCGTAACCCAACTGAAATGTAACGGCCACTGTACAAAGTGCCGTCAATGCGAACAAGAGGTGACCAAGACGTACAACCAATGGCACCTCATACCGCCACGTCGGTTGATACGCCAGAATACACGCTTCCACTGTGCGTTCACCGCGATGTCGCCAAACACGGATGCGACCATCATGATGCTGTAAACAGTACCTGTATTCATCCGAAAAAATGACGTTTTGTCATTCGTGCACTCAGGTTCGTCGTTCAGTACACCATCACAGGCGCTCTTGTCTGTGATGCAGCGTAACCGCAGCCATGGTCTGCGAGATGATAGTCTAAGCTGCTGCAAACGTCGTCGAACTGTACGTGCAGATGATTGCTGTCTTGCAAACGTCCCCATCTGTTGATTCAGGGATGGAGACGTGGGTGCACGATCCGTTACAGCCATGTGGATAAGATGGCTGTCATCTCGACTGCTAGTGATACGAGGCCGTTGGGATCCAGCACAGCGTTCCGTATTACCCTCCTGAAACAACCGGTTCCATATTCTGCTAACAGTCATTGCAACTCGACCAACGCAAGCAGCAACGTCGCGATACGATAAATCGCAATCGCGATAGGCTACAATCCGACCGTTATCAAAGTCGGAAACGTGATGGTACGCATTTCTCCTCCTTACATGAGGCATCACAACAACGTTTCACCAGGGAACGCCGGTCAACTGTTGTTTGTGTATGACAAATCGGTTGGAAACTTTCCCCATGTCAGCACGTTGTAGGTGTCGTCACCGGCGCCAACCTTGTGTGAATGCTCTTAAAAGCTAATCATTTGCATATCACAGCATCTTCTTCCTGTCGGTTACATTTCGCGTCTGTAGCACGTCATCTTCGTGGTGTAGCAATTTTAATGCCCAGTAGTGTATTTTCTGTCATGGTACTCATCTTTAGATGAATCATTGGATTACAGTACTTTTTTTATTTGCTACCAAGATGGTCTATGGATAGCGTCTTTGGTTACCAATTAAAACGTTCTTGATGCCGTGTTAGAACCTCGCCACCGCTTAAATTTTGAATAAAATTCGTCAGTAAATGCGGTCGAAGAGATCCAGGATAAGAAGTCACCCTCATTCTGCCGACGGGCTTGTCAAAGAGGGCGGAGGAGCGGACAGAAGTTCGGGGCACTCTCTTTCACTTGGGTCGGGAACTGACCCTAAGGGCTGAAGAATCAGCAGTGATCAACAGTATGACGATGCAGAAGGCCATGGCAACCTCTGAATTAAAGAGACACACAGTGTATCCATAGGAAATCTGGCCTGTAATTGAAAAAGTGCCATGTTGATCTCTCCATTCCCAAAAGATTTCGAGTTCTCTCCCAGCCATATTTCCGGGAGGAGACTGTCCAGGAGGAGGTGACCACGAGAAAAAGATTCAATAACCAACGAAAGGATAACATTTTACGAGTCGGGGCGTGGAAAGTCAGAAGTTTGAACATGGTAGGAGAAGCTAGAAAATGTGAAAAGGGAAATGCTAAGGCTCAGTCTAGATATACTGGGGGCCAGTGAACTGAAATGGAAAAGAGATAAATGATTTCTGGTCAGATGAGTACAGGTCAATATCAACAGCAACAGGAAATGGTAAAATGGAAGTAGGACTCGTTATGAATAGGAAAGGAGGGCAGAGAGTGAGTTACTGTGAACAGTTCAGCAATGGGTAATTCTCATCAGAATCGACAGCAAACCAGCACCGACAACGATAGTTCAGATATATATGCCGACGTCGGAGGCCGAAGATGAAGAGACAGAAAACGTATGTGAGGGTACTGGACGGGTAATTTAGAACGTAAAGGGGGGGGGGGGATGAAAATTAAATAGTCATGGTGGATTGAAATGCGGTTGTAGGTCACGAAACAGAAGAAAGGGTTACGGGAGAACATGGCCTTGGTGTTAAGAATGAGAGGTGAAAGACTAATTGGGTTCTGTAATAAATTTCAGCTAGTAATAGCGGACACTCTATTTTAGGATCATAAGAAGAGGTGTACTTGGAAAAGGCGGGGAGATATGGGAACATTTCAGTTAAATTACATTATGGTCAGGCAAGGATTCCGAAATCAAATATTGAGTTCTAGGCCGTCTCCAGAAGCAGATATGACCTTAAATCACAATTTAGTAGTGATGAAGAGCAGGCTAAATTTTAAAAGACTACCAAGGAAAAATCACTGCGCAAAGTAGTGGGATAGGGAAGTACTAAGAAATAAAGGTAGAGTATTGAAGTTCTCTGAGACTATAGATACTGTGATAAGGAATAGCTCAGTAGGAAGTTCAGTTGAAGAGGAATGGACGTCTCTAAAAAGGGTAATCACAGAGTCAGAAAGAAAAACACAATTACGAGGAAGATAACTGCGAAGAAACAACAGTTAACGGAAACAATACTTCAGTTGGTCGATAGAAATGTTCAGGGAAATTCAGGAATACAGAAATACTAGTCGCTGAAGAATGAAGTATATAAAATGTCGAGGGAAGCTATGGCGAAATGGCTGCATGAAGAATGTGAAGAAATAGGAAAAGAAGAGATTGTCGCAAGAACTGACTCTCCCTATAGAAAAGTCAGTCTTCGGTGACATTAAAAACAAGGGCGGTAACATTAGGAGTGCAACGGGAATTCCATTGTTAAATGCTGAGGAGAGATCAGATACGTGGAAAGAGTGCATCGAAGGCCTATATGAGGTAGAACTCTTGTATGACGTCATAGAAGAAGAAACAGGAGCCGATTTAGAAGACACAGGGGAACCAGCATTGGAATCAGAATTTAAGAGAGCTTTGAGGGTCTTAAGATCAAATAAGGCAGAAGGGATTGATAACATACCATCAAAATTTCTAAAATCATTAGGGGAAGTGGCAACAAATCTACTATCCACATTGGTGTTTAGAATTTAGGAGTCTTGCGATATACCATATGACTTTCGGAAAAAACATCATCGACACAATTCCGAAGATTGCAAAGAGCCGACAAGTGCGATGATTATGGTACAATCAGGTGAACTGCTCATGTATCCAAGTTGCTGACAAGAATAATGCAGAGAAGAATGGAAAATGAAAATGAGGATGAGTTAGATGACGATCAATTTGGCTTTAGGAAAGGTAATTCTGACGTTGTGGTTGATAATGGAAGCAAGACTAAAGAAAAATCAAGACACGTTCATAGGATTTGTCGACCCGGAAAAAGCGTTCGATAATGTAAAATGGTGCAAGATGTTCGAAATTCTGAGAAAAATAGAAGTAAGCTGTGGGGAAAGACGGGTAATATACAAAATGTACAAGCACCAAGAGGAAACAATAAGATCGGGAGACGAAGAAAAAAGTCCTCGGATTAAAAAGAGTATAGGACAGGGATGTATTTTTTTGCCCCTACTGTTACGTCTATACATCGAAGATGCAATTACGGAAATAAAAGAAAGAGTCAAGAATAGAATTAAATTCAAGCTGAAAGAATATCTATGATAAGATTCCCTGATGACATTGCAATCCTCGGTGAAAATGAAGAAAAATTACACGATTTTCCGAACGGAATGAGCAGTGTAATGAGTACAGAATGTGGGCTGAGAGTAAATCGAAGAAAGACGAAAGCAATGAGAAGCAGCAGAAATGAGAACTGGGAGAAACTTAACATCAGGATGGGTCATCACGAAGTAGATGATGATAAGGAATTCTGCTAACAAGGCAGCAAAATAACTCATGACGGTCGGAACATGGAGGACATCAAAAGCAGATTAGCGCTGACAAAAAGGGCATTCATGGCCACGAGAAGTCTACTAGTATCAAACATAGGGCTTCATTTGATGAAAAAATTTCTGAGAATGTAGGTTTGGAACACAGCGTTGCATGGTAGTGAGGCGCGGAACGTGGAAAACAAGAAAAGAAGATAATCGAATCATTTGAAATGTAGTGTTACAGAAGGATGCTGAAAATTAGATGGACTGATAAGGTAAAGAATGAGGAGGTACTCCGGAGAATCGGCGAAGCAAAGAATATATGGAAAAAAACTGACAAGATGAAAGGACAGGATGATAGGACATCTGTTCAGACATCACAGAATAAGTTCCTTGGTACTAGATGGAACTGTAGAGGGTAAAAGTTGTAGAGAAAGTCAGAGACTGGAATACATCCAGCAAATAACTGAGGACGTAGGTTGCAAGTTCCGCATCAAATCAGTCTTCAAAACTGAAGAAGAAACCAAAAGTACAATGAGTACTATCTTTAGGTGGATCAGCAGATTAATTAACTTACTAATTTTAAATAACTATATAGCTGCTTACAACATTTCCAACAGCAGGAACACAGATTAGTCGTAAATATATACTTTCTCCTTTAAATATGACACATACACGAAACACGTACTTAAAAAGTCCAGATATTTTACAGCTGTAAAAATATAGTGCCTTTCAAGTGCAAAAAATCTGTTACCAGCTTACACTGCGAATCAGAGTTACAAATAACGAATATATAAATGTTTAACTGTTTACAACTTTTCACTTAAGAATAGCATTATCGCAAAAAGTAAAAAAATTGGAAAAGAGAAACTTGTAAACCTAAATTTCTGCAAATTTATCTGCTAATTTTACGATATATTGATAATTTTTATTTTCTAGACCGTCTGACTACAACTGAGTGAAACAATTTTCTTGCCATACGCGTTTCGCCTTTATTTTGTGCATCTAGAAAATCAGATATTTGAAAAGATAACCACTAATGGAAGTTTTAACATTATATATTGGTACAGATATGTTGATAACATTATTTGACTGGCAGATGGGCCAACTGAAAAAATAGATGATCTCCACTCATAAATCAACTAAACAAATCAAAACATGAAAGAATTTTTTGAGATGAAAATAAAAAAAAGAAAGTGGCAAACGTACATTTAACATCTTTAGAAGACCAATAGCAGCAGACACAATACTACACTCCACATCGAACCATCCCCACAACCAGAAGCTTGCAGCACTAAGACATACAGAATGTTACGTAGATTAAACAGGATCCTACTCTACAACAGAAACTATGAAAAAGGAAATGAATACAATCATGCGAATAGCTAGAAACAACGGGTATGACACCCATGTAGTACATAGGCTCAATAAAAAAAACACAAATACAAAACAAACAAAACACTTCCAGAGTACAAGATAACTCACAAGCTGCAAACTTACAAACACACACAATGACAAGATCACAGAGAAAAGAACGAGATGGTACACTGTGCCTCACGCACATAAATCAACACACAGAGTTGCAAACAACCTAAAGAGACAGGGCTTCCAAATAGAATATAAGACTAGCCAAAACCTCCAATCACACCTTAGCCAAGCAACTACCAAGAGGTAGCTCCTGCGATCAGGAATATATGAAGTTGGATGTCAAAGTTGTGACGCACTATACATAGGTATGACATGTAGGAATTTTAAAACATATCAGGGGTTGGAAATACGAAACACATTTCCACATTTGTAGAACATTTAAAACACCATAATCACCATCCAACAAATATGGAACAAGAAATGAAAATAATGACAATAAGGAACCAAAATGGTCCAATGGCTCTAAACACTATGGGACTTAACATCTGAGGTCATCAGTCCCTAGACTTAGAACTACTTAAACCTAACTAACCTAAGGACATCACACACAACCATGCCTGAGGCAGGATTCGAACCCGCGACCATAGCAGCAGCGCGGTTCCGGACTGAAGGACCTAGAACCGCTCGGCCACAGCAGCCGGCAAAAAGGAACCATGACAAATATACAACAAATACAAGAGAACTTCCACATTCAGAAAGCCATCGCTGAAAACAAACAAGTGGTAAATGAGCAAACACACATCAGTATAGGATCCCTACTATTTTTAAAAAAGAAATAATAAGACAAAAACCGTCCCTCTTACATAAGCAGCCACAAAAAAAGAAAAAAGCTCACGAAAATAAATATTATTTCGCACCAAAATACACACACACACACACACACACACACACACACACACACACACACATACACATACGCATAGAGCAACAGATCACAGACACTTCAAAAAATACACTTGAAAGTTGGCAACAACATTCAATCTTTGGCAAAAACATCCGACAGTCGGCAACACATGCCAAAACATTGCATCAAAACAAGTGTTCAGCTCCTAGTGCTTTTAAATGTGGAAGTAACCTCAAGTGGTAATTATTAGAGGAAGAATGGCACCAAAAATGGAACAGAAACGTAATATGTAGAAAATCGTCCACGCAACCTGTACGTGGAATTTAAAATATTACTACATCATAGCAAAAACCAACTGCCAGAACTGTTTATAGCCTATAGGTCCATCGCCCCAAAATGTAAACTAAGCAGTAAAAATATGTACAAATTCGAGGTCACTGAAGACGCCTTGCACAGAACAAAGACGAAACGCATATGGCACGAAAATTTTGTTTCATTCAATTGTAGTCAAACGGTCCAGAAGGTGAAAATTATCAATATACAGTAATATTACACGCAACTGAGGATGACAGGTTCAAAAATGGTGCAAATGGCTCTGAGTACTATGGGACTTAACTTCTGAGGTCATCAGTCCCCTAGAACTTAGAACTACTTAAACCTAACTAAGCTAAGGACATCACAAACATCCATGCCCGAAGCAGGATTCGAACCTGCGACCGTAGCGGTCGCGCGGTTCCAGACTGTAGCGCCTAGAACCGCTCGGCCACCCTGGCCGGCGAGGATGACAGGACTACAAAAGTTATCTGTTAATATTTCATTTTGATGATTTTGGAATTGTTTCATGATTCAGATCGCTCAAAAATAGATAATAGTAAAAGTTACTAGTACACTTGAGAAGCATCTAAGAAAGTTCATTGTCACTTTCTGAGTTTTGTCGTTGAGTGTGTTCTGCCTATGTTTTCCGATGAGAATAAAAGTGTCAAGTTCATCATACAGATTCAGTTTGTCGCTTTTGTTTAGTTTGTGAAGTATTATTAGAGTGTCATCCACGTTGTCAAAAGCATGTAGTGTGTTGTTAATGTGAGTAGCTATGACCGTTTATTTGAGTTATTGTACCTAAACTCATTTCGATGCTCCTTAAATGTCGTTTGCATGCTTCGTTTCGCCTGACCCACGTTGTGTACTGGGCGTTTATTGTACTTCGTCTTCCGAAAGTCTGAGTTAGAAAATTTGTCTTTGTCGGATTTTATGTTGTGTGACATCTAAATTTGTGATGGTTGTGCCATATTATGTTAACAAGTGCTCATCGTACCTTATTTGCAATTAAATGAAATTCAGAACGGACAGCAAACGAAAGTGTAGTGTAATCCACTGATCCACTTGAAGTTGCGGATGTAATTCCTGGAAACGCTTCATGGGAGAATGCGAAAAGTGCCCGTCACATGTAATTGCTTTATTTTAAGTTATCTTCTAAGTCAAGGTAAAGCTCGGAATAACTGTACAGCGGGTATACAAAGGCTTCATAGAATAAACGAGAGAGTGACTGACAAGCAGATGGTTGCGGTGTTTTATCAGCGGTACCGTGTCAGCTGTCACGTCCCCCTCATTTTCTGCCTGCGCTCTCCACGGGCCGGCGCGTTAATTGCGTGGCTACGCAGCCCCAGGATCCCTGACCGCGTGTCCGCATCGATACTCGCGCCGGAAGGGGGAATCTAAATCAGTGCCACGTTCAAAAAGCATGACATCAAGTTGCAGCTTTTCTGATATTCACTGTGTCCCAAACATTTAGGGTCAAAATCGTGAAGATGGTACTGTATGACAAACTGAATTCCTTGAGGTAAGGAACTGCTGAATGAGTATTTAGTTTTTTATCGACATAAACAGGATATCCGTTATAGCGATAATTTAACGTCGTAAGAACTGCCAGTGTCCACAAATTGATTACAAAGACACCTCTTCAGACACGTTGAACAGAGTAACGAATTCAAGTAATCTCAGGGAAAAATAATGCATAGCAGTGAGATCTGGCGACGGAGATAGGACATCGTATTTCAGTCGTCGGATAATGCTCGTCAAGTCCTTGGTATTCTCAACAAAGCGACACGAGGTGTCGGTTCGTGCCAGATGGGGAGTACTTGCGCCAACTCTGTCTTTAATGGCTCATTACAGGATTAGTTGAACCTGAGCTGTGGTTTGGTGAGCGCCGCAAAACGCCTATAACTTTTGGACGTGTTTCAGCCGGCCACACTGGGGTGCGTCGAAAAGAACGGATATCTTGGCTTAGCTGCTCGTCTTGCGAGGACGGGTAGAAAGCGTCGGATGCTCTTTGAGTTAGTTCGCAGATGATGTGGTTGTCTATAACAATGTAGCAACACCAGAAGAGAGTGTCGATTTGTAGAATGGCTTGCAGAGGATGGGTGAATGGCGCAAGATCTGGCAGTTAACGCTGAGCGTAAGTAAATGTAACATGTTACGTGAAGACAGGAAGTGAAATCCACTGTGCAACTGCATCATTGATGACAAATTGCTGGAAACAGTATCCACCGTAAAATATCTTGGAATAACTATCCAGAGAGTTTTACGTGGAACGACCGCAAAAGATAAATTGTAGAAAGAAAGAGATGCCAGACACATTCATACGAAGAGTTTTAAGGAAATGTTAGTCACCCATGAAGGAAGTGGCTTATAAGGTGCTTGTTCGATCAATTCTTGAGTGCTGTTCGTCAATCTGGGATCCTTACTAGGTGCGACTGGTAGAAGAGCTGGAGAAGATACCCCGAAGAACAGCACGTCTCGTCGCGGGATCGTTCAGTAGGCGCGAGAGCGTTATCGAGATGCTCAAAAATTCGAGACAGCCCTTTCCGGGAAGGGTCGGACGGCATATTACTTCTTCCCACATACATCTCGCGTAAAGCGTACGACGAAAAGTTTCGAGAAATTAGAGAAAACACAGAGACTTACCAAGAATCATTCTTCCTATGTGCCATTCACTAGTGGAACAGGGTAGAGGGATGTGTTAGTGATACCAGAATTACCCTCCGCAACAAGCTATTTGGCGGCTTGCGGACTGTGATGTAGATGTAGATAGACAGACCTCTGCATAAAGGAACCAATATCTCAAGCTGTGCTGCGAGCCAGTGAGAAGAATGGCTGTTGACATAGAAGAGCTTCCAGCGGACAACCTCTGGGGAACCTGCCGCACCTCAGTTGTAGCGGCGGAATTCAAAGAGTAAGTTATGCATTATCATGAAAATCCAAGTAACGTTTATTGGATGCAGCACTACACTCGAAGGTGAAACAGATATTTGACACTATTTTTCAACATAGTCACCAAATTTCTGTAAACAACGATCGGAAAGTGCTACCAATCGTTGGGTACCTCGTCAGTAGAACTCCACTCTTTGGCCACACAGTCACTGGAGAACCAGTATGTGAACGTCCTAAACGTTGAAAAATCTTTCCGCCAGTCGTTCTTTCAGATTTCCCAAGGAATATGAATGACAAGGTGCAAGATCTGGACTTTCCAGTCAACATTAGCCATGACTTTGCAGCCTTCGTCAAACGATTGGCACCATTTCAGTACGGCTGGACGTGACATTGCATTTAGTCCATATACTGCCAGACTCTGTGGGCAATTTACATGTTTTGCGCACAAGAATCGTACTGTCCAGCGTACTTCAACTTTGGAATACGTTACCAGTGGCCGCCCCATTTCAACCGCACTCTCGGGAACACGTACTTTCTTCTGACAATGGTCTACTCTTCTAGCGCAACGGTCTTACCGTGGGGCAACACTTGAAACTTACTTTCTGAAGTCCTCACGTGTCAGGCTTGCCCAAGCAAGCGAGTCTCGATGGACATTTTCTTTGCCTAGCTGCTCATGGGATGCTCAGAAAGCCTTCATCGCTCTGAGACACTTCCAGAGGTTCGGGTGGGCCATTGAGCTGTATTAATACCCAAATCCCAAACAGACCTCTTGCAAGCAGTGCAGCTGAGACGTGTGTCAATATTAAAGGAAGCGCAAGTAATGAGATATTGTGGTATATAACGTTTCCAATATAGTTAAACATACCGTGAGACTTAGAGGGCAACTTAAATCAACTAAAAGGGTGCGAGAGAGATAAAGACAACCCAAATAAACAAATTACACTCCTGGAAATGGAAAAAAGAACACATTGACACCGGTGTGTCAGACCCACCATACTTGCTCCGGACACTGCGAGAGGGCTGTACAAGCAATGATCACACGCACGGCACAGCTGACACACCAGGAACCGCGGTGTTGGCCGTCAAATGGCGCTAGCTGCGCAGCATTTGTGCACCACCGCCGTCAGTGTCAGCCAGTTTGCCGTGGCATACGGAGCTCCATCGCAGTCTTTAACACTGGTAGCATGCCGCGACAGTGTGGACGTGAACCGTATGTGCAGTTGACGGACTTTGAGCGAGGGCGTATAGTGGGCAAGCGGGAGGCCGGGTGGACGTACCGCCGAATTGCTCAACACGTGGGGCGTGAGGTCTCCACAGTACATCGATGTTGTCGCCAGTGGTCGGCGGAAGGTGCACGTGCCCGTCGACCTGGGACCGGACCGCAGCGACGCACGGATGCACGCCAAGACCTTAAGATCCTACGCAGTGCCGTAGGGGACCGCACCGCCACTTCCCAGCAAATTAAGGACACTGTTGCTCCTGGGGTATCGGCGAGGACCATTCACAACCGTCTCCATGAAGCTGGGCTACGGTCCCGCACACCGTTAGGCCGTCTTCCGCTCACGCCCCAACATCGTGCAGCCCGCCTCCAGTGGTGTCGCGACAGGCGTGAATGGAGGGATGAATGGAGACGTGTCGTCTTCAGCGATGAGAGTCGCTTCTGCCTTGGTGCCAATGATGGTCGTATGCGTGTTTGGCGCCGTGCAGGTGAGCGCCACAATCAGGACTGCATACGACCGAGGCACACAGGGCCAACACCCGGCATCATGGTGTGGGGAGCGATCTCCTACACTGGCCGTACACCTCTGGTGATCGTCGAGGGGACACTGAATAGTGCACAGTACATCCAAACCGTCATCGAACCCATCGTTCTACCATTCCTAGACCGGCAAGGGAACTTGCTGTTCCAACAGGACAATGCACGTCCGCATGTATCCCGTGCCACCCAACGTGCTCTAGAAGGTGTAAGTCAACTACCCTGGCCAGCAAGATCTCCGGATCTGTCCCCCATTGAGCATGTTTGGGACTGGATGAAGCGTCGTCTCACGCAGTCTGGACGTCCAGCAGGAACTTTGGTCCAACTGAGGCTCCAGGTGGAAATGGCATGGCAAGCCGTTCCACAGGACTACATCCAGCATCTCTACGATCGTCTCCATGGGAGAATAGCAGCCTGCATTGCTGCGAAAGGTGGATATACACTGTACTAGTGCCGACATTGCGCATGCTCTGTTGCCTGTGTCTATGTGCCTGTGGTTCTGTCAGTGTGATCATGTGATGTATCTGACCCCAAGAATGTGTCAATAAAGTTTCCCCTTCCTGGGACAATGAATTCACGGTGTTCTTATTTCAATTTCCAGGAGTGTATTAAATGCCAAATCAACTGGAGAGTAGACATTCACAAATGAGCTGCACACAAGGTTGAACTGCTGCAAGGGAGTTGCAGCCTGTCGTCATATCGTGTATACACGATTTTCTTCATAAACTGCATGCATTTTTTCAGAAACAGTGATTTACGTTTTTCCGAAATAAAATGAGTCATCAGCTGCGTTACTGAAATATTTTGTTCCACTTAGCCGGTTCAGATTAACGTGTCGTATTCGGAAGTCTATAAAATTTAGAACATGGCCACAAATATGTGCAGAGATCAAAGCACGTTACAAATAACTTACTTAATACTGGTTGTAACATGGATAAGGAGATGTCAGATATTGATTGGACACTTAAGAAATCCTAAAAAGAGTAACCGCAGTACTTCACAGTCGGAAAAATTAAATTCCTTCGTAAATTTATCATAGTAACATGAATACAGTAAAAGGTAAATAGTGTACTTGATAACTGCAACCACAGACTGGGTGTTGTGTGATGTCCTTAGGTTGGTTAGGTTTAAGTAGTTCTAGGGGACTAATGACCGTAGATGTTAAGTCCCATAGTGCTCAGAGCCATTTGAACCATTTGAACCACAGCCTGATAACTTGGAGTATAGGTGCGCTAGCAACAAGAAACATTTCAAAAGCATATAAAATGATGACTGCGGCATATCAAAAGGAAGTTAGAGATAAATAAAATGTTACATTTGCCAATCAAGTGTCATCATAAATTTTGGGTTAAAGAAGGCTGACAAAAAGCTGGTGCACAAGTTTATTTGTTGAAAGTTGATGGCTGGCCGCTGTGGCCGAGCGGTTCTAGGCGCTTCAGCCTGGAACCGCGCGACCGATATGGTCGCAGGTTCGAATCCTGCCTCGGGCATGGATGTGTGTGATGTCCTTAGGTTAGTTAGGTTTAAGTAGTTCTAAGTTCTAGGGGACTGATGACCTCAGACGTTAAGTCCCATAGTGCTCAGAGCCATTTTAACCATTTGAAAGTCGATGGTGGCGCGACGGTCTAGTCTCATGAGAGCCTTGTAGATTCATTAAACGGTGGGGCCATTCGAGTGTGGGATACCCGAACGAGTGTGTGCGAAGTTGAATGGCGGTAGCTCCTCATGTCTATATCCAGTTCTGTACAGCGAAGGTACGGCCATGCTGCAGGCGACCGCCATTTTGGGCCCACTGCCCTGCTACTGCTCATGCATTGACCGCTACAGGATATTTAGCCGTTTCTATTAAACAAGTGGACTTAAATACTTCGATAGATCGCTACAGTAGACTACTAGCTTCAAACTGAAAGTCTCGAACACTGAACAGCAAGAAATATAAGCAAAACGTGTACAAAAATATCTTCTGTGATAAGGATAAACCCCAGTTTTCGTGCTGCTATCCTCTTTCTAACAGTCACACCAACAGATTTCTCATTTTTGTTACGACAGTGATCTAGAATACCGGTTTTGCTGTGAACAGCCATAAACTGAGCAACTTGAAGCCGCAGCAACAATAACAGAGAAAAAGGTAATAATTTTAAGATGGGAAAACATAATTTTCACAGAGCAAAATCAAAATTGCTTGCACACAAGAGGATTCTGGAGCAGTTTTCCTCTATAAAATTTAATAGCAAGTAGCTTAATGGGTCCATTTAAAAGTACAGAAACCACGCTTCTTCGGCAGGAACGCATATTTAAGCTGTCAGATGTAATGCATTTGTAAGCTTCATTTATTACGGAGACAAAAGTTACTTAGTGTACGTTCCATGCTATGTGTCTAGTAACATTGTTCCACTGTAGTCAAGGAATCTTTGTTGTAACAAAGTATTGTGCAAAATACAAACTATTTAGCGATAAAGGGCATACAAAGAACAGTATTGTCTGTGCAGATACGCCGCCCAAGCAGGAGACATTCACTGTATCCGCAGTATCCTTACTTGGTAGCTAACACACAGATACAATGTAACCGATACACAAATCGTGTATGGAGGCTCTGAACTTTCTAAAAAAATTTGCATCGAGCATTGTTTTTATACATGTATTGAACGTAGCATTTGAGTCCGAAATTGCTTAGTCTAGCATAGAAACAGATGTAAAATACTGAGGATCGAACAATCAAATTTACTGTTCCGATTACAAATGTGTATTTTCTATATTTTTCTTATCTTCCCTTATTTCTTAGTTTGCTTTACTGATACTCTAAATACAAATTTTCAACCAAATGCAGCCAAATAACAAGCGTCGATACGTCAGTAATCTGACCTCATAATCCGGCCGCAGTGGACTAGCGGTTCTAGGCGCTTCACTCTTGAACCGCGCGACCGCTACGGTCGCAGGTTCGAATCCTGCATCGGGCATGGTTGTGTGTGATGTCCTTAGGTTAGTTAGGTTAAAGCAGTTCTAAGTTCTAGGGGACTGGTGACCTCAGATGTTAAGTCCCATAATGCACAGAGCCATTTGAACCATTTGACTTCATAACATCATGCAGCAACTTAGCAAGTTAAAACAGTGAAGCTCTCTCTTAATTTGAACAGGCCCGCACACTAGCGAGTCTTAAGATTTAGCGTAATCCACTTGAATGCATTGCTGATCTCCCCTTCAACAGGTGTCTTTTCCTTCTAGCCTTGAAAGATGCAGCCAAAAGTACTGCACTTCGACGTTATATTAGAGGAAACTTATGAAACTTCATAACTCTTCTCGTGCGACACACGTAACAGGAGGACCCCAATATGAACTGCAGATAGCGACAAGCGCAAAGGAAAATGAGCGCCAAACTTTTATTATACAGAGCTTTACGCCCGAAAAGTCCGCTCTGACATCGGACGGATTTTAGCAGAACTACCTCCGCCGAGCATAAACGCCAGCTGAAGAGCTCTTAAAACCGGAGTACCTGCTGGCAGGGGAAATTGCGTGCGGACTGCGGCGCGTTAGCTGTCGTGGGCGCGTATCGACCTCGTCGTGGGGTTGCCGCAGGGATCGAAAGGAGAGCAGTCAGACAAAGGGACAGTACCTGGACCGGTAGTCCAGTGCATTGCCAGCGAACACATCCCAAAAGGCACACGAATTTCTTTACTCATAAGTATAGAGGATGTTGCCCTTACGTTAGAATATCTACAACAACAGCAAGACACGATACCGAAAAGAAAGGAAGCGGAAAAGTCGAAATACAAAGGGTAATGAAAAAGATTTAGTTATCACGCCAAAACACCACGCTGCAGCCATAAAAGCTGGTGACGGTATTAGCACTTCTCTACTTATTCCTTTACTATTACTTCTATGTCATTCACCAGTCACAGATTCACCCTGTAATACGATGAATTTTTGGCAAAGGACAAAGGGACATTGAACAAGTAATGCAACACTTTTTTCTCGGCCAACTTCGGTTAAAAAAATGCGGAATACATTGTGGAACATCGTGGAACATTCTCGCTTCGGGTCCTATAGTGTCGTGAAGTTCCGGTAAGTGGCGGCGCTGAACGTACACTTCAGAATGGCGTCTGTAACGGAGGTACGTTCCAAGCAGAGCTTCTTCTGGAGGAAAACCAGAGCATCGCAGATATTCATAGGCGCTTGCAGGATATCTACGGAGACGTGACCGTGAACAAAAGAACGGTGAGGCACTGGGCGTTCCGTCTGTCAGCAGTGCAAAAGTGTCGTGCGAACCTTTGACTCCAGTAATATTCGAACATACGGACACTCTCATTCGAGGCGATCGACGAATCACAATCGAACACCTCGACGTCTCTGTTGGTAGTGCACACTCACTCGTCGACCATTTGGGGTACTCAGAGGTATGTGCCCGCCTAACAGAAGATCGTGAAGAGCAACCGAAGAACTACCTGTGAGGAACGGCTTGTGCATTACGAGGTTGATAGTGACAATTTTTTACCGAACATCGTCACAGGCAATGAAACATGGGTTCATCATTCCGAACCAGAAACAAAACAGTAATTCATGGAGTGGCCCCACGTTACTTCTCCGCCAAAGAAAAAGTTCCAAAGCCGCACCAAATTCAAATGGCTATAAACACTATGGGACTTAACATCTTAGGTCATCATCCCCTAGGCTTAGAACTAATTAAACCTAACTAACCTAAGGACATCATCACACACATCCATGCCCGAGGCAGGATTCGAACCGGCGACCGTAGCACCCGCGTGGTTCTAGACTGAAGCGCCTAGAACCGTTCGGCCACCGCGGCCGGCTAAACCAGTCAAGTCATGGATCTCTCACATTCTGACTTCCATCTGTTTGACCCAATGAAGGATTTACTCCGCAGGAAGCAGTACGTGGATGGAGGGGAGGTTATTGATGCAGTAAGAGATTAGCTCCTACATTGACCAGTAGAGTGGTACCATGCGGGCATACAGGCCCTCCCAGTAACGTTCCGTAAGGCTATCGCATTTAACGGAGATTATGTTGAAAAACAGGGTTTTGTTGCCAAAAGAGTTGGGAAGTATGGTGTATTGGAATCCTGAATGAAACAAACCTGGTTTCAGAAAAAAATATATTACTTATTGAACGTCCATCGTAGAAGTTTGCATTTTAGATGCTCAGATGTCGTACTACCCAGAAAATCACTTCGTCGTCATTCTGTAAATACCTGCTACGAAATGGTGTCTTCATGCGAGGAAAGACGAAGGAGACACGGGGGTTTATCGTAGCCCAAACAAAAGAAAAAACCCTTTGGACACTCTCCGATTGCGCTGCGTCTTGACAGCCTCGACGGGAGATTATGGCACTATACTCCTGTGACGGTTTGCTCCTTTTGAAAACATAAACTGTTAGCACCCTACCATAGCTGTCCCAAAAAACACTCAGCATCACGTTGCCCCGTAAAAGTTGCTCTTCGCCGTTTGCGACGATGGTCAATCGTCTTGCTTCCACTGCTTGTTTTACGCCTTTGTCTCGGGACATTAGTGGACTCACATTCGGGAGGACAGTGGCTTAAATCTTCGCCCAGTCGTCCAGGTTTAGCTTATCTGTGATTTCCCAAAATCGCAACAGGCAAATGCTGGGATGATTCCTTTCAAAGGGCACGGCCGATTTCATTCCCCATCCTTGAACCAATCCGAGCTTGTGCTCCATCTTTGGTTTCCTCGATGTTGACAGGACGTTAAGCCCTAATCTTCCTCCCCTCCTTGGGGGTCATAGTGATTAGGCGGCTAAGAATATCACCTACATTGAGAACGTCGATTTCACTCCAGACCCCTGCGTCGAACATCACTACCTTCTCTGGTTTCTGCTCTTGAGCAAGAATGGTTGCCGCACTTGTATCCAAAGACATTCAGACACCTCATTTGAAGTGTACGCAGCAGAGCCAAATTGTCATAAGTGCGAAGAGTGGACACACCCTCTATTATTGTCTACTAATAGGTGTCCGGATACTATTGAACGAATAGTGTATGTAGTTGCGGGACTTAAACCTTTTTGCAGAACTTTAAAAAGTTTTGCCGACGTGAAGGGTAGTGCGCCAGTTCTTGAAACAATTGTTCGGTTCCTGTTGGCCGACGCAAAAAGTGGTATAATTTTACGCATTTTTCATTTACGTTGAATGTTATCAATAACGGCAGGGCTACAACCATTATTGAAAGTGATAAGTTTTATAGTCTGTAGCTCGGTTTAAAAGGCATACTCGGATAACAGAAACGATCTAAGCCGATGCAGCAGGGAATGGGAAGCAGCATTTTGTTACTTTGTAAGTGTTGACACGCTGCAGCGATGCTGCTTCTATTAACGTATGCTTTAAGCTGTGCCTTTTTCCGCTAATAATTATGATACGCCTATCATAAAGTAAACTACAAATAATTTTTTAAGAAACGAAATGCGAAATACGAAGTAGTAAATGGCGGTAGTTTAATGTGTACGAATGCATTACGTTACACTGTGTAGTCAGTAAAGAAATAGCATCCGATATACGCAATCAGCACGATAATAAGAAGCTACTGTAATCGCAAAGTTCGTAAAATAAATGCCATAAAGAGAAATACATTTATTCTCTTGACATCACATTCATTGGCTACGCTATCTCGTAACCTAACTGTCACCTTCGAACCTAACCTAGACCTTGAACTACGTTATCTATCAGTCTGTCACCGCAACCTCCGTATCAGAAAACAGCTTGATGTAACACATTCGTTGGCAACCTATCACATTTCAACCCGACCTAGACCTCGGTCTACGCCGGAGACCAGTCTTTCACCACAACCTACATTCGAAGAATGATATAGAAGCAAAATAAACATTGTCAGTATTCTCTTCTAACTTCCCTTTTGAATACACGCTTGCAGAGAGACAGATTGAGTTCGTACATTTTCCAGAAGAGGTCCTTAGACTACCACTAGATCAATGGTTCCCAATCTTTTTGAGATCATTACCTCTGAGAGCAACCAGATGTTTGACAGCATCCCCACCATCATCTACAGTAGTGGCTAACTAAACTTTAGAATGACAAAAAATTTCTTTGAACTCTTTTATTTTTGAAATGATGAAAGATAAATGATATTTAGTTTTTGTGTGTGTTTTATTAAACCATAAGCTCATGGGTCAGTGGTACAATTTATACGGCTTATTTCTAGCAACTTTTTAATGGAATGACGAAGCAATTCTTAGTGCGTCGCGAGTGCTACGTACAGCTCCTTCTCAGAAAAGAAAGCTACTATCTACATTGAGGGTAGACACTTGCTACAAAACATGATTCCTCTGCTCTAGTCCTTTCCCTAGAGGCACTTCCGTCACCCACACCCTGCACCCTCATTCAAAATCAGACAATTTAGAAAGACTGCACTATACTGACTGTTTGTAAATCACTTGTTTGTTGGACTCGCTGCCGGAACTAAAGAAACTAACAGTAATTGGAATGTTTTGTGTCTGACCACTGCCACTAACAATAACAATAATTATAATAATAATACAGTTGTAGGTCCTACAGCAGTGTAGTAATCATTCACACATTACATAGTTATTGTTGTATTGTCAATTAGTTCGTTTACTTTTTCTAAGTGAATAATGAAGCAGTTTCTGGACTATTGCGGCAATTACTTATAACTCGAAGGAGGCACTTTTATGATAAGTTGAAACATAGGTGTGTGGTGGACAGACCGTTTGAGGAAGATGTTGACACATTCATTTCGCATGTTTTAGCCTCCACCGTACTCACGAACTAATGTCTGTATCTGAAAAATAGTTATTGTAAATTACGTAATCGGAATTAGAGTCTTACCAAATAGTCATAACAGTAATTATTTTAAAAAATTAGCTTCGTGACCGAAAAGCCACTGAACTGTTTTGTTTTGACAGTTCATAAAATTTCATTTTACCCCTCAGGGGGTAATTACCCCAGATTGGAAACAACTCCACCAGAAATTCGCAACTTGCCTTCGCTCCGGACTAATATTTATGTTTAACCTAAAACGAATAATTTAGGTGAAATAATTTACAGTAATTGAGTTCTTCCGTCTCTGTATCATATGTTCAAAATGGTCTTACAGCGGCTAGGAACATAGCTGACTTGATGACAAATAATCGGCATTTCTGGTAGTTGCAATACCAAGTAATATTCGAACCTTTCTCACAGCTTGCCTATGACAATGGACAGGACGTAAATTTAATCCTCGTGTGCATCCTAAGGATAGCAGATTTTATCGTCTGTTACTGTTGAAACTAGAAGTTGTGGGATTTATCTTTGCTAATGTTTGTAAAAATGTGTTGTAGAAGCTATTTATTTCAACAAGCCGTGCAGTATCCATAGGGGCTTGCCGCGACTGCGTGAGCATGCATCATTACTGGACTGACGTAATACTGTATTTTGCGCCAGGCCAGAATTCCTAAACTGAATTTCAAATGAAAGTGAATTCCTTAAAGGATACCGTAAAATCGGGTGAATGGAAACGTTTATAAGTTCAAAATATGAAAATCAAAATTATATAGGATTATAGGTCTTGTATCTAATAGTATCTAATACTAAACTTATAATTAGATTTGAGACCTAGCTCATGATTCTATAAGACAAAAAAATTAAAAAATGGTGCTTCTATTCAGCCCACCGAGAAGGGTGAGTAGAAACAGCAGTGTAAATCTTATTATTTTTTCTTCTTATTGGTCTTCGGGTTGAATAGGGACAGGGCAAAATCTGTTTTCGATCTGGGAGAATAAGAAACAAAATTTATCTGGTGCAAAACCGTTTTATTCAATACAAAAGCTAAAAAATATTGCATGAATTGTGGATTTTTCATCTGTTTTACAACAAAAAAATTTGCACCTTGAATTAGTTGAATTAATGAACTTTATTTGTTTGTTAATACATTAAGTCACAGATACCATGTTTAAAACGATTGTTCTTCAGTCCAAAGTTGTATTCCCAGAAGTAATGAAGGACGTTCGAACAACACGTCCTGGACCAACGAAGAGCTCTTCATTTTTTTTATAAAAGAAACACATCAAGATAATCTTTGCCTTCGAAATAACAAATTTTACATGCGTACAATCAAAATACTGCTTGTTTTTTTCCATACAGCAAAATCTCTGTGTGTTGAGAAAAAATCTCGGGTGGTTAGTTCTGTAATTGAAATCCTTCGTCTTCTTCCGAAGAAACAATGACGATCATTGTTCCTATTCATCTCACAAATTCCGAAAAGACACAAATAAGATTACCGAACTAGGTGGCGCAGTGGCTAGTACACTGGACTCGCATTCGGGATGACGACGGTTCAATCCCGCGTCCGGCGATCCTGATTTAGGTTTTCCGTGATTTCCCTAAATCGCACCAGGCAAATGCCAGGATGGTTCCTCTGAAAGGGCACGGCTGACTTCCTTCTCTGTCCTTCCCTAATCCGATGAGACCGATGACCTCGCTCTCTGGTCTCCTCCCCCAAACAACCCAACCCAACAAATCAGGTTACAGTATACTTTAGAACTGAACTTTAAGTTAATGAAAGGGGATCACAATTTTGCTTACCATATTCTTAAATTTAAAAAAACACACAATTCAGATTGGTACTCACAAACAGAGTTCGAAACATAAAAATTCAGCATCATATCCGATGTTTGTCATTAAGAAAACAAAACATCAATTGGCAATGTCGTCAACTTTGAAACTGATAGTTTCCTCGTTAGATTGGTCCACTACTAACCTTCTAAACATTCATGGTGGTGTCTGTTTGTTCTACACTCCTGGAAATTGAAATACGAACACCGTGAATTCATTGTCCCAGGAAGGGGAAACTTTATTGACACATTCCTGGGGTCAGATACATCACATGATCACACTGATAGAACCACAGGCACATAGACACAGGCAACAGAGCATGCACAATGTCGGCACTAGTACAGTGTATACCCACCTTTCGCAGCAATGCAGGCTGCTATTCTCCCATGGAGACGATCGTAGAGATGCTGGATGTAGTCCTGTGGAACGGCTTGCCATGCCATTTCCACCTGGCGCCTCAGTTGGACCAGCGTTCGTGCTGGACGTGCAGACCGCGTGAGACGACGCTTCATCCAGTCCCAAACATGCTCAATGGGGGACAGATCCGGAGATCTTGCTGGCCAGGGTAGTTGACTTACACCTTCTAGAGCACGTTGGGTGGCACGGGATACATGCGGACGTGCATTGTCCTGTTGGAACAGCAAATTCCCTTGCCGGTCTAGGAATGGTAGAACGATGGGTTCGATGACGGTTTGGATGTACCGTGCACTATTCAGTGTCCCCTCGACGATCACCAGAGGTGTACCGCCAGTGTAGGAGATCGCTCCCCACACCATGATGGCGGGTGTTGGCCCTGTGTGCCTCGGTCGTATGGAGTCCTGATTGTGGCGCTCACCTGCACGGCGCCAAACACGCATACGACCATCATTGGCACCAAGGCAGAAGCGACTCTCATCGCTGAAGACGACACGTCTCCATTCGTCCCTCCATTCACGCCTGTCGCGACACCACTGGAGGCGGGCTGCACGATGTTGGGGCGTGAGCGGAAGACGGCCTAACGGTGTGCGGGACCGTAGCCCAGCTTCATGGAGACGGTTGCGAATGGTCCTCGCCGATACCCCAGGAGCAACAGTGTCCCTAATTTGCTGGGAAGTGGCGGTGCGGTCCCCTACGGCACTGCATAGGATCCTACGGTCTTGGCGTGCATCCGTGCGTCGCTGCGGTCCGGTCCCAGGTCGACGGGCACGTGCACCTTCCGCCGACCACTGGCGACAACATCGATGTACTGTCGAGACCTCACGCCCCACGTGTTGAGCAATTCGGCGGTACGTCCACCCGGCCTCTCGCATGCCCACTATACGTCCTCGCTCAAAGTCCGTCAACTGCACATACGGTTCACGTCCACGCTGTCGCGGCATGCTACCAGTGTTAAAGACTGCGATGGAGCCCTGTATGCCACGGCAAACTGGCTGACACTGACGGCGGCGGTGCACAAATGCTGCGCAGCTAGGGCCATTCGATGGCCAACACCGCGGTTCCTGGTGTGTCCGCTGTGCCGTGCGTGTGATCATTGCTTGTACAGCCCTCTCGCAGTGTCCGGAGCAAGTATGGTGGGTCTGACACACCGGTGTCAATGTGTTCTTTTTTCCATTTCCAGGAGTGTCTATTGTGTCTCCCTACCACTTTCGCGCAACGACACTCTGAGCGTGTTGTTTAGGGAATTGACTAGTTTGAACCTGGAACCTGTTGCTGGTAAGGAGACGCCAGACCACACATGACATGTAGAATTCAGAAGAGTTCAGTGAGACTAGCGATGATATAACCAAATACATAATGATTTCAGCGTCAGCTCCACTGCACTCCCTGTAAAAGAATCTTAATACTAACTAAATTTAGTGGAATGTGTTCAAGGCTTCCCTATTTTTAGTTAGCTGGTAAAAGAATGTCGAAAAAGCAGTTACGTTTACCATTGGAAATTTTATTCTACTCACAAAACATTGTTTATAAATTGCACTATTGATAATAGGAGTCCGCATCTCGTGGTCGTGCGGTAGCGTTCTGGCTTCCCACTCCCGGGTTCCCGGGTTCGATTCCCGGCGGGGTCAGGGATTTTTCTCTGCCTCGTGATGGCTGGGTGTTGTGTGCTCTCCTTAGGTTAGATAGGTTTAAGTAGTTCTAAGTTCTAGGGGACTGAGTCCCATAGTGCTCAGAGCCATTTGAACAATTTTTGATAAAAGGAAGTGTTTTAATACAGGATGGTAAAAACCAACTGCGTTCAACAAAAATGTGAACGAATATTCCCTGAATGGGTTTCCAAGTTCTACAATGGATCGAAGGATGATCTATGCCATATCACATCTATAATCTAGGTTTAAATTAAGTTTCACAATAGAGAAAACTATTAAAATGGTCTACAGTGACGCTCAATTATCTTTAATTACTTATCTAACTTGTCGTAAATTACAGTGACTGATGTGGCTTCTCAATAACTATATAACAGAAAAATCATCGCGTTTCAGATTTTTACTACAAGCGACAAATGTGAACACCATGAGCTTTAATTTACGATCGAGACTTCTGCAGTTCTGAGTGAAGCCTTATGCGCTCAAAAATGCGGCATCACGTGCGTTCATTACCTTGTCGGTGTTTAGGCAGCGTCAGGGCGGCGGCCGGCGTAGCAGCCATCCAGCTCACCGTCTCGGAACTAACTTTTTCTAACTTCTCCTTACTACAATTTACCGAAGTTGGCTTAAAAAAACTATCTGGCTGTGTTTTCATCTGACCAATCAGGTTCTTAATGTTAACCTTAAGCTCCGCCTACAAAAATTCTGTCTATCCAATGATTTTCGTGGTGGGGCAATGTTTTTAAAGTTTGCAACGTAACAGAGACGCGAAAAAGTCTCACGCTAAAACTTGCAGCTGGTGTGGTCCTTTTAGCATAGACGTTTTTCGTCGCGGCGAGACCTTTTTACGAAATTTCAGTCACCAACTTTCTCTTCCGAATGCGAAAATATTTTGTTGAGCCCAACCTACATAGGTAGGAATGATCATCAAAATAAAATAAGAGCAATCAGAGCTAGAACAGAAAGGTTTAGGTGTTCGTTTTTCCCGCTCGCTGTTCGGGAGTGGAATAGTAGAGAGATAGTATGATTGTGGTTCGATGAACCCTCTGCCAAGCACTTAAATGTGAATTGCAGAGTAGTCATGTAGATGTAGATCGTAAGATCTATACCGTTCTTCTGGAGGGCTCTATCTTTTAACATGAGCTGGGGGGGGGGGGGGGGGGGGGGTCCTAACGTAACAGAGACGAGAAAAAGTCTCGCGCTAAAACTTGCGGGTGGTGTGGCCCTTTTTGTGTTATCGTAAGATCTATTCTGTTTTTCTGGAGGGCTCTAGCTTTTAACATGGGCTGGGGGGCGGTCCTAACGTAACAGAGACGCGAAAAAGTCTCACGCTAAAACTTGTGGGTGGTGTGGCGTTAGTGGTTAGCTGGCGACGTGGGTGTCCAGTCCGCCCCTTATTGTAGGGCCTTCTAGCTTAACACGGTTCTGCTCTCGGCTTCTGTTCTCGTTTCTCCCCTCAGAACTGCGTCTGTCTCATGGTGGGAAGGTATGACATGCATTTACGCACTCTTGTGTTAGTCTGTGGTATTCCATTTGCTCCCTTGTTACTCGTATTACTTTGGTTAGTTTAATGTCACGATTTATTCGGAGCTATGTGACATACTACTGGATTTGCTTATCATGTCAGGGTTTTCATGGAAGGTGTTGGATTTGCCTGACACCTTACAACCTAGAAAAACAAACCTTTGGATGATATTCCCATTTATCTTCCGACACAATAGGAAGTAACATTTTTGAAACTACAATTTCTATTCACCTCTTTTACGTTAGTAGGGGAATTAATGGCGCATTACATGTAAAATGTGTTTTCACAATATACGAGTCAATAAGAGCAATAGCATTTATACTCTTGTGATTGGTTGTTTTGTGTTTTTGCAGTGAAGACATTTTACAACAATTATTGATCAAAGTTGAGTACTAAATGATTCCATTTAATTCGTTTTGTAGAAGTAGACGCGAAAAGTGAAAACGCTTACTCTTTGAAACTCAAAGATATTCTTAAAGAATTGCAGCTTTTACATTACGCACGTAGGGACGAACTTCAGTTTCCTGTAGTTGGATGCAGAATATTTTGATCATGGTCACTGTTTTAATAAACTGGTACGCATTTACTGGGGATTTATTTTAAGCCTCTATTTTTGGTAATTCCACCCGAACCGAAATTAATATTCTTTGAGCATTCAGGATCGCGACTGGCTGAAGATAGACGGACAGTATAAGAAAATTCATATGTTCACCTCCCGATAGGAAGTCAGCCACACAATATATCACAGACGAGGTAAGATTTTGACGAAGCGCTCATACGTAAGACTACAGAAGAGGACACCTCAGAGAATTCAGTGTCGTGCGGAGCCTACACGCCGCCAACAGTCTCCAAATCAGTCTGCTAATCAATCAGTGGGTGTCTAGATATATATCTGGCGAATCTTTGTCAGCGAGATCTGTAACTGAATACAAGGATAATCAACAGTTTTTTGGTGCAAGACCATGACGAACAAGTTGCCACGAAGTCATACTCAAGACAAATGCGATAAGTGAAATGTAAGGCGAACATGGTTAGTAAAAGAGAGCCATCCTTCACTACTGTTGTAGCCGTGCCCTGCCCAAACTGAGGTGTTGCTGCACCACAAATCCATCTTCCAGAGAAAAATCACTTTGCCCCTTTAGAACTCACTCAAATGCTGATACTGAACGCTGTGACGCGAAGAAGACAGAATGGGGCGTACTTTCACGATTACTTTTTGTGTAATGTCTGTCTTTTTTATTTATTTTAGTACTAAAAATTGTTTACAGTCCTTTAGCTCGTTTTCCGCAACCTCGCATCCAGTCTTATTGATCCTTACATAAACCTTCTTCCAAATTTCTTCGCTGCATATCCTCCTGCAGTTGATTTTTTCATTCTGCACAGGATCTTTCTCTTTTTCTATTAGGCGGAGGTTGCCAAAAGTACTCTTTCCGTCCAACGTTCATTCTCTAATCTCATCACGTGCCTACACCATTTTAAATGCACTTTTTCGACCTCTTCGGTAATGTACGTGGAATTTCTCATTCGCTCCCTGATTTCTTTGTTTCGGATCTTATCTCGCTTTGAAACTCCACATCTTCTTCTCCAAAAATCCATTTTCACAGTTTCAACCTTTCTCCTGTCTTGTTTTGTCATTTCTCAGGATTCCACTCCAGTCAAAACCGGGCTCGACGTCGTCACCGGAGCTGATTCGCGTACCATCCAGAACTTCAAACTCCTCGCGCCCCGCTCACCACACACCCACTGTCCAAAATCTTCCTGCTTCACGTCTTTTGTCCCCACCGATGGCGCACCGAAGTACCTCCGAAGTTATCCAAACAAAAATTGTATGTGTGTCTTTTCCCCTGGATGTTCGTTTTTCAGTTTTCCCTTTCAGGAAAGGGAGGGCTAGAGCTTCATTTGAAATGGAAGAAGTAGGCTAGGTTATACATTTTGCGACAGTCCCAGGAATGATGTTATGGTCTGGGAGTCGACGTTATCTTGGAACAGGGCACGGAGTGCTGAAAGATGTACATGATAATATAGGATTGGCAACAATCCAGGAGTTTCAACGACGTTAAACTTTAATGTTCTTTTAATTGGTAAGTACAAATAGTTCTCGTTCTTCTTTCTCGCAGAAAGAAGAACAAAAAATAGTTATCGTTGGGTCGGAAGAATAATTTCAAAATGACCCTATTTCATGTTTAGAGATATGTCAAACAGATTGACCTCCTCCATGCTAATCAGAATGGGCTGCATGAGTATCGGTAAAGTAGAGACCAACCCATGCATTTCTACCATGACTTCCCGAAAGCCCTGCATCAAGGCAGTCAGAAATCTTGAGATTCCAAAAGCATCTGATTCAGTATTTCTCCAAACCTTATTAACGACATTACGAACTGTATTTGCGAATGTTTTGAGGATTTCTTGGTAGGGAGAGTTATTGATAAATTAGAATTAACTTCAGGCTTGCCACACAAAAGAGTGTTGGAACCATTTCTACTCATATTGTACATGAATGAACTAGCAGACAGCCGGCCAGGGTGGCCGAACGGTTCTAGGCACTACAGTCTGAAACCACGCGACCGCTACGGTCGCAGGTTCGAATCCTGCCTCGGGCATGGATGTGTGTGATGTCCTTAGGTTAGTTAGGTTTAAGTAGTTCTAAGTTCTAGGGGACTGATGAACTTAGAAGTTAAGTCCCATAGTGCTCAGAACCATTTGAACCATTTGAACTAGCGGACAGTATTAGTAGTAACTGCAAATTTCTTGTTGATGACGCAGATTAGCTATAATGAAGCACTATTTGACGAAGGCTACACAAATTTCAAGGCCGATCTTGATATAATAAAAATGTTGTAAAGATGAAATAAAGGCTTAATATTATCCATATTCTGCAATTTCGAACGTGACTGTGTTCAGTACACTGAAAGTATTAATTAAAAAACGCCATCAGCCACAAATTTTCGTGTGTTATTGAATATATGATACATTTTGGACCCTGTGGATCCATCATCAGATGTAACTTGCCTTAATAAATGATTTATTTTTTCTCTTCAATGAGGTGAAATGCATATTCCTGTCATAAAAATGTTTGATGTTAGGTTATGAATTTCGTAAGTCAAACTCGGAAAAGATGTGCGAAATAGTGAAAAAAATGAAAAGTGTAAACTCACCACATAATTCAAGGAAAGCGTTTTTAACTTTTTAGCACCATCATACATTCTTTTCTGCATACTGTTCGTACTTACCACTCGACTCAAGAGGCACTTTGCATACACATGTTTGTAAACACTTCACAGATGTTGTACATGGTGTGATCAAATATGTATTTATTCATAGTACCAGAGATCTAACTATTAAATAATTGACACATGCAGGATATAACTTTAGAACAGGTCTTTAAAATTACTGTGGCTTGCGAAATCTGTTTGTTCATTTAACGTAGACTCCGTTTTTTTTTATTTTATAGAGATATATCTCCACTTCTTTGAACACATTTGGGGTTTTACCATTGGCTTCATTATGTAGTACTAGGAAATTGTTTTCTACACTGTTGATGACATGTTTCGCTTCCAACATATGTTGTGCAATAACTGAGTTCAATAATGGTTCAGATGACTCTAAGCACTATGAGACTTAACATCTGAGGTCATCAGTCCCCTAGACTTAGAACTACTTAAACCTAATCATCACACACATCCATGCCCCAGGCAGGATTCGAACCTGCGACCGTAGCAGCAGCGCGGTTCCGGACTGAAGCGCCTAGAACCACTCGGCTCCAGCGGCCGGCAATAACTGAGTTTTTGAAGTGGTTAAGCCTGAAAGCATTTGTGTGTTCTGGATGGAACAAAAGCGGAGATTGAAGAACTACTAACAGTATTCAATCCTTTCCATAAAAACATGAAATTCACAATAGAATATGAGAACAACAAAAGCATAAATTTCCTGGATCTTAAAATCACCGACAACCAACAAAAACGTAAGTTAAGCATACAGAGAAAACACAAATGCACAGACATAACACTAGACAACTCGTCATGCCATCCCACCATACAGGAACTTGCTGCATTTAGGTCCATGCTACACAGAGTACACTCTCTTGATGTAGAAGACAACAACCTCTGGAATGAGGTAGATACAATAAAGAGCATTGTCGCAAGCAACGGCAACACAGCCAAAACAATTGACAATTTAGACAGACAAATACACAATAATAAGGCAACAAATGGCCATTATGTTGCATTCTCAACTAAGAGTAAGTTAGGAAACTTACTCGTCCAATACACAAATATTCAACAACAGTTGAGTGTACAAAGTATCATGCCCCCGTTGTCCTGCCTACTAAGTAGGAAGAACAGTCAAAACCTTCAAAACCCGTTTTCAAGAACACTTAAATGATTTCAGGCTCAGTCACACATATGTTGGAAACGAAACATGTCACCAACAGTCTAGAAACCAATTAGGTAGCACTACATAACAAAGCCAATGGTAAGGCCCTACTAAATCTGTTAGAACATCTGGAGATATACCACCACAAAATCAAAAAAATCAGAATCCACGTTAAATGAACTTTAAAGACCTATTCTAAAGTTCTTCCCTGCGTATATCAATTGTTTAATAATTAGATCGCTGGCATTATGATTAAATTCATCTTTGATCACATCATGTACAACAGTATCTGTGAAGTGTTTACAAACTTTTGTATGCAAATGTGCCTCTTAAGTAAGGTGACATGTATGAACAGGATGGAGAAAAGAATGTATGATCGTGGTAAAAAGTTAAAAACGCTTTTCTTGGATTATGTGGTAAGTTTACACTGTTCATCTTTTCCACTATTACGCACAAATCATCCACGTTTGACTTACGAAATTCATAACCTAACATCCTTTTCATGAGAGGAATATGCGTTTCACCTCATTCAAGAGAAAAAGTAAATCACGTATTTAGAGAACTTATACCTGATGATGGACCCACAGGGTCCGAAATGCATCGTGTGTTTAATAACAGACGAAAATTTGTGACTGAAGGCGTTTTTTAATTCATACTTCCAATGAAATAAAAGCGTTGCCAAGTTTGGCAACTTGATCTAAACGCAAAGAAGTGTAAAATTGTGCATTTCTTAAATGAAAACTCGAAGTATCCTATGATTACAATAACAATGAATCAGCCAAATCATACAAATACTTGCGTGTAACAGTTCACGAGAACATGAAATAGAACGTAGGGTGAGTCGTAATAAAACAGGCGGTGTACTTCGTTCCACTGATAAGACACTACGAAAATGCAACATCTACAAAAGAGTTTACTCTGAAAACACTCGTGCGACCAGTTGTAGAGTACTGTTATGAAGTGTGTTTCCTTGTACGAAATAGGATTAACAGGGGGTACTGTAGTGAACGTATTCAGAGAAGGACAACCCGAATGCTAGTAGATTTGTTTGACCCTAGTGAGCGTCACGAAGATGTTGAGAAACCTTAACTGGTAGGAAACTTCCTGGCAGATTAAAACTGTGTGCCCGACCGTGACTCGAACTCGGGACCTTTGCCTTTCGCGGGCAAGTGCTCTACCATCTGAGCTACCGAAGCACGACTCACGCCCGGCCCTCACAGCTTTACTTCTGCCAGTTGGTAGATTCTTGGAGATAGACCCTACCTATCCCGCTGTAGCCTATTTCCAAAGTATCAGGATGCAGTATTAAGTGATGAATCTAGGAATGTACTGCGGCACGTAGTACCGCTCAGACAGTACCGTGTTTGCTAGATTACACAGATAATAAGAAGCGTAGAGACATTTGAACAATCATTCTTCCAGCGCACCATATACGAGAGGAATGTGAAAAAGACCTAATAGTGAAACAGTGAGAAGTACCCCCTACCAAGCACTTCACAATGCTTTGCAGAGTATGGATACAGATACATTAGAGGCTCATTTCGTTAGCGTCACGGAGATGCCCAACCAACTACAGTGGCAGACGATGCAAGAGAGACGTTCTGCATCAGGGTGTTGTTTACTGTTGAAGTTCAGGGAGCGCACGTTCTAGAAGACCTCCTACGTACATCTCGCGACAAGACCATTAAGGTGAAATTAGATATTCGAGCTGACACGGGGGCTTACCAGTAATTGTTTTTCCGCGGATCATTTGCGACTGGAAAAGGAAGAGAAGAAATGAGACAGTGTTACACTATCCTCCATTACACACCGTGGGCTGGCTTACAGGGTACAGATGTTGATGAAGATTTAGACGGACAGTTACTGTTAGCAACCGATAGAGCTGCCCCTGTCGACTGCGCACGTGTGTGGGCTGATGTTCGTGCTAAGGCAGGGAAATTTGGTTATTTGAGGAAGTCGAGTCACATGGAAAGATACACGTGTCTTATAGCAATGTTTAGTAATACTGGCGGCGTTCAAGACTTTGTAAATTTGTGTTACTTACATCGTAACTCGCTTGGCAGCTTTATCCCTCCTCCTACTACATCTCTACAATCCACTACTTATCAGATTTCTCTAAGTTTTCTGTTCGTAGCCAGCAAATGGCTCCCGTCCTCCGAAACTGTGGGTCTATGAAGTATATTGTCAGGATTACTACTAGTGACTCTATTGGTGAGCACCTTGAGTCGAGTCGTAAAAGTATTACCCTCTGCACTAGCTCTCCCTGCCTTAAATACACTCCTGGAAATGGAAAAAGAACACATTGACACCGGTGTGTCAGACCCACCATACTTGCTCCTGACACTGCGAGAGGGCTGTACAAGCAATGATCACACGCACGGCACAGCGGACACACCAGGAACCGCGGTGTTGGCCGTCGAATGGCGCTAGCTGCGCAGCATTTGCGCACCGCCGCCGTCAGTGTCAGCCAGTTTGCCGTGGCATACGGAGCTCCATCGCAGTCTTTAACACTGGTAGCATGCCGCGACAGCGTGGACGTGAACCGTGTGTGCAGTTGACGGACTTTGAGCGAGGGCGTATAGTGGGCATGCGGGAGGCCGGGTGGACGTACCGCCGAATTGCTCAACACGTGGGGCGTGAGGTCTCCACAGTACATCGATGTTGTCGCCAGTGGTCGGCGGAAGGTGCACGTGCCCGTCGACCTGGGACCGGACCGCAGCGACGCACGGATGCACGCCAAGACCGTAGGATCTTACGCAGTGCCGTAGGGGACCGCACCGCCACTTCCCAGAAAATTAGGGACACTGTTGCTCCTGGGGTATCGGCGAGGACCATTCGCAACCGTCTCCATGAAGCTGGGCTGCGGTCCCGCACACCGTTAGGCCGTCTTCCGCTCACGCCCCAACATCGTGCAGCCCGCCTCCAGTGGTGTCGCGACAGGCGTGGATGGAGGGACGAATGGAGACGTGTCGTCTTCAGCGATGAGAGTCGCTTCTGCCTTGGTGCCAATGATGATCATATGCGTATTTGGCGCCGTGTCAATAAAGTTTCCCCTTCCTGGGACAATGAATTCACGGTGTTCTTATTTCAGTTTCCAGGAGTGTAGTTCAAATTGCTCTGAGCACTATGGGGCTTAATATCTGAGGTCATCAGTCCCTAACTAACCTAAGGACATCACACACTCCATGCCCGAGGCAGGATTCGAACCTGCGACCGTAGCAGCCATGTGGTTCCGGACTGAAACGCCTAGAACAGCTCGACCATAGCGGCCGGCCTCCCTGCTTCAATTTACGTACCTGGACACTGGTTCTGAATGAAAGTACAGCCGTCTGGCTTGGCACATTATACTATCTCACCATGTCTGGCGGTATTCCTATCTAAACTGTGACGATACTAGCAGTCTTATGCATAATTTTTGTTACTTGTTCGGACGTGGCTTTCATGTGGTCCTTAAATGCCGGACTCTCGTCTATGTGGAACTGGGACACCGACTAATCTGTTGTCTTTTGACTGACAACGTTGGAGTCTGATAGCGAAATTCGGCGCTTAGGCAGTCTACCCTTCAGGATTTAATTACGCAACATTTATTTTTTAAGGTGACAGTTAAAACTACACGACTATTCCTGGTGTCATGTGATAGCATTTATTCTTCTTCTTTTAGCTGTGGCCATCAGAAAACCAGGTAGATTCAGGCCAGTTTTCTTTATATTTGTTTTTATATTTTCATTCTCATATTTCATTCATCCATTCTGAACTCATTTTGACCTGAAAACTTGCAACAGCCTCAATGTTTGTTAAGAAAGTACAATTTTCGTTATCTCTGTTTCGTGTAGCCTCATTTCCTCCTGTTCCCTTTGTACTTGTTATATTCAGTATATATATATATATATATATATATATATATATATATATATATATATATATATATATATATATAGCGAGGTGGCGCAGTGGTTAGCACACTGGAGTCGCATTCGGGAGGACGACGGTTCAATCCCGTCTCCAGCCATCCTGATTTAGGTTTTCCGCGATTTCCCTAAATCGTTTCAGGCAAATGCCGGGATGGTTCCTTTGAAAGGGCACGGCCGATTTCCTTCCCCATCCTTCCCTAACCCGAACAGCTCGTTTTGTATTATCGCGAAATGAGAGATGGAGTGCCACGGATATGATAGACAAATTGTGATGACAATCATTAAAACGAAGGAGTTTTTCGCTGCGGCAGGATATTCTCATGAAATTCCAATCACCAACTTTCTCCTCGCTCACCTACTTAGACAGAAGTGATCGTCAAAATGAAATAAGAGAAATCACAGCTCGCACGGAAAGACAAGCCGTCGTTTTTCCCGTGCTCTCTCTCCCGCCGGAGGTTCGAGACCTACCCCGGCTATTGGAATGTGTGTTGTTCTTAGCATAGGTTAGTCTAAGTTAGTTTAAGTAGTGTGTAAGTTTAGGGACCGATGACCTAAGCAGTTTGGTCCCTTAGGAATTCACACACATTTGAACATTTTCCCGTTCACTGGTCGAGAGTGGAGCGGTAGTGAGGTACCTTGAAAGTGATTCGATGAACCCTCTGCCAATCACTTAAATGTGAATTACAGAGAAATTACGTAGATGAAGAGCTATCAGCACTTCTTCACCTTCGATACTATGAAACAAATCTCTTCCACGGCGAGCTGTTTGCTTTCATACTTTGAGAGGTGGTAGTATGAATGAAAACGAGAAAAATATGTCCAATAAAGATGGGCTTTGAAGCGCAAACCTTAAGACTAAAAGCACTTGTTTATCTTCGATATTGCGAACCAAATCTCTTTTACTGCAAGCTCTTTGGTTTCCATATTTTCGGAGGAGGTAGAATGAACCAAAACAAGGACAAAGGTCCAGTAAACACAGTTTCTAAAATGCATAGCTTAAGAGCTAGAAGAGATGTGATTCACAGTAGCAAAGATAAACAAATGTTCGTAGCTCTGAAGGTATGAATTTTGAAGCCCATGTTTATTAGACCTTTCTGCTTCGAATGATCGCACCTGTCACATACATGGATATTGACCACTCGTCGTTCCCACCGTGCGTGGGCAAAATACAGAGGCGTGATCTCCATTTGAAATTATATTTCGAACACGGCAAAAAAGGTGATAACTAGACCACGGATTTTTAGGTCGTAAAAAAGCGTGTTTTAGGCACCTAAAATAGGCTCCTTCAGTAGTTCACTTAGGTTATATAAAACCTAAAATAGGCTCTAATAAAATGGATGTAGAGAAAATAAAAATAAATTAAAATACATAGTGTTGACAGTATGAACATCTTATTAGTCATTAAAACAAGGAGAATGAATATTTACACAGTTACAGAGCACAGCAATCTACAACATTAATGTTCAACATAACTCCAAATATTTCTGAGTTCCTGCAAGATAAAGATCTCCGTAAAAAAGATGTGGCAATGGTTTAATTAATACATTCGTAGTTTAACATATTCTGACCATAGTTGGCTTCACAATAAATAACCCAAATCTTTTCTGGGTTTTCTAGTGAAAAACTGTGGCGCTTGTCAGTCAGAATCAATTTATACGCCGAAAAAGAACGTTCTCCATCATCAGATGTGACAGGGGCGTACTTCATTTTCGGCACATGTTGGACAGGAATGCTGCAGTCAGGAGTGCTGGATTTTCCACTAAGTATGTCGGCACCTGCACACGACTCCTTCAGACCAGTGTTCTTCTGCAAGACCGTTTGCATTTTTGCCCGTACTTTTTCCTCTACTTCACCTGGCGCTTCATTAATTTTCATTTTAACTTCTTCAAGCAAAGAAAATTGTCGTAGAGAGGTCTCCCTGGGCCTTCTAATTGTGAAATTATTCTTGCCATAAATGTGTAGTGGACCCTAATACAAGATAAGTCCCGTTTTAAAGAAGAATCTTTGAGTAACTCCGTTGCTGCAGTTACGGATGCAGCATCCTCCGGTGTATTTTCAACCACCTTCTGGACAGCTGAGAGATTCGTACTATAGTATTCTGGTGCTATCAGCCACGTGCCCCAGCGGGTGACAACGGGCTCTGGCGGCAATGGGACACCTGGAAGCTGTTCTTTGGATGCCTGTATTCTTGATCGTGCCTTAAAAATTTTCTTCACCATAGATATTACTTTATTTACTTTAGGAAATTGTAGCCTCACTTGATATGCTACGCGGTTGATCCCATGCACTACACAAGTTACGTGCAGCTTCAATGGGTAGAATACTTTTAATAGTTGAAACGCTGTTATCATATATGCAGCAGCATCAGTGACGGCCAGAAGCACCTTATTCTCATCCACTCCGTTTGGGTATAGCATCTTAGACCATTGTTCACAAACTGTGCTATTGTTTGTTGGTTAGTTTTTGTAAGCTTGCCAATAATCAGGTTTGCAATGTAACGGCCAAGACTGTCAGTAGTTTCATCCACAGAAATCCATATACAAGATTCTCCAACACCTTCTCGGATTCTGTGCAATGCAGCATTGTAAGCTGAATCCACCTAATTCTTACGTAAAGTTGACTCTGCAGGAATAGACTGATAGCAGTACTTCTCAAGAAAACCTCTGAAAAAAGGGATTTCTAGTTTCCGAAAGGGGGTGTTTGTTGCCACAAGTGCATGACACAAATCACTGCAGATCGCGTTTTTTTCGGAGGATTCACCAAATTTATTGGTTAGAAGAGTTTGCTTCAATTTTGACTTTCGTTCAACATTAGCTTTATGTGCGATTCCATCCGCATGCTGAGTTAAGTGAGATTTCTTAACACTCGAAACCTAATACGAGAGAAAAGGGAAATGCAGTTTAGAATCGCATGCAAAGAGTATTTCGTATTACCAAAGGATAGCGATAAAAAAGAATCTTAGTGACGGGAAAATGAGAATAAGAAAAACATCAGCTAACCTCCTTATTGCATGCTTGCCAGAAAATACTATTCCCATCTTTTGCATAATGCGGAAAATCTTGCAGCCACTGCCTTGTATGAGTAAACTTTGAACTAGCTGTTTTCGGCATGGCGTAGTATTCTCACACAGAAACTAGAATTTATTTTGCACTTAGAACGTCAGTAACACTTAACACGTCGGTCGCTACGCAATGTACCGATTTGTTTTCGCTGGGAAAAGTGAACGATGGCCTGTTTTTTTTTTTTTTTTAATTTTAATTTTTATTTATTTTATTTTATTTTATTATTATTATTATTATTATTATTTTACTGCGGTGCATGGGTACGGTAGGGGAAGTACCGCACTCGTTGCTGGAAATATGGCACCTGACAGATGGCCGGCCCTTCTAAACAAGAAAATAGAATCTACCGCTGCTTCAGATGAAACATCTCACTGCTGGCAAATTATTTTTCGAACCAGAAAATTGACGTATAATACCTTTCACGAAACAGAGTAGTTTGATAGGACTGCCTGTAGACAGCAGCGAGAAAATGCGCGAAGGGCAGTAAATTGGCTATAGAGGGCGTCTACGATTAACGTTGTGATTTTTTAATCCGTGCTCAGCTTAAGGCCTATGAAACCGTTTCTTTGGGAAAATACACAGCTGGCCAGAATCCTACGTACGAAATATTTTCAAATATAACATTTAGTACTCCCACGTTCGATTCTAATGTGTAATTCAAATCTTCGACCGGTTCCCATTCGCTCGCCGAAGTTAAGCATTCTCGCGCTTGGCGCGTACTTGGATGGATGACCATTCAACTGTGCCGAGTGCTGTGGGTAGTAAAGCAAGCAAAGGAATTGTAAACATTCTCTAGCGACCTTCGCCTTCGACGAGACGTAAAGCCTTAAGTTTACTTTCTTTTTCTAATCTTTGAAAACACAAGAACTCTTGTCAGGTTAACGAAATAGGTACTTTTTAGGATTTTGATGCCGAAATAGGCAAAATTAGGCGTCAACGTCGAAATACGCTATTTTAGGTCCTATAGAACTAAAGGTATTCAGTTTAGTTAATCATGAAACGCGTAAGTACCAACTTATATGCAAATTGGAGCTTAGGAAAAAAATAGGTTTTAACCTAAAGATCCGTGATCTATTTTTTACATATGAATAATAAAACACCTATAAAGAGTATTTGGTATTAACAGGGATAGCGATATAAAAAAATAAAAAAAGACCGAAGTGTTATGCAAATACGAAGCATGAGCGCATATCAACTAGCCATCTTGCTGCATGCTGGGCAGAAAATATTTTTTTGCCCTATGTCGTATAGTGTGAAAATACTTGGAGCCGTTGTCTTATTTGATGAAATAGACACTTGTTAGGATATTAAAGCCGAAATAGGCACTAACGTCAAAATAGGCTTCTTTAGGCCCTATAGAATTAACGCTATTAAGTGTAAATAGTCATGGAAAGTATAAATTTTTATGCAAATAGGAACTCAGGAACAAAATAGGTTTTTACCTAAAATCCGCGGTCTAGTGATAACACAACAGTCAAGGCACGCACGTGCTGTATCCTGCAGTAGGCCGGCGACGAACACGATTAAAAAGATAATTGGTGAGCGAGAAGAAGTACAAAAAGACGTATTCCAGAGAGAGTATAGTGTCAACTAGGACCGTGCAAACGATGCTCGTGTTTGGATGGGTTCGAGATATCCAGATAAGCCGCAGCTTTTGATAGATTATCGAGCCTGTTCGAACAATAACGTGCCATTTGAATCGCGGTCCGCGAGTGTAAGGTATACGAAAGAAACGGCGAATTATGGCCATGCCTAAAATGTGACAATTTCGTTAAACACTTGAGAGACCCGTACCATTACACAAAGTCCTATTGTGTGTGAACAAATTCAGGACACGAGTTCTCGTACAGTACCGGTATGTATGGATATATAAACAAAATTACTCTTGAGCACTATGGGAGTTAAGATCTGAGGTCATTAGTATCCTAGAACTTAGAACTACTTAAACCTAACTAACCTAAGGACATCACACACATCCATGCCCGAGGCAGGATTCGAACCTGAGACCGTAGCGGTCGCGCGGTTCCAGATGAAGCGCCTAGAACCGCTCGGCCACACCGGCCGGCGATATATAAACATTTACGCTTATTTTCAAGTGCAAGTAGCAACAAAGACGAAAATGTTGTCATCCAAAAATGTTACTTGACTGAACACAATATAATATTTTATATGTTTACGAGAGGCGGTATACCTTGTTGGTTGCAAATGAGTTAATCAGTCCCAGTTCACTTATTGCAATAAGAGATAAAAACGTTGCCGTATTTTAATCAGTTAAAAAAGAGACATCAATACTCAAGATGAACCAATCAAGACAATTAACGGAGAATTAAATACCGAACTAACGGAATTTATAGTAATAAATTGACTGTAATTTTTATCTCTAGAATGAATTACAGCAGCAAGTCCCGTCATACGACACTAGACCACGGGACAAGAGAAAGCTCGAAAATTGGACAGGTTCGTGATTGCATTCTTTTATTGTTGTTATGTATTACCTGCTCCCTACAAGACTTTCAGTTCGTGCTTCACAATTACTTTTATTACTAAAATCCATAGTGCACTAGAAACGCTAAGACAGGTCGTTGTGATAGTGCCAACAAAAGTCAGCAGATCACAGGACTATCGAAAGGTCGAACAGAACCCGCGATGTCCGGAACTACGACTTGGACAGTTCGAACAGTTCGTCTCGCGTCAAACAAAGCCTAGGGTTAACGGAGCGCCGGTTATCGCCTCGTGGCTTCTGGAAGCGCAGCCTGCGCGGCGCGCGCTGCGTCGTGGCGCAGTGCAGCTCGGCTGAGCGCGCAGGGCGGTCAGCGGAAAAGTACCGGCCAGACACGCGCCCCGGCAGCCGCTCGCCGCCAGCCGCTGCAGGCCCGCACACCGCGCCTCCAGCACGCACGGGGGACTCCCTGCGTTCAACGAAATTGTCGCCGCCAGGGCTAAGGAAAACCTCTGTTAAGCCTCCAGCTACAATCAGCTTCCCTACAGCATCCTACATCTACATCTGTAAACCGCAATCCACACGGACCGTGCTTTCTAACGTCAACTTTGAGCGTGCCGAGTTAAACGAGCTGTGAACGATCAGGAACGATGCGACTCATGCATACTGTACATGTTCTCAGAGTGGTATATGCGATCGTAAAGAGCTCCAGTGGCAGTTTTTGGCTGTATCTGGCTCGCACATAACTGTTTAGGAAGTGGCGGGCGTAAAATTCATTCTGTCTGCAGTGTATATAAAAAAATTTGCAATATCCATGAACACCTTATAAGGCAAAAAGGAAAGTATTATGTCCAATCAATACGGACATATGTAAAAGTTCCGGCGCGATACAAATGTTCAGTAGTTCTCCACATAATATAAAAATAATTTATCATTCTCACTTTTTCGCAAAATCCTAAGATCATTCTCACTTGGTCACTGTTCCTGTTCGGCAGCAGAAGCGTTGCACGCGAAATTCAAAACTTAAAACAAGAAAGTGAAAATTTGCAAGTAGTGCAAGCTGCTTTGTAGATTAAGCCAGACGGACAAACACAATGCTCAGAAAGAGTGGAGTTAGATTCACATAACATCGAATATTATAGAATACACTTATATTAAGCTAATAACAAAGTATCAGGAACTATTAGAAAACGCGGAGGCTAGTAAAAAATCTTTAGATCCACTGAGACGCAAACCAGCAACACATCAGCCAACAGAATGCTGTTCTCCGACTCTACATAGTACGCTATACAAATGGCTCAAATGCCTCTGAGCACTATGGGGCTTAACATCTGAGGTCATCAGTCCCCTAGAACTTAGAACTACTTAAACCTAACTAACCTAAGGACATCACACACATCCATGCCCGAGGCAGGATTCGAACCTGCGACTGTTGCGGTCTACGCTATACAGACCAACAGTGATTCATCATACTCTCTCCTAAAAGATTTAATCGCAGATATGTCATTAGTTGACATTTAATTTAACGAATCGTATGACGAACATCGCATTTCTTATGGATCCACCGCCTGCCATTGCTTCGAAACGATATTGTTTCATAATACGCAAATTACAATAATTTTTTAACCACCGTCATTTTATTACAACAAATCACATATTTAACAACAGGTTTTCGAGAGTTCCACAATTTGCTGATGCTTAAAAATGGCATATATACGTATGGGTTTTAAGTGAAAGTCAACATAGCGTCTCACGACTAGGCACTACGAGTTATAAGGCTAATGAGCGTGGGCACTACACCAGTACTTTGTGGTATAATTTGAGAATTTGGGCCTGTGGTGGCGCGTGCAAGGGTAGTCCGTGCGGTTGTGGTGGCCACTGTGTCCGGATAGTGTACTGGTCAGAGCATCTGTCTAGGAAGCAGGAGACTCGGGTTCGAAACCCGCTCTGGCACAAACTTTCAGCTTGCTCCACTGATATAAATTGTCTTGATTAATAGTGGCTCCAGGATCAATATGGTGTCTATTCTTCCGGACATGTCGGGAAGAGCAGACACCACCTACATACACTACTGGCCATTAAAATTGCTACACCAAGAGGAAATGCAGATGATAAACGGGTATTCATTCGACAAATATATTATACTAGAACTGACACGTGATTACATTTTCACGCAATTTGGGTGCATAGATCGTGAGAAATCAGTACCCAGAACAACCAACTCCGGCCGTAATAACGGCCTTGATACGCCTGGGCATTGAGTCAAACAGAGCTTGGATGGCGTGTACAGGTACAGCTGCCCATGCAGCTTCAACACGATACCACAGTTCATCAAGAGTAGTGACTTGCGTATCGTAACGAGCCAGTTGCTAGCTCGGCCACCATTGACCAGACGTTTTCAATTGATGAAAGATCTGGAGAATGTGCTGGCTAGTGCAGCAGTCGAACATTTTCTGTATCTTGCTGAAATGTAGGGTTTCGCAGGGATCGAATGAAGGGTAGAGCCATGGGTCGTAACACACCTGAAATGTAACGTCCACTGTTCAAACTGCCGTCAGTGCGAACAAGAGGTGACCGAGACGTGTAACCAATGGCACCCCATACCATCACGCCGGGTGATACGCCAGTATGGCGATGACGAATACGCGCTTCCAATGTGCGTCCATAGCGATGTCGCCAAACACGGATGCGACCATCATGATGTTGTAAACAGAACCCGGATTCATGCGAAAAAATGTCGTTTTGCCATTCGTGCAGCTAGGTTCGTCGTCGAGTACACCATCGCAGGCGCTCCTCTCTGGTATGCAGCGTCAAGGGTAACCGCAACCATGGTCTCCGAGCTGATAGTCCATGCTGCTCCAAACGCCGTCCAACTGTTCGTGCAGATGGTTGTTGACTCATGGATCGAGACTTGGCTGCACGATCCGTTACAGCCAAGCGGATAAGATGCTCTCATCTCGACTGATATTGATACGAGGCCGTTGGGATCGAGCACGGCGCCGGCCGCGGTGGTCTCTCGGTTCTAGGCGCGCAGTCCGGAACCGTGCGACTGCTACGGTCGCAGGTTCGAATCCTGCCTCGGGCATGGATGTGTGTGATGTCCTTAGGTTAGTTAGGTTTAAGTAGTTCTAAGTTCTAGGGGACTGATGACCACAGCAGTTGAGTCCCATAGTGCTCAGAGCCATTTGAACCATTTTTGATCGAGCACGGCGTTCCGTATTACCCTCCTGAATCCACCGATTCCATATTCTGCTAACAGTGATTGGATCTCGACCAACGCGAACAGCAATGTCGCGATACGGTAAACCGCAGTCGCGATAGGATAGAATCCGACCTTTGTCAAAGTCGGAAACGACATGGTACGCATTTCTCTTCCTTACACGAGGCATCACAACATTTCACCAGGCAATGCCGGTCAACTGCTGTTTGTATATGAGAAACTTTCCTCATATCGGCACGTTGTAGGTGCTGTCACCGGCGCCAACCTTGTGTGAATACTCTGAAAAGCTGATCATTTGCGTATCACAGCATCTTCTTCCTGTCGGTTAAATTTCGCGTCTGTAGCTCGTCATCTTCGTGGTGTAGCAATTTTAATGGCCAGTAGTGTATGTAAGTTACTGTTGAGTCCGCCCTCGTAGTGTGTGTCTCGTGTCAGCTCTCTCGCCGGCAGTAAGTAACGGGACGCCAGGCGCAGGCCGCTGAGGCCTTGATCCCGCTGCTGACGTAACAGCTGTGCCCGGAGCTGTGCTGTCTGGAAAGCGACAGCCGGCAGCTGCTCTGTCGCCGTGCTGTCTGCGCCAGACACCGCTTTCCCCGAGTCAACGGCGCTCCCCCTAATAGCTCTGCTACAGCTCGACACCAGGGCCATGACGCGCCAGCCCCATGTTGTTGTGGTATTTCATTAGGAAGTGTTATAACAGGCGGCAGAAAATCGGGATGGTTGATAAGGGACAGAAGGGTTCAGCAAGAAAGTGTGTCCACACGGGCACTTTTTGATACAGTAATGCACAACAACATAAGGAAACTTCGCCAAGAGTCAACGGCAGATGACATGAAAACCTAGCACTTGCAGATGACGTGAAGATTTGGGATGAAAATGAGCAGAAATTGGAAGAACAACTAAAAACCTGGCGGGGAGTAATTGAGGAACCAGGCAAGGAAATAAGCTTGACAATAAGTGAGGTAATGAAAATCAGCAGCAAAAAGTCAAAAAAATAAAAGACGCAACACACAACAGAAATATTATTCACAAAGTAGATGCCTTCAAGAATATAGGAAGTAAATTAACCATCATGTATCAAATGCATGAAATTTCGGAGAGAATAAAAAATACTTTAAATTTTTTTTTGTCTATCAGACGTAATCAGGATTTGGAAAACACGTGGCAAAGCAAACATGGTGATGTACGATCTGCCAGTTCTGAACTATGAATCGGAATGATGGACTTGGACAAAGGAAGACTGGACCGGAATACATACAAGCAACAGAGATGTACTTTCCGTGAGGTGTCCTAGGTGAGATGAGGAGGGACAGCTTAAGGAAGGAAACAGTACGCAACACCCAGCAGATGAAGCTCCTAAAAGAAACCATGGAGCGTAATAGACTTAAATGGTTTGACCTCATTTTAAAAAAGGCACCTGAAACACTTTCGATTAGAGCTGTAGAATGGACAGACTTTGGGGGAAGATCAAGTGGAAGACCACTAACAAGATGAAGAGCCCAGTTGAAGGATGATGTAAACCGAACAGGACTGAAATGGGAGGAGATGCAAAATGATAGAGTATGGGAGAACAGAGAAGGATGGAAGATGCTCTGCAAACGACCTGTATAAGCAGGAACGTTCCACGAAGAAGAAGGGAATAAAGCATCACGATGAAGTACTAAATTTATTCTGCTTCCGTTGTATGCCAGCTTTGTATTTCGCTTAAGCCATTAAGTTCGCTCTTTCATCTGATCTCGTTATCACAGCAAACTGAACCAATACAAGGTGGGCCAAACTCCACCGACAAAATTTAAAGGTATGAAAGTACAATGAATTCCAGATAATTAACTGCTTACAGGCGTTGATAAATATCAACGGCGACAGTTGAAAATGTTTGCCCCAACCGGGACTCGAACCCGAGATCTCCTGCTTACATGGCAAATGCTCTATCCGACTTTTTTTATAAAAACATTTATTAAAGAAACAATGTTCCACATTTAAAAAAATGGCTCTGAGCACTATCGGACTTAACTTCTGAGGTCATCAGTCCCCTAGAACTTAGAACTATTTAAAGCTAACTAACCTAAGGACATCACACACATCCATCCCCGAGGCAGGATTCGAACCTGCGACTGTAGCGGTCGCGCTGTTCCAGACTGTAGCGCCTAGAACCGCTCGACCACTCCGGCCGGCTACACATTCAAAATACATACTCCCCCCATGAACCATGGACCTTGCCGTTGGTGGGGAGGCTTGCGTGCCTCAGCGATACAGATAGCCATACCGTAGGTGCAACCACAACGAAGGGGTATCTGTTGAGAGGCCAGACAAACGTGTGGTTCCTGAAGAGGGGCAGCAGCCTTTTCAGTAGTTGCACGGGCAACAGTCTGGATGATTGACTGATCTGGCCTTGTAACACTAACCAAAACGGCCTTGCTGTGCTGGTACTGCGAACGGCTGAAAGCAAGGGGAAACTACGGCCGTAATCTTTCCCAAGGGCATGCAGCTTTACTGTATGATTAAATGACGATGGTGTCCTCTTGGGTAAAATATACCGGAGGTAAAATAGTCCCCCATTCGGATCTCCGGGCGGGGACTACTCAAGAGGATGTCGTTATCAGGAGAAATAAAACTGGCGTTCTACAGATCGGAGCGTGGAATGTCAGATCCCTTAATCAGGCAGGTAGGTTAGAAAATTTAAAAAGGGAAATGGATAGGATAGGTTAAAATTAGATATAGTGGGAATTAGTGAAGTTCGGTGGCAGGAGGAACAAGACTTCTGGTCAGGTGACTACAGGGTTATAAACACAAAATAAAATAGGGGTAATGCAGGAGTAGCTTTAATAATGAATAGGAAAATAGGAATGCGGGTAAGCTACTACAAACAGCATAGTGAACGCATTATTGTGGCAAAGATAGATACGAAGCCCACACCTACTACAGTAGTACAAGTTTATATGCCAACTAGCTCTGCAGATGACGAAGAAATTGAAGAAATGTATGATCAAATAAAAGAAATTATTCAGATAGTGAAGGGAGATGAAAATTTAATAGTCATGGGTGACTGGAATTCGGTAGTAGGGAAAGGAAGAGAAGGAAAGGTAGTAGGTGAATATGGACTGGGGCAAAGAAATGAAAGAGGAAGCCGCCTGGTAGAATTTTGCACAGAGCATAACTTAATCATAGGTAACACTTGGTTCAAGAATCATAAAAGAAGGCTGTATACATGGAAGAACCCTGGAGATACTAAAAGGTATCAGATAGATTATATAATGGTAAGACAGAGATTTAGGAACCAGGTTTTAAATTGTAAGACATTTCCACGGACAGATGTGGACTCTGACCACAATCTATTGGTTATGACCTGTAGGTTAAAACTGAAGAAACTGCAAAAAGGTGGGAATTTCAAAACTTAAAAAAAAAAAATTCTCTGCTCATGTCAAAAGTGTCATTTGCTTCAAACGTACTTTAAAAATCGTGATCCAATACCAAATATGTCATTCAAAGCTCTCATAGTATCACAATGGTTCCGAAAAAATATGAACAGTTCACAAAGTACAGACAAAATACAACTTCGTAAGTGTGAAGTTATCCAGTGGTGTAATTACGTAAACATCTGTCACTGATGTAGTAAAGTAAATGTTTGTCTCTCTCAGTTAAATGATCAGATAGCTGTGTAATTTATGTGTTAGAGAAATATGGTACCGATGTGTGAAGTTGTATAAACAAATACCATATTAGCTAGGGCTCCTTGTGCTTGCCAAACACATGGTACACAAAGTAAGCGTGTACCCCCCTGAGGATTAATGTAATTATATCCTCAAGTGTTACAGATTACAGCAATGGAATGAAATGTATCACGGAAAACTTTCTTTGTAATTCAAATATGTTGAAAAATAAATAGTTTAATGTGTGTCCTGTAGCGCTAAATGTGCGTCTTGCTGTAAGACAATCTCTGTGGAAGTGTCGTAGTTATTGTCCTCCGAAAGCTAAGTTCTGCAGAAGTCAATGTACTTACCTCATGATAAACGAAAGTGAAATGCTTTCCATATAGATATTGTAGTTATTAAGTACCTTACCGTGATCAAGAAAGTACTATAATGTAACGTATTGTTGTGCTACGATAAAGGCTGTCTCATTGTAGCTATACCACAAAAGTTACTACTAAAACATGTTTTACTTTCCAGAAAAATTCAGAAAAACTGTGCAGATATAAAACAGATAAACTGCAAAAGCAACATTGTAAATTGTCACTCATTAGTAGCGTCGTGAGAAAATCGTGTAGCTGTCACATAAACTAACCACTGTATCATCTGGTATCTCACAGAAAATACTTTAAATCCAGAATGTATTTTCAAGTAAACCAAAATGTTGCATTAAAATCTCATTAGCAATACTGGTAAATGTTCTAAGTATGTGAGCCTTATAGTCGTTACGTAATCGTGCAACTAACAAGTAAGAATGTACAAATAACAACACTGTGTCGTCTGTTCACTATAACAATGCATTCGTGTTTAAAAATGTTCCCTAGGTTCTAGACTGGATAGTTAACTTCAAGACATTGTTGCATGTTAACAGTTTCTCAGTGTGACAAAGCATACAATAAATGTGAAGTGAAATGTTTTATGGCAAAGACAAAGTTAAAAAGCTGATTATATTTCAATAAACGGTTTTACATGTGAAATGTGGTGTAAACCTTTACTCTTCCTAGTACACAGACTGTCAACTGAAAAGCAATTATCATGTGATTACGTCGGTAAGGAACACTGGAATTTTGCTCAAGGTTAGCTTTTGTTATTTTTCTCTGAGCCAGCCGGCGCACGCGGCTGCCTGCGGTGCGAGTCATTGTCTGTCTCTTTGTTGGCGCGCGTCGTTATTGGGATTAGGAGACCTAACTTCTACAAATTCACCTTGCCGAGAGGGCCCTGCTCTGTTTGAATCCCGCCAGTTCTGATGCAATTCAGGTCTGTCGTTACGATCATATCGTCTGTCGTCATGTCGGTAATTTCTGTAATTAATTTCTTGTCGGTCACGTGGTGGAGAATTTCTCCCTGAATCGTAACTGCGCGCTGGAACGTTGCGTCTGAAGTTATTCCGTCTCCCTTGATAATAATTATTTTGGTTCCCGTATTGTCTGTTTCTCTTATTGTCTCTGTGATATTCATTACTACGGAAATGCGATCTTTCTCTGTATTTATTACTCTGCCAGTGGTTGTCATATGGGTGGTGTCTGTTTTGGTCACGATTTGTGTTGTGAGAATGGCCTTGTCGTGTCCAGTTATTGTTTCTTTCATCGCGGAATTGGGATGGATGTGACCTGTAGTGATTGTTTTCCTGTTTTCGCATCCCGCGACTGTCTGTGTCAATTGCTAATTCTTGTAAGAGTCCCTGAAAAGCTTCAGTGTTGTCTTTGCAACGCCCTGCCAAAATAATATTCCTTAAATGTTCAGGCAATTTCACTATGCAAATGCGGATGAGTTCTGAAGGGCTATATGGGTTTGAAAGATATTGGTTCTTATGCAACATATCTTCAAAATATTTGACAAGACTGGAAAATTCAGATTGTTCAAAGTGTTTCGTCATCATTATGCTATGTTTTATTCGGTCTTGTGTAGCTTGAGACCAATATGCTGAGAGGAAAGCATGATAAAATTCTCCTTCACTGTGACAATCGTGAATGATCGATCGCATTCTTACAGCTGGTTCATTCTCCAAGTAGCCACACATAAAGTCTAATCTGTGTTCTAATGACCAGTTGGGAGGAAAACAATGAGAGAATTGATGAAGCCACGCTTGTGGATGAATGTCGTTGCCAGAATTCTTAAATGTTTTGAATTTACGTGTAGTAATGAACAGCTTATAGTCAAAATCATCATGTCGGCGAGTCGCATGTCGGTCATTGTTACGTCGTTTCGGCGGTTCCATCTCAAAATTCGGTGTACCTTGCCAATTTCTTTCATAATTTCCTAAGTGCCCTGTGTTATTATTTTGTGGCTGTTCCGTATTTCTGTGGCCCTCTTCTCGTATTGGAGCGCGAGTGTCCTCTGAAATACGTATTTGTTGTATTACCTGTGTCAGCTGATTTTGTACTTCCCGGATTTCTCTTTGGTGTTGCGTACTAATTTGATTCAGACTTTGTTTGAATTTCCTAATTTGTTCGCACTCTTCTGTGTCATTAAAGACTACCGGTTTTGTGTCATTCAGATTATCATCTACCTTCGTAGATAAGTTAGTGAACTGATCCGAAAGTTCGGCTACTTTCTCCGATAGTGAACACATTTCCTCAGTGTGTTTTTCTGAACCAAGTTTCAGAGTGTCCATTTGTGTTGAAATCGAATCTACTGTGTCCTTTAAGTGTTCCTGAGTTCTTGCAAGTTGCGTAACCGAATCAGTGGATGCAACTGAGTCCATTTTAGCTTGCAAGGTGTCGTGATTTTCACGAACAACAGTTTGCAATTCTTTTATGGCTGCTTCGTGATTCTGTAATGCGTTTTCATGCCGCGCAAAAATAGGTTGAAAATGCTAACAAATTTGTGTTTTTACGTCATTGCAGATTTTTTGACATTTCGATTCAATGATATGTAACTCAGTAGTTAAATCTTCACGTGTTTGTTCAAGTGTGGTGTCTAACTTCCGAAGATTATGTTCCATTGTGTCCAACTGTTGCTGTGTTTGTCTCTGATTTTGTTCCATTGTGTCTAACTTTTGAAGATTATGTTCCATTGTGTCCAACTGTTGCTGTGTTTGTCTCTGATTTTGTTCCATTGTGTCTAACTTTTGAAGATTATGTTCCATTGTGTCTAACTTTTGAAGCTTTTGTACCATTTGTTGCATTAACTGTAATAACAGTGCACTGGTGTCTGAAACATGTTCCTCAGTGCCATTCGGCAATGCATTTGAACCGGCAATATTCGCAGTTTGAAAAACAGAAAATATGTCTTGACTTATTTGAGAAAACGGTGAGGACGCAAAACCTGAATCTACAGTATTTGCAAGAATGTGTCATGTCATTTCGGAATCCTGAGGCGAGCTGTAGCCAACCGATCGATCGATAATGCTTCCCTGTTCACTAATTGTTTCACTGTCTAAACCATTGTTTGCAGCCCGCTCCATTTCCCTATGTACAATTACCAAATTACTACTTTGAACATTAGTTAATTCATTACACGGTGGCGCTAACACACTGCTTTCGTCTTCACTGTCATTTCTCAGTTTACTCTGGAGCCTAGTATTACGTTTTTCACACGCCATTATTGTCACAATATTTCACACGACAACACAGAAAAGCACAATTTGAAGAGCAAAAATAAGAGAACACATTAACGTAGCACTGAAAATAATATCTAGTTAATTGCAAGCGAAGCTGCGAAATACTTGGTGCAGCTCTACATGCATGCCACAACTGTTGTACTGTACAACAATGAAAGACTACAACTACAAAGGAGATTCTCTCTACAATTACGCGCTAGCAATAAACAAAATCTACATTAATTACACAAACTACAAGAAAAAAAATCAGAAGATTCCAGTGAGGTATCCTCGGCTAAGGGTCGACATATGAAACGTCCCCTTAGAAAAATTGTACATGACTGTGCTTAAGCGGACACACAATATTTTTAGCGCAACGGAATCTGACTTTCAGAAATCCCTACGAAAGAATGGCCCTGACTAACAATAACCTATACGTTTCACAAATCACTTACCTCACAAAAATCTTCGTTACTCAAGCTACTGCAATACAGCCAGCGCCACTACTGCCAGCTAAATAAAATATTCAAACTACTGAAGGCACTAACTACTGATAGGCATAGTTAGCAAATGAAAGATTTTAATAGAGAACAAACAGTATATTTACCTTAATAGTCAAAATATATGTGATAGTTCATGACATCCAGTCTTACAAATTACAAAACTCCGCCATCTCTCTCCCCACGTCCACGACTGCTGGCGGCTCACCTCCAACTGCCAACGCTACGCGCTGTTAGCATCCAGCTGCCGCTGCCCAACACTACAATGGCGAGTATTACAACAATGCCAACCAGCCACAGCCTGCGCACAGCACAGCCAGTGATTTTTCATACAGAGCGCTATGTGGCGTTACCAACAAGAAAACCTAAACAGCCTACTTACACACTTCCTGGACATTAATTGAATGTTAATCTTATGGTTTTACCCAATCGATAAGGACATTTCCATAAAAACAGTCACTTTCCAGATTTATAATACAAACCAATAATCCAGCTTTAATGTTTTGTGTTTTGACACTATTAGACACACAATCTGACTGTCACATAAGTTCTGTACATTAGAAAAAGCACACACCAAAAATATACAGTAAAATTTTAAATAATATCCTTAAGGTAACTACAATACGTCACTGTCAACACAGTCTTCTTTTTTATATTGACCAATGTCCATTCATTCAAATATAATTTTTAACTTATTACCGAACTTTTTCTTGTGATTCGAATATCTTCTAATTTTGTTGAATTCACATAATATGTGTGCCTTGAACTCTATGGTGCTGTCGGATTCTAATTTGTTAAGGACGTAATTAACAAACTTTCCCAGCAACCAGTACACAGCGTAATTTTTTGCCTCTGGGAAATAGCGTGCTTCAGGTCTTTGTATCAATGACAGCGATATATACTCAGGGGATGTCCTTGTAATCAGAGCTATTTGCTCCCGGATCCGCTTCCAACTATTCATGTGACCAATGCGAGTATATATATGAATTATTGTCTCGACTAGATGACATTGTTGACATAAATATGTTTCACAGAGTCCGCTTGCGTACAGTATTTCATTGGTGCTAACTATGTTGTTAACTGTCTTGTACCATGACGTTTTTATATTAGACGTGCAACATTAGAACTAATGTTTTTTTCCAAATCTCGGTCCACTCAATGTTTGGAAACTGTCGTTCTATTCTGTTCCTTCCTTCGCTTTTCTTTCGTTCCCGCCGGTCGGTGTGGCTGAATGATTCTAGGCACTTCAGTCTGGACCGCGCGACCGCTACGGTCGCAGTTTCGAATCCTGCCTCGGGCGTGGATGCGTGTGATGTCCTTAGGTTAGTTAGGTTTAAGTGGTTCTAAGTTCTAGGGGACAGATGACCTCAGATGTTAAGTCCCATAGTGGCTCAGAGCCATTGGAACCATTTGAAACTTTCGCTCCCGCATTATGGCTCTTGATGTTAAGTGTCGTGACTACAACATAGAAAACCCTCACATGCTGTAAACGACTGCTGATGTTCTGCACGTCAATCGGGGGGAGCAGGCTTCGAAATTTAATGATCTCGAAAAGTTGGTTGGTTATGCTTTCTCGCGAGTCTCTTATTAAATTAATTAGCCTTTTGATAAAATGTGCAGAGGGTTTATCCGATATATCAGTTAATCCTAGTCCACCATTTTTAGGATCTAAAGTGGCTACTTTAGCAGGCACTCCGAACACTTCACCTCTCCACAAAAATTGGTGATTATGGACGTTATTCTCCTCGCTATCATTCTGGTATTGTAAACAGCTGGGCAGTATAATAAGCTTTAGAAAGGATGCATGAGTTGATATACTTTGTTCTTTGAACTTGGTTCATATATTGAGTTAAATTCTTGATAATGGCTCCTTGCACTTTATCTGCCGCAACTTTCCAATTTAAAGCCATCATTTTCATGGGGCATGCTGTCAGGGTGATCCCAAGTGTTTTATGTTGTCGGGCTAGTTTTGCCCACTCGACGCTGATATTATCAAAATTCACGAGATTTAACATTTTACTTTTTTTTTCATTTGCATTGACTCCAGATGCTCTACAGTACGAATCAATCACTGTTACTAGCGTGGTTACCTCGTCATTATTCCTTATAATAACCCCTATATCGGCAGCATAGGCTCTTGTAACTGTGTTATGTTGATAATGTTAAGCCTTTTAATCTAGCATGGACATGTCGGAGGAAAGGTACCAGCCAAATGGCGAAGAGCTACATGGACAGACTTCCTTGAGGAACACCTCGTTGTATTTGCATCGGCCTGGATTGTTGACAATTCACCGCTATTTCATCATTTATTCCAGTTGCTACGTTCTTAATCAACTTTATGGCCCTATCGTCGAAATCTATTTTCTTCAATGTCTGTTGAAGATATTCATGATTTACTACATCGAACGCTTTATAAAAATCTAAAAAAAAAGCACACTTTATGTATGTTACAGGAGTTATTGCAATGATATCCCTGAATTCTGCTAGATTTTGAAAAATGGTTCTGCCATGCGCGCATTTCTGATGTTGACTAATAATCTTATCTGTAAGGCATGAAATTCTCTTGTTTACTATGCTAGGTATTAATTTATAATCAGAATTCAGCAGTGAAATTGGACGAAAATTATTTAAATTTTTGTTTCCATTACTTTTTGGCACCAGAACAATTTTACTCTCCTTATACTCAGCCGGAATCTTTTTACCCTGAATAACCTCATTTACAATGTCCGTGATTTCGCACCTACTATTGCCCAGTAACGGATGTAAAACTCTGCTGCCAGACCATCCGGTCCTGGGGTTTTTTTTGGTGGTGAGGCGCAGAGAATCTCATACTCGTTCTCTTCACTGACTACCTCGAGAAAATTTTCGTTGTCATCTTCTGTCAGCTGTGGGGCTAGGATGTCAAGGAATTATTCCAAGGAAGCATCATACTTTGATGTACAGAATCTAGCTCGCAATAATAGCGATAAATGTCGTCCATGATACCCTGCTGGAGTCTGAGAGCCGTATCGTGTTTTCTTCGAATTTCATCAATAAAAGTCCTTCTCTCGTTTTTAACATGCTCCACTAAATGATACAAGGAACTAGTTTCATGTTCTGACACCGAATTTGCCTTCGATTTTATTTTCATCCCTTCCATTTGACTTCTCTTGTTATTACGTAACTTGGCTTTGACTTTTTTGATGTCTGCTATCCGAAGTGAGGAACCTGCTGAGACTTGATCATATAGATCTCTCAAAACGGAGAAGTAATATTCTATAGTGCATTTCATTTCTCTTGTGCTCTGGGTACTGTATTGAATAAAAAACTTCCTCAACTTTCGCTTCGCCATTTTAACCTATCAGTCGATAGCAGTGGTATATCTACTGTGAGCACGCAGGCATATTGCCCATGTTTCTTTAATCAGTTCTTCTAAATCATGATTTACTAACAAGGAAGTGTTCAAATTCCACTCATTCTTGAATCGGCGAACTGGCTGTCTTGTTAGATTTATGCAAGCTAAGAAACTTGAATGGTCTGAAAAGTGCTTAGGAATGGTTTCTACGTTTGTCACGGAAGTTTCCAGATTTTTAGAAATATATAATCTATCAATCCTGCTACGTGATGTTGCCGTGACATTAGTGAACTCAACAATGGAAGGGTATTTGATTTCCCATATATCCTTCAATTCTAAATCAGTAACTAGTTGTTTTAGTTCACTTGAGAATTTAAAATTAGGTAACTGATCTTTTCGATTTAAAACACAATTAAAATCACCTCTAAGTAATAACTGTCTTGGAGTTTTCCTTAACAAGTATATCAGGTCATCTTTAAAGAAACGTGCCCTGTCAGCTCGGTGAGAACTTCCTGAAGGGGCGTACAAGTTGATGATAGTCACATCATAGATATTTAGTCCTATTCCCCTTCCGGATTCCAGTCGTTCCACGTCGCTTACTGTAATCCCTTCCGTCACCAAAACAGCTGTTCCCACACTTGTTTCGAGAGACACATTTATATAACTGACAAAACCGGGAATTACCAAATCCAAATCAGAACTTCTTGTAACAGGGCAATATCAGTCGCGGATTCGTACAAAAATTCCTTAAGGGCCGATAATTTCAAACCGCACGTAATTTTATTTATGTTTATAGTGGTGATAGAATAAGATTGCGTCATTGCGCTGTCACTATGTAGTTGTTTCGATGAACTAATTTAGTTTCCTGTGGTTCAGGGTTCAGTTAAGCTATAACAGTGTGTTCGGAAGGCTGAACATGGAATAACACTTCAATCAGTATATTAATTATTGTCCCGTTTTTTTTTCTACTGCTGATGTTCTCTCTCGTACCGCAAGCAGATTGATTTCCTAGTAAACTAGCTGATTTTTCCTCCGGTGATTCGTGTAGGACCGTTTCGGACTGAACATTCTTAGGGCTTGGGTCGCCCCTACCGGATTTTCCCTTCCCTTGGTTACGAGCTACATTCTCATTTGGTTGCGTCGGTATTTTACCTCGCGGCTTATCTGGAGCAGCAGCTGACGCCTTCGCAATTTCTGTTACCAGCGCCTGCCCTGAGGCGTTGACCGTGATTTCAGTTTGGCCACCTCTTCCTCGTTCTTTATTAATATCACTTACTCCATGATCGAGGGAAACAAATGGAGACTGCAGTTTTGCAACCTCTCCCTTAATTTGTTTATTAACAGATAGGTGCTGATCTTTGCAATCGGCTACTGAACCTGTTGTTTCTTGCAAATTAATACTGATTACATCCCCTTCATTTTATGGTACCGTTCTGTTCATAAGTTTCCATTCGTATTTTGCCTTCCGGTTTCTCTGCCTCCTCATCGCACTGTTTTTGCTTGCGAAGTGAGGGAGCTGGACAGGACAGCTCGTCCTCTGAACAACTATCCGTTGTCTCCAGAGATCGTTTTTTCGGTTGCATTTCAGTTTCACGAGTAGTGGTAACAGGGTTTCCATTTGTTGGTAACGGGGTAAATTGACTATTATCGTGAAGGGAGATATCAGCTTGGCCCTCTGCGTTAACATCCTCAACCAGTTGATCCGGGCTATTCTTTGGTAACAGATCATTTAAGGTAAGCTTCTGACGCTGTATCAAATTACTTTTAAGATCAACAGTTCGCCGCGGACATTCCTGTCTGAAGTGGCCAGTTTCATTACATATATGACATGTAGCTTTCTGACCTGTATAAACAATTTGTGCTTTATACCCACAAACAGTTATGTAAAACGGAATATTCGTTTGAACGTCCATCTCTACACAGCGGACCCCGTTGAAACACTGCAGTTTAAAGCGAGGCGACCATCTTTCATTTGCAATTTATTTAACGTGCCCGTAGTTTGAAAGAGCTTCCTTAATCTTATCAGCCGGCCAGTGTGGCCGAGCGGTTCTAGGCGCTACAGTCTGGAACCGCGCGAGCGCTACGGTCGCAGGTTCGAATCCTGCCTCGGGCATAGATGTGTGTGATGTCCTTAGGTTAGTTAGCTTTAAGTAATTCTAAGTTCTAGGGGACTGATGACCTCAGAAGTTAAGTCCCATAGTGCTCAGAACCATTTTTTTAAATGTGTAACATTGTTTCTTTAATAAATGTTTTTATAAAAAAAAGTCGGATAGCGCGTCTGCCGTGTATGCAGGAGATCTGGGTTAGAGTCCCGGTCGGGGCGCTCATTTCCAACTGTCTCCGTTTATATTTATCAAATCCTGTAAGCAGTTAATGGTCTGGATTTCACTGTACTATCATTCTTCGAGAGCTGCAAGATCGCCAAAGGTATCTGTTCATTCGGGTATGTCCGAAGGAACAGATACCATCTTCATATATCCTATAAATTCAGAGGTTCCTCAGTGGTATTTTTGTACAAGGAAACCCACCAATTTCGGTAGCTCGCTGTATAGTATGATTTATACAGTTTGCTACATAAAATAACTCTGTATTTTAAAAATATCTACGCAACAATAAAATGGCTGAAATATCCGATCACCGTCAGGGATTTTCTCTGCCTCGTGATGACTGGGTGTTGTGTGATGTCCTTAGGTTAGTTAGGTTTCAGTAGTTCTAAGTTCTAGGGGACTGATGATCATAGACGTTAAGTCCCATAGTGCTCAGAGCCATTTGAACCATTTTTATCCGATCACCAGAGCTGTTTCCACCATTACCTGCTTCCCGATACGAAATCGTCGCGGTCTGGGCACTGAGACGACATGATTCTGAACGACCGATAGCGTTCTACATCTACGTAAATACTCTGCAAGCCACCACACGGCGCGTGGCGGAGGGTACTCCGTACCACTACTAGACATCTCCTTCTTGTTCCGCCCGCAAATACAGCGAGGGAAAAACGACTGCCTATATGCCTCCTATGAGCCCTAATTTTTCGTGTCTTCTAAATTTTCTCGATAGTGTTCCTTGAAAGGAACGTCGCCTTCCCTCCAGGGATTCCCACTTGAGTCCCGAAGCATCTCCCTAATGCTAACATCTTGTTCGAATCTACTGGTAACAAACCTAGCAACTCACCTCTGAGTTGTATCTTTGTTTACCTTTAGTCCGATCTGGTGTGGATTCCAAGCCTCCGATCAGTACTCAAGAATAGGTCACGCTAATACCATATATGCGGTCTACTTTACAGATGAACCACATTTCCCTAAAATTCCCCCAATAAACCGAATTCGACCACTCGCTTCCCTACTACAGCCCTGTTTTTCCTACTCATCTGCACTAACTTACATTTTTCTATATTTACAGCCAGCTGTCATTCATCACATCAACTAGAAATTTTGTCTAAGTCACCTTGTACTCTCCTACAGTCACTCAACTTCAAAACTATCCCGTACTCCACCGCATGATCAGCGGACAGTCGCAGACTGCTGCCCACCCTGTCCGGAAGATCATTTTTATATATATAGGAAACAATAGCGGTGCTATCACACTTCCCTGGGGCACCCATGACGACACCCTTGCCCCTGACGGGCACTCGCCTTCAATGACAACATACTGGGTTCTATCACTTAAGTTGTCTTCGAGCATCCCATATATTTGGTATCCTATTCCATACGCCCTTACCTTCGCTAATATGCAGTGGGGTAAGTGTCAAATGCTTTTAGGAAATCTGAAAATATGGAATCTACCTATTACTTTTCATCGATAGTTCGCAGAATATCTTTCTGACAAGAGGGAAATCTGAGTTTCGCACGAGAGATATTTCCTGTAACCGTGCTCATTCGTGGGCATTAGCTTTTCGATCTCTAGGGAAATTGTGATATTCGAATTCAGAATATGTTCTAGGATTCAGCAGAAAACCGATTTTAAGAATATTGCTCTGTAATTTTTCGTGTCCCTTCTTTTACCCTTCGTATACAGGGTGTTACAAAAAGGTAAGGCCAAACTTTCAGGAAACATTCCTCACACACAAATAAAAAAAAGATGTTATGTGGACATGTGTCCGGAAACGCTTAATTCCCATGTTAGAGCTCATTTTAGTTTCGTCAGTATGTACTCCAACGTGATCAAATTGTAAATTTTCACAATCAACATGTGTGGGCTGACGAGAATCCGCATTCAATTGCGCAATCACGTCATCAACACAAATGTTCTGTGAACGTTTGGGCAGGCATTGTTGCTGATGTCTCGATTGGGTCCCATGTTCTTCCACCTACGCTCAATGGAGCACGTTATCATGATTTCATACGGGATACTCTACCTGTGCTGCTAGAACATGTGCCTTTACAAGTACGACACAACATGTGGTTCATGCACGATGGAGCTCCTGCAAGTTTCAGTCGCTTCTCAACAACAGATCCGGTGACCGATGGATTGATAGAGGCGGACCAATTCCATGGCCTCCACGCTCTCCTGACCTCAACCCTCTTGACTTTCATTTATGGGGGCATTTGAAAGCTCTTGTCTACGCAACCTCGATACCAAATGTACAGACTCTTCGTGCTCGTATTGTGGACGGCTGTGGTACAATACGCCATTGTCCAGGGCTGCATCAGCGCATCAGGGATTCCATGCGACGACGGGTGGATGCATATATCCTCGACAACGGAGGGAAACTAGAAAATCTGAAAAGGGAAATGCAAAGGCTCAATCTAGATATAGTCGGGGTCAGTGAAGTGACGTGGAAGGAAGACAAGGATTTCTGGTCAGATGAGTATCGGGTAATATCAACAGCAGCAGAAAATTGTGTAACAGGTGTAGGATTCGTTATGAATAGGAAGGTAGGGCAGAGGGTGTGTTACTGTGAACAGTTCAGTGACCGGGTTGTTCTAATCAGAATCAACAGCAGACCAACACCGACAACGATAGTTCAGGTATACATGCCGACGTCGCAAGCTGAAGATGAACAGATAGAGAAAGTGTATGAGGATATTGAAAGGGTAATGCAGTATGTAAAGGGGGATGAAAATCTAATAGTCATGGGCGACTGGAATGCAGTTGTTGGGGAAGGAGTAGAAGAAAAGGTTACAGGTGAATATGGGCTTGGGACAAGGAATGAAAGAGGAGAAAGACTAATTGAGTTCTGTAACAAGTTTCAGCTAGTAATAGCGAATACCCTGTTCAAGAATCACAAGAGGAGGATGTATACTTGGAAAAGGCCGGGAGATACAGGAAGATTTCAAGTAGATTACATCATGGTCAGACAGAGATTCCGAAATCAGATACTGGATTGTAAGGCTTACCCAGGAGCAGATATAGACTCAGATCACAATATAGTAGTGATGAAGAGTAGGCTGAAGTTCAAGACATTAGTCAGGAAGAATCAATACGCAAAGAAGTGGGATACGGAAGTTCTAAGGAATGACGAGATACGTTTGAAGTTCTCTAACGCTATAGATACAGCAATAAGGAATAGCGCAGTAGGCAGCACAGTTGAAGAGGAATGGACATCTCTAAAAAGGGCCATCACAGAAGTTGGGAAGGAAAACATAGGTACAAAGAAGGTAGCTGCGAAGAAACCATGGGTAACAGAAGAAATACTTCAGTTGATTGATGAAAGGAGGAAGTACAAACATGTTCCGGGAAAATCAGGAATACAGAAATACAAGTCGCTGAGGAATGAAATAAATAGGAAGTGCAGGGAAGCTAAGACGAAATGGCTGCAGGAAAAATGCGAAGACATCGAAAAAGATATGATTGTCGGAAGGACAGACTCAGCATACAGGAAAGTCAAAACAACCTTTGGTGACATTAAAAGCAACGGTGGTAACATTAAGAGTGCAACGGGAATTCCACTGTTAAATGCAGAGGAGAGAGCAGATAGGTGGAAAGAATACATTGAAAGCCTCTATGAGGGTGAAGATTTTGTCTGATGTGATAGAAGAAGAAACAGGAGTCTATTTAGAAGAGATAGGGGATCCAGTATTAGAATCGGAATTTAAAAGAGCTTTGGAGGACTTACGGTCAAATAAGACAGAAGGGATAGATAACATTCCATCAGAATTTCTAAAATCATTAGGGGAAGTGGCAACAAAACGACTATTCACGTTGGTGTGTAGAATATATGAGTCTGGCAACATACCATCTGACTTTCGGAAAAGCATCATCCACACAATTCCGAAGACGGCAAGAGCTGACAAGTGCGATAATTATCGCACAATCAGCTTAACAGCTCATGCATCGAAGCTGCTTACAAGAATAATATACAGAAGAACTGAAAAGAAAATTGAGAATGCACTACGTGACGATCAGTTTGGCTTTAGGAAAAGTAAAGGCACGGCAGAGGCAATTCTGACGTCACGGCTAATAATGAAAGCAAGGCTGAAGAAAAATCAAGACACGTTCATAGGATTTGTCGACCTGGAAAAAGCGTCCGACAATATAAAATGGTGCAAGCTGTTCGAGATTCTGAAAAAAGTAGGGGTAAGCTATAGGGAGAGACGGGTCATATACAATATGAACTACAAGCAAGTGGGAATAATAAGAGTGGACGATCAAGAACGAAGTGCTCGTATTAAGAAGGGAGTAAGACAAGGCTGTAGCCTTTCGCCCCTACTCTTCAATCTGTACATCGAGGAAGCACTGATGGAAATAAAAGAAAGGTTCAGGAGTGGAATAAAAATACAAGGTGAAAGGATATCAATGATACGATTCGCTGATGCCATTGCTATCCTGAGTGAAAGTGAAGAAGAATTAAATGATCTACTGAACGGGATGAACAGTCTAATGAGTACACAGTATGGTTTGAGAGTAAATCGGAGAAAGACGAAGGTAATGAGAAATAGTAGAAATGAGAACAGCGAGAAACCTAACATCAGGATTGATGGTCACGAAGTCAATGAAGTTAAGGAATTCTGCTACCTAAGCAGTAAAATAACCAATGACGGACGGAGCAAGGAGGACATCAAAAGCAGACTCGCTATGGCAAAAAAGGCATTTCTGGCCAAAAGAAGTCTACTAATATCAAAGACCGGCCTTAATTTGAGGAAGAAATTTCTGAGGATGTACGTCTGGAGTACAGCATTGTATGTTAGTGAAACATGGACCGTGGGAAAACCGGAACAGAAGAGAATCGAAGCATTTGAGATGTGGTGCTATAGACGAATGTTGAAAATTAGGTGGACTGGTAAGGTAAGGAATGAGGAGGTTCTACGCAGAACATGAGAGGAAAGGAATATGTGGAAAAGACATGAGGGAATGACTTCCATGGTACTAGAGGGAGCTGTAGATGGCAAAAACTGTAGAGGAAGACAGAGATTGGAATACGTCAAGAAAATAATTGAGGACGTAGGTTGCAAGTGCTACTCTGAGATGAAGAGGTTAGCACAGGAAAGGAATTCGTGGCGGGCCGCATCAAACCAGTCAGTAGACTGATGAAAAAAAAAAAAAAAAAAAAAAGGGGACATTTTGAACATTTCCTGTACCAGTGTTTTAGGTCACGCTGGTACGTTTTGTTGCTGTATGTTTCTATTCCATGATTAATGTGATTTGAAGAGAAGTAATAAAATGAGCTCTAACGTGGAAAGTAAGCGTTTCCGGACACATGTCCACATAACATATTTACTTTCTTTGTGTGTGAGGAATGTTTCCTGAAAGTTTGGCCGAACCTTTTTGTAACACCCTATATCTAGGAGTCGACTGCGCTTTTTTTTCAGTCACTTGGGAATTTGCGCTGGACGTGAGATTCACGATAATTGCAAGCTAAGTAAGGGCCAACGTCGTAGAGCACTCTTTGTAAAGGCGAACTGGAATTCCATCCGGATCTGGCGAGATTCTTGTTTTCAAATCTCTGAGCTGTTCCTCTACGTCATAAGCGACTCAGTGTCATGGCCAAACAACTGGCATGTTTGTACCATTCTCCTCGCGAACCGTTTCTTAAATACGAATTTAAAACTTAAGCTTCGGTTTCACTATCTTCTACTGCCACACTAGGCTGTTAAAAGATTGACTGGATGGAAGTCAAAAACACTGGCGATTTATGAGAGTAATTACAGTATGAGAATTAAGAGCTTGCAGTTATTTTCACTGTTAAAAAGTTCCATGAATACATTTACGACCGAAGATTTATGCTCGTTACGTGCCACACGCTTTTGGTGGCTATATTTTGACTCAAAAACACTGTTTCTACCAAAACGCCTCAACTTTTGCAGCGTCTGGCACTAGCTTTATTGAACTATGACTGTGAAATGATTTTCAGATCTAAAGCTCAATACCTGAATGCAGATTTGCTATCACGACTTCCAATAGGGCAGGATAAAAATTTTGTTTGTTCTCCTGATTTATGTTTTGCATTAGATTTACTCATTCAAGATACATGTGGAAAATTTTTCCATTGAATTCAATTTAAACGCAAAGCTGGTGACAAAAGGTCCAGAGTTATATAAGATTAAAGAATACATTAAATCGCAATGGCCTATAAATAAAAATTGATTAATGAGTCGGAAATTAAATCATAGTGGCACATGATAGCTGCTGTCATAGTGGACAAAGGTGTCACTCTAGTACATTCAGAATCAGGAGAGAAACGAGCGGTTATTCCCGAAGTGCTGTAACAAAAAGGACTACAAATACTACTACCCAAGGCATATTAGTAAGAAAATCAGCAAATGGGGGAAAAACTGATAAAGTTTTGAAACTTTGGGAAAATACTCATATTGGGTATAGTAATAAGAAACACAAAATTTCCCCTTCGTAGGGGGGGGGGGGGGGGGGTTCCCCTTTTATCCCATCCAAAAGTCAATTTGTACCATATTTTAAATTTAAACGCAAAAAGGCTCTTTTTTCGAGCAGAGGTCTTGTTAGTAAATATATTCCTCGCAAAATTGTACACGAACAAGTTCTTGTGCGTCTTTTCATTTGTACGAATAGTATTTGAGGTATAAGAACTGGAACAGAATTCTATTAACGTAATAGTTTGAATTTTTGTTGGTTAGCAAAGTATTTAATTCAAAAGCGTAATTAAGTGTATGGAAATATTTCGTAGCCTATATATTCTACTTGATGATATTTCTTTTGCTATCTGTATTGTTGAAATCAGAAGTACGTGCCAACAGTGAATACGCCAAGTTCCCTCTCCCATTCACTCAGCTTCCAATACCACTGTTGTCGCTGCCGTTTCTTCCTACCCAAGTCCAGTTCAATTGAATTAATGTTGTGAACTGTCAAAGTAGTCCCAGAGAATTCTGTTTTTGTAACAGTATGCTTCAGTTTGTGGTGTTATGAAGTGCTTCTTCTTAGTCTCATTAATGCAGGACCCTATTAACCTATTTTATTTGTGGTGAAAATGTTTCTGAAGGAGACATCAATAGTGACGAAGGGCTTGGAAACTCTGATACGTGTCAGCAAGGAACGGAAGGATGGGGCTCGTAATCTTCTACAGAACGCTGGACTAACTCAAGCGCAGAAGGTATGTCGACGTGAATATATTAAGGAACGTAATATAAGGAAACTAATTAATCAGAATAGTGCACAAGCAGATGATAAAAGTTTGAGATCCTCTTCCTCTTATCCATTCAGTTTCCAAGAACACTGTTTCATATGTGCTGAAAAGTGTGACATAGAGGTGGAAACGAAAAAACCTCTCCACAAACGCCATAGAATGTTTGAAGTTGGCTCTTTAACTGTGAAACATACGCTGCTTGAGAAAGCAGAGAAACGCAATGATGATCTTGGTATAAAGGTTGCCGAACGCATCAACAGTGTCTTGTGTTTAGCAGCTGCAGAAGCCCATTATCGTCAAGATCGCTATACTAAATTGGTGTCGTACCCCTCCTCTATTAGAAAAAGATGCCGACCTCAAGATACCATCTTTGATGCCGCTTTTCAAGAATTATGCAGATTTATAGACAGTTCAGAGGAATGTCAATTTTCACTGCCCGATTTGTTGCAGAAAATTAATGAATGTCTCCCAGAAGGAGAGACGACGACTATAAAAACTCTGAAAAATAAACTGACTGAACACTTTTGTGATGGGGTCTTGTTTGCCAAAATGTCAAAATATCACCCAGTTGTGTGTTTTCGTGGCAATGGGTACAAACTTTTGAACTAATGGTGCAATGAACAAGCTGTTCATGAAAAAGATGAGAGAAAGAGAATAGTTGAAGCAGTGGCAGCCATCATCCATGAAGATAAAAGAATGACTCCTTACAGTATTGTCGATTATCCAGATATCAATGACTTGACAGAGAATGCTGAAGTTATGGTTCCTGACACTTTACACGAATTTTTGAAGGGTGTGGTTTTCTCAAAAAAGGAAGATAGTGAACAGTCTCTTTTAAATAATGTACAGCAATATCGCATGCGATTGTGTGAGCTACCAGGCCTCGTTCATTTATCTCCCCACTGCAACCTGGTCTTGCGATGTACTTGTTTCGTAAAGTGGGGTCAAAAAACATTGCTGAAATTGTCTAGAATATGGATTCCTGCTCTTCATATAGCACTGTGGCTTTATCTGAGGATCCTTCTGTTCAATTCTGGAAATCAAATATTTCAAATTTCGTTCTCACAGTTCGTTTTCGATAATGCTGACTTCAATATTGCAACAATGACAGGCAAAGGTACTGTAAGATGGCGAGAACTATGCCCCTTACATGAAGTCACCTAACTCACATTGAGCGAACAGTAGTGCTGAACAAAAATGACTGCCAAGGCACAATCCATCTTGTAGAGAGTATAGTATGGACGTATTGGAATAATTAATGTCAGGTGATCGTTTTAAAGTAATTCACACGACATGAAAAACTTTGTGGAAACGCGTCGATTTACTGGAGGCTAGTTTATCCCAGGGAAGTATACAGAGTGACTGTGGCCGGCCGGCGGGGGAGCGAAGAAGGGAAGCGACAATAGGCAGCTTAGGGCGGCTCAAGCTCTGAGAAAGTGGTAATGGGGTGTGGCCTCCAGCTGCCTTAAGATGAGTGACAGTGAGTCGGTGCTTGACCCCATGCTGGTGTACCGGGAAGCAGATGGAGAACTTGTACGCCTGTTGATAAATGTCCGTCGTCCCGTTTTCAGTGAAACATGCGAGAAAGCCGGTGGAGCGGTCAACAGTGGTCAAAACATGCGTGTTCGTGACTATAGCAAATTCACACTGAATTCACGGTCCCCAGAGCCTGAAGTAAATCAGGTGAAGAGCGACAGAAAGAAATACGCCGACCTCCGATGGGAACGTAGGACCGAGGAATTTGAAGTACTCTCCTGGGAGTCAGAATTCCGGGAAAATTGGTGTTTGTGCAGACGCTAACTTTGATGGGTGGCCTGGGAGGAGCTAAATAGCAGAAGTTGAGAGAAAGGGAAATTTTGTGGGAATTTGTTCACTTCCCAAGCACGCATTGGTCGGCACTCGGAAGCGATGCATAATTAAAGCGACTTGCGCTGCAATTGACGTAAGTGATTTTGCTGGAGGGGAAACCGAGGTGAAGAGCGGACTGTGAGAAGTCTCCGTAGTGGTCTTCCATTCCCAGCTTGCCTAGAGTTCTTTACTCAGCTTGCCTGAGAAAGAGTGAGCATCTCTGCACTTTAGGACTTAGCAAATGGAATGATTGAGCTTGGAGATAGGAAGTTTTAGTTCAGCTATGTACTGAGCAAGATAGCTAGGAGTGAATAGGTGAGCGCAGCCTTACAGCACCACGAGGTCGGCCGACGTCTGTACAACGACACTGCTCCGCCATGCTGAATTCGGTGATATTGCGCCCGCTCCGGCCACTGATTAATTTGTTGGATCACGTCGGCACGAGGGTTTCATGGGCTGTGTGTTATAGAATTCTTCTCGCACTTCGCATTACACCTGGGTTAGTCGACAGGAATTACTTTTAATTTATCGCGCTTTACTCCATGCAAACGCAATTTATTACCACTGCCTGTTAGGGGAGTCATGTAATGTGATGACTGAAGGTCGTGAGTTAAAATAAATCTGTACTAATCGTCTGCATCTCTTTTCAATCAAGTAGTGGAAATCCCAAGTCACTTTCTTAATTAATTTTATGTTCAACATTTGCATCTGGTGTTCAATAGCTGAATATAACATCAATGTGTAACCCTTTTTAATTAAAAGGGATCAATTCTGAGTCAATTAATGCCAACACTGCCACTGCAGTTCCATCAGGAGTCACAGGGCCTTATTACTTTCTTTGCGTTATCCGGCATTGCGGCAGTTTTGCACTCTCTGTTGGCCTGTTAGTCAGTTACCTGGGGTGAACACACACCAAAACCAAATAAGTGACGGGTGGGGTGTTACAGTACATTCCATGCTATGGGTGGAATCAGGTGTGTGACTCCAGGGAGCGCAATGGAACATCAGAAAGTAACGAAACTGTCATGACGAGTTCTACAGAAACAGCAGGTGCCCAAAAAAGTTAGTCTGCTAACATTCCGAAGGCAGAATAGAGTTGGAATTAAAGAAATTGTTTTACAAAATGTCTGCTCAGGACAATCATTCACTAAAGCAAGAGTGCCTACCAATTACGATTTTATTTGGAAGATCGGGAAGTTTTTACAGCTTTCTATTCCTGCATGGCAAGGTTTTATCGAGAAAATCACAACTAGAGAAACTTATACACAATCAAATGTATTAGTGCTTCCATTCATCAGCAATCCGTCAACAGATTATAGCACTTTTTTAACTGCTTTAATTTATGGCATCACAGAGAGTAAGGAGACCACACAGCAAACATGTATCGTGACGTTTGATCAACCACTCTACATGAAAGCAAAAGATGTAGTTGCAGTGGAGGCTAATGGAGGGAATAAGCTATTCACTAATGTAGTTATTCGATTAGGAGGCTTTCATTTGACAATGTCTTTTCTAGGAGTAATAGGATTCGGAATGAGAGACAGTGGACTCTCTCAACTTTTGAACACTGTATATGCTACAGCTTCTGTTCCCCATATACTTTCTGCATTTCTCAACTAGTAGAAACGGTGCATCTTTCGGCGATTTGGAAAAAAGATCAAGTGACTAAAAGCTGAAAAATTAATTTGTCAACACAATGGATGATGTTAAGGAAAGAGGGAAAACTTGCCAATTATAGATACAATACATTTAAAAAAATGGTTCAAATGGCTCTGAGCACTATGGGACTTTACATCTGTGGTCATCAGTCCCCTAGAACTTAGAACTACTTAAACCTAACTAACCTAAGGACATCACACACATCCATGCCCCAGGCAGGATTCGAACCTGCGACCGTTGCGGTCGCTCAGTTCCAGACTGTAGCGCCTAGAACCGCTCAGCCACTCCCGCCGGCCCAGCTGTGGTACATTGCGTTTGGATACATGGAAGACTCTCGCGGACGATGAGACATATTTACAGATATTGACCGTCTCCATGCCTCTTTGGATGAGGCAGGTAATTGATGCCAATGGTGAGTGGACCTCATAGAAGCCTCACCCCCAATGTGGAACTTCCCTCGTCTCATATTACTGGACTTTATATTAAAACAGTTGATGTAACTATAATCGTCTCGGGGTTGAAGCCCTTTTCTTCCGTGTTTGCTTTAAGCAATTTCATATGAGCTTACACTGGCCGACTTCATGCCCATTGACAACTTACCAGCTGTGGGTTGGTTCAAATGGCTCTGAGCACTATGGGACTCAACATCTGAGGTTATCAGTCCCCTGGACTTAGAACTACTTAAACCTAACTAACCTAAGGACATCATACACATCCATGCCCGAGGCAGGATTCGAACCTGCGACCGTAGCAGTCGCGCGGTTCCGGACTGAGCGCCTAGAATCGCTAGACCACCGCGGCGGCCGGCTACAATACATTCAGCTTGTCATCTTGGCATTGCATTTCATCCAAGCAGAGCATATGGGGAATTGGGAGTTCCATATAGAATGTGTGAGAGCTATGCTCCCAGTATTCCATGCAACTGGACACTTTCCTTATGCTAAGGCGTGTCATTTGTACCTCCAGGAATTAGAAAAACTGAAAGAATCCGCGAAACCCGCGGAGTTCGATAAATTCATCAAGGACAGTTTCTTCACGGTTCGACGCACTGATAAGTATTGGTGTGGAGTGTGGACCGACATGACGAAGTAACAAACGCTTAGAAGAACCTGAAGAGTGTTGGAGATGTTTCACGCGGAAGTGGTTTCACCGACAGTGTGTTGAACCAATGGATTTGCGGTATACCAATCGCCCATAACATATGTGAAGTCATGGAACAATTCTGCAATTTACATTCGGTTTCGAATGATCAACATGTTGTACTGAGGAATGGGAGGATAGAAATTGACGAGAAAATTCGCAGAAGATTGCAGTTGTGGTTGCAACAACTCAGGCCATTAGCTTATAAGGAGCAATTGTATTCATTAGGATCTGGATAAGTGGCTTCTCAGAAAGTAAACTGCTACAAAACTGTGCCCGTTACTGAAGAAGTTCTACGAACAATAGTTACTGTCTGGTTCTCTGAAGCTTAAGCGATACATCATGGTTAGGACAATGCGCACGTCAACTGTTAGGCTTGCAAAAAATATGACTGAAGTAGATACAATACAGTTATTTCAGAGAATACTGCGCACGTTTCATTCACCTGATGACCTAAAGGATTGCTTCACGTACGAATTATCGACTGCACCAACGTCTGTGTTTGACAGCAGTGGGCTATTGAGGAAAACAAAAAAAGTCGTCGCTGTACAATCTTTTCAATCAAGTACCTGAAAGGCATATTGACAATAACGAATCGAAGCTCTTTGTTATAGATGGAAGGTTTCTTATCCACCACGTCGTGTGCCCCGAGAATGGAACTTTTGGAGACATTTATAAAACCTTAATAGCCTATATTCAGAGACACTATAAATATGATGTTGCTGTTGTATTTGACGGATATTCAGAAAGCTCTCTGGACATAAAAACTATTGAACGCCAAAGGCGAACGATGAAGCGGACCTCACGAGAAATTTTCTTTAATTACGAGACGGTATGCGTTGAATCACAATCTAACCTCAGCAATCAGGAAATGTTTATTACATAGCTTGTATGCAAAAACTAGACTGTTTTGGTATTCAAACCAGGATTGGGGATGCCGATGCAGTTGTTGAAATTGTTGCAAAAGCAATAAATGTCTCAAAATTTTACCAGCAAGTGATTAAAATGGGCCAAGATGAAGATCTTCTTGTGCTACCACTCTTGCTCAAGACGACACAGACATAATCCTGACGAACGAAAGTAAAGGTATCATCAGAACAAGGTGTTACATTTTTAAAGATATACGTAAATCCTCACTCATTCTTGAATGCAAGAATTCAATACTGTTTCTTCATGCAGTAAGTGGTTGTGACAGTACTTCAGCATTGTTTGGGAAAGTAAAGCTGCAAGCTTTCCGACTATTCAAACGGTATCCCCAGCTTCATAATATTCCACGGATATTCAACTCCTGATACCATTGCAGAAGCAGGACAGAAATTTATACTTTCTATACACAAAAAGAGTAGAGAGTCCTGATTAAATGTCATTAGATTTAAATCTTTTAATGTACTTGTGGGTCAGGCAAACAATGCTGCCGTACTCTCTCGTTTGTCACCCACTACTGATGCAAGACGCCTCCACTCTTACCGAGTTTACCTACAAGTCCAGCTACTGCTGGGGAACAACTTGAATCCCAGAAAATGGGGCTGGAGGGAATCAAACCCATCCCTCTCCCCGATTAACATGAAACGACTACCTGCTCCACAGATAACAGTGCTACTGATTTCATGCGGCTGCACTCAAGGCTGTGGAAGAAAGTGTGGATGTGTGAAGGCTGACCTACGTTGCACAACAATGTGCACTAATATGTGTCGCAGCGACTTGACAGAAGATTTGATGATGGTTTTATGTGAAAAGAAATATTCAAGAATTAATTGTTTGATATATATTGTGGTATTTTCATTGTCTACTAGCTGTACATATGGCTTAAATATATCACGGCAAAAGTAACTGTTAATTAGTTTTACAGTAATTCTTAATTTTCATGAAAAATTATTTTCATTCCAATAATTTAAGCTGCGTAAATCTAAAGTAAAAGACTATGAAGCAAAATTGTTCTGTATAAATAAAAGTCCGTTTTAAAAGAAATTTCGCTTCTTTTTGCCTACAAACATTAGCACTCATAAACTAATAACCTAGATTAAAAATTCATTTTCCTTTCTCTGAGTAGAATTTCACCAGAAATATTTTCTGTCATATAGACAACTTTCTTAAATGAACCGTTTTTCCTAAAGTTTGGAAAAAGGAAAATAAATTATATTAATGGTAGAGGGAAGCTCGCCTTGTAGGGGAGGATACTTTTCTATTTTTTACTTCTTCATCCCCTAAGAGTGTTTTCCCGAAGTTCCAAAACTTTGTAAATTTTTCCTCCATTTTTCCTAATTTGTCTGTACTATACGTCAATGCCACTGGGGCATCGCATTTATCAGACGAAATTTCAGAGAACATTGCTGCTGGCAGAATATAGATAAAGACCTAGAAGTGATACTGTCTAAGAGCCACTTATGCCAAAGATACCAGTCAGCTCCTTCTCAACCATATTTTCCATGGTCATAGGCATCACAGCTCACACGTCTACATGTTGACTTTTCTGGACCAGTTTTAGGAAGCTACTAGCTGATCATCTTCGATGCATTTTCAGAATTTCCATATGTGATACATATGCCATAATACTAGGTCTATGAAAACAAAACCTATGGCTGAAAAATTATTTTCAACATCATACATTAATGTCTATTTTAAAACCACTCGTGCATCCACAAAGCGAGCATCGACAGCAGTCGAGCAAAAACAGATTTTTTTATAAATCAATGATCCGGTACTCATTGCTGTGAATAAATATGGAAAGAAATATTGAGTACCAGGCAATATTCAAATTTTGAATGGTATCACGGCGCGCCACAGAAATCAAATGAAGCTGCGTTGTGCTGATGCACATATAGACAGAACTCCTAGGCCATTCTCTCTTTCAGGCTCACACGGCTTCAGTGCAGCCAGCCGACTCGCGGACTTGCAGCCAGCAGCAGTCCCCGACTTCGCCTTCGCTAGTGGCGCCCAGCTGCGGTCATTCGATGACGCCCAGATGGAGGTGGATATCGAGCCTCATCCCACTGACGGAGAGATGGATGTGAATGCGGCAAATCGCTTGTCCGAGCGCTCCCTGACCAAGGTTCTGGGTCAGGTTTTGCTCGGTGCCATGGGCAGATGCATCATACAAATATTCTCGGAGCAAGCACAGGAGCTTCAAACTAATGGAGCGAGCTTCATTAGATCCCGCTTCCCAGAGGTGAGATGCGTCCACGATTAGTTATGCTAGACAGTTATATCTACAGAAGGCGACACATTTCAGGATCCAACATGGTACCACCCAAGTTACGATCAGTCTCCAAAAAGATAGCGCAGATATCAGGAAGCTCATAGTTATGTCAGCTGCTAAAGAGGACGCTGGCACTGGAACTACTTCCTTCATCCACCCAAATACTTCGCAAATGGAGGTTCTTCCATCATTTGAGATAAAAGTGTCCGGACACCTTCATTGTGCCAGTTCTCACAAGCAGTTATCCCATATATGTACAGGCACAGATCACGATCTTTTCTCGGGATCTCTGATAAGAGGGTATTAAGCTACACATTCGATGTCAGGTTATCCACTTGATCGACTTATAGGCCGCGCGGGATTAGCCGAGCGGTCTCCGGCGCTGCAGTCATCGACTGTGCGGATGGTCCCGGCGGAGGTTCGAGTCCTCCCTCGGGCATGTGTATGTGTGTTTGGCCTGAGGATAATTTAGGTTAAGTAGTGTGTAAGCTTAGGGACTGATGACCTTAGCAGTTAAGTCCCATAAGACTTCACACACATTTGAACATCTTTTTTGATCGACTTATAATCAAGGGCATCCCCGACTCCCCTCTCCCCAGTGTGCCATCGAGAACTGATCAAGGTCACACAGGGAACCCCAACCTCCCCTTCATCCTCTTCTTCCCATTCCCTCCCTTTCCCCCTGAACCAACAAGACTGAAGCACTCCCTCCCTATCTTCATTTTTATAGCTGCATTTGAGTGGTTGAGCTCCACTCTGGAGCGGGGCAGTATACATGGAGGATAATGCTGCGTCTTTTCGTTAGCAAAAAAGTACATTACTTCACATCAATTCACGTCTATTTTTTAATAAAATATTAATATTTCGTCATTCGAGGCACCAGCAGAGGCCACACCCTGACAGACATGTAAGCACTCTTACTTTCCCCAATTTTATGTACTTACCCATATTTTTCTTTTTTTACACATTTGCCCAGATTTTACGTATTTTCCACATTTTTTCGTGTTTTATACAATTACGAGAGCTGCTTCCCACTGTTCTGACATTGCGTCGACTCCATGAGCTCTCAGCCAGTCACAATACAACATGAGTCTAAGTTATTTATCATTGCTAAGGCACCACTACATTACTAGTGTGCGTGTAATATCATAGCGTATGTGCTAGGAACGACTACGTTGGTGCAGATTATGATTTCATAGGAAATATTGTAACCACTACAGTTTTACAGATTTCCAACCAGAGATATAGCATGTATAGGAAATACCGCACCACAATAGATAAACCTCTGCTAAGTCACCACTATATTAATAGATTGTGTGTTCTCAAAGCAAAGTTCCGATACTTCCAACCAAAGATACTGTTCGTGTAGCACAGAGCTACAAAATACTGGGATGTTGGTTCTACATCTGATTCTTGGGAGTTATTAGATGTTTTGCAAAATGTTAGTCTATCCACGCCTCTAAGTGAATTGTTTGCGTCCATCACCTTGGTGAGGTTAGTCTGTTTGGAAGACCTAGCCGAAATACTGTACCTAAATATAGAAACCCTTGCAAACTATGGCAACGATCTTGTTATCATAGTGATAAAAATAATGAAGTCATAGCAAATTTCTGATGCTTCCAACCAAGGATACTGTGCGTATAAGAAGTAGTACATACTACAAAATAATGAGCACCTAGAGAAAGACGACTGACCAGTATCTGTAACCATCCAACCAGAAAGCACATCGCCCACAGAGCAGCCCACCCGGCAAACTCTGATGTGTGGTGCGTAGCTGTGAATACTGATCCAACCCAGCAATGATCACGAAATGTGTACAATGTATACTCATCAGCCATAAATTACGACCATCTATACAATTACGAGAGCTGCTTCTCCACTTTTGGTGTGAATAACAGGGGAGGGGGGCGATGAGCTCTGACCCCACATTCAGTCACATCCCACATGAGTTTGAGTGGATTCAGATCTGGCGAGTGCAGATGGTGGGGCAGCTCGTTGGAATTCGCCACTCTGTTCCTCGAGCAACTTCATCACATTTCTGACCTTATGACATGCCACGTTATTTTGTTGAAAAATGCCACTGCTCTCGGGAAATATGATTGTCACGAAGGAGTGTATGTGGTCTGCAACCAGTGTACAGTACTCCTTGGCCGTCATGATGCCTTGCAAGAGCCCGAATGGCCCCATGGACGCCATGCGAATGTTCCACAGAGCATAATGGAGCTCCCACCATCTTGTCTCTGTACCAGAGTACAGGTGTCAAGGAGCTGTTCCCGTGGAAGACGACGGATTCGCGCCCTCCCATCAGCATGATGAAGAAGCTACGGGATTCATCAGACCATGCAATGCTCTGCCATTGTGCCAACGTCCAGTGCCAAGGTCATGTGACCATTTCAGTCATAGTTGCCGTGTCATAGTGTAACATTGGTACATGCATGGATTATCGGCTGCAGGGGTCCATTGTTAGGAGAGTTTGGAGCACTGTGTGTTCAGATACACTTGTATTCTGCCCAGAACTAAAGTCTGATGTTAGTTCCTCCACAGTCCGCTGCCTGTCTTGTTTTACCAATTTGCCCAGCCGACAACGTCTGACATCTGTAACGATGAAGTCTGCATGTAGTTCCACCTTAGTTTTGCCAAGATTGAAAACACTCAGCACAGCACTCCTCCAACACCCGACAAGTTGTGCAGTTTCCAAAATGCTCGTGGCAAGTCCCTGGCCCATCACAATCTACCCTCAGTGAAACTCAGATAGATCTTGTGCCTTCCTCATTCTTCACACCGACAACATGTTCACTGATGCTACATGCGCTATGTGACTAGCACTCTATCCCCACCAGGGAACCTGCTATCACCTGGATGTGCTTATATCAATAGTAGATCGGTGATCATAATATTCCGGCTGACCAGTGTTTGTGTAATCGTCGTGGTCCTGGTAGCTGGCACAAAAGGGACTGCTGCTAGGAATTCATTCATTCATGGTGCTCTCCTCTCGCCACAGCAAACCAGCAATAGCTTGTAGACTGCCTACATATTCACCAGCGGAAATCTGTAAACTACTTTGCAGATAAAACATTTCTAGTAGTTTAAGACACAAGTACTTCTCCCTCCACTCCCCATATCTCTCTGAACCAATAAGAAACAAGATCTCCTCCTCCCTCGCCCAATCATCAGGCTGCAGGGGCGCCCAACAGACGCACACCTGTGTGATGTCAGAATGGGTACACGAATCATGTAAAGCGCCTTCGACGCTTCAATCATTGGTTCACTGTGTTTACAAACTCTTGGCTCTCCTACACCAGCCCTGGCTGCCGCTTCATCAACAGAGTGTTGGTTTCTAACTAATGACTTTTTAGTCAGCTCAGCGTTTGTCTCCCCAGGCGATGGTGTTGTTTTCCTAAGTGCCGTGGCAGGTTGTGAGCTGGCAGTCAGCGGACATGCCCATTGTAGAAGGTTGGATTCACACTGGCCTTTGGAGTGTCCCAGTTCCACTCCAAATTCTATGATGATCCTTGATGACCCAGATGGTTCAAATGGCTCTGAGCACTGTCGGACTTAACATCTGAGGTTATCAGTCCATCAGTCCCCTAGGCGTAGAACTACTTAAACGTAACAAACCTAAGGACATCACACAAATCCCTGCCCAAGACAGGATTCGAACCTGTGACCGTAGAAACTGCGTGGTTCCGGACTGAAGCGCCTAGAACCACTTGACCATAATGGCCGGTAAAAGTATTTTCACTGGGGAGTGTGCAGTGGGGAATCCAGTGGGCATTCTAGCGAGATCCTCTCCTGGGAAGCAGAATCTGTAGTGGAAATAAGTTGATAGAGGAGCAGGAGCTAAGATCTGTGCCCTTCAGGTGAAGTTACAACGCGCAAAGGAGGAACTAGATAGGTTGAGGAGGGTGAAGGGTGGCGGGGAATAGGAATTTGGCAGTTGGCAAGAAGGCAGCTAGGAGGAGGAGGAAGAAGTATTCAGACAGTTGTACTTTACGTATATGCAATAGATTTGACCAACTGTCAGATTTGAGTGGAGAGGGGCGTCTTGTAGCTATAGATGTAGGTAACATACAGTAGTCCACAGCAGTTAGGAGGCCTAGGTCAACTGCAAAGTCTAACAGAAAGATGAAGGTTCTGCTGCTAGGTAGTTCGCACGGTAGAGTTGTGGGTCAGCAATTGCAGGAAGTGTTGGGGAGTGAGTACCAGATCATCAGCATTGTGACGCATGGTGCAGGGTTGGCTCAGGTGACTGGCAGCATAGGGGAGTTATGTAGGAATTTTACGAAGGAGGATCAGGTAGTGATAGTGGATGGAGTTAAGATGATTCTTATTGTATTGTTGATTGCGTTTACTGAAACTTATGGACTGACTTTTCTCAGGTTCATAAACATTTTATCTTTATCTGTTACTTCTTTTATGATGTAATTTCATGTACTGACACGTTCCATGACCTTGGAGATTTGCTCCTCAATTTGGCTCTACGGAACTTGGCGCATAAATAAATAAAAAAACGTAGACCCCGAGAGATCCTATCGCTGGCTTCCACCCTGAAACTGAGTGCTGCCAGAAGACTGTCAGTTTCTCCATCACCGATGGTAGTCAGTGAACATCATAAGATTCATCAGATGAAGACCATGATGTCGAGTACATCTTTAGCTAGTTCATAGGTTGTGCTGGAGTATTTAGGACATAGATTCCCTATAGTATCATAATCACATAATCGGGTGCTGTTACTCTGAATGTCAATTATCCCAATGATCAGCTGACGTCAGCTGGAGAAACGGGGTATTTAAAAGGTGCTAGGGTGAGGCTATGACATGACGCTCGGGTCATAATGACCACAAGAGCCCTCCTTACTCTGCTGTCCTCACTTGAGAGACTGATAACTGCTGTATCAGGTCCTCACTACGTGTTCTTATGTAAGAGATAGTTCCTTGCACCATGTCTTATGAGCCAACGAATATACGTGTCCCTCTTCCCTGTTTTTTCACAGTCTTGTTTCTGCTGAATTGGTATTTCTCACTTGGCGGACGGTGTCGTAATATGTCAAAGGCCTGACCCACTTGCGACATACTGGTACGCTTCCTGCTTCAGCCTCTGTCTCTGGCTTAACTTGATATTGCCAGTGGCAATGCGCATGAGTTTTAATACACACTTCTAATTTCCTACTCCTTATTATTCTGTGCCATAACAGTGCTTTCGAAACATAGATGTAGATATCCTCGGTGTAACAAAGAAGCTTACATCACTGAATGAAGGCAAGGCCTCCGGTCAAGATTGTATACCAGTCAGGTTCCTCTCAAAGTATGCTGATAAAATAGCTCCATATTTAGCAATTATATACAACCACTCGCTCACAGAAAGATACGTACCTAAAGACTGGAAAATTGCTCAAGTCACACTAATACCCAAAAAGGTAAGTAGAAGTAATCCGCTGAATTACAGGCCTATATCACTAACGTCGATTTGCAGTAGGGTGTTAGAACATATGAAGTACCTCGAAGAAAACGATTTATCAACATATAGTCAGCACGGATTCAAGAAATATCGTTCTTGTGAAACACAACTAGCTCTTTATACTCATGAAGTAATAAGTGTTATAGACAGGGGATGTCAAATTGATTCCATATTTTTAGATTTCCAGAAGGCTTTCGATAACGTTCCTCACAAGCCTCTTCTAATCAAACTGCGTGCCTACGGAGTTTCGCCTCAGTTGTGCGACTGGATTCGTGATTTCCTGTCAGAAAGATCACATTTCGTAGTAATAGACGGAAAGTCATCGAGTGAAACAGAAGTAATATCCGGCGTTCCCCAAGGAAGTGTTATAGGCCCTCTATTGTTCCTGATCTATATTAACGACACAGGAGACAATCTGAGTAGCCGTCTTAGATTGTTTGCAGATGATGCTGTCATTTACCGTCTTGTAAAGTCATCAAAACGACTTGCAAAATTATTTAGATAAGATATCCGTATGGTTAAAAAAGTGGCAATTGACCCTAAATAAAAAAATGTGCGAAGTTATTCACATGAGTACTAAAACAAATCAGCTAAATTTCGATTACGCGATAAGTCACAAAAACTGAGGGCTGTAAATTCAACTAAATACAGGGTTATTACAAATGATTGAAGCGATTTCACAGCTCTACAATAACTTTATTATTTGAGATATTTTCACAATGCTTTGCACACACATACAAAAACTCAGAAAGTTCGTTTAGGCATTCACAAATGTTCGATATGTGCCCCTTTAGTGATTCGGCAGACATCAAGCCGATAATTAAGTTCCTCCCACACTCGGCGTAGCATGTCTCCATCAATGAGTTCGAAAGCATCGTTGATACTAGCTCGCAGTTCTGGCACGTTTCTTGGTAGAGGAGGTTTAAACACTGAATATTTCACATAATCCCACAGAAAGAAGTTGCATGGGGTTAAGTCGGGAGAGCGTGGAGGCCATGACAAGAATTGCTGATCATGATCTCCATCACGACCGATCCATCTCCTGTTTAAGAAATGCCGAACATCATGATGGAAGTGCGGTGGTGCACCATCCTGTTGAAAGATGAAGTCGGCGCTGCCGGTCTCCAGTTGTGGCATGAGCCAATTTTCCAGCATGTCCAGATACACGTGTCCTGTAACGTTTTTTTCGCAGAAGAAAAAGGGGCCGTAAACTTTAAACCGTGAGATTGCACAAAACACGTTAACTTTTGGTGAATTGCGAATTTGCTGCACGAATGCGTGAGGATTCTCTACCGCCCACATTCGCACATTGTGTCTGTTCACTTCACCATTAAGAAAAAATGTTGCCTCATCACTGAAAACAAGTTTCGCACTGAACGCATTGTGTTCCATGAGCTGTTGTAACCGCTCCGAAAATTCAAAGCGTTTGACTTTGTTATCGTGTGTCAGGGCTTGTAGCAGTTGTAAACGGTAAGGCTTCTGCTCTAGCCTTTTCCGTAAGATTTTCCAAACCGTCAGCTGCGGTACGTTTAGCTCCCTGCTTGCTTTATTCGTCGACTTCCGCGGGCTACGCGTTAAACTTGCCCGCACGCGTTCAACCGTTTCTTCGCTCACTGCAGGCCGACCCGTTGATTTCCCCTCACAGAGGCATCCAGAAGCTTTAAACTGCTCATACCATCGCCGAATGGAGTTAGCAGTTGGTGGATCTTTGTTGAACTTCGTCCTGAAGTGTCGTTGCACTGTTATGACTGACTGATGTGAGTGCATTTCAAGCACGACATACGCTTTCTCGGCTCCTGTCGCCATTTTGTCTCACTGCGCTCTCGACCGCTCAGGCGGCAGAAACCTGAAGTGCGGCTTCAGCCGAACAAAACTTTATGAGTTTTTCTACGTATCTGTAGTGTGTCGTGACCATATGTCAATGAATGGAGCTACAGTGAATTTATGAAATCGCTTCAGTCATTTGTAATAGCCCTGTACCTAGGTATTACAATTGTAAATAACCTAAATTGGAACGATCACATAGATAATATTGTGGGTAGAGCAAACCAAAGACTGCGATTCATTGGCAGAACACTTAGAAGGTGCAACGGGTCTACCAAAGAGACTGCTTACACTACGCCTGTCCGCCCTATTCTGGAGTACTGCTGTTCGGTGTGGGATCGACATCAGGTGGGACTGACGGATGACATCGAAAATGTTCAAAGAAGGGCAGCTTGTTTTGTAATATTGTGAAATATGGAAGATAGTGTCACAGACATGATACGTGAATTGGAGTGGCAATCATTGAAACAATGGTGTTTTTCGTCGCGACGGGATCTTCTCATGAAATTTCAATCACCAATTTTCTCCTCCGATTGCGAAAACATTCTGTTGGCACCCACCTACATAGGGAGAAATGATCATCACGATAAAATAAGAGAAATCAGGGCTTGCACCGAAAAATTTAAGTGCTCGTTTTTCGCGTCTGCCGTTCGAGAGTGGAATGGTAGAGAGCATGAAGGTGGTTCACTGAACCCTCTGCCAGGCACTTTATTGTGAATACCAGAGTAATCACGTAGATGTATGGAAGACACCTTTTTCGGCCAGAGAGCGCTCCAAGATGGAGTGGAGACACTTATTTATGATTACGATACTCAAACGAAGTAAAACTCCATATGAACTGGCCTCAACAGCACCAACCGAGCGCTGTGTCATCCTCAGCTGATAGCAGATATTGTGGGGCATGTGGTCAGCACACGGCTCTCCCATCCACTGTCAGCTTTCGTGTCTGGAGCCGCTACTTGCCAGTTAAGTAGGTCCTCAATTGGCCTCACAAGGGCTGAGTGCACGTCACTTGCCAATAACGCTGGGTGACCTGATCGGTCACCATCCAAGCGCAACGCAAGCCCGACAGCTCTTAACTTCAGTGATCTGACAGGAAGTAGTGTCACCACTGCAGCATGGCCATTGGCATCTAAATAGTATAAGCTCTGCAATATTATTAGTATACGCGACATATTAACTACAGGAAAACCCGTGCATGGCCTTCGTTGTTAATGTAATTTCAACTGATCCATAGAATTCCAAACACATATGCTGTACATCTAGCACACTGCAGCACTTAAAAAAAATTGCGAACCAAACTTATCTGTGGATTAATAAGTAAGACCGCTTATACAGGATGAATAACCTAAAACAAACACCGCAAATACTGCAGAAATGGAAAGTGCAATTACAGTGCGGTTTTCACAGAATAGATTGGTAGTCAGAGGCTCGTATTGTTAGCAAACTGTAATAATACCTAGAAAGTTATTTTTTGTGCAAACATAGTTTTTTCTTTCAAATGGAACAATTTCTACTTACATTAACAAGCTAAAAGTTGAGAAAATTAGAATGTAAGTGGTGTTTGTTGGGGAATTCTAGAGTGAGTAGTTTACGAGATATTGTCCTTTTAAAAGTTCCCACACCTTCACTTGCACAATACTGCCGTAGCACACACTAAAGAATAATACAAGTGAACACACTACTTATGTGAATTCTGATCAGTAACGACATAACTGACCATCACAGGTTGTGTTCAAAATGACCACCGACAGCGGCAAAACACGCTTCCAGTCTGGTGTGGACGGACAGCTGCACACGAGCTAGTATTTCAGCGGAGGTGTTCGAGCAGGTTACAGCAATACGTTGTTGCATATCATCGGGTATAGTCGGTATGTCCTTTTAGACAGCGTCTTTCAGCTTTCCCTACAGAAGGAACAAGAGTGGCACGATATTTACAGTGCCTGTAACATAGATGGTAAATATAATGCTTTTCTTTACACATTTCTCATGCTCTTTGTGAGTTGCTTTCCATTAGACTGTTGTAAACGAGATACTAGCAGTAAAAGGCAGCCTGTGTAGCTGACTAGTAGGAAAAGGATACAATGTAGAACGAAGCGGGAATTACACTACTGGAAATTGAAATAAGAACACCGTGAATTCATTGTCCCAGGAAGGGGAAACTTTATTGACACATTCCTGGGGTCAGATACATCACATGATCACACTGACAGAACCACAGGCACATAGACACAGGCAACAGAGCATGCACAATGTCGGCACTAGTACAGTGTATACCCACCTTTCGCAGAAATGCAGGCTGCTATTCTCCCATGGAGACGATCGTAGAGATGCTGGATGTAGTCCTGTGGAACGGCTTGCCATGCCATTTCCACCCGGCGCCTCAGTTGGACCAGCGTTCGTGCTGAACGTCCAGACCGCGTGAGACGACGCTTCATCCAGTCCCAAACATGCTCAATGGGGGACAGATCCGGAGATCTTGCTGGCCAGGGTAGTTGACTTACACCTTCTAGAGCACGTTGGGTGGCACGGGATATATGCGGACGTGCATTGTCCTGTTGGAACAGCAAGTTCCCTTGCCGGTCTAGGAATGGTAGAACGATGGGTTCGATGACGGTTTGGATGTACCGTGCACTATTCAGTGTCCCCTCGACGATCACCAGAGGTGTACGGCCAGTGTAGGAGATCGCTCCCCACACCATGATGCCGGGTGTTGGCCCTGTGTGCCTCGGTCGTATGCAGTCCTGATTGTGGCGCTCACCTGCACGGCGGCAAACACGTATACGACCATCATTGGCACCAAGGCAGAAGCGACTCTCATCGCTGAAGGCGACACGTCTCCATTCGTCCCTCCATTCACGCCTGTCGCGACACCACTGGAGGCGGGCTGCACGATGTTGGGGCGTGAGCGGAAGACGGCCTAACGGTGTGCGGGACCGTAGCCCAGCTTCATGGAGACGGTTGCGAATGGTGCTCGCCGATACCCCAGGAGCAACAGTGTCCCTAATTTGCTGGGAAGTGGCGGTGCGGTCCCCTACGGCAGTGCGTAGGATCCTACGGTCTTGGCGTGCATCCGTGCGTCGCTGCGGTCCGGTCCCAGGTCGACGGGCACGTGCACCTTCCGCCGACCACTGGTGACAACATCGATGTACTGTGGAGACCTCACGCCCCACGTGTTGAGCAATTCGGCGGTACGTCCACCCGGCCTCCCGCATGCCCACTATACGCCCTCGCTCAAAGTCCGTCAACTGCACATACGGTTCACGTCCACGCTGTCGCGGCATGCTACCAGTGTTAAAGACCGCGATGGAGCTCCGTATGCCACGGCAAACTGGCTGACACTGATGGCGGCGGTGCACAAATGCTGCGCAGCTAGCGCCATTCGACGGCCAACACCGCGATTCCTGGTGTGTCCGCTGTGCCGTGCGTGTGATCATTGCATGTACAGCCCTCTCGCAGTGTCCGGAGCAAGTATGGTGGGTCTGACACACCGGTGTAAATGTGTTCTTTTTTCCATTTCCAGGAGTGTATATCAAAATGGTACGTTCACAATCAAGCTACAGTAGTTCATTACAAACAGTATTGTAAGGTGCTTAAAAATGTTATTAGGACGGCAAAGAGTATGTGATATAAAAATAGAATAGCTAATTCACGGGCTAAAATTAAAACCGTATGGTCAGTTGTGAAGGAAGTGTCAGGTCAGCAGCACAAGGTCGACGATATACAGTCAGTTCGTAGTAAAAATATTTCTGTTACTGATAAGTCAGATATATGTACACTATTTAACAATCATTTTCTGAGCATTGCTGCTCAATTAGACAAAAATTTAGTTTCTACAGGGAGTCATATAACGCTCTTGGAAAATGCCTTTCCGAGATTGATGTCTAATGCTCCTCCCACCGTGTGCAGAAACTATACTCGTACAGTGGCCCTATGGCACCCAAAGAAGTAAATATAGAACTTGACAATGAAATTAATACAGTACAGAAATAGGAGCAGAAACAAAAATATGAATCTAAATATACTTTGTAAAAAACAAGACTATACATAACAGTGCATTGTAGATACAAGATACGGTTAGAGGCTGTAGGGAAAGGATAACGGAGAGAAGGATAGACAGAGGGGTAGCGAAAATAAAGTACTAAAACAGTAGAACACTCACAATACAAGACTTGTACAAAGAACCGAAAGGTAAAGCAACAAGATTATTCTGAGCGCCAATTGACCATCACAAAAACAGGATGTTAGCTAAGAAACTGGGATGAGGAGAGGCGTGCTTATTACTGAAACGGTGCCACTGATCCAACTGAGCATTCAAAATATAAATGAAACTTACGTTACTCAGTGGCAAAATAACTAATGTAAACAGGTACAGTCAACACATGGAAGCGACGGAAGTAAAGCTGTGAGGACGGGGCGTGAGTCGTGCCTGGGTAGCTCAGGGGGTACAAATGTCCGCAACAACCAAACACAACGATCGACAACGAACAAAATGCAAAAAAAAAAAAAAAAAAAAAAAAAATGGTAGAGCGCTTGCCCGCGAAAGGCAAAGGCCCTGAGTTCGAGTCTCGTTCCGGCACACAGTTATCCGCCAGGAAGTTTTTTCATATCAGCGCTCACTCCGCTGCAGAGTGAAAATCTCATTCTGGAAACATCCCCCAGGCTGTGGCTAAGCCATGTCTCCGCTATATCCTTTCTTTCAGGAGTGCTAGTTCTGCAAGGTTCGCAGAAGAGCTTCCGTAAAGTTTGGAAGGTAGGAGACGAGATACTGGCAGAAGTAAAGCTTTGAGTACCGGGTGTGAGTCGTGCTTCGGTAGCTAAGATGGTATCAGCACTTGCCCGCGAAAGACAAAGGTTCCGAGTTCGAGTCTTGGTCGGGCATACAGTTTTAATCTGCCAGGAAGTTTCATATCAGCGCACACTCCGCTGCAGAGTGAAAATCTCATCCTCATAACAGACCAAATAATACTGAAAACACTACTATATTAAACATAATAATAATAATGTGAGGGTTAGTCAGAAAGTAAGGTCTGATCTGTCGCGAAATGGGAACCACAGCGAAAATCCGGTGAAGTTTTGCACAGATGTGTTGGGTAGTGTCTCTAGTAAGCCCGTTGATCGCGTCAGTCTCTCTTTTCGATTCTAAACGCGCTGCGAGAACGTAAAAGCACCTAAAAATAGTGTCCTCTTCAAAATATGAGTATCTGTGAGAGATTTCGTCTGAGTTCATGAGTCCTTCTTCATGACGATCTAGGCCGCACACCGCTGCGGCCAGAGGACGCTCCTTCAGCGTTTCCGATGGGATGTGTTTGTCATCCATCATACAGTCCGGACTTGACTCTCTCCGATTTTCATCTCTTCCCACATGAACCACTGGATATGAAGACAACATTTTGTCTCAGACAACGAGCTGCAAATCAGCGTAAAAAGCACAGGCGCTGCCTTCTATGACGAGAATACTGGAAAGTCGGTACAATGCTACTACAGATGTAGCTGGAAACTGTGGCTAACTGCTGCAAATAAAACGTTTTTCATTTTCACTGTGGTTTCCGAATAGCCCTCGTAATAATAGTAATAATAACAGTAAGCAATTTTCCAAATTTAACGTCACAATAATTTACTTCTTACAACTGATAATTGTTTCACCAAATAAGACTCTCTTGCTTAGGGCGCAGAACGCGGGATTTAAAACAGAAATACGGAAGACGAAATGTAGCGTGCAGAAAAGTACCTCAAGGAGGTCGACGGCAAAACAAATCATTCGCAATCTGGCATTAGGAATACGAAACTGCTGCTTCCAGCGAACGCTGACATTTCTTACAGCTTATCGCGCACTATTTCATAACACAAAATGCCTGCGGGCACGGAATGCAATGAGGAGAGATTGCACAGCTAACAACATTCAACGACGGCGTCTATAGCGCTCTAGTGTGGCTGTCTTTGGCGCGTCAAGCTACGGTCGCAGGTTCGAATCCTGCCTCGGGCATAGATGTGTGTGATGTCTTTAGGTTAGTTAGGTTTAATTAGTTCTAAGTTCTAGGCGACTGATGACCTCAGAAGTTAAGTCGCATAGTGCTCAGTGCCATCTGAACCATCTGATTTGATAATCTGCTCTCCTGACTGAATATCTGCTAGCTTAGAATTTCGAAGAAACGACTTTCTTAGAATGTCAAATATCATTATTGCTTGCTTCTCGGTAGTTTCCTCGCTTGACGCTTACGTAACAAACTGCCAGAGTTTGAAACACTCCTAAAAAGCTGTGGGCTCTAATAATACTATGTACGGAAAGTTGATTTAAACCCGCAATTGATAGCAGTGGGATTTTCCAGTAACATTTTCAAGAGAGGCAACCTGTCACTTGTACCAGTTGCACACTGCGTACTGCAGATCACTTTGTAGCAATATTAGGAACTTCATTTCATATTCCATTCGTGTATTGAGTAAAAAGGAGGAGGATTACGGTTTAGTATTGAGATGAGCATATTTATTTTCCGGCATCTGACGGAGCCCCATTCGTAGATACCCAAATCCACGACTCCTGTTAGTAGATACCCAAATCCACGACTCCTGTTAGTAGATACCCAAATCCGCGACTCCTGTTGATATACTTATGTATCGAGTCTTCGCCCAGCAAAGTTACAGACCTACAGCGTAATTTGTTGTTTGAATGATACTGTACTTTGAATAACAAAAATAACTATGTTGTTGTTGTTGTTGTTGTCTTCAGTCCTGAGACTGGTTTGATGCAGCTCTCCATGCTACTCTATCCTGTGCAAGCTTCTTCATCTCCCAGTACCTACTGCAAGCCACATCCTTCTGAATCTGCTTAGTGTATTCATCTCTTGGTCTCCCTCTACGATTTTTACCCTCCACGCTGCCCTCCAATACTAAATTGGTGATCCCTTGATGCCTCAGAACATGTCCTACCAACCGATCCCTTCTTCTTGTCAAGTTGTACCACAAACTCCTCTTCTCCTCAATTCTGTTCAGTACCTCCTCATTAGTTATGTGGTCTACCCATCTAATCTTCAGCATTCTTCTGTAGCACCACATTTCAAAAGCTACTATTCTCTTCTTGTCCAAACTAGCTATCGTCCATGTTTCACTTCCATACATGGCTACACTCCATACAAATACTCTCAGAAACGGCTTCCTGACACTTAAATCTATACTCGATGTTAACAAATTTCTCTTCTTCAGAAACGCTTCCCTTGCCATTGCCAGTCTACATTTTATATCCTCTCTACTTCGACCATCATCAGTTATTCTGCTCCCCAAATAGCAAAACTCCTTTACTACTTTAAGTGTCTCATTTCCTAATCTAATTCCCTCAGCATCACCCGACTTAATTCTACTACATTCCATTATCCTCATTTTGCTTTTGTTGATGTTCATCTTATATCCTCGTTTCAAGACACAATCCATTCCATTCAACTGCTCTTCCAAGTCCTTTGCTGTCTCTGACAGAATTACAATGTCATCGGCAAACCTCAAAGTTTTTATTTCTTCTCCATGGATTTTAATACCTACTCCGAATGTTTCTTTTGTTTCCTTTACTGCTTGCGCAATACACAGATTGAATAACATCGGGGAGAGGCTACAACCCTGTATTACTCCCTTCCCAACCACTGCTTCCCTTTCATGTCCGTCGACTCTTATGACTGCCATCTGGTTTCTGTACAAATTGTAAATAGCCTTTCGCTCCCTGTATTTTACCCCTGCCACCTTTAGAATTTGAAAGAGAGTATTCCAGTCAACATTGTCAAAAGCTTTCTCTAAGTCTACAAATGCTAGAAACGTAGGTTTGCCTTTCCTTAATCTTTCTTCTAAGATAAGTCGTAAGGTCAGTATTGCCTCACGTGTTCCAGTATTTCTACGGAATCCAAACTGATCTTCCCCAAGGTCGGCTTCTACTAGTTTTTCTATTCATCTGTAAAGAATTCGTGTCAGTATTTTGCAACTATGGCTTATTAAACTGAATGTTCGGTAATTTTCACATCTGTCAACACCTGCTTTCTTTGGGATTGGAATTATTATATTCTTCTTGAAGTCTGAGGGTATTTCGCCTGTTTCATACATCTTGCTCACCAAATACTTATTTATTGTGTAGATGTCCAGCAAAAACAATAGAATATACCTGAATCACAATATAATGATCACCATCAATTCTGCTGAAGTACAATTACTTAAGACGACAATACATTGCCATCTCGAGTGACGATGAGCATGTGCCAGCATCCTCTGTTGCTGCCAGACCAAACACCGCTCGTCGTTATCCGTCTTAAGCTTAGGCAGATACTGTTGAAATGGTGGCTTGTGACATCATTGCTATGATATCATCTAGGTTATCCGTCATAATCAGAACATGTGTTTTAATTCATATTATCTTTTACGTAATTTCATCTTACGCTTAAAGCAAATTGTATGCAAAGTCCATTGCATCATAACAACCTGAGCCCCTCACAGATTGCCAGTAGCGATCGCGCCCAGGTCGTGTGTGTAACAACTTTACTGAACCGTGTCACCATGAACAAAGAACAGCTATGAAAATACAAAAATAAAAAAATTAGTTAATTGAGATACAAGGTGCGATGGGTATAAGTGCACATATTTTTATATGTTTTACCCTAACATGTACACACATCAGCGGGTTGGTCGTTTTCTCTTTGTGTCGAAGAGTCTTCGAGCAAACACGTCACAAATTTTGCATTATGATATTTCCTGCGTGGTTGTAACTGCAGCAATAAGCGCACTACGTCTGTCAGTACAGACTAATCTTTTTGTATCCACACGTCCATATTTCAGCTCCTGATCTGCTGCATAGAGGAAAATAAACATTAATGACTTGCTCTTGCTACACATCCTTGAAAGTATTAACGAACCTAAAAATATATGACTTGCAACAGCTATAATTCTTAGTAAGCAAATGACATAAGTACTGATGTAATGTTGTTCAGTACACTGTCCTCATTCACCAACAGAAATATCTGCTCTTGTACTCATTATACGTGCATGATTTAAACTACGTGTTTTAGGCGAATCTAGTTATCTGAATCAAGGTGCTTTTACATCCTCCTTTGACTGAGATACCTCAGTGACTTCAGATGTTTTTTTTTTTATTTTTTTTATTTTTAAAAAAAAGAAAGGTGTTGAAACATACGTTGAGCAGTGCCATTGTATCAGACATGGTGGGATTATCTCGTGGAAGTTGTTCACCACACAACCTATTACGGCACAGCGAATAAGAGATGGCTCTGACTTTTTATTACTATTGGTTACTTTAGTCATAATTTCTAGAAATAAACCAAAAGCGGAAACTAGGATCATACAATGAGAGGTGATAGACTGAATATTATCAAAATGACTGGTATGAAATGAGATAGGTAATTTCAAGCAATTTCGTATTGCAGCCAAAAGAGACCCTTATTTTACGCCAGAACCAAATATTATTACGTGAACACTTAAGTCTTGATGATCAAAGAGCTTCCCTTCTGAAGTAATCGTTTTCAAGTAGATAGACATGCAGTAGACCTTAGATGGACAGCCTGCCGGGATGGGCGAGCAGTTCTAGGCGCTACAGTCTGGAACCGCGCGACCGCTACGGTCGCAGCTTCGAATCCTGCCTCGGGCATGGATGTGTGTGCTGTCCTTAGGTTAGTTAGCTTTAAGTAGTTCTAAGTTCTAGGGGACCGATGACCTCAGAAGTTAAGTCCCATAGTGCTCAGAGCCATTTGAACCATTTTAGATGGACAAAAAGAGCGGAGAATTCAGTAGCATCGTATCACACCATTATGTCGATGATGTAGCCTTTAGCGACAAAGCACAAGCCTGGACTGGACAAAAGTGGTGGAGGAAACCGACCGTGGTCTTTTAAAAGCAGCGGCTTTCTCTTTACGCGACATAGAAACCCACAGAATTGCTTAATATAGTCGGAGATTTAAACCGCTCACTTGACGAACGGCAGTCTGGTGACTCACCCACCGCCCAACGTTGCTCAGTGCGTGTGAGTAAGGGACAGTGACGGTGCGACTCTATACGCATGCCGATCGCTGTTACTTATTGTCAAGGTCGCTATGCATTATCGTCGATAGCAGTAGGAAACTGTCGCAGAGTCTAACTTGACAACTGGTTTTCTGCATATTCTCGTATGCCTTCGACGTCTTCCGTCGGTGCCATGTAATAATGACCACAAGCACAGGTACAAACTTTTTGTTGATGGCCGATCAACGGCGATCTCACCAGGCCATTACTGGACTATTTGGAAACAAATGCGGCTAAAGTATCTAAAATCGCGTACCAAAATGTAAAATTTGAAAGATAAATCTCGTCTTCCCTGATCCATTCTCATTCATTTGCACTCTCTTTTCACATAGAAGACAATAAGCATGAGACTCCGCTATATTTTAAAATGAATTGTGAAAATACACAGACTGGCAACTGCGCGATGGCTAAAATAACGTAACACGGAATTGTGACTGCCCCATCAGTTGGAAAATGAAAAGCTACAGGAAGACATCTTCCTGGAAGCGAAAATGTCTAACCAATCCTTTTCTTGAGATATGTTCTGTAACGGGACATGCTCCTCTAGCATTATTTTTCCTCAACAGTAATTGTCGATATCAGTAATATTTTTCAGTTCCTTTTCTGAAAACTTTCATGTAATTTTTATACAATATGTTATATTTCAAGCCAAAAATTATGAAAAGGATTTACTTTATAAAATATTATGGTTTCGATGTTATAATCGATAAGTAGTAGTTCTGAATATACAGTTAAAATTATTTTGCTTAGAACATATGAAATTATGAATTATTGGTTCGCTTAAAATTTGTATTATCAATTACGCAATCCTGTTCTGTCTACTATGTTTATTTCCGGTTTCATTTATGAAATACTAATCGAAACTAATCATGTAACTAAAACTAGTAGAAATCCATTTGTTCAGAAAAATTGTAATCCCTTTGGAATATTGTTATTTCCGCAGAGTGTGGAAGTCGTAAGCTTGCCTCTGATGTGATCGGACGTATTTTTGTGTAATAGGTGCGAACATTTTTTTTTCCTTCTTGTTTTAAATTTCGGCTTTGTTGAAATGGTCAGGGATTTTCTCTGCCTCCTGATGACTGGGTGTTGTGTGATGTCCTTACGTTAGTTAGGTTTACGTAGTTCTAAGTTCTAAGGGACTGATGACCATAGATGTTAAGTCCCATAGTGCTCAGAGCCATTTGAAATGGTTCAAACATCTGAGGTCTTCAGTCCCCTAGAACTTAGAAGTACTTAAACCTAACTAACCTAAGGTCATCACACGCATCCATGTCCGAGGCACGATTTGAGCCTGCGACCGTAGCGGTCGCGCGGTTCCAGACTGAAGAGCCTAGAACCGCTCGGCCACTACGGCCGTCCTCGGCTTTGTTAATATGGAAAATCAAAATATACTTAAATGTGAGAAAATCTGTGGAATATACAGGGTGAGTCACCTAACGTTACCGCTGGATATATTTCGTAAACCACATCAAATACTGACGAACCGATTCCACAGACCGAACGTGACGAGAGGGGCTAGTGTAATTGTTTAATACAAACCATACAAAAATGCACGGAAGTATGTTTTTTAACACAAACCTACGTTTTTTAAATGGAACCACGGTAGTTTTGTTAGCACATCTGAACATATAAACAAATACGTAATCAGTGCCGTTTGTTGCACTGTAAAATGTTAATTACATCCAGACATATTGTAACCTAAAGTTGACGCTTGAGTACCACTCCTCCGCTGTTAGATCGTGTGTATCGGAGAGCACCGAATTACGTGGGGATCCAAAGGGAACGGTGATGGACGTTAGGTACAGAAGACACTGGAACAGCACATTACGTTCACATGCTAACACCTTTTTATTGGCCTTTTCACTGACGCGCGTGTACTTTACCATGAGGGGTGAGGTACACATACACATGTTGTTTCCGTTTTCAATTACGGAGTGGAATAGAGTGTGTCCCGACATGTTAGACCAATAGATGTTCAATGTGGTGGCCATCATTTGCTGCACACAATTGCACCCCTGGCGTAATGAATGTCGTACACGCCGCAGTACATCTAGTGTAATGTCCCCGCAGGCTGCCACAATACGTTGTTTCATATCCTCTGGGGTTGTAGGCACATCACGGTACACATTCTCCTTTAACGTACCCCACAGAAAGAAGTCCAGAGGTGTAAGATCAGGAGAACGGGCTGGCCAATTTATGCGTCCTCCACGTCCTATAAAACGCCCGTCGAACATCCTGTGAAGGGGCAGCCTAGTTTTAATTGCGGAATATGCAGGTGCACCATCATGCTGATACCACATACGATGCAGTATGCGCATGACACTACTTTGACTCAGTCCACCGGCTCTCGCAATGTCCCGTGTAGTCATGTGTGGGTTCATGGCAACAGCAGCTAATACACCAACTGCACCCGCTTCTCCTGTGACGGGCCTGTTACGGACCCGTTTGCGTGCTACGACCATACTTGTTGCATACAGTTGGCGGTAGATGTTTTGCAATGTGAGGCACGTTGGATGCTCTCTGTCCGGGTACCGTTCTGCATACACCCTGCAGGCTTCAGCTGCATTTCGTCGACACTCGCCATACATGAGTATCATCTCCGCCTTTTCAGAGTTCGAATACACCATGCTCTCAGTTCCTACAACACTACACTATCACAGACGTCTGGTAACACGGTGTACTACAGCTGGTCTGCGTGCGGAGACGAATGCAGAATAACAATAGCAGCAAGCGCTACATGCGGACACTGCGACAGCTAGACCAAACCACATCAGTGCACTACAGCCACACTCGTAAACACGGTCGTCATCGTAAACATGTCCCTGCAGATGCTGCTCGCCGACCGTGGCCCTTGTTTGTTACAACACGCAACTGAACGTCGGAGGTTTCAAGCGTCAACTTTAGGTTACAATATCTCCGGATGTAATTAACATTTTACAATTCAACAAACGGCACTGATTACGTATTTATTAATATGTTCAGCTCTGTTAACAAAACTAACGTGGTTCCATTTAAAAAACGTAGGTTTGTGTTAAAAATCATTCTCCCGTACATTTTTAATGGTTTTTATTAACCAATTACACTAGACCCTCTCCTCACGTTCGGTCTGTGGAATCGATTCGTCAGTATTTGATGTGGTTTACGAAATATATCCAGCGGTAGTGTTAGGTAACTCACCCTGTATATTTTCGTAAAAAATTCTGCAACAACAGTCTTTATTTAGTTCAAACCAACTGTGAGGATCTGATAGATTTTCAGCTTCAAGTATCTCAGCATGACAAGCTAAGGATACTTGAGTATATTGTAATCTTCGCTCCTCACAAATCTTCATAAAAGACTTTGTTTAATAGTTACTTCGACTGGACATTGCTTAATGTGAACAATAGATGGAAAAAGGAAGACGGGGGGAGATTACACCCGAATGTAAAAGCGAGATTGATCTCTCTAATCATTCAAGAGACCTAGAAAGTAGCGCATAGCGGCGTTCAGGTTCGTCCTGTGTTTTTTATTTTCTTCCAAAACCACATCTCCACTTACAAAAGCACATCTCTACTACATTTCCTAATAAGTAAAGTGAGTGCATACGGTGTACCTAAAAAGGTATGGGTTTAGACCAAAGATTGTCTTGCGAGCAGTTTTCAGTATCTTGTTCCTAATGCTGCGGCATCGTCAGAACAGGCGTCAAAAATGGTTCAAATGGCTCTGAGCACTATGGGACTTAACGACTGAGGTCAACAGTCCCCTAAAACTTAGACCTACTTAAACCTAACTAACCTAAGGACATCACATACATCCATGCCCGAGGCAGGATTCGAACCTGCGACCGTAGCAGCAGCGCGGTTCCGGGCTGAAGCGCCTAGAACCGCTCGGCCACAATGGCCGGCAACAGGCGTCAAATAGTGCGATACGTCTGATTCTGTTCATGAAATACACTCCTGGAAATTGAAATAAGAACACCGTGAATTCATTGTCCCAGGAAGGGGAAACTATATTGACACATTCCTGGGGTCAGATACATCACATGATCACACTGACAGAACCACAGGCACATAGACACAGGCAACAGAGCATGCACAATATCGGCACTAGTACAGTGTATATCCACCTTTCGCAGCAATGCAGGCTGCTATTCTCCCATGGAGACGATCGTAGAGATGCTGGATGTAGTCCTGAGGAACGGCTTGCCATGCCATTTCCACCTGGCGCCTCAGTTGGACCAGCGTTCGTGCTGGACGTCCAGACCGCGTGAGACGACGCTTCATCCAGTCCCAAACATGCTCAATGGGGGACAGATCCGGAGATCTTGCTGGCCAGGGTAGTTGACTTACACCTTCTAGAGCACGTTGGGTGGCACGGGATGTATGCGGACGTGCATTGTCCTGTTGGAACAGGAAATTCCCTTGCCGGTCTAGGAATTGTAGAACGATGGGTTCGATGACGGTTTGGATGTACCGTGCACTATTCAGTGTCCCCTCGACGATCACCAGAGGTGTACGGCCAGTGTAGGAGATCGCTCCCCACACCATGATGCCGGGTGTTGGCCCTGTGTGCCTCGGTCGTATGCAGTCCATTGTGGCGCTCACCTGCACGGCGCCAAACACGCATACGACCATCATTGGCACCAAGGCAGAAGCGACTCTCATCGCTGAAGACTACACGTCTCCATTCGTCCCTCCATTCACGCCTGTCGCGACGCCACTGGAGGCGGGCTGCACGATGTTGGGGCGTGAACGGAAGACGGCCTAACGGTGTGCGGGACCGTAGCCCAGCTTCATGGAGTCGGTTGCGAATGGTCCTCGCCGATACCCCAGGAGCAACAGTGTCCCTAATTTGCTGGGAAGTGGCGGTGCGGTCCCCTACGGCAGTGCGTAGGATCCTACAGTCTTGGCGTGCATCCGTGCGTCGCTGCGGTCCGGTCCCAGGTCGACGGGAACGTGCACCTTCCGCCGACCACTGGCGACGACATCGATGTACTGTGGAGACCTCACGCCCTACGTGTTGAGCAATTCGGCGGTACGTCCACCCGGCCTCCCGCATGCCCACTATACGCCCTCGCTCAAAGTCCGTCAACTGCGCATACGGTTCACGTCCACGCTGTCGCGGCATGCTACCAGTGTTAAAGACTGCGATGGAGCTCCGTATGCCACGGCAAACTGGCTGACACTGACGGCGGCGGTGCACAAATGCTGCGCAGCTAGCGCCATTCGACGGCCAACACCGCGGTTCCTGGTGTGTCCGCTGTGCCGTGCGTGTGATCATTGCTTGTACAGCCCTCTCGCAGTGTCCGGAGCAAGTATGGTGGGTCTGACACACCGGTGTCAATGTGTTCTTTTTTCCATTTCCAGGAGTGTACATGAATGACATGTAGGATAAATTCTACAGCTCTGTCATCCTATTCGTAAAAGCAGTAGCAGCGTACAGGTATCGTCTGACTACACGATTTGCGTTCAGTTACTTGAATCAGTAGCAACCTTCATCAACCTACTCATTTCGATCAACAACCCACTCAATTCTATCCGGAGTGTGATGACCTTATAAACTTAACTCAGATTCAATGGAATAATCCTAAAACAGTGTAAATCACAGCTAAAGAGGGCACGTACAAAACCCTTGCCAGTTTGGAATAATAAACTCTAATTGTAAGAATAGTTATGTGACTCATCAGAGGCTTGTTTGGTCAGCATTAACACAAGTTCAGTACCACAAAAGGACCTTGTCCATTGCGGAGTAAAATACCTGTAGCTCGCGTCAAAAAACATAATATTTCCTCCTACATACACATGGCGTAATGACCGCGAACTCAAAATTACAGAAATTCGGCGTCATGCGAAAGGATACCGTCAATCTTGCTCAGATGTCTTAAAGTACCATATTAAATGGTTGAGCTGCAATAGGGATGGTCTGAAACGATTTTAACAGGTTTATTTAGCTGCGTAAAATACTACGACCCTCAAGATCGATGTGTCCTGGGAGCAGCGGAACAGCCCTAGGCACGAGAACACTAGTTCGAGGAACTGTAAGAGCTATAATGAGCTGGAGGTAGAAAATTCAGACCAGTGACGTGGTTGTCTATTCGTTTCGTAGGTACATAAACACGAGGAAGAGTCTATGGTCAACGAAGGTATCAAGCCTCCTGCTGCGATACGGCCTCTAGAGAGCGTGTACGGAATCAGAATAAAAAACGAATTATGGACGGAAAGAAAAAAGGCAGAGGTAAATATTGCAACAAGATCTACCATTGTACACTGGTGTCGCAACAGCCCCGGCATCTCAGTGAATGTCTATTAAACGCGTAGTCTCTCACAAGATACGACAAGAAAGAGACAGTCGCAAATCGAAAATCAAACAACTAGTGGTGAGCCTACGCCTTTACATCAGCGAGCACGTCACGGTCTGTATCTAATTGATACCTGTTGCACATACAAGATGGGGGACAAGGAGGGTGCCACGCCACTCTCCATTGTTGCCAAATTTATTAAAGATGGCGGCGATGACGTCATCCAAGATGGCGGATTTTGGTGGGAGAATAGTCCAATTATGCTACATCCACAAACCTAACCTCAAGAAAAAATGGCGGGAAGTTTGAATTTTGGCGGGGAAATAGTCCAATTGTGCTAAGAAGAAAGAAAATTGCGGGAAATTTGAATTCGAACAGGATAATGCATGCAAAGACCGTATTTATTATTATTATTCATTATTATTGATTATCATTTATTAACATTCGTTATCATTTATTATTATTTATTATTATTTATTATTATTTATTATTATTTATTATTATTGACCTGCCTCCACTAGAAAATTCCCTCCAAATTCCAAATTGATAATGGCTGCAAAACCTTACTTTTGTTTATTATTCATTATCATTTATTAACATTCATTATCATACATTGTCATTTATTATCATTCATTATCATTTATTATCATAGGCCTACCTCCACTAGAAAATTACGCCAAATTCAAATTCCAACACGATATTCTCTCGAAAACTGTACTTCTAGGTATTATTATCATTTATTATTTATTCTAGATGTCCGATTTTCTCGGTGAGAAACCCATTTTCCTTAGATCCATAACAAAAATCTATCACAAGTTCAAATCCCAGCACCATAATTGATCACACTTACGATCTTTCTCCCTCACTTATATTTTTTTTTTCACTGGTAGCCTATCATAATTGCGTCAGATAATAAACTGCACTTATAATAACGTAAGTCACGTCCTTTGATTTTGCAGGGGGAAGGGACTGAAGACTTTATTTCAAGCAGTACGGTCATCACTTGTTCTCCAACACAGTCAGCACACACATCTTTGATGTCGCAGTGCAGTCACCACGACGTCCGCGCTCCAACTGAATTATTTCAAATCCTCGCCACCCCCTGGCCAGCGCGCTGAGACACTGCATACGAATGTCACGTGAGGCGGCCGGCCACTTGCGCGGGGGGCGAGCCCAGCGATCTCTCCCACGTCATAAACATGTTTTCGCTGGAACTTGTCGAGTTTGACGTCACAGCGTCTCATTGTCCCCTCACCATGTGCATTCGTCGCCTCCGCACGTTTCCCGACAAAACTGTCTGCCTTGGAGCTTAATCACACAACAGTCGGCTGTTTCCCTGCTACACTTTCGGCACCACGTTCAATCCTGTTGATGCCGACCGCTCACCGTCCACCACGGGTCCCTGTGCGAGCGAGAACGCAGTGCTACGCTTTTGGCGGCGAAGTTTGCTCGACAGTGGAATCCGCCATGAGTATATAACAGCACGTTTGGACCGCTAATTGACTCGCTCTCGCGCGCGCGTAATAACTGTACAATCACTGAGCTGCCGCCCCGCTTACGTCACACACCCCCCATACACGCGACAGACATAGCCTTCTGTAAATACCTGGAAAATGACTCTTTATTTCAGACATTACGGTCATGCAGGTGTGTCCCAACTGACTTCTCCATGCTCACACAGCGAAACTCCAAAGCGCAGCTGACGTACACGCGGCCGGCTGAGCCCGCTCCACCGACCGCTCCCCGGCCGGCTTACGTCAAGTGACCAATGGTGCCCGCTCAGGCCCCACGGCCAGCGCGCCAGGTAGGCGGTGGCGAGTGGCGCCTCAGGGTCCCACCACAATCGGTCAGCCGCGCTTGTCTCAGAGTCTGACTACGTAAACATCTTTCCGCGACCGCAAGCACTTAACGCCGGACACGATGGAACCTGTCGATAGCGTGCCTGACAAAGGATACGTTTGGCGCCAGAGTTTGACCGACAGTGGAATTCACCATGACCGTATAACAGCGCGTTTGCTCATCGCGAGAACGCTCGCTAATTCACTCTCACCAACCCATTATATTAAATAATTGAATTTACAATTTCATATACGTATGCAAACGTGTTCAACTCCCTAATTTCAACTACTTTTCGAGGACCAAACAGCCACATCCTCATCCTAGGAACCAGCGCCAAGTTTGACATCTGCCAATAAACAAAGCTCACTTGTGCTTTAGGAATGGAGTATATGTATCACACCGACATGCCTCACATCATACAGACATGCAAAGCACTCCTACATAACTCATTTATAATGTTCTAGACACACGCTTGCTAATTGTAAACAGTTAAAAATAACTCATAGTACAGCTTACAGACATGCGAACCGCTCGTAAATAATGTAAAACATTCACCTCCAAATACCCAAACAATTTCTGATTTTCGGAAATAATTTCAGTGCATAGGCTGATGGAAGGAGGAACGAGTGTACTTTATTTACTTGCGAGATATACACTCCTGGAAATTGAAATAAGAACACCGTGAATTCATTGTCCCAGGAAGGGGAAACTTTATTGACACATTCCTGGGGTCAGATACATCACATGATCACACTGACAGAACCACAGGCACATAGACACAGGCAACAGAGCATGCACAGTGTCAGCACTAGTACAGTGTATATCCACCTTTCGCAGAAATGCAGCCTGCTATTATCTCATGGAGACGATCGTAGAGATGCTGGATGTAGTCCTGTGGAACGGCTTGCCATGCCATTTCCACCTGGCGCCTCAGTTGGACCAGCGTTCGTGCTGGACGTGCAGACCGCGTGAGACGACGCTTCATCCAGTCCCAAACATGCTCAATGGGGGACAGATCCGGAGATCTTGCTGGCCAGGGTAGTTGACTTACACCTTCTAGAGCACGTTGGGTGGCACGGTATACATGCGGACGTGCATTGTCCTGTTGGAACAGCAAGTTCCCTTGCCGGTCTAGGAATGGTAGAACGATGGGTTCGATGACGGTTTGGATGTACCGTGCACTATTCAGTGTCCCCTCGACGATCACCAGAGGTGTACGGCCAGTGTAGGAGATCGCTCCCCACACCATGATGCTGGGTGTTGGCCCTGTGTGCCTCGGTCGTATGCAATCCTGATTGTGGCGCTCACCTGCACGGCGCCAAACACGCATACGACCATCATTGGCGCCAAGGCAGAAGCGACTCTCATCGCTGAAGACGACACGTCTCCATTCGTCCCTCCATTCACGCCTATCGCGACACCACTGGAGGCGGGCTGCACGATGTTGGGGCGTGAACGGAAGACGGCCTAACGGTGTGCGGGACCGTAGCCCAGCTTCATGGAGACGGTTGCGAATGGTCCTCGCCGATACCCCAGGAGCAACAGTGTCCCTAATTTGCTGGGAAGTGGCGGTGCGGTCCCCTACGGCACTGCGTAGGATCCTACGGTCTTGGCGTGCATCCGTGCGTCCCTGCGGTCCGGTCCCAGGTCGACGGGCACTTGCACCTTCCACCGACCACTGGCGACAACATCGATGTACTGTGGAGACCTCACGCCCCACGTGTTGAGCAATTCGGCGGTACGTCCACCCGGCCTCCCGCATGCCCACTATACGCCCTCGCTCAAAGTCCGTCAACTGCACATACGGTTCACGTCCACACTGTCGCGGCATGCTACCAGTGTTAAAGACTGCGATGGAGCTCCGTATGCCACGGCAAACTGGCTGACACTGACCGCGGCGGTGCACAAATGCTGCGCAGCTAGCGCCATTCGACGGCCAACACCGCGGTTCCTGGTGTGTCCGCTGTGCCGTGCGTGTGATCATTGCTTGTACAGCCCTCTCGCAGTGTCCGGAGCAAGTATGGTGGGTCTGACACACCGGTGTCAATGTGTTCTTTTTTCCATTTCCAGGAGTGTATTTTCGAAACTTTTACTTCTCATAGGTTTCGATATGTAACGCTCACATAAGGCAGTTTCTGAACTCAAGTAGTGCACTACACTTGGCAACACAACCACACCCATCAAGATATTCATTCCAATCCAGACCTGTAAATCCTCTACAGATAAATTTATCCAGTTATTTCTCTACTCACTCACATTCTGACCAGATTGCCGTTATTGCGCAAAAACAGCTCAGACTGCGCTGTGCTGCTCGGGGACGTAAGGAAGGGCTGCACTCTATTTATTTGGAGCCCTTTTATTTAGTTGTGGAGTATATTTGTCACAAAACACCTGCACTGATCCACTGTGGTCATCTGACACAGGCCACAAACTCGTAAACAACTCCTAATTTCACCACACAATAGCAAACAGCTCTTAAATAACGCAGTACACAATATCAGCAGACGAGCTCTGTACTCTCAAACTCTCCAAATAAAGCACCGCACGGTGCACAGCCATGCTCGCAAAATAGTGCAACAGACGCGTCCTAACACCACCAGCTGCCAAACCGACCAAAAGTCTCTGCTCAGCCTCCCCCAAACATGACCTCAATACAGTCGCATTCGCACCTATCACCGTAGAAATTGATATCGCCTATGTGCCTTAGATTACGCTCCAAGGCAGACCGAGCGCACGTGCGGTCGGCGGGGAAGGGGATTCCAGAATCTCCAGCCAAGTTCATCATTGGAGATGAATACACGTGGTGACGGACAAGGGACCTCTGTGACGTCAAACTCTACAAGTTCCAGCGTGTCCAGCGAAAACATGTTTACGACGTGAGAACGATCGCTGGGCTCGCCCCCCGCGCAAGTGGCCGGCCGCCTCACGTGACAGGCGTAGGCAGTGACTGCGCGCTGGCCAGGGGGTGGCGAGGATTTGAAATAATTCAGTTGGAGCGCGGACGTCGTGGTGACTGCACTGCGACATCAAAGATGTGTGTGCTGACTGTGTTGGAGAACAAGTGATGACCGTACTGCTTGAAATAAAGTCTTCAGTCCCTTCCCCCTGCAAAATCAAAGGATGTGACTTACGTTATTATAAGTGCAGTTTATTATCTGACGCAATTATGATAGGCTACCAGTGAAAAAAAAAATAAGTGAGGGAGAAAGATCGTAAGTGTGATCAATTATGGTGCCGGGATTTGAACTTGTGATAGATTTTTGTTATGGATCTAAGGAAAATGGCTTTCTCACCGAGAAAATCGGACATCTAGAATAAATAATAAATGATAATAATACCTAGAAGTACAGTTTTCGAGAGAATATCGTGTTGGAATTTGAATTTGGCGCAATTTTCTAGTGGAGGTAGGCCTATAATAATAAATGATAATGAATGATAATAAATGACAATGTATGATAATGAATGTTAATAAATGATAATGAATAATAAACAAAAGTAAGGTTTTGCAGCCATTATCAATTTGGAATTTGGAGGGAATTTTCTAGTGAAGGCAGGTCAATAATAATAAATAATAATAAATGATAATAAATAATAATAAATGATAACGAATGTTAATAAATGATAATCAATAATAATGAATAATAATAATAAGTACGGTCTTTGCATGCATTATCCTGTTGGAATTCAAAGTTCCCGCAATTTTCTTTCTTCTGGAGGCTTAGGTTAGTGGATGTAGCACAATTGGACTATTTTCCCGCCAAAATTCAAACTTCCCGCCATTTTTTCTTGAGGTTAGGTTTGTGGACGTAGCACAATTGGACTATTCTCCCACCAAAATCCGCCATCTTGGATGACGTCATGTGCTGTTGCCAAGTCTACATGCCGCCATCTTGGATGACGTCATCGCTGCCATCTTGAATAAATTTGGCAACAATGGAGAGTGGCGTGGCACCCCCCTTGTCCCCCTACTCATACCATCGTCTGTCGTTACATCTGTATCTCTCACTGGTAATAGCAATTGACGAAAATATTGGCTCAAATGGCTCTGAGCACTATGGGACTATCTAACCTAAGGACATCACATACATCCATGCCCGAGGCAGGATTCGAACCTGCGACCGTAGCGGTCGCGCGGTTCCAGACTGTAGCGCCTAGAATCGGTCGGCCACACCGCCGGCCACGGAAATATTGCTAGACCTATGTATGCAACCGTTTGCCCTGTTAGGCTCCAAGTACTGGCGAGGCGCCTTTCAAAAGATACGACATAATTACGAGTGTCGTAATATTTTTGTTCTGAAATCGGGTTCGTTTTATTCGGGATTCCAGTACACCATATTACTCTGCGCTCTCTTGTCTACAAAACCCTGCTTTTCCACGTATTTTTCGTTCAATGCGACAGCCTTACTTCACCTCAAAAGGAGGGTCTGCATGCCCGCGTGGAACCGCTCTACTGGTGACATCAGAGCTAACGTTTTGCTGTGTCCATAAGCTCCGTATCACCCACCTTCTGCTTCCCTCGCAGTTCATCTTTTATTGGGGCAAACTCGCTACTCTATATATTCTTCTGTTAGGCGGTGAGGAACACAAGTGACATACACCTTTGAGTATCCCAGTGTGTCAGCACTGCCAACGGAGACGTCCAGTTGTTCAGCGAGGCGTTGGGTTGTGATGCTTCGATCACCTAGAATAAGGGTGTCCGCATGTTCCAACACTGCAAGAGTCACAGCTGCGTGCAGCCGGATGGCACAGAGGAGATCGGATCACAGCAATGTGCGGCCGACCGGCAAACGGGAGATGGGACAGGATTGGGGTTGGGTTGTTTGGGGGAGGTGACCAGACAGCGAGGTCATCGGTCTCATCGGATTAGGGAAGGACGGGGAAGGAAGTCGTCCGTGACCTATCAAAGGAATCACCTCGGCATTAGCCTGGAGCGATTTAGAGAAATCACGGAAACCTAAAGCAGGATGGCCGGACGCGGGATTGAACCGTCGTCCTCCCGAATGCGAATCCAGTGTGCTAGCAACTGCGCCACCTCGCTCTGTGGAGATTGGACAGATTTGCTCTACTTTGTTGCGATGATGACAGACGCCTCGCCCAACGACTCACAGCGTTTCTGTTCACTGCCAGGTCTCTGTAGACATTCTGCAAGTGCCCATGAATACCTGCGGTGTTCCGGTTTTCCGCCAAAAGAAACTTAATGACAGTTCTCTGCTTGTTCGCTTCTCCGTTACAGACGCCATTTTGAAGCCTACTTATAGGGCCATCACCTATCACAACTTTATGAAACTATAGGGCCTGAAGCGGAAAAATTGCAATATGTCCCACTACGAATTCCACATTTTTTTCAACGGAAATTTGTCGATAAAAAGAAGTATTGCATTACTTATTAAAATACCTCGTATCAGCAACCGCGAACCATGTTCTCGGAGGAGGCTTTCTGGACACCGAATACCAACGTGTGCAGAAGATACAGAACTCACTTTCGCCAGCATTTATCATGAGTGGCTCGGCGAGAATGGTGGGGTGTGGTGTGTTTAATTTTGTAATATCCCGTCCAAATGCCCTGTTTCACAAGAGCACTCGACCTGGAGAGCAAAAGCAAACTGTCCTGTAATGTGCAAATACTGTCACCGACGGCGATGAAAACTTAGCTGCTGTTATGACAGACAATGTTCGAAACATGCAGTCAACATTTTATGCCAACGGTATCAGCATAGGCTGTGCAGCGCACAGATTCAACTTCTGATAAAAGGCGCCAAGGCCTTAGAAGTACTTTATGATCTTAACCCTGTAGCAAAAAGATAATTCAATCTATGAAGCACAGCCATGTAACAATTGCAGTGTTGGAGACCAAAAAGAAAGAAAATTATGGTTCATCATCTGTCATTCTCAAACTTTTATATCGAATGTGATGGGCTACTGCAGCAATTGTTCTGATAGCTTGTTCAAGAACAAGGGAGCTGTACTGGTAACAGTCGTTTCTCCCAAGACCGTGAAAACTGTTGTGCTAGAGGATGAGACAACAGCAGACACTCGAAAAGGGTTTGCCCTGAGAGAGAGCAGAGCGTAGCGTCGGCGGTTTACGATGATTGAGGCGGTAGAAACCTCGTAGAATGGACAGAGCAGGTGGGAGATTGCTCTCTGATGGGACGAAAAAAAATTCAGAATAGCATACCTGAGAAAGAGCGTTGTGATGTGGAAGAAGGCAAAAGAACGTCCTTTAGAGCGAAGAAATGCGAGGGATTGTGTACAATGGTCGCGAGCTGACCTCCAAGGACTCTTCTCATGGCAAATGAAGGGCCGCGCTTCCTACTAAAAATGATGAGATGAGTTTTTGATTGGCGGAGATCTAAGGAAGTAGGAAAGGAAATGGGATCTTCCAGAACGTCTTAAGAAAGGAGTATGAGATTCAGGTGATTGGCTGGCAGGTTCATGACCCGTATAGTGGGGGGTAATGTTTACGTAACAACCACTGAGATTCATCGCCTGAGAGCAAATGTAGACACCGCATGTCCAGCTGGGATCAGAGTATGATGTGCGCAAGGACTTCCCCCGGGGATCGGTCTAGAACACGTCCTGCCGGGAGCAATCAAAGATAGTTCTTGTTGGGGATCGAGCTGTAGACTTCGCTCTAGAGAGCCACAGTAGAGAATTTGGGGGTTAGATTTCGAGAAATGTTGTTTTTGACACAGGGAGCACGGGAGATCGTTTTTCTGTGAGAAGTTGTTTCTGTTTATTCAGGTGACTATACTGTAGCTCTTTGTGGAGTCTGACACACACACACACACACACACACACACACACACACACACACACACACATGGGAGAATACTTGAGTCGAATTTCTGTTTCTGGGTAGTGAGTAAACAGAAGCCTTCACTCGTGTTCTGTCTTGGACTGAGGTATTGCAGACGGCATATTGCATCTATTGTGTATGCCAGTCACGGTGAAGGTATTTCAGTTCTCTCTGCTAAAAGAAGAACTTGGTGCCCGTCTCATAATGGGGAGTGGAGTCTAAATAAAGTCAATCTCAAAATTACATGTAAGGTGGAATCCTGTATTGTTTACTTCATATTTACACAATTTTTTGCATTCTACATATTTTTCAGTACAAATAATTTATGCTATCCAAGCCGTATTTCATTCTAGTATCATCCCGATAGGATGATTGGTTAGATGTGCTAAACTGAAGTAGGAAGTAAAACCGCAACACGATACTTCGTTTTATGAAAATCCCTATGGTTAGGATGCCAGTGACAGGGTCATGTTAAACCACCATGGGGGTTTACAAGCTGATACGAATTCACTCATGATTCACCACGCATATCCATGACGCCTTGAGTCAATTAACCTGTAGCATCCAGTCAAACACGTGGTACGTCAGCTGGCAAAACTATTAAGACTCAAAAGAGTGGTTAATGAAATTTTGGCAGTTTGAAAGAGTTAGATATCGCGAAAACGACTTATTTCTTTTACAAGACGCACAAAACATCTAAGGTGTTTTCCTCATATTGAAATCACTCTAAGAATGTACAGTCGACAAAACAAAACTGTTCGTGGTACGCTCGGGTATCTTCGGTTGTGTGGATCTCGCACCAGTGGAGAAGCAACACACAAGTAAACAGATACAATTTAAGTCGAGTAACTACGAGTCACGACCCCACTAGTCCGTGTTTATTTATTTTTTACTTTGTATTATTTGTCGATGTGTTGCAAGCGTAACTCGAATATACTCGATGTATGCCGAACATGCGAACATGATAGCACACTGCACCACAAACAGGAATATGACAAACACTCATTCAATGCCAGCATGTCTCAGCATACGCAGGCCACGAAAGATAGCGTCCTGGCACTCGTCCAGTATGATCGTTTCATTGCGCTTGAAGCGTCTGTCAGGCGCGGCGTACAACCTTGCTGTGCCCAGAAGTGGATAAAGCGGTGGCCTTCGGCAGAGGTAACTGGTTAGTTTCGAGGATCGGACTTAGGAAAGGTGTCGAGGCCTCAGCAAGACAACTTGTTAGTTGACACATGTACGGAACATCCGATTTCAAACGCCGGCCAACGCAGGAATGAGACAAATTTCGCTGGACGCACGCAAAACGTTCGCAACCGCTTTTGGGATGCTGATGTTAGAGCACGTAGGGATGCTAATAAACAGGCTTGCCTTCGATGGAATGAATCTAGACCATGACTGGCGCCACGTCATCTTTCCAGATGAGTCAATATTTAACTCAGTGAATGTAGGTCCGCTGATGTTCTATAGACCACGCGGTGCACGTTATGTCTCACAGTATGTGGCTCAACATTCGCATCTACATCTACATCTACATGACTACTCTGCAATTCACATTTAAGTGCTTGGCAGAGGGTTCATCGAACCACAATCATACTATCTCTCTACTATTCCACTCCCGAACAGCGAGCGGGAAAAACGAACACCTAAACCTTTCTGTTCGAGCTCTGATTTCTCTTATTTTATTTTGATGATCATTCCTACCTATGTAGGTTGGGCTGAACAAATTTTTTCGCATTCGGAAGAGAAAGTTGGTGACTGAAATTTCGTAAAAAGGTCTCGCCGCGACGAAAAACGTCTATGCTGTAATGACTTCCATCCCAACTCGTGTATCATATCTGCCACACTCTCTCCCCTATAACGTGATAATACAAAACGAGCTGCCCTTTTTTGCACTCTTTCGATGTCCTCCGTCAATCCCACCTGGTAAGGATCCCACACCGCGCAGCAATATTCTAACAGAGGACGAACGAGTGTAGTGTAAGCTGTCTCTTTAGTGGACTTGTTGCATCTTCTAAGTGTCCTGCCAATGAAACGCAACCTTAGGCTCGCCTTCCCGACAATATTATCTATGTGGTCCTTCCAACTGAAGTTGTTCGTAATTTTAACACCCAGGTACTTAGTTGAATTGACAGCCTTGAGAATTGTACTATTTATCGAGTAATCGAATTCCAACGGATTTCTTTTGGAACTCATGTGGATCATCTCACACTTTTCGTTATTTAGCGTCAACTGCCACCTGACACACCATACAGCAATCTTTTCTAAATCGCTTTGCAACTGATACTGGTCTTCGGATGACCTTACTAGACGGTAAACTACAGCATCATCTGCGAACAATCTAAGAGAACTGCTCAGATTGTCACCCAGATCATTTATATAGATCAGGAACAGCAGAGGTCCCAGGACGCTTCCCTGGGGAACACCTGATATCACTTCAGTTTTACTCGATGATTTGCCGTCTATTACTACGAACTGCGACCTTCCTGACAGGAAATCACAAATCCAGTCGCACAACTGAGACGATACCCCATAGCTCCGCAGCTTGACTAGAAGTCGCTTGTGAGGAACGGTGTCAAAAGCTTTCCGGAAATCTAGAAATACGGAATCAACTTGAGATCCCCTGTCGATAGCGGCATGAAGGCAAGATCTTATTCTACTGCTGGGGGCGGATGTCTTCAGATGGATACTTTGACGAGTATGGTTATCTCACCACGAATGATTATGTGCACATCATGAAACATTCAGTAGTGCCTAGCGTGGGGATGCCATCTCCCAATGGAGTGGTCTAATTACAGTTCGACCACTCACCGGTGCACACGAATCGAATCGTTAAGCAATTTCATATGAGCTTACACTGGCCGACTTCATCCTCATTGACAACTTAGCAGCTGTGGGTTGGTTCAAATGGCTCTGAGCACTATGGGACTCAACATTTGAGGTCATCAGTCCCCTGGACTTAGAACTACTTAAACCTAACTAACCTAAGGACATCACACACATCCATGCCCGAGGCAGGATTCGAATCTGCGACCGTTGCGGTCGCTCAGTTCCAGACTGTAGCGCCTAGAACCGCTCAGCCACTCCGGCCGGCCCAGCTGTGGTACATTGCGTTTGGATACATGGAAGACTCTCGCGGACGATGAGACATATTTACAGATATTGACCGTCTCCATGCCTCTTTGAACGAGGCAGGTAATTGATTCCAATGGTGAGTGGACATCATAGAAGCCTCACCCCCAATGTGGAACTTCCCTCGTCTCATATTACTCGACTTTATATTAAAACAGTTGATGTAACTATAATCGTCTCGGGGTTGAAGCCCTTTTCTTCCGTGTTTGCTTTAACAATATGTATGTTGTTGGTTGGGGTCCGCCTTTAGCAAAACACAATTTTGTTTTTTAACTCAAACATGTTTCACTGCAGTTGCAACATCTTCAGTGGGATTTTGTTTTTCATCTGTTAAAGATAAAGAGTGTTCTTTGCTGTTTGTGTAACTGTAGCTATTAGTTTTTAAATCGTGATTACAGACATTTGAAAAAACACATAAATTACGAATTCATACCTTTTCACCACATGTGGTAAATACGTATGTAAAAAAGAGTGTTCTTTGATGTTTGTATACATGTAGCTAATAGTTTTTAAATCGTGATTACAGATATTTGAAGAAACACATGTGATAAAAAGGTATGAATTCGTAATTTATGTGTTTTTTTTTCAAATATCTGTAATTACGATTTAAAAACTAATAGCTACATGTGTACAAACAGCAAAGAACACTCTTTATCTTTCACAGATTAAAAATAAAAGCCCACTGAAATTGTTACAACTGCAGTGAAACATGTTTGGGGCAGAAAACAAAGTTGTATTTTGCTAAAGGTGGACCCCAACCAAAAACATATGTGATGTAACTATGTATTTATTAATTGGAAATCTACGTGAAATTGTTGCACTTCACATTTTATTTATTCAGTTTATGTTACTTAGCACTCAATATGCGTAAATTTGAAAAAAAAGCACAGACAAGTCAATTTGAATCAAAATAGAAATGGTGTCCTCCTATGAGACAGTCAAAGAAAACACTTAATATCGACAAATATAAGAACAGATAAACCCCAAAATAATAATATTCTTCACTGCCTCTCCAACAATTTCTGACTTTTTCTGGAAAAGAAGTGCAGTTATGGCATAAGAAAACTCTTTTTCAAGTTAACATACTTCTGGGGCCCTTCAGTGTGCCCATTTCTCTATGATTAGTCTTCAGAGGAACGACTTGTGCAAAATATGCATTCAGTGCCTTCTTCAAACGGTACAGCTGAACCATTTCCTCAGTTAAATGTGTATCAGATTCCGAATGACTGAAAGTTAAGTTTCTTGTATTTTTTTTCTTTGTACAACAACAAAGTATTTGCTTGTATCTGCTTTTATTCCGCTAAAAATTTCTTCTAATAGAACTGTTTCATAAGGGCCTCGTATATAGACGAAGTTAACTGCCTAACAGATTCAAAACGTGCTAATTTAACTAGAGCTGGTGGCTCTTGATGTGGCTCGCTGATTTTGGCAGTTGGCCCAACGCCATTTGGACTGCCATTGAGCCCGTTGCTTGCATCATCTGTCATAAACGTCTTCTGGTGTACCGCAAAGTCAAGATAAACCTATTACATGAGAAGAGCCTCTTTTTCGAGAGGCCGTATATACCATTTTTCGTTGTTACTGCTCTCAAATAGGCCGCTCCAAATAACCACATAATAAAAGTGAGGTTATTATTTCACCAGGGTTATTTGCCCACAAGGTTTTTATTTCTTGCAGATAATGCGTTTTAAACAGTCCCATACATTCCACACAAGACGCTACATTTCGTTGTTGCAATGGAGCGATAAAGATGATGTGTAAACGTTTCTCTCTTGCCTTGTCAATCACACAAATATGTATCATGTCCATCAAGTATTTGCACAACAGGATCACTACCAGATGGCTTCACAACAGTCAAACCACTTACTAAAAATATGAACCAGAGTCCAGCTTCTACGGTGGCTAGTTGGAGTTACCCTAATATGAGACAGTGTGTCATAATGTATGATACTGTCGCATATTACGATACTAAGGAATAAGTCATTTTGTACTAGAAACCTAGCCTCGTTGTTAACGTCGCTCGCTTTGAAAGACACTGCATTGTAGCAAATGAAAGAATATTTAGTGGGGAATATAATGATATGAATATTTTTGCAACAACCACACAACTTGAGATATAGGTTTCAAAAATTCTAAACCGTGAAAATCAAGGATTTTAGACAACTTCCTGCTCCATAAGTCTTACTGTCACGGCTCTAAGTCTCAGGCGCTGTGAGAACTAAGTTCTGACACTTCCCAACAGAGTTGAACACTTACTTTAGTCAGAAACTAGCTGGCTCACACTAGCTAATTCACCCACAATAGGCACCTTTCCGTTACATTCAAAATCATTTTCAGTAATGATAATATCTTGTGGCTAAATTAAAAACAATGTCAAATCAGAAATTGGTCATATTCACAAACTGGATTCTAATTGCTGTAAGACAAAGCGTAGTACATTTCTTTATCAGGTATCTGTAGTTTCATAGCCGCAGATCATCGGAATTACTGAGTTCTATTTCCCTTGGAAATTAGGGAAAAGTGAACCATAATTTCCTTTGCAAAACAGTATTTTATACTTCTCCTATCAATTAGAAGGTTGTGCAGTTTCGTACACGCTTATCTCTTTCGGATCATAATACTTATCCAATCGGATTTTAATAAATATTGTCTGATACAGTTTAAACCTCTTATTTAGATCCACTACACTAAACAGTGAACTTATTTTTCCCAACGTATTTTTAATTATATTTCGAGACCAGATTTTACGTGCTACTTGTTAAACATCGTAACGCGCGCTAGAGATTGCCATAAGGGGTTTCCGGCATTTTCTACTCTTTTTGATGCTGTGAGACATGAGTTTGTGTTTTATGCGGAGTTTGTAAATGTTACACGTCTAAATATTTAAGTGAGGTACAATATGTAGGGTGAATCAGCTAAAACTTTCACCGCAAGTATTGAGGAAATGGAAAGTGCTATTGATGTGCGGATTTCACAGAATGGATTGGTAGTCAGGGGCTAATACTGTCAGGTAATCAACAGGTTGTAATAATACTGAAAAAGTATTTTTTCTGCAAACACACTTTTTTTAAATGGAAAAATGCCTACTGACATTATCAAACTAGTAGTAGGATAACTTAGAATGTCAGTGGTGTTTGTTGCAGGATTCTTGTTAGTCGTTTACGAGGTACAGTTTTTTGAAAAGTTCCCACACCGACACTTGTACAGTAGCTGTGGTAACACACTCTAAAGAACAACCCAAGTGCGTATACTACTTACGTGCATTCTCTCCACTACGAGACAATCGATCGCCACAGTTGTCTTGAAAATGACCGCCGGCAGCGGCAAAACACGCTTCCAGTGTGGCATGGACGGACTGCTGCACACTTGCTAGCATTTCAGCGGAGATGTCCGAGCAGGCTACAGTAATACGTCGTTGCATATCACCAGGTGTAGTTGGTATCTTCTTGTAGACAGCGCCATTCAGCTCTCCCCACAGAAAAAAGTCTGCAGGCGCCAAATCTGGAAAACGGACCGGCCAAAGTACAGGTCCTCTGCGTCCAATACAACGTATTGGAAACAGTTCGCGGCCCGGGTTCCCGGGTTCGATTCCCGGCGGGGTCAGGGATTTTCTCTGCCTCGTGATGGCTGGGTGTTGTGTGATGTCCTTAGGTTAGTTAGGTTTCATCTACATCTACATGACTACTCTGCAATTCACATTTAAGTGCTTGGCAGAGGGTTCATCGAACCACAATCATACTATCTCTCTACTATTCCACTCCCGAACAGCAAGCGGGAAAAACGAACACCTAAACCTTTCTGTTCGAGCTCTGATTTCTCTTATTTTATTTTGATGATCATTCCTACCTATGTAGGTTGGGCTCAACAAAATATTTTCTGATTCGGAAGAGAAAGTTGGTGACTGAAATTTCGTAAAAAGGTCTCGCCGCGACGAAAAACGTCTATGCTGTAATGACTTCCATCCCAACTCGTGTATCATATCTGCCACACTCTCTCCCCTATAACGTGATAATACAAAACGAGCTGCCCTTTTTTGCACCCTTTCGATGTCCTCCGTCAATCCCACCTGGTAAGGACCCCACACCGCGCAGCAATATTCTAACAGAGGACGAACGAGTGTAGTGTAAGCTGTCTCTTTAGTGGACTTGTTGCATCTTCTAAGTGTCCTGCCAATGAAACGCAACTTTTGGCTCGCCTTCCCGACAATATTATCTATGTGGTCCTTCCAACTGAAGTTGTTCGTAATTTTAACACCCAGGTACTTAGTTGAATTGACAGCCTTGAGAATTGTACTATTTATCGAGTAATCGAATTCCAACGGATTTCTTTTGGAACTCATGTGGATCATCTCACACTTTTCGTTATTTAGCGTCAACTGCCACCTGACACACCATACAGCAATCTTTTCTAAATCGCTTTGCAACTGATACTGGTCTTCGGATGACCTTACTAGACGGTAAATTACAGCATCATCTGCGAACAGTCTAAGAGAACTGCTCAGATTGTCACCCAGGTCATTTATATAGATCAGGAACAGTAGAGGTCCCAGGACGCTTCCCTGGGGAACACCTGATATCACTTGAGTTTTACTCGATGATTTGCCATCTATTACTACGAACTGCGACCTTCCTGACAGGAAATCACGAATCCAGTCGCACAACTGAGACGATACCCCATAGCTCCGCAGCTTGATTAGAAGTCGCTTGTGAGGAACGGTGTCAAAAGCTTTCCGGAAATCTAGAAATACGGAATCAACTTGAGATCCCCTGTCGATAGCGGCCATTACTTCGTGCGAATAAAGAGCTAGCTGCGTTGCACAACAGCGATGTTTTCTGAAGCCATGTTGACTACGTGTCAATAGATCGTTCCCTTCGAGGTGATTCATAAAGTTTGAATACAGTATATGCTCCAAAACCCTACTGCAAACCGACGTCAATGATATAGGTCTGTAGTTAAATGGATTACTCCTACTACCCTTCTTGAACACTGGTGCGACCTGCACAATTTTCCAATCTGTAGGTACAGATCTATCGGTGAGCGAGCGGTTGTATATGAGTGCTAAGTAGGGAGCTATAGTATCAGCGTAATCTGAAAGGAACCTAATCGGTATACAATCTGGGCCTGAAGACTTGCCCGTATCAAGCGATTTGAGTTCCTTCGCAACCCCTAAGATATCTACTTCTAAGAAACTCATGTTAGCAGATGTTCGTGTTTCAAATTCTGGAATATTCCATTCGTTTTCCCTGGTGAAGGAATTTCGGAAAACTGCGTTCAATAACTCCGCTTTAGCGGCACAGTCGTCGATAACAGTACCATCGGCACTGCGCAGCGAACGTATTGACTGCGTCTTGCCGCTTGTGTACTTTACATACGACCAGAATTTCTTCGGATTTTCTACCAAATTTCGAGACAATTTTTCGTTGTGGAACCTATTAAAGGCATCTCGCATCGAAGTACGTGCCAAATTTCGCGCGTCTGTAAATTTTAGCCCATCTTCGGGATTTCGCGTCCTTCTGAACTTCGCATGCTTTTTCCGTTGCCTCTGCAACAGCGTTCGGACCTTTTTTGTGTACCACGGGGGATCCGTTCCATCTCTTACCAATTTATGAGGTATGAATATCTCAATTGCTGTTACTACTATATCTTTGAATTTGAGCCACATCTCGTCTACATTCGCATAGTCAGTTCGGAAGGAATGGAAATCGTCTTTTAGGAAGGCTTCTAGTGGCACTTTGTCCGCTTTTTTAAATAAAATTATTTTGCGTTTGTTTCTGATGGATTTGGAAGAAATGGTATTGAGCCTAGCTACAGTGACCTTGTGATCACTAATCCCTGTATCAGTCATGATGCTCTCTATCAGCTCTGGATTGTTTGTGGCTAAGAGGTCAAGTGTGTTTTCGCAACCATTTACAATTCGCGTGGGTTCGTGGACTAACTGCTCGAAATAATTTTCGGAGAATGCATTTAGGACAATCTCGGAAGAAGTTTTCTGCCTACCACCGGTTTTGAACAAGTATTTTTGCCAACATACCGAGGGTAGGTTGAAGTCCCCACCAACTATAACCGTATGAGTGGGGTATTTATTTGTTACGAGACTCAAACTCTCTCTGAACTGTTCCGGAACTGTATCATCGGAGTCTGGGGGTCGGTAGAAGGAGCCAGTTATTAACTTAATTCGGCTGTTAAGTATAACCTCCACCCATACCAATTCGCACGGAGTATCTACTTCGACTTCACTACAAGATAAACCACTACTGACAGACACAAACACTCCACCACCAATTCTGCCTAATCTATCTTTCCTGAACACCGTCTCAGACTTCGTAAAAATTTCTGCACAACTTATTTCAGGCTTTAGCCAGCTTTCTGTACCTATAACGATAGTAGTTCTAAGTTCTAGGGGACTGATGACCACAGTAGTTAAGTCCCATAGTGCTCAGAGCCGTTTGAGCCAAACAGTTCGCGAAGCCATCATGTTGGTAAAACAGGTTTCTCCTAGTCTCCAGATGAACGTTTTCTGTTAGGAGACGGTGATACTTGCGCGCGTTCAGTGTTCCGTCTATGAAAAATCGTCCTGTGAGCTGACGGTTCACTGTCCCAAACCAGGCGTTTACACGCTGTGGACGCTGATATTCCAGCTGACGAAGTCATTCCAGATGTGATAGGACCTTGTCCGCAGCTCGTGGTCGTGCGGTAGCGTTCTCGCTTCCCGCGCCCGGGTCCCCGGGTTCGATTCCCGGCGGGGTCAGGGATTTTCTCTGCCTCGTGATGACTGAGTGTTGTGTGCTGTCCTTAGGTTAGTTAGGTATAAGTAGTTCTAAGTTCTAGGGGACTGATGACCATAGATGTTAAGTCCCATAGCGCTCAGAGCCATTTGTGATAGGGACGCAGTCTATGTCGAAGGAGAATGCCTAGTAGATTTGCCTGACTCATGCCATTTTCTCGCGCGACTGTGCGGGAGTTAACGTGAGCATCAATTGGAACATCAGTGAAAACTATAATTTCCCCCTCTTGTGTCTTCATTTGTTTTCTTCTGTTACGTAATCTAGGTGTTTCGCTATGACTCTGACGTAATTGGTTAAAGAAGTTGATAAATAACTGCCGAGATGGCTGACGTCTATTGGGATATCTTGCTGCATACACCGTACAAGAACGAACCGCATTCTTCCTACATTCTCCTACGCCACGAGCATATCGTTTTTTTCTGCGTTAATAAATCCCATCGTCCACTCGCGACCTTCTGCTTGGACTGTCGCACACTGACTGACTAACGAGTCGCAATGCACTCAAGGAACGCACAGACACAGTGTAAGCAAAGATATTAACGTCGCACCTAGCAACTAAACAGGTTGAAGTGTCGATAAGGAAACATTTCAGAACACGATATCTCGTAAACAACTGTTTCTGGAATCCTGGAACAAACACCACTGACGTTCTAATTCACCCCACATGTACTCTGTTCATGCCAACAGGTACTGTTCCATTTAAAAAGCGTACATTTGCACAGAAATTCCGCAATATTTGCGGTGCAAGTTTTAGGTTATCTACCCCCCATAAAGGCTCTTTGGACTATACTGTTAATTCTCCAATTGTAGAGTTTTACAGTGAATAGAATTAAACATTTTTTCTTAAACTAATTACATAACGTGTGGATGGTTAATCCGTACTTCTACTGCAATTCGCGTGACATTTGCAAATGAACTGAGCTCATTTAATGTGTTAACAATATTCCCTACCTTGAAAAAGGATATTTGTATTAGTTGTCAATAGGCTCTGTTTCGAAATGTTGTATTTGGTTTCTGATAACGCTTCTTCTTAATTTGATTTCATCTGTACTGATTATTGGTTTGTAGTAGAATAATAATGGCACACACAGAATACACAGAATATTAACTGCAGTACATACAGGATTTTCTCGACTGCAGCACCTTTAAATTTGAATAGAATATTTGTTCCTAGGTACGTGACCGTGTTGTACCTAAAGCCGCGTACACACCACCTCTGGCTGGAAACATGTTTCTGTAGAAAACATTGTTTCCTGCAGTCTTTCGCAAATTTTTCCGACTTTGTTTATTGTCCCTGTTTCCGTCCACACTGCCGGCAAACATTTCTCGTTGTGTGTTCACGCCGCCTGCAGTGCTCCTTGTTCTATTGCGTTTGTATCGTCTGCTGCTGTGTTATGTCTGGTGTTGAGGAAACTGTAATGATATGTGGAGCTGCATTATTAAGACTAGAAGATTTAAACAAACAAAATGAAAGGCGTCCTCGTCGTTGGTGGAGAAAAACATTCTATAGAAAAACTTGCGGGAATAACTTTACTACGTTATCTGGGTATGAAAGACTCGGTTGCCATCTACCGATTTTGAATATCTGGCAAATATGATAGCATCATTTGTTTTTTTTTAAAAAAAAAAAAGAACGACACGAATTTCAGGAAAGCGATTTCAGTCAACGAAAGGCTTGCAGTTACCCTTTGTTTTCTAGCAACAGGAGATTTATTTCAGAGCCTTGAGTATTTATTTCACATTTCGAAGCAAGCAATATATCAAATGGTACCTGAAGTATGTGGAACTCTCGTGAAAGTACTGAAGGATTATGTAAACGTAAGTAAATGAAAAACATCGTTAAATAAGCACCTTTTCGTAATGTTATTATTTGTTAATTACATTACAGGACTCATAAAACATAACTTGTGCAATTGTGTTATCTCTTTCTACTTAAGTAGTAAATGTGACAGGGGTATTACTACTTAATGATGATGGCCCTGACACATTCATACCCGCTATCGACTGCTGATCTTCCAAATATGGCTCTGAGCACTATGGAACTCAACTGCTGTGGTCATTAGTCCCCTGGAACTTAGAACTACTTAAACCTAACTAACCTAAGGACATCACACACATCCATGTCCGAAGCAGGATTCGAACCTGCGACCGTAGCAGTCGCACGGTTCCGGACTACGCGCCTAGAACCGCGAGACCACCGCGGCCGGCGATCTTCCAAATATGCTCCATGCTGTTTCGTTAATACTTAATTAAGCAAAGCCATTGTTTTTGCTTTTTGTAAATCTCGTAATTTCCATAACACTGATGTCACATAATGTCCATATGTGCTACATTCATCGTTCTGGTTATCTTCTTGTTTTTGCAGCTCTTTAGTTAATAATTGAGACGCAATCTTTTAGGGTTGTTGCGTATCTTTTTTCTCTCTTCTTTTTCGTGGTGGAGGCCAGGAAGGTCAAGCCACATCGTCTTCATCTTCATTTATGACCTCTGGCGAATGTGCGAAAACCTGAAATCAAATTTATTTCTTTCGGATACCAACGACTGAAAACGACTGGCGTGAGACACCATGTTTGTTCTCAGTTTCTTTTGTCCCCCCATTGTGTTGGAGCAATTGACGGGAAAAATACCGTGCTGCAGTGGCCTGTCGGTAGTGGAAGTGAATATTATAGTTATAAAGGTTCACTCAGCGTTGTGCTGCTTGCAGTCGTCGGTGCCAGCTACAACCTTTGTACGCAGATATCGGCTGCCAAGGCAGAATATCAGATGGTGGTGTGTTCAAAAACGTGAGCATAAGTGAGTTATTTAACAAAAATAAACTAAACTTACTACAAGCTGAATGCCCACCAGGTGGCACAAAGGCCCTACCATATGTTTTAGCAGCAGACTATGCTTTTCCTTTAGAGGAGAATATTATGAAACCCTACCCAGGAAAACATGTTAAAGGTTCAAAAAAAAAAAAAAGAATTTTTAATTACAGACTGTCTAGAGCCAGAATGGTTGTTGAGAACTCTTTCGGCATTATGGCTTCAGTTTTTCGTGTGTTTAAAAAGCCTACGTTGCTACAACCGGAAAGGCAAAAACTGTTGTACTTACAGCCTGTCTCTCCACAATTTTTTAAGGCGAAATGTTGAGGCAAGAAACTAGTAAACCCCACATGGAAGCTTCGATTCATATGGTTTACAAAAAGGTGAGATGATTCCAGGCACGTGGAGACGAGATGACACGGCACCAGTTTTCATTGCAGCACAAAATACACCAAGAAAAGCTGCTTCCATGAATAAACAAATCCGAGATAAGTTTGCTAACTTAAGCTCACAAGGAACTGTACCGTGGCAAACTAACTATGGGTGAATGTGGCTGTGTGCTACAAAATACAAATAGAGAGAAAAAAATGGTTCAAATGGCTCTGAGCACTATGGGACTTAACTTCTCAGGTCATCAGTCCCCTAGAACTTATAACTACTTAAACCTAACTAACCTAAGGACACCACAAACATCCATGCCCAAGGCAGGATTCGAACCTGCGACCGTGGCGGTCGTGCGGTTCCCGACTGAAGTGCCTAGAACCGCTCGGCCACTTCGGACGGCTCAAATAGAGAGAAACAAGCATAATTTTCGTACCTCATTTCCCACAGTATCTGTTGTCTCCCTTGGCTCATGAACATCATCCAAGAACTGCAGCAGCCGATAGCCGAACCACCTGGAGTCATATGCAGTGTCTGCACCACTACCAGATGGTCTACTGGAAATCATTTTTCTTTTCTCACATCTGTAAGCAACCACGATCGTTCGTATTTTTTTACCCACACTTTCCTTGTCCGTGCCAAAAGCTGCTGCAATTTTTGCAAGTGCACCACATTTTTTAACACTGTTTTTACATTCCTTGCTCCGGACGTTCCGTAAGCAGTTCTCAGCCTGGTACATGGCAATTAAATCAACAATTTCCTGCCTTTACCACTCCATTATTTTAGAAAAACGACACGATAGTAAACCCAACACCACTAAACAGTGGACTACACATACAGCTGCAGTCATGGACTGTGCGGCTGGTCCCGGCGGAGGTTCGAGTCCTCCCTCGGGCATGGGTGTGTGTGTCTTTGTCCTTAGGATAATTTAGGTTAAGTAGTGTGTAAGCTTAGGGACTGACAACCTTAACAGTTAAGTCCCATAAGATTTCACACACATTTGAACATTATTATTATTATTATTATTATTATTTTCTACACATACACACACACACGCGCGCTAACACCGTGCAACGGTGACAAGTGGTAGTTAGCCTGAAACATTGTTTCCTTTTATCTGTACCGACCCTGCTACGGATAGATGTTGCTGTGTTTCGAAACATGTTTCCAAACAAGTTTCCAAATGGTGTCCACATCAAGTAGCCGGAAACATGTTTTGAAACATGTTTCAGGCTCAGTATGTACGTGGCTTTAGAAGTCTTTCACATTTTGAAAAACCTTACATTTCCCGAGCAATTTTTGCAATTTCATAAAAAGGCTGCAGCACACATAAAGTGAATGCTATCACCTCAAAATGGAATAAGGAAACATCTTAAACTTCTATTACAGGACTGGCTAGATTCAGAAGTCTGAAAAGTGTTAAAATATAAGAAACCCTCACGTACTAATCAATCAATATTACATCCATCAGATACCAATCAATCGTTTGAGATACAATAAGTTCTCAGTAATTTGCCGTCTCAAAAGCGGTGTTTTAGAATTATGTCCCTCTTGAATAAATTTCTTCGGACGCCCATGGCTGTAGCCCACCGTAAACTACGTAGCTGAACTTTGTACTAGAAAGTAAAATCGCCGTCCTTGTCCTGACACGCAGTCCAAGAACTAACACAACAGTGAAAACGTTGACACCAGGTGGTGGCTGTCACATTAACACGGGCCCGTGCGCAAGAAGCGTCAACCACAGTCGTAGCCGCAGTGGACAAAGGGCGACCGAGAGAAAACCTGACCGGCGCGTGGAAAGTTTAGTTCGGTGAACCCGGCTGACGCAAGATCCGGTCGTGGGTGGGGGAAGCAGTACAAGGGTTTGTAAGTCGACAGGGGGCAGAATGGAGAAACACAACACAACAGGCCGACGACGCGTGCGGAAAACGCCGCAAGGTCGTCTGCTGCGCTTCACAGGGATTCTTGTCTGACTTAAATTAGATGGCATGTGGCATCTAAGGTCGGAAGCGGCGGCGATGTCGCGTCCAGTAGGGTCCGCCGGCAGCCGCCGCTGTGCTACGCCCTCCGCAGCGATAGGAAATTACCTCAAGGACTCCCGCCTACAAAAATCACGTACCAGCTCTGAACTTGACGGATGGTATAGATTTCTGTAGTGTCTCTAACAGCCGGCCGGAGTGGCCGAGCGGTTCTAGGCGCTACAGTCCGGAACCGCGCGACCACTACAGTCGCAGGTTCGAATCCTGCCTTGGGCATGGATGTGTATGCTGTCCCTAGGTTAGTTAGATTTAAGTAGTTCTAAGTTCTAGAGGACTTATGACCTCAGCAGTTGAGTCCCATGGTGGTCAGAGCCATTTGAACCATTTGTCTCTAACAGTGTCATCAAACCTGTTCATTTTTAATTACGACCAGGCTTATGTTAATTTATTTAAAAAAAAAGAGTGCAAAATATTGTCCGCGAAACAGTTGTGGACCATTTCATATCTCGAAAACTATTGAACTCATTGGAACACATTTTTTTTCATTGCTTTCCAAAATATCTCTCTCATCAATCGATCTTTTCAAACACACACACACACACACACACACACACACACACACGCACGCACGCCTGAGGAAGGACTCGAACCTCCTACGGGGGGAGCCGCGCGAACCGTGACAAGGCGCCTCGGACCACGCGGGCACAAAGAGCGGCTGAAACTCTTCTGTGTGTTCAAAATGGTTCAAATGGATCTGAGCACTATGGGACTTAACTGCTGTGGTCATTAGTCCCCTAGAACTTAGAACTACTTAAACCTAACTAACCTAAGGACATCACACACATCCATGCCTGAGGCAGGATTCGAACCTGCGACCGTAGCAGTCGCACGGTTCCGGACTGCGCGCCTAGAACCGCGAGACCACCGCGGCCGGCTCTTCTGTGTGTGCTTGCTTACCAATTTATTTGTTTTTGGAAGGGGTCCGCCTTGAGCAAAACAATTTTTTTATCTTTTCTGCTGTTACCTACTCACGTTTCGCCGAAATTCAAGCATTGGGCTTTTATTAATCTTTCTGTTAAACTACAGGAAAATGTTCTTTACCACTTGCAAGCATACGTACAACATAAAAAATAAGGAAAACCACAGCATGCGGCAACAAAGATTATGCAAGGTGAGCTACCTAAGACAGGCCACCCCAAATATATCCAAAATGATGATGTTTGGTTTGTGGGGCGCTCAACAGCACGGTCATCAGCGCCCGTACAAAGTCCCAATTTTTACACAGTCCATTTCTTTTTCACAATCCAATCTAGTTACTGGCACAAATGACGATGATGCTAATGATGAAATAATGAGGACAACACAAACACCCCGTCCCCAAGCAGAAAAAATCTCCAACCCGGCCGGGAATCAAACCAGGGACCTCATGATCCAGAGGCAGCAACACTAGCCAGCAGACCCGAGTTGCGGACTTCACATATCCAGAATGAATAATTAACCGAGGTGCGGTTGTGATAGATATGGCGAATTTTCTGACGTTTGCAATTAATTTTTATCGTTTATAGCCGCCCAATCACGACACCGACATCGTTTTTTTCCCCCTAATGGAACTGTGTACTTTTGTCTGTGACGTTTGAAAGATGCCTCTAAGAGAACTTCAACGACAGAACATGGGTAGGACTTGATTAAATAGTACCAAAATAACAGCGCCACCAGCAACTGTCCCATCATCAGGAGAAGACGTTACACCAAAGATAAGTAAACGCGTAACTCAGGCACGGTTGGTGTGTTTATTATCACGGTCGTCATACCACGTGTTGACCTTGAACATTGCTACATGTTATATTTCATCTGGAGTTAACGGCAGCACAGGTCCGTGTTACAAGGCATTTCATGCCTTCAAGAGTCGTCGGTGTTCCTAATAGACTTCTTTTTTATTTTTCGCCACAGATAAAAATATAGAAGTGTTAAGTCTGGTGAGGATGCAGACCATTTTGCGTGTCTTTAACGACTGTTCCAATGCTCTTCAACTTTTCTCTTACGGGGGGGTCTGTAACTATACGAGCGGAATGGGAGGTACATACATCATTTTGAAACCACACCCATTTGTCATACTGTCCTCTATAACTTGGCGAAAACTGCACTTCGATATACTTATTCATTCTGGACATATTTGGGGTGGCCTGTCTTAGGTGCCTCGCCCTGTAAACAAAACTTTGACTGTTTTTCAGATTTGTAAGTACTTTCTTAACAACTAGAACTTATGTGTGTGCAAGTAGTAAAGAGAATTTTTACTGTTGTTCAACAGAAAGAAAATGAAATCCACTGATGATGCCGAAACTTGAGCGAAACATGTGGGTAATGGAAGAAAAGAAAATAAGAGTGTTTTGCTCAAGGCCGACCTTTTCCAAGAACAAAAATAGAATAGAAGTTTTGAAATGTGTTGCTAAAAAAAGGATGTTGGAGAATAAGTAGGTATATCGAGTAACTAATGAAATGCTGAATCTGTGTGAGAAAAAGAACGAAATTTATGACTCTACTTGACTAAAAGAAAGGGTTCAGTTGATAGAACATATGCTGACTCATGAAGGAATAGTGAGTTTTGTAATGGGGGGGGGGGGGAGTGTAGGGATAGGGGGATTATGAAAGAGACCAAGAGATGAAAGCAAGACGCTGGCGCAAATGGATGCTAGTTGGCCGGCCGCGATGACCGAGCAGTTCTAGGCGCTTCAGTCCGGAACCGCGCGACTGCTACGGTCTCAGGTTCGGATCCTGCCTCGGGCATGGATGTGTGTGATGTCCTTAGGTTAGTTAGGTTTAAGTAGTTTTATGTTCTAGGGAACTGATGACCTCAGAAGTTAAGTCCCATAGTGCTCAGAGCCATTTGAACCATTTTGGATGCAAGTTAGAAATGAAGAAGCTTGCGAAGGATAGATTAGTATGGAGAGCTGCATCAAACCAATCTCCAGATTGAAGACGTCATAAACATAACAACAAACTTCAGAAAATGGTTCTTCCTTTGCAATTTTCGCACCGCTTAACTCGTACAAAGTATGAAGTTTCAAGTGTCTGTCTCCTACAAAAATCACGTACAAAGTGTGAAATTAACATATCTGGAGTACAGCAGTGTCTCTAAGCATGTCAAGAATTATTTCAATTTTGATTACGACCACAGTAAAGTTTTGAAATTTTTGCTTTCGGAAAACTGCGTCACTTGGGAACAGACTGGCACAATGCCTTGTGCAACGGAAGTGGCAACGCGATAGGACCCTATAATGCCAGCACACCTCCCATTCTCCCATTGCACTGCTGGTGGGTCCAGTGTCGAGTGCGCTAGCTGTCATTGACAGATCATCATCATCACCACCACCACCACCACCACCACCATCACTACTACTACTCAGCACCCACTGTCAGACATAGGGTTTTTTCAGACTTCTCCATACATTATGATCTTCAGTGTTTCACATCCTAGTTTGTCCTTCATGTTTCTTCATGTCATCGATATGTCTGCCATTATGTCGTCCTTTAGGTCTTTCCTTATCTCAAGAAATCCAAAAAAGAATACGCCACTATAGGGTTGAAGCTCTACACTGCACGAGAGACGTCCAACGTCTTTCACGTCACAGACTACGGACGCGCACTAGATCTCAGAGGGACGAGTGTTCAGGACAAAAGGTGAGTGCCCAGCGCACTTGCATGATATAAATAGTGAACCCCTAGCGACAAAAATCGGCAATCTGATTGTCAGTGTGGCAAGTGGCCAATATTGGTGCTTCATGCTGTTGCGTCGCCACCAGATGATATTTCTGCAAGGTGTGACTTCTCCAAGCGTGCGTACAGTATCTTTGCCCACTACCAGATTTACACCTCTTCCACGATGTGGAAGGGAGAGAGAATTCACCACCCCACCCACCTCCACAGACGTCAACGATCCCGAGAAAGCCTACATAAACAGTCTCAAGAAACAGTCTTAAGTGGGGAATCTAGGAATGTAGTGCTTGTGTATCACTTCTATAGGGATCACTAACACGAGATTAGCCTAATTACATCCTGCACGGATGCATTTAAGCATTCTTTCTGTGCTCCATACGCGAATGGAACGTGAAGAACCTCTTGAAGAAACATCTTATATCTTAGCCATTGATGGCAGGAACCATAGACATCGTAGGTTTAGCGGCCTTGCCTCAAGCGGCGGTAACCACGCCACGTGACCGCAGTGCACTTAAGTCAGCTGCCTGCAGAGCTACGATAATGGCAATATAACTAGCCAGCAGAGTAGGCGGAAGTCAGTTCCCATCGGGCAACCACCTCACGTGGCTACGCTGTCTCCTCACTGCCACTACCGCTGGACTCTTGCCGATTTCGCCATCTCGCCCTCTTGTACCACCAAGGGACTTTGCCCTTGTCAACAGTGTTCGGCAGCAGGCTGAAAAGTTTCCCCTCGATATCTGTGCTACTGTGGCCTTTGTCATATGGAAAACTCTGAACTTACTCACATTATTATCAAGTACCACTGATTGTATCCTGTGATGGACGCTGAACTTCTGTAACTTCGATTGTCAGTTCCTTCTACTTCTATTGTTCTCTGTTTGGTGGCCAATAATTACAGTAACTGTAAAAGCGTTTCCAGAATGAGATTTTCACTCTGCAGTGGTGTATGCACTGACATGAAACTTCCTGGCAGATTTAAACCGTGTGCAGGACCACGATTATAATTCAGAACCTTAAAGTTCTCTACGAAGCATGACTCACGACCCGTCCTCACAGCCTTACTTCCGCCAGTACTTCATGTTCTTTCTTCCAAACTTCACAGAAGTTCTTTGGAACTTGCAGAACTATTGCTCCTGGAAGAAAGGATGTTGCAGAGACTTGGCTTAGCCACAGACTGAGGGATGTACACAGAATGAAATTTTGACTCTGCAGCGAAGTGGCACTGATATGGAACTTCCAGATAGACTGGAACTATGTGCTGGACCGGGATTCGAATCCAAGATACTTCCCCTTCGCAGACAAATGCTCCACCAACAGCGCTACCCAAGCACGACTCAAGACTGGCACATGTCCGCGAAAGGCAAAGGTTCGAGTCCCGGCTCGGCACACAATTTTAATCTCCCTGAATGTTTCGTATCAGCGCACACTTTGAGTACTTCACAGTGATAATTTCATTCGGGAAACATTCCTGAGTCTTTAGCTAAGCCACGTCTCCGAGGTATCTATTTTTTCGGAAGTGGTAGTACTGCAAGTTTCGCAGGAGAACATCTCTGAAGTTTGGAAGTAGGAGATGAGGTACTGGTGGAAGTAAAGCAGTCAGGCGGGCTCGTGAATCGTGCTTAGGTAATTCAGTTGGTAGAGCACTTGCCCTCAAAAAGCAGAGGTTCCGTGTTCGAGTCGTGGTCAACACGGTTTTAATCTGCCAAGAAGTTTCAGTAAATGTGCTTTTTTTTGCTGTAAGTTACAGCAAATCCCTAATACGTGATACAGGTGGGTAATGCCCCCTGTCATGTACTGCCCAATGGTTTACAGAGTATGGATGCAGATGAACATGTAGATGGCGACTGTCAATCATCAAATTATTTGTGACTCTTCAGGCTTTCCCGGCGGATATGTTGTAAACAGTCCTCACGGGTGTGCCGCCCGATGACGTTGTGCAAATCCCACAATATTTATGGAGGACTTTGAAGATAAAGCACTACAGTCAGCCACTCTCAAACCTTCTTGTTTTCTGCGGTATGGTGACGATACGTTTGTGGTGTGGCTACACGGACTGGATACTCTACCTACGTTTCTTCAACATTTAAATTCGCTCCATCCATGGACGTACCCAACGAGGGACAGGGGGGGGGGCAGTTTGCCCCCCCCCCCCCAGAAGTTGTTCCCAGGTTTTCAATAGTTTACTGTTTTATTTAATAAGAAATGCTGCATGTTTTCTCCGATTGCACAAGTGCATTCTTGTATTTAAAATGTTTATTAAAAGCAGTTTTTCACTGGTTTATTGTTTTATTTAATAAGAAGTGCTGTATATTGTCTCGAGTCCTTGTTTCCTGAGACTAGTATGACCTGCCCCCCCCCCCCCCCCCCCCCCCGCCCCACCAGTTCAGATCCTGGGTACGCCCTTGGCTCCATCCGAATATTAACTTCACTATGGAAGTGGGAAAAGATGGCACTTTACCTTTTCTTGATGTTTTGGTACGAAGGACAGCAGATGGAACCCCTTGGGACACAGCGTATACCGCAAGCCAACGCATACATATCTATATTTGCAGGCCACGAGCTGCCATCGTGCAGCACAATGCGGCAGTGCATTACGTACGCTAGTTCAGAGAGCGCGTGTGGTATCTGACTCTGAAAGCCTGCAACATTTGAAGAGAGTCTTCCGCCAAAACGGTTATTCTCAGAGACAGATACGTAATGCCTTCAGGCCCAAGCGAGTTCAGTCTGTGGAGCAGAATGAAGATACGAAGACACCCACCATCTTGGCCTTCCTGTCGTACTTTGATGCCATGTCGTTAAGAATCGGGAGAGTCCTCGAAAGATATAACATCAAGTGTGTTTTTCGACCATCTCCAAAACTGAGGAACCTGTTAGGTCCGGTTAAGGATGGTCTCGGTCTGAGTAAACGTGGTGTGTACAAGATTCCTTGTCAGTGTGGGGCGGCATATATAGGTCAGACATGTCGCACAGTACAAGAACGTAGCAGTGAACATCAGCGTCATACACGCCTACTCCAACCGGAGAAGTCGGCAATTGCAGAACACTGTCCGAACACAGGACATCACACGATTTATGAAAAAACGGAAGTTTTATCCCCAGCATCCTCTTTCTGGGATTGCGTCATTAAGGAAGCAATACATATCCGTTCAGCTGATAACCTTATCAACAGGGATGCGGGATTTCAATTCAGTACTTCCTGGAACCCTGCATTGGCTGCTGTTAAACCACGACGAGAAAGCAAAGAGCTTTCGATAATAGACCCGTCATAACTTTGGCAGCATGTTAGTAAACACAGCGTCAGCGCACGCGCAGAACGGCCGCTCTGCGTTTCCCGGCAGTGGGCGTTTGCTTCTGGCGCCATCTATCTGCAAATTTTTGCGCATGCGTGGTTCCCGCGGCTGCGTAATCTTCACGCGCGTGCTCTGTAAACAGCGGCGTCGACATGCGGATCTTGTCAGTCGTACCTAGCAACCAGCGAGGTTCAACCACCTGACGATGTCGGACAGTTGCTCCGAGGAAATATTGTGGGAGTTGCCCGTCATCCGGCGGATCACCCGTGAAGTTTATTTACATCAAATTATTTATTCGTGCTGTAGTAAGCCTGTCCATGCGGCTTAGTCAGACCCGAGTGCTACTGTATTGCAGTAAGAAAAATAATACAGTACTGACAATGAGTAATTTTACCCTAAGCAGACTATACACAGATGAGATAAAACTACCCGCTTAATAGCATGTTGGTCCCTCTTTGGAATGCAGGACAGCAGTGATTCTGCGTGGCTTGGTTTCCACAAGTCCTTTGTAAGTTTCCAGAGATGTCTACGCAAAGGTCACATAACTCATGTGAATTGTGGGCCTGTGGGTTGTGGACTCGGAGATGGCGCCCGATAGCGTGCCAGATGTGTTTCATTGGGCTTAGTTCGCCTGGCTGAAAGCGTATCCGGACACAACCACCGATCTGGTGTAACTAGAAGTGGGGCTCATGAAAACAGACGAAACGTTTCAATTGACCCACAGCCCAGAGTCGACGATCCTGTCCTCACTATAACCATAATTGACGATATCCTAGTGTAAACGTCGGTACATGTAGGGACCGTCTGACGCAGATCCCCCTGTTCAACAATTTGCACCGCATGGTGTCTCTGAAACACTTGTGCCTGTACTACCATTGTACTCTATCTTCAGATCTCTCCCAAACTGATAATGCCAAGATTACGGCCGCGAGCTACTGATAAAATTTCTTTATTTAATAAACAGTTTTGGTCCATAGACCACCATCAGGTTCATAGAAACATTTACATCTTATTAGCCGTTAGAAAAACATTGGCGTAGGTAGTGAAACCCATCAATTCCTCACTGTTGTCATATGATAATATAAATTCTACCGTCAATCAAAAATTGTGCCAGTCACTTACTCATGTTACTTCACCAGTCAGCCTTACCGATAGGAACGGCAGCATTTTTCATATTCTGGCTAACTGTTGATGTAACATGAATAAGTGCACATTCTGGCACAGTTGATGATTGACGGTGTGATTTATATTACTATATGACAAAAGTAACGAATTCACGAATTTCATTATCTGACGTCATTGATTTTATAACGGCTCATATGATGTTGTAACTGCCTATCTATCCTAAGAGGGGGAATAACGACACACCATGAAGGTATTATCCGATTGGGACAGAAATCGGTAGATGTGATGTACCCATACAGACAAGCAAATGCATGTAATTTCAGATAAATTAGATGATTTATTCAAGAGAAAGAGAACCTGTTACGGCGTAAAGTCAGCGCCGGCACGCTAGTCGGGAACGACAGAGAAGAGAAGGCTGTGAGAAGAGGTCAGCCAGTCGCACACTGACCGACCTCCCTTCAGGACGACAACGCAACAGCAGCGCCCATAAGCGCCACGTCCGACTGGTGGCAGCCATTTCGATAGCAGCTTCAACGCTAGCCACTTCGTTAGCTGATGCCTCGTAGCCTCTTCATTAGCAATCTCTATACCATCAGACTTCAAGAAGAATATAATGATTCCAATCCCAAAGAAAGCAGGTGTTGACAGATGTGAAAATTACCAAACTATCAGCTTAATAAGCCATGGCTGCCAAATACCAACACGAATTCTTTACAGACGAATGGAAAAACTGGTAGAAGCTGACCTCGGGGAAGATCAATTTGGATTCCGTAGAAATGTTGGAACATGTGAGGCAATACTGACCTTACAACTTACCTTAGAAGAAAGATTAAGGAAAGGCAAACCTACATTTCTAGCATTTGTAGACTTAGAGAAAGCTTTTGACAATGTTGACTGGAATAATCTCTTTCAAATTCTGAAGGTGGCAGGGGTAAAATACAGGGAGCGAAAGGCTATTTAAAATTTGTACAGAAACCAGATGGCAGTTATAAGAGTCGAGGGGCACGAAAGAGAAGCAGTGGTTGGGAAGGGAGTGAGACAGGGTTGTAGCCTCTCCCCGATGTTATTCAATCTGTATATTGAGCAAGCAGTAAAGGAAACAAAAGAAAAATTCGGAGTAGGTATTAAAATCCACGGAGAAGAAATAAAAACTTTGAGGTTCGCCGATGACATTGTAGTTCTGTTAGAGACAGCAAAAGATTTGGAAGAGCTGTTGAACGAAATGGACAATGTCTTGAAAGGAGGATATAAAATGAACACCAACAAAAGCACAACGAGGTTAATGGAATGTAGTCGAATTAAGTCGGGTGATGCAGAGGGAATTAGATTAGAAAATGAGACACTTAAAGTCGTGAAGGAGTTTTGCTATTTGAGGAGCAAAATAACTGATGATGGTCGAAGTAGAGAGGATATAAAATGTAGACTGACAATGGCAAGGAAAGCGTTTCTGAAGAAGAGAAATTTGTTAACATCGAGTATAGATTTAAGTGTCACGAAGTCGTTTCTGAAAGTATTTGTATGGAGTGTAGCCATGTATGGAAGTGAAACATGGACGATAAATAGTTTGGACAAGAAGACAATATAAGCTTTCGAAATGTGGTGCTACAGAAGAATGCTAAAGATTAGATGGGTAGATCACATAACTAATGAGGAGGTATTGAACAGAATTGGGGAGAAGAGGAGTTTGTGGTACAACTTGAATAGAAGAAGGAATCGGTTGGTAGGACATGTTTTGAGGCATCAGGGGATCACCAATTTAGTATTGGAGGGCAGCGTGGAGGGTAACAATCATAGAGGGACGCCAAGAGATGGATACATTAAGCAGATTCAGAAGGATGTAGGTTGCAGTAAGTAGTGGGAGATGAAGAAGCTTGCACAGGATAGAGTAGCATGGAGAGCTGCATCAAACCAGTCTCAGGACTGAACACCACCACCACAACAACAACAACAACAACAACGTAGCTCAGTTAGAGATTAGCAGTCACTGCAGTTCAGTTGACAGACTGTTGTTAGTTGCGGTGTCTAGGAGCTGAAATGTTACTTGTGTTTGTCTCTTCTGAAAAAAAAAAAACGGATAATTTTGTACGTCGGCTTTTTGCTTGCGACACTTCTGTGTAATTGTACTTGTGGATGATGATGCAAAACGGACTACAAGAATTCTCATTGTTGTAATAAAACTCATTAACAAAAGTTATTTGATTGTTCGTCTAGCAAACCGAGTATGCAGGATTCCTAAGCACAACAGAACAACAAATTGAGAAAGTCAGTAACATGTTGCTACGCCTCTGGCCACTATGGAAGCAGTTATTCGGCTTGCCATTCATCAATAGAGTTGTTGGAAGCCCTCCTGGGGGAATTTGTGCCAAATTATGTCCAATTTGCGTGTTAGATCGTCGTAATACCGAGCTGGTTGGTGGACCCTGTCCATAATGCTCCAAACATTCTCAATTGTGGAGAGATCTGGCAACCTTGTTGGCTAAGCTAGTTGTTTGGCAAGAACGAAGACAAGCGGTCGGTCTTGCTGAAATGTAAGCCCAGAAAGGGCAACAAAAAGAGGAGTAGAATATAGTCGACTCTCGGCTGTGTTGTAAGGGTACCGTGGATGACATCCAAAGCCATCCTGCTGTAAAATGAAATGACACCCCTGACCGTCAGTCCTGGTTGTTGGGCCGTATGGCACTCGACACTCAGATTGGTATTCCACCAGTGTCTGTAGCATCTCCAGACACTTCTTCGCTGATCATCGGGCTCAATTCGAAGCGGAACTCATCACTGCAGACAATTCTACTCCAGTCAATGATATCCTAGGCCGTATGTCCCAGATACCACTGCAAGTGGGCTAGTTGGTGTACAGGGGTTAATGGTAGTCGACGAAGGGGGCGCAGTGAGCTCAGCCCCCTTTCTGTGAACGACTTATTAATGGCCTTGTGTTCACTGAAGCATCACTCGCACGTCGAATCGATGACAAAGCTGAATGTGGGGCTCTGAGTGCCTCTCTGACGATTGCTCGGTTCTCAGATTCTGTCGTCTCTCTAGGTCGACCGCTGCTTTACTGACTGTGTGTTTGGCCATGATTCACCCATCCTATCAACATCGTCGAATAGTATCATCGCTCCTATTCAAACGTCTAGAGATTCGCCGATTACTCCAACCGGCTTCTTCGGGCCCAAGTACATTTCCTCTCTGAAATACTGACACCTGCATACACTGTTCACGCACCTGTCTGCAAAACATAGTTACTGTGTAGCAGTGTACACGGAACGAAATTTGCAAAGATTTTACGCCCTGGTATCAAAATGTCCTCGGTTTACTATCCTTACCAGATGCGCGGGGAAACTGCGTTGCAGCATCACACTTTCATCTATTCACTGTGTGACCAATATGCATCTCCTTCGTGGTGCCTCCCATTTTTGTTTTCGTCTTAGAATGTATGAAGCTGCCAATGGTCTGTGGACCGACACTGGTTATGAAACAAAGAAATTTTATTAGCTGCTCTTGGTGGTAATCATGACGTTCTTCAAATATTTACGAGCTGAAAATACGTCCACAGATTGCTGGCTATACTGCTTTAGAGAACGGACAAACATCTGTCCTCCTTGTTCTGTGATGAGGCGTGGATGTCCAACATCTTGCCACCTACTAATGGTTTCACCATTCTTCAGCTACTTTCCACAGTAACGTCAGCCGAATGCGAACAGCCGATCAGCTTCTTATTTTACAAAGCGACTAACATGTAATGCAGGATCAGTTGCAGGGTGCCTATCTAACGGCTCCACGGGAAACAAAAATTGGTTTTCAATATTTCGCTGTAGTTATTGAGAGAATTTAAAAATTCAAAGAGCTACAATCTTATGTTAAAAGTTTACCGCAACAGACAAGTATTACTGTTAGAAACTGAGTGTTTGTTTCGAAGTAGCGTACTGACGGCACGCAGACATCCTGATTTTATTCCTCCAGTATTTGAGAATGAAAGCACTTAGCGACTTCCAACATATTTTTTACAGATTTTCAAAACCCTGCAAAACTTTCTCTCGCCGACATCCCACACAAAATCATGAAAGGAAAACAAAGTTTATAGATTGCTACGTTTCCTCCGTTCGTGCATTCAAACTTCAGCATCAGGTAAGATGTTTTAGTTTAGATTATTTGGTTATCATCGCTTTTCGACCCGCCAGGTTAGCCGAGATCGCTAATGTGCTGCTTACTGGGCTCGGGTAGGAGTGCCAGCCCCGGATCGAAATTAACGACGAGGACTGGTGTGCCGACCAGCCTGGATGTGGTTTTTAGGCGGTTTTCCAAATCCCATTAGGTGAATACCAGGCTGGTCCCCGCGTCCCGCCTCAGTTACACGCCTGGCAGACATCTGAAAATCGTTCGCACTACTTCGTGGTTTACTCTAGACGCGGATAGCTAGGGTACACTAATTCCCTCCCTAGGGGTATGGGGTGGCGGCAGGAAGGGCATCCGGCCACCCCTTAAAATTAACCCTGCCAAATCCGACGTTAACCATGCCAACCTCGCGCAAAATGCGGGTCAAAGACACTAGTAAAAGAAAAGGAAGACATATCATCATGCTATAGCTCACGCACTATCAGAGTAATCCTTTTAAGGCAGCGGCACATTAAAGATTCATGAAGAACATATCTTTCTCGTGAGGATTTGTTATACAGTAATTAAATATAAATTAATAGCGTATCGGCGATTAAAGGTACAAGATGAAATCGGAAGTCTGATGTAACAAAGATCCACCCTAGTAAGTGTGTAGAGGCACTATGTTATATAGCAAAGATTGGGTCGGAATAGGGGTTGAGTCCTTTTTTATGTATTTTTTTCTTCGCCTTCATATTTCCCAAAAGGACGTGGGACTTTCTTATGAAATTAATAGAAACAATTTCTGTAATATGTAATGTATCTCAAATATAAGATCATTCTCTGTCAGAAGTGAGTTTGTTGGGTTTTATAAGCTACTCGCCAGGGTAGCGAAGAGCACTAACACGCTGCTTCCTAGCCGGTCGGTGTGGCTGAGCGGTTCTAGGCGCTTCAGTCTGGAACTGCGCGACCGCTATGGTCGCAGGTTCGAATCCTGCCTCGGGCATGGATGTGTGTGATGTCCTTAGGTCAGTTAGGTTTAAGTCGTTCTAGGGGACTGATGACCTCAGATGTTAAGTCCCATAGTGCTCACAGTCGTTTGAACCATTTTTGAACGCTGCTGCCTGGACTCGGGTAGGCGCGCCAGCCCCGTATCGAATCTGCACGCTGGTGTGCTGGCCAGCCTAGATGTGATTTTTAGGCGGTTTTCCACATCCCGCTAGGTGAATACCCGGCTGGTCCCCACGTTCCGCCTCAGTTACACGCGTCGCAGACATTTGCACCACGTTCAAACTATTCCACGGTTTACACTAGATGCAGACAGCTGGAGTACACTGATTCACTCCCTGGGGGTATGGGGTGGCGGCAGGAAGGTCATCCAGCCACCCCTAAAACCAACCTTGCCAAATCCGTTCTAACCACACCGACCCTGTGATCGCTGTGGGACTATGGCGTCAGCGAAAGAAAGAAAGAGAAAGCAAGAAAGGTGATCTTTTACAAGCTGAGTCTTACCGACCCGAACATGGTTCTTTCCTTTTTGTCCTATTACGTATTCAGAGATACTGAAGTTTTTATTTATGAATACCACAGACATAACATCTCGAGTGGCATATGGACAAGGGAAGAGATGAGCATTTTAACAGAGCAAACGTAGGAATATTACGCGCGTCTACTTTCGTGAACAAACTGTATTGTTTGCGAGCCAAATAAAGCCGACAACTCCGCTGGAGAGCGCAGATCACGTTAAGCAGCTCGTCCTGCGTGCCGACGGCGCTGCCTCTCGTGACGTTGGTCATCCTACGCATGTCAACGTTAGCTGCCTCGTCCTCCATTTGGATCTCTGGCGAGGACTGCTCTGGGGGTTCCCGTCATTAGGAGAAACAAAACTGGCATTCTAGGGATAGGAGCGCGGTATCTTAGATCCCTGAATCACACAGGCAGATTAGAACATTAAAAAAGGGAGAACTTAGAGATAGTGGAAATTAGTGAAATTCGGTAGCAAGGAGAAACAGTACTTCTGGCCGGATGAATAAAGTGTTCTAAATTCAAAATTAAATAGGGGTAATGCAGGAGTAGATTTAATAATGAATAAGAAAATATGAATGCGGGGAAGATGCTACGAACAGCATAGTGAACGTATTATTGTAGCCAAGATAGATCCAAAGCCATCGCCCACCACAAGTTTATATTACAACTATCTCCATAGATGTTGAAGAGCTCGAAGAAATCTATGATGAGATAAAAGTAATTATTTAGATAGTTAAGGGAGACCAAAATTAGATGGTGATGAGGGGATTGGAATTCGATAGCAGGGAGAGAAGGAAAAATTGTAGGTGAATATGGACTGCGGGAAAGGAACGAACGAGGAATCTGTCTGCTAAAATTTTGCACAAAGCATAATTTAATCATAACTAACATATTGTTTAAGAATCATGAGAGAAGATTGTGTACATGGAAGAGACCTGGAAACACTGGAAGGTTTCAGATTGATTATATAATGGTTAGACAGAGATTTCGGAGCCAGATTTTAAATCGTAAGACATTTCTAGGGGAAAATGTGGACTCTTACCACAATTTATGGGTTTTGAACTGTAGATTAAAACTGAAGAAATTGGAAAAAAGTAGGAAATTAAGGAGATGGGACCTTCAAAAATTTAAAGAACCAAGTGTTGTTTCGAGTTTCTGGGGGAGGATTAGACAACGATGGACTTGAACAGGAAAAAGGAATACGGTAGAAGACGAATGGGCGGCTTTGAGGGATGAAACAGTGAAGACACCAGATGACCAAATAGGTAAAAAGACAAGGCCTAACAGAAATCCTTGGATAACACAGGAGATACTGAATTTAACCTATGAATGGAGGAATATAAAAATTTAGGGAATGAAGCAGACGAAAGGAAATACAAACGTCTAAAAATGAGATTGACGGGAAGTGCAAAATGGCTAAGCAGGAATGGCTAGAGGACAATTTTAAGGATTTAGGAGCATATTGCATTATGGGAAAGATAGATACTGCATGCAAGTAAATTAAAGAGGCCTTGAGAGAAAAGAGAAACAGCTGTATGAATATCAAGAGATCAGATGGAAAACCAGCCTAAGCAAAGAAGGGAAAGCTGAAAGGTGGAAAGAGTATACAGACGGTCTATACAAGGGAGATGAACTTGAAGGTACTGTTATAGAAATGGAAGAGGAGGTAGATGAAGATAAGATGGCATATATGATATTGCGTGAAGAATTTGACGGAACATTGAAAAACCTAAGCCGGGAGTATACGACATTCCGTTAGAACTGCTGACAGCCTTGGTAGAGCCAGCCATGACAAAACTCTCCCATCTGATGTGGAAGACGAATGAGAGAGGCGAAATACCCCCAGACTTCTAGAAGAACATAATAATTTCAATCCCAAAGAAAGCACGTGCTGGCAGGTGCGAATATTACCGAACTATTAGTTTAATAAGACATGGCTGCAAAATACTAACGCGAATTCTTTCTAGAAGAATGGAAAAGCTGCCAGAAGCCGACCTCGGAGAAGATGAGTTTAGATTCCGGAGAATTGTAGGAGGAACACGCGAGGCAATACTGACCGTACGACTTATCTTAGAAGATAGGTTAAGGAAAGGCAGACCTACGTTTACAGTATTCGTAGACATTGTAATTCTGTCAGAGACAACATAGGACCTGGAGGAGCAGTTGAATGGAATGGACAGTCTTGAAAGGAGGACATAAGATAATCATCGACAAAAGCAAAAGAAGAATGACGGAATGTTAATGCTGAGGAAATAAAATAAGGAAATGAGACACTTTAAATTACCAGACAAGTTTTGCTATTTGGGTAGCGAAATAACTGCTGATGGGCGAAGCAGAGAGCATATAAAACTGCCAGTGGCATGGAAAGCGTTTCTGAAGAAGAGAAATTTATTATCATCGAATATAGATTTAAGTGTCAGAAAGTCTTTTCTTAAAGTATCTGCATGGAGTTTAACCACTTGCGTAAGTGAAACATGGACGAAAACAGTTTAGACAAGAGGAGTATAGAAGCTGTTGAAATGTGATGCTAGAGAAGACTGCTGAAGATTAGATGAGTAGATCACGTAACTCATGAGGAGATGCTGAACAGAACTGGGGTGAAAAGTTGTGGCGCAACCTGACTAGAAGAAGGGATCGGTTGGTAGGACACATTCTGAGACATCAAGGGACCAATTTAGTTCCAGAGGGAAATGTGGGAGGTAAAAATTGGAGAGGGAGATCAAGAGATGAATACGGTAAACACATTCAGAAGGATGTACGTTATTCAGAGATGAAGAGGCTTGTACATAATAGATTAGCATGGAGTGCTGCATCAAACCAGTCTTCGGGCTGAAGACCACAACAACTCTAACTCCTCTGTAATCAAACGTTTGACGCTGTTTTATACATGACATTTCTACTGTTTATGGATTCCGAGTTTTTCTGGTGTCCTTACATTTCTCCATTTGCAGCCCTTATCGTCCCTATAGTAATCCCCAATTAGTCTCTGCTGCGCTTACACAATGTGGTGACGAAAGTCATGGGATAGCAGTATAAACATATTAGATGTCGGTAGTATCACATACAGAAAGTATAAAAGGAAAGAGCACTGGCGAAGCTTTCACCCTTTCTATTCAAGTGATTCATGTGAACAGGCGTCCGAAGTGATTATGGCCCCACGACGAGAATTAACAAATTTTTGAACGCGAAATGGTATTTGGAGCTAGACGCATGGGACATTCCATCTCGGAAATCGTTAGAGGATTCAATATTTCACTATCCATAGAGTCAAGAGTGTGCCGGGAGTACCAAATTTTAGGCATTGCCTCTCACCGACAACGCAGTAGCCGACGGCCTTCACTTAAATACCGAGAGCAAAGGCGTTTGCGTATAGTTGTCAGTGCTAACACACAAGCAACACTGCGTGAAATAACCGCGGATATCAATGTGGAACGTATGACGAACGTATCTGTCAGAACAGTGCGGCCTAATTAGGCGTTAATGGACTATGGTAGCAGACGACCGACGCGAGAAACTTTGCTGACAGTATGATATCGCCCGCAACGCCTCTCCTGGGTTCATGAACATATCGAATGGACCCTAGATGACTGGCAAACTTGTCCTGGTCAGATTAGCCCTGATTTCAGTTGGTAAGAGCCGATGGTAGGGTTTAAGTGTGACGCACACCCCACAAATCCAAGGATCAAATTGTCAACAAGACACCGTGCAAGCCGGTGGTGGCGCCATAATGGTGTAGGCTTTGTTTACATAGAACGGACTGGGTCCTCTGGTCTGGTTCCTATCATTGATACGAAATGGTTATATTCGGCTACTTGGAGACTATTTGCAGCCATTCAACGATGTAATATTTATTGATGACGGTGCGGAATGTCACAGGACCACAACTGTTCGAGACTGAATGAAGAACATTTTGGACAATTCGAGCGAAAGATTTGCCCAACCAGATTGCACAAAATGAATCCCATCGAACATTACTGGGTCATAATCGAGAGGTTAGTTCGTGCATAAAACCCTGCACCGCCAAAACTTTCGCAATTATGGACGACTACATAGGCATTATTTGGATAGAGGATTTCCAACGACTTGTTGAGTCCATGCAACGTCGAGATGCTGCCCTGCGCCGAGTGAAAGGAGGTTCGACATGATATTAGGTGGTATCTCATGATTTGTGAGGGGCGTTTGTCAAGTCCGTGCAAAGTCCGACAGATGGCACCATTGGCTCGTATTGCGGTAATGTTGAGTTAGTAGTACCTTTGGAAAGAACGCACACCAAGTTTCCGTCATATTTGTCGATTTCTTTGTGTTTGGCATTCGTGTGAATCAAGGAAGTCGAGTGATTGTCAAAAAATGAGCGAAAAAGAATTTCGTGTGGTGATTAAACGTTACTTTATGAAAGGCTAAACGCCTCAGGAGACTAAAGATAAGCTTGATAAACATTATGGTGACTCTACACCTTCGATATGAACAGTTTATAAGTGGTTTCAAAATTTTCGGAGTGGCCATATGGGCACAACTGATGCTGAACGTTGTGGACGCCCTGTAGAGGTTACGACTCCAGAAATCATTGATAAAATCCATGATATGGTGATGGATGACAGAAGAGTTAAGGTGTGTAAGATTGCTAGTGCTGTGGGCATCTCGAATGAACGGGTACATAATATTTTGCATAAACATTTGGACATGATAAAGCTATCAGCAAGATGGGTTCCGCGATTGCTCACGCTTGACCAAAAACGGAATGGTGTGAAGTGTTGCAAGAATGGTTTGCAGCTGTTCAGGAAGAATCCGCGGGACTTTAAGCGTCGTTTCGTCACTGTGGATGAAACATGGATACATTACTGTACTCCTGAAACCAAACAACAATCTAAACAATGGGTTACCAAGGGAGAACCTGCACCAAAAAAGGCGGAAAGGTTATGGCGATTGTCTTTTGGTATTCGCAAGGGATAATCCTCATCGACTATCTGGAAAAGGGTAAAACTGTTACAGGTGCACATTATTCATCGTTATTGGATCGTTTTAAAACCGAGATGCAAGGAAAACGCCAACTACTAGACTGCAAAAAAGTCCTTTTCCATCACGACAATGCACCAGCACACACCTCAGCAGTTTTGGTCGCAAAATTAATGGAAATAGGATTTCAATTCGTTTCACATCCCCCCCCCCTCCCTATTCTCCAGACTCAGCTCCCTCGGACTTCTATTTGTTCCCCAGTTTGAAGACATGACTGGCGGGACAAAGATTTTATTCAAACGGGGAGACGATTGTAGCAACTAATAGCTATTTTGCAGACTTGGGCAAATCCTATCATTGGAAGGTATCAACGAATTAGAACAGCGTTGGACGAAGTGTATAAGTCTGAAAGGAGACTATGATGAAAAATAGAAAGGTTTACCCCAAACACGTAAGTAGTTTTTATTTTTGCACGGACTTTTCAAACGCCGCTCGTACGTCATCTCAATGCGTACTTCCCTTACCGCGTACCCTCAGCGCCACCAGGCGGCAAGCAGTCCCGCCATGGCCAGGCTCAGAATGTTGTGGCTCATCAGCGCATGATTCGTTGATTACGACGAGTAAAAATTGTGTGCAGGACAGGGAATTGAGGACACGTTTGCACGTTTCGCTTTAGCAACTTGTCACAGCCTCCTCCCTCCCCATTTCTCCCTCCAGTTTGAAAGAAAAAGGAACGAACCAGTGACAAATTAATATTTTGAGTTAGTCTGTGAGGCATGCTGGGATGGCGTAGAAGTTTACGCACTACCTGAAAAAGACAGGATTCAGAGTTCAAGTCTCAGTCTGGCAGAGCGTTTGGACTTGTTCATACTATCAACGTACGCTGCTGTTGTTGTTTCTGCGAGTCGTGACCTAGCCACACAATGAATTTTTGGTAACCACTCTCTAACTCGATACACAAACACGGGTGCGACGCATCTTGTGCTGCTCAGCTGCGGTCGAAATAATTAGTAAGATTTGTGCTCAGTCATCAGACGAGGAAGCGTGACCGGCGGGTACTAACAGGATACGCGCGTGTGCGTTCTGCATCTCTGCTGTTTACTGGCCGCCACTGATCAGTCGACACTCAACAGTTCTGGGAACAGCTGCTCACTACGGGAAGCAGTGAGTCAGCAAGTCGTCACAACGTCGAGCCAAATTTCTCTGCGCTGCTGGGTAATCGAATAAGTTTCAGCCGCAAAATTTCTCTTCCACAGTTTTCTGTAGGTTAGGTATGTGGTACACGGTATCAGCGAACATGATTATATTTCCAAGCCTTCTGGCATTTCAGAATAATCCCTGTTGTAACACCGCAAATATGGAACCCCTAATGAAAGCCCTTTGGTAGCAAAAGAAATGGCAACATTAGTTATCCTGACACTGACGGGAGCTACTGACAACAAAATTAACACTTTCAACTTTTGTAGTCCTGTCTTCCTCAGTTGCGTGTAATATTACGGTATACTGATAATTTTTACTTATGGACCGTCAGAAAAAAAAAAAATTAGTATCACACCAAAACACACACACACACACACACACACACACACACACACACACACATACACACAGAGCCCACAAAAAAGAAAAAAAAATTGCATCACCCCAAAATACACACACACACACACACACACATACACACACACACACACACACACACACATACACATAAGCAGAGCTCACAAAAAAAATATATATATACCACACCAAAACACACACACACGCACACATACACAAACGCACACACAAATGCACTCATGAACATATACAGATACTTCAATAATTACACTCGAAAGTTTGGCAACAACATACGATCTTTGTCAAAAACATTTGACAGTCGTAACAGAAACCAAAACATTGCATTGAAACAAGCGTTCAGTTCATGGTGCTGTGGAATGTGGAAAAAAACCGCAAATTAGCATTCATAAGAAGAAGAACAACACCAAAAATGCAATAGGAGCGTAATATGTAAGAAATTGTCCACGCAACCTGTAAGTACAGTTCAAAACGTTGCTACTTAATAGGAAATACCAACCACCAGAACTGTTTATAACCTGTAGGTACAGTGACAAAAATGTAAATTAAATAGCCAGCATATGTACATATTCCAGGCCACTGATGATGCCTTGCAGAAAATAAAGTCGAAACGTGTATGGCACTAAAATTGTGTTTTATTCAGTTGCTGTTAGACGGTCCATAAGTAAAAATTATCAATGGCTCAAATGGCTCTGAGCACTATGGGACTCAACTGCTGTGGTCATTAGTCCCCTAGAACTTAGAACTACTTAAACCTAACTAACCTAAGGACATCACACACATCCATGCCCGAGTCAGGATTCGAACCTGCGACCGTAGCAGTCGCACGGTTCCGGACTGCGCGCCTAGAACCGCGAGACCACCGCGGCCGGCAAAAATTATCAATATACCGTAAAATTAACACTATTGCAAGTTTGACTAACAGGAATACTTTGTAACTAATGATGTTTATTATAAACAAAGGACTAAGTGAAAGACTACCAGATGATACGAAGTCTGAAACTTTAAATAAATAATTCAAAATATAATCTTTACGAACGTTGGAGCCCAGACCATAAATAGATCAGAGGTAACATTTATCCAAGAAGAGAGTTGTAGCCGCATCGAGCTGTAAGTTCGCTGCGACTACATTGTAACACTGCAGTGGAGATGTTAATTCAGCCTCTCTTGTAGACGTCGCAATAGTAGTAAGCCTATTGAACGCTGCTACATTGTTTCAAACCGATCTGAAGCTTTAAAAGTTTTCCAGTATCGACTTGACGTACTAATCAGAATTTCGAACTGAAGTAAAATAACATTTACGGTTTAGCCAGACAACGGAGCAGTTATTATATGTGAAAGAAAAGTAAATCGTCACTCGATCACCAAGAACTTACAGTTACGCCGTGTTGTCGGAAGCTGTAGTCAATGTCAGAATCGCTGATGGAAATAGATTCAAGACCCTGAAGGACAGATCGGTGTGTTTTCAGTGCAGTTTTAAATAATTACGAAGTTCAGTAAACTCCAATATAACTTTAATGCTTCGTGTAGGCTACGTCATTTAATGGAAATTTACTGTGTAATTGTGCAATTAACTATTTCTTGAGAGAACGCAGAAGTAAAAGGTGATTTAGTGATTTTATTAACAGTAAAAAGCAAATTTACTCCAAAATACGACGCCTTCTGTACGTTGTCAGAAGAGTATTTTATCTCTGGAATTACGTCGTATTGGTTGTTAACATCTTAGCGACGCCTTGACGACGCTATATTAATTAATAAATCAATATCCTCGGAAAACTATGATGTGGCATCGGGTTGAATGATGGAATTAATAATTCAAGATATCCTATTATCTGCGTTTGAACACTCATTCGCAAACCGGGCATAAGAACTACAGTTATCAATTTCGCGTAAGCTTATTAGCCTGTTGCGAACGCGCGGAGCATATTTGGTTAATTGTTTCAGATCAAGGGAAGTATTGCGGTACCGAGTGGTACAATCGCTGCGACTTGGAAGCAAAGAAGTCCGACAGACTTCGAACACCAGTGCTTCAACTTTAAAACAAGGGCTGCTTACACGTTTCGGCGTGCTCCTCCACTGATATGCTGATAGCAGTCTAAGGGAGATAGTGTCTTGAAACTAATCAACCAAGCGAGGACTTTGTTTTTAACAGTTACAGATCGGAGTCGTCGCGATCGACGGACACTGTTCCATGTCAACCACGCTGGGACAACCATCACCATCGAGCCGACACAAATTAAACTGTCTTGATGTCCTCAAACACTCTTAGGGAACAGAGCAACGTCACGGATTGTCATCATAGTTAGCATGTCTTCGATGTTCCATTTTTAAACTAATCATATTACAGCGTAGGGTGCTTTCTTTCAGAACACCGGAAAAACGTTTCTTGCGATATCTCAGTCATTCTCTCGAAGAATTAAACTGTGTCAAGTCGCGAGATCAGTACATAATATTGACTTTATCGGAAATTCATCTGTGTCACTGCCCCACCAAAGATGTGAGGTGCTCAGACTTCAGTGTTGGGTTGCTGCAGCGGGATTGTTGTTAATGTGTCTTAAAGTATGCGGGCACCTTTTGTAATGTGGAAATGACCACTAGATGCCACAAGAGGCGGGCCAGCCAGTATAAAAGGAGGCGAAGAATATTGTGTTGTCAGTAAAGAATAGTAACAGTAGAATGGGTCGCTCAGGAGAGCTCAGTGACTTCGAACGTGGACTGGTCATTCGATGTCACCTGAGTAACAAATTCATTAGGGACATTTCAGCCAAGTCGACTGTTTGTGACGCGACTGTGAAGTGGAAAGGCGAATGAACAACCACAGCTAGCCAAAGGCCAGACAGACCTCGTATATGATGGACAGGAACCGTCGAGCATTGAGGATGCTGGATGTAAAAAATCGCATGAAGCCAGCGGAAGGAATCACTCGTGAGTTAGAAAGTGCTTCCTGCAGTCCAGCTAGCACAATGACTGACCGTAGGGAGTTGAAAAGAATGGTGATGGTCGGGCAGCTCCTCAAAGCCACGCATTTCTGTAGTTAATGCTAGGAGACGCTAGAAGTGATGTAAAGAGCAACGACACTGGACAATGGGTGACTGGAAACGTTTGCTTTCAAGTGATGAATCACGCTATAAGCTGTGGCATCCGGTGAAAGATTTGGGTTTGACGGTTCTCTTGAGAACGTTATTTGCCGTTATCTTTAGTGGCAACAACGCAGTACGGAGGAGATGATGTTACGGATTCGGGGTATGTTTGGCGTTTAGGGTGTGGACCTCTTACTGCGCTAATGAAAACGCTAAATGCGGAAGGATACGAGGGTGAGTCAAATAAAAACCTTAAATATTTTTTAAAAATATGATTTATTGTACAGAAGTGATACAAAGCTGTATCACTTTTCAACGTAATCTCCCCCACGCTCAATGCAAGCCCTCCAGCACTTACAACGTGCATAAATTCCTTAAGAAAACAAATCTTTTGGTAGTCTGCACAACCACTCATGCACCATATGGCGTACCTCTTCATCAGAATGGAACTTCTTTCCTCCCATTGCGTCTTTGAGTGGTCCAAACAAATGGAAATCATTTGGGGCAAGGTCTGGTGAGTATGGTGGATGAGGAAGACTCTCAAAATGCAGGTCTGTGATTGCTGCAACTGTTGTATGGGCAGTGTGGGGCCTTGCATTGTCATGTTGCAAAAGGACACCTGCTACAGCAATCCACGTCGCTTTGATTTGATTTCAGACCGCAGATGATTATTTAGGAGATCTGTGTATGATGCACTGGTGACAGTGGTCCCTCTAGACATGTAATGCTCCAAAATGACGCCTTTTTCGTCCCAAAAGAGAGTCAGCATAACCCTCCCTGCTGATGATTCTGTTCGAAACTTCTTTGGTTTTGGTGATGAGGAATGGCGCCATTCCTTGTTCGCTCTCTTCGTTTCCGGTTGGTGGAAGTGAACCCGGGTTTCGTCCCCAGTAACAATTCTTGCAAGGAAGCCATCACCTTCTCGTTCAAAGCGCCGAAGAAGTTCTTCACAAGCATCAATACGTCGTTCTCTCATTTCAGGAGTCACCTGCCGTGGCACCCATCTTGCAGACACTTTGTGAAACTGGAACACATCATGCACAATGTGGTGTGCTGGCCTATGACTAATCTCTAAACATGCTGAAATGTCATTCAGTGTCTCTCGGAGGTTTTCCTTCACTATGGCTTCAACTGCTGCAATGTTCTGTGGAGTCACAACTCGTTGTGCCTGACCTGGACGGGGAGCATCTTCCACTGAAGTCACACCATTTGCGAACTTCCTACTCCATTCGTAGACTTGTTGCTGTGACAAACGTGCATCACCGTACTGAACCTTCATTCGTCGATGAATTTCAATAGGTTTCACACCTTCACTACGTAAAAACCGAATAACAGAGCGCTGTTCTTCCCTGGTGCAAGTCGCAAGTGGAGTGGCCATCTTTATACTGATACTGCGACGGTATGTGTGCATCTGCACTATGCTGCCACCTACAGGCCATTCTGCATGCTGTTTGTAGCACGCTTACCAACTTGCAGGAAAACGGCGTGAGATTTCGATTTGTTATTACAAATTTAAGATTTTTATTTGACTCACCCTCGTATGAACACATTTTACAGCATATCTGGTGAGTACAGTAGAGGAACAGTTCGGCGACGATGACAGTTTATATCGGCATGACAGTGCACCATGTCATACAGCAGTATCTCTGAGGCAATGGTTTGTGGATAATAATATTCCTGGCATGGACTAACCTGCCCAGAACTCCGACCTGCACTCAAGGGATGAGTTAGAATGTCGAGTTTGCTTAAGAACCCATCATCGAAAATTACTACCTTCTCTGGTTTTGGCTCCTGAGGTAGAATGGGCTGTCATTCCTCCACAGACATTCAGACACCTCATTGAAACTGTCCCCAGTAGAGTTAAAGCAGCCATAAAGGCACATTAATGTCCACCAATAAATGGGTGTCCAGATAATTTTGATCAGTTGGCAAATATTACATTTTAATATGCAACTGTTTCATATTATTTTGAAAAGACAAGACCACCTTAGCTGTAAGCCCTTCTGTTTACAGACACAAGTGGTTCCGCAGCATTTTAATTGCGTCATCAGGAGCAATAGAGCCAAGTCATCTTCCGATCGAGAACAGAGAATGGAATGACGCCGCGTTCATCGTCAGCAACTTTTCATTACGCAGCGGACGTCAAATATAAAACAGCACAGAACGCTCCCGTGCTACCATGAGTAACATCATCTGATGAGCTAGCGGGGTTCCCATAAACCGAAAATAGTGACCAATGTGCAGACCACTTATAATCATCCACGGGGTAACATAAAATTTGGGAAGCTAACAGTCCTTAATGGCGTCGCCAGTTAGTACACAATCGAATGCACGCGCTTGTTGCGGGGAAATGAGGGACCATCAGCTGCTCAAATTTCAGATTATCCCGTAGAGTATTGTATACGGTCTGTGCTTTGATCTCTAATTTCGGTATATGGAGACCCGACTAGTTCATCAGATACTGTTTCTCGTGGTAACAAGGGAGCGTTCTACGTTGCTTCATATTTGGCGCCCGCTGCTTGACGAAAAATTGCTAACGCTGAACGCTGAGTCATGCCCTTCTCTTTTCTCGATCGGAACATGACTTCATTTTGTGGCGCCTGATGATGCAGCTAAAACGCTACGGGACTGCTCGTACCTATACATAAAGGATTTACTGCTGAAGCGGTCCTTATCTTTTCAAAATGGTATATCCAGGCTGTGGCTGGCCTGACTTCAAAGTGTGTTTCAGTATTACTTGCAACTGGTTTTGAAAATTTATCATGTAATATTTCCAGTGTATGTCATGGGAAGATGTAAGTGCAAAGTTCGCAGTAAATATCATAAGACTTTACGGTTTATGACTGCCACGGTAAGAATGTTAACTGGACAGTTGGCAGTGTGAATTTGTCTTTCGACAGGGAGATCGAATCGACATCGTATATAAACATAAACATGTCGTTCAATAAGATTAGATTGGATCAGATTAGATTAGATTAATACTAGTTCCATGGATCATGAATACGATATTTCGTAATGAGTCAAATTTTCCAATACATGACATAATTAAGTTAACAACATAATTAAGTTAATATAACAACTTTTTTATTTTTTGTTGCTTTTTAATTTTTTCTTTTTTTCTATTTTTCTTAATTTATATCTAAAAATTCCTCTATGGAGTAGAAGGAGTTGTCATTCAGAAATTCTTTTAATTTCTTCTTAAATACTTGTTGGTTATCTGTCAGACTTTTGATACTATTTGATAAGTGATCAAAGACTTTAGTGGCAGTATAATTCACCCCTTTCAGAGCCAAAGTTAGATTTAGTCTCGAATAGTGAAGATCATCCATTCTCCTAAAACTCTAGTTATGCACACTGCTATTACTTTTGAATTGGGATTGGTTGTTAAATAACAAATTTCATAAGAGAGTATATATACTGAGAAGCAACTGTGAATATCCCTAGATCCTTAAATAAATGTCTGCAGGATGATCTTGGGTGGACTCCAGCTATTATTCTGATTACACGCTTTTGTGCAATAAATACTTTATTCCTATGTGGTGAATTACCCCAAAATATGATGCCATATGCAAGCAATGAGTGAAAATAGGCGTAATAAGCTAATTTACTTAGATGTTTATCACCAAAATTTGCAATGACCCTTATTTCATAAGTAGCTGAACTCAAACGTTTCAGCAGATCATCAATGTGTTTCTTCCAATTTAATCTCTCATCAATGGACACACCTAAAAATTTTGAATATTCTACCTTAGCTATATGCTTCTGATTAAGGTCTATACTTATTAATGGCGTCATACCATTTACCATATGGAACTGTATGTACTGTGTCTTATCAAAATTCAGTGAGAGTCCGTTTACAAGGAACCACTTAATAATTTTCTGAAAGACATTATTGACGATTTCATCAGTTAATTCTTGTTTGTCAGGTGTGATTACTATACCTGCATCATCGGCAAAAAGAACTAACTTTGCCTCTTCATGAATATAGAATGGCAAGTCATTAATATACACTCCTGGAAATGGAAAAAAGAACACATTGACACCGGTGTGTCAGACCCACCATACTTGCTCCGGACACTGCGAGAGGGCTGTACAAGCAATGATCACACCCACGGCACAGCGGACACACCAGGAACCGCGGTGTTGGCCGTCGAATGACGCTAGCTGCGCAGCATTTGTGTACCGCCGCCGTCAGTGTCAGCCAGTTTGCTGTGGCATACGGAGCTCCATCGCAGTCTTTAACACTGGTAGCATGCCGCGACAGCGTGGACGTGAACCGTATGTGCAGTTGACGGACTTTGAGCGAGGGCGTATAGTGGGCATGCGGGAGGCCGGGTGGACGTACCGCCGAATTGCTCAACACTTGGGGCGTGAGGTCTCCACAGTACATCGATGTTGTCGCCAGTGGTCGGCGGAAGGTGCACGTGCCCGTCGACCTGGGACCGGACCGCAGCGACGCACGGATGCATGACAAGACCGTAGGATCCTACGCAGTGCCGTAGAGGACCGCACCGCCACTTCCCAGCAAATTAGGGACACTGTTGCTCCGGGGGTATCGGCGAGGACCATTCGCAACCGTCTCCATGAAGCTGGGCTACGGTCCCGCACACCGTTAGGGCGTCTTCCGCTCACGCCCCAACATCGTGCAGCCCGCCTCCAGTGGTGTCGCGACAGGCGTGAATGGAGGGACGAATGGAGACGTGTCGTCTTCAGCGATGAGAGTCGCTTCTGCCTTGGTGCCAATGATGGTCGTATGCGTGTTTGGCGCCGTGCAGGTGAGCACCACAATCAGGACTGCATACGACCGAGGCACACAGGGCCAACACCCGGCATCATGGTGTGGGGAGCGATCTCCTACACTGGCCGTACACCTCTGGTGATCGTTGAGGGGACACTGAATAGTGCACGGTACATCCAAACCCTCATCGAACCCATCGTTCTACCATTCCTAGACCGGCAAGGGAACTTGCTGTTCCAACAGGACAATGCACGTCCGCATGTATCCCGTGCCACCCAACGTGCTCTAGAAGGTGTAAGTCAACTACCCTGGCCAGCAAGATCTCCGAATCTGTCCCCCATTGAGCATGTTTGGAACTGGATTAAGCGTCGTCTCACGCGGTCTGCACGTCCAGCACGAACGCTTGTCCAACTGAGGCGCCAGGTGGAAATGGCATGGCAAGCCGTTCCACAGGACTACATCCAGCATCTCTACGATCGTCTCCATGGGAGAATAGCAGCCTGCATTGCTGCGAAAGGTGGATATACATTGTACTAGTGCCGACATTGTGCATGCTCTGTTGCCTGTGTCTATGTGCCTGTGGTTCTGTCAGTGTGATCATGTGATGTATCTGACCCCCAGGAATGTGTCAATAAAGTTTCCCCTTCCTGGGACAATGAATTCACGGTGTTCTTATTTCAATTTCCAGGAGTGTATATTAAGAACAACAAGATTGGCGAAACTCAAAAAACCTAAGAGGTTTATCTGTAATGTAAAATCAGCAAGAGGTTCGAAATCCTGTATTCATTCATCTAGTAACCACAATGGCAACGAAACGGATGGTAAGGGAGAAAATGGCGAAATATTCGACTCGGACGTGCGAAACTGTTCAAATGGTTCTGAGCACTATGGGACGCCCAGAATCGCGCGAAACTGCACAGCGGAAAATCTTAATACAGTCCCTCCTTTCGATCATTGTACGATCGTAGAAAATGCAGACACTGAGATAACCGATCACGTAATAGAAAAGCAACTGCAAGCACTTATTACTGGAAAGGCATCAGCACCAGATGAGATACTTAAAAGATTCTACAAAGACATGCGAAAGATCTTGCTCCCCTTTTAGTAGCAGTTTATCGTAGATCGCTGGAGCAACGTAGGGTGTCTAGTGACAGGAAAAAAGCGCAAGTAATACCCGTTTGCAAGGAGAGGCTTAGGACAGATTGCAGACCATTATCGTTGACGTCAACCTGTTTGAGGATTATGGAACATGTTTCATACTCAATAATTATAATATTATTATTTTTTTTTTTTTTTTTAGAAAGAAAATCTCCTCTATAAAAGCAGAGGTCTTGCGGAACAAAGCTCGTTCTGTTCCTCCATGAGGCCTACAGTGCTGTAGACATCGGCGTCCAATTTGATGTGTTAGTTGGCTTCAGGAATATTTTTGACACCGTCGCACACTACTGGTTACTGAAAAAATACGAACTTATTTAGTATTGCACCAGATTTGCGACTAGATTCAATACTTCTTTCGAGAGAGAACTTAACACGACGCCCTCAAATCGGCAGATGTAACGCTAATTTCCGGAGTACCACAATGAAGTGTGGTGGGACCGTTACTGTTCATACACATACACACACACACACACACACACACACACACATATATATATATATATATATATATATATATATATATATATATATATATATATGCAACTACATATGAGAGTGGTTCAATAAAAAGGAATGCTATGGGCTATGTTCTGTCAACAATAAGGTAGCTAGAAATGAAGCACTAGGTCAATTACAGCAGGGTAAAGGTAGGGATTAATTGTGATATTGTCAAAAGAGCTGTCTCAGTACTGATGCATAAAAACGTACCTTTTGAGTCTTTCATGATGGCATTCTATCAAAAGGACTGGCTGGGGATTTGAGCCCCTCTATGTTTAGCTAATGGAGGGTTCGAACATATGAAACAGTCAACCTGCAGTCATTTTGCTCATGACCACAGAGAATACATTTCCCTCATGTGCTGTTCCTACAGACACCTCCTACTTATCAGCACAAATTACTCTAGAAGTTAAATTAGTATTCAAATCTTACTGTTGATGATCAGGGGAAGGTCTCTTTCCCTAAGGAGTTAAAGATTTTACTTGACTCTGTTCCACAGCCAGTGCATGTTTGACATTAATTTCTTGTAACTTACGATGTTGGTCATAAAAATTGTAACGCTAGGAGATGACAACAAAAGCAATATTTTAGTTATTTTGTGTCTACAGTACAGTGGGAAGAATACATGATTAAATTTTTAGGTCATTTGGTAGTATGCAGGGTGCGAAATTTAGCACTCAAAATGACCACCTGTAGTAGCTAAAACATCTCAACTCAGATGAGCATCGAGTTGAACTGAGCTTTGCTGACAGTTGGGGTACATCATTCCATACTGCTTCAAACCTCTGCCAGAGTCTATCAGTTGTAGTGGCTGTCGAGTGGAAACATCCCAGTCTCTTGGTAACTGGTAACCAAATGTTCCCAATGGGTGATGGGAGACCTGGAGAATGAGCTGCCTAGGGCAATAGTCAAATACCCTCGGTAGTGTAGTGGTGCAACCCAGGACAGGACTCTGATGCTAACATTACAAAAAACACAGTTCAATTAACATGGCAAATAAAAAGATGAAAAAAATTCTGCCAGACATTTATCCATTAAACAGTCAAAGAAAGAGATCTGTGGTAAAGCCAAGCAGAAAAATGCTTAAAAAGATAACTAAATAAAAATAAAAATGAAAAATGTTGAAAAAGGCTGACAATTGGTCCATTACACCCCAGGGCTGGAGCAGAATGGAACCACTTTAATAAATGTGTAAGCGTTATTACTAATTCATGTTTTGTTACAAGTTTAACTCAAAATCTAATCATATTTTCTAAAATCTATGAAAACACAATAAACACATGAGTTTACAAGAGGCAGAATGCTAGTGACTTTGGGAACAAAATTCACAGATGAGTTTAGTTTCATCATCTCTGCTGTCAGTTCTTGCACAAGAGTTTTGAGCCCATTTATGACATGAAACATGAGCCACCCAACCTTCAGTCGACCTTGAATATAAATTGTTGTCATAAAGACACTCAGCATCAGCCCTGTCTGCTGCACTTTCAACATTTGTTTCATTCTTTTTTGAATTTTTCAAGCATGACAGTGCATTCACATGTGTCAATATGGACAACCATCAGCTGTATAATGGAATGATGACAACAAAAATTTGTGCTGGACAGGACTTGCACCTGGATTTCCTGCTTATCACAAGCAGTTGCTTACCATTAGGCTGTATGAGCATGACTGACAGTCAGCTCCAAACATCCATATATTATCAACCACATTTCTACAGCCTGCACTCGTACATTCACTATGTATGTTCATGTACAGGGAAGACATTTTAATTGCAAGTAACTTCTGTGTCGGTGTATAAATGAGATATTGCAGTGAAGTGGACTATCATATGAATTTTTCATGTTTCTTTCCCTTTTCTCAGGAATGAATTTCTTTATATTTTTGGCCTCTTCATACTGTTCTTCCTTTTTTTATTAGGTGTTTCAATAGCTGCCTTAAATTCATTCTTGTGGGGAGACAAAGTCATAGTCACAGCTCAACCTTTGTTTTTGGAGCTCTCCTTACTTTCACATCAACTTTTGGATTAACAACTAAGTGTTGTGGATAAGCTTTGGGAAATATGGAACATGAAGGGCAAGCTGCTTCCTCAATAGAACTACTTCTTTCTGGTGCAGGCTATTTCAGCAAGTTACCAGAGGCAGGAGTCATTGCTGGTTCTATGACAGTGTCAGACTAATTGATGAGCTTGGCCTCTCATCTTCCATAGGCTGATCAGCTGGTGCTGATGGTAAGAAGTCTGCATCTGTGAAGACACCCATGTTGACAGGCTAAATTCCTTTAGCCTCAAACCTTTTGACTGCATATCTCATGGTCGCAGCATTCAGAAATATTGAGCCAAAAATAGGTGCTACGTCCAATACAGTGATGACTTTTCTAGGATGTGTTCTGAGCTACTTTCAAGTTTCTTGCTCATTGTGTGAGCTAGGGGCACATTAAGGGGCTACAGCCCATAAAAAGAATGTGGCAGAAGGCATAAAATAACCACATCATGTTCTCTCACCAAGTCAATGAGATGAAAATTCCTTGTACGTACTGAGTGGTCATCTAGAATTGATAGCACCACATTTTCTTTGGTTAACCTGTTGAACACTACAAATTTCTTGAACCACTTTGTAAAATTTCAGTGTTCATCCTATCTGATTTACTGCATTCTGCCCAACCACCTGCAGGGAGACCCCACTCGAACTCCTATGCATCCTTTTCCTGGGAAAGATCATCATAGGAGGCATGGTATCAGCTGAAATACATATTGCTGCTGGTATGGTTTCTCCCCTCTCTGATGACATAAGAGTGCTTACTTGACTCTTTCCTCGGACAACAATTATCTTCGAATTTACATTTGTGTTGGCACGTATAGCTGTCTCATCACAATAATAAATTCAGTCTGTAGACAGCTTGTACTTATCAATAATTCCTATCAAAGGCTCAAAAACTTACAAAAGTTCACATGATTGAAGCCGATTGCTTGAGCACCAGAGGTAGCCTCCAGCTTTCTAATACCCAAGTCAGCTGCTTGTAAGAAACTGAGTGATCCAGACTTCAATCACTATTTTTGTGCATGCTTTTCTCTGCCAACTGAAAGGCTAGAGTTCTGAATCCTACATCATCAGTCCAAACAATCTAATTTATACATCTTTTAAATAACCGACAAGCTCTAACTCTTGCTCATTCAAGTAAACATGACAAAATTTCCCCTTTGAGTTGTCAATTTGAAAAAAAAAAAAAAAAACATTTTCAAGTCCACCCCAAACTACTCTCTAAAGAGTTGGTTTAGGAATGTTGAATTCAATATCTCATTTCGTTTTTCACAAGAGCTGTCATTGCCTCTTCAGTGTTTTATGTAGACCAACTATGACAATAAGTTTTGCGTTCATATCTGCCTACCATATATGAAAACAGAAGAATTGTCACTAGCAGCAACATGAAAAATTTTAAAATTTAGAAATGTGTGTTAGAAGTGTTAGAATATAAATGAATACTAAAAAGTGAACACTAGGAAACAATAGTGTACCACCTGGGGCAGAAAGGAACCTTGGTCTATTCAGCACCTGTCCATTCCACCCCAGCCTGTGAGATAAAATGTAATTCAACACCTACAAAGTACATTGAAAAATAAACATCATCTAAATGCACTAAAATAAAGGGCCTAGCAAGTTTTTTGAGATTTTAAGAGAGACAAAATTAGCAGATAAGGCGTTTTTGCTTACATTGCAGACAAAGAGTCACTAATATTGCAATATGCATGTAACAAACAAGTGAAAACCCATTACTGGCACAACACTTAAAGTCAGACTCATCTACAATGGTTTTTTACCATGCTTGTCACTTGGATGATAGTTCTTTAAAGTGATTCTAGAGTGCACCACTTTGCAGCCAAAATATAGCCCTAGTCCCATTCTGCCCCTGGCTTCCATCCTGCCGTAGCTTCTTCCAGATTAGGACAGCAGGAAAAACTTACAGGTTTGCATTATCTTATTGAAAGATACTGTCAAAGATGCCTTGGAGAAAGGTCACTGCCATCAGCCGTAGACATTACAGTAATCTAACCACTGCTGTTCAAATTACTGAGTGTACAAATGAGACATGATTGTGTTGTGTATCCAGTGGCAACCATGCCATTATCCCAGGTCCTGGGCAATATGACAATGACAAATTCAGTCTTGCAACATTTGTTCTCCTTGGAACCTCTAAACATGGATGCAACGATCAAGATGCTGCACACTGTTGAAACTTAGCTGAAAAGACAATGTGTTGCTACTCCTGAACTCAGTGTAGTTATTAGGAGAACATCTCTCTATCTTGTTGGATCAAGGGAACCACAACAATGGTCACCACACTGACAGTCTGTGGTGCTCCAAATGCCATCACACTGTCCGTGAGGATAGTTGTCTTGTTGAAAATAAACACATTGCCCGATTCAGGATATATAACACTGCTGTACAATCCTGCACAGCTGACCAATGGTGTGTTTGTCCTCTCTGGTGCCAATCATGTGAGGCAATTGAGATCCTGTATAATGTTGATTACAGCCCTTCTGAACTCATTCATTGCATATACCCATTACAGCCATGAGATAACGACTGCTGTGAATAGCAATGTCATGCAGTCACTGTCAAATTCTGACATATTCTGGTAGACTTTATCCTTCTTATACAGAACATAACACAATATTCTCACAAATAAACAACAATCAAAAGCAGTTTCTGAATGAGAAACTCAATGTGTAATCTTACCCCATACACATAAAGGACATGGTGCTATTCCTATGCAACTCTTACCTATTTTGTGCAGTTGTACAGAAACGATAACCACTTTCATATCCAAGCATGTAATACACTTCATGCCAATTGGTCATTTGTTCAATTTCTTCTTAGTGTTACAGTTTTGATGGCCAGCAGTGTAGCTGCATCTAGAAATGTAGTTCATTTCTCCAAATACCAATGACACTGTGCTGCTTGCCCCTAGTGCTGATAAATATCAACAGTGCCTGTAAGATTTGAATGAAACAAGCTTGAAAATAGAGCTGAAAACCAATTACAGTAAGTGTAAATTAATGAAATATAAACACTAAAAATATTATGTAAAGTTAACTATGAAGTCATAGAACCTGTTTATGAATTTTTGTGTTTAAAACAAAAAGAAAGGATATGAGATTATGGTTTAACATCCCACCAGCATTGAAGTTGTTAGAGATAGAGCAGAATCTCAGAATGTTTCAAGGGTGTGGAAGGAAATTGGCCATGCTCTTTCAAAGAAAACATCCTAGCATTTTCATGGAGTGATTAAGGGAAATAAAAGGAAACCTAAATCATGATGGCTGGCTATGAATTCAGACTGTCATCCTCTTGAATGTGAATCCAATATGCTACCACTGTACCACCTCACACAGTGTATTTGAAGCAGTTGAAGACAATGTCTGAGTGGAAAGCAAACTAAATGAACAGAAGATTAAAGATGAATAAAAGTTCTTTTGGTAAACCAAATAGGATTTCCAAAACAAAACCTCTAATTTGTCTGAAAAGAAAATCAGGTACTCAGTGTTTATTACTAGTTTTGATCTCTGGCAGTGTGATGATACAAAAACTTAGGTTTGCTTGGTGTGCAGTTGAGAAAATTCCTAGGAGTTCAGAGTGAATAGGAGAGACATCAAAATCAACAAATCAATCAGGGAAGAGACTTGATCAGTAAGCATAATTATGACTGTAATAAAATGGTAAGGGTTGATAAATGGAGTCAGGCAGGACAAGAAAATGTTCTTCATTAAATCTGATACCACCACTATGCATGCTAAGCCAATGTGACACTACTGAATGCTTGCATCTACATGTTCTCCAGGACAAGATGATAATTTTTGTGATAATTACTGTCCAGTATTCAATAGGAAAGTCAATCATTTGCCCTAAATTACATCACTTAATGTATTCCAGTGAAAAACTTTCTCTTGTCAATAATTTCTGATTTGACCAAGATTCTCCAATTGAAACAAATTTTTGCTGCATGTTTGGCAAACTGATTCCATAATTAACCGTTGCACATGACGACTGTAGACAATTATAAGGAAGAATAAGAAACATAAAATCAGTTTCAATCCAATTGTTTTTTATTATTCTTGCATATCTAGAATTCAGCTAAAAATAGCCACCTTCAGTGCATTTGAGTGAGTTATAATGTAGTGAACTCATAGCAGTACATGTCACCATATGACTTTACTGGTGTAGAAAACTACCTATACACCAATAAAGTTATAGAGTGACATGTACTACTGCAGGTTTGTTGGATTACAAGCAAGGAAACTACCTGTACACCAGTAAAGTTGTATGACGACATGTACTGCTGCAATGAGTTTGTTGGGTTATAACTCACCCAAATTCACTGAACACTGCTATCTTTAGCTGAAATCTGGAAATGTAAGAATAATAAAATAACCAGTGGGATTGCATCTGATTGCTGCGTTCCTATTATTCCTTATAACTTCTTTGTTTTGTTTTCTTTTTTCTCTCATGAGACCAAGTCTATGAGGATTTGTGTCTAAAGTACATACCTTCTTTTTTGTTTTCTTGCATTGGAAGCTTTCCTAATTTTCTAATTATATTTTCACCAAATTAACACATCCAATCATACAATGAAGGCTTTCACGACCAGATGGTACTGTTGTTGATAATTCTTCCGGGTTATAAGGCTGTGGTCCATGGACCACGGCCTTATAACCCAGAAGAATTATCAACAATAACACATCCAAGTTTTTATAAACAATTTTCTCTAAATCAAATGTTGTTGTTAACATTCAGTCATCTTCTGATTAATGTTTCTGCGTAACTTAATGTCTTATTGACACTGGGTACACACAGTCTCAGAATGATCTCACAGCTCAAACTCAAAAAAATCCTAAGTTTGTTTTTATGGCCATCCTCTGCAGCAAGCATAGGAATACGTCGCACTTTTTAATGTAAAAAAGAAATTACTTACAATTTGCTTATCTGGTTTCCTCTCATATGGTCTGGAGGTCACACTACCACTTTATCTGTGTTTACATGTCAGTAATAAAGTGGTAGCGTGACCTCCAGACCAGATGACAGGAAACGCAGATCAGCAAATCATAAGTAGTTAGTTTTTTACATAAAAAATAGCAATGTGAACTGTTTAATAATCTAAAAAAAAACTTATGTCATTATAGATCCCACTGATCATGCATTAGAACAAGAAAAAGGTGAAACACATCTGGGATACTTAAATTAAATGGCAGCAAGAAAAGGTGGTTTTATTTACAAAAAAAGTATTTCAAAAATATCAACTGAATAAAAACTTTATTGAACAGAAGCTGGCATGAACTTACCTGTTACAGCATCACAAGCATCAATCTCTTTCCCTTCTGTACCAAGGAACACAGTAGTTAGCAGTGAGTTTGGGTGCCTTCTACCCTCATGGCTTCAACATCTGCCACTGGCTGTTTCCCACTGCCCAGTTTTCCAGGTATCTCAAATAGAGTAAACAATAAACAGTCTTAGAACAACTGAGTAATATTTATGTAAGTGATCACTAGCAACTCATTTAGGATGCAGTCACCTGGTATCGGGAAGGGCTATTATGGATTGCTGAGCTAGGTGCAGTGCAACATGGAAAGTTAAATTTTACTTTAATGGCTAGTTTCAGGTAGAATTGTTATTGTAACTCAGGGCTTTGTTTATAGATTAGTTGATGGTGTTTGTAATGCATCAGTCACCAAGCTCAGTTGCACTGCAATTGAAGAATTGATTTCCCAGTGACTCCCAGCTCCTCCTTGCCACACATCAAACCAAGAGAAAGGGTGGGAAACCTCTAGGATCAAAGTCTCTTTTTCTAGTAAGAGAGAGCTTCATTCAATATGGATAACTAGCACTAATGAAGAATTAAAGGTGGGAGTACCAGCAATATTCTAAAATTGTTCACACTATCGAAAAGCAAAAACCATGCACTATGCATAAAAATTGCAAAATTCCCTCAACATGACAAAGAGATTTTGGAGAACATGAGAATTTTCCGAAGTTATCATTATCCATTGGATAATCTAATTTTAACTGAATCAGCATTTGTCATTTAGTTACTGTGGCACATATTGTAGCTAACATATTGTGTTACACATAGCTTTCCCTAAAATAAGAGTATATACTATCCACATTTATTAACTCTATTTTCGAATTTGCCAACAACTATAACTGAGATCAGAAAGTTTTAGGAAACTAATAATCCTTACCACAGGTTTTTCTGTTGCCTTAAAAGAAATCTCATTCTGTTAATTGCTTCAATTCTCATATGGAACTAGTAATTTCTTTGCTCAACAGATTAAAACACAATCTGCAGGCTTAGTTAAATTTATTTGTTATCTGTCCTGTAATACATTGCACCAACCATTAAATGAAGCCCCACTGTGAATGCCATTCTCAAACACAGAATGAGCTGGTTTTCATTCATAAGGAGCTGGAAATTGCCGTGACTACTGTCAAACAGGTGGCAGCACTATAAATTGGTGCACTGGATGAGCTTCCGAAAGTCATGCACCTGTAATGCTGGTAGAAAGGTACCTCAAGTACTAGAATCTCCTATGGATCCTGTCTACTTTGCAGAAAGTATAGGATCTGTCATTACTCACCCACTTGACTGCAAGCAGCATTTCAGTGGTAGAGCTAGGTATCCTGCACAGGATGGATGGAGACCAGGGAGGATTCAGGGTGTTACGCCAATTCCCCTAACCAACAAGTTTGAGGTGCTGCCCTTTACTGAAACTGAAATCAAATGAGTGGGACTCACTTCACCTGTTTTCGGAAAACCTGTTTTGTCTAGTGTCAACAGGAGGCAAACACAGAATAGGAGTCTATTAATCATTGGCATTTCAAATGTATAGCAAATGATGGTACCCCTTAGGGAAGTGACAGCAAGGGGCAGGATATGACAGAGGTACAATTAGTGTGTGTACCTGGCTGCCTTATTCAACATGTTGAAGAGGCTGTTCTGGCAGTCACTGAGTGAACAGGGTCAACCAACTGCGGATTGTGGCACACATTGGAAAAAATGATGCCTGTTATCTGGGATCTGAGATCATATTTGGAACATTCCAGTGACTGGCAGAGAAGGTTGAGAAAACCAGCCTTGCACATGGAGTTTCAATGAAGCCTGTACTTTGTACCACTGTCCCCAGAATTGATAATGCCCACTTAGTTTGGGGTTGAGTGGAAGGACTGAACCAGGGACTTTGAAGGTTATGTATGCTTCAAGTAGGATTGAGAACTTTAGGGTTCCTCTAAATGGGTCAGGTATGCACTACACATCAGAGGTTGCCACGCATGCCTGATACCCCTGCCTGTGTGATGAGTGCACACAAAGATTTGGCAACTCTCCACCCAGTTCAGATAATAATAGCTGTAGGAAACCCAAAAGTATCAATGTAAGATAAAAAGAAATATCTGCCACAGGCGAGAGTATTAAATTCGTAGTAGTTAACAGCTGAAGCATTCACAATAGAGTGCTAGTTTGAAGAGCTCCTGAAAAGCAGTGAAGCTCACATAATACTAGGTACAGAAAGCTGGTTGAACACTGAAATAATAGCAGTGAGATTTTTAGGGAAAATTTAAGTGTATATCAAATAGGTTAATGGGAAATGTAGGTGGTGTTTTTATCACAGTAGACAAAAAACTCAAATCCACTGAGATAGAAATTGAAGCTGCTTGTGGGATTATTTGGGCAAGACTCAGTATCAGGGATGGGCATAAAATGATAACTGGATCCATCACCCACCAGACTCATCTGATGTAACTGAAAACTGTAGAGAAAACCTCAGTTCTCCAATCATACTGTAATTATCGGTGGAGACTTGAGTCATCCAAAAATCAATTGGGAAAATTACAGTCCATGTACCATGGACCTTGCCATTGGTGGGGAGGCTTGCGTGCCTCAGTGATACAGATAGCCGTACCATAGGTGCAACCACAACGGAGGGGTACCTGTTAAGAGGCCAGACAAACCCGTGGTTCCTGAAGAGGGGCAGCAGCCTTTTCAGTAGTTGCAGGGACGACAGTCTGGATGATTAACTGATCTGGCCTTGTAACACTAACCAAAACGGCCTTGCTATGCTGGTACTGTGAACGGTTGAAAGCAAGGGGAAACTATGGCCATAATTTTTCACGAGGGCATGCAGCTTTACTGTATGGTTAATGATGATGGCGTCCTCTTGGGTAAAATATTCCAGAGGTAAAATAGTCCCCCACTCGGATTTCTGGGCGGGGACTACCCAAGAGGATGTTGTTATCAGGAGAAAGAAAACTGGCATTCTACGAATCAGAGAGTGGAATGTTAGATCTCTTAATCGGGCAGGTAGGTTAGAAAATTTAAAAAGGGAAAATGGATATGTTAAAGTTAGATATAGTGGGAATTAGTGAAGTTCGGTGGCAGGAGGAACAAAACCTTTGGTCAGTTGAATATAAGGCTTATAAATACAAAGTCAAATAGGGGTAATGCAGGACTAGGTTTAATAATGAATAGGAAAATAGGAATGTGGGTAAGCTACTACAAACAGCATAGTGAATGCATTATTGTGGCCAAGATAGACACGAAGCCCACACCTACTTCAGTAGTACAAGTTTATATGCCAACTAGCTCTGCAGATGATGAAGAAATTTAAGAAATGTATAATGAAATAAAAGAAATTATTGAGATAGTGAAGGGAGACGAAAATTTAATAGCCATGGGCGACTGGAATTCGGTAGTAGGAAAAGGGAGAGAAGAAAACGTAGTAGGTGAATATGGATTGGGGCTAAGAAATGAAAGAGGAAACCGCCTGGTAGAATTTTGCACAGAGCACAACTTAATCATAGCTAACACTTGGTTCAAGAATCATAAAAGAATGTTGTATACATGGAAGAAGCCTGGAGATACTGACAGATTTCAGATAGATTATATAATGGTAAGACAGAGATTTAGGAACCGGGTTTTAAATTGTGAGACATTTCCAGGGGCAGATGTGGACTCTGACCACAATCTATTAGTTATGAACTGTAGATTAAAACTGGAGAAATTGCAAAAAGGTGGGAATTTAAGGAGATGGGACCTGGATAAACTGACTAAACCAGAGGTTGTACAGAGTTTCAGGGAGAGCGTAAGGAAACAAATGGCAGGAATGGGGGAAAGAAATACAGTAGAAAGAGAATGGGTAGCTTTGGGGGATGAAGTAGTGAAGGCAGCAGAGGATCAAGTAGTTAAAAGGCGAGGACTAGTAGAAATCCTTGGGTAACAGAAGAAATATTGCATTTAATTGATGAAAGGAGAAAATATAAAAATGCAGTAAATGAAGCAGGCAAAAAGAAATACAAACGTCTCAAAAATGAGATCGACAGGAATGCAAAATGGCTAAGCAGGCATGGCTAGAGGAAGGATGTAGAGGCTTATCTCACTAGGGGTAAGATAGATACTGCCTACAGGAAAATTAAAGAGACCTTTGGAGAAAAGAGAACCCCTTGTATGAATATCAAGATCTCAGTCGGAAACCCAGTTCTAAGCAAAGAAGGGGAAGCAGAAAAATGGAAGGAGTATATAGAGGGTCTATGCAAGGGCGAAGTTTTTGAGGACAATATTATGGAAATGGAAGAGGATGTAGATGAAGATGAAATGGGAGATACGATACTGCGTGAAGAGTTTGACAGAGCACTGAAAGACCTGAGTCGAAACAAGGCCCCAGGAATAGACAACACTCCATTAGAACTACTGACAGCCTTGTGAGAGCCAGTCCTGAAAAAACTCTACCATCTCGTGAGCAAGATACATGAGACAGGCGAAATACCCTCAGACTTCAAGAAGTATATAACAATTCCAATCCCAAAGAAAGCAGGTGTTGACAGACGTGAAAATTACCGAACTATCAGTTTAATAAGTCACAGCTGCAAAATACTAACAAGAATTCTTTACAGAAGAATGGAAAAAATGGGAGAAGCCAAACTCAGGGAAGATCAGTTTGAATTTCGTAGAAATGTTGGAACACATGAGGCAATACTGACCTTACGACATATCTTAGAAGATAGATTAAGGAAATGCAAACCTACATTTCTAGCATTTGTAGACTTAGAGAAAGCTTTTGATAATGTTGACTGGAATACTCTCTTTCAAATTCTGAATGTGGAAGGGGTAAAATACAGGGAGCGAAAGGCTATTTACAATTTGTATAGAAACCAAATGGCAGTTATAAGAGTTGAGGGGCATGAAAGGGAAGCAGCCATTGTGAAGGGAGTGAGACAGAGTTGTAGCCTCTCCCCAATGTTATTCAATCTGTATATTGAGCAAGCAGTGAAGGAAACAAAATAAAAATTTATAGAAACCAAATGGCAGTTATAAGAGTTGAGGGGCATGAAAGGCAAGCAGCCATTGTGAAGGGAGTGAGACAGAGTTGTAGCCTCTCCCCAATGTTATTCAATCTGTATATTGAGCAAGCAGTGAAGGAAACAAAATAAAAATTCAGAGTAGGTATTAAAATCCATGGAGAAGAAATAAAAACTTTGAGGTTCGCTGATGACATTGTAATTCTGTCAGAGACAGCAAAGGACTTGGAAGAGCAGTTGAACGGAATGGATAGTGTCTTGAAGGGAGGATATAAGATGAACATCAACAAAAGCAAAATGAGGATAATGGAATGAAGTCGAATTAAGTCGGGTGATGTTGAGGGTATTAGATTAGGAAATGAGACACTTAGAGTAGTAAAGGAGTTTTGCTATTTGGGGAGCAAAATAATTGATGATGGTCGAAGTAGAGAGGACATAAAATGTAGACTGGCCGTGGGAAGGAAAGCGTTTCTGAAGAAGGGCAATTTGTTAATATCAAGTATAGATTTAAGTGTCAGGAAGTCGTTTCTGAAAGTATTTGTATGGAGTGTAGCCATGTATGGAAGTGAAACATGGATGATAAATAGTTTAGACAAGAAGAGAATAGAAGCTTTCAAAATGTGGTGCTACAGAAGAATGCTGAAGATTAGATGGATAGATCACATAACTAATGAGGAGGTGTTGAATAGGATTGGGGAGAAGATAAGTCTGTGGCACAACTTGACTAGAAGAAGGGATCGGTTGGTAGGACATGTTCTGAGGCATCAAGGGATCACCAATTTAGTATTGGAGGGCAGTGTGGAGGGTAAAAATCGTAGAGGGAGACCAATAGATGAATACACTATGCAGATTCAGAAGGATGTAGGTTGCAGTAGGTACTGGGAGATGAAGAAGCTTGCGCAGGACAGAGTAGCATGGGGAGCTGCATCAAACCAGTCTCAGGACTGAACACAACAACAACAACAACATGTGTGATAAGACATCATGTGAAACATTACTAAACTGCCTAGAACAGGTAGTTTTGAATACTACTCATGATGGAAATCTGTTGGATCAATGACAACAAATAGACCAAACCTTTTTGAGGATGTCCACATAGAAATTGGTATCAGTGACCATGATGGAGGTGTGAGGTAGCAGTAATTATCAAAGCACAAAGGATAACTAAAACAGAGAGATATTTATGTTCAGCAAATTAGGTAAAAAATCAGCAGAGTCATATCTCAATACGGAACTTGAAACATTCAGCACAGGGCAGGAGCATGTAGAGGAGCTATGGCTCAAGTGTAAAAGTTCATAATGGGAGGGACCCCAATAGTATACATTCACTGTGAAGAAACTTCTAAAGAAACAGAGACTACAGTATAATAGGCTTAAATCAAAGCATAGGACAATAGACAGAAAGATTCTGAATAAAACGCATTTGGTTGTTAAGAGAGCAATGTGTAAAGCCTTCAATGACTACCATAGCAGAATACTGTCAAATGATCTTTCACAAAACCCAAAGAAATAATGGTAATATGTTAAAGCTGTTAGTGGCATCAAAGTTAGTGTCCAGTCCCTAGCAAATGAGAGAGGAACTGAAATTAAGGGCAGCAAACAAAAGCTGGAATTTGTAACTCTGTTTTCAAATGTTCCTTTGCAAAGGAAAACCCAGGAGAATTGCCTCAATTTAATCCTCATACCACTGAAAAGATGAATGAAATAAGTATTAGTGTCAATGGTGTTGAGGAATAGCTGCAATTGTGAAAATTGAACAAAGCTCCATGGCCTGATGGAATCCTTGTCAGACTCTACACTGAAGTTGTGGTTAAATTATCGCCTCTTCTAAGTATGATCTAACATCAATCCCTCAAACAAAAAACCATCCCCACTAGTCGTAAAAAAGCACAGGTCAGGTCCATCTGCAAGAAAGATAGTAGAAGTGATCCACAAAACTACTATCCAATATCCTTAACATTTATTTTTTGTAGGATATTAGAACATATACTAAGTTCAAGCATGATGAAGTACATCAAACAGAATGAGCCCCTGCATGCCAACCAGCATGGCTTCTGAAACACTGATCATGTGAAAACTGACTCACACTTCTCTAACATGTTATCCTGAGAACTTTGGATCAAGGCAGTCAGCTAGATCAGTCCTTCTTGGTCTTTGAAAAGCATTTGACACAATAGCACACCTATATTTACTGTCAAAACCATGACTATATGGTGTATTGAGTCAAATTTATGACTTGATTGAGGACTTTTTGGTAGGGAGAATGTAGCATGTTACCTTGGCTCGAGAGTCATCATCAGATACTGAAGTACTTTCACGTGTGCTCCAGGGAACTATGTTGGGACCCTTGCTGTTCAAGTTGTATATCAATGACCTTGCAGAAAACATTAATAGTAAAATTAGGCTTTTTTCAGATGGTGCAGTTGTCTATAATAAAGTACTGCCTGAGAGAAGCTGTATAAATATTCAGTAAGATCTCGATAAGATTTCAACATGAAGAGATTGGCAACTTGCTCTAAATGTTCAGAAATGTAAAATTTTGCGCTTCAAAAAATGAAAAAACTTTAGTATACTATGAAAATAACATCGGTGAGTCACTGTTGGAATTGGGCAACTCAAACAAATAGCTAGGTGTAACACCTTGTAGGAATATGAACTGGAATGATCACTTAGTCTCAGTCATGGGTAAAGCAAGTGATGGACTTTGATTTACTGGTAGAATACTGAGAAAGTGCAATCAGTCTACAAAGGAGACTGCTTACAAATCACTCATACAACCCTTTGTAGAATATTGTTAAAGCATGTGGGACCCATGCCAAATAGGAATAACAGTGGATATTGAACATAAATCGAGAAGGGGAGCATGAATGGTTACAGGATTGTTTGAACCATAGGAGAGTGTCACAGAGATGCCAAAGAAACTGTTCTGGCAGACTCTTGAGGATAGACATAAACTATCCTAGAAAGTCTATTAACAAAGTTTCAATAACAGGCTTTAGATGATGACTCAAGGAATATACTACAATCCAATATGTATTGATGACACAGGGTTGATGGGATCTCGAAGACAAGATCAGAATAATTACAGCATGCACAGAGGCACTCAAACTGCCATTCTTCTCATCCTCCATGTGTTAATGGAATGAGAAAAATCCATAATAACTGGTACAATGGGACATACTCCCAGCCATGCACTTCACAGTGGTGTACAGAGTAGAGATGTACATGTAGATCTAGATATTAGACGCAAAACAAATAAACTCAGTAATGCAAGTGATGACATTCTGGAGTAGTCGGGTGTTCTGCAGGATGTTCGTGTCAAACTTGCACAATATTTCGACAGTGTGCCTCACTGTCTTCCTCAGGTGCTTCCTGGGACTTGTCCCTGTTTGGAACACGTCCAGTATTTATGCCTAGGTGTTAGGCGTTCCATGTGCGGTCCGCGCCGAGTCCTCTGCTCTGTGATTGGTACATTCCCGAGAGGGTGTGTCTGGTTGGCGCCTGGTGCTCCCTCCGCCGTCCGCTCCGCGCCAGGCATCCCCTCCGCCGTCCGCGCCACGGCAGGCGCTCCCTCCGCCATCCGCGCCGCTGCAGGTGCTGCCTCCACCATCTGCGCCGCGCTGGGCGCCCTTGAAACCTGGGCCACCCTTTGACGCATTGGATTCAACGCTCGGAAGACTCAAGCTGTCGTCTTCACCAGGAAACGAGTTAAACCTCCAGACCACCAGCTTCTGCTCTTTGGTGACGCTATCCAGTGGACGACGTCAGCCACCTATATTGGGGTAACCATGGACAGCCAACTCATCTGGCACTTACAGGTAGCCAACGTTCGCTGGAAGGTGGATCAACGACTGGGAATGTTGTACCCACTCATTAATGAATGGTCTTCCCTGTCCATCAACAACGGGCTCCTGATATACCGGATGTTCATCCGTCCAGTCATGGATTATGCCTGTGCTGCATGGGGTAATGCGGCGAACCGCCATCTCCACCGCCTCCAAGCGCTCCAAAATAAAGCGCTCCGAAGGATTTTTCATGTGCACCCGCAGTTCCCATCACGGTACCTCCATGACGCGGCGTCAGAACTCGAGGTCCTTGCCAGTTTTCAAGCAACAGCGTGCATGATTTATCACCAGGCCGTCGCCTCTGCTAATCCCCTCCTGCGGGCGCTCGGAGATCCATCGGATGACAGAGATGTGTATAAAAACCCTGTTGCGCTGTTAAACAGGTAACAAGCACTTAGCCTGAAGTGCGGCTAAACAAACCAGAAACCCAGGATGCAATGACCTATCCCACAAATACCGAAGACACACTCAACTCCTGAAGCCTATCTCCTTCCTACCCATCGAAGCAGTAGTAAATGCCTTCGGGTAAATGCTACCTTGCCTCACTCGCAGTAGTTCGAAGACGTGGACTGGAGCCGCCTGGGTGCTCCCACTCCCGTCTGCGACCTGCTAGGTGCTCTCCCAGTCGTTTTTCGTTGAGATTTCAGAAGCTCCAGTGCTGGGTTCCATGCAGCACTAAGTTGATATCCAGTGTCACGGTTGATGAGGTTTTCCCTGATCTTAATCTCAATGGATTCTTTTATGACACTGTCCCAGAATCTCGGCGTCTGTGTTACTATTCTGGTGTTGTTGTAGTCCATGGCGTGGCCAAGTTCTAGGCAGTGTTCAGCCACTGCTGATTTCGTAGCTTGTCCCAATCTGGTGTGCCTTTGGTGTTCCTTGCACCTGATTTGAACCGTCCTGGTGGTCTGGCCTATGTATGCCAACCCACACTGGCATGGTATGCTGTAAATTCCTGGCCTCTGTAGTCCCAGGTCGTCCTTAGTATTGCCCAATAGTGCACCGATCTTCGTGGGTGGGCAGAATATGCTCTTGATGTTGTGTTTGGCCAAAATTCTGCTGATTTTGGCAGATACTGGCCCTGCATATGGGAGGTATGCCATCCTCTTGGCCTCTTCCTCTTCCTGTTCCTCTGCTGGTTCCTTTGCTGCACTTACTGAGTGAAATGCCTTCTGGATGTCTCTGGCAAATATCCATTCCTGTTGAATACTGACCGCAAGTGTGCCATCTCTGTCATCAGACTGTCAGAATCAGAGAGCGTCTGTGCCCGATGGATAAGAGTTTTGAGCACACCATTCTTTTGTGCTGGATGGTGACAACTGTTTGCTTGTAGATACAAATCCGTATGTGTGGGCTTGTGATACACACTATGCCCAAAGGTACCGTCTGCCTTCCTCTTAACCAGCACATCCAGGAAAGGAAGTAGACCATCCTTCTCCAGTTCCATCGTAAACTTAATATTGGGATGGCGTGAGTTAAGGTGCTCCAGGAAGTTGTCCAGCTCCTCCTTTCCGTGGGGCCAGATGACAAAGGTGTCATCGACGTATCTGTAGAAACATTTTGGCTGATGTGTGGCTGATGTTAGTGCCTCTTCCTCGAATTTCTCCATAAATAGGTTGGCTACCACTGGTGAAAGGGGACTACCCATCGCCACCCTTTCTGTCTGATCATAAAATTGACCTCCGTAAAGGAAGTAAGTTGAGGTCAGTACATGCTTGAACAGATCCAAAATGGCCCCGTCGAATTTTTCCCCAATGAGCTTGAGCGAGTCATTCAGTGGGACACGGGTGAACAAGGACACCACGTCAAAGCACCTGAGGAAGACAGTGAGGCACACTGTCGAAATATTGTGCAAGTTTGACACGAACATCCGGCAGAACACCCGACTACTCCAGAATGTCAGCATTTCACCGGGAAAGCATGAAATCATACAATGCAAGTGATGTTCAACTTGCTGATATGTTACATTTAAAACACTGATTACTGTACTGAATTGAATTAATGCTTCATAATAGTAACAGAAAGCACAAGATAATTCAAAACAGATTAATTAGATTTACATAGACTGATACTGCATTTTGCCTCAGCCACCATTAGTTCTGCCAAATCAGCTGTTAAAGAAAGAAAAACAGTTAGGTCACTGAAAAGGTAACTATTTGGGCAATCATTTTATTGAAACCAGAATATTGAAATCTTGAGCTATCTTAATAGTGCTCTCTGTGCATTACCTTTGTAATAAATCAGTGAGTCAGGATATAATTCCTGAAAGACACAAATATGCATTGTGATGTCCATTTATAAAAGTGGAGTTAAGAAAGTGACCTCTAATTATGTAGGGTATCCCAAGATGAATAGTCAGTATTTAGGGATACGTCAAGAATAGTCATTTGCAGCAAAGAAGTGTAGTAAACATGTGTCCTAAACTGCCTACCTTAGAATCTATGAGCCTTCATCTTCAGTACTGTGAAACAAATCTCTTCTATTGCAAGCTCTTTGCTTTCCATATTTTGAGAGGAGGTAGTATGGATCAAAACAAGAAAAAACTTTCTAGTAAATATGGGCTCTAAAATACATAATTTAAGAGCCATGAGCACTTTTTTCAGCAGAAGAGATGTGTGAAGATGAACAAGTGCTTGTAGTTCTTATGGTATGCACTTTAGAGTCCATGTTTACTGGACTTTCTTTTGTTGTTTTGGCTCATGCTACCACCCCTAAAAATATGGAAACAAAGAGGCTGTAGTAGAAGAGATTTGTTTTACAACACCAGAGATAAAGAAAAGCTCATAGCTCTTTAGGTATGCATTTTACAGCCCATGTTTATTAGACTTTTTTGCTTTGAATGATCATTCATGTCATATCCTTGAATACTGACAATTCCTCCTGGGATACCCTTCCCATGCTCTCAGACTTACAGCCTGCTGGATCACTTTTGCTTCCACAAAGTATTCTCTACAGAAAACTTTATATGTGATCTCAGTACCTTCATTCTGGTAGAACTGAACATGAGAAATTATCTTGCTGTAGTTTCTATGATCATGCCAAAGCCTTGAATTAAATAGATCACATCACTTCACACAGTAGTTCTCAACAGAGAAAGTAATATGTGATCTCAGTCATTACATTCCAGTTAAACCATACTTGGAAAATTGCCCTGCTGGAATTTCTATGATCCAACCAAGACCATGGATTAGGTAGGTCATAAAACTTAAAAGGTAAACTAACATGTAATAACATTAAAGGCATCCCAATTGCATGGACTAAGTTATACATTAGTGACAGAAACAAGAGGACTATATTAACAGATGATATCACAGGAATAAAACTAAATTCAAAGTGAGAAAACAAGTATGCTGCTTGGTCCCCTATCATTCTTGATCTATGTAAATGATTTACCAATCACATCGGAGGGCAAATCAAAAACAAATATTATTTTTGTTGATGAGACAATTATACTCATAAAAAGCCCATACATATCCATATCAAGTACAGAAAGGAGAATAATGAAATGGGCTTTTTAACTGGTTCACAGCAGACAGTTAAACTCCTAATGTTAAAACTAACAAATGCAAATTCCAACAAGTATGTATGGTTTATTGTTAAGTCAACAAGTGTCAGAATTCAAATGCACAGGCCCAGTTTTCAGTGTTCTGTTTACTCTAGAACTAAAGTACCTGCATTTTGACAGCGGTCTCCTCTTCCATAACAAACAGTCACTCTATATAGTCTGGCCAACCCTGGACAGTGAATATGTAGTGATAAGAATTTCCTTGCCCAGTATCTTGAAAGTTTCGCTAAGGCCTTCACAGACAGCCACTGTTCCCCAGACATAGTCTGGAAGAAGAATTCATGTGCCAAACCCTCTCACACCCCCATACCCTCTCACACCCATAATCCCCCAACACATCGAAGAATCAGCTATAAAGGTACACTCTCCTCATCACCCAGATCATCCCAGACTGGAACATCTGACTATATCCTTCACCTGGACTTCACTGTTTTAATCATCACACTTGTAAATGAGAAACACCCTACCCACAAGCCTTACCACCCTTCCTAAAGTGGAATTTTGCCGCCAACCCAATCCATACAATATACTGCTACAAGCTTAAGTAACACTCCATTCCAAACCCTGTCACATGGGACACATGGAAGATCAAAGTGCTAGACCTGTCCAGTACATCCACATAGCACATGCACATCCTACCCTGTCACAAGCTCTTCCTGTCTCAGCAGAGGCAGGGCCATCATGAAAACAGTGTCATACACAAGCTCAGCTGCACTATCTGTGTAGGATTTTATGTCACAATGACCACCAACTATCTGTCCGAGAGATGAAGGAATTGCTGTAGTTGCCTGCATGAAGCTCTTTCTTGATTTGAGTCTTGATCATCTGGGTTCATGTCCAAGCAGAGAATGTCTGGAACGAGTTTCCTGTTTCTTCTTCTCCACTTCTGCAGTTGGTTTCCTGCAAATACTTGGTGGTACCATACCCATAACTTGGTGCAGTTTACTGACAGGAGTTGGTTGTAAACAGCTTGTCACAAAGCTGTATCAACCTGTTCATCATGTAGACTTTTGCCAGAGTGGTGCAGAAACATAGTGTGAAGAAACATTGTACCAGGGCAGATGTACAAAGCACTTTTGGTTGAACACCTCAGGTGGTTCCTGTAAGTCTACAGATGATGTTGTTCCCTGCAAACACTTTGAGCTTTACTTGTTCACAGTGGGCTTATAATGTAAGGGAATGGTCCACTTTGCTATGAGGTATTTGGGAATGTCTGAGTGGAATAGTTGTTCTCCTCCCCAAGAGATACTCAATTTTCTGTTAGCTTCCCTATTTTGTTGATGGAATCCACAAACTTGTGTCCTTCCAGGATATGGCTTCAAATGGTTAGCATCATAGTACTTTTTCCATTTCTTTGAGAGTTCTTGTCAGCTTTATCTCTACTTCCTCATAGGTTTTGCCTTGTGCAGCAATTGCTGTATCATCAGCATAAATAAGTGCTCCAGTTCCATGGCTAATTGGTTGATCATTTGTGTACATGTTATACAACAGTGGGAATAACACACTTCCCTGAGGAAGACCATTTTTCTAAATCCTCCATCAGTTCTTCTTATTTTGCAGTGTGACAATGTATCTCCTATTTTGCAGCAAACATTGAATGAACTGTATTAAGTGGTAACCCTTTGTGAATGAATACACTTTTCTAGCCAGCTTTTTGTGGTTGACCATACGATAAGCTGATCAACAAAAGCCACAAATGTGGATTGAGCTCTTTCAGAACTATCCTCAATGTGTTGGTCCAAATGAAGGAGTTATCCACAACAAGACCATCCTGTGTGAAAGCCTGACTACTCTTTTAAGAGGCTTTTGTCAGCACATTCTGATATTTGATTTAGAATCAGCCATTCCAGTATGTTACAGAAATGGCAGATGTTTGAAACTGGATGAAAGTTTTTGATTTTGTTGGCTCTTTCCCAGGCTTTAGAAGTGCTGCTACATTGGCTTTGCACCAAATCAGGGGAATTTCCAATTTTGAAACAAATACATCGATAAAACTTAAGACCCTCTGCTCTGTAGCAGGTACAAACATTTTAATTTGTTCTGTTCACAGTTCATCTAGGCCAGCAGCCTAATGCTTCTTCACACACTTGAATGCTATAGACATTTCTTTTCATGTGAAAGGAGTGCTCAGTTAGTCTTCCTCATCAGCATATCACAGAAGTTTGGGGCTTTTAGATCTTCCTTTTGTTCTACGCTTCAGAAGTAATTGATGGGCAATTTGATCAGAAGTTATCTATGAGTGATCAAGAGAAGCAGTGGTTGAGTTGTTGTTGAGATCATCAATTATTTCTATGCTTTTTAGTTATCCTGTTTCTAATCTAGATTTGATACTAGACCACACCATTTTTTACTTCTGGAAGCTGATACAGTATGCAGGAGGTCTTCACCTGTTTGGACAGTTTCCTCAGAGAATGGGTCACTGTCAAATAGTTGTTCATATCTCTCCATGAGAGCATTGGAATCTTCAAGTCCTGGGATATAGTTCATTTTGCATCCTCTTGGCATATATTGGTGTCAGATAGCTTGAACTGATTTAATAAATTCATCATACATCTCCAGTGATGGGTATACATCTCTAGTGATGGGTAAAGTTTTAGGACTTCCATATCAAATTCCTGAGCAAAATTTTCCCATTGCATTTTCTAGAAGTTAAATTGTCTTGAAATCAACAATTTCTAGCTTCAAGGCTGCTTCAGCAGAACAAATAGTAAGTCAATGCTACTTGCATGGTCCTGGTTCACCAGCATTCTTCTTTACTTGCTGGGCAAGGTGTTCACTGACACGAATGGGTTAGATCAACAATCCCATCGGACACTGTTGAAGAATGCTGGCATTTTCAGGTCATGGATTAACATCAATCTCACTGTTCAGTCCAATCTTCCAGTTCATCTCCATTTTCATCAGATTCCCTGAAACCCACATGAGCTGAAGCAGTTAAATACACTAAAAAGGGAAGAGTTGAATGAGCATTTGCAGGAATATGTTTATTGCTTGAACTTATGTATTCATTCTCTCCATTTTCAGCTTATTCCTCATAGATAGCATAGTACCTTCTCCTTTAATTCACTGTTTCTTTCCAATTACAGACATCTGCTGCCTTTGCATTTTATCTAACACTGAGGAGTAGGCACATGGAATGAACAGTTAACAACACTGGCTGTTAAACTGCCTACCATCTGTTGATTGCATTTGGTACTACATTTTCATTTACCCCAGTTTGTGAATTTTATATATTACTGGGCCTGACATGTAGATCCCATTTCACAAAAAGCCTCAAAATTTCTTATTAAGTCACTTAGAGACTATCCATTTCAAGCCTTCTTACTAGCTTAGTTGACTGTGAGTGAAAGTTAGGTGGTTCCTTGAAACTGAAGTTAATGTCAGGTGGTTTATATACAGATGTCATTGTGTATGACTGGATTTCTACTATCAGGATCTTTGAATCTCTAAGTAATTTTCTGATGCTGAAACTACTGAAATGATGTTTAGATCAGGCTTTGCAAACACTGCACTGCCATACATTGTATTTGGTCTTTCAGTGATGAGATTCATTCGATTTATTTTTGGTCTTCAGTCATTTGGACTTCTATGGCTCTCTTGGATTAAAAGAAAATCACAGGCTGTTTGTTAATATATGTTAGACAATGAAACTTCTTTATCAGACGAAATACCTTTATTATTAACTGATACTATTCTTTGAAAAAAGCCGTTGTCCTTTCTGGTTCTGGTGCTGGAAGGGCCTGCCACTAGGATTACTGTTCTAATGTAGAATTACTGTCGTAATGTAGGATTACTGTTGTAATTTTTTAAGATTTCATACTGATTATTCTTCTATGTTCATGGTACTCGAGTGCTCTGTTGTGGTGGGAAGTACCTAGTAGCCATCCATTCACAGCAACTGCGATGGAAGTGATTCCACCACTACTGCAGACTGCTGCTAGGTGGATGCTAAAGGCTTAATACACAATGGAGTTGAAAACAACCCAAGGGCCTACAGAACAATTGCTATAAAAAGATATTGTAAATTACACTACTGGCCATTAAAATTGCTACACCAAGAAGAAATGCAAATGATAAACCGGTATTCATTGGACAAATATATTATACTAGAATTCATATGTAATCACATTTTCACGCAATTAGGTTGCATAGATCCTGCGAAATCAGTAACCAGAACAACCACCTCTGGCAGTAATAACGGCCTTGATATGCCTGGGCATTGAGCCAAACAGCTTGGATGGCGTGTACAGGTACAGCTGCCCATGCAGCTTCAACATGATACCATCGTACATCACGAGTAGTGACTGGTGTATTGTGATGAGCCAGTTGTTTGGCCACCATTGATCAGATGTTTTCAATTGGTGAGAGATCTGGAGAATGTGCTGGCCAGGGCAGCAGTCGAACATTTACTGTATACAGAAAGGCCCATACAGGACCTGCAACATGCGGTTGTGCAATATCCTGCTGAAATGTAGGGTTTTGTAGGGATAGAATGAAGGTAGAGCCACAGGTCATAACACATCTGAAATGTAACGTCCACTGTTCAAAGTGCCGTCAATGCGAACAAGAGGTGAGCGAGACATGTAACCAGTGGCACCCCATACCATCAAGCTGGGTGATACGCCAGTATGGTGATGATGAATACACGCTTCCAATGTGGGTTCACTGTGATGTCACCAAACACAGATGCAACCATCATGATGCTGTAAACAGCACCTGGATTCATCCGAAAAAATGATGTTTTGTCATTCGTGCACCCAGTTTTGACGTTGAGTACACCATCACAGGTGCTCCTGTCTGTGATGCAGCGTCAAGGGTAGCCACAGCCATGGTCTCTGAGCTGATAGTCCATGCTGCTGCAAATGTTGTTGATCTGTTTGTGCAGATGGTTGTTGCCTTTGCAAACGTCCCCATCTGTTGACGCAGGGATCGACACGTGGCTGCACGATCCGTTACAGCCATGCGGATAAGATGCCTGTCATCTTAACTGCTACTGATACGAGGCAGCTGGCGCCCAGTACGGCATCCCATATTACTCTCCTGAACCCACCAATTCCATATTCTGCTAACAGTCATTCAATTTTGACCAATGCGAGCAGTAATGTCGCGATACAATAAACCATAATCGTGATAGGCTACAATCTGACCTTCATCAATGTCAGAAACGTGATGGTACGCATTCTCCTCCTTGCATGAGGCATCACAACAATGTCTCACCAGGAAATGCCAGTCAACTGCTGTTTGTGTATGAGAAATCGGATGGAAACTTTCCAAATGTCAGCATGTTGTATGTGTCGCCGCCAGCGCCAACCTTGTGTGAATGCTCTGAAAAGCTAATCATTTGCATATCACAGCATCTTCTTCCTGTCATTTAAATTTCACATCGGTAGCATGTCATCTTCATGGTGTAGCAATTTTAATGGCCAGTAGTGTATGAAGAAGTTAGTCTTGTAGAAGTTGTTGAAAAGCTTAGCTGAGTCTTCAAGACTTCAGTGCTTGGACATGGACACTTTACTCTAAAGAAACTGAAGAAATCTAGTTTAAGGAGTTGGTTATGATACATAGGAAAATACTTTGAAAGGAATGTTGAAATAGTTGTTGAAAGATGCTGATACTCATAAGAGCGTTTACTTGATAGTGATCTTCATTTAACAGTAAAAGTCAAATCCTGTTTAAGAAGAAACACTGCTTGTAATGAAGCAAGGGGGGTATCCTACTTAATATTACACCACTCCTGATGCTAATATTATTTTTTTCTTTTTGATTTATAATCGTTAGTAGTGCATATACTATATGTACTGAATTACCAGTTATTATTCATGCAGTATTTCACAAACTTTTGTTAGTCACAGTGTACAGGACAATTAAGAATCCCTATACACTGTTATAGGTGTCATAGAGAGGAATCAGGACAGTAATAATTGGCAATCAAGCCAAGTCTGGAAATATGTCATTCTCAAGATAAATGACTTTGAAAGAACATCAAAAGATATGATGCATTTGCATCAACTAACTCATACATGCATGAACTACAACTGTGTTCAGAGTGGTCACCCAGAGCTCCATTGCACAAAGAACGCCTGTGAACAATGTTCACACACACATGGCCCAAAAGACTTGGAGTGTTCTGAATGACCTCTGCTGCAGTCAGTACGTTGACAAGGAGTTCATCCTACGACTCCACAGGAGTCTTGTAAACAATACTCTTCACATAATCCCACAGGAAAATTTCAAGAAGTGTTCAATAGGGCAATCATGGTGGCCAATGGTGTGCCATGACCTATCTACCCATCCCCTAATGTTTGGTGAAGATGCTGACTGACATTGAATAAAAAGTGGGCTGGTCCCATAATGCTGGAACGACATTGTCTGGCAGATACACAATGGCTATTCTCCAAATGCTGCATTAGTATGTCTTGCAGAAAGACCAAGTAGCTGTGGTCTGCTAGATAGGGCACTAGAATACAATGGCCAATCAGATGAGCAAAGATAATACCAACAAACACACTAATACCAAATTGAAATCCGTGGGGATGTGTCATTCTAAAAGTGGTTGATTCAATGGTTGAACAGAAATTCATTTGTGTAATGAATTTGATCTGTGAAAAGAATTATCTAAGGTTTACCTGGAACATTGACACAGTGCTATAGGAACCAAACACAGTAATCAGCATGTGGTGCAAAATCAGTTGGACCCAGTGTCTGTACCCTTTTTACATAGTATGGCTTCGTGGAGAACTCATCAGATGCTGCTCTGGGGTACATCCACAGAACATGCAATTTTGTGGGCACACATCAATGGGTTCTGGTTGACCAATTGGGGACTTCCTTGTCCACATCAACAGTGTGACACATCCATCCATGACTACAATTGGCCATGTTAGCCTTGAAGGTGCCTGTTTTCTGAAGCTATTTTTCCAATCTTGCAAAGTGGCGTGTGATGGAATGCATGACTCATAAATCATTTCTGATGTAGGCGTTGTGCTAACTGACCATTTCATCCACTTGGACCATAGATGAGGAACATATCAGTGTACTCGGAAAACGTGTACTCTGCCCTCTGTAATGCACCATCTTTCTGGATCACTCAGTGGCAACTGGTGTACATGCAGTTTAGTTCATTGGGTTGTTCTCTAATGACAGGTGACATGATGTCAAGCAAGACATCACGTGACACAAGACACCGACATCTGTCAATGTGTATTATCTTCCATCATTCAAAGTCATTTATCCTCCAAACAGCACGTTTCCAAAAATGAGTTGATTGCCAAATACTGTTGTCCTGAGTCCCCCCCCCCCCTACAGCAGCTATAACTGTGTAATAGAAATTCTGAATTACCCCACATAATTTACAGCCCATTACTATAAATAGTTCATTTGGAAACATTTTACTTAAAGAAATTTGCATAATTTACTGTATTTTTCAACCATGTCCTCAACAAAATTCAACCCTGCTAAACATTGTTTGTTTTAAGATTGATACATTTTATTATAAAGTCACTATTCTCCTATTTCAAACAAACCTTTTACTTTTCCTGAAACCTTAATATTTTAGAAGTTTCAAACAAACATTTTACTTTTCCTGAAACCTTAATATTTTAGAAGTAGCCAATGGCCTTGCAATGTTGGTAACACTAGGTTCCACATAACCACCAAACTTAAGCATCATTGGGCCCAGATAGTACTTGAATGGGTGACCATTTGGGGAAAACAGGTGCCTATGACATTCTTTTCTTTTTATTATTTCAGAAAATTTTCATGTGTTCCAGTATAGCTCAACGTATGATATTACTAGCTTAGCAACAGCTGCTTCCCTTCCATATGCTGTATGGCCTGCAGAGACTTTTTTAAATTTTTATGTTGTTCACAAATTGCAAGACAATCTAAGCTTTTCATGCTGATTAAGACCATGTGAGAATGGCCTTTCTGAATGCACTTCTGACCAAAAACGATTTTGGTAGCTGGAGTCCAAAGATTTTGTTAATCATGCCTTTTGCATTCTTGTGGAAATATTTCCATATCAGCTTTTGTCCTCTTACAAATATTTCTTTATACCTCATCAAGAAGGGAGATACCAATTTTCATAAATTTAGTTCTAAGTTTTATTTTAGTGTAACAAAATACATTCTTAAAAATTTTCATGCCATATTGCACCCCCATAGGGGTTGAATTTCCAGAAAATCTTCTAATCAAGAAGTCAAATACCAGGTGCAATAGATGTAGCCTTAAGACCCTTTAGTAGTCCTTCAGTACTTATTAATTTCCATAAAAACTTTCAACTACTTTTTTACCCCCTTAGTGGTTGAATTTCCAAATATGCTGAAAATCACATATTTTAATCTATGACTGAGAAACCAGATACTAGCTTTCTTAGTTCTAACTTTAAAATTCCCTTAATAGCAACATACTATCAGAAAGCCTTTCATCCCCTATTTCATTCCCTTAGGAGTAAAACAGCACTAGCAGAAACAAACACTGCAGGTGAACAGAACAAGCCAGGTCAACAATACAAATGGCACTGAATTACCCCCTCATAACAGTCCAGTGTTTAACCAATTTGTAGTTTCTTTGATACACACACGTTACATACATGTTATACATAAGATGTAGGCAATCTGTAATAAATGGTTCAAATGGTTCTGAGCACTGCTGAGCAGTCTGGGGTTTCAATGTTCAGGATATTTTAAAAAGACATTCAGATGCCGCAGTTCTTTTATGTTTCATTTATGAATAAGTGAATATATTTAGGAATTTATATGGAAAGCAATGCCATGAATTTACAGTCAGACGGATACATACATAGCAGTCAGAAATAGTGGACAATAATTATGATGGACAATAATTTCCTGGTGAAACGTTGTTGTGATGCCTCGTCTAAGGAGGAGAAATACATACCATCACGTTTCTGACTTTGATAAAGGTTGCATGTAGCCAATTGCGATTGCGGTTTATCGTGTTTCGACATTGCTCCTCATGTTGGTCGAGATCCACTGACTGTAAGCAGAATATGGAATCAGTGGGTTCAGGAGGGTAATACAGAAGGCCGTGCTGGATCCCAACAGCCCGTATCACTAACAGTCGAGATGACAGGCATCTTATCCGCATGGCTGTAACAGATCGTTCAGCCACGTCTCGATCCCTGATTCGACAGATGGGGACCATTGCAAGAGAACAACCATCTTGTGCAGATGATTGTTCTCTTGCAATGGTCCCCATATGTCGAATCACGGAACTGTTTGTGCAACAGTTCAATGACGTCTGCAGCAGCATGGACTAACAGCTCGGAGACCATGGCTGTGGTTACCCTTGATGCTGCATCACAGGCAGCAGAGCCTGCGATGGTGTACTCAGCGACGAACCTGGCTGCACGAATGGCAAAACATCATTTTTCAGATGAATCCAGGTTCTGTTTACATCATCATGATGGTTGCATCCACATTTGGCAACAGCGCAGTTAATGTACATTGGAAGCATATATTCGGCATCGCCATATTGGCGTATCACCTGGTGTGATGGTATGGGGTGCCATTGGTTACACGTCTTGGTCACCTCTTGTTCGCATTGACGGCACTTTGAACAGTGGACATTACATTTCAGATGTGTTATGACCCGTGGCTCTACCCTCAATTCGATCCCTGCGAAACCCTACATTTCAGCAGGATAATGCACGACCACATGTTGCAGGTCCCATACGGGCCTTTCTGGATACAGAAAATTTTCGACAGCTGCCCTGGCCAGCACATTCTCCAGATCTCTCACCAACTGAAAACGTCTGATCAATGGTGGCTGAACAACTGGCTCATCACAATACGCCAGTCAATACTCTTGATGAACTGTGGTATCATGTTGAAGCTGCATGGGCAGCTGTACCTGTACACACCATCCAAGCTGTGTTTGACTCAATGCCCAGGTGTATCAAGGCCGTTATTACAGCCAGAGATGGCTGTTCTGGGTACTGATTTTTCAGGATCTATGCACCCAAATTGCGTGAAAATGTAATCACATGTCATTTCTAGTAGAATATATTTGTCCAAAGAATACCCATTTATCATCTGCATTTCTTCTTGGTGTAGCAATTTTAATGGCCAGTAGTGTATATATACCCACAAATGGGTGGATGTGACATTTGATTCGTTTTCATTTAATTTTTGTTTTATTTTTACATAGATCTTTGATGTGAGTGTATCACTTGGATGTAGAATGTGTCAGATTGTTACAGTATAACCATATCTAAATGATCATGAGCCTTACAAACTAAATCATGTATAAACAGTTACATGAGATCCAATATGAACCCCAGGGTGTGACAAAGCCATGTCTACACAATATCCTTTTTCCAGGAGTGCTAGTTTTGCAAGGTTCATAGGAGAGCTTCTGTGAAGTTTGGAAGGTAGGAGACGAGGTATTGGTGGAATTGAAGCTGTGCCAATATCTTATGGGTCATGCTTGGGTAGTCAGTTAGTAGAGCACTTGCCTGTAAAAGCAAAGGTCCCAGGTTTGAGTCTTGGTCTGGCTCACAGTTTTAATCTCCCAGGAAGTTTCAGATACATGAGGCGTTTAAACAAGAACACAAACTGTAGTAATAATAATGATTACACAAACAAATTATAAGTCTTTTATTCTAATACATATAAAAAGTATTCTGTCATTAATTCATATGCCAGTGTTACATAGCCAGTTCTTATAGGAATACTTAAAATCAAATACATTCTACTAACTGTTACACACTGTCAAAAAATTCCTGTACAGAATAGAAAGACGTATTCAAAAGATAAAGTTTCATCTGTTTTTTGAATTTAGTCATATCCCCAGTGACTGATTTCACATGAAATGGAAGTTTACTATATACTTTTGTGCTTGAATAATGTACTACTGTCTGTACCATACTGAGATTTTTTTATATCTTTGTGAAGATATGTTTACTTCTTTCATTATGATCATGATATTCACTGCTTGTTTTGTAAATTGTATGATTATTGTTCACAAAGCACATTAGCGAAAAAAATGCATCTGAGATGGCATGGGGAGGATCTTGAGCTGTTTGAATAAGTTTCTGCAACAGCATCTGAGGTGCACTCTAGCTGCAATCCTGATGACACTTTCCTGTGTAATAAAGACTTTGTTTGCTTGTGACTGGTTACTCCAAAATATGATACCATCTGCCATAAGTGGATAAAAATATCCTATGTATGCAGCTTTAATTTTTTCCAAGTCACAAACAGGTGAAACTGAGCAAATGGCAAATGTTGTTGAATTCAGTCTGTTACATAGGTTGTTGAAGTTAACTGATCATTGTTTATGTGTAATCCCATAAATCTGGAAGACTCAACTCTCAATATTTCCATGTCAGCACATTTAATTCCAAATTTTCCTGTTTTTTGGCTGCTGTTTGGAACTGAATGAATTGAGTCTTGTTAACACTGAGTGATAAACCATTTGAAGCGAACCAGACTGGAGCTTCTTTGAATACAGTGATTACAGTATTTTCTTGACTGTAGTTTGGTGTCTTGTCAGTCACAATGTTTGCGTCATCAGTAAATAGGGTGAAGTGTGTTTTTTTGTGTGATACAGTGTGGCAGATCATTGATAAAGATGAAGAAAAGTAAGGGACAAAGCACCAACCCCTTTAGCACTCCACATTTTACTGTTCCCCAGTCAGAACAGGCAGGTGCCCTTGCAGAATTGTACAATACTACCTTCTGCCTTCTGTTGTCCAGATATGACTCGAGCCACAGCCTTACAGCATTTTGTGATGTACACTGTCAAATGCTTTAGACAGATCACAGAAGGTTCCAATTAGTGACTTTTATTGTTTATGGATGCAAGGAGTTGGTTGATAGATGAGAAAATGGCATATTCAGCTGAAGTATCCTTTTGGAATCTAAACTGATTTTTATTAAGGATTTTATTTTTATTAAGATGATCTATGATTCTCTTGAATATTAGTTTCTCTAGGATTTTAGAGAGACTTGTTAACAATGAAACTGGCTGGTAGTTGGAAAAATCAGCTTTATTACCATTTTTGAACAGTGATTTCACAATTGCATATTTGAGTCTATTAGGGACAGTACCTTGATTTATGGACTCATTAAGTATGTGACAGAGAACTTCAAGAATAAATTTGCAACAGGGCTACAGTACTTTGATCGCTATATTATCCACACCAGTGGAATTTTTATTTTTCATTTACCTTATTACCTTCTCAAATTCTTTGGCTGTAATACAGGGTACATGCATCTAACTAATTTTGTATTGCATTAGGTTTTGTAGAAGACTCATAGTTCATGTCTAGACCCTTTACAACCAATTTGATCTGCTATTGTCAAAAAATGGATGTTGAAGACATTGGCAGCTATATCACATTCATCTACCATCCTTCTATTATGACACACTTCGATGTTGTCTCTATCTTCTGTAATATGTCCTGTCACCCTTTTGACCAACTTCCAAATAGTTTTTGTTTTCTTATTTGAATTATTAATATCATATTTAATAATCATGCTCTTGGATTTGTTAATAGCACTCTTTAGGGTACTAAAGTATAATTTGTGGTGCTCCCTATCCATAGGTTCACTAGAATTTCTGAGTGAGACATAAAGTGTTCTCTTTATTTTACATGATATTTTCATTCCCTTAGTGAGCCATTGTCTCCTGTAATCACTCAGATTGCTGTTTTTTGAAATTCTCTTGAAAAAATACAGGTTCAGAAATGGTAAAGAATTTATTGAGGAAGATGTTCAATTTATCATTGACATATTTACACTGATATACTGTGTCCCATTCCAACTGCTGCAAATGTCTGCTTAAGGTTTCCATATTCTCATTATTGATTAGTCTGAAAGCTCTATTGGTAAAACTGCTCTTGTTACCCAGGCTTATTTCATTCATTTTTAACAACTCTCCATCATGGTCAGAAGGGCCATTTTAAGATTTGTGTTACATGTACGTTATCAATTCTGTTATTGTCTACAAAAATATTGTCAATCAGACTTGTGCAGTTCTTAGTCATCCTTCTGATAAAGTCAACAATTGCCCTCAGGTTTAAAGAGGTCATTACATTCACAAAATCTATTCTATTCACAGAGTTAAACACTTTATCTTTCCAGCCTGGACCCTGGCTAACGTTTGACACCATGCAGCCACTGACGAGCCATGGCCCACTGAGAGGCCCCAGCGTGGCCACGCCAACTTCAAACTTAGAATATTTTCAGGGTGCCACAACTCACCCATTACCTCACAGTACTGTCTGTATGTTTTGTGTTTTGCCCTGAGCATCTATGTATACAAAACAAATGCTTGTGCCAAAGGACCAACAGAAGGTTTACAGATAATAATCTTCATGTAGCATCAAAAGATCAATAACTTCTAATGCATTGATAATGCCACACATGGCTGCCCCTCTCAACTTTCACTGCCACCTGGTTTCTTATGCACTGCCCATAAGCTTCCCTGCTTTACATATGCTGTGTTGCCCATGTGCATTGTATAACTACTGCCAACATGGAACAGTCAACCATAAATTAAATAGTATGTAACATTCTGAAGTAAGCAATTTAAATATTAAAAAAGTACTGAATCTAATATGGAGATGGATGCAATCTTTTGGGACTGTAATAAAAGTTTTATTTTGACCGGGTCACTATTTTATTTTATTGAAATACAGGAAAATGGATTACGGATTTATAAAACTATGAAAACTAAAATATATTGTGTGTCAGCTGAAGTGGACAATGCTGGGTGTGGTACAGAAGAGTTAACACCTGGGTAGATGATGAACAACACATTTATTGCAAGTAAATTCACCTTGGAGCATAAATTCACAAGAATACAAAACAATAGTTAATCATTCAAAGTTTCTGACTTATTAAACACTGCTGCCAGTTCAAGTCAAAGTTTAACTGTTCCCCAAGAATGATCATATCATATCATCTGGGACTAAGCCAAAGTCTTAAGAAGAACACAGTGATACAATTGTCTCTAACACAATTACAATATGAGCTGAGATATCAAAGTCCTGGAGGCCCTGAGCATCAAGCAGCCAAGTCTCTACATTGCCAGGATGAGGGCATACTGGTAGGTCCACATAGCTCCCAAAAGTGGCAGTCCCAGGTTGGCTGACTGGCTGCAACTGGCAGATACTATTTGCGGCCATGTGATGAGGCAGAAGCAAGTCAGCTCACACTAGCTGCACCTCTTAGCAGCCAGTGGTGCTGGACTTGTTCTCTGTTACATGATTTGTTATTGTCATTGCCATACTGACATGCTGAGTGTACTTTCATTGTCACTGCCCTGCACTACTACATCTACATCTATATACATACTCTGCAATCCACCATACGGTGTACCTCGTACCACAACTAGCATCTTCTCTCCCTGTTCCACTCCCAAACAGAACTAGGGAAAAATGACTGCCTATATGCCTCTGTACTAGCCCTAATCTCTCTTACCTTAACTTTGTGGTCTTTCCGCAAAATATAAGTTGGCAGCAGTAAAATTGTACTGCAGTCAGCCTCAAATGCTGGTTCTCTAAATTTCCTCAGTAGCGATTCACGAAAAGAACACCTCCTTTCCTCCAAAGACTCCCACATGAGATCCTGAAGCATTTCCATAACACTCACATGATGATCAAACCTACCAGTAACAAATCTAGCACCCTGCCTCTGATTTGCTTCTATGTCCTTCCTCAAGCCAACCTGATAAGCATCCCAAATGCTCGAGCAGTACTCAAGAATAGATCTTATTACTGTTTTATAAGTGGTCTCCTTTACAGATGAACCACATCTTCCCAAAATTCTACCAATGAACCAAAGACAACTATCAGCCTTCCCCACAACTGCCATTACATGCTTGTCCCACTTCATATCACACTGCAGTGTTACACCCAAATATTCAATCGACTTGACTGTGTCAAGCACTACACTACTAATAGATTATTCAGACATTATGTGATTCTTTTTCCTATTCATCTGCATTAATTTACATTTATCTATATTTAGAGTTAGCTGCCATTCTTTACACAAATCCTGTCCAAGTCATCTTGTATCCTCCTACAGTCACTCAACGATGACACCTTCCTGTACACCACAGCACCATCAGCAAACAGCCGCACATTGCTATCCACCCTATTCAAAAGATCATTTATGTAGATAGAAAACAACAGCAGACCTACCACACTTTCCTGGGGCACTCCAGATGATACCCTCACCCCCGATGAACACTCACCATCGAGGACAATGTACTGGGTTCTATTACTTAAGAGCCACTCACATTTTGGAACCAATCCCATATGCTCGTACCTTAGTTAGGAGTCTGCAGTGGGACACCGAGTCAAATGCTTTCCGGAAGTCAAGGAATATGGCATCTGTCTGATACCCTTCATCCGTGGTTCGCAAGATATCATGTGAAAAAAGGGCGAGTTGCATTTCACAGGAGTGATGCTTTCTAAAGCCGTGCTGATTCATGGACAGCAACATCTCATTATATTCGAACTGAGAATATGTTCAAGAATCATGCAACAAACCAATGTTAAGGATATTGGTCTGTAATTTTGAGGATCCGTCCTTCTACCCTTCTTATATACAGGTGTCACCTGCAGTTTTTTCCAGTCGCTCGGGGCTTTACGTTCGGCAAGAGATTCACGATAAATGCAAGCTAAGTAAGGAGCCAATACAGTAGAGTACTTTCTGTAAAACCAGATTTGAATTCCATCAGGACCTGGCGATTTATTTATTTTCAACCCATTCAGCTGCGTCACAGCCCCAGGGATGTCTATCACTATGACCTCCATACGGGAATCTGTACGAGACTCCTGGGAATATCATGCTGGAGGTTATGTGCCCTGACACAGAATCAATGAAGTACAGTGCGCTAAAAATCGAAATTTTGAGTGCAGAAGACAGCACCAGTATAATGTAGGAGCCAAAAAACCGAGCACTGAAGATGCTTTAAAGCAAAGTATTGCACATCCTTTCTAAATCGTGTTTTCATTACAGTCAGAAGAGATGGAATATGTGCATGGGTTCATCACTTGATAGAGCGAATACAGAAAGATGTCTGCTGAACACAAAGACAAGAAGACCAAACCAAAGAGTATAGTCAAAGAACTGTCGCTTTGCATCAGAGACGCCACAGACCCCCCCCCCCCCCCCCCCCCCTGACAGTGCAGAGATAGCACACATCCAAAGAAAATCTTCATGCCAGCATGGCGGGCACAGGTGGCGTCCAGCACGTGAAGTGTGTGGCTTGGGCGCATCATCGTCAGGGCCCCATGTGTTGTACAACTGCACAGGTGGTGGCGTGTCAGAGGGGGTCATAGTGGCAGCGGCGGCGGCGGGCGAGGGGGCGGCGGCGGACCCAGGTTGGCAGGGAGTGGCGAGAAGTAGCTCCAGGAGGGACCACACAGGTTTTAAACGTTGTACCAAAACTGTACTCTCGCGATCATTGAGCAGAATCATGAATGCAATGACCCCACGCGTGATACGCAGTGTGGGCAGGAGTACAAAGGTTGCAGAGGTGCACGAATAGAGTCATCTTATAACATGACGAAATCACATGATTTCAAGTCCTTATTAACAAACACCCATGGTGTGGTGTGAGCACGAGGTACAGGCGAGCAAAGGCATGTCATGTGAGAACACACACATTCGATGAGGGTCGGCAGGTCGGTAGCGTCCGTCAGATAAGTATCTTCGACGAATTCGGCAGGCAAAATGAGCCATTCACCATACAGGACCTCCACCAACGAAGCATTGAGGTCCTCCTTGTGAGCGGAGTGGATTCCCAGCAATACCCATGGTGGAGCCTCAGACCAAAGCCCGCCACTGCACACGAGTACAGCTCCTAGCGTTCTGTGCAATTGCTCCACTACTCCCCTAGAACTTAGAACTATTTAAACCTAACTAACGTAAAGACATCACACGCATCCATGCCCAAGGCAGGATTCGAAAATGGCTCTAAGCACTATGGGGCTTAACTTCTGAGGTCATCAGTCCCCTAGAACTTAGAGCTACTTAAACCTAACTAACCTATGGACATCACACACATCCATGTCCAAGGCAATATTCGAGCTTGCGACCTAGTGGTCATGTGGTTCCAGACTGAAGTGCCTAGAACCACTCGGCCACAGGGGCCAGCGATGATATGCAGTTCTATGAAATTTCGCCACCCTGCACAGCTCACACAGGTGAGCAAAATGCGACAACTCGAATTGGTGGCTCTGGTCTGTGGTAAGTGACAAGGGACAACCAAATCTAGTCACACACGCCAAAATGAACGTTCGAGCGATTGTCTCAGCTGTAATGTCCACTAGGGGTACCAGCTCAAGATGTGGTCGATCATGGAAAGAATGTATTTGCATCCCTTGGACGTGGGAAGAGGATAGGCCATGTCAATGTACATGTGACGCAGGCAGCCCCTGAGGACTTTGAATTGTCCTAAAGGCGGTTGCACATGTCTGCTCACCTTGCTCCATTGACAAGGAATGCACACGCGTGACCATGAGCGGCAATCGTGGCGCACACCTGGCCAGACAAAATGTTCGATTATGAGTTGTGCCATTGCCTGCATATCCTGGTGGGCAAGATTATGTAATGTATCGAAAATCCCACACCGAAGGGGGGAACGCACCAAGGGGTGGGGCGAACCAGTAGAAACGGCACAGAAGATAGGAGTTCACGACCCTTGTAGGGCATTAGGTTTGATGACGAGTGAAGATCCGTTGTCCGAGAGCAGATGTTGTGTGTCCACGTCTTTGGCCTGAAGCTGCGCCAACTCCTGTAAGTTCAATGGGGTGGCGATTATCGAAGTGCGGGAAAGGTAGTCAGCAACTATGTTTTCCACACCACGGAAGTAACAAGTGTCCAAAGAATGTTGGCAAATAAAGTCCATGTGCCAGAAGTTATGCGATGGGAGATCGCTGGGTTGTGGATCATGTCAACAAGAGGTTTATGGTCTGAACAGATGGTGAAAGCGCGTCCTTCGACGTCGCTCCTGAAATGTTTGACTGCCGCATAAACCACGAGGAGCTCTTGGTCGAAGGCCAACCATTTACACTGACTCCTTGTAAGCTATTCTGAGAAGAAACGGAGGAGCTGCGTTGAGTCTGCAGTGTGCTGTTGGAGGACAGCACCTACCGCTAACTCCCTAGCACCGGTAGCGATAGAAATCCGCGCCTTGGGGTCGGGGTGCGCGAGAGTGACACCCTGCACAATGGCCGATTTCAAATTGTCGAAAGTACCCAGCATGGGCCTAATCCCGTTGTACTTTTACCAGAGCTTTTACCAGAGAGGGCGTCGGTTTGAGCCGACTGGATGGAGGCAGCCCAAGGTGTACGTCACTGATAAAAGTTCACCATCCCTAGGAAACGGCGCAGTTGTGCGTAATCCTCGAGGAGAGGCAGAGTGAGGATGTTCGTGATTCGTGAATCAGTAGGGTGTAGGCCATCGGCCGAGACCATATGGACAAGGAAAGTAACAGATGTGGAACAGAGCTGCAATTTGATAACCACGCCGTTGGCTGCAAGAGCCACACGAACTGCATCAAGGTGAAATTGGTGTTCCTCCACAGAAAAGGAAAAGATAAGTATGTCATCCAAATAGGCAAAAGCGAAAGGAAGTGGTAGCAAAATCGAATCAATGAAACGTTGCCACGTCTGTGCAGCATTTTTTAAACCACAGGGCATAAAGCAGTATTCTAAAAGGCCAAAGGGCGTAATGATCGCCGTTTTCAGAGTGTCCGGCGGGTGCATTGGAATTTGGTGAAATTCCTTCGAACAGTCCAAGACAGAAAAGAACTTCGAGCCATGCAGTAACTGCGTGAAATCCTGGATATGAGGAATCAGATAGTTGACTATGATAGTCCTAACATTAATAGACTGTAGTCGCTGCACATGCGGAGCAAACCGCCTTTCTTAGCCACCTGGTGGATGTGAGAGGACCAGTAGCTGTCTGGTGGTCAGAACACATCCAAATGGCGGCTGCAGTGTAAAACGTGTTAAGTTCGGCTCGCGAAATTTAGTTGAATTCGAAGGTGTCCTCGCAGGTGGTGTTGTCTAGTACCCGTGGAAATCGTGTAAACAACAGTGTTCTGTGCAGCAGTGCTATTTTTTGTCTGTGCTCCGCCAATATCTTCCAGAAAATGGTAAACAGAAGAGTCAACAGCAGCGCGTCCAGCAGCGGGGAAGCAGCAGGTGCGGCGGGCCTGCTCCTGGCGGAAGGTGTGGCCCCGGCTCCCGGTATAGCGGAGCTGGTCCGCTCTGAGGTAAACGCTGCGTTTCGCGATGAAAACAATCTCGATCTGATAGCAGGCACTATAGCAGATACTGTAACGGCAGCAGTATTGGCCAAAATGCGTGAAACTGTTGAGGCCAATACCGACGAAATTACAGCACTAAAAAAGTCTATGTCTGAATACGAGAAAAAGGCACCAAGTTGGAAGTGGAACTATCTGCCGCAACAGACGAGCTAGAACAGTACCAAAGGCGAAATAGTCAATGACTGTTTGGAGTAGCAGAAAATAATTAAGAAGACACAGACAACCTGCTTATACATGTGATTTCGTAGACTTTCCCGGCGTAATAACTGCTGATATTCTTCACGGGTTTGCAGCCGGATCATTTCGTCCTCCAGACACAATATTTCGGCGGACCAGCTGGCCGCCATCCTCAGGTGAGTTAATGCTGGTGCACTGCCTCGCCGGAAACTGAGTTCCAGCCATTTTTTTTTTTTTTTTTTTTTTTTTTCCTTTATTGTGATTTTAATACCTGTGACAAACAGGTAGGCCGGCAGCGGACCAAGTATGCCGCTCTTCGGCCTCAGAGTATACACAGAACAGAGATGAGTGAGATATAAAAACAATCAAGACGGCGGGGTACAAACAGTAGACAAAACAGAGTTAAAACGGAGTCGGTCACGTGCGTAGCACAATGGATAAAAGCGGAGAAACACGGTGCACAAACGCAGATGGCAGATGGCCACACGTGAACCAGCGGAGCACAAACGACGAAACACAAACACACTGCAGGAGAGTCGAGGCACAAACACATGCGATGGTCTTCGGCGTAGGACGATGAAAGTAACTGATGGAAGACAGCAGAGTCGTGGCCTGCCAAGGGGAAAAGGTGTGGGGAAGAGGAGAGAGAGGGGGAGGGGAAGATGCCAGTGGAGGACAGGGATGGAGGAGAAGGGGGAGGGTAGGGGGAGTGGAAGCCCAAGGAGAAAGGGGAGGGGAGGGAGGGAGAGAAGGGAGAGAGGGTGCCCACAGGAAAAGGAGAGGAGAGGGAAGGTAAGGCTCAAAGTTGGTAGGAGGGGTAGATGGAGGGGAGGAGGGCATCATCAGGGAGGGGGAGTTGACGGAAGCCACCGAGGGAGAGGGTGTGGAGGGTGTAAAGATGGAGAGCAGGTGGGATATAGGAATGCAGGCGCGGCAGCGGGTTGGGGTGGGAGAGGATGGGAGAGACAAGAGGGTGTGGAGGATCAAGCTTGCGGGAGGTGTAGAGGATCCGTAACCGTTCGAGGAAAAGGAGGAGGTGCGGGAAGGGAATCAGGTCATAGAGGATCCGCGTGGGGGAAGGGAGACGGATGCGATAGGCGAGGCGGAGCGCATGGCGTTCTAGGATCTGAATGGACTTGTAGAAGGTAGGAGGGGCAGAGATCCAGGCGGGATGAGCATAGCAAAGGATAGGACGGATGAGGGACTTGTAGGTGTAGAGGATGGTGGAAGGGTCCAGACCCCATGTACGGCCAGAAAGGAGCTTAAGGAGGCGGAGGCGGGAGCGTGCCTTGGCTTGGATCGTCCGGAGATGTGGGTTCCAGGAGAGGCGACGGTCGAGGGTGACACCAAGGTACTTGAGAGTAGGTGTGAGGGTGATGGGACGGCCATAAATAGTAAGATAGAAATCAAGGAGACGGAAGGAACGAGTGGTTTTGCCTACAATGATCGCCTGGGTCTTGGAAGGATTGACCTTGAGCAACCACTGGTTACACCAAGTGGTGAACCGGTCAAGATAGGATTGGAGAAGGTGCTGGGAGCGTTGCAGGGTGGGAGCGAGGGCAAGGAAGGCAGTGTCATCGGCGTACTGGAGAAGGTGTAGGGGAGGTGCAGGTGGAGGCATGTCTGCCGTGTAAAGGAGGTAGAGAAGAGGGGAAAGGACGGAACCTTGGGGCACACCGGCGGAGGGGTAGAAGGTGTAGGAATCAGTGTTGTGGATGGTGACATAGGAAGGACGGTGGGAAAGGAAGGAAGCGACCAGACGGACATAGTTGAGAGGAAGAGCAAAGGTTTGGAGCTTGAAAAGGAGACCGGAATGCCACACACGGTCATATGCGCGTTCGAGGTCGAGGGAAAGGAAGATGGCGGAACGACGGGAATTGAGTTGTTCGGAGAGGAGGTGAGTGAGGTGAAGGAGGAGGTCATCGGCTGAGAAGGACGGCCGAAAGCCACATTGGGTAGGGGGGAGGAGACGGTGTTGGTGAAGGTGGTTCCAGCCACAACGACGGAAACCTTTATACACCACAAACCGTTCACCGCGCATGCGCGAGAAGATAGCGCCTCCTGGCGGTAAGAAGACACGCAGCGCGCCGGTGGAGAAAGACGGCGGAAACGATAAATCGCATCAGGAAGGATCCAAAGATCGAAAAGAAGAACGTTTTTGTTTAATGTCCGACAACATCGGATTCCATATTTTGCTTAGAGGAAAACCTCTATCCCTGTTAATAATATTGCTTGCTAATCTGATTTCAATAGATTCTTTAAGAATACATTCCCAATAGCGAGAAGCAGGAGAGATCAATTGTGTCCTGTCGTACATCATTCTGTGTCCCTCGTTAAGGCAATGTTCCGCCACTGCAGATTTCTCGGGCTGGAGCAACCGAGTGTGCCGATGATGTTCCACACACCGGTCCTTAATCGTTCGAATAGTCTGACCAATGTACTTCTTTCCACAGTGACACGGGATTTCATATACACCGGGTTTCCTCAAACCCAAATTATCCTTAACTGAGCCGAGAAGGGCTCTAGTCTTGGCCACCGGCGTAAAAACACTTTTAATATCATATCTCCTTAGAATTCTTGAAATTTTAGATGATATACTTCCCGCAAAGGGTAAATAAGCAACAGCTACAAAAGTATCCTCTATAGGCTCGCGTGACGGACCAAACTGAAGAGCACGGCATATTTGTTGTTCCGTATATCCATTCTGTTTGAAAACAGTTTTCAAATGGTCAAGTTCTTCTTTCAAATGTTCCTCGTCAGAAATGGCATAAGCTCTTTTTACCAAAGTCCGCAAAACTCCACTACGTTGGTGTGGTGGATGACAGCTGGTCGCATGAAGATAACGGTCAGTATGAGTAGGCTTCCGATACACACTGTGTCCGAAAGTCCCATCGTCCTTTCTTTCAACCAAAACATCAAGAAATGGAAGTTTGCCATCACTTTCAATTTCCATGGTAAACTGAATGCTCGGATGTAGACAATTAAAGTGATCCAAAAAACGATTCAAGGCATCAATTCCATGCGGCCAAACCATAAAAATGTCATCAACATATCTGAAAAAACACTTAGGTTTAAGAAACGAAGTTTTGAGTGCCATGTCCTCAAAGTCTTCCATAAAAAGGTTAGCGACTATGGGGGAGAGGGGACTCCCCATAGCCACTCCGTCAGTTTGCTCAAAATATACATCATTAAAAAGGAAATACGTCGAAGTCAACACATGACGACATAACTTGGTGGTTTCTTCATCTAATTTCTCACTGATTAGTGACAGGGACTCTTCAAGAGGAACCCGAGTAAAAAGAGAAATAACATCAAAGCTGACAAGCAAGTCAGAAGGACCAGAGTATAATGATTTTAATCGTCGAATGAAGTCAGACGAATTAGATATGTGATGTTCACATTTTCCCACATATGGCCTGAGGACCGAAGCTAAATATTTGGCCAAATTATAGGTAGGGGCGCCCAAGTTGCTGACAATGGGACGCAGAGGAATACCACTCTTATGTATTTTGGGTAAACCATACAATCTCGGAGGAACCGCCGCACCAGGATGAAGTTTCTTGATGACATCACTAGGTAAAGAGCTCTTCTTTAAAAGTGAGAGAGTCTTTCGTTTTATACAATCCGTGGGATCATTTTTGATTTTCCGATAGGCCGATTCCTGTAGCAAAAGATCCATTTTGGCAACATAATCCTCACGTGCGAGAATAACCGTGGCATTGCCTTTATCAGCCGGAAGAATGATTAGATCCCGATTTTCTCTCAGAGACCGAATAGCAGCCCTTTCACAAGATGGAATATTATTCCTTGGAGGTGGAGTTCGACGAAGTTTATAGGCAACCTCCTGCCTGATCTCTTCTGCCCTGTCCTCAGGAAGGCGGGCCACAGCTTGTTCTACAGCACAAATAAAATCCGTAATAGGAGTCCTCTTGGGAGTAGGTGCGAAATTTAACCCTTTTTTCAAAACAGATAATGTAGCATCATCAAATGGGAATGGGTGGATAGCGCTTCATGGGCTTTTTCGGACTCGGTGCAGAAAATTGCTGCTGGTAAACAGTCATCTAAGTTCCAACATCTCTCTGTTTCTCCTATTATGTCTGGTGACGACACCCGTCAACGGGTGGTTATTAATCTTACGACTCAGGAATTTGATGATGCTACATTATCTGTTTTGAAAAAAGGGTTAAATTTCGCACCTACTCCCAAGAGGACTCCTATTACGGATTTTATTTGTGCTGTAGAACAAGCTGTGGCCCGCCTTCCTGAGGACAGGGCAGAAGAGATCAGGCAGGAGGTTGCCTATAAACTTCGTCGAACTCCACCTCCAAGGAATAATATTCCATCTTGTGAAAGGGCTGCTATTCGGTCTCTGAGAGAAAATCGGGATCTAATCATTCTTCCGGCTGATAAAGGCAATGCCACGGTTATTCTCGCACGTGAGGATTATGTTGCCAAAATGGATCTTTTGCTACAGGAATCGGCCTATCGGAAAATCAAAAATGATCCCACGGATTGTATAAAACGAAAGACTCTCTCACTTTTAAAGAAGAGCTCTTTACCTAGTGATGTCATCAAGAAACTTCATCCTGGTGCGGCGGTTCCTCCGAGATTGTATGGTTTACCCAAAATACATAAGAGTGGTATTCCTCTGCGTCCCATTGTCAGCAACTTGGGCGCCCCTACCTATAATTTGGCCAAATATTTAGCTTCGGTCCTCAGGCCATATGTGGGAAAATGTGAACATCACATATCTAATTCGTCTGACTTCATTCGACGATTAAAATCATTATACTCTGGTCCTTCTGACTTGCTTGTCAGCTTTGATGTTATTTCTCTTTTTACTCGGGTTCCTCTTGAAGAGTCCCTGTCACTAATCAGTGAGAAATTAGATGAAGAAACCACCAAGTTATGTCGTCATGTGTTGACTTCGACGTATTTCCTTTTTAATGATGTATATTTTGAGCAAACTGACGGAGTGGCTATGGGGAGTCCCCTCTCCCCCATAGTCGCTAACCTTTTTATGGAAGACTTTGAGGACATGGCACTCAAAACTTCGTTTCTTAAACCTAAGTGTTTTTTCAGATATGTTGATGACATTTTTATGGTTTGGCCGCATGGAATTGATGCCTTGAATCGTTTTTTGGATCACTTTAATTGTCTACATCCGAGCATTCAGTTTACCATGGAAATTGAAAGTGATGGCAAACTTCCATTTCTTGATGTTTTGGTTGAAAGAAAGGACGATGGGACTTTCGGACACAGTGTGTATCGGAAGCCTACTCATACTGACCGTTATCTTCATGCGACCAGCTGTCATCCACCACACCAACGTAGTGGAGTTTTGCGGACTTTGGTAAAAAGAGCTTATGCCATTTCTGACGAGGAACATTTGAAAGAAGAACTTGACCATTTGAAAACTGTTTTCAAACAGAATGGATATACGGAACAACAAATATGCCGTGCTCTTCAGTTTGGTCCGTCACGCGAGCCTATAGAGGATACTTTTGTAGCTGTTGCTTATTTACCCTTTGCGGGAAGTATATCATCTAAAATTTCAAGAATTCTAAGGAGATATGATATTAAAAAGTGTTTTTACGCCGGTGGCCAAGACTAGAGCCCTTCTCGGCTCAGTTAAGGATAATTTGGGTTTGAGGAAACCCGGTGTATATGAAATCCCGTGTCACTGTGGAAAGAAGTACATTGGTCAGACTATTCGAACGATTAAGGACCGGTGTGTGGAACATCATCGGCACACTCGGTTGCTCCAGCCCGAGAAATCTGCAGTGGCGGAACATTGCCTTAACGAGGGACACAGAATGATGTACGACAGGACACAATTGATCTCTCCTGCTTCTCGCTATTGGGAATGTATTCTTAAAGAATCTATTGAAATCAGATTAGCAAGCAATATTATTAACAGGGATAGAGGTTTTCCTCTAAGCAAAATATGGAATCCGATGTTGTCGGACATTAAACAAAAACGTTCTTCTTTTCGATCTTTGGATCCTTCCTGATGCGATTTATCGTTTCCGCCGTCTTTCTCCACCGGCGCGCTGCGTGTCTTCTTACCGCCAGGAGGCGCTATCTTCTCGCGCATGCGCGGTGAACGGTTTGTGGTGTATAAAGGTTTCCGTCGTTGTGGCTGGAACTCAGTTTCCGGCGAGGCAGTGCACCAGCATTAACTCACCTGAGGATGGCGGCCAGCTGGTCCGCCGAAATATTGTGTCTGGAGGACGAAATGATCCGGCTGCAAACCCGTGAAGAATATCAACCTGCTTATACAGGTTGCGCGTGAAAAATTAGGCTTTGTAGTGACCAAGGCAGACATTGACAGGAGCCATCACGTGGGACGAAAACTACCAGGTGCTACCAAACCTCGTCTAATAATAATTAAATTTGTCTCATACCGAGAAATGGCAGAGACCTTTACCCAGAAGAAGAAGTTAGCAAGGACAGGGCTTACAATAAGGGAAGATCTGACACACGAACGGCTAAAGATTTTAAACAGTGCCATATCCCATTTCGGTCTTCAGAATGTGTGGACTCAGGATGGCAGAGTAATCATTAAGACAGCAGCTGGAAAGAAGACAGTCACAAACATGACAAATGGTTCAAATGGCTCTGAGCACTATGGGACTTAACATCTATGGTCATCAGTCCCCTAGAACTTTGAACTACTTAAACCTAAGGACATCACACAACACCCAGCCATCATGACGCAGAGAAAATCCCTGACCCCGCCGAGAATCACAAACATGACAGAACTGAATAGTATTCAGCGAAGCTACATTGTAACAGCCCTGTACTCAGATATAGTCTTGTAATTGTATTAACTTTTTAACTATACCCATATTTGTACCTTCAACAAATTGGTTTTGTAACTGTATTAACTTTTTACTGTACTTTTTGTATCTGTAGCTCTGACCATTACTTAATTTTAGTTACTGCTAATACTTTTCTTCATTTTCTCAGTTTATTCTCTTCCATTCTGTAATAGTTCTATTGCAATTATTAGTCTCTCCTTTAGTTCATTAATCACCCATCTCTTCGGTTTAAATTGTTCATAACAAAAATCACTATCAGTATCACTTTAGCAAATATCAATCTAATTGTAGCTTCCTACGATAATCACTACCAGTATCACTTTAGTAAATTTCAAATTAATTCTAGCTTCCTACGATAATCTATTAATTATTAAGCTTACTTCTCTCTGCTGGCAGCATCGGCCTCTTAAATCACTCCCCTTTCCCTTATTTCCAACCTAAGCTGTTTCATATATGCTAATAACATTTCTCCTCTTACAACATAGGATACACAGTGACACACAACCTTCACTATTTTGGTCATATTCTCCTTGCACCGGACACCACTAATCCATTTTATATACTCCCGCAACCTCAGGAGATCTCTTGCAGTCGCCTTTCTTTCGGCACTCGCGGAGTCACAAACATGGCGCGCAAAATCTCGAACACCCCTGTGTTATGTCACTTAGTGGAAGCACCGGCCAGTGCCCCTCGCGGCAGGTAGTGCCTAACAAAGGGACAAACCAGTCTGCCACCTAGAGTGGGCCAAACGGTTATTCTGGAGTAACCGTTATCACAGTTCCAGTTATTCTTTGATAATCATTATTGTTAACGGTTACTAATAACTGCCAAGTTATTTTTCGCCAGCGAATACCGAATACTCCGAGGGGCTACAGAGTACAGTTAAATAACGACATAGTTGGAATCCATCATTTTAGTTATAAGTAAAACTGCGAGTAGTGTGAAATGGCAGCAATTAGTATGAATCGTGTCATAACCTTACCTTATTAACTCCAGGTACATTTTAGTTGATGTTAGAATGATTATTAGTGTTTCATATTATATGTTTGTAGGTTATCGGACACTATTAGAAATATTATCTTTGCAGCTGCCACAGAACGTACGCGGAACTTCGCCACAGCACTGTTTAAGTAAAATGTTAACAACGTGCATTTTTACGTATGAAGAAATATGTAAACTGAGTACTGTAGGTTAAATTCGAAGCTTAATTTCTTGTGCTGCTCACATAATAGAACAAAGTGTACAGCCTTATAATACTACAAAAAACCTTCGTAATGTGACAGATTCGTTTACTCCTGTGCTGTAAAAGATAGTCCTATTGGGGAAAGTGTGAGTATGCTAATCCAAGTCTTATGTGAGATTTGGAAACTGCTCGATTTCTCCAGCTACAGCATGTTTATAACATATGAAGACATGCAGATCGAAAAGATTGACAGTGTTACATTTCTGGGACTACAACTCGATAATAAATTCAGTTGGGAAGGGCATACCACATTTTTTCACTCTATTAGTTCATAAGGAGCATATTCTGTGGTAACTCATCAAACGTAGCAAAAGTTTTTCGCATGTAAAAGCGTGTAATAAAAATCGTTTGTGGTATAAATTCAAGAACATCAGGTAGGAACCTGTTCAAGGAACTTTGTATTCTAACCACTGCTTCCTAGTAGATTTATTCCTTAATGAAATTTGTTACAAGTATTTCCAACCAATAGCTCAATACATAATATCAGTACTAGAAATAGGAACAGCAATCTACATAAAGACCTAAAATCACTTACCTTGGTCCAAAAGGGATCCAATATTCAGGAACATGCATTTTCAATAAACTGCCAGCAAGTCAGCAACCATTAAAAACTTGGTTTCAGATAAAGTACAGTTTACAGTGTGTTTGAAAGATTTATGATACAGAAGTGTCTGATTCCATCCATTATCAATATGCCGGAAATGGCTATTTTAAGTGTACCTATGACGTCACTACATACACATGGCAACAAACATGAAGATACATATAAATAATACAATAACATCTCCCACCAAAAATACAATCAAACCCATGGGACAACTGCGGGAGCTGGGGGTTTTTGGGTGAGGACAAGCTAGTAAAAAAACATACCATGATCCCAAAACACAAAATGAAGAACAAAAAGAAAAAAAATACGGCATTCTGCTACACCAACAAAAATCTGCAGGAATCGGACACTTCCCTTGAACACTATAGGTCAACCATAGGTGACCATACCAAAACACCAATACCCACAACTAAAAGCACGAAAATTGGAATCGGACATTTCCCTTGACCTACATAGATAAACCTCAGATGACAATACCAAAACAACAACACGTACAACTATGAAAATGGGAATCGGTCATTTCCGGTGACCTATATAGATCCACCACAGCTACTGATGCTAAAAAACCAACACCTACAACTGCGAAAAATAAAACCACAATCCCAAAAGTCCACAAATCAATCATCCCTACATAAAATAAATCACATTCAATACTCCATAAATACACAAAACATCACAGCTAGAAAAAAAAAATAATTACCACCAGCAAATTCCGGCACTGCAAACTAGATCGGCAAGCCCCCCCCCCCCCCTCCCACACACACACACACACATACACAAACCAGTTCATAAACACCGTGCTGTAATGACATTCACACACCTTTTTACGTCGAAGCAGACGGGTGGAATCGGACGCTTCCATTGACCCCTCCTTATAGTCTATAGATGAATATCCTAACAGAGACTGATAGACCAGCTTAGGTAAAAATTCTGCTATATTTCAGTTTTGACAACACTTGGTTGCAACAGTCAAGATCAGGTATTCTGTGTATGATAAATTTATTAAAAGTGCGTAACTGTGTTTTATTCTTACAGTGTATCAATTCTGTAAATATTAGCAGTTACTGTAATATATTCACATATTTTGACAATTTCCTGACAAATGATGAGGATAATAATTATTATATTCAACTGTATTATGTTATACTTTCTGACATGTTATTTGTCTTTCGCAGTGGCCAGCAGCTATTTCCGAAGAAGTACGTAAATATTTGTTCGCTCCAGTAACTATCGTCTCTGAAATATCACCGGGATCTAAGATTGGAGTCACTGTGTCAGGAACACAGACACACAGTTATTCCGTTACCAACTTCCAGGTTGCCCGTAATGGTAGCCCGATAACTGCCAGAGAGTGAGAACTGTGAGCCAATAACGATAACTGCCAGAGGAAAATACCGATCTCTGACAGTTATTTCCATAGTCGCTCGAATTCCTTATGGTACCTCTCTTTATACTACCCGTCCAAGCTAAATTGACATATGAGGCGGTAGCTTAAGAGAATGACCGTACTTGTTAGTGCCTGTACTGCAGCTCCTATCAGCCACCGTTCGGACATTAACTTTATTTAATTGTTTGTGCTAAAAGTAACGAAGACGCACGATATAGTACACAGTTCTTATCAACAGACGGCGCGCAGTCTCACAGTTATTCTCATGGCCTATAGAACGCCTTCCAAATGGTCTACCCTCTCCTTAGTTCCTAGCCGATCCCTAAGATCGAAAACCCGCAACTGCCTAGTGATTACCGACCAATTAGCATACTGCCTGCAGTTTCCAAAGCACATGAATATATTGTTCATGACCAAATCACTGAACACTTGCATGAATTCAGCCTGTATGACAAATTTCAATCCAGTTTCCGTAAACATCACAGCACAAACACTGCTCTAATTGAAGTAACTGATGACCTGAAATATGCCATCGACAATCGAAAGGCAACAATATTGACGCTACTGGACTTCAGCAAAGCTTTTGACGCTGTTAACTTTGACATATTGCTCAGAAAAATGCAACAGCTTAATTTCTCTGATAGTGCAATGATATGGTTTGAAAGCTACTTAAAAGTCAGACAGCAATGTGTTTTCTGCGTAAATGAAAAATCTTCCTGGAAAAATGTTTCCTCGGGAGTGCCACAAGGATCAGTCTTAGGACCACTTTTGTTTTCTTTATATGTCAACGATATTTCGTCAATTCTGTCCCACTGTAAATATCATTTCTATGCCGACGACATCCAGCTCTACCTAAGCATCAGACCTGAAGATGTAAACACTGCAATCTCTCAGATGAATGATGATCTGTTTTCAGTAGTGACATGGGCGAAAAAGCTGGGGCTTAAACTAAATGCAAAAAAAGACGCAAGTAATCTTAATAGCCCATCAGAAATTAATAAGTTCAGATTTCCGCGAACGGCTGCCTCCTATTCTGCTCAACGTTACTCCAATACTATATCAGAAAACAGTTAAGAACTTGCGTGTAACCTTGGATGAGCATCTCAACTGGGCAGAGAATACAGTTGCAGTGTGCCGAAAGACATCTGGTTGTCTCTATGCTCTCAAAAAATTTCGGAACATATTTCCACAGAACTTGAAACGCCAGCTCGTGCAAGCATTTGTTCTACCGAACCTCCACTATTGCGATGTGATTCAACAAGGCATGAGTAGTGAAAACAAAAGACGGCTAGAACTAACCATGAATGCCTGTGTGCGTTACACCTGCAACATTCGCCCATATGATCATGTTAGTGCTTCATACTCCGAGCTAGGGTGGCTGCGGCCGGACAAATTGCATGACTACCACACTCTATGTCTACTTCACTGACTCCTCGTCGCACAAGCACCCCAGTACCTTGCTTCGGAGATTAAAAACCTGTCATGCCATCATAATCGAAACACGAGGTCACTCTTATTTGGTATCCTAACTGTGCCCACTCACAAAACAAAAACTTTTGCAAACTCCTTCTCAGTTGCCGCTGTCTGCCTCTGGAACAAACTGCCCCTTACCTTGCGCAAAATTCAATCTCCTGCTGATTTTAAGAAGAAGTTGAAGCATTTCCTACTATCATCCTCATAAAGTTCTCCACAAAATTAATGTACAAGGCCAATCCTCTCACCTGTCAAATAGCAAAGCTAGTGTCTCCTATCTTGCTCCTGAGATGCCTACCTCTTCAGCTATCTCGATTAGCCACGCAATCTTCTTTTCCTTTATATTTCCTTAATTATGTTTCATCATGTCTCTATATTCTTCTCCTCCCTTCACCATGAGTCTCCCTCATACTCCCTGCTGCTAGCACTCCTATCTAAAATCTGTCTCTTAAATAATGTCTAATTATAACAGTACTTATTATCTATGAATATAAACTCTATATGTATGTATTTTTCCAGGTGTACCATTCTAATTGTTTATTTCACTTTTTGTACTAGATGTAGTTTAACATGCCTACTAAAACATATGAATGTAAAATAAGTAGAATGCCTGGTTAGATGTAAGAGAGGGCCTGATGGCCCTAATCTTGCCAGTTTAAATAAATAAATAAATAAATAAAGCCAGTAAATCCTGAACTATCTCTTTTGCTCACAACAATTTCGAAGTGTTAAGACGTTGAGCTTTGTGACGTACGGGCACGCCATCTGTGGTGCAGATTCAGTGGCAGGTGCTGTTGCTGACTGCCGAGATCTGTGAAGGAAGGCACGCATGGTGAGGCGAGAGGGGGGGCATGAGTGGAATGGTTGACTGACCTTGGTATGGCGGAATGGTGTGTACCAAGCATCGGCAGTAGGCGACAGGTGAGCATGTGGTGTGGTAGCCACGGAAAGTGAGCCGGGACAGAGTGACATGGGTAGGGTCTCGGCAGGAGACGGTGATGGTGGGCATGGCGCAATGGCCACGCTATGTGAAGGATCCTGTGAAGCAGGGCGGAAGCGTCCAGCAGGTCCAACGACATGAATGTGGAACTGGCAGCAGGAAAGGTGCAGCTTAACACAGGAGCAAAGCAGACCAAAGACACAGTATGGGAGGGAGTCTGCGTTGACAGGAGCAGCTCTGCAGAGAGGCAGCATAAGTTCATCTGTGCATGAGCCAATTCAGCAGAGGCAGTAGCAATGTGGGAGTGTAAATCCATTTTATGAGTGCATAGTCCATTGGTCTGCTTGCGGATGTCTGATAAATCAGAGGTGAGTCATAATATCTTCAAGCAGAGAAGCACATGTGGAAAGTGTGGCCAAGGATGTGGAGAGTGGAGATGTGATGCACTCGTTCGAGCACAGAATGGTAGAACCAGACGTGTGGTGGAGCGTAGCAGCCTGTAGGTCTGGCAAAAGCTCGTAATTGCGTAGAAAGTCCAACCTGATCACAGGTTCGTCCACATCAGCGACATGGAAGGTCCAAGGAAATGTTCTTCCTGACAGACGAAGTGACATCTTGATGGAACCGAGGGCAATGGTATGAGAGTGGTTCACAGCAGTCAGTGTGATGTTAGCAGTAGAAAGCATATTGTCCACTTGCTTGGCCAGGATAACACTGACATTGGCGCCAGTGTGGACGAGAAAGCATGTGTCCGACGACAAGTCTGTGACGTAGAGGCGTCATGTCATTGGTGTAAGCAGTGCGGCGTTGGCAGGTAGGCACTGTTTATGATCATGGTGAGATGGGGCACCGAAATGTGCCCGCCAGAGTCGTATGGGTAGGCACAAGGTTTGCGGCAGTTGCGAGCGGCATCCCTGTAGGTTGCATGGTACCAGCAATGTCGGTAAGCTTGAAGGCGAGGTGTTGCAGAACGGCGGGGGGTGCAGCTGGCTGCATCGTAGCTAGAGAATGCTCGAGCTGGTGCTCAGGGAGTTCGGCTGGTGTCAGGAAGACGCAGGTAGTACCTCCTGAAGGTCGCTGAGCTGCTAAGGCAAGCACGCTGGCCTCTACTAGTGGTGTGTGGAACCAGGAAGCAGGGGTGCCAACTGAAGGTGAAGGCGATTTATCCATTACAGGCACTGTCAGTAACGATTGATTGCATAGACCCGATCAGCCATGCATAGGCAGACCTCGAGAGGGTCGGTGATGTGCGATAGCAGGTGAAGATGTAGGTCTGGCAGTAGTTTGACCATCCACAGAGTCCACAGTACGGTGTTGGGTAGAGCTTGGTCATTAATCAATGTACAAAGACACCACCAGAGCTGCAAAGGTACGCGTTCATCGAGATGCTTGTCTTGGATAATGTGGTGGATGGTCTCAGCTGGAGGGCGAGAAAGGTGTTCAACAAGCAAAGTTTTCGCCATCTTGGCGAGACAGGTGGCGAGAGCAGCAGATCACTGATTAGGTCAGGGTGGTTGTGGAGGTGGCTCACCAGGCAGGTGAAACATGTGTCATCCTCCGAGATCTTGTGGATATCCAGTAGATGGTCCACTAGGGTGAACCAGGTATTAGGGTTGTCCTTTTGCAACACAAGCAGCTTAGGAAATTTGCCAGGTAACACATGTTGATGTAGCACAGGCAGGTGAAGATCCATGTTGGTGGTTGAGGGAGCCCCCAACGCTGGGAGTGCAGTAGCGGTGGGCGATACATCTACTGAGGTCTGCGTGGGCGGGCCGCCGCATGCAGCACATGAAGAGGAATTGGCCAGCTCACAAACGACGGCACTATGTTCCCAACTGCAGACCTGGAGCCAGGCACGGCGCAAGTGTAACAGCCAGTGCTGGTGCAACAGTGGGTGGAAGGTGGTCGTAATACAGACAGGGGGGGGGGGGGGGGAAGCTGATCCAGAAACTAGCGCAGAAGAAACAGCCGGTGCCACTACAAGAATGGGTGGAAACCAATCTTGATGCGACCACGGAGTACAGTTCTCGAACTGCATTTGCACATCAAACCAACCAGCAGGGGCAACTGCTTAACTGGAGGGTGCAACACAACGTCCTTCTTCAGCCGATTGTCATTCACAATGTCAGTGAGTGGCGTGCACTGTCCAGACAGTAGACCATGCTGCGTAGTAGCACTTGATGGTGGCCATGTTGGGCCGACAAAATTTAAGCGGCTGCTGGCATGGCAGGGACCAGTAAATTTTTCTCTTTTAACCAACTGTACATTAGGAACACTATTAAAACACAAGCACAACTGAAAGGGTGTGACACACTTACACAAAACGCCACTGGTAGATCTATTGTTCTCAAAACAATGTGGGCCGGCACATGGAGTCCATTACTGATGAAAATAGGCACAAAATAAATCCAGAATGCACAAAGTTGAAGTCAGGGTCACCATTGTGGGTTTTACGTGGCATTGGACCGTGATAACACACTTTTAAGATCGAAACGGCATTTATCTCATCACTTGATAGAGCGAATACAGAAAGATGGCTGTCGAAATAGCACTAGAGCACAAAGACAGGAAGACAAAACCAAACTGTCGCTTTGCATCAGAGACGCCACATGTCTCTATGTTACTCGTAAAATTGATACTATGGAAAAGAACTCACAAAACACAGAAACATGAATATTGTATGTGTGCCTTACCTTTCACTGTTCTCAATCACTGCTGTTGCCATCATCTACATTGATGCAGTCCATGTCGGTGTCCAATTCATCTGGTCTTAGAGTGATGATGATGGGATCAAGCAGATCGTCAATTCAAATTTACCTCTCCAGGTCCTCCTGCAGACATTTTGCGTGCTAAACACAGTCAGTCCATGCTGAAGGTTTTTTGAAGTCAACTGCTTTGTACAAAAGCCTTTTCTGCGTCAGCAGTTTGAAATATTGTGTTTTGTTTGGTGACATACCCTTTGGCTTGAGCTGTGTTATGAGCTCTAGTTGATTGTACTGGCAATGATATGGTGATAAACGCAATGCTGTATGATAATGTGAATGCAAAATACAATCGATTTCATAAATTTTTACTCAAGGCTTATGACATGTGTGGCGACATAGTGCAGTTATGTAGTGTTGTATTGCATGTGTCATCTGCGTGCAATTGGAAACCGTGCTGTCAAACATCTCGCGCACCAGCCACCAGAGGCACTGTGTTTTATATATCTGTGTTCTGTTTTTGTATCTTCTAAGCTAGCTGCTTGGTTTGCGTGTAGTTAAGAGATAACGCTGATGATTTTTGTTCCCTGCATGTTAAATTCAAATGGTTCAAATAGCTCTGAGCACTATGGGACTTAACATCTGAGGTCATCAGTCCCCTAGAACTTAGAACTACTTAAACCTAACTAACCTATGGACATCACACACATCCATGCCTGAGGCAGGATTCGAACTTCCGACCGTAGCGGTCGCGAAGATCCAGACTGAAGCACCTAGAGCCGCTTGACCACACTAGCCGGCTACCATGTTTTTTTCAGCTGTAAGCTTGGAATCAGCGAACAAGCCATGTATTTTTTGCTGCCTCCTGTGGCTGTAATCAATAAAGTAACGTTAATATTGTTCGAAGGAGTTTTTGTGTAGTGTGCTTCCATCGAAGAAGTGCAAGCAGGTTCTGTTGAACATCAGTCTGCCCCAGCTTTTGCCGACAAAGTGCTACAAGATTGAACATTTCAGCACTAGTTTGGTTGGCAGTATGCTGTATCGATAAGCATAAACAGTGTGAAGCTTCCTCCTTTACCAACTTTAACAAGTGGTATTTTAAAGCCAATTAAATCATCAGTCTTTCTCTAACATTCTGTCTTAAGGTGATTCTGTTTCACGCAAGTTTCGTCGAGCTAAACTGTGCACTGATTGCTTGATACACAAGAACGTTTCTTAAAAACAGTGTGAAGCGGTGATTCAATATAATTTGTTGCAAAATTTTCCTCCTTCCTTTGTATGTACATATTTGAATTAAATGTTTTTAAATATTCGCAGCGCTGGTGTAATACTGTCTTTAAAATTTACAATTTTGTGCATTCGCAACATTTTTTTAAATGTAAGAACAGGTCTCAGAACATCTTTGTCAAAATTGTCTTCTCACGATTGTAACTTTCTCCTGACGACGCAAAAACTTGGCTTTGACAGGTCTGGACAGATACATTAGCTCCACTGGCAATCTGTACAGTTCTCAAGCTGACGCCTCTCGTTTGTGCAGTCCGTTTCAGTGATCTGACAGAATCTGTAATAAGTCCACCGTTTTTTGCTTCGCGCTCGCAGAATGCGTGTATATGGCAAATTATGTTCCTTGTTTGTGTATGTCGCTTATCACCACAATCACCCTCAACAACTCGCAACAAATGGAATCTACATGCACTAAAAAACTCACTATAATTGAGCTGTGGAAGGGGAACAAGGGGGAAACAAATGATAGCACCAAAGTTTTTCTTTTAACAGGGTGGCTTCCTTGGGGTTAACAGTTACACTAATTCTCAATCTTTCAAAATCAGCTTTAGTTCTTTTAGGCAAGCAGCTGTGATTAATCAAAAGAACATACACTTTTAATACAGCAGCAAGGGGCAAGCTGGGAAGAAAATGAAATTTAAATAACAACTCTCCACAAATATGGTCTCACAGGTAAGATTAAATTTATGATGTTTAAAATTAAAATAAAAACTTTCAGCAAATATCCCTTAATGCCTTTAGTAAAACAATAAGTGACAGGCCTAACGAGAAAGTGCAATCCAACCCAACACTTCCATAGACCATAGACACAAGTTGCACATTTTAACACCAAGGATTTGCCACGATAAAATTTCTGCAAAAAGTAAACATAAATCATTATACTAAAATGCTGCATCAGTTATCAACATAAAAATTCACAAGAAGACCAAGGCTAGATTTTAACAAAATACAGTTACCCCAAAACTCAAAGACAACTTAAAATTTAAGACACACGGCGACAACCGCCAGCTTACAATAGTTCAAAACATTATTCAATCTCCTAGGTGCGCAGATGTCATTACCAAGGTGAGTGTGGTAACCAACTTGAAGCAACTATAACATGGCATAGACCAAATCACAGATTCGGCAGCCTATGCAGAGAAGTCGGCAATAAACGGTAAACAAGTCAGGAAACAATCACCGTCGCGCACTGGACGGGAACTATCAAAATTCACTCACCATAAACTTTACATACGACGCCCAGGCGAGGAAACGGGAAATCGTACGGGTACAGGCGAGCAAAAACCCCAGACAAACACACAGAATCCCATAAATTCCACAAACATAATTTAATCAATTATCCACAAAATCCCGGAACTTGGCACAAAGGAAATTACAGGCCACAGGATCCAAAGGCACTCTGCAGAAGAGTAAGGAGGGAAAGGGTTAAACAAAGTTCTGCAACGGCACAATAGAACGCCAAGAAAAACACACTAAGTCAGGTACATCACCCCACAGAATGCCAAGAAACACGAACGCTGGGGTTCGCCCATGATACCGCACAATCATAACAAACGACGATAATCTTCATAGCCATACCACGCTGAAACACACAAACAGCACCAAATTTCCGAGGACGGAAAAGTACTCCCCTGTAAACTATATCCGGGAGCAGCACAGCCACAAGCTCCTGCCAAGGTGCAGTCCAGGAAAATCGCCGCGAGAAAGATGATCCAGCACGACGTCAGCAAGGCGCAGTCAGACAGGGAAGGAAAGCTGGTAATCAGGCGACGACCCCGACCCCCGATCAGCCCCGGCCAGCGACAGCGCAGAGGGTCCCACTGTCCGAAGCAAAAGGCAATGCTCGCGCCACACGCGCCCAGACTTGACTGTCCGCGCACACGACACCGGACAGAGACGCCACCCGCCGCCAGGAGGCGCCCCGCAACGGAGAAAGAAACACCACTCGGAGGCCCAACGATCGAGAATCGATCGGGAATACAACCACCACGGCACAATAATCACGTTTAACGCTCGGACTGGCTATGAAGTTCACAGTAGAGCACCCAAAAGACCACTCAATGCTCATTTGCTGTAAGAGGATGCTTGATGTGAGGTGCGCAGAAAGAGCCCCACCTCGAACCGCCCTCCTTCGTGACTCCAATGACTGGTGTGTGACACTTCTTCTGACAGCAATAGTTTATCATAAAATGTTCACAGAGGTTTGCATGTGAGATTTTCTGAGGTGTTTGTAAAGTATGTTATGTATAGTAGAGGGTTTGTAGGCACGTCAGTTCACAATAAAGCATGAACAACTCAAAATCCGTGCACTTCATTAAATCACCAACTGAATACATAAGACACTACGAAGAAGGTTCTCAATAAATAGATCATGCAAAACACTGGTGGTAAAACACGCACACACAAGGAAGATTTGAGTTCAGAAACCAAAGATACCGTACGCTTCTTTGGGTGACATATTGTGTCACCACACAACACCCCCATCCCTCACAGAGTGGAACTCTTAGGATGAAGGGATATTTGTGCCATATGATCTTACTAGCCCTCCTGAAGACTGGATGTGAAAAGGAGAAACTGGGTGAGCGTCCTGTGAAGATTCGTCCAGCAATGGTGCAGCCTTGCTGGTCACTGTGTGAAGCAGCATTGGTGTGGGCTACAGTAGGGAACCTGTCTCACAGCACCATCTGCCTGGATCAGATGGGTTGGCGTGACATGTTCAAAGGAAACATTTGTGTGCTTGCCATTAACTAATATCATCAATGTGCTCTAATACTGAATATGGCCCCATGTAAGCGTTTGTAAACAAGCTTTGATGGAGTCAGATTTTTTTGTTGATAAAAATGAGCCATGTGGTGGAATACAGTAGACAAGCGATTGTTGGAAATGCAGTTCTATTTGTTACAATAATAATGTAGATTCGACAGTGGCTGACAAGCTCTGAAGAGAGTCTGATGGTTCCGCCACACACGAATTCTGCTGCTGTAGCTTCAATATTGGATTTAAACACAACATGTAGACCATGCAACGCCAGAGACAAAGCAATAACCTTGAAGAACCATGACGAATTGTAGGTTGTCACCACAAATGCCATAGGCCTTATACGAAACTTCCAAATGCTGGAACCATAGGTGTAATTGTTGTGGCATATGCAGTGAAGCAACGAATTTTTCCCACAGTTTGAAAGATGTGATGCAGCTAATCAGTGCATTATCCACAGACAGCATATCACGTGATATACTTGATACTTGTCCAACATTTGTTTTCACTGTACAAAGACTGATATCACTTCCTCCAAATTCCACAAAGACTGTTCTAATGAGGTGGAGACCATGGTAGCCAGCTGAGTATCCTCATGTTTAATGTGTGTTTGCCATCCAAGACCTTGTTAAGGGTCACCACTTGTGGTACATCGATCCACAGTAAAGAACGAACGAAATTGAAGTCTCACACTTTATTAAATTGCCAATTGAAAACATACAACACTACACAGAAGATACTAGTTAAACAAAACATGCAATGTGTTGAGTACATAGATCTACTACTGCATATTTCGGGCACTAGAGTTACATGTATGTTTTACAGGCCAAGTACGGCCCCTACCTCACCTAGGAGGTTATTTGCAAACAGAACAAGCAAGGTACTGTGTACAGTCAAGCCGCCAGCATTCGCCACAGCGTCTGGGGCTCCAGACTCGATACTATGTGGCGTGAAAGTCGCAGCACACATTCGTGTAGTCGTGGGCACTAATATACAAACGCACTCGTCACATGCTCAAGTGATACTAGTCATGTATCCGTCTTTAGGCTTGGACTTGGTCAATGCTCTGCCCCTCGATGGCCAGTTACATCCCGAGCTCTGAAGAATCAACTGCTGCCTCACGTCTCTTCTATGGACACCGGCTGCTGCTGCCACTTCGCTGCTGCCAAAGGTGCTGTGCTGCCCTCGTCCTGAACCACGTGCTTCCACTAGCAGCTCCGAGGACACCAATTTGCATTATACACTCCTGGAAATTGAAATAAGAACACCGTGAATTTATTGTCCCAGGAAGGGGAAACTTTATTGACACATTCCTGGGGTCAGATACATCACATGATCACACTGACAGAACCACAGGCACATAGACACAGGCAACCGAGCATGCACAACGTCGGCACTAGTACAGTGTATATCCACCTTTCGCAGCAATGCAGGCTACTATTCTCCCATGGAGATAATCGTAGAGATGCTGGATGTAGTCCTGTGGAACGGCTTGCCATGCCATTTCCACCTGGAGCCTCAGTTGGACCAGCGTTCGTGCTGGACGTGCAGACCGCGTGAGACGACGCTTCATACAGTTCCAAACATGCTCAATGGGGGACAGATCCGGAGATCTTGCTGGCCAGGGTAGTTGACTTACACCTTCTAGAGCACGTTGGGTGGCACGGGATACATGCGGACGTGCATTATCCTGTTGGAACAGCAAGTTCCCTTGCCGGTCTATGAATGGTAGAAAGATGGGTTCGATGACGGTTTGGATGTACTGTGCACTATTCAGTGTCCCCTCGACGATCACCAGAGGTGTACGGCCAGTGTAGGAGATCGCTCCCCACACCATGATGCCGGGTGTTGGCCCTGTGTGCCTCGGTCGTATGCAGTCCTGATTGTGGCGATCACCTGCACGGCGCCAAACACGCATACGACCATCATTGGCACCAAGGCAAAAGCGACTCTCATCGCTGAAGACGACACGTCTCCATTCGTCCCTCCATTCACGCCTGTCGCGACACCACTGGAGGTGGGCTGCACGATGTTGGGGCGTGAGCGGAAGACGGCCTAACGGTGTGCGGGACCGTAGCCCAGCTTCATGGAGACGGTTGCGAATGGTCCTCGCCGATACCCCAGGAGCAACAGTGTCCCTAATTTGCTGGGAAGTGGCGGTGCGGTCCCCTACGGCAGTGCGTAGGATCCTACGGTCTTGGCGTGCATCCGTGCGTCGCTGCGGTCCGGTCCCAGGTCGACGGGCACGTGCACCTTCCGCCGACCACTGGCGACAACATCGATGTACTGTGGAGACCTCACGCCCCATGTGTTGAGCAATTCGGCGGTACGTCCAGCCGGCCTCCCGCATGCCCACTATACGCCCTCGCTCAAAGTCCGTCAACTGCACATACGGTTCACGTCCACGCTGTCGCGGCATGCTACCAGTGTTAAAGACTGCGATGGAGCTCCGTATGCCACGGCAAACTGTCTGACACTGACGGCGGCGGTGCACAAATGCTGCGCAGCTAGCGCCATTCGATGGCCAATACCTGTGTGTCCGCTGTGCCGTGGGTGTGATCATTGCTTGTACAGCCCTCTCGCAGTGTCCGGAGCAAGTATGGTGGGTCTCACACACTGGTGTCAATGTGTTCTTTTTTCCATTTCCAGGAGTGTATGTTGTGACTGCTCACATGCTCATTGCCTTGTGGACTGTGACTTTACCAGTGGACTGCCTATGATCTCTCAGCCTCATGGGACTGTGTCTTCACAGCACCTGCTACTAATCAGGAGACTGCCTACAAGTTACCAGCATTGTAGGACCTTTTCAATGTTAATCTTCCCCGTTCCTTGTAACGGGACATCCTCTTCTAGCATTACTTTTCCTAAACATTAGTTGTTGATACCAGTATTGTTTCTCGAATTTTGGACAGGTCAGTATTATCTCTTTTGAAAATTTTTTATATAATTTTATACACAGTATATTATATATTTCCAGCTAAAAGTTATGAAAGGATTAGTTTACAAAAAGTTTAGTCTCGATGTTGCAATCGATAAGTACTAGCTCTGAATATACAGTTAAAATTAGTAGAAACATTTGAAATTACGATATATTTTCACTCTCTCTGTTATTAATTACGCAATATTATACTGGTTACTATGTTTATGTCTGGATTCGTTTATGAAATAATAATCGAAATTAAAGCTAGTAGGATTTGATCTGTTAAGAAAAATTGTAAATCCTTTGGAATTTTGTTATTTCCGCAGTGTGTGAGAATCGTAAGCATGTTTCAGATGTGATTGGATGTAGTTTTGTATTTTGTGCGAACAATGTGATTTTGGCTTTGTTAATGTGAAAAATCAACAGGCTGTATGATATGCTAAAATGTGAAAAAATATATTTACGTAAAAACAAAAAGTCTGCAACAACATTCTTCAAATTTATTTAGATCAATCCAACCGTGAGAACCTAAAATCTGACATTTTCAGCTTCAAGAATCAGCCGCCTAGACAAAGAAGAACTGGAGCCAACTCTGCATGATGAGCTAAGTAAACTAGAAAGTTTATTGTAATCTTCGCTCCTCTCTAATCTTCATAAAAGACTAATGTGGACAACAGTGGACAATACATGGAATTAGGAATGATTGGAGGGGGGGGGGGAGATTACATCCTCAATGCTTTGCTGTTCTCAAATTTCGTTCTTACTATTCTCAGAGGGTGTACTTAGCTTAGTTCTTGTAACAAACAGTTGTTATTGCAATGTGAGTGCCTAGTTCCTGTATAACAAGATAGAACATTCGTTGTCGAGTCGTAGTGCTTTCATGCCTACTGGACAGTGCTTATGTTGCACTCTTCTCGTCCTTCGTAGAACATTTGGCGATGAGATGAAAGGTGTATTGTGTTGGTGTTTCATATCTTTTTTTTTAGTGTTATGACGTGTCTTGCTTCGTTTGCTAGAGCAGGATTTGGATTCAAGTTTGATTGTGTGGTTTTTCATCAAAGTGGATTTTTGCTTGTATGATAGTTGTTATTAGGGCAGCATCTCATGCTTCTTGCGTTGCTGTAGTCTGTAGGCAGTGGCGTCCATCGCATTTCCTACTTCATCGGACAGGGCATGTTTCTCAATCTATGCACATTTGTGAACCAAGTTTCATAGCCATTGTTGTCTCTTCAGTATAGTGCAGGTGGTCTGTTCACATGTTGTATGACTGTAACTTCCCTTAATTGAAGCTGTTGTCCTGAGTTGTTCTCAGTTCTTAAATGTTTATGTTCCAGTTTGCTGGGTGTGTCTTTTTGCATTAACTTTGTGTCTCTCTTTCAGTTATCATGTCTATTCCCTTGTCAGAGCTGCATTTGTCTCAAATCGTTCAATTACAGGATCAGAAACTGCTGTAGAGCATGTCTCAACTCGCCCACATCCTGGCTTCTACAGCCACATCTCGTCCCACTGCTCCTGCATTTGCGTGTACTTAACGTGTGTTTGACAGAAACAGGACTGGGACCCGTACATTCAACAGTTGCAGTTTACGGCCTGTGACACACGAGATATGCAACGCGATGCTCATTATCTTGCAAGGTGGGTGTAGAAATGCTTCGTTTTTGTTGTCAGATTTTTGAAGGCTCTCACCTGGGGGCATGGATTGTGACTTGTTAGTGGAACAATTAGGCGTACATTTTTGTCGTGACAGTCGCCTCGGGCCTAAAGGTGTGTGTGCCATGGTCTTGGTTAATGTCGATCAGCTGTCGCCAACGTGTTTGAGTGAGCTTGTTCAAAGATATATCCAGATTCGGCGTCCAAAAGTTTTCTCTGTGGCAAGCTGGACCATTTTCAGTCAGATTGTTTGTTGTGTTTTCGTATCATGTGGTCCTTGGATTTCAGTTCACAAGGTTCTTCGGCAGCAGTCCCACCACTCTTGGCCCAACCCTCGCCTGTAACGCTATCAGAAGCCGATTCTCTCGTCTTCGGCGTCAGTCCTGTCGGCGCCGATGTTAATTGTCTTATCAGTTAGTTCCTCTCTAGCAATGCTATTGCTGATCCAGTCGTTCCAGTTTGCGTCACCGCTGCCACCCGCACGGCCGCTTCCATTGCTGCTGCCGGCTCTCCCACCAGTCTCACTGTTCCAACTGATGTTGCAGATTCTGTCATGCATTATTCCAAGCCATGAATTGCGCCTAGATGGAAGCCACAAGCACTGCCAGTGCCCAACTGGTTCAGCCATCACATGTAGAAGCCACTAGCCATTCTCCCTCAATGACGTGGTGTGTTTGTTATTTTGGGGGTCACTTTCTTGTTAAGCATTTTTGTTCAGTAAGTCATATGTTGTGCACTGGGCTTTTGGACATTATTTTGCAACGTCTGTATGCTTTTGCTGTTCTTGTGTATCAGTGGTGAAGAGACCTACACCCATGCTCAGAAATCTCGTTTGTTATACGTCGCATTCTAGTCCAAATGTTCATGTCATTCCTGGGGTTCTTTTTCTATTTAATGTTTTAGTTCTATTTAGTGCTTCTGGAATGCAAGGTTACGTTAAATTTGTTCTTCACACGTTTGTCATTTCTCAGGCACATGTTTACATATTGGTTAAGTTGTCTAGTTGTCTGGATAGTCAGCACTGGCGACTGTGTGTGGCGCTTCTTTGAGATGGCTGCACCATTTCACTTTAAGGTGATAGGGATGTTGAGTATGTAGGGCTGCTCCCTGCATATTTAGCCACCACACTTAAGTGAAGCAGATCAGTTACGCCCCCTGTCTCACCTAGGAGGTTATCTGTAAACAGAAGAGGGAAGCTACTGTGTACAGTCAAGCTGCCAGCAGTCGCCACAGCATCTGAGGGCGCCAGTCGCAGCTGACAGTGCTGCAGTCGTGGGCACTAATTTACATCTGCACGGTCACATGATACCATGCATGTATCCTTCCATAGGCTCCGCCCCTCACTGGTCAGTTACGTCCTGAGCTCTGAACAACCAACAGCTGCCTCAAGTCTCTGCTAGGGAAACCACCTGCCACTGCCACTTCACTGCCCACCATGGTGCCGTGTCGCCCTCGTCCTGAGCTCTGCAGTATTTTTTGAGACTGCTCACATGTTCATTGCCTTGTTGACTTATGTTGTTATCAGTAGACTGCCTTTGAGCTCTCAGCCTAATAGGATGTATCATCACAGCACTTGCTGCTCATCAGGGGACTGTCTACGAGTTACCAGCCCTCTGGGGCTGTGTCATTAATCTTCCCTGCTCTTCAGTGTGTTGCTGTTCTTTAAGCCCTGTGTAGATTATTCTCAGAGTTTATATTTAGCTTAGTTCTTGTAATAAACGCTTGTTGTTACAAAGTGTATAGCCCACTTCAGCAAGTTGCACTACTGTAGAAGAGAACAGAACACAATCCCACAATGCACTGACAAGAAAATAAGCACACACAATTAGACATGAGTTATTAAACAGAGATATTCTACACTTCACTATTTCAGTGATGGTCTTCAACTGATTGCATCACCACAGAGTCATAAGCACACAATTCTGCCACACACTTTGCAAAATTGTTGTGTCACAAATCTAAATCTTCCATAGTTTTTCCTTGTGTTTGAGGCTATCGTTAGTTCTCTTATCGTTTCTCCATGCAGCTGCAGTGAAACATATCTCTATTTCTTAAAACTAGTTTCGCATCACTAAATGATGGCATCAACCTTAATACAATGATACACTCATTTTCACAACCAGTTTTTCTTCTTTTGATTCTTGAGATCTACCTCACTTCTCATCATATTTCTGTTCTGAATACAAAACAAATGAAATTAATTGTTGTTTCATTCATCGTCTATACAGTAGTTTAGTATACTTAAATTATTTGTATTTTCCATACATCACAATTGCAACTACTTGTTATAACGAGAAATGAGTCAGTTCCTCTGTTATAGTACACTTTCTGTGAACGATATGGAATGTCCAGTCATTTATATGATTGTATCATGCAACTTTTATTCACGTTGACTGATTTATGTTTAACTATGTTCAGTCTCTCTAAGAGTGTCTCGTACCACTAAAGCACCTGGATGCAAAAAGGCACGTGATGTTGATGTGCATGTTTGTTCCATTGTGTCTGATACATCTGAATAGTAAATTATCTTCATACAAAAGCTGGATTTTCTGTTCTACCATGATTGAGTGCAGCAACATCTACCCACATCTTATCCCTCTCCCTCTCCCTCTCCCTCTCCCTCTCCCTCTCCCTCTCCCTCTCCCTCTCCCTCTCCCTCTCCCTCTCCCTCTCTCTCTCCCTCTCACTCTCCCTTTCCCATTCCCTCTCCCTCTCTCTCCCTCTTCATCCTCCTCTCTCCCTCTCTCCCTTTCTCCCTCTCTCCTACTCTCCCTCCCCCTCTCTATCTCTCCTCCTCTCTCTGTCTCTGTCCCTCTTCGTCCCCCTCTCTCTCCTTCCCTCCCCCTCTCTCTTCCTCTCTCTCGTCCCTCTTTCCCCTCCCTCTCCCTCCCTCTCTCTCTCCCCCCTCTCTCCTTCCCTCCCCCTCTCTCTTCCTCTCTCTTCTCCCTCTTTCCCTCTCCCTCTCCCTCCCTCTCTCCCTCCCCCTCTCCATCCCACCATCTCCCACTCTACACCTCTCCCTCTCTTCCTCTCTCTCCCTCCCTCCATCTCTCTCTACCCCTCCCTCCCTCCTTCCTCCCTCCCCCCCCCTCTCTCTCTCTCTCTCTCTCTCTCCTCTCTCTCTCTCTCTCTCTCTCTCTCTCTCTCTCTCTCTCTCTCTCTCTCTCTCTCTCTCTCTCTCTCTCTCTCTCTCTCACACACACACACACACACACACTCACACAATACTACTACTCATCCTGAATTTCTTTATTGAGTAGAAGGTTTTGTTCAAGCTGATGTGATATTAGTTTGTATTCAACATTAATTTTATTATCTACTGTATCAAAGTCCATATGTCACTAGGTAATTGGTGAATATTTCGCACCTCTCTGTGACACACTAACATTAATATTATGCTGCAAAAGTTTTTTGAAGAAGATATTTTGTAAAAAAAAAACTTTTGTTAAGTCTTTGTCAGAATACTTAAGTTCTATTTATACAAAACATTTTTCACCAGAAATGTTTGATACGAGTTAGAGCATAGTCCTGCCTGGGATATCACCATGGAGGTATAATAATGTGAGTTCGCATGATGTCACAAACTTGAAGCCGACATCTCCCATTTTAGCAATGCCGAAAATTAGCTTTTGGTAGAAGTGTTTTGATAAAAAAAGAATGCTACCTTGCATCATTTAGAAGTATACTAGTTGCTCTGATTATAGTCTCGAGCATGAAGTGAAGAAGTATGTGGACTTATTCAAGTGATATTTTCTTTTATATACATGAATTTTAGTTATGCTAGTTACTTTTACTACAGTGGCTTTATTTGTGTAATTTAGGGTCAGTATCAATTAAGTAGGAAGAGTTTTCTGGCTGAACACTGTGAGAAGGGAATATTGCAAACCAACTGGACATAATATAATATGTTGTCTGCATTTTTAGAATAATGATGTAAATGACCATCAATTTTGTCAGTCCATATTATTGAAAATGCTGTGTTACAAATGCAGCTGATCATATCAAAAATGCCTTTAAGAGCAGAAAAACCTCTGAAAACGCTTCCCTGATGTGCTATTCACAAAAGTGATGTACCGTAATATTTCTATTTAAAACAAGTGTTGCATGGACATGACAGAAATTAAGAGCAAAAAACAAATTTAAACAGTAGTCTGCTAAAGTTTATAGGCCACTAACATGACGAACAAGCTTCAGTGCAAGGTACAGTATAAATCTGTAGCACCAACTTTGCCAGGTGTGTTCGTTGAGGTGTTTCTGGGAGTGGTGTAATTTTTAAAAAAAATGTAGAAGTGGAAATCACCAACATTTGGCTTACAGATTTTATCTCTTACACATATTCTGTTTATTCATTTATTTCATTTTTGCATTGAATCGACACAGATGATGACTTCTACAAACGTCATATTGTTTTACATCAGATTGAGAATTTATTTTAAAATGCAGACAAAACAGATAATTGATACAAATTAACAAAACTTCAATACAAAGATATGAAAGAGGATCTAAAGATGCAAAAATAGGTATACAATTAACATAGCCTAATATCTAATAAAAACTATAATACCATATGTTTTCAACTGAAAATTCAGAAAGTGACTATAAACATTTCTTTGTCAGGAATGATTCAAGTTTCCTTTTGATATTTCCAACATGTGTACATAAGTCTTTTGGCAATTTGTTAAACCAGATTTGACCACTGATGTATGGGCTGTGGTCTGTTATTTTTAGATTAGTTCTTTGTTTAAAATAGTTATTTTTATTTCTAGTACTGTGGTCATCTATGCCATGACATTTTCCGGAATGTTTTTGATGACGTAGAAAAAATAAAATTACACTATATAAACACAATGAATATACTATAAGGTACTTATGTAGCACAAAAACCTCTGTGCAAGATTTATTATGACTTACACCATGCAGTATACTAACTGCCTTCTTCTGCAGCAGCGCTGATCTATTGAGGTGTGTATTTGCCATAATTTAGTAAAGGATATATTGTTCTACAGTAAACAGCTTTGTTAGTAGAGCTTGTAACTATTTTTACTAGGTGCTTGAGTAGATGTAATCCACTACTAATCTCCCCAAATACAAAGTTAATTTGATTTGACCATCACAAGTTTTTATCTAATCACAGACCTAAGAATCTACACCTCTTAGTGTCCATTGCTTGAATTCTGATTTTATCATTTACAGAGGTGTGGTATGCTCAGAGTCAACAGTCTTAAAAGATAATAATTGTGGTTTGTTAACGTTTCGATTTAAATCTTGTTCATGAAAATACTTATCACTCCACCTGCTGCAGAAGACGTAAGTTCAAGATATTTTTCTTAAAAAATAACACAGATGTGTCATCTGCATAGCTCACTGTTTTGGAGTGGCTGATTGATATCATTCACATAGACTAAGAACAGAAAGAGGCCAAGCGTTGACCCCTACAGGATTTCTTGTTTCACTGTCTCACTAGCAGACTGGGAGATTACAATTCGCTCATTAATCTGTTAGGTTAGGTTTGTGCACTGCTTCTGGTTGGCAGGTACTCAGTTAGCAGTAGTATTGCTGAATCTTTTAAGTTATATACCTGAAGCTTATTTATTAGTATTTCATGTTGAACTGAGTCAAACTCTTTTGTAAGAACAAGGAATAAGACAGTAGCCAAATTTCCTTCATCTAGTATGCTACGTAAACATTCAGAGGGTATTGTGATGATGCTGTCGTTTCCCTGACACCATGTAGTTTTTCAGTGACATTATTATTTTTTTGGGAAATAGTCACAGAGTTGCAAAAGCAAGATATATTTAAAGATTTTGCTGAAATGGATATTAATGAAATTGGCCTAAAGTTTTCAGTCTGTTTTTGGAGCCATTCTTATACATTAGTTTAACTAAGCACATTTTTAATGAGTCTGGATAGGTGTTTTCCATAATCGTGCAGTTAATGAGATAGGTAATGGTGTTGTGTCCTGACATAGAGTAGAGGGCAGACAATGGGTCAAAGGTCAATCTGCAATGTCAGTGGAATTCAGGGGTCAGGTTAACACTATTTATTTGTGACTAAATACTACACTGAAGGCTAATTCTAAACATTAGAAAAAGCAAAATAGGCAACTGGTTGCCGAACAGACGCCAGCGTCTGAAGCCATGGGGGCAGGTGCTAAGTGAAGTAGCGAACACTAGCGGCATGTTAAATACAAACTTGAGAGAAGTACTCCAAGTGAGAAAAACAGACATTCCGAAGCTTACCAAAACTGGCCACGAGCAACATGGAGTTGGCGCTACAGCAAGCTGACTGAGAACTCCCTCTAAATTCAAAAACATGGGTTTTTTTTTTTAAAAGAATCGTGGCGGCGCACCATTTCTCACTTCCTATAGTCGACCCGCCAATCCACTGGCATTTAACAAGGTTCAGTCAATCTGGCGAGTCGTTCTGCACCTCCAGGGAGCCAACCACATCTAGATTTCTCCCCTACTTCTACTCGGTAGGTAGAGATGCTTCTTGATTTTAAATTAAGAAACTCTTAAGTTCTATATCACTTCAGCCGAAACCTAAACGTAACTGCAGCTCCTATTATGGCCATTAACAACAGCGTTTTACGTCACTTGGTCCCGCTCTCCATCCTTCTGTGGATGGGGAAATGCTGTAGTAGTACTGTAACTCGTGTAAACCCACTGACGTTTCAGTTCTCAGGAACTAGTATCAAACTTTCTGCCTCTGCTAAGATGTACCTTTTCGTGGCCATCTTCTACAGTGAAGCCTTACGATAATGTCTAGGCTGTGGAAGGAATTATTGTTTAATTCCCTGAAGTGAAACTTCTCCTTTGCGACAGCTGCGCATAGCATCTGCAATTTGCACAGCTCTAGTGTTACTATTTCACTCTAGTAACCTAAATGCTATAACTTTCGCCTGCTCCCTGAATTGTGTCTGATTTCCTACCTTGTAGTACCATCAATGTTTCCAAATAGCCCTATGCATAACAATGTAAAAGTCACTATGTCGTAAATATATGACATCTCCCTCCATGGGAAAACTTTGTTGATAATTGAGGCATTGAGATTGGAGATGGGACTTGTCATTATTTTTGAGGTGTATGAGTCATTACTTACTGTAGTTGGTATTTTCACATGATTCCGCATCTGTTTGTTCAAAAATGGGACTTATTCAATGTTTTTCTCCCTGTCGAAACCACCGTTGACATTACGTTTCGTGCAGAAAGAGGACTTGTCACAGAGACAAGTTCCTATGTTGCACAAAAGAACATGAGGCGTGAGGGCAGCACTGTAGCGGTTTGCAGTAATCAGCTGTGAGATTTCAAAATGGCTTCAGTGATGGAACCGTCAGACGAGTCGATTTACATTAATTTAGAAGTAAGAAAAGACGCCCCAAATTGTGGAAGAGGACTGTGATTAAACAAAAGGAGATCAAGGATTTGGAGCATACCAACTGGGAAGGAAACATTGCTCCTAGGAGGTAAACAGTTATAGATTGCAGGTAAATCGCCAGACAATGTTCATTGTTTGAATTCTATGTATTTAATGTAATATTCTGTACAGAAGCAAGTTGTGTAGAAACATTGTACTAAATATGAATATAAATTCCTTTCATGGACGGAAAGTTTCAATTTATGTTTTAGTTGTAATACAGGAAATCGGTAAAAATATGTTATTCGCTGAGTATATAGGTTAATAATGCACTAATATTTGTTTACAGATGCTGACATAAATGGTTTGAGAAGTTTTCATTTGCTGAGAAGGAACTATTGTTGACAGGATTCAACAATATGCCCAACAAAGATGGACAAGATAGGTACTTGAGTGCTCACATTCTTCCCTTCATTCCAAAAGCAAGGAGACAACACCCAAATTCCATTACCTATCCTGGAAGGACAGGAAACTATTACAATAAGGTAACTGTCATGACAACTCTAATATTATTTTATTAACCATTTCGTTCCCAGATTATGTACATCTTTGATCCACATTTTGTAAAATCTTTAAGACAAATAGTTCAGGCATATATTTAATAGGGTTACAGTATTATGATTATGTAGATTTTTGTTTTATGATACTAATTCACTTGTACCTGTAGGTTAAAGTTGGCTTCAAGGAAACTATAATATGCCAGAAAGCTTTTATTGTACGCCATGGCATAAAAAAACGCCAAGTGGAGAGACTGTGCCACTTAAGTCAAGGAAGAGTGACTTCACCACATGATGGTCGTGGTAGACATCAAAACCAATATTCCGTTCTAGAAAATACCAATGTCATGATAGCAGAATTCATTGAGTAGTTTACAGTGTAAGGTTAGCACATTATGGACATTGTGGCAGGAAGAAGATATACCTCTCAAGTTCTGTATCTGTGAAACCACGTGGGAAACGTTTCTTGAAAAATATGCCCTTGAAATGTACATAATTTATAGGTCTCAAAGTAACACTACTGACCCAGGGCTGTTCAAACCAAAGGTACGATACCGTTATTTTTATGATTATTTCAAGAATCATTACAACTATGGCTTTGTTCGTCCTTGAATGGATGTCTGTGGTGAATGTGAAAGGCTTACCTGTACAATTGAAGGAGAGAACAACCCTGCTATAAAGATTGCAGCGCAAAATGAGTTCAAACTCCATAAGCTTTGGACCTGTCAGTTCTACGATAACATGGCATGTTGTGAAAAATTTGTACAAAGGGAAGAGGTGGGAAAATCAGAAATGATCACATTCGATTTCATGGAGAATGTGCCTGTTCCACACATACCGGTACCTAATTTGTTCTATATGCGGCAGCTGAGAGAATTTGTATTTGGTATTCACAGATTTTCTGATAACATTTATATGTCTGGTAAAGTAACTGCTAAGGAGGGTCCTGACGCAGTGGTTTCCCTCCTTATGGATTTCATAACTAAACATGTGACCTCTAGTGTGGAAACGTTGTATGCATTTTCAGATGCCAGAACAGAACAGGAATCGCACAATGGTTCAATTTTGGTACACTTTAGTTCATAGTGGTAGATTTTCCAACGTTTTCCACATGTTCCCAACCCATGGCCATGTCTGTGATAGGGACTTTACAAGTGTGGAATTACAGAAAAGGAAACAGGACAGAGTGTATACTCCCCACCAACGGTTCACAGTACTACAGAAAGCAAGGAGACATATGCATATTGTACTATGCACACAAGACGCATTTCTTGACTATCAGAAAGATCTAGATTTATTTTTTAAGATGTCTGTAACTGTGAAAGGAGAAAAATCCGCTGTTACAAGTTACAAACTATTTGAATACAGAGAGTCAAACTGCGTCTCTGGTTTACCCAGTAGCAGTGGAATTGTGAAATAAGATTTTCGTCTGGTTAAGGCTGGGACAGTCCCTCATTTACATAATATACCGAGAGCATACATAGATGTCATTCCACTGAAACCTGGGAAACTGAAGGATATTGCATGCATAATTGACATTATCCCTTTGCAGTTTCATGAGTATTTTGAAAGCCTTCTAAAGCAATGCGACATTAATAAACTGACTAGTGGAGAGGACGCCAATGAATCTGGAATTGAAGTTTGGGACAGTGGTCAAGAATGACAAATTTATGAACATATATCTCTGTCAATATATAAAGGGTTGTTTAATAAGTAAAACATGTGGAATTAACTCTCTGATGTTACATGTGTATGATCATGTTGAAATGATTAAAAATAATATTTTGCTTGTAGATGTGGTATTTTGTTTTGTTATACAATATTTCAGTACAATGACTGTTGTTTAAATCAAAAAGGGGATATGTCAGCATTTTCTATTACTATTTTCTATTCGTTGCCTTCATCCTATTATTACAGATTGTCGGTATAACATTGCGTTCTTCCTCATGAGTCTGTGGGACTGACAGTAAGGTCTGTGAATAACGCTATTCAGAATCATACAGTTTTTTCAATATATCTCAGAACATTAATTGAGTGACATATCTCCTTTCTGATCTCAACTCCTCAATTATTTGACAGCAAATGTGTAGTCTAACTTCTGTTGTAGTTAAAAAATCTTAGCTCTAGAAACAACATTATAGACTTTCTTGGTTAGTGACTTCAGTTCTCTTTAATTTTGCACATTGTAAAGTTCGTATTTCACTTCACTTTTGCACACATGTAAATACCAACATAAAGCTCTGTTTCACTTTTGCACTGCAGTTATACAGGGTGGTCCATTGATTGTGACTAGACCAAATATCTCACGAAATATGTGTCTAACGAAAAAACTACAAAGAACGAAACTTGTCTAGCTTGAAGGGGGAAACCAGGTGGCGCTATGGTTGGCCCTCTAGATGGCGCTGCCATAAATCAAACGAAAATCAACTGCGTTTTTTTAAAAATAGGAAGCCCAATTTTCTATTACATATTTGTGCAGTACGTAAAGAAATATGAATGTTTTTAAGTTGGACCACTTTTTTCGCTTTGTGATAGATGGAGCTGTAATAGTCACAAACATATGGTTCACAATTTTAGACGAACAGTTGGTAACGGGTAAGTTTTTTAAATTAAAATACAGAACGTAGGTTAGTTTGAACATTTTATTTTGGTTGTTCCAATGTGATACATGTACCTTTGTGAACTTATTATTTCTGAGAACGAATGCTGTTACAGCGTGATTACCTGTAAATACCGCATTAATGCAATAAATGCTCAAAATGATGTCCGTCAACCCCAATGCATTTGGCAATATGTGGAACGACATTCCTCTCAATAGCGAGTAGTTCGACTTCCATAATGTTCGCACATGCATTGACAATACGCTGACGCATGTTGTCAGGCGTTGTCGGTGGATCACAAAAGGAAGTATCCTCCTACTTTCCCCACAGAAAGAAATCCAGGGACGTCAGATCCGGTGAACGTGCGGGCCATGGTATGGTGCTTCGATGACCAATCCACATGTCATGAAATATGCTCTTCAATACCGCTTCTACCGCATGCGAACTATGTGCCGGACATCCATCATGTTGGAAGTACATCGCCACTCTGTCATGCAGTGAAGCATGTTGTAGTAACATCGGCAGAACACTACCTAAGAAATCAGCATACATTGCACCATTTAGATTGCCATCGATAAAATGGGGGCCAATTATCTTTCCTCTCATAATGACGCACTATACATTAACCCGCCAAGGTCACTGATGCTTCACTTGTCGCAGCCATCGTGGATTTTCCGTTGCTCAATAGTGCATATTATGCCGGTTTACGTTACCGCTGTTGGTTAATGACGCTTCGTCGCTAAATAGAATGCGTGCAAAAAATCGGTCATCGTCGCGTAATTTCTCTTGTGCCCAGCGGCAATACTGTACACGACGTTCAAAGTCGTCACCAAGCAAATACTGGTGCATAGAAATATGGTACTGGTGCAATCGATGTTGATGTAACAGTCTCAACACCAACGTTTTTGATATTCCTGATTCTTGCGTAATTTGTGTGCTACTGATGTTCGGATTAGCCGCGACAGCAGCTAAAACACCTACTTGGGGATCATCATTTGTTGCAGGTCGTGGGTGAAGTTTCACATGTGGCTGAACACTTCCTGTTTCCTTAAATAACGTAACTTTCCGGCGAACGGTCCAGACACTGGGATGATGTCATCCAGGATACCGAGCAGCATACATAGCACATGCCTGTTGGGCATTTTGATCACAATAGCCATACATCAACACGATATCGACCTTTTCCGCAATTGGTAAACAGTTCACTTTAACACGGGTAATGTATCAGGAAGCAAATACCGTCCGCACTGGCGGAATGTTACGTGATACGACGTACTTACACGTTTGTGACTATTAGAGCGCCGTCTGTCACAAAGCGAAAAATGTGGTCCAACTAAAACATTCGTATTTCTTTACGTACTACACGAATATGTTATAAAAAAAATGGGGATTCCTATTTTTTTAAAAACGCGATTGATATCCGTTTGACCTATGGCAGCGCCATCTAGCGGGCCAACCATAGCGCCATCTGGTTTCCCCCTTCATGATAGACGAGTTTCGTTCTTTGTACTTTTTTCGTTTGATGCTTATTTCGTGAGATATTTGGCCCGGTCACTATCAATGGACCACCCTGTATACAAATAGATACATATGCATAGGAGCATCATAGTAACACATTGATTCATTTTTCATGAAGACATACTTTGCATGGAATATAAATTTAAATCATTGAATAATTAACTTTCCCTTTTTTCTTTACATTACACCTACAAATACAGAACAAAATGAAATAAATTTCTCTCTTTTTTGGTTTTTACATTACATATGCATATCCATATTTACTCATTATTCTTCACATCACTTACACATAAACATATCAATACCACAGATTACATATCATCATTGCAACAACAATTCTGAAATAAAACACACAATCTCGTAAAATTCTACTGATGTGATTCACAACAGTAATTTATTATGTACTAAGGGAGTTTTGTACTGCCTTGCATTATCTTTGATCTCTGTATGGTGATAGCATGGGTAATGCAGCTCTTTCCTCATCATGTTCAAATATAATGAAGCCTTAATTACGCTTTTCACTATTCCCTCTACTTGAGCGAAGAGGCCATTTATTATGTATGACTGTCATTTCTGACCCTTTACATACGTTTACTATGGTCGTCCTCACACACACTTTGCTACAACAATCATCGCCCATGCCTTTCCTCAACTACTTCAAGCAACTTCTAAAACATTTGCACTATGTGCACAAGCAACATAAACATAATGGTAAATATTACAACTTCTATGTAAGACTAAAACGAATAATTATGCCAAGGTATTTCTGAGAAACTATGCCGCTCTTGGAAGGCAATCTCCTCTTCTATTTCTGTTACTTTATGATCTGCTACTTTAAGGTCATCTAAATGTTGTATGGTATTACGTATTCCAAAGGCATGTCTAACTGTAGCTCAGAAATGTTCCTCTTTTCCATATTGGTAATACAGAAGCAAATCTCCCTATTTAAAGGTGGCACTATGTCCTCATTGGTCACATTAATTGTTATTTGTTCACACTGTGTGAACACCTGAGCTCCAAGCTCTTTACATTGTTTTCCTGTACCTTTGACCAGCACATCTATTGGCTTGCGGTCATTACACATTGGTAAACTTTCCTCTTATGGTGCAATGAATAACAACTGGTCTTGACTCAACGGAGTCCAAATACTGTCATTTAGTTTCGCAAATTTCTTGACACAAACTTTGGGAACGTCGCTTACGGGTTGCAGCATCCTTGCTTCATATGTTTCGTGATCATATGTAGACATTAAAACAAACTTCTGTTCACAAATTTTGCGAACGCGATCTATCTCTTTACACAACAGTTCTTTGTTACTCAGTTTTGCATAGTGCAACTTGGATTCATCAAGTAACAATCTTTTACTAGCTGCAAATACATAAATGAACCTCAGAGGGTAGGGGTAATACTTTGTACAGATTAAACAGCTCGTTTTCTACTAATGGCACATTCAGTGCATACCTTAGTATATGGCCATATATAAATGCATTCAACAACAGTTATGTGTTTTAACTGGCACCCACTCTGTTCTGTGAGAGCAACTAGGAACTTCTTGTTTTTAATATTCCCCTGATGAAATGTAGGTACCTCATTATCTGCAATGGATTAATTATATGAGGTTCCAGCATTCCTTTCTGAGCATTTACTATGGCATCTCATATTCTCTTTCTAACTCAGTGTAAACTGATACTGTATTAACTGTATACCAATACTGTATTAACTGTTCATTAACAGTAGTGGTCACAGATAAGTACTGTACATTTTTATCAGTGCTATTGACATGTTCGTTCATGTATCTCTGGAACTTTTCCATATTTTTTAAAAACTCCTCGTTTCTTATGTGCCTCATGTCTAGATAATCGTCCAGTTACACCTTGCGGATTTTGGTTCTTTTTGACATGCAATTCTAAGGCTTTCTCCACAGCGGTACATTCTTGATCACTTATTCCCAAACTTGTTAACTTCCCTTTAAATATCCGATCGATAAATGTGCCAGTCTCTCTGTCTTATCAGCTTTTGCCTGAAGTTCTTCCAGATTAATATAACTGACACTTTTCCATGTCACACTGTAGATTACTATCCTGCCTTTTCTGCCATAATGTAAGCCCAGCGATGAAGGAAACGTCTCTATGGTGAAATCTTGAAACTCTCCAAGTGGATACACTGCGGAAATACGGTTCTCCAGGTGCAACACTCCTGTCAATTTCCTCATCTGAAATTCAAGAAAAAGTTCTGTTTCAGTAGAACTCCTTTAATGTATTGGCGTGCACCGTTCAAAATTGTTTCACTTTAAATAATTGACCACATTTGATACTTTGTCCTTACTACAGGTATGGGCCAGGCCACTGCGTGTTTCCCTTACGGCTTCTGCCCCTTTTAACACTTTCGTCGTGCAATATGACTTGATCACCTATTTTTAAACCCTTCAGTTTCTGGTCTTTATCGTAGTATTCTTTGTTGTTCTCCTTACACAGCTAATTATATTCTTGAGCACATTGTTGCATCTGTCTCATTTTCTCTTTTAATTCGGGTACATGGTCTTCATGACTATAAGTAACACCTGTCGGATCTCTCTGCAAATATACCCGGTATGTAACATGCTCTGGTGAAAAATAACTCATGTGGTGTATAATTCGTAGCTCTATGGGGCGTGGTATCGTACACGAATACGCGAATGGAAGGCATTTGTCCCAGTTTGATTGAGCCCTATCGATACTGTGCCTCAAGAATTCTGTTATAGTTTGGTGTGATCTTTTCAGTACTCCGTTCGATTGGGGATGGTAACAGGAGGTCTGTACCCCACTAATCCTTAACAATCTGCACACTCTTTTTAGTGTGTCACTCAAAAAATTGCTACCATTGTCACTGAGTCTCAGAATTATGCCTTCCATCAAGACTCAAGCGATTGTATGTGTGTCCTGCTTTTCTATCGGTTCTACCACAATGAACTCAGTTAGAGCATCCTGGAATGTTAGTATATATCTATTATTTCTGTCTGTTATCGTCAGTGAACCGACGATAACCAACTGCATTTTTGTCTTATTTTGCGTTATTTTCATTTTTTGACAGCAAGGATATTTCCGGATGTAGTCCTCAATGTCCTATTTCATACCAGACCATGTTCGGTATTTCCTAATTCGATCGTAGAGCCTTGCGATCCCTTGATGTACAGCTATAGGTGCGTCATGGAATTCCCGCAAAAATTTCCAAAATTTCCACCTTTTCTTCAGCAGTTTACGCCTGCTGTTCGTCATCCTCGACTACTGGCACTTCCTCGTGTCCATTTGCTCGTGTTTCAGTATCACCTGACTGTAGTTCCCTCGTCCTTGACAATGCATCTACTACACAGCTGTTCTTGCCTTTTTTGTATACAGTTTCAGAATCATATTCCTCCAGTTTCAATCTGAACTTCATCAAGCGTGAGGAAGGATCGCTAACGTTTCCGACCCACTGCAATGGTTTATGATCTGTACAGATGGTAAACTTACGACCAAAAACGTATGGTCTGAAATGTTTGACAGCCCAAACTATGGTCAATAACTCTCTTACAATTATTCTGTAATTTCACTCTGTATTGTTCAAAGTTCTGGACGCATATGCTACTGGAAGGTCTTTATCTACCTCACCTTGGCTAAGATCTGAGCCAATTGCATCTTGGCTTGAGTACAAGGTGATAATAAACTTTTTTGAAAAATCTGGGTAGTACTGTAATTTAAGGGGGGAGGGGTTGAGTAGCTTCTGTTTTAGCATTTGGAACGCCTCTTCTTGTTTGGCGCCCCATTCGTACTTAACATCCTTTTTTAACAACTCATGCAGTGGTCTTACCATTTTACTAAAATCGCCAAGGAAGCGTCTATAGTCCTCAGTTAATGCGAGGAAACTTGTTAATGCTTTGGCTGTGCTAGGCTGGTGAAATTGCGCCATTGCTTATAGTCCGTTTGAGTCTGGTTTGAGCCCATCTTTGGTTAAGACATGTCCCAAATGTGTGACGGCCTTCCTTAAAAATTCACATATATCCGCCTGCAACTTCAAGTTATTTTGCCTTAGCCTCTCGAAAGCTTTGTCCAATCGGGCCAAAAATTGCTATGTCATCTAAATAAATAAACATCTTTTATCCTGTAAACCCATGAGAACCGAATTCATCTATTTTTGGAATGTGGAGGGTGCAGAACGGAGTTCCATTGGCATTCATTTGTGCATGTAATCAGTGTATGGTGCGCTGAAAGCTGTAAGTTCTAGGTCTTTTTCATCCAGTAACACCTGATAATATCCCTTAGCCAAATCAAGCGTTGAAAAATATTTTGCCTTATCCAGTCCATCTAAAATTTCGTCTATACGTGGAAGTGGGAAGACTGTGTCGACAGTAATGTCATTCAGTTTTCTGTAATCAACTACAACCCTCCATTTCCTAATACCAGATGCACACATCTTTTTGAGAATCATGTGTAATGGGGAACTGTAGGCGCTTGCTGAAGGTACTATTATATCGTCCCCCAACATCTGATTTTCTCCTATTGTTACACCTCTTTCTGCGCTTCTGGTATCCTGTAAGGGCAAGAGCGAATTACTTGCCTCTCTAGTTCGGGAAACAGTTTTATTTGGTGCCGGATTGTATCTGTATATGTCAACTTATCCCCTGGCAAATGGGTGATATCATTATAGGCATAATACACTTCTATTATGGATTATTTTTCTACAGCATTTAAATAGTGTAACCGCAAGCTTTCTTTTAATAAACTGATACTCGACTTTTTTTCTCACTTGAGATCTTGTCTGCCTTGTGCACAGTCTGATTCTGACTTGGGTTAAGCGGCGTAACTTTGTCAACCTCAGTGCGAGGCATCTCCATTGAAACCTCCCCTCCTCGTGTCTTTAACACGCTAATTAAACAAGAGCCTTTCTGTACGCTCACCAGCGCCTCTGGTTGGTACACGCATTCCAGGAACTCTTGTTTCTTGATAATGCCTTCTCTAAGGGTAGTATCTTCAACCTTCATTCTCAAAATCCTTCCCTTACGAGGCCCCACCTTTATTTTAGTCACCTGGGTTGGCTTATGCTCTGTAGCGTTCTTTTCCCATCGGTAAGACGTCTGTCCACCAGTACCTTGTTTACTTCACCATTTCTTCAGTGTACTGTTGTTTATGGGGCCCACTGAACAGCTCAGGGATCCTTGAACTCCATTGTATTCAAACCTTGCAGTTTCAAATTCTGTTCGTGGCTTTCTAAGACTCTGCTCCTGTGTACTTGTGCATTACGCCTCTGTCTTCATACAGAATTTAACGGGCCTACCCCCGATCCACAGGGTTGCCTGGCGTAATCAATTACTACACCATGCTTCGAATGGAAGTATCTACCAATTAAACCGGCGTAGGGAATATCCAGCTCCCTCCCAACAGATTAAACTTATGTTTATCTCTTAATTTTCGATCCATTTCTAGATCTAAAACTGCCGTCCCACATGTACGAATGACTGGACTTGTGATACCTTTAATATTTATATTTCCTTCAGGTCTATGCCCAACCTGGCTTCGCAGATACTTCATACTCAACAAGCTAATCTGTGGTCCATTATATAGCAGCAATTTTAATGGACTTTCTGCACTCTATGGGAAATTCAGTTCTACGAAGATATTTTTATTTTCACAGTCGACTTTGAATACCTTTCCCAGTTCAACATAAGGCGACTGTAATCTTATGCTTTCCTTTCGTTTCTCTGCTTCTCATTTTTCAACGAATTCCCTACATTCGAAACACACAACAAATTTTTATTGTTGTATTGTTAGATGAGGCCATGACTTACTTTTATCTGCTGATGCGTTGTGCAGAGGCGATACAAGACAGCATCATTGCTGAAAGCAGAACACTGTGCTGAGGTGAGGTGAGGTGAGCTGAGCTGAGCCCATCAGGACGTGACCATGCGACGCCCATGGAGTCACGTTGCCCTCAATTGTGCAGCTCAGGGCCGTTGCCGGCTGTCGTTGCCCTGGCGGTCCGTCCTGGATCACACTCGCAGCTCCGTCTCGTGCTTGGCCATTCCCGTGACCCTCGCACTGTCGTGAAGTCGCGTTGACAAGGCTGGATTGGCCGCATCTTCCCTCGTCAGGCATCGATCTCCGGACCTCAGTGAATTTCTTCTGCTCTTCAAGCTGCACCTGTTTTCATATGAGTGCAACTGCTGCTTCTCAAATGAGTCTAAAAGCCGTCAGCCAGGCATGACGTCGGGATGAGTATGTGCAAATCTCCCATCTGTATCAAAAATCATTAAGACAATCATCCCACACCTGGCAGCAGAAATATTTACCTATGTGGTGTCCTGACACAGGACAGAGGGAAGACAGGGCGTCAAAGGTCAGTGTGCAACTTAACGAGTGGTGAGGATCAAATGCAGAAAGACATATTCCCAGTGAAGGTAGGGTGAAAACTTGGATCAGCGTCAAACACTATCACAGGGCATCTACATGAGATGCAGATTCTGGAACTCGACAAGATGATTCCAACGGGAGACTCGTGAAATTCAGGGGCACTTGCGACCAGACTATCTGCTACACTGAAGGCTAATTATAAACATCAGAAAAAGCCAAGGAGGCAACTGGTTGCACAACAAAGTCAGTGTCTGAAGCCATGGGAGCAGTTGCTATCAGAAGTAGCGAACACTAGCAGCACCTTAAGTACAGACTTAAGAGCAGCACTCCAAGTGAGAAAAACAGACATGTCGGGAATTATCGAGGGTGGCCACGTGCGACACGGAGTCGGCGCCTCAGTGATCTGACTGAGAACTCCCTCTGAATTCAAAAACATGGGTTTTTAAAGAATTGTGGAGGCGCATCATTTCTTCCTTCCTACAGACGATCCACCAACCCATCGGCTCCCATCTGTATCAAAAATCGTTACAGGAATCACCCCACACCTGACGCTAGAAATATTTACCTATTAGCTATTGCCTATCTGGTTGGTCGTTCTGCATCTCCAGGTGCCTCTGGCCAACCACATTTAGGTTCCTCCCCTATGTCTACTGGGTATGTAGGGATGCTTCTTGATTTTACATTAACAGACTCTAAGTTTGGTATCAACAGCGTTCACTGCCACTCCAATTGCGGCCAGCAACAACAGTGATTTACGTCACGTGGCCGCGCTCTCCGTCCTTCTGTGAGTGGGGACTGCTGTAGTAGCACTCTAACCTGCGCAAACCCACTAATGCTGCAGTTCTAAACAGCAAGCATCAAGCTTGCTACCTCTGCTAAGACGTGCCTTTTCATGTCCATCTTCTACAGTGCCGCCATACAACAGCTTCTACGCGGTGGATGGAATTACAAGTTAATTCCCTGAGGTGAAACTTCTCTCCCCCGGCAGCTGCAAAAAGCATCTCCAATTTGCACGGATCTAGTGTTACTATTTATCCGCTGTAACCTAAACACTTGCACTATCACCTGGTCTCAGTATTGTGTCTCTGATTTCCTTCCTTGGAGTGCCTTTGATGGCTCCAAATAGCCCTAACCATAACAATGTACAAATCATTATGTCGTCAATATATGACAACAGGTTTAACTAATTCTTTGTGACACTTCTTAACTAGGGCACTAGATATCTCATCCCAGCCAGCTGAGTGCTTGGTCTTTAACATGCAGATTATTCGATTCAATTCATGTTCACTTTTAGCTCTGAATTCAAAGTTTACAGCTAGGGGTGAAGAAATGAAACATCTGACTATTTTGATCAACAGGTGGAGCTGGGATACCATGTGGTGTGATAACATATTTTTTGAAAATGTTGCGGATTGTTCTTGGATCTTATCTTGATTTCCCCCCATGCAATGTGCTTATTTCTTCCATATTCACTTTTGATGGTGCTTTCCAGTATTGATTAATGAGCTTCCAAGATGCTTTACTCACATTGTCAGGTTTAATGACTGAATCAATGTGAACCGTTTTCCTGAAATCCGAAAGCTCTGTCTGAAATAGCTTTGAAATGCTTTTCCTTGAGTATGATGTCCTTTTTAGATGTTTAACGTGAGAAGAGATCATGAACATTCTGCATGAGTTTAATTAGACTAGTGAATAGTTTCAGCTTTGGATTCTTTCTATGTATTAGGGTCCCTTTAACATCTTTAAGTGGGTAACAATGGTTATAATGTCACAAAATTGTTTCATAGAATTCATCTCATTTATTATTTGAGCCTCGACTGAGCGAGGTGGCCGATTGGTTATCACACTGGACTCGCATTTGGGAGGACGACAGCTCAAACCCGCATCCAGCCATCCTGATTTAGATTTTCTGTGATTTTCCTAATTAGCTTCAGACAAATGCCAGGATGGTTCCTTGGAAAGGTCGTGGCTGACTTCCTTCCCCATCCATCCCAAATCCGATGGGACTGATGAACTCACTGTTTGGCCCCCTCCCCAAATCAGCCAACCAACCAACCTTATAAGCACTGTTTCATTCCTCCTGGGCTAATTTACGTTTGAGGCGTTTTGTATTATTATCATTCAAGATTCTTTTCTGTTCAGTAACATTTGTTGCTTCTGCTGTGTTTATACCCATGTACTTAACAGACTATCATTGTGATCCAAGTGGTGAAATTCTGTATCATTCTGTTTAACACTGTTTGTAGCATGTTTATGAGTTATGACACAATTTATCCTGCTAGAGGTGTAATCTGTCACTCTTGTATCAGTGCCTACTATGTTTACAAGGTTGCATGAATTCAATAGATCTGTTAACTTCAAGTCAATCATGTTGTTGGAGTTTGCATTAACATTGAGATCCCTGGGTATAATAAGGTTATCTTAGGCTAAGGACTGAGCTGAGCCTATCAAAAAAGTGTGACACATCTGCATTTAATGGGTGATAAATTCCTGTCACTTTGTATTTCATATAGTTACTACCCTCTTCCTTCAGTTCAAGACTACTTTTTGTAGTAATTAGTTTCTCTTGAACAAAAATAGCCACCTCAGCAGCTTTAAATTGCTGCCTACAGAAGCTGTTAACTAGAATGTGACTGTCAAATTTACGAAATTTTAATTTCTTATCATTAAGAAATTTTCAATAATCACAATGATATGGGGGCCATGTTATGTTATAAAGACTTATAAAAGGCCTAGTTTATTTATGAGGTACTAAATACTTATGTGTATCAGATTCAGGACTTGTTTCCGATCTGCTATGTTACTGAATCACTCAAACGAGCTTCCCTCTCATAAAAAATCATGTTTACAGTAATAAGCATATCAATACTTTTGTTCTACCATAGTTATTTGGGTGGTATTTGAGATTGATGGCTGCTTTGTTCATTTACCTGGTGTGCTGGTTTGGGTCTTCTCTTTTTGTTCATATGAAGACCGTGGGTATTGAGACATGACACATAAAACCTGCTTTTGTCCACTAATTTCACATTAGAGAACTTAGTGCAAATTCTTTTAAGCTTATTATTAATTCTGTCAATTTTCTTTTAACACCCAGCCACTCAGGTAAAGCGTTGCTCTTGCTATAGTTGTTTACAATAATATTTGAGCTGATTAGAAGATCAAATGTTGTGGTCTTCAGTCCTGAGACTGGTTTGATGCAGCTCTCCATGCTACTCTATCCTCTGCAAGCTTCTTCATTTCCAAGTAACTACTGCATCCTACATCCTTCTGAATCTGCTTACTGTATTCATCTCTTGGTCTTTATATATGCTTTTATCCCCCAAACTTTCCTCCAGTACTAAATTGGTGACACCTTGATGCCTCAGAATGTGTCCTATCAACCAATCCCTTCTCCTAATTATGTTGTCCCAGACATTTCTTTAATCCCTAGTTCTATTCAGTGCCTCATCATTGATTATGTAATCTACCATCTAATATTCAGCATCCTTCTGTAGCACCACATTTCGAAAACATCTATTCTATTCTTGTCTAAACTATTTGTCGCCCATGTTTCACTTCAATACATGGCTACACTCATTACAAATAAATCCAGAAACGACTTCCTGACACTTAAATCTATACTCCATGTCAACAAATTTCATTTCTTCGGAAGCACTTTTCCTGCCATTGCCAGCCTACATTTTATATCCTCTCTACTTCGACCATAATCAGTTATTTTGCTCCCCAAATAACAAAACTCCGCTACTACTTTAAGTGTCTCATTTACTAATCTAATTCCCTCAGCATCACCTGATTTAATTAGACTACATTCCATAAGACTCGTTTTTCTTTTGTTGATGTTCATCTTAGAGCCTCCTTTCAAGACACTGTCCATTTTTAATGAGCTTCACCATAATATCAGTATTACAATTGAGCGAGAATCCGATACTAGCTCCTTAAATTTTTTGGACCTCACTTTAGCTGTGGTTGACAACCGCACTGCATTTAATATTTCTAGGAAAAACACGTTTTCTGACAATATTATACCTGCAGACTCAGCCCATCCATGCACCCATAAGATGGCCTTTTTTCATTCAAATATTCTTTGAGTTACAGCAATCCGTCTTGCACCAGATGCGGTAGAAACTGAACTGGTCACACTACATAATATTGCTATAAATAATGGCTATAGGCCTAATTTGGTAAGACAGATGTATAACAAGAAAATAAATAAAACTAATATATTACCTCTTCCACCCTAGGGGATGCGCTAGATAACAAACAGGTGGCAACGATTTCTATCCCTTACATAGGCAATACAAGTTACTAATTGGGACGTTTACTCAGAGCCCATAATTTCAGACTCACCTATTCTACTAATAACAGTTTATATAGGAATTTAATTCACTCCTTGCAGAGTAAGAGCGATAGACTTTCCCAATCAGAAGTATATAATATTACATGCGGGGATTGTCCAAAATTTTACATCGGGCAAATATAAAGAGCATATTCCTACTAGAAGCAGTGATCGTACTAAGGCCTCTACTTATGCGGAACACCTTGTGCAAACGGCCCTCAAGTTAATATTGAGTTACTTCATGCCGAGGTTAAGGATGTTTTGGAAGAAATGCAGATCTTTAAGCATCTGCAACATGTTAAAGACAATATCCTCAATGACCAACTCCTGCTAAGAAATAGAAAATTTTTTGAAGGTTTCACGTTTACTTTGTTCTTCATACTTGTAAATCTCATGATCTGGGGATTATCAGATGAGTGTGCTGCGTAGGCAGTATCTATCTTACCCCTAGTGATATATGCCTCTACATCCTTACATTTGTCCTTTAGCCAGCTCTGCTTAACTATTTTGTACTTCCTGCCAATCTTATTTTTGAGACATTGATATTCCTCTTTCCCTGCTTCATTAACTGCATTTTTATATTTGCTCCTTTCATCAATTAAATTCAGTATCTCTTCTGTTACCCAAGGATTTCTACTAGCCCTCGTCTCATTACGTAATTGATCCCCTGCTGCCTTCACTATTTCATCTCTCAAAGCTATCCATTCTTCTTCTACTGTATTTCTTCCCTCTGCTCTTGTCAATCGTTCCCTAATGCTCTCTCTGAAACTCTTTACAACCTCTGGCTCTTTCAGTTTATTCAAGTCCCATCTTCTTAAATTCCCACATTTTTGCAATTTCTTAAGTTTTAATCTACAGTCATTGTGGTCAGAATCCACATCAGGCTCTGGAAATGTCTTAAAATTTAAAACCTTGTTCCTATATCAATGTGATAGCATTATATAATCTATCTGACACCTTCCAGTATCTCCAGGCCTCTTCCATGAATACAACCATCTTTCATTATTCAAAACCACGTGTTAGCTTAGCTATCATCTGTGCAAAATTCTACCAGTTGGCTTCCTCGTTCATTCCTTAGCCCCATTCTACGTTCACCTACTACTTTTCCTTCTCTTCCTTTTCCTACTATCGAATTCTGGTCCCCCATAACTATTAAATTTTCGTCTGCATTCACTATCTGAATAATTTCTTTTGTCTCGTCATACATTTCTTCAATCTCTTCGTCATCTGCGGAGGTAGTTGGCATATAAACTTGTCCTGCTGTGGTAGGCATAGGCTTTGTGTCTATCTTGGCTACAATAATGCATTCACTATGCTGTTCGCAGTAGCTTATCTGCATTCATATTTTTTAATTCATTTTCAAACCTACTCTTGTATTACCCCTATTCGGTTTGTATAATCCCTGTATCCACCAGACCAGCAGCATTGTTCCTCCTGCCACCGAACTTAACTAATTCTCACTATATCGAAGTTTAACCTCTCCATTTCCCTTTTAAATTTTCTAATGTACCTGCCTGATTAAGGGACCTGACGTTCCACACTCTGATCCGTAGAACGCCAGTTTCGTTTCTCCTGATAATGATGGCCTCCTGAGGAGTCCCCGCCCAGAGATCTGAATGGGGGACTATTTTACCTCCGGAATATTTAACCCAAGAGGACGCCATACAGTAAAGCTGCATGCCCTCAGGAAAAATTAGGGCTGTAGTTTCCCCTTGCTTTCAGCCATTCACAGCACCAGCACAGCAAGGCTGTTTTGATTAATTTTACAAGGCCAGATCAGTCAATCATCCAGACTGTTGCCCCTGCAACTACTGAAAAGGCTCCTGCCCTTCTTCAGGAACCACATGTTTGTCTGGCCTCTCAATTGATACCCCTCCATTGTGGTTACACCTATTGTACGGCTGGCTGTATTGTTGAGTCACGCAAGCCACTCCACCAGTGGCAAGGTTCATGGTGCATGGGGGGGGGGGGGGGGGGGAGGAGAGCCACTAGTCTTACATAATTCTTCAACACTGTAACTGAATTTTTGCAGTATGTCATTTTTTTACAATCTTCCACTGTGACACCAGACAATAACATTCCTACTTTTTTCGCCATCTCCATCATTTGTTCTTTTCTTGCATGCTGAAGGAAAGTTAGTTATTTTACAGTAATAGTTTAATAACACTTTGTGCTCATGCTTACAACTTTACTGAACTTTTGAAACAAATGAAAATGTAACATCTATGCAACTATCGAAAAACAAGCTTCAATATAGATAAAAGAAAAATGATTATTGTCTTACCATATTCCCCCTGGTACTCTGCAATCAGTACTTCTACTGATTGTCTGTCCTACTCCATTCGTACAAAATATGTATGTTCTACATCTACATCTACATCCATACTCCGCAAGCCACCTGACGGTGTGTGGCGGAGGGTACCCTGAGTACCTCTATCGGTTCTCCCTTCTATTCCAGTCTCGTATTGTACGTGGAAAGAAGGATTGTCAGTATGCTTCTGTGTAGGCTCTAATCTCTCTGAGTTTATCCTCATGGTCTCTTCGCGAGATATACGTAGAAGGGAGCAATATACTGCTTGACTCTTCGGTGAAGGTATGTTCTCGAAACTTTAACAAAAGCCCGTACCGAGCTACTGAGCGTCTCTCCTGCAGAGTCTTCCACTGGACTTTATCTATCATCTCCGTAATGCTTTCGCGATTACTAAATGATCCTGTAACGAAGCGCGCTGCTCTCCGTTGGATCGTCTCTATCTCTTCTATCAACCATATCTGGTGTGGATCCCACACTGCTGAGCAGTATTCAAGCAGTGGGCGAACAAGCGTACTGTAACTTACTTCCTTTGTTGTTGGATTGCACTTCCTTAGGATTCTTCCAATGAATCTCAGACTGGCATCTGCTTTACCGACGATCAACTTTATATGATCATTCCATTCTTAATTCATGACAGACCAGAGCAAGTTTCTATGAATGCCTGTTTAATGCCAAATCATACTAGCTGTAACGGCACTATCATGTCACAACATCACATCGAGGTGTAGTCACACTGTCCATCACATCAGGGCATGTCAAGTCAATTCAGGTCATATGATATCAACTCGCATGGTTGTCTGTAATTGTTTTTTTTTCCTACCATCTTGACAATGTGATTCTGAAGTGTTTTTATGTGCAAAGTACGCGTACCCTATCTGGTAGCTTATATACATGGATGCTAGAGTCCACATTTGTACGAAAATGACATGTATTTCATTCAAATGGTTTGCAGCTTCCAGGTTCTGCGTGTATGTTAGAGACGAAGGACAGAAGTGCAAAACGACAAAACGACACAAAAAAGAGTGTGGGTCCGAAAATGCCATTACATGGCACACAATGGGAATTTCACACACTATACAAGAATCTTTTCATTTCACATTTTACATAGTCGAAGCATCATTTTTTTCATTTGTTACGTCCAATTGTATACTGAAACACTAAAACGAACACTGCATTACTAGGTGCAATCATATCCCATAACAAATTGGTTTGTTTAAGGTTAAGCTTAGTTGCTAGTCCAATGCAAATATTTATGGAATGGTCAGATGAAGGGTTCATTTTATTATTGGTAGTAGTCCATTTTTGTTCATTGTGATATACAGCATCCTAAAGTTAAAGGAACGTTGAAAAATCTGCAATTGAGATACCAGAAATATCCAAGCATATGGCTTCTTCGTAGAGATGAACCTTTCTTTCTGTTTGTTTGGATAATTAATTGCAGAAGCATTATAGGCAAAAAAGTGGAGGTAATTGACTTGTACCACTATTGGAACAAACGCTTCATATCTCCCTCAATAACTTTCTCTTCAAGATTTATAGGTTTTCTTTAAGTTCTGTATTTGGTTTACAGTTCAAGATAGTGAAGCCATGAAACCACATAAATGTTGACCACTGATCCTTGTAAAACTGTTTCAAGCATAATCCTGAGAGCTACTTAATAATAAATTAGCCCACGGCAAACACATATTTAAACACACAAGTTGCAGAGTCTGAAGGTTTCAGTCTGTTTCCTTATGAAACGCTACAAATGTCCTCTCGTCACATAACTAATAACGTTATAAACAACTGTATTTTCTACGTAATCAGATCTGACTTTTTAACTGGCCTCGCTTGTGGAAGAACACTCAATGGAACAATATCCAATTCCTCATGGAGCATTTGCAGTTTGCCACGAAAACAAAGCACAATACTAAAATAAAGATTAAGTAGAAGCAACAGCAAACAATCAACTGCAATAACATAAGCGAATATGGCGAAAATAGGTTAACTTCCAATATTAGCAGACACTGACACCACCGAAACATACTCCGAGAGAAATCTTGACTTGATGTGATGTATCGGTCCCTTGGCTGTGTGAATGATGCCATTTGAAATGTATTGTGTAATCTTTTTACTCGGCGTGATATGAGTGTGACTTGACGGTCAGAGTGAACTGTTCCTTACCTTTAGAGTTCCGAGACGGTACGTTCATAGAAGAGTCAACCCAATATATTACTTCCTCCTACCTACATCTCGCGAAAACACCATGAAGATAAAATTACGGAGATTCGAGTCTACTGGCAACTACTAGTGACTGTGATGGTGAAGTTACAGTGCTAGACAAAGTCCCCTCCGCCATACTCCACTAGGTGGCTTGCGGAGTATAGATGTAGATGTAGAATTTTAAGATCAAGATACCATACTTAATTATTTTGAATGCGGAAGCAAACGTAATTAATAGTAATGAAAGAAAATAGACGACTATAAAGAGAAACTTTTAAAACCTTGCAGGCAAAGCTGAAACAGATTCTAATCTTTGAAAAGCTACATGAAATCTATATTTGTATATTTTGTGAGCATATTTATTAATTATTGAAGCTTGATTTCCACTTTCCGAAATAAAATCTGTCGTGAAGAGGCCGAAGATCCAAAGACGAAAGAGGATTAGGCTTTATCTTTGGTGAATAATGTTTCTCGCACATGTTGGAATGTGGGATGTGGATTCAAACTCTGGAAAACAACCGTGACAGTCTCACGAATCCAATCCTAATACGTTTTTGTAACGTATTTTAAGACCACACAAATATGACCGAGATTAATTTGTAGTGAGCGAAGCATTTGTCGACTTTCCATATATATAATTGGTTGGTGTCAAGATGCCGCTTCTGAAAGGTGATTTATCGAGTCATCTTCAACGAAACAAATAAAAATTTATTTGTTGCATTTACGGGTAACCATTTAGTAACAACAACTGCGTTTGAAAGACAAATTTGGATAACGATGAGTTAGGAAAATGACATTTTTCAGTTATTGACTTGTTCTTATAACCAGGCACGCAATTTTTGTTGCTAGGACATTATTTTGTACAAAGCATGTACAAAACTATTTAATAAACACTGTGGCGCGCCCACAGAATTTAATTGTTCGATGGAGAGAGGGCGCCGTTAATTGTTGCGTTCTTCGCACACATTGTGAATATAGAATGAGTGCTAACGGGACAGTGTTGATTCTGTTAAACCTACGTCGCTTCATCTTTTGGAAAGATAGAGTGAAATGCCTGAGCCAACTTGGTTTTTTAGTACACTTCATGGTAAATTGTGAATTCTTTTTCTGCATCGTATTAGTGTCGGCATCGTATAGGTAGCACCATCTGTCAAATTTAGTTTATATGGGACAAGTCCATTCCATACATTATATGACACTCAAATTCGGATGTAAATGTATGAAAATAACTAGCGTAATGCCCCATAGCATATTATAGTGATCAAGAATGTATTAGATCATGACTGATTTGTATGTTGGTGATTTAAATAAAAAACGGATTTATCAGTATATTATTTTTTATAGGTGATATGGAGGCCATTATTAAAGATGCCCTTAACACAATAACTTTCAAGGCTGCTGGAAAGGGCGGTGGTGGCTGTATAAACGAAGGCGAAGCATATTTTACAGATACTGGAACTGTTTTTGTTAAACAAAATAGGAAGTCTCAGGTCAGGTGCAGACTTTTTCTTCTTAAAGAGTATTCTTTACAGTGCATTTTATGGTATCTGGTGAAGGCTATGTAATCACATTACAGTACATTTTCTAATGTATGTGATTGAGGCATTAGGCTACAGGATCAAAGGCTATCCTCTTTCTGCTTATGTAATCCCCTCTTAGCTGCTTTTTCTAATGACATGCTATTTGCACCTAAAGAGCACATATTAAGTCTCTCAAGTAACCATTTCCCTCTTCTCTGGATTCACATAGATCAGTGGTTGATTAACTTTTAGTTTAGGTTTTTGCAGTCTGTAACAAAACATACAGTGAACAGCACTGACAAATATTGGAAATATTGTTCTTGAAGAAACAAGTTTGCTAAGTTCTCTAGTAATTCTTTTTATTACTATTAATGGTTTCGACAGATTTATGCTCTCATCACAACAGTACATAATCTTGAATGAAAATCATATCAAAATCAGTTGTGGATGAGAATAATTTGACACAATGTCAACTGTATATAAGCTATTGGAAATACCATGAGACAGCTGAAAAGGTAAGTGTAAGGGGTATCAAATATAGGAACTGTCTATGAATATGAAATGTGATGCACATTATAGCAGTGTAAAAACTCTTTAAGTGTAGATTATGAGAATTTTGAGTGGAAAGTGAGGGAGAATAAATTGGAAATAGGATTTTTTTTCTGTAGATCTGAACTGATTCTGTGCCATATTAACTAGAATGGAATTAATGGCTGTGCCAATTAAAGAAAATGGAACTGAGTGGTTTCAGAGGCAGTGTTTCTTCTGGTAAGCAAGAGAATTGACTGTAGGACATACTTCGTAAAATATAAACATGCCTGTGACCATGTTATGAAGGCTGAGTATTGACAGAAGTGAATCTGTGTCATGGAATCTGGATTTTATTATGTGCCAGGTAATAATTATGGCCAATAGAAATTGTGACAAACTAAGGAGCCAGGGAGTAGTTGGAGATGACCGAATCATTTATGTGTCAGTGCTGGTTGAATTATTGCCAAACCAATCACAAGTAGCCTACAAGTTTACGTGCTGTTTGGGTGTCATATTCTGATCAGTGTGTAACATTGATTCATATTATTGTAATTCTTGAAAGATGCTTTTTGGAAGTAAACATTGAAGAATATGGGTATCTTTCATGCGTGTCAAAGAGGAAGTTTCTTGCTTGGTTAATTACTCCCAAGAATTTGCAAAGAAAACAGTAGTGTCTGTCAAGACTAACCAGTTTCCTTATTTTAGTTATTTAATAGCTTAAATGTTAACTGACGGGCAGGCCTCGGAGAAAATAAGTGTCAGATGCATTTGACTCAAGTTCTAAAACTTAAACACATTGCAGTTGTGACAGAACACGCTTAGTTTACTTCATAAAACTGGAAAAATATCTCATAAATGTAATACAAGAGCTATTAATAGCCTCTTCTCTGCACGCTGTCAGAAAATGACATGCAAAATGTTCAGTGTCGTGGAACTAACAGATACGTTTGATGCCCTGAGAGCCATAAGGGCATAAAGCACACTGTCCTCTATTTTAAGACTGTAGAATGTGGGTAAATCCATATGCTGTGGTCCAGTGTTGGTTGCTTGACCATTTTTAAATATTTTAATTTTTTATGTGTGATTGCCCTATATTTGTGAAGTTCAGAAAAGTTTTTTAAAATAATTTATCTTGGACCTTTACTGGATGGCGGCCATTTTTATTTGTAGGTGTGCGGCAATTTTTCAGTCTGGAGACATTAGCAAAAATTTGAATAACTCTGCACTGGGTTAAGTTACAACATTGCAATTGACATGATTGTTTTTAGAAAAGTGTCCTCCACAACATTGTCTCTTACACAAAGTACACTAAATTCAAAAATAACCAGTCAAAATGACTTCCAAAGTTTGGTATCAAAATTTTCAAAAATCAACTTTTTAGGCCAAAAGGCTTGTTTTTTCCCTCCTATATTTATATATCATACACTACTAGCCTCATATAGAGCACGAACACTTACAAATGTTTCCTTAATTTTTTATGAATTTTTGAAGTTTCAAAATTTTCATTTTTTCTTAAGTTTGGGGCTAGTTATGTCAGGTGGGACTGAATATAAAAATTTGATTTTTGCACAGTTTGTACATCTATATGATAGTAACATAGGCCTACTGTAAAAATTTCAACATTGATATCTGACTGTGAACAAAGAGATAAATTTTTGAAAATGAGGAAATAATTCACATTGCTCCATAACTGATCTTATGGCTTTTGTGTATTTAAATGGTTTATTGTTTCACTGTAAAAAAGTTAATAGTGATATATATTTAGTTACCGCTATCACCCAATATTCATTTAGTTTATTTATTTTTAATAATGCAATATTAAACAATAGGAGCTTTTGCTTTTGTTCTATGGTAATAAAAATGCCCATTTATGTTTAGGTTTATTGTCAACAAAGAAGTACATTATTGCTGGGTGTGGCATTGTTGTAGTCAGTCTGTTTTGAAACCCCTGTTAAGAGTGGATGTACATACTTTGAGAGTGTAGAATGTGTTATGTACTTTGTTCTGTGTGTAAATTGTAATTAGTTTTCAGAGATTAACTGGAATGCATGGATAACAGTGCTCTGTTGGACAGATAGCAAGTGAATTGTGCCACAAAACAGTTTACGGTTCAGTTTTAAAAAAACTTGAAAAATTTCAATCACTTTGATGAAGTTAGACAAACTTTGCTTAAATTTTGAGTAAGTTCTTCTGTATCATCAGTGTGTGAGTCTCACGAGAAGAAATAATTTCTGAAGTACAACCATATTTTTGGAAGAAAGTGCTGTGATCCACATAAAAAGCCTATTACTAGAGGTTTGAGGAAAATAAAACTTGAACATTTGCCCTTGTTATGTGAGAGTGAAACAGCTTCCCAAATGAAATGTAATGTGATTCCTGGAAATTCACTGTGCCCAAATTGTTACTCAAAAATATTTGTTGTGAATCCAGAACCAGAATCATATAACCTTGTGAATGACATTTATATTCCTAATGAGGAAGCTGTTAGCATATTGTATTTGCTTGTTCTAAGTTAGATGTATCTCCTGCTTCGAAAATAATAAAATTAAGTAGCAGAATAAGAAGAGCAGGTATTGAAAATAAGGTACAACAAATTTCAGATAAAACTAGAAAAGACGAGGAATCATGCATTAATAATACAGATACCAACATTATTTCTAAAGAAGAAGAAAACCTACCACCAGCATCATCTGACACTGAATATTTAGCTTAATAGATAAATTAAAAATTAAATGTTCAGTGACATCTAAAAGATGAAAAAGTTGAAATTTTAAGTTTGCTCTCTGACTCACAGTCAAGAGAAAAAATAGTTCATGAATTCAAGGTTTCTCATTGTTTGGTTAAACTAACCCAAAAATTAGTGAAAGAGCAAGGCATTCTTCCAGTTTTAGGAAAGAAGAAAGGAGGAGTTATAAGTGAGGAAACAATTAAAAAGATTCAGCAGTTTTTTGACGATGATGAAAACAGTAGAATGTGCCCAGGTTGCAAAGATAGCAAAAGAGTTGTTATAAATGGAGTTAAAGTAATAAAGCAGAAAGGACTAGTGCTGCCAAATTTAAATGAACTTCATGTAGCTTTCAAAAATTCTAATCCTGAATGGGGAATACAGAAGTGTCCGATTCCACCCTTCTGCTTTGACCCATGACATCACCAGTATGGCGGAAATGACTATTCTCAATGTCTCCACTATAATACCTATGACATCATTACATAAATGAAACAAACATGGAAATACATATAAAACCAACACACACCTCTCTCAAAAAATATAATCAAACTAACGGGACCAGTGCGAGAAATGGGGAGGGGGTTGGGGGGGGGGGGGGGACAAACTAAATACAAACACATACAGATACACACCACAATCCCAAACCACACAAAACAACGACATAAAAACGCCACAAAACTACCAAGTTCCGCTACACTTACAGTATCGACCTACATAGCTCAACTGAAATTGTCGATACCACAAAATAAAAACCAACTACTCCAAAAATAATAATCACACCGTAACTATTGATACCACAAAACCAACACCTAAAACAACAAAAATTGGAATCCGATACTTCCCTTGACCTATATAGGTCAACAGCAGCTCACAATACCAAAACACACATAGCTACGACGACACATTGGAATGGGACACTTCCCTTGACCAAATAGGTCAACAACAGCTCACGATACCAAAACACACATAGCTACGACAACAAATAGCAGTCGGTTACTTCCCATGACCTATGCAGCTCAAATACAACTGATGATACCAAATAAATTGAAATCGAGTATGTTTCCCTAAGAGACATAAATCAACCACAAGTGCTGATACCAAAACATCAACCTCCAAAACATGCAGTAAATGACACTGACCCAACAACACATAAAAACCCCACTGAACATCATAACACGCAAACAATAGACCCAAAAAAAAGTCCATGTACCATAAAAAAGTTCCGGCACTACATGCTAACCCCCAACGCATATTCTGCTTGCATACGCCGCATTTCGCTATCTCTGTCACAAGCCCAAAAAGTTGCAGAAACTTAATGACAGACAACGTGTTGTTCCCCATTGCAGCCCGCAGGTGAGTGCTATTAAACTTATAAGTCATATCCATACCTAATAAAAGGAGCCACAAATTGAATTAAACAACTTACCACATGACAAACAGCCAACCAATAACATCAGACAACACTGCAATAACATGAGCACAATGGAAACTTAATTGTTAACTCACTGTCCATTTTTCTATAACAGTCACGACTGATAAATGCACACTTCAAGCACTGACACCAAAATGAACCCAATATACCACCAGAGGACACCACCAATCACAAGATGACATCTAAAAACACTACACACTCATAAACTAAATGCTGCGCCATCGTGACATCACACACTCAACACCCTTACATCATGGGTCAAAGCCAACGGGTGGGATCGGATGCTCTCCATTGACCCCGTGAATGCAAAATTGGAAGGTCAAAATTTTGTGACCGCCGCCATAAGTGGTGTATTTTGGCTGGATTCTGAGGGACACACTCCATATGTATTTGTTTATATCATCAAAATGTCAAACTGATGATTGCAGGTGCAAAACTCAGGGATCTTAACTACAAAGAGTTACTAGGTTTAATGATCTGCAACACTAACAGTTATGACTGCATGATGAGTTTGTGTAATAAATGGTGCCCTGGTAAGGAAGCCATTATTGAATTGTTTCACGAATATGAGGAGGAAATGCCAGACAGTATTACCTTTAAACAGCGGGTCACAACTGACAGGGCAGCTGTTAATCTCAGGAAAAGTTCTTGGAATCTTTAATTGATAATTTACAAAAACCCAAAAGTCACCACTATGTTTCTAAAATCCAAAGTAAGGTTTTGAAGGACAAAAAAGCACAACTTCATGAAACTGAATGCATAGTGCTAGCTGATTTTGCAGAAGATCTTACATTTGTGATTCAGGATGCAATACAAGGGTACCACTGGGTCAATGACCAGACAACAGTGCATCCATTTATTCTCTACTTTAAAAATGAGAAAGATGAAGTTTGCACATCTTCAATTTGCATTCTAAGTGACTACTTGGAGCACAACACTTTGGCTGTACATGTGGTTCAAAAAGTATGTAGTAAATTAAATAACAGAAATTTTTCCCAAGGTTGAGAAGCTGAAATACTTTTCAGGTGGAAGTGGTAGTCAGTATAAGAACAGAAAGATTTTTTTCAAATCTGTGCAACCACAAATTAGACTTTGGGTTGGAGGCTGAATGGCACTTCTTCTTCTTTTTCTTTTTTTTTTTTCTTTTTTTTTTTTTTTCTTGCCCTGGTAAAAATTCATGTGATGGAGTAGGAGGTAGGACATGTATGTCTTTTGCAAGGATAATATTAAAGGCAATACCTATTTTCTAATCAAGAAAGAAGAAGTGGTTCTGCATATGAAAACAACACTTCAAACCAGATTTGAAAACTGTATAGCAATAAAAGGAACAAGGCATTTCCACAAATTCCTGGGCATTGCAGAAAACTTAGTTCGATGCTAGGTAACATTAGAAACCAAAATTCATGAGGATCATTGTGCTTTCCACAAATTCCTGGGCATTGCAGAAAACTTAGTTCGATGCTAGGTAACATTAGAAACCAAAATTCATGAGGACCATTGTGTCAGTAAAATAACATCTCTGTCTTTAACATTGAATGACATAGTGGCATGCGTGTATGATGGACGGTGGTGGCTTGCAGAGGTTGAAAGAATAAGTTTGGAAAACAGTGATGTTTTTGTGCATTTTTATCACCCTGCTGGCCCAAGAACATCATTCAAGAAATCTACTAGTGACAAAGTTTGGATACCAATGAAAAATGTTTTAAGGAAACTTTCAGTGCTTGAACTTAACCCCAGCAACTGGGAGGTCTTATTTTATATCACAGAAGCTGTCTGAAGAAATAAGTGTTCTTAACATTTACCACCAGGTTTAGGAACAGTCATATCTCGAAGGATGTTAATTGAAAATATTTATTTTAAGTATGTCAAAATAATATAAATGTTAATTTCAGTGCTTGAACTTAACCCCAGCAACTGGGAGGTCTTATTTTATATCACAGAAGCTGTCTGAAGAAATAAGTGTTCTTAACATTTACCACCAGGTTAAGGAACAGTCACATCTCGAAGGATGTTAATTGAAAATATTTATTTTAAGTATGTCAAAATAATATAAATGTTAATTTCAGTGATGTTTCCACTTTTTGTGTATAATTCAGTACCTTACTTCAATAATAATTGATTATATCTCGTCAATATCACACAAGAATAGGCAACAGCCAAAAGATCAGTTGTAGAGTAATGTGAATTATGTCCTCATTTTCAAAAATTCATTTCTTGGTTCACAGTCAGATATCAATGTTGAAATTTTTACAGTATGTTGCTATCATATAGGTGTACAAACTGTGCAAAAATCATATTTTTTTATTGAGTTCCACCTGAGATAACTAACCCCAAACTTTAAAAAAAGATGAAAATTTTCAAATTTCAAAAATTCATAAAAAATTAAGGAAACATTTGTAAGTGTTCTTACTCTATATGAGGCTAGTAGTGTATGATATCGAACTATAGGAAAAAATAGTCTCTCATAAATCACTTCACTAAAATGCTGATATTTGAAAATTTTGATACCAAACTTTGGAGGTCATTTTGACTGGTTATTTTTGATTTTAGGGTATTTTGTGTAACCCATTGCAGAGATATTCATATTTTTGCTAACGTCTCTAAACTGAAACATTGTTGCACTCTTACAAGCAAAATGGCTGCCATTCATTAAAGGTGAAAGATAAAATTATTTTAAAAACTGTTTTGAACTTCTCAATTATAGGGTAATCATATATCATATGTTAATCTTAAAAGTGAATCAATCAGCTTTATCAGTGCTGTATCTGTACCTGTGTATATGAACATTTACGAAAAACTGTCTCACTGCTATGCACTTATGTAAGGGTCCAAAGTGTGAATTGTCATTCATCTAGGAACTCTCACACGGGCTACACTGATGTTCATTTTCTCATAAAACCTGAAAGTCATTAAGGAATGTGCCACCATAATCTCATGTTACATGATTTCAACATTCCGGTGTGTGAAATGGGCACTGAGGATTCCATAACTGTAAAGAGTGTTACTGACCTCACTATTAAACCAAAAATTGATGTTGTGATAACAATGTACATTTCAGTGATGGTGGTGATGTTTTCAACAGATTGTTGGGAACCATTGTTAAAAAACAAATTTTTTGGTGGAGTTGTGGAAGGTCACAATTTTCGTCAAGTTGTGAGGGAGATCACAATTTGTCATTTCCTCACAGTTTGCAGTTTCCAAATTTGTCTGTGGAAGACAAATATCAACCTTGAAACACAAAGACTTAACAAAACTACAAGGTTTCAAGCCTGAAGTGAACAGACAGTGTTTTATCTGAACCTCCAGCCAGAAAATGTGCTTAATGAAAATGATGCTAATGAGGACCATGAAATGATGGGATATGTCATAATTGTGTGTGCATTTAGTACATGTTCTTTATGTTCTGATTCTAATTTCATATTAATTGCAAACTACCCAACAGTCTAAAAGACACTACTGCCACTAGCCTATATATGAAAATTTTGTGGATTAACATTAAAATATCCCTAAGTGTTAAGTAAAATTTCACAACAAATTGGGTGCATTATTTTTTATAGAACATATAGGATGTTGAGACTTGGTTCATTAAAAAAAAATAAAGTCAGACCTATGAGACTTGTAGTTTGCATACAAATTTGATTTTCACAAATATGTATTTTTCTCAAAACTTACATGAGGGTAAGTCAGATCCGCAAAGTAGTTATAAAATTTTATTGCAGTCAAATTGGAAACTTACAAGAACATCATTTTTCAACATAGTCTCCTTGTGTTTCAACACACTTGGTCCATGGTTATACAAGCTTCCTGATGCCCTCATAAAAGAAGGTTCTCAGTTGAGCTGTGAGTCAGGAATGCACCGCTTCTTTCACTGCTTCATCCGAGGCAAATCAACAGCCCCTTAATGCCTGTTTAAGTGGACCAAACAAGTTATAGTCAGAAGGGGCAAGATTGGGACTATATGGAGGATGATCCAGTACTTCAAATTCGAGTTTATGCAGTGTTTTAGCAGTGTAGGCAGCAGTATGTGGACGGGCATTGTCATGCAACAACACAACACCTTTTGACAGAAATCCTTGGTGTTTGCTTTGAATTGCAGACTTTAACCTAACAGTAAGCATCTCATTGTAACATACACTGTTTATTGTTGCATCCTTTTCCCCATAATGTCCCAGTGCTGGACCTTATGCGAATGGTTGATCTTGAACTTTTTCTTTGCAGGTTACTCTGCTATTTACTCTCTGGCTCGTAATGATGGGTCCATGTTTTGTTACCAGTAATGATCCTGTTACCATAGTGAGCCAAATGTTTTTTGCAGATGTCCAAGTGTATTTGTTTATGCAACTGTGTGAGTTGTTTTGGGACCCATCTTGCACAAACTTTATGAAACCCAAGTCTGTCGTGGATGATTTCCTACGCAGAACCATGACTAATTTGCAGACGATGTGCAACTTCATCAATAGTTAATTATCTGTCTAAGAGAATCATTTCACGTGAATGCTCAATGGTTTCTTCATTTGTGGCGGTGAACGGTCGTCCAGTTCCTTCATCGTGTGTAACACTTATGCATTGTGCGACCATTTCGGAATTTTTCAGTCCATTCGTAGACACTCTGTTGCGGCAAAACACTGTTCCCGTACTGTACCAAAAGTCTTCGATGAATTTCAGCCCCTGATACACCTTCCGACCACAAAAAAACGGATCCTGAACATTGCTCTTCTTTGGTGCAAATAGACAACAGAGCAGCCATGATTAACAGCATGGCAGTGATAATGGAACTAACCTAGCAGCTTGAAAATTGCAAAGATATAACAACAAATAAACAAAGCATGCGTCATCAATGTAAAATGACAGTACTGCCAAAATAAACAAAAATATAACTAAATTGCGGATAATAATTGACTTACCCTTGGAATCACACTGTAACCAAAGTATGATCACACAGTGATGTCACATGAAGAATGAAAATAAACTATGTATCAGAATCATAATTACTGGCAAGTCAGAGTATTTTGTGACAAGCATCAGAAAGAGGGCTCGGAGGCATGTATCAGACATTACAGAAGCATTTCGTTACTGCACAGTGAAGCTTGCTTGCCACTTAACAGGTTATGGTACATCTGAGTCTGAGTAGAATTAAAGAAAGAAAGTGTTTAGTATCTGTGTTCAATTACCTTATTGTGCAGAGAGCAAACTGTTTCATTTAGTTGACAGAATGTAATCTTGAATGAAAATCATATCCAAAGCAGTAGTGGATGAGAATCATTCTAAAATATTTGAAAGTTACTGTACTATGATCCTTTGCTGCATTTGCTTGGAAATCACACATTGAGCAATATATAAACAATGCATAAATCAATGAAATGGCCAACATTGTCATTCTTCATTTGCTAATCTGTTGCTATCAGTTATGACCCAAAGCAGAATGATTTCTGGGTCATGATTTAAAACTGGGTTTGAGATTAAGTCGTATATGACAATATTTGATGGTTACATTCCTCTGTTTGGTGATTTAAAAATTCTCTTTCAGAGTCAAAGAATGTCACCACTGAAGAAATTGCATTTTGTTTTGGTGAATAAATGAGAGAGGTGTTTGTTCATTTATCAACACATTCAGTGTACTTTTAAAACTGGGGCAGCTACCTTATTTTAAGTTCGAACAGGAGCATCTTGTATTTAGGAAGTTTGGCAGCTGGTGAATTGCATCTGACTCAGTTAGAGAAGGCCCACTTTATAGATACTTGATAGACTGAATGTGGCAGTTGAAAATCTATTAGCCCATCAGCAGTGCACTACGGGACAAATGTATTGGTAGTATTTTGATGCAAGACAAACTATCTTTGTATCTCCTTTACTAATACTCAGTGGACAAAAGTGAAGAGAGCAAGGAGAAGTTACCTATTAGCCCATCAGCAGTGCACTACGGGACAAATGTATTGGTAGTATTTTGATGCAAGACGAACTATCTTTGTATCTCCTTTACTAATACTCATTGTACAAAAGTGGAGAGAGCAAGGAGAAGTGACAAAAGAATGGCATTTGCTTTATTTACTCCACTTGAATCCGTTTCCAGTTGCATTTGTATGTGGCATGACAGTAACCATAGTGGGTATGTGGGCTTGTGTCTTTGAGTAGAGCACTTTCAAAACAAAATCTGATGCTTATCCATAAAAAAATATTAAAAAGCATGCATTTAACCCACTATAGAATGACAACACGATAAAAAAAAAGTGTCACAAATAAGAGTTGTGTGGCAGATGAGATCCAGTTTCTTGATTCTAGTATTGAGACAACCAAAAATAAATGAAAATGATTAGGCATCAGTTGCAATGAAGTGGCTGGAAGATAATGGAAATGAATGTTAAATATGTGCTTACAAAGCACTGAAGTGTATAACATAGCCATGAAATAAATTATGAAAGCCATTAAATAACTGAAGAAAGTATTTAGTTCTCTTGATTCCTATATGTTCTTGCAAGATTTTTAAATCTTTTTCTGCTCCCATAGGATCCCTTTCAATTATCTTTTGGAGTAAGTTGTTCCCATATGTTTTATGTCCTGACACTTGGATTATGGGTAGTAACAGATATGTACAAAATAGGAAATAAGTATTGGTAAATGATCTGTAAAATCAGATCTCTATTGTTCCATCAAGCAGTTTCAGAAACATTTCGATAAGTAATGTATGCTATTCGTACACAGTGTTATGATAATGATTAATAAGAAAAGTTATCCTCTTGATATCCCAAGTGACCTTCCTAAGGCCTTAATGAAGATACGAAAGTTTCGTTAAGGAGACCATTGAAGTGTTATGGTACAAATGACACTTATGTGGCTAAGGCCTTAGCTTCATGATAGAAAAGATGACATCATATCAACAGGAGTAAGACAGCACATCAAATGAACAAAAACCAGTTCTACATTGTTTATTTGCCCCTTTTATTTGTATTTTGCTTCCCCCACCAAACAATTGGCTTTTTGTTTTTCCATTTTTGATTCTAAACTGAAATACCCGTTTTCCAATATTTCCCGTTGCAGTAGGAATAAAACTGATGTACCACTTATTGATGAATTAAGAGTTGTCAGACTCAGTTCACACAGTCTCCTTCTCTGACCACTGTTATAGGTGCAGGGGTTGAACAAAAATATGGAAACACCAAAACCACAACACACTACTATTCCTAATACAGAGTAGGAAAAACATAGACATTCAAAACAGCTTCCCCTTGCCTTGGAATGGATAAATACAGGTCCTATATCATGCACTTATACCATTATACCTGCAAAATAATGGCAAGTTAAAGTAAGTGGATAGTGATGATGCACACTTCTCTCCGAAATAGAACACAAAAGCTCAGTAATATTGATATCTGAGGCAGAGGGCGATGCGACATTTGTCGTGCTCAGTGCTGGATGATGCAAGCTGTGTGAACATGGGCCCTGTTGTCTTTGAACACGGCTTCACCATTGAGGAACAAACATTGTACCATGGGATGGGTCTGATCAATGAAAATGGTCACATATCCTTGGCAGTAGTGTGTCCTTGCAGAGTATCCACAGGGCCCATGGACTTCCACAATTTGGCTCCCCAAATCGCCACTGGACCCTGTCGTGTTTCATTCTTGACAGTAAGCATTCTGCATCATAGGTTTCAGATGGTGTATGCCAGATGTAAGCTTGGCCAGGTGTTGGCAACAGTGTGGAACAAGGCTCATCCATCTAAATGACTTTCTTCCATTGCTCAATAGCCTTGGTTTTATAGATTTGGAACCACATTTTCGCGTACGAGCATTTGCATCACTGGAGTGTCATTTTCTAATTCCAATGCGTCCTGCAATTCCCAGTACATAGAGCTCCTTCCATATTGTTTTGAATTTGACAGGGTTTACATGTGCGACATCAGTTCTGTGGCGATTTTTGCAGCTGTCATCCTCTTATTTTCTATCACAGTCTTCTTCAGTGAACATCTGTCATGATCACTCAGCACACACTTTCGTCCATGTTGGGACTTAGTGGAGGATGTCTTTCTGGTTTCCCTGGATGTGGAATAAATCTTCGATATAGTCCCTCCTGAAGCAAACACTTTGGCTGTTTTGATTATGGAAGCACACACTGTATAAGCACCAACGATTTGCCATTGTTTGAATTCACTTGGGGGTCAATCCATATAAAATCACCCAATATGAATAAAATTTGTTGCTCAACATTTTTTATTTTCTTGATTTTTTTAACATGACTTTCCTATAGACAGACATTCACAAAACACTGTTTTAAAAATATTTGTAAGTCATAGTTTTTTTCTGGCAGCCGTTTTTACAATGGCGGTTGGGCTAATTTTAGTGGAAATCGAAGTTTGTGGAAACTTTAATTGCCAAATTATTTTAAAAGATATCATAATAATTCAAAAACCAGTGTGCTCAGCATGAAATGATCTTCAGGCATTTTTTTTTTTTAATTTTTCTATCATGCAAGAGAGTCACTCAAACTCTTTCTGTAAAGACTCAGAAAAAATTATCAATCTTCACTTTTTAATGCCTTCAATTTTCATTAAGGAAGAGAGACTCACTAATAATATGTTATGTCTGTGTTGCGTACTTACATAACTACCTGCAGTAAAAGTTGCAGTCCTGAGAATGCACTCCTGTTTTTCTAGAGCTATTCAAAAATGGCCAAAACCCTTCTAACGTCAATTTTCATAGGTCAATATCTAAAAAGGGACTGAATGAAAACTAGTGAAAATTTTACAGAATATTCTTTATTCTCACGGGAATATCTCACAAAAGAATTATGACTGAGACTCAACTACATTGAGAGTAATAGAGCAGCAAATTTCAGTAAAAACGCTACCCCTCTACATGCTCGTGCAGTCCCAAGTTAGCAAACAAGGGCTTGAAATTATTACAGTTGACATTGGTCAAATGATGTTTAAATGATTACATACAATAAATAATAAAATATTTCCACTTTTAAATAACAATGGGCAGAGAGAACAGTTGGTAAGAGTTCTAATTCTTAAAATTATCGGTACATTTGTTGTACTGCACTTGCGTACAGTATACACATAATAATGTTTCTCCATGTATATAGATTTAAAACTTCAGTTGTAACTACTTGCAGCTGCAATTTTCATTAGGGAGTTAAACAAACACGATATTTCATTGCATAGTTTATCAGTTATGTTGTGTGTTCTACCAGACACTGTTGTGAGTGCCAGTGGTGTCAGCTTTCGTACTATTTTATTTGCAGGCTCCCAAGCAGTGTCATTTTTGAAAAGTTGAAAGGCAGTTCTTGGAACAGACAGGTGAATGAAATGCACTAAAATGTCATTGTTTTGTTCACTTTTCTCTTCAATTTTTCCAAGCCACCACTTCTCATCATACATACAAACAACAAAATTGTTATTTGTAAAAAGTATTGAAGTTTGATGATCATCAAAGTTGGGGCCTTTGGAAGTAACAAAACATCTTATTTGATTGTCACTTATGGGAACATATCTGTGATAGCTTCTTGTTCCTTTCAATGATAAACAACAATCAAATCTCTCAGTCAGCTTTGTTTTGATTTGTTCAATTTCAGTTAAAGAAACAAACATATATCTAATTCCAGTAATATTCTGTTGACAGTATTTGAACAAATCGTGTGGAGTCTGTTCTGTGTAAGGTCTTTGAAGGGAAGCTTGTATAACTTCTCTTTTTGTTGTTCCACCTATCCCATCGCAAGAATTCTTTCTCTCCACTCTGATGGTAAACCAAAATAATTTTTGTGTTGGCAGATATTAATGAAGTTTTTCTTATTTTTGTACTGGCTGCTTGCGCCACCACTAAAGTAGATTATCTTTTCAACATTACGTATGATGTTCTTAATTTCTTTAATGAGGTGATGTTGAAATGCACACACAGTCATGGTATTATGTTCTAGGTGGTCACTAATTACACCAATAGATTTGCAACACACGTTGTCTTTTTTAAAGTAGATGAAAAACGATGCAGTGTCGCTTGTGCATTAGTCCAGTGAAAACTTTGAATTTCAACCTGTACTGTAAATGTATAGTTTTCTGCAAAATCACCAATCACTAAACAGTGGGTTTCTTTCAGGTTTTCTTTTGTTTCCTTAAAATTTTGAGCTTGAGCTTTTGAGATAAAGTGATGGGATTTTAAAAGCACCAGCTTATCGACAACAGACTGTAAAAATTCCTCACTGGGCATTACCTGTGTAACAAGCTCAACTCTATTAGTTTGTACCCATTGTTTGAAAACTACTTCATCAGGCAAGATGTCAAGTTCATTTTTTTAAGATATCAAGTAGGGTATCTGGTCCAGGACATCCTGCACATATGTCAAGCATACATTTTTCATTATCAATATCACATACCATGAAAGCTATCAGGTCTTTATAATTTGCATTAAGCTTTGCTCCTTCCATCATAAGCTTTGTGTTTTGATGATGCTTGCAAATGCATACAGTATGAGTTCCTGATGAACCCGGAAGAACACACCACTTTGGTCGAAGAACACAAAACATAGAGCGACCAATTTTGTTATTTGGATATTTTTGTTTATAGAGGCTGTAGAGCTCATTCAGCGAGAGAAGAATTAACCTTTTCTGCTTCTGCACCTTAACATTGTCAGTCACAATTAAAACACCCCTTTTTACCAGGACACATGTGACTATTGTCATCATCCTCGTAAAATTCTTTAACACTATTAACAACAACTTCACTTATTTTGTTGGCACCTTGTCTTTCGAAAGATGTGGTAAGATACCTTGATCCATAACTAGCTGCCTAGTTAACTTCACCATGTATTCAGATGCACCAAATTCCTCGATTATTTTTTTCGTTGCCCATGATCTTGGCAAGGGGCTAATTATCTTAATTTTGTCATCTTTACTGGAAACTTTGAATTTTTCTTTTTCAAGTATATCATACTCACTTTGTACATTTTCTGTACTATTTCCATTCTGAGCATCTAAGTCATTATGGAAAGATTCTTCCAATTTTCACTTGACAGAACTTGTAATTTTATCAGTTTTTCTTTGTAAAGCTGATGGTCTTTGTTGAGCTTTGTTATTTTATGTAAAGGAGATAATTCCAAAGTTTCACAGATAGTTTCTACTTTATGCAAAGGATCACCCTCAACCAATTCAAAAGGCCCAGGAAGAAATTCAGGATCATTCTCAACACTAATTGTCACTTTTTCAGCTGGTTTATTTACAAATATTCTTGATGCGCAAGTTGGGCATAGAGCTTGTCCAGGAATTAGGTTAATATCCACATTTTTTTGTTTAGGTGTTCAACCAGTATTTTATGCAAACCATTTTTAACTGGCTTTTTGTGAGTACCAAATGGGTCACAACACTTTTTACCAAAAATGTGGTTGTATTTGTCTAAATATTTATCTTTGTGGTAATAACAAATATTAGAAATTTCTTTCGAAATTCTTAATTTTAACAAACATTGTTCTTCAGCTGGCAAGTCACTCCTCTTATTAATTCTTGGTGCACTTTCTTCTTGTAGTGTTGTTTATGGCACTGTTCACTTATTTGTTCACCCACGAAACAACTCATTTCAATATTTGAAAAATCTACTATTCTTGAAAACAGTTGAAGATGGGAGACTTCAGATCTACACTTACAAAACTCTTATTCACTTGTTTATTGTCTCGGGTCCTGCAAAGAAAGTAATATGAAAAGTAACTCCAATGGGATTCACAAAGTGTCTGGTAGAACACACAACATAACTGATAAACTCTGCAATGAAATATTGTGTTTGTTTAACTCCCTAATGAAAATTGCAGCTGGCAAGTAGTTACAACTGAAGTTTTAAATCTGTATACATGGAGAAACGTTATTATGTGTATACTGTACGCAGGTGTAGCACAACAAATGTACCGTTAATTTTAAGAATTAGAACTCTTACCAATTGTTATCTCTGCCCATTGTTATTTAAAAGTAGAAATATTTGATCATTTAGTGTATGTAATGATTTAAACATAATTTGACCAATGTCAACTGTAATTATTTCAAGCCCTTGTTTGCTAACTTGGGACTGCACGAGAATGTAGAGGGGTAGTATTTTTACTGAAATTTGCTGCTCTATTACTCTCAATGTAGTTGTGTCTAAGTCATAATTCTTTTGTGAGATGTTCCCATGAGACTAAAGAATATTCTGTAAAATTTTCACTAGTTTTCATTCAGTCCCTTTTTAGATATTGACCTGCGAAAATTGACGTTAGAAGGATTTTGGCCGTTTTTGAATAGCTCGAGAAAAAACAGGAGTGCATTCTCAGGACTGCAACTTTTACTGCACAACACAGAGACAACATATTATTAGTGAGCCTGTCTTCCTTCATGAAAATTGAAGTCCTTAAAAAGTGAAGATTGATAAATTTTTTCTGAGTCTTTACAGAAAGAGTTTGAGTGACTCTCTTGTATGATAGAAATATTTAAAAAAATTATGCCTGAAGTTCATTTCATGCTGAGCACACTGGTTTTTGAATTATTATGATATCTTTTAAAATAACATGGCAATTAAACTTTCCGCAAACGTCAATTTCCGTTAAAATTTTCCCAACTGCCATTGTAAAAACGGCTGCCAGAAAAAAACTATGACTTACAAATATTTTTAAAACAGTGTTTTGTGAATGTCTGTCTATAGGGAAGTCATGTTAAAAAAATCAAGAAAATAAAATATGTTGAGCAACATCGCCTGGGTGATTTGAAATGGATTGACCCTTAGCTCTAACATGATGCAATCACGACTTCAAAGGGCACTGTACTGACGATGACTGTTACCCAATTCATCAGGAACTGTCAGAAATGTGAGAACATAAACTTTCATAAATATTACTTAGAGCAGCATATGGAAGCATCTGAAACAGAAAATGTATTTCAAAATATATCCTTTTCAATATTAAGTGCACACCGACTACCTGCAGATAATTTTAATCTGGTTACAAATCATCTGGAACCTCTGTAGCTCTATGTAACAGTAAAAATAAATAAATAAAAGGAATCATAAGTGCAGATGTTATGATACAGTTTCTCTTAAAAACTCTTCCCCTAAGAATTTATTGCAGTCAGTAACATTATCATTCAATTTTAACACCTTACTGTAAACTTCCCATTTAGGCTAGCTGATAGCTCAAAAACAGCCATTGATAATATCTTTACAGAAAGAACTGACAAACAAAATTATATTGCAAAATCAAAAGTCATTGGCCTCCCAGACCATGACTTGCAATTCCTTATGTTAAATGTTAATCTTTCAGGTGGGCAGTCAGTAAACAAAAAGTTGATTACTGCAGGAAACTCAGCAAAATCATGAATTATAGTTACATATGCAGTGCTCAAGACATAAATGAAAAATACAAAACTTTTATCAACAAGATATTAACCTTATTTGAAAGCTGTTTCACCCCAAAAGTACACTAGACTAGACCACAAGAAAAGAGTATTGTACAAGTGTTTCAGAAGACAAAAAGAAAACTGAAAGAAACAGCCTTGATGTTAATCGTATACCTCATTATAAGACACAATGCAAAATATTGAAGACAGTAATACAGGCATCAAAGCAAATGCATTACAATGAAATTATAGTCACATTGGGTAACAAAATAAAGGCAGGAGGCATATCACAGACCTTGCCGAAGAGGGGTATCTAGCATGCATCAGGAATACAGATAGCATACCATAGGTGCAACCACAGTGGAGGGGGACCTATGGGAAGGCCAGAGAAACGTAGTTCCTGAGGAGGGACAGTTGCCTCTTCAGTAGTTGCAGGGGCAACAATCACTGTGATTTTCTCATCTGGCCTTGTAATATCAGCCAACATGGCCTTTCTGTGCTGGTACTGCGAATGGCTGAAAGCAATGGGAAACTGCATTTGTTACTTTTCCCAAAGACATGCAGCTCTAGGTATGGTAACTGATGATGGCATCATTGTGGGTAAATATTCCAGAGGTAAAATAGTCCCTCATCTGATCTTCAGGTGAAAACTACTCAGAAGGATGTCATCATCAGGAAATACAAAACAGGCATTCTTTGGCCTGGCCCTTAACCTGGTAGGTAGATTAGAAAATTGGAAATGGATAAACTGAAGTTAAATATAGTGGGAATTTGTGAAGTTCAGTGGCAAGATGAACAGGAATTCTGATCAGGTGAGTACAAAATGAAATAGAGGTAACACAGGAGTAGGTTCAGTGGTGAATAAGGAAGTAGGAATGCAGGTAAGCTAGTGCGAGCATCATAGTGAATGCATTATCATAGTCAAGATAGACAGAAAGCCAACACCCACCACATTAGTAAAAGTTTATATGCCAACGGAGAGGGAAATTTAATTGTGATGGGAGACTGGAATTTGACAGTAGGAAGAGGAATGAAAAAAGATGGACTGGAGGAAAGGAATAAAAGAGAAACCCACCTGGTAGTACTCTACACAGAACACAATGTAAACATTGCTAACACTTGCTTTAAGAATCTTGAAGAGGGTTGTATACATCAAAGAGACCTGGAGATACTGGAAAGTTTCAGATTGATTATATTATGGTAAGACAGAGATTTCAGAACCAGATTTTAAACGGTAAGACATTTCCAGCAGCAGATGTGGACACTGAGCATAATTTGTTTGTTATGAACTGTAGATAAAAACAAGAATTTACAAAAAGGTAAGAAATTGAGGAGTTGGGACATGGATAAGTTGAAAAAACTGGAAGCTGTTGAGAGTTCTAAAGGCATCATAGGAAACCATTGACTAATACTTTGGAAGAGAGTACAGTAAAAGACAAATGGATAGCTGTGAGGGGCAAAATATTGAAGGCAAAAGATTACCATATAGTTAAAAGACATGGCCTATTAGGAATTCTTAAATATCTCAGAACATATTGAATTTAATTGGTGAAAGGAGAAAATATAAAAAAAATTCTGCAAGCAAATGGGAATATAAATGTCAAAAACGAGTGTGATAGAAAGTGCAAAATGGTTAAAAAGGAATAGCTAGAGGAAAAATGTAAGTCTATAGAAGCATGTATATTTAGAGGAAAGATAGATACTGCCCACAGGAAAATTAAATAGACCTTTAAAGAAGCAGGTGAATGAATATCAAGAGCTCAGATGGAAAACCAGTACTAAGAAAAGAAGGTAAATGTGGAAAGAATGTGTAGAAGGCTATACAAGAGAAATGTAGAAAGGGAAGATTAGATTAGATTAGATTAATACTTGTTCCATAGATCATGAATACGACACTTCGTAATGATGTGGAACGTGTCAGGTTAATAAAAGATGTCTGTACAAGAAATTACATTACACAAAATATTGCATGACACTAATGATTAAGTTGTTTTTTTTTTTTTTTTTTTTTTTTTTTTTTTTTTTTTTTTTTTTTTTTACTTACTTTATATCTAAAAATTCAGCCAATGAGTAGAAGGAGTTGTCATCTAGAAATTCTTTTAATTTATTTTTAAATGTTAGTTGGCTATCTGTCAGGCTTTTGATGCTGTTTGGTAGGTGCCCAAAGACTTTTGTGGCAGCATAATTTACCCCTTTCTGTGCCAAAGTCAGATTTAACCCTGCATAGTGAAGATCATCCTTTCTCCTGGTGTTATAGGTATGCACACTGCTATTACTTTTGAATTGGGTTGGATTATTATCAACAAATTTCATAAGGGAATATATATACTGTGAGGTTACTGTGAGGATCCCTAGATCCTTAAATAGATGTCTGCAGGATGACCGTGGGTGGGCTCCAGCAATTATTCTGATTACACGTTTTTGTGCAATGAATACTTTTCTACTCAACGATGAATTACCCCAGAATATGATGCCATACGAAAGCAGTGAATGAAAGTAGGCATAGTAAGCTAATTTACTGAGATTCTTATCACCAAAATTTGCAATAACCCTAATAGCATACGTAGCTGAACTCAGACGTTTCAGCAGACCATCAATGTGTTGCTTCCAGTTTAACCTCTCATCAATGGACACACCTAAAAATTTTGAAAATTCTACCTTAGCTACAGACTTCTGTTCAAATTCTATATTTATTACTGGAGTTTTGCCATTTACTGTACGGAACTGTATATACTGTGTTTTATCAAAATTTAAAGAGAGTCCGTTTGCTGAGAACCACTTAATAATTTTGTGAAAAACATCATTTACAATTACATCACTTAGTTCTTGGTTTTTGGATGTTATTACTATACTTGTATCATCAGCAAAAAGAACTAACTTTGCATCTTCATCAATGTGGAATGGTAAGTCATTAATGTATATCAAGAACAGTAAAGGACCTAAGACCGAACCCTGTGGGACCCCGTGCTTGATAGCACCCCAGTTTGAGGAATCAGCTGTTTTAACATTACACGAACCACTTATTTCAACTTTCTGCATTCTTCCAGTTAAGTATGAATTAAACCATTTGTGCACTGCCCCACTCAAACCATAATGATTTAGCTTATCTAAAAGAATTCCATGATTTACACAATCAAAGGCCTTTGAGAGATCACAAAAAATACCAATGGGTGATGTCCGGTTATTCAGAGCATTTAATATTTGATCAGTGAAAGCATATATAGCATTTTCTGTTGAAAAGCCTTTCTGAAAACCAAACTGACATTTTGTTAGTACTTTATTTTTACAAATATGGGAGGCTACTCTTGAATACATTACTTTCTCAAAAATTTTTGATAGAGCTGTCAGAAGAGAGATTGGGCGGTAGTTGTTGACATCCGACATATCCCCCTTTTTATGCAATGGTTTTACAATGGCATATTTCAGTCTATCAGGGAAAACACCCTGCTCCAAAGAGCTATTACATACGTGGCTGAGAATTCTACTTATCTGTGGGGAACAAGCTTTAAGTACTTTGCTGGAAATGCCATCAATTCCGTAAGAGCTTTTACTTTTCAGTGAGTTTATTATTTTACTGATTTCAGAGGGAGAGGTTGGTGGAATTACAGCTGTTTCAAACTGTGCAGGTATGGCCTCTTCTATTAATAGCCTTGCCTCTTCTAGTGAAGAAGATGTCGATGAAGGTGATGTGGGAGATACCCTCTGTAAGAAGAATTTGACAGGGCAGTGTGAGACGTAAAATGAGACAAGACCAGACCCTTTGGAAGAAGAATTTGACAGAGCAATGAGAGACATAAGACAAGACACGACCCTTGGAGTAGATGGCCTTATGTCGGAACTTTTGGTGTCCTTGGGGGAACCAGGCATGTCTGCAACTATTCCACATGACATGCAAGATTTATGAGATGGGGGAAATACCTTCAGGCTTCAAGAAGAATGTAATAATTTCAATCCAAAGCAATCATGTGCTAACAGGTGCAGAGATTATAGATTCATCATTTAAATAAGTCATGGTTGCAAAATATTGACAGGAGAATGGAAAAACTGGTAGAAGCCAACCTCAGGGAAGATCCATTTGGGTTCGGGGAAATGTTGGTCCACATGAGGCAATACTGACTTTATCACTTACCTTATTCTGTAGATTAAACGTATACCTACATTTATAGCTTTTGTAGGCACACAGAAAGCTTTTGACAATGTCTGGAGTACAATTTTTGAATTTCTGAAGAGAGCACAGGTCAAATACAGAGAGCAAAAGGTTACATACAGGTTGTACAGGATCCAGACAGCAGTTATAAAGAAGGGAGTGAGACAGGACTGTAGCCTGCTCCCAACGTTATTCAGTCTGCACATTGAGTAAGCAGTAGAGCAGTCCAAAGAAAATTTTGGAGAAGGAACTACAGTTCCAGGAGGAGAAATCAAAATTTTGAGTTTTGCTGACAACATTGTAATCAGATAGAAAAAGTCTTGGAAGAGCAATTGAATGGAATGGACAGTGTCTTGAAAAGATATATAAAATGAACATTTACAAAAGCAAAACAAGAGTGATGGAATGTAGCCAAATTAAATCAGGCTATGCTGAGGGAATTAGATTAGGAAATGAGACACTGAAAGTAGTAATGTGTTTTTATATTTGGGTAGTAGAATAACTAATGTTGCCAAATTAGAAAGGATATGAAATGTAATGTGGCAGTGACAAGGAAAATGTTTCTAAAGATGAGAAATTTATTAACATCTAATTTAAATTTACCAATGAAAACAATCAATTATTGATAAAATTATTTCATTGGATAGATAAAGAAATCTACTCATCAAGTGGCTGCAGAACACATAAAAGACTGTTGTGATTGGCAAACTTTTGGAGCCAATGGCTCCTTCAGGCAGAAGGGTTAGAGGGGAAGGCAGAAGGATGAAGGAAAAGGACTGGAGAGGTGTAGGAAAAGGGGTAGATTTTGGGAAAGTCACCCATAACCATGGATCAGGGGAGACTTGCCATATGGGACGAGAAGGAAAGACTGATTGTTGGGGACTGCATCGGATGAGATTTGAATACCTGAGAGCTTAAATGTGGAAGACAGGGTAATATGCAAGACAGAGATTACTACCGAAAACATTATGCACGAGTTAATAAGTGAGAGAAGCTAAGTGTATTGTACGTTGAAGAGGGTAGTGAAAATTAAGACGGCAAAGACAATGAAAGAAGCACGAGTTAATAAGTGAGAGAAGCTAAGTGTATTGTACGTTGGAGAGGGTAGTGAAAATTAAGACGGGAAAGACAATGAAAGATGTAGAAAACTAAAACGGAGTGAAGCAAAGAGTAGTTACAGTGAAGAAAAGCTGAAATGGAAGAAATTAATGTAAATTAAGGCCAGGAGGGTGGTGAGAACCAAGGACATGTTGTAGTGCTACTTCTCACCTGCAGAGTTGTGAGAAACTGGTGTCTGGGGGAAGAATCCAGATGGCGCATATGGTGAATCAGGTGTCAAGGTCATGAATCTCATGTTGTAGAGCATGTTCTGCAACAGGATATTGTGAGTTACCAGTTTATACCTTCTGCCCAAGCTCATTCATCCTTATTGATAATTTGGTGGTAGTCATGCCAATGTAGAAGGCTGATCAGTGTTTACACATTAGCGTGTATATGACGTGTTGTTTCACACGTGGCTCTCCTTTTGATAGTATATGTCTTGTCAGTTACAGGGCTATTATAGGTGGTGATAGGTGGGTGCATAGGGCAAGTCTTGCAGCAAGGATGGTCACAGGGGTAGGAGCTATAGGGTAGGCAGATGGGTGCAGAAGGAGCTTAAGGTCTGACATGAATATTGTGGAGATTGGGAGGGTGATGGAAAACTATTCTAGGTGTCGTGGGCAAAATTTCAGACAGAATGGATATCATTTCAGGGCATGATTTTAGGAAATTGCTGTTTTGTGGAGGGATCAGCAGTACTGTGATTGGATGTGATGGCCTGGGAAATCTGCTTTTTATCCAGGCTGGTAGGGTAATCATGTACGGTGAAGGCTGAGATGAGAATGGAGGTGTATTGTTGAATGGAGTCTGCAGCCTCCGATGCCAAGGCTGTATGGGAGGGATAATTTGACATGGAATGGATGGCAACTGTCAAAATGTAAGTACTGTTTGTTGATAGGTTTAATGTGGACAGAAATGTGTAGCTGGCCTTCGGTGAGGATGAGATCAACATCAAGGGAAGTGGCATGGAATTCAGAATAGGACCATGTGGAATTTAATTGGGAGAAGGTATTCAGAGATTCCAGGAATTTTAGCAGGTTAGCCTCACCGTGAGGGGTCCATATGGTAAAGATGTCATCACTGTATCTAAACCAAACCCTTCTTCCTTCCTCATCAACCCTTCTGCCTGAAGAAGGAGCTGCCAGCTCCGAAAGCTTGCCAGTCACAACAGTCTTCAATGTAAGTATTCTGCCACCACTTGGTGAGTAGCTAATTTAAATTTAGATGTTAGGAAGACTTTCCTGAAGGTATTTGTGTGGAGCATAGCCTTATATGGAAGTGAAATGGATGATGAACAGTTCAGACAAGAAGAGCACAGATGCTTCTGAAATGCGGTGCTGCAGAAGAATGCTGAAGATTAGATGCATAAGTCACGTTGCTAATGAGGTGATTCTGAACAGAAATAGAGAGAAAAGAAATTTTTATCACAACTTGACTAAAGGAAAAGTTAGGGACTCATTCTGAGATATCAAGGAGTCGTCAATTTAATATTAGAGGGAAGTGTTTTGGAGTTAAAACTGCAGAGGGAAAAGCAGAGTAAGCAGGTTCATATGGATGTGGGTTGCAGTAGTTATATGGAGATGCTGAGGCTTGCACGGGATAGAGTAGTGTGGAGAGTTACATGAAACCATTCCTCAGACTGAAACCCCAACAAAAATATGGGATATAATGATGGAGGGCCTGTGGTAGAAACAGAGGTGAAGAGGAGAAGATAGATGGTAAATGATACATTGGCACACAGAGTAGCAATGTTACAAAACTTTTAAACAATCTTTTAATTACTGTTACTGAAAAGGTGGTGGTGTCAGTTTCAGTACATGCTGCCATGGATATACCTCAGACCAGCTATTATGAATAGCTAAGGTAATGTGAATATGACTGACCCTCACTACACCAGTAAAAGAAATGTCCACCATAAAATCTTTAAAGCTAAAAAGAGCTAGTGTCAGAGACAGGAAAGGACTTGGAAGAGCAGTTGAACGGAATGGGCAGTGTCTTGAAAGGAGGATATAAAATGAACACCAACAAAAGCAAAATGAGGATAATGGAATGTAGTCGAATTAAGTTGGGTGATGCTGAGGGAATTAGATTAGGAAATGAGACACTTAAAGTAGTAAAGCAATTTTGCTATTTGGGAAGCAAAATAACTGATGATGGTTGAAGTAGAGAAATTATAAAATGTAGACTGGCAATGGCAAGGAAAGTGTTTCTGAAGAAGAGAAATTTGTTAACATCGAGTATAGATATAAGTGTCAGGAAGTCGTTTCTGTAAGTATTTGTATGGAGTGTAGCCATGTATGGAAGTGAAACATGTACGATAAATAGTTTGGACAAGAAGAGAATAGAAGCTTTCGAAATGTGGTGCTACAGAAGAATGCTGAAGATTAGGTGGGTAGATCACATAACTAATTAGGAAGTATTGAATAGAATTGGGGAGAAGAGGAGTTAACTAATTAATGGAAAATCTCAAAAAAAGATATGAAACAATTACTAACAAAGAGATAGAGGGGCTGGCATGCCTCCATCCTTGCTACCTTCCCTGTTTTCCTTTCCCTATAACCTGGGTTGTGAGTAACTAAATCCACTTTCCCTTCTTCCCTTTCTTTCCCCTCTCTTCTCCCTGATGAAGGAACATTTATTCCGAAAGCTAGGAAATTAAATTTTCGGTTGTTTTTTGTGTTTCTATCGGCTGTACTGAGCTGAGGTAAGTACTCGCCAGCCCCTCTATCTCTTTGTTAGAGAAGAGGAGTTTGTGGCACAACTTGACAAGAGGAAGGGACTGCTTGGTAGGACATGTTCTGAAGCATCAAGGGATCAAAAAAAGGCATTGGAGGGCAGGGGGGAGGGTAAAAATCATAGACGGAGACAAAGAGATGAATACACTAAGCAGATTCAGAAGGATGTATCTTGCTTAAGTACTGGGAGATGAAGAAGCTTGCACAGGATAGGGTAGCATGGAGAGCTGCATCAAACCAGTCTCAGGACTGAAGACTACAACAACAACATTAAGTTGTGTCACCTCTAATTTATTACTGGAACATGTGCAAGTAGGTTGAAGTACGTCTTAGTTAAACTCGTAAGAGAAGAGTAAAGAAATACTGCCAAATTCCCATTCAGTTTCATTTTTGCCAGAATGCTCTAAAATTTTTAGAAAAGACAATACACAAATGGCTTCATAACCATCTGTCTGCAAATAAAGACTGCACAGTATCAAATTTTGGCCAATGAGGCCTTTGTGAAAATAGATTACACACACACACACACACAAAGGGAGGAAAAAAAAACTGCAGCCTCTGCCAGCTGAAGCCACACTGTGAGTAACAGCAGTGATGGCAGTGGCAACTGGGTGGGGATAAGGAGGGTGCTGGGGCAGCGAGAGGGAAGGGTAGCAGGGTGGGCTGGGGGACATTGAGGTGTTGCTGGGGAGTGCGCAAGGACAAGGTGGAGAGATGATAGGGCAGATAGATGCAGTCGGCAGGTAGGCAGAGGGCAGGGGAGAGGTTTGGGGGGGGGGGGGGGGGAGGGGAGTTGCAGAAAAGGAGAGAAGTACGAAGACAGGGTGCATTGGTGGAGTGGGGGCTGTGTATTGGACTGGGAACAGAGATGGGCTGGACAGGTGAGAAAAATGACTAATGAAGGGAGGATGCCAGGAGGGTTGGGAACGTAGGATATATTGCATTGTCACATTCCATCCTGGATTTTCCATTGTTTGACATCTGCAAATAATAAATTATCGAAGTCAGTTTGATTTTTTAATTGTCCGATATTGAAGAGGCTATTTACATTTACTGCAAGAATGTACTTAATTTACTAGTCAGTAAATTACAAACAGCTGGTATATGCTACAATCTGTCAAAGGTGTTTGAGTGTAAATCACAGTATCCTCACAAGTAAATTATAATACTACAATGAAACAGGAAACGCTTCTAAATGGTTCAAACTGTATATCTCAAACAGGAAACAAGGGTTGTTAATAGGAAGGAGTCCTGTATTAAACTGTCGTTCATCTCGCAGCTGGGAATAACAATATGTGGGTCCCACAAGCCCTTTTTTTTTCTTGTGTATGTTATTGAGAAGTCGTCAATAAACTTACCAGATACCAAGTCTAATTTGTTTGCAGATGATACAAACATTGCAGTAAATAACAATTCAAGTATAATTTTAGAAATGTCAGCTATTGAAATTGTCATGAACATTAATAAATGGTTCCTTGTCACTAAACTTTGGAAAGACATTGTTTGCAGTTCAGAACTTGTAAGTGATTTCTATCCAGTATATGCCTAAAACATGATAAGCAGGTAGAAGAGATTAACGCCGTTAAATTCTTGAGATTGCAACTTGTAATAAATGTTATTTGTAGGAGAATAATGGAGAACAGCTGAAGCATCTAAACAAATCGTTATGTGAATTTGGGTGCTAGGGTTTTGAAACTCTGTATTCTGCAGAAGACAATATATTTCTTTTTCTTTTACCCAAACATGTTATGGCACACAGGTATCAGAAGATGTTTGGGTAAGTAGGGAAAGAAGTGAATTGTTTTGCAGAAAGCAGAGTTAAAAACTCAAATTTAATTTGTAAACATGGGAAAAAAATGTTAACATGACCTTCCAGTGCCAGCAAGATGATTATTTCAAAGCCATACCAATGTGGATGTTTTGTCAGGCATAGGTATTATGAAAGTAAAAAAGCTAGCACACTTCTCTTACTTTTATTTAATTTTTTAGATAACTCATCAAGTCAAGGTAAAGTTTCCTGAATCCAAAACTGTGTAACATAAATTGCTTGTGGTGTGAACACAAGAACACTGTGCACAGGCCTTTTTAACTAACTACTGCTTCCAGTCACTTACTTTGGACAAGAAAGCTGTCAATTATTCGGGAACATTCATTTACAATAACTTTCCAGCAGCCACTTTATCAAATAACTCGAGTGTTTAGTAAAATCTGACTGCATTGCTCAGCGCAGTTATGTGATAAGTGTAAATAATTGTCATGCATGTGTTTTCTCTTTAATGATGTGCGGATGCAATAGCTTAAGAATTACTGCATGCGCGTGTGTATTACACATTTACATGTTTTGCGGGAAGTTTGGTATTACTTCATATATGAGAATAGTTTAAGATGTTTTTGACTTATTCCACATTTCTGGGAATCATTTCCATTGGGATCCATGGAAGGGGCTTCAGCATATGATTTAATTTTTTTAAACTTATGTTATGTCTTCTTATTTTCTGACATCTGCATTTTTAAGGTCTCTTTACTATGGCTCTAGGGAACAGAAGTTTCTTTTGACAAGGGCAGAGGGGAAGGGGGAGAGGGGGGAAGCAGTTAGACACAGGGACCTGTCCTATATAAGGAAGAATATGAGGAAGAAAAGAGCCAAAGATGAAAGAAAAAGCGTCCAACAGACTTGGATATCAAATGTAGTAAATCTGTTAACATTGTAGCAGCTTCAATAGAAATTATACTGGAAGGAGAGATGGAGAAGAAGTACAAGTGGATTAGAAAAGAAAATGGCATATGAGCAGAATATTGTAAACCATATGTAAGGAATAGATAGAAAAGAAGAAAGAGAGAGAGGTGGGGCCATTAAAGGTTGGGGTGGGGGGAGGGGAGGGTTCTTAATAAGACAAAATGATAACAGATAACTTGGGTGGAAGGAACTTGTATGTGTATGTGGAAGAGGGGAATTAGAATAATGTAATCTGCATACAAGATCATGATGGGCAGACAGTGTGTGATTGAAAGCAAGTTCTCGTCTCAGGAGTTCTGGGGTACTGGTACTGGGTAGAGGATCCAATTGGTCCCTGTGGTATATTGGCACTCAGTCTCCTTGACTTGTGTTGTAGTTTGTGTTCAGCTAATGGGTACTTGGTATTCTTGTGATGAGCTAGTCATTTTTTTTCTTTTATGGTGTACATTCGAAAACAGCCCAAATTTTGAAGTAGTGCATCAGTTGGCAGAGGGAGAACACTGTGGCTACTGAGTGCACATAGTGGGAGGTGTAGACAACAAACTGCCATTAGCCTCATTTCAATGTGACCCTTAGTTGTGCTACAGTGAGCATGTGCACAAGCTGTTTGTCATATTAGTAACAAGGAAAATGCTTGAAGAATAATGTGTGTATATGAAATTTTACTACAAACTTGGCAAAACAAAGGTGCAGTTGTCACAGTGGGTGGACAAAAAGTCTCTCCTCATCCAAAAAAAAAAAGCACACAAGTTGGTCAGAGATCAAGGTGATATTGTTAGTGGTTTTTGATTGCAAAGGCATTGTCCATCAGGAATTTGTATCGCCTTGTCAGCTGGCAAACAACAAAGTCCAAATGGAAAGTTTAGTGTGTTTGAAGGATTCTGTGAATACAAAGAGGCTCGAATTGTGGAAAAACCAGATGTGAATGTTGCATCATGACAGTGCACTGGTTCACATGTTGCTCCTGATCCACAGCTATCTGGCAGACCATCAGTTTTCCATTGTACCCCCTGTTCTCCAGACCTATCCCAGCAGACTTTTCTTGTTTCTCAGATTAAGACCATGATGAAAGGACATAATTTCTAAACCATAGAGGAGATTCAGGACAAGAGACCTGCACTCCATCCTGAAAAGTGCAGTCCAGGAGGTTTTCAACCAAAAAAAAAAAAAAAATGGATGAAATGTTTGAAATAGTGTATTGTGTGTGGCAGGGACTACTTTGAGGGGGACAGTGCTCAACATGTAGTTCAATGAGCAATAAACATGTGATAACCAAAGTTTGGCCTTTTTTTGAACACACCTCGCATAAGTTCTGCTAGTTTGTTGGTGTTTGCCCATATATGGAATACAGAAGTCAGCTGATAAACAGTGAGAAAGTTTTTGAGTGTATCTGCCTTTAACTTTGTATATTTTGATAGAGGTTGTGATGAAGTATGTGGTGATTTCATGGGAAAGGTTATCACAGCAGGAATGGTTGCTGTTGGAATACCAGTACAGCAGAGATGCTGAGTCACAACTCAGCATCTGCACTGTACTGGTATTATTTACTTATAGAGAACTACATTATTTTATTTTATTTACATGTCTAGTTCCATAGGACCAAATTGAGGAGCAAATCTCCCAAGTCGTGTAAAGCCAGCAGTAGCTAGTATTCAGTGAGAATCTGAAATTATGTTTTATTTTGTCTTTTTGTGAGAATCATAGATAGTGAAAGAAAAAAAAAAAAAGGCAGGCGTATATAGGATTTCCCTTCTAGGAGTTGTCGGGCATATTTTCTCTGGTGTTTCAGTGTGTAGCTGAAGTCAGCCCAAACCACATACTGTTCATTCACTAGAGCAGTCTGAAATTAGTCTTGTGCAATATTCATTTTATTGGTGAGAATGAACAGCAACATTAAAACATGATGAATAACCAGTACTCCAGCAGCATCTGGCCAATGCTGATGCACAGTGGTAGCAGCCAACTTCTGGCTATTCTTAATGTTTTACTGTCCATGTAAATACATAGCAATAAAACAAATATTGTACTAGACCAAATTGGGGCCACTCTATCAAAGGAGCACCTAAAATTACATCTTAAAATTAATTTTGTGTGTAACGGGAAACAAACCAGCACTTTCTATCAACACTGGACGCCACTCTTACTATTTGGCTGCAGATGCCATAACCTGGTGTATGCAGCATTGAAATAGTCAAATACTTGGAGTAGCTGGATATAATGCACACAAGCATTTATAATTAGTTTAACCATCTAGAGTTTTGACTACTCATGCCATTTTCAATTAATCACAATAATGGAGGTTCTGCAGAACTTGTAGCTGCACAAATTTATGTTTCATATTGTATGGAATCATGTTCCAATGCTTCAGAGGGTCGTAGAGGCAAACATAATTCTTTCTGCATGTGACAACAGTATTTTCTTTCCAGTTAAGTTCCTCATTGAAAGCTACATCAAAGTTCTTCATTATTTATGATACACTTTTGTGATACCATTGAGGAGAACAGGAGGCAGTTATTTGCAGAATTAAGATGAATTAATTTCTGATGGGATACTAAAATTACGTGTGGTATTTCTCATTTAGTTTAAGTATCTCAGTTTGTGCCCATCTTAATACTGAAGACAGATCGTATTCATCTGGATGATGAGATATCGGTTTCTTCAAGTCTGGCACTTAATACTTACAGTAAGACAGAACTGACAAGACATACAAGAAGAACAGTTGTGGGTTCAGGTCTGCCCTGTGTGACACTCCTGAAAGAATATGCATCCAGAACAACTTTCATTCGTGCAGGCAGTGCATTGCATTCTGTATCTCAAGCAGCTTTGTAATCAACTAGGAGCACTATAAGGCATTTTTAACTATCATGTTTTCCTGAGCAGTGTGTCAAAGTTGACAGAATCACATGCTTTGCAAAAATAGGTTAGTATCAATATTGTGGCCTCATGGTTGTCTACGGCATATTTCAGGATCATCAGTTATATCAATTATTGCAGTGTTCCTGCTGTGGCAGTTTTGAAGATTACACTGACATTTTCATACTATTTCAGTGATATTAAGTTTTCAGTTATTTGGTTATAAGTGACAGTGGATAAGATGCTGATTCATCAATAATCACAAGGTGATTGTGAATGTTTGTTCTTAGGGATAAGTCAGTCTATGCTTCTTTTGCATTACTGCGATGTATCCCAATCACAAGAGAAACATTAAATATGTATGTCAGCACAGGTACATAGCAATCCATATTAGTCTTGATCATCATTGTGCTGGTACCATCATTGCCCATCACTTGGTTCTCATTATTTCTTTTCTTTTTTTGTTTATTGTAACATGTTTTAGGTAGAATATGCCAGGGTTAGGTATCTAGTCTGTGGGGTTCTGGCATGTGATAATTCTTTGCAGTATGAGGGCTGGCTGGTGCTGAAAAAAATTCACTCAGCTCATCAGCCAAGATTCCAAAAACATTTTCTGATTTTGTCTCTATGACAGCCAGTCTGTGGATGTTCTGCTTCTGAATCATGGGATTTGTGTCACAGCATACAACATACTGAGAATGACTGATTTTGGCGTCACGAGCATATTGGTTTACCATGTTCTGCAGGTTTCTGTATACAGTGAAACTCCAATTTTACATTTTCATGTGATCCAGACTTAAAAAATGCAAAATTGAGGAAAATGCAGAATCGAAAAAAAAAATTTAACCCCCCCCCCCCCCCCCCAGAACAAGAGCAAAAATAAATTTAATTAGCACATTTGATTAAAAATTGCAGTCCTCTCCAATACTTTGTATAAAATATGTCTACGTAAAGGAAATTAAATGTACAATGCAATGTTTATACAATAATCTGTGGTGATAAATTTCATCACTTCATAAAAAATCAGATGTGTAACAGCAAGTAAAAACTCATCAAAAAATTTGAAATTGATATCTGGGTACAAGCCAGTCAAGCTATTTTCCGACATGCTACGAGCACAAATTGTATGTTCAAAACATGTGTTTTTGAAAGATCATCTTTTGTACTCAACCAGAAAAAAGCAAAAATTGATGAACACATTGAATTGAACCAAAACATCACAGCAGCTAGGTGGTAAACCATAAGCAAAAATGCAGATATATGCTTAATGACGATCTTTATCACCATTACTGTTATTGTTTAATGCTTTTCTTGCGAGCCGCTGCCCTTCATATGCTCACCACCATTAATGCGTTATTTTAGTCTTGAACAGAGAAACGGAGACGTGGAAAAAAAAAAGAAATGAGTTTACTTCCCCAGTTGATGTTACAAGCTTATTAGAAGTCAGCTCTGAATTTTTGTACACTGTGTAAAATGTAAATCTGAAAGAAAGCTTAGGTGCTATAGTTTTGCTTCATGCCCTCTATCAATGCTGCCATTCTTTACGGTCTACAATGTGTGGTTTGTATGATGTCAAGTATATATTTGAGTAGTGTATGTAGTTGTTGCAACTGTATCGTGTCAGATTTGAACATGAAAGTCGTTAAAATGTGCTATTGCGAAACTCTTGTTCTATTTCTGTGTGGCATCCCTGTTGTACCACATCATCTGTACGAAAAGTATGTATTTTCAGTACTTCAAAAAATTCTTTCACCCCTAATTGCATTCCTGTCACTGAAGGGCCACTCTCCTCGCACCGCATTTAGAGTAGGCAAGCTAAATTTATGTGTGTTATTGTGGTGTGGTGACTGCATTGGCTGTTGGATGATTGAACAAGTCTCAAGCCAATAAGAGTTCACTACCCAAAAATGGGCAACATTTCCTCGATTATGACCGAGCATATTATTCGAGACTCAGTGTTTTAATTTAAAAGATTGATGATTAGTATTGTTGCTGAATACAGTACATCAGAAATACACGCAAATAGATGATACTGAGTTATACGTAGCATAAGAAAAGTTGATGGCTGGACCCCTTCATTACGTATTGGCCTGATCAGAAACATTTCATGTTGACTGTTGTGTTCTTCCATTACCACTGCAAACTACCAGTAGTTGTATCATAATTGTGTGGTGAAGCTAAATGTTGCAAGTTGTGTTGGCAGCACTTATCGTCAACATTTCCTCTCTCATGACTCCCCTATCCACAACGGCCTAAAATACCCCCTGAGCTCCACCATCATATGTCGTGCAAACCATCTGTCTTTTGTTCCACTTATAACACATTCAGTCACATCAAATTTCAGTAGGAAGGAAACGGGATGAAGTCCAGCGAGACATTGAGTATGAACTTAGAATCGAGGTTAACCTTATGAGGAAGAAATGTAAAACCGGGGAATTTTTAGTATTGACCTTACGGGTTTTTCATAGGGGCTACAAATTTATGGTTTAGAATTGCGAGAAACTTAAAATCAGAGAATGTAAAATGATGTTACTCTGTACTTTGTGGCCTTCAGCCTTAAGATTTGACTAGAAATGTCTATGAGGAGCATCCCTATTGTACATCCTTTGATTTAAGTCAGTTGTCAACTGAGGGGTAGAAATTTTTCTTACTTGGATTGTACATACCGGAGCATGCTTGTTGTAGAGGGCCATGAGCTTATCAATAAGTTCATGTATCTTGACATCTGTTTTGGGCTTTCTAATTGTTTGATGCCATCAGACTGCTGAGCAATCCACTGTCATAGTGACACAGTGTATATGTAACCTGATTTGAGCTTTGAGGGCTGTGAGAAATAGACTAAAATAGCTAGAGCTGAAGTTTGACAGGTATCTCTTTGGTGATCTTTACTGTTGCGATTACTCTACACGGATCATCATTAAAATTGAAACACCCATAAGGATAATGAATAACGAAATTTCATGTATTGTGGATATACTGTATAATTAGGAAAAATACATGATTGATTTTGTAGAGGATTTGGGAGTTAAGAAAGTGCAAAATTTAGTATATAGAGATCCCATCTCTGGCAGCAGCAATAAGTCTAACTGAGCTGGTCATTGCACTGAACTGAGCTTATGTATGTCATTCCGTGCTGCTTCAGTTCTCTTCAGAGCCCATTAATTGTAACTGTTGTGCAATGGTGGCATGCCAGTCTCTCACAACCCATTGACTAAATTTTTTCATGGGGTGAAGATCTGAAGATTCTCCTGGCCAAGGTGACAGTCAGATATCCTTGTTCTGAGATAAATCAGGACAGCATGAGCCACATGTTGTTTCGTTGAAGTATAAAATTAAGGAGATCTCGAAAATTTTACACAGCCACTGTCCTTAACATATTAGAAATGCAACACATTTGTTCAAATTACTGGATATGCAAGCCAGAGTTGATAGAGTTTTATAGTCAGTGGCACTCCATACCATCATGGCAGGTGCTGCGTCCATGTGATGATGACAAATACAATCAGGCAGATTTCGTTCTTCTGAAAGACTCGATACACGGATATGTCCGTCATGATGCTTTATTCGGAACTGGGGCATATTTGAAAAGACGATGTGATGCCACTCTGCATCCAGTGTTGTTGGGTGCACAACTCTCTGCAAGCATCTTTTTGTTGCTGTGTCAAGGGAAGTCAAACAATGATTGCTATGTTTACTTTCCTTGGTGCTCAAGACATCATTGCAGTGTCCATGTGGATACTTTCCTGTATGCGAACAAGCTCGTTTCCTGACACAAGTTACATTGGTGGCGGGACGGTCCTTTTCGCTCGAGGAGAGACTTGAACCAAGAACCTCTCATTTTGCAGCTGCTCTCGCTAACCACGGGACCACAGCGCTCCTGAGCTCAGATTAACCTTGATGTCGCCTATCTTCACATAGACTACTCAGTTTGTATATTTTGCTTATTTTTTCATAGTTTCACACAACTTCTTCCTGTTTTCTCGATTGATCTGTGTTCAGTTTATCAAGGCCTATGCACTGTGGCAACTTATAAATAAATCTGACGGGGGTGCGATGGGGAGGTTCCCTTGTAAGAAAGGTCATAGGGTCAGTATTGCCTCGTGTATTCCTACATTTCTACAGAAGGCCTATGAACTGTGGCAACTTATAAATAAATCTGACGGGGGTGCGATGGGGAGGTTCCCTTGTAAGAAAGGTCATAGGGTCAGTATTGCCTCATGTATTCCTACATTTCTACAGAATCCAAACTGAACTTCCCCAAGGTCGGCTTTAACAGTTTTTCCTTTCATCTGTAAAGAATTCATGTTAGTATTTTGCAACTGTGACTCTCATTAAACTGATAGTTTGCTAATTTTCAGACCTGTCAACACCTGCTTTCTTTGGAGCTGGAATTATTGTATTCTTATTGAAGCTTGAGGGTATTTCGCCTGTCTCATACATTTTTCCCGTCAGATGGAAGAATTTGGTCATGGCTGACTCTCCCTAGGCTATCAGTACCTCGAATGTAATGTTGTCTATTCCCAGGGCCTTGTTTCTACTCATACCTCCCATCTCATCTTCATCTATGTCCTTTTCCATTTCCATAACATTGCCCTCAAGTACATTGCCCTTGTAGAGACCCTCTATATACTCATTCCACCTTTCGGCTTTCCCTGCATTGCTTAGGACTGGTTTACCATCCGAGCTCTTGATATTCATACAGGTAGTTCTCTTTTCTCCAAAGGTCTCTCTAATTTTTCTGTAGGTTGCATCTATCTTACCCGTAGTGATATATGCTTCTACGTCTTTACATTTATCCTCTAGCCATTCCCGTTTAACTGTTTTTGTTTGCTGGCAATCTCATTTGTGAGACTTTTGTATTCCTTTTTGCTTGCTTCAGTTACTGCATTTTTATATTTTCTCCTTTCATCAATTAAATTCAGTCTCTCTTCTCTTACCCAAGGATGTCTACTAGCCCTTGTCTTTTTACCTACTTGATCCTCTGCTGCCTTCACTCTTTCATCTCTCAAAGCTACCCATTCTTCTTCTGCTGTATTCTTTTCCCCTGTTCTTGTCAATCGTTCCCTACTGCTCCCTATGAAACTCTCTCCAACCTGTAGTTCATTCAGTTTATCTAGGTACCATCTCCTTAAATTCATTCCTTTCTACAGTTTCTTCCATTTTAATCTACAGTTCATAACCAATAAATTGTGGTCAAAGTCCACATCTGCCCATGGAAATGTCTTACAATTTAAAACCTGGTTCCTAAATTTCAGTCTTACCCTTATATAATCCATCTGAAACCTTCCTATGTCTCCAGGTATCTTCCATTTTTTCAACCTTCTTTTATCAAACAATGGAAAATCGAGGATGGAATGTAACAATATTATGAGAAGGAAAGTTGCTGCTCACCACATAGCGGAGATGCTAAGTTGCAGATAGGCACAACAAAACAAAACAAATCTCCCGTGCCTTATCTTTGCAGTCTCCTACCACCTCCTAAAGTCCCATCATCTGGCCACAGAGGAGCATTTCCCTGGTAACTTAGTATCACCCAGGACTGGAGCAATTGAATTACATTCTCTACCAGGGTTTCGATTACCTCTTGTCATGATGCCCTGAAATGAGAAATGTCCTGCCCACTATCCTTCCCACCCTTCCAACAGTGGTATTCCACTGTCCTCTGAATCTACACATATAAATGTCCATCCTTACAAAACCCCTGCTTCCAGTCCCTTACCTCATGGCTCATACCCCTGTAGTATACCTTAATGCAAGACCTGTCCCGTACATCCTCCCACCACCACCTACTCCAGTCTGGTCAATAACATCACCTATCCCATCAAAGGCAGGGCTACCTGTGAAACCAGTCATGTGGTCTACAAGCTAAGCTGCAATCACTGTGCTGCATTCTCTGTAGGCATGACAACCAACAAGCTGTCTGTCAGTATGAATGGCCACAGGCATACTGTGGCAAAGAAACAAGTGGACCACCCTGTTGCTGAACATGCTGCCAAACATGATATCCTCAATTTCAACGACTGCTTCACAGCCTGTGTCATATGGATCCTTCTCACCAATACCAGCTTTTCTGAACTGGGCAGGTGGGAACTTTCCCTGGAATGCATCCTACATTCCCGTAATCCTCCTGGCCTCAACCTTCGTTAGTCACGTCCTCACCCATCCAGCCTCTTCCCTGTTTCCGTTCCAGCACTACACAGCTGCCATTCGATCACCAAACCCAGTCTCTTTATTTCTCTCCTTCTCCACTACTCTCTCTCTCCCCCCCCCCCCTCTCCCCCCCCCCCATCTATCCACCCCAATGTCTCCCCTGCTTTCCGTCCAGCCTGCAGCACTTCATTGTCTACCACCTCCACTGTACTATCTCTCCCCCTCCCCACCCTGGTCACTTCTTTACCCCCACCCAGTCACCACCCACATCATGCACTGGTGCTGCTGCTCACAGAGTGGTTTCAGTTGCCTAAGACTGCAGTCGTGTGTGCATGCGTGCACACGCGTGTATGTGTCTATTGTTGAAAAAGGCCAATGGCCGAAAGCATTAATTGTGGGCCTTATCCCCAGTCCATATTCACCTACCACTTTTTCTTTTCTTCCTTTTTCCACTATTGAATTAAAGTCCATCGTGACTTAAATTTTCATCTCCCTTAATGATTTAAATAATTTCTTTTACCTCATCATGTATTTCTTCAATCTCTTCAGCATCTGTGGAACTAGCTGGCAATGATTTACATAATTTCCTTTACCTCATCATGTATTTCTTTAATCTCTTCAGCATCTGTGGAGCTAGCTGGCATATAAACTTGTACTACTGTGGTTGGCGTGGAATTCGTGCCTATTCTGGCTACAATAATGTGCTCACTATCCTGTTCATAGTAGTTTATCTGTGTTCCTATTTTTTAATTCATTATCTAACCTACTCTTGTATTACCCCTATTTGATTTTGTATTTATAGTCCTGTATTCACCTGACCAGAAGTCCTGTTCCTCTTGCCACCAAACTTCCTTAATTCCCACTATATCTAACTTTAACCTACCTCTTTTCCTTTTTAAATTTTCTATCGTACCTAACAGACGAAGAGATCTAACACTCCACACTCATACCCATAGAACGCCAATTGTGTTTCCCCAGATAATGATGTCCTCCTGAGTAGTCGCTGCCCAGAGATCCAAATGGGGGACTATTTTACTTTCAGAATATTTTACCCAAGAGGATGCCATCATCATTTAACCATACAGTAAAGCTGCATGCCCTCAGGAAAAATTATGGCTTCCTTTCACCAATTCACACTACCAGCTCAGCAATGCTGTTTTGGTTGATGTTTCAAGGCCAGTTCAGTCAATCACTCGGACTGTTGCCCTTGCTGCAACTACTGAAAAGCTGCTGCCCCTCTTCAGGAGCCACACATTTGGCACCGTATTGTATGAATAATTATGGTTAATAGCAAGTTGTGGGGTTTGAGAATGAGTATGTCAGCCTGAAACCAGTAATCAATGCAACTGAGATGGACAGAAAAAAAAATTGAATTTTCTTACCTTTATGTAGTTATAAGGTTCAACAAACTCTCTCCTCTGTCTGCCAAGTGGTGCAGATTAAAAATATTCCTTATACTTTGCTGCCTATCAGAATATTTTCTATGTAATAACCATAGTCTTTCTCTGATTAAGAACATGTTGGCATTGTTTACATACTCTATTAAAGCAGTAACTTTAAGTTTCACTTAATTGCTTAAGGCAAATGAGCTTGGTTCCTTTGAAATTGACATGGTCATTATCCTTCCACATCCCTCTACAGTCTGAGATTGTGCTCCATCACTAATGATCTAATCATCAATGGGCTGTTAAACCTAATCTTCTTTCCTCCATCTTAAAGCCGTATTTACTTCATAATTATGACATATTTTTGTACACTGTTGATTTTAAGTACAAAATCCTGTGCAAATTTCTTTTTTATTGGTGTTCTTCCTTTTTTCTGTGCAGGCGAGACTGATGTTTGATGGTGAATTAGAGAGCCTTAAAACTATAGCAGCAACTAATACAGTGCGTGTTCCGCAACCTATTGTGGTCTTAGACAATCCTCGTGGTGGATCTGTCTTAGTTTTAGAATATGTTGACATGAAAACATTAAGCAAATTCTCAAAGCAGCTTGGACAACAACTGGCCAGATTGCATTTGCATAACAGTGAACTAAAGACAAAGGCATCACAAGGTTTTGTGGGACAGGAGGAAAATGTTTCTTATGTTGAAAAATTTGGATTTCATGTGACCACCTGCTGTGGCTACATTCCTTTAGAAAATGAATGGTGCGGTGACTGGCCAGTAAGTAAAATTTATGGTTAATATTAAATCTATATTTGTAAGTAATATAAATACCTTAGAGGGATCAATATAAAAATTATTTGTCATCTACACAATAAAATAATAAAGTAATTTATGGATAAGAGATGTGCCACTTTGGTCAACAAAAGGAAGGAACTGTATTTGGACACTGCCCTACATGCCATTTTCAGCTTAGAGCAGTCTCTCTTACCAGCATCGTCATTTTCTAAATAACTTTCATGGGCGCACGGAATTGGGGGGGGGGGGGGGGGCGGCGCAAGAGCGGAGTCTCCCCCTTCCCCACAGACCTTGTGAGGGGGCATGCTTCTCCCTCTCTCTGCCCAGATACTTGGAAACAAACAGCCACTGTACTACTACCACAGCAGATCAGAAACCCAAGCATCCTACTTACAACTTCTCTCATTGGACCTGTCTCACATTTTACTGCCACATCTGGTATTCTGGAATGGAAAACAATTGGTTATCCCATTGACCAGTGACTGCGCAATTTGGTCCTATAAACAAAGGTCATCATCATCACATTAGAGATGTTTCATATATGCAGACCGAACAAGATGGTACATTGGGTAGCAAACTGGTCCTACATTTTGGAGGACGACAGTTCAAATCCATGTCTGGCCATCAAAATTTAGGTTTACTGTAATTTCTGTAAATTGCTACAGGCAAATGCCAGGAAGACTCCTTTGAAAGGACACAGCTGGTTTCCTTCCCCATTGTTGAAATATTCTGAGTTTGGGCTCCATCTTTAACGACCTTGATGTCAACAGAATTTTAAACCCACCCTAATCTTACAATCTTCCTTCCTTCCTTGATATATACAATGAAGAAATATATTTACAGGTCAAAGGGTGATATGTTAGATTTATGGGAAATGCATAGTATCTTTCTTGAGATAAAGAAATTAGTATTGCAGTAAGTTAAGGGAAATAAATTATCTACTGCAATGTTGTCATGGAAATCATTGGAAAGACAAAGTTCAGCAACTGTACATTAAGAGGATAAGATGGAGAGCACAATGTTTGAAGGACATAGTTGGAGCAGAATCTGAACATAAATAACAGTCTGAGGGGGTAATGATGGGGGAAATTAAGGGTCATGATTAAATAGTGTTTGAGAATCGGTCCCTAACTGTGAAGTAGATAGCAATGTTCTGTAAATCAATGCTTGAAACTGATAGGTTATAGATGGCTCTTAGATTGTGCTTGTTGCAACATATTAATAGATGGTTGCATGATAATTGATACCAAGACTCGAAAATAACTGGTAATGGTCTGTAACACACTACTGTCATGCTATCTTATGATAGATCCTCTGGAATAGGAGTGCACTCGAAAATATTATTGGAAGAAGAAGGGATGTAATCATTACCAGCCTTATTTAAAAGTACAATCTGGAGCTGGCTCTTGAACTAATAAAAGCTGGTCATCCAATGGAAACATACACTGATCAACCAGAACATTATGACCACTGACCTAATCTCAATATAAGCCCGTCCAGGTGACAGCAGTATGGCCTGGCGATCAATGACTGCTAGTCAGACACATGCAGGGTGCATGTAGTATCAGTGAGCAAGCTGTCCCTGTGTAGAATGGGGAAGGCTTGCAATCTATCTAGTTTGACTGACAGCAGATTGTTATGACCTGGAGGCTTTGCTTGAGCATTTTGGAAACTGTACGACTTGTCAGATGTTTGAGGAGTGCTGTGGTGAGTGTCTTCAACATGTGTGACTCCCCTCGTTACAGATGTCGAATGTTGTAGGCTGGGAAGACTGGTTAAACAGGCGGTAAACTGTGGTATGCATATGCCAATGTTAACTCCACGACACCAGCAACTTTGACTGAGATGGGCAAGTGCTTATTGGCACTGGATGTCGGTGCAGGGTCAGAGTGTTGCATGGTCTGATGAATCCCGATGCTTTCTTCACCATGCCGATGGGAGGGTGTGAATCCATCACCTTCCAGGGGAACAGCTCCTTCGTACCCGTACTCTGGGACAGAGACAAGTTGGTGGCAGCTCCATTATGCTCTGAGGAACATACACGTGGGCATCCATAAGTCCAGTGCAGGTCATGCAAGGCACCATGACTGATTGCAGAACACACACACCCCTTCATGATGATCGTGTTTCTCAATGGCAGTGACATTTTGCAGCAAGATAATTCATCATGTAACAAGGCCTGGAGTGTGATGGAGTGGTTTGAGAAACTCACCAGATCTGAACTAAACGAAAACATCTGAGATGTGATTGAATGCAGTGTCACAACTCATTGCCCCCTCCCCGGAATTTACGGGGATTAGGTGACTTGTTTGTGCGTATGTGGTGCTATTTCCCTCCAGCGACCTATGAAGGCCTCATTGCTTCCATGCCACGACACATTGCTGCTGTTATCCATTCTAAAGGTGATCATAATGTTCCGGCTTATCAGTGTATTTGCTCAGCAATTTCACATGCCTAACTAGGGTGAATATGGCTGAGTGAAGGATTGATCCCAGTGAAATGGAATTAGTTGAACATACTCAGTCCAGTTGGGTGTTTGTTGCTGCTAGTGTCTAATGGTGTTCCATGTTTAATTACCTTTTATGGAAGCTGAGGAGCATATAAACATGTTATGACTAATGTGACTGCAGGTTTTCTTGGGTAATCAGCTTAGTGATGGTCTCGTTTTGTTGCAATATTTCAGTTAGCTTCATAACCATCACCTTCAAGTGATCCTCTACCTAAAGGTGGTGGGTATGAAACCCATTGAAACATTGTAGCAAGATGACTCCACCACTTGGCTGATCACTCAAAAAGATTTTATCATGTGGTGACCTATTTCTTGGAACACAAAAGGATAAAGTGATATTGTCAGCTACAGTTGCTGCCTAGGAAGACAGTGTCAGTAACTTTCTCATGGGTCTCCTACAGTTCTTCAAAGAGTGCCCCTGTTGACAGAAAACGTGCACTTAGATATTACAGAAAATATGCACTTAGATATTAATTCCAACGATTTCTTCTCAATGAAGAACAGTAAGCTGTACCTATCTCAGTCCTATCCCTCAGTATATCTCCTTCATCATTGAGCAGTGAATGTTCTGGCTACATGCTGTGTGGGAGCAGTGTGTTTTTTTTAGAAGAAGAGTTTTCTTCAAGATACACTGATTAAAATGCAACAGATACACTTCTTTGAACCAAATAAAACCGACCATATGCAGACTGTGGCCAACTACACATTATATTTCACAGATAACTGCACACTGTCATAAACGAAACATTTCCTTTATGCTTTGTGTACATTATGTGATGGTGCTATAAATGTTTCTGTGCCCAACCTGTAAAGTCAAGACATTTTGTCCTGTTGTCCTCCTGTGCTTCATCTTAGTGACAAAATTCTCCTGTAGTCCGTACAATGAAAGAAGAACCCTGACACTTAAAAGTGGTCTTTGGATGGTTGCTTCACTTATCTACTGTGACCAGTCGTGCATGAGGTTTTGAATACCTTTCTGTGGCAACACCTCTTTTGTTGTCACAGGTCTGTAGGCTATTGTTTCCAGTCATGTAGCTTTGTTACCAGCAGCGACCATTTTTCACTTAACACTTGAAAACCTGCACGAGCACTGCCCAAGTGTCACAGAAGTATAGGTTACCTTGTTAGTGTAGGTTTCAGCCAGTACTCTTTTCACTGAACACTTTGTCTCACAAGACATGTATTTGCTCCTGATAATTTAATGATGTAGGACACTTGTATTAATTGGTGGCTGATTCCGTGTCTTTACTTGGCTACAGTGGATGAGCTTGAACGATTGGCCGACTAATGAGGCTACCAAATACACACTCGGTGGGTGGCCAGGCTAACTGGAGTGGGAATTGTTATTGGCAAGTTTATGGTAGGGAGTGCCTACTTACAGACAGTTTTATTCCTGTTGTCAGTGAGACTATTTGCAAATTGTTGACTGTTGCTATTCAAGTAATAATACAATTAAGAGATACTCCTGTCTTTGAAAAGCTCATTTTAACCCTAGTGTACATGTAGTCTAAAAGTTGGCTTTCTCATTGCGATACCATGGACAGCTTTCCATATGCTTTCTGTATATCCTAAACACCTTAAATGTTTTAGAGTCTAAATTTCATAACATGTCTCATTTTAATTATTATGTGTAGGAAATAAAGTTTTTTTTACCTGCTGTCTTGCATGATGTTCTCTTGAATGTGTCATCAATTTATTCTTATCTGATTGGCACAGCATTTCACTAACAGAACTTGTAATCATCAGGTGCTCCCTGAAGTACATGTTCAGTTAGTCTGTGACATACCTGAGAGGACACCATGCATTATCAGCATGGGAAAACTTGATGTCTTGTACTTACTGTTAGTAGTAATTGCAGTAGTTCTTTAAGACTTCTTATTATATGGTCTTATATATAGCTGTAATTGTATTTCTGCAGTGATTAAAATAGTAATTACATTGTTGCTGTATTTTTCAGACATTCTTTGCAAGAAATAGACTTGACCATCAAGTCAGGCTTGTTGAGAAAAATGTAAGTATGAGCCAAACATGTTGCTGTTTGCAGCATTTGAAAATCTGTATGTATTTGGCAATCTTTACTAGATGTCATTATTAATTACTTGAAGAAAAAAGTCTTTTACTGTAAAGTTTGGGTCACCATCTCTTTTCTTGCTCTGGATTGGCCCAGATCAGTTGGGAAAAGTTGAACCGGTTTTATAGTGTTTCAGTAAGAGGGTAATCTCTGAAACATAGCAACAATTTTATTTCTATAGTGGCACATAGTCTAAAATAACCGATATTTCTATCAGTGATCAAAAAGGGAGGAACAGGGCTCAAAAACTTACCCAGCCTTCCTGTCTTCGGTTATGGGCAGTTTTCCTGAATCACTTCGTGCAAATGCTTGGGAAGCCAGAGGATACTCCCCACCTCATGCGACCACCTGTAATTGCTGTAATTGTGTTTCTACTTTGTATAAATTTACTAGATTTCATATCTGCAGCACACCACAACCAGTGAAAATTTCTATGCTTCATTCAGTAATTTCCAGTGTCTGTTTGAGGTTTTGCGATTCTCCAGTATAACTGGCTGGATTACTTATTTCAAAGGTTGGATGAAATCAATAGGACAACACATAGTGCAGCATGGTGGTGCTCGAACCAACCTTGGAGTGAGGACTGCTTTGCTTTTTACATTCATACTCTGCAAATTGCTAAAAGACAAAGAGAATACAATACACTGCAAAATTTCAGCACCAGGAAGAATAGCAAAAAATGAAAATTTCCTTGTGTACATATAATATTCTAGGATGAATAAGTAAAATATTAACAGTTGCTGTTGGTGGTCGCTTACCAGTCGTATCCACATCCAATGACCAGATGTTTTCAATGGATGAGAGATCTTGAGAACATGCAACAGTTGGACATCCTCTGCACTGAGGCAAATCAAGATGGCGTGGGCAACATTCAGTCTTGCATCATCTTGTTGAAAGGCAACATCTCAAGACCCCAAAAATACTGCACAGCCACTGACCTGAGCCAGAGGTGATCATGTTCTGCACTCAATGGCATCCTGTATGATCACATCAGGTCCTGGGCCTGTATGACAATGACAAATGCAATATTGCAGTGTTTATTCCCCTCAGAGCCTCCATGCATGGATACATCTAGCATGAAGTTGTAAGCAGAACCACAACTTGTCAGAGAAACAAGGTGGTGGCACTCCTGTGTCCAGTGTTGTCATTGGCAGAACTTTCTCTTCTGCTGCATCAAGGGAACCTGCGCAATGGTCATCATTCTGACTGTCCATGGTACTACTTATCTAGCTGCAAACAAGCCCAGTTCCTGATGGAAAGTACGTGACATTGCTGTACAGTGGTGCAGCGCCTAGTGAACATGTCTGTGCTTTTGGTCAGTAGTCTCGTGGTGCTCCTGAGATTCTTCATGGAGTTGAGTATGGGCTTCTTGATCACATCAATTCTATTTTTGCATGACATTTGTGAGATCCTAACTGATATAAGCAGCAATATTGTGGAATGATAAACTGCAGTGTTCATAGGCGATGATCCTTACGCAGTCTAATACTGGTGGACATTACTCTTTCGTATGTGAGGCATAACACAATCTTCTCACAAACAACCAACATTCAAATGCAATTTTTGAATGAGTAACCTGCTGCTTTAACTTCTTCGTAAGTGCAGAATGAAGATGGTGTTACTCTACCTACTCTCTAAGGTTGTGGTGGATTTCTGACCATTTGCATATCCAAGTTTCCTGCACATTTCATGCCAATTTGTCATTTGTTGTATTCTGTCTTCATGATGTTCCAGTTTTAATGGCCAGCGGTGAAATATAACTTACAACTTCCCATTACATTCCCATATTCTCTACCAGATGGATGTCATGATCTATCTTTCTGTACTTGGGCTAAGAGTACTCTCTCCAATATTCCTCTCTCCAATTCTCCTATTTTGAAATTTTCATTACCTTCACTCAGTCGCTCCTAGCATGGATCTCAGGCAACACTGCTGCTGTTAACTTGGGTTGGTTGATTTGGGGGGAGGGGACCAAACATAAAGGTCATCGGTCCCATGGGGTTAGGGAAGGATGGGGAAGGGAATCGGCTGTGCCCTTTGAAAGAAACCATCCTGGCGTTTGCCTGAAACAATTTAGGGAAATCACAGAAAACCTAAATCAGGATGGTTGTATGCGGGTTTGAACAGTCATTCTCCTGGATGCGAGTACAGTGTGATAACCATTGTGCCACCTCATTTAGTTGTTAATTTTTACAGAATTATTCACACTTAAAGAGGCATGTGGAACTGTCAGCAATCTGTAATTGTTACTGTTGATGTAGAGGATAGAGATTGAGTACAGATCCTAAATTTATGTCCCCCGTCCGGCCAACCTGATTTAGGTTTTCTGTGATTTCCGTAAATCGCTCCAGGTAAATGCCGGGATGGTTCCTTTGAAAGGGCATGGCCGACTTCCTTCCCTAATCCGATGAGACCGATGATCTTGCTGTCTGGTCTCCTCACCCACACAACCCCAACCCAAATTTATGTTGCTAACATACTGGGAATCTTTGACAAGAAACTATTCCAAACCAAAACTTGTTAAAGTTTAGTCTTTGTTCTTGCTCATAATTCTCCAAAAGATTTTTTTCCCCACAGTTGCTTGCATATTTCACACTTAGATAAGGTATAACAGCGACTTTTACAGTGATTTGGTTTCAAATGTCACAATATTTGTATATAGTCTATGCAGCCACACACATTTCTGTCATCTACAGTGTGGAGATCCTGAAGTACGAGAGCTGTGGTCAGAGCTCCAGCTGAAGATCCCGAAGTTTTTTGAAGGTTTGGATATTCAGCCAGCCTTACTGCATGGTGATCTATGGGGTGGCAATATAGCAGAAACTGCAACTGGTCCAGGTACAAAATAAAATGTAATAGGTAGTCTTCAATTATTAGAAATTCATTGCAATTAAAATTCACTTGTGGATTTTTTCCAGTTATATTTGATCCAGCATCATTTTATGGACATCACGAGTTTGAACTAGGCATTGCTCGAATGTTTGGAGGATTCAGCCAAGCTTTTTATGATGCATACTTTGATGTAATCCCTAAAGCACCTGGGTTTGAGACAAGGAATAAACTGTACCAACTGTTTAATTATCTGAATCACTGGTATGTGTTTGATCTCTGTTACAATACATTGTGAAAACTGCAGCCGCATGCCTAAAATCAATGCTCTGTACAATGTAAACATAATCATACAAGACACATATTTATATATTAAAAACAAAGATTCCAAGACTTACCAAGCGGGAAAGCGCCGGCAGACAGGCACATGAACAAAACACACACACAGAATTACGAGCTTTCGCAACTGGCAGTTGCTTCGTCAGGAAAGAGGGAAGGAGAGGGAAAAATGAAAGGATGTGGGTTTTAAGGGAGAGGGTAAGGAGTCATTCCAATCCCGGGAGCGGAAAGACTTCCCTTAGGGGAAAAAAAGGACAGGTGTACACTCGCACACACACACAAACACACATATCCATCCGCACATACACAGAGACAAGCAGACATATTTAAAGGCCTTAAAATATGTCTGCTTGTGTCTGTGTATGTGCGGATGGATATGTGTGTTTGTGTGTGTGTGCGAGTGTACACCTGTCCTTTTTTTCCCCTAAGGGAAGTCTTTCCGCTCCCGGGATTGGAATGACTCCTTACCCTCTCCCTTAAAACCCACATCCTTTCATTTTTCCCTCTCCTTCCCTCTTTCCTGACGAAGCAACTGCCAGTTGCGAAAGCTCGTAATTCTGTGTGTGTGTTTGTGTGTTTTGTTCATGTGCCTGTCTGCCGGCGCTTTCCCGCTTGGTAAGTCTTGGAATCTTTGTTTTTAATATATTTTTCCCATGTGGAAGTTTCTTTCTATTTTATTAAGACACATATTTACAATTACTAGTGGTTGTCACAAATGTGCATTGTAGTGTGTGTGTGTTTGCAGTGCTAATGATAGGAACTAGAAAGTTGTTCGTGTAATAAACTCTCTCGAAAAGGGAATCCAAAATAAACTGTTCATCATATTTTTTTAAACTGGTAGGAACTGGATTATATAAATATTCAAAAAGAGTTAATTTAATGTTAGGTACATTTTTTAAACAAGGTGAACGTAACATACAATAAACTCGTAAAAACTCCAGAAAAGAACAGCATTTTAAAATAATGTTTCTGAAACCCACCTACAATGTAACAAATATATTGCAGCCAAGATCTGATAAGAAATATGATCTTCAAACAATCATCTGCACAACCCTCTTAAAAACTACTTAGTGTTAGTAAAGTCAGGAGCAACTCATTTGGAAGCTATGTCCACTATTCTTTAAAACCACTTTTCATCTGTTATAGGATCTGTCATTTATTTCTCCGTTCACTTCAGGCACTGATTTAAGTACGTGGAAAATGCCAATTTGTGCTATGTTATGGAATTCATGTTAAACCGTAAGCCCTTTTATAACTGACTGTGTAAATCACTCTGCAGGTATGAGGAAGGCAATAGCATCACGTCAAGTAGAACCGTGCCAAGAATAACACTATGATGTCCAAAAGAATGTACTGATTCAGGATTTAAGGGTTAATTGAAGGCGAAGATTCTCTGGAAAGCATTGGGAGTATCCAACATGTACTAAATATGATCGGGAATATTTTGTGTGCAGGTTGCTCAGGTCTTTTGTTGTCATGCACCTTTAAGGATGCGCTGACCAGGTGGATGTTCTCTATTAGGATGGGTAGTGCAATATATTGACTACTCCCCTTTTCATTATTATGTAAATCAGTTAATACAGCAATAGATCAATAAAGGAACACACAGAAAGCTCACCTTTGACCTTTGCCTTCATGTGAATCAATTTTGTTGATGTGTGAGGAATAGTAACTCGTCATTTACATTTATATTGTCAGTAGGTTTCAGAAACATTGTTTGATCTAAAATGCTGTACTTTTTGCTGCTGTAAAGAGTTTATTGCATGTTATATTAACTTTGTTTTTATAAAAAATGTATTTTTAACAATTATTATAGAGATAATTCCATGTTTAATATAAAATAAAAAAATCATGTATTTTTGTGTGTAAGAATAAAAATAATTGAAAGAAAATATTTATGTTGAACACTGAAAGAATATTGAAACCTCACCACAGCTTTGAGGTATGTCTATGTTATTCAGAATTTGTCAGAAGTCACCACTGCAAAATATGTGCACCAGATTTTTTTTTTAAAAAAAAAGCAATCTGGTGTGAAAATGCTTGAATATGTGGTGGAAGACAGATTTCCTTGGTAGTTTTATCCAATGGTAGAAATATCTTGAGAAATAAGAAAATATTTTAGCAACACCAAAATTTATTTTCAGCTTTTCCATCATGGGTTCTGATCAAGAAAATCTGATTGCACCTGTCTCTGCACATATTGAGCATATTAGATACAATATTTGATCAAAACTAGTAATTTCTTTCACTGTGAAACACCGAACAAAGTAAAAAAAGAGAGGAGAAACTACACAAGCAAATTGTCAGTAGAAATCAAGTTTCAAATCTTGAAAATAAATTTAAAAAGTCAGATTACTTCAAAAACTCCACATTGGGGTATCAAAATTTATTGAAAGTAAGATCATAAAAATATGAATTCACAGAATTTCATTTGACAGCTCTCTAAGACACTCGCTAATTCAGTGGATGTTGATACTGTTCATGTATGAACTTGGAACTTGTAAATCATCCACAAACTTTCGACTCTCATCTCGATGTTAAAGTACAGAGCTAATTTTAAGAAGTGATGTTCGGAAGTTGGTTGAAAGATAAGTAATAAGACACATGAAAATGGAAAAAGGGGGCATTTGCAGACCCTGCTTTTTACAGCAGCTGGAGGGATATTTAATGTATGTGTTCTTTATTTCTGTGTTGTGTGTGTTTACTAGAGTTAGAATAAGATTGAAGGCCATAAAGGTAGTTTGATTTTCCTTACCTTTAAATGTACCTGTGATCCACCTTCATACATCTGCAGGTGAGGGAGTGTACACCTGCAATTTTCCTTTTTATTTACATCCTGAAATGAAAATGGCTGGTATAGCAGCTTATGGCTTGACAAGATTGTTTTGCAGAAAGGGATGTGTCAGAGTGCTCGTTTGGATTTAATACAAATAATCTAACTTATTGAAATGTAAAGCCTATACCAGAGGTACAGTATATCTGGCCTGTAAATTGACGAATAGAAATGTGGACTCTTCTAAGATTGAGAGGCTATTAGCCAGTTTACAAGGCAGGAATACTACCTCTAATCTTATCATCCAGTCACTCATTCATTGTATAAGAAGCTTAAGGGACCAGGACAGCTTTGGAAAGCTCTCCTGATAATTGTGGTTGGTTTCATTTATTCTTTCTGAATAAAATAGCACATAATATTTTTGTATGGCCACTGTGGTTAGGTAGTTGTGTGGAGCAAGAGCCATGGTGAAATTCATAAGTCTATTTATGAAATTAATCAGTGTAAAAGTTGATTTATTTGTATGGGTGGCAGTTGTCTTTAAAAGCAGACATGGATTAGGTTTACCATGTTTCAGAATATACAGATAACATTCATGTAAGTGGAGGTAACTTAGGAGGAAGGAATAACAAATTTAACTCTAGGAAAATGTTTTATATAAATGTCACAATACATCCTCCTCGTGGACCGAAATAAAGTTGCTATGACTGTATATGGATAACGCCACTGGGCTCTACCTAAATGACTGCCAGAAATGTATTGAGTCAACCTTCATTCATGTTGTGTGATCAAATTGCACATTTGCTCTGCAAAATTGAAGTAATTACTATTTAAAGTAAAATTAGTGGGAGCATGAAATTGAAGGCTAAGATAGGCTGTATGATCAGAATGCTATGGACATCCTTTGCTGTTCATTCTAAAGACTTACAATTTAACTGGCAGCTTGTAAAATTTCCTTTTGTTATTATTATATGGCTTTATCGGGGAAAAGGGGGGGGGGGGGGGGAGAGCGGCACTTCTACATATTTCCATGCAGTAAAGATGCTGTTCTGTGGCAATGGAAGTCTGTCTGAGCTCCAATTGTCATTTATGCTGGTGGGTGTAGAGCATGCTCTTACAACAAGGTATTGTGTGTTGTCGGAATACACACTCTGCCTATGTTCTTTCATCCTGACTAGTAACTGAGTTTTAGTCATGCTGATGTAAAAGGCCGACAGTGTTTACATAACAACTGGTATATGACATGTTGTTTCACGGGTGCCTCTCCCTTTCATAGTATATGTTTTATCAGTTACAGGGCTGGAATATGGGTAGAAGGATGCTAGAGCAAATCTTGCTGTGGGGATAGTCATTAGGGTAGGAGCCATAGGGTAGGGAGATGGATGCAGAAGGGGCATAGAGTCTGACAAGGATATTATGGAGATTGGGAGGGTGACAAAAAGCTATTGCAGGTGTGGTGGGCAAAATCTCAGACAGAATGGATCCCATTTCAGGACATGATTTTAGGAAGTCATGGCCTTGTCAAAGCAGCTGATTACATTCAAGACCAGGATAATACTGGGTGACAAGTGGTGTGATCTGAAGTTGTTTTTTTCATTCAAGACACCAGGATAATTAGCTACTCTGAAAAGGCCATGACTTGCAATCTGTCTGAGTTTTTGTCTGCCACATCTAGTATGGCCTGTTGTGGCCCTCCCAGTTTCCTCAGTATCCTTGTTAGATCCTATGCTTCTTCTACACCCCTCTCCGTACCCTATGGCTCCTGCTCCAGTGACTGTCTCTGCTGCAAGACATACCCTGTGCACCCTCCTGCTCCCACCTACTCCAGTGCTGGAACTGGCAAAACATTTATTATGAAAGGAAGAGGCACCCGTAAAATGACATGCCATATACCAGCTGTTATGTAAACACTGTTCGACCTTTTACATCGGCATGACAACCACTCAGTTACTACCGTATTTACTCGAATCTAAGCCACACTTTTTTGCTGGTTTTTGTAATCCAAAAAACCGCCTGCATCTTAGAATCAAGTGCAAAGTAAGCAGAAGTTCTGAAAAATGATGGTAGGTGCCTCCACAACTAACTTCTGCTGTCGAATATATGTAGCGCTACACAGGCATGCTTTGCAGGCACAAAGATAAATACTAGCACCAAAACCTCTGCGTCAGTAGATGAATTAAAAGAAAAGGTAGAAGAATGTAAACATTGTGCCATGTATTCTTTTGTGTTTGCTGCTATCTCATTTAAATCCTATCTGCCTCATAAACTACGAAACTAGAGTGAGACAACAGCACACGCGCAAGAATATACATATCATATCATGTTTATATTCGTATTATTCTTATGCTGAATAGTGATACAGTCAGAAATGAAGCATGACAACTGACTAGATTTTTAAATCTTAGATGACTCAAATTTCTGTGCAGAATGTAATGTACTAAAGAGGCATCTGCAAAGACTTTCAAACGGAGAAAATTTTACGTTAAACTCTGGTTCAGAACATCTTCTCTATCATACGCAGTCAATTATTTGGTTCTTGTTGATCAATGTCAAAGAAAGCAGCAGTGCAAGTAACAACAAATAGCAGTCTCTTGCCATAGTTTCGCTTACGAGACAATTCCTCTCTTTTTTTTAATTGTAAGCCGTGGTAGCGCACACAAAATCAAGCCATGCCGCGCGCGGTGACAGGTTGTAAACAATCCTTATCAGAAAGCAACAAACAGTGCATGACACTGTACAATAACGCATTTTCAGCTTAGAGTTGTAGAGTGGTGTAAACACCTATAACAAAGAGAACGGTACTTATCAGATCAAAGCAAAATAAGCAATCGATTCAAACCAGACAAAGCACGTGAAAAAGGAAGGGTAGCCGTATAAATATAGATGGAGTGCCTGACACACAGCAGTGGCTACTTGATAAAGCTTAACTGTTAAGCATACAACTCGAACCAAACTACTGTAGCTGCATCTTCATCCATTCGTCCTAAATTGTGTCTCACATTACAATGGACCAACTTTGTTTCGAATTGGAGATGCAGTCTAAAACTTTTTTCTTACACCTTGAATTTTGAGTCTCAAATTTCAGGTGCGGCTTAGATTCAGGAAATTTTTTTTTTCCGTGATTTCGAGTCTCATTTTTCAGGTGCGGCTTAGATTTGAGTAAATACGGTAGTCAGACTGAATGGGCATAGGCAGAGTGTGTATTCCAACAACACACAATATCCTGTTGCAGAGCATGCTCTACAACATGACAGTCGTGACCTCGGTGACTGTTTCACCATGCACGTCATCTGGATTCATCCCACAGACACCCATTTTGCAGAACTCCGGAGGTGGGAACTAGTGCTGCAACATGGTTTGTTCCCCACCGCCCATCTGGCCTTAATTTACTTTAATTCCTTCTGTGTCAGCATGTTTTCATGGTAATACCTCATTTCTTCACTTCATTTTAGTTTTCTGTGTCTTTCATTTTCTGACCTGTCTATTTTTTGCCATACCCCCCTCCCACCTCTGTTACATACAATTAGCTTTTCACTCTTGTTAGTTCATACACAATGTTTTAGTAGTAATTTCTGTCTTATATATTCCCCTGTCTTCCACCTTTAAGCTCTTAGGATTTCAGATCTCATCCAATGCAATCCCCAACAATCAATCTTTCCTTCTTATTCTGTCCGGTAATTGTCCTCTGACTGAGGATTCTGGGCAGCTTTTCTGATCTGTACCCATTTCCCTAAACCTCTCCAGTCCTTTTTTTTCACCACTCTTCTATCCCCTTCAACTCTTCTGCCAGAAGAAGGAGCCACTGGCTCTTTTTGTGTGGGCGTTCTCCTGCTGCCGCTTGATGAGTAGATTTTTTATCCATCCATTTACATTATATTGTCAATAATTGATTATTTTTGATGTTATGATTTTATTATTGATTATGCTAAGGTTGTTTTAAGTCTTAATTCTGTGGTTGTCATGACATTTCAAACAGTTTCCTTTATATTCCTTTTTTAATCAAGGCTTTTTGGGTGTCTTATTAGTGCCATACTTTTAAATTTGGAATTTACATCTTGTCACACTATACACATTCCTCCAATCAGCTTTCTGGTAGGCTACCTTTATCTGGCACTTGGAACTGAAATGTCTTACACTTTAAATAAAATAGGTACATAATTTTTTTGTTTAGTAGAACTGGTACCTTATTCTTTTTCTTTACATTAGCAAAGATGTGTCAGTGCACTGATCACATTTTTGTAAATCTGAGGAAACTAGCTGTTAATACTTTGATATTTTTTATTGGTGACCAGAATATCAAAACCATGAAAAATCTAATTCTTTTTTATTTTTTTTTACAGGAACCACTTTGGTGCAGGATACAGGAATCAGTCCTTATCAATAATGAAGGCTTTGTTAAAATAAAAGCAGCACAAATTAGTAAATACGTTCCTGTAAAACACAAAACTGAATAAAGGGAATAGGTTTTTAAAATTGCTTTTATTTATTGCACAAAACATCTATGTTTTCAAAGTTATCCACATCAGTTAATTACAGAAAACTAGTTAAAATACTTTGAAAATAAAGGATAAAAAGATAGATCCACTATTCTATTGAAGTGTACAAGGTGACCAGCGGGGACAGATGCTTACCCCTTTCCCACACCCTATAATAGAATGTCTCCATAACCGAAACTCACATTCTGAACCACCAAATTTTTGAAACTTGAGGTTCAAGGATATTTTTCCATTCTGTGAAATTTTATAGCAGAATGAAATTGTTGCCACATCATAAAAAAAATTTCAGAAATGAAATCCACAGCCTGCCTTGCCAAATAGACAGACACATCAATTCACTATGAATTCGATAAAATGTCATGACATGTAATGAATATTGACTAGTAGCAAATAAATATAAAGCCATATGCCATTAGTTAATTTAAGCAATCTACCCAAACTGCTGTGGCTGATTGGGGTGATAGGACAGTAGTGCAACTTAAGGTATCTGATATTTACTCATAGCATCCATTTTATGTAATATAAATGTAAGATAGTTTATTCTTTCCAAAAAACAAATATACTCTAAAATTAACACACATCTATATATTCTTCAAAACTGAAAATTGTTACAAAATACAAGCCGAGAAGTTCTTAAGATCAGTCTAACAGTACAGTTCACAGATCCTGGTCAGTTTTTCTAAGAGTTAATATCTTGTCAAAACTCAAAACTCCCAAAATGTTTCAACAACATTAAAACAATTCCCCAAAAACTGCAAAAATGTTAGATAAGCCTGTTTGGTTGTGTTAATAAAATCCAAAACCATTCGTAGAACAATAACAATGTTTACAAAAAATGAGCGGCTGGCTGATAGGCAATTTGATCTGTTGAAATCACAATGCCCTTCACAGCGTACATTCTACATATGCTGAACATTTTTTAATGATTAGTGGGGCTATTGACATCCAATTTCATTACAACATAAACCAGCTTCACAGTATGCTTTTGAACATAATTCAGTCTATTTCTTGAAACATGCATGCTTTGGACACAAGCTAATGGTACATCATACACAAGCAAGAGACTGACAGTAGCGCTTGCGATATGACAGAAACTTTTTAAATGTCATACAGAAAAGTGATATCATCAATCTTTTAAGGTGAGGTGCAGTAGTTCCCTTAAATTGTAATAACGTCTAGTGAGACATGCAAAACATATCTAATCTAGCCTCAAAAAATATATTGTGAAATATCAGCCATAACACATGCCTTAGATTTACTTGACAAGCTTTGTATTAGTCATGACAGTAAAAAATCATAGATCACAATGTTAGTTGGTGCCCCAGATAGATTCAAAATTGTTAATATCGAACAAGAGCACCACAATATTCTTAATACTTTGCCGTCCGCACATCTCGTGCAAATTGATTCGCTTGGCACTGGCAGCACTAATTCGGATCACCTGGCTTGTCGCTGGCCGTTCTTGGCATTATCGGGAGATTATAAATTGTTAAGTGTTACTAATCTCATCATTAGTTCTCATAAATTCTCAACCCTGTTCCGTTACTTTTCTGAAATTTCGAAGATAAACATACATAAATAAATACAAAACTATGTGTTTAAAATATTTTGTTTATTTAAACTTTTTGGAAAAATGATCAATTATAAATTGCTTTTTGAAAAGCCAGTCGGCATTATCTGGTTTATTGTTATTGTCAGGAAAATAAAAATGATATTATTTGTCTGAATCAGTTGCCGGACATCATTTTGCGAAATAATGGTGTGTCTATCAAGGGATTCATTGACAAATAATCATCGATCCTTGCTTTTTTTTTTTACAGTTCACAAAGGGGTAGAAAGCCCAAACAGTTTTCTAAGTTCATGTCCAGTTTTCGTCTATTGACTGTAGTACTTGTTGGTTTCATTGCTAATATATTCAAATAGATCATTCCCAATATAAAATTTGACAATATCCTTGATGCTCTGTGATCTTTGGGAAATACGTTTGGACCCGGTGATCCTTCAAATTTATTATTGTTCCTCGGTATATCAAAGTCTGACCACTATGCACTGACTTTCTTGTCTGATTCATCTGAATCAGTTGGCAACTGTAGCATTCGCCAAATTCTTCTTGGACATATTTCACTACCTTCCGACGATTCTGTTTCACTTCCATTTTTTCGATATCCGTTGTCTTCTTCCCAATCGACCAAGTCGTCTGGAACGCCAGGCAAGACGACCGCGCATTCATCGTAAGTCACCGCATCTTCTCTTTTGTCAGCCATGATGAAAGGCCACAAGTACTTGTTAAACAAAAAACTTGTTGATGTTTGTAACTTATTGTTACCTAAACAAAACACCAACAGAATGCAAAAGATACTAAAATGCTGTTGCTGGCCACTGCGCGATACTAGCTCACGACACCACTATGGTATATCGCCGGCCACTGAGCGATACCCTACACACAACACCACTGTGATGTCGCTGGATGGTAGTGTGTTAAAAACAACTCAGATGAACCTCCATAATCCATGTGTCTTGAAACAAGCAGAAATAATTACAGTTCACATAATGTTTTTAATTGGGGCGCACACAGTAAATGTCAGTGAGGTGTGACCACAACATAACATAAACAGCCTTCAAACCCGGGTCCCAACATCACATCATCCAATTCAAATGTGACCCGGCAAGCATCACACGAAAGCACCCACTCGCCACTCCCCCAGCACAACACTGCTTGTCAAATGTGGCTCTTACATCCTTGTAGACATACATGATCAAGGAAGGTCAGCTGCACGCCTTAGTACGTATCTTGAAAGAACTGCTCCCACTCAGGATGCCCTCGAATATCACTGCAACACCAGCAGATATTAACCAGGAAGCCATTACCACAGTACTATTTGATGGTGCAGAAACCATGTGTCATTCCCTGAGAGCTAGCAGCCTGCCCTTGGCACCATTTCTGTCTAAGTGGCTTGTAAGCACAGTTCTGTTGCTCTAGTCAAAATGTCCACCTCTGTTCACTACCTGCCTATTACTCCCCGCTCCTAAGAAGATAACATGTCAAAGAGGTCATGTGACAGCAATATCTTCAACAAGGCCATGGTCGACTGCAATAGTGGCAACCATCGATACAGCCATTTGCCATGAATATTTCAAAACTACAAGGGTCGTTCAATAAGTAATGTCCCACATTTTTTAAAAAATCCATTAATATAGCTAGACAAATGTCCTTGTTGGCGTTTCATATTTGATGCTTATTCTGTGCACTGGTGAAGTTTCAAACCATTCTGGCAGATGACAGAGCCATACTACAGTGTCAAAATGGTGTCTGCACATGACTCACGTTGCAAGAAATGTACTGTCAATTGAATTCTTGTGTGCAGTAAAGGAAACCATGATGAACATCTGTGAACATTTGTGTGCAGTTGATAGGGAGTACACTTGGGCGATGGATAAAGTAAGTTAAAGCCTCAGGAAATGCAGAAACAGAGCTCCATGATCAGCCACACTCGCGCGATGTCTTTTTCACAGCCACTGCTCCATACATGCTAAATCGTGGGGCTGTCATTATTCATGCCGAGTGGTGCATCACAACTCAACAATTGGCTATGCTTTGAAGATGACTGAAGTGTCAGTTACGCAGTGAAACACGGTTACACCTGCAGGACAAGAGCTTTTACCAGCAGGGAATACATGTTCTTCCACAACGTTGGCATATGGACATAGAACATGATGGAGACTATGTAGAAAAATAGGACATGGACAAGACATGTCGATGTATACTGTCCTCAAATTCTGATTCTTTACAATAGATATGTTCTGAGAAAAAAAAAAGTGGGGCGTTACTTATTGAACAGCCCTTGTATTTTATCATTCAACATGAAACTAACATAAATGGCCTCCCCACCTCAGATCCTCATGTGCACTTGGAAAGGTACAAAATATAGCATATGCTGTTTATAAAACATGAACATATTAAAAAATTAAATATGAAACTTATTTCTGATCAGGTAGATGTGAGCACTGTCAAAGTTTCAGACTAGCCAAATGTGAGTGGAGTGCTGTTATAGGATTTTTCATGTTAGGGGGCAAACCCCAACCTTCCTTCTTTTAACATTCCTGCAAAAATAAACATTTTGTAAAAAAAATGTGCATCATGTATATACTGTAACAGAATTTAGTTTGATTTCTGTAACACGCACAGAGCAGTGATGAACATATAACCTGCTCACATTCTTGCACCCTTTTGTGAAAAACAGTTATGCAACACACATTTTCAATTTTCAATTTTCAATGAAATTCCACAAATTTTAAAAATATGTTTCAATCTCAAACTTTCGAAATTTTATGATATTTTCCGACAGAAAAAAGGAAATGGAAAGAGGCTAGCCATGTCTAGATGGTCTGCTCAATAGCCTACTGCTACTACATTTATTTCCTAAGGAATCTCACATTTATGCCAGTAACAATCTCAAGAATCACCAACTTTTCTTCCAGTGCCCTGATCCCAGTGGGGTTATCAAAGTAACACTGCTGTTCAAAACTTAAAGGATAAGATAGATAAATAACATATTGATAATTCAGTGGAAATAAATGCAAGTGCAAGAGCATATTGCCCTCTCAGGCTCATAGTTGTGTACAAAAAGCTGGACATCACATGCCATGAGGTCAGCATGACTAGCACCAAATGGGGGCTGGCCATACTACACAAGGCAGTTGAAGCAATAGGAAAAGACTGTGTGTACTAACTAGTGAGCAGTTACCGTACAATGTGGTGGTGTTCTTCATTACAACATGGCCCGGAAACAATATTTGGATAATGTCACATGGGAAAGAATTATCGGGAAACTGGAAGGAGGACGAACTGTGACAAGTGTATCCCAGGAGTTTTGTATTGCTCACAGCATTGTTTCATGTACTTGGGAAGCACTCCAAACCACAGGCACTGCTACCCGAAGGAGAGGAGGTGGTCAAGTACAGCAGCAGATGACCACTACATTGTGCAACAGGCAAGAAGGGACCCCCATCAAACAACAGGTGCAATTGAAACAATGTAACAGGACTGCAAGGCACACAGTCTCAGGTTACACAGTGGCACAGCGACAGCATTGGGATGGTCTCTTTCCTTGATGACCGGTATGTTTTGTTCTGTTGACACCTGCACATTGGCAGCACCATTTGCAATTGCACCAATAGCATATTGTAGGCACTTCAGTCTGGAACCGCGCAACCACTACAGTCGCAGGTTCAAATCCTGCCTCGGGATGGATATGTGCGATGTCCTTAGGTTAGTTAGGTTTAAGTAGTTCTAAGTTCTAGGGGACTGATGACCTCAGATGTTAAGTCCTATAGTGCTCAAAGCCATTTGAACCAGTTGAATCTTCACATTTTTTTTGGTCAGTGGTAAATTCACATTTCCACTGCTTGCTTGTTCTGCTTCTTACTCTTGGTTCCACTGTTCATATATGGTGATCTGTTGGCTAAAGAAGTCATAGTCATCTGGACTGGTCTGACACACCTGCAATTTTTACACTCTTGCTTTAATTCAGCAGCCTTTTTGAGTGGATGTGAACAGTGGCCAGTGACCTTTTCCATGTTTGAAATGTCTTACAAAATTATTGAAAACTGATTTTAACTTTTTCAACTGTTGCCTCGATTATGATACACTGGTTTTAGGGCACCAGAACCTTCACTTTTCTTGTGATACGTGGCTCTTCACAGAGGTATGTTCCGTCACTTCATTCTTCATCATTCAGACCTTTCACCACATAGGAAGTGTCTGTACCATCTAACAACTGCGTCTTATCATAATGTATTGTTGCTGATACTTCTTTCACCTTAAGTTAAATCACTGCAGCATTATTCCCCTTTAATTGCGGAAAATGAACTACCAAATAACACTCAACTTTGTCAGTGGGCTGCATCATTTTCTTTTGGCTTTTCTAGCTGCATGCTGTGGTACCATGGTGCAGGAATTTTAATATGTACCATTACTGCAGACATGTACTTGCAAACAGACAAAAAGTTAATTGTGTAACTTTATTATTTCAAGGTGATAGTAGAACCTAATAATTATACCTTTATGTGGCAGAGCACCACTATTAACTATATGGCAGCATCATTGCCCTCACAATTGTAAACTAGCAATTCACGTTGTACTCTTTTCCAGCTCCTTGTACTTCTGAGTACGAAATGTATGAATAGAGCAGAGACACAGTAAAGGAGATACGAGTGACTCATTCCAATCAGTTTATGATCTTCGTGAGATCCATAGATAACATTTACTTTTCATACTTGTATGCCTGCGCGAATCGAACCCATTAACAACCAGCAGTAATTTCAATCCAACAGTTCTTTCCTTAATAGAATTAGACCTTCTGGATCCTAAAAGGACCTTGATAAGAGTTTATTGCAGTTCCACAGCCTAGAGATTGGTGAGTGACAGCTGTGTGCAGAGAATAAATGGCAATTTTGAAGAACAGTGCAATAAACTAGAAGTCATTTTCATTGATTCCAAGAAAGTTCTAAATGCAAAGTGTCTTGCCATGATGGTCTACATCTGAATAGGTTGGGCTCAAAAATATTCAGTAAGATGTTCGTAGATACTTGCCAGGTCAGAAAAAATAAGGGAAACTGATAAGTAGTGATGGGGGTGAAAAAATTTGCGTAGCATTAAGAAAGACAAAACCAAACCATTATCTGGCAAGAAACGTGCTAAGGCCCATAACTAATAGTCAAAGTAGGTATGTTATCCACTGAAATATAAATGGTTTAAACACTGATGCTTCAAATAACAAAAGCTCCAAAATAGATGAACTGGAAATCATTCTGTCAGAATGTGCAAATATTAGTGTTGCTTGTTTAAATGAGCACTGGTTTACTGAGGACACAATTAAAATTCTAAACAAAATAGGGAACCTTGATTAGCAAGTAGCTTTTGCAGGAGAAACAAGTCACATGGAGGCTCATGTACACTTCAACATAGTGATATACATTATGAGACCAGAAACTGTTTTAATTATTTAAATGAAGAATGTGTGTTTGAGAGCTGTTGTGTAGAAATAGTGGACTCACTAGCAAATGTAACAATAATGTCAATGTACAGAATTCCAGGGACTTCAACAACAGAATTATTCTTATCAAAGCTTCAAATTATACTAGAAGACCTTTCTAGAGAAAAAAAAGAAAAAAATTGTAATAGCTGCTAATTTTAATATTGATATCACATGTAATAATAGCCATGCTTCAATATTCATGGACTTGTAAATAAATATGGTTTCAAATTGAATTTTTTTTTAATCTGCCAGAGACAATGGGCAATCAGCAACATGTATTGACAATGTTCTAACTAATTATGTATATGAAGATGTGTATAAATTTTGTCTAGATCTAGGTATTTCATATCATTGTGTGTTATTCATTGAGCTTCCACAGACAGGAACATTTCACGTATGAGAACCCATATGAGCAGGAACTTTAGCAAAGAAAACTTGCTAACATTTAGTGAGAAGCTAAAAGAGAAAACATGGCCTTTGATCATTGTAACTCAGGTGACAAAAACTGTGAGAAATTCCTAAATTGTTTCCTTGATTTCTTTAAAGAAACATTTCCACCTAGACATAAAAATTCTCAGTGTAAGGAAAAGGCAACTGCACAGAGAACTAAAATGTAATAAAGATATTGATTTCATTAAATATGTTAGACTCTATAAAACTATATTTAAAAGAGTTTTCAGGGCAACAAAACAACTGACAAATAACAGGCTAACTTTAAATCATAAAAATAAGACAAAGGTTATGTGGTCAGTCATTAAATCTGAGTTAGGTGTTAAAGTCTGTAACCAAGAAATTTTAGAAATTGACATTGAAGGAAATACTATTGTAAATCCAACTCAAATACCTGAGTACTTTAATAAATTCTTTATGAATGTAGCAAAGTCTGATGTAGATGTTACAGATTATCACAACAAAGTAAATCCCTTTGGCCTAGGTGAAAACTTTACAAAATTCTTAAAAGATTCTATGGAGAATGTAGAAAATGCTATTCTAACATTAAGAAACAAAAAATCTGCATGTTGGGATGGAATACCCACCAAAGTTATTAAAGTGGTACACGGCAGAATTTTAAACCCACTGGCTCAAATAATAAATCAATGTTTTGAAGAGGACTGTTTCCCAGAGGTACTGAAATATGCTGAAGTTAAACCACTCTTCAAGTAGAGATCAAGAGAGATCATGGGAAATTATCGTCCTACCTTTATTCCCCCCGTCCTATCTGCTGTTGCACAAATCCAAAACTTCATTGTAATATATTCTGTTATTCTAAACATTCAACCTGGTTTTAGCAGACGAAGAACACAATAGATGCAGTGAACAGTTTCATTGAGAAAATAAGTACATCATTAGACAAGAGAAATAAGGTGGCAGTAATTTTCTGCGACCTCTCAAAGGTGTTTGATTATGTAAACCACACATTGCTTGTTTACAAACTTGAAAATAATCTTATTATTTTTCAGACTTGAGGGGGGGGGGGGGGAATCTCAGGGTGTTCCACAAGGCTCCATATTAGGCCCAGTCCTATTTCTCTTGTATGTTAATAACTTACCATTAAATATCAGCTCCCCATCAGTTCTGTTCGCAGATGATACATCTGTCTTAGTTGAATATCACGATTCGGAAAAAATTCCAAATCTGTGATCAGTACCTTAGAAATTTGGTTTCAGCTACATGGATTTAATCTAATCGTATCTAAGAATCATGTGATGCAGTTTGAAACCAAACAGTCAAAATGTGAGCAGATTAAGACTGTACACACCGACTAAGATATAGAAGAAGCTGACTCAGTCAAATTCATAGATTTACTTGTAGATAAAAATTTGAGCAGGCAGGCACACATTGAATACCAGGCAAACAAACTGAGCAGCTTTGCATTTGCAATGGAAATACTATCTACTGCAACTGACACGGACACACGAGAAGTACCATATACAAGCTGCTTCGAATCCATTATTAGGTATGGTATTGTTTTTTGGGGAAACTTAACAAACATAGTGCAGATACTAAAAATGCAGAAAAAAATCATCGAAATACACTCCTGGAAATGGAAAAAAGAACACATTGACACCGGTGTGTCAGACCCACCATACTTGCTCCGGACACTGCGAGAGGGCTGTACAAGCAATGATCACATGCACGGCCCAGTGGACACACCAGGAACCGCGGTGTTGGCCATTGAATGGCGCTAGCTGCGCAGCATTTGTGCACCGCCGCCGTCAGTGTCAGCCAGTTTGCCGTGGCATATGGAGCTCCATCGCAGTCTTTAACACTGGTAGCATGCCGCGACAGCGTGGACGTGAACCGTATGTGCAGTTGACGGCATGGGGGACGTACTGCCGAATTGCTCAACACATGGGGCGTGAGGTCTCCACAGTACATCGATGTTGTTGCCAGTGGTCGGCGGAAGTTGCACCTGCCCGTCGATCTGGGACCGGACCGCAGCGACGCACGGATGCACGCCAAGACCGTAGGATCCTACGCAGTGCTGTAGGGGATCGCACCGCCACTTCCCAGCAAATTAGGGACACTGTTGCTCCTGGGGTATCGGCGAGGACCATTCGCAACCGTCTCCATGAAGCTGGGCTACGGTCCCGCACACCGTTAGGCCGTCTTCCGCTCACGCCCCAACATCGTGCAGCCCGCCTCCAGTGGTGTCGCGACAGGCGTGAATGGAGGGACGAATGGAGATGTGTCGTCTTCAGCGATGAGAGTCGCTTCTGCCTTGGTGCCAATGATGGTCGTATGCGTGTTTGGCGCCGTGCAGGTGAGCACCACAATCAGGACTGCATACGACTGAGGCACACAGGGCCAACACCCGGCATCATGGTGTGGGGAGCGATCTCCTACACTGGCCGTACACCTCTGGTGATCGTCGAGGGGACACTGAATAGTGCACGGTACAGCCAAACCATCATCGAACCCATCGTTCTACCATTCCTAGACCGGCAAGGGAACTTGCTGTTCCAACAGGACAATGCACGTCCGCATGTATCCCGTGCCACCCAATGTGCTCTAGAAGGTGTAAGTCAACTACCCTGGCCAGCAAGATCTCCGGACCTGTCCCCCATTGAGCATGTTTGGGACTGGATGAAGCGTCGTCTCACGCGGTCTGCACGTCCAGCACGAACGCTGGTCCAACTGAGGCGCCAGGTGGAAATGGCATGGCAAGCCGTTCCACAGGACTACATCCAGCATCTCTACGATCGTCTCCATGGGAGAATAGCAGCCTGTATTGCTGCGAAAGCTGTGAGTACCGGGCGTGAGTCGTGCTTCGGTAGCTCAGTTGGTAGAGCACTTGCCCGCGAAAGGCAAAGGTCCCGAGTTCGAGTCTCGGTCGGGCACACAGTTTTAATCTGCCAGGAAGTTTCATATCAGCGCACACTCCGCTGCAGAGTGAAAATCTCATTCTGGAAACATCCCCCAGGCTGTGGCTAAGCCATGTCTCCGCAATATCCTTTCTTTCAGGAGTGCTAGTTCTGCATGTCTCGCAGGAGAGCTTCTGTAAAGTTTGGAAGGTAGGAGACGAGGTACTGGCAGAAGTAAAGCTGTGAGTACCGGGCGTGAGTCGTGCTTCGGTAGCTCAGTTGGTAGATCACTTGCCCGCCAATGTCAACCATTATTTACAAAACTTAAAATATTAACTCTGCTATACTTACACACACATGAGATTATTATACTTTTTAATACCAGACATGAATTATTTGAGGTAAATCATTTTGTCCACTCACATAATGCTAGAAACAAAGAAAATTTTATGCTCCCCACCTACCACCTCAGACTGTAAGCCCAGGGACCTCAATACATTGGAATGAAAATTTGTAAGAAATTAAAAGGGAACAAGTTGATGCAGATGAATTTAGGTTCACTTAAAAGAAAGCTATATGAGGTACTGACATTGAAGTGTTATTACTCAGTGGATGAATTCATGCAGGACAAACTGGAAATTTGAGTGTGTTGTACATCCCAAGAAATATCCTTATATTATTCTGTATTGTAGTGCTGTTATTTATTAATGTAAAAATCATTGTAACTGTATTATAAATTTCTGAAATGTTTCCTGTACGCAAACCAAACAGCTTGCAAAATGTATGTTATGAGATGAATAAAACACAACTCACAATAGTTTACAGGATGACACTGGGTTGTGCCAATGTATCGCAAAATGAGTTGCACGCAAATGTTTCTGTATACATCTGCAGAAAGGTGCCACCAGTATACATTTCAGTTTTGTTAGACATGAAAGTGTTGGTAGCTATAAGAGTTGTTGCAGAGTTAATGCTGGTTTGCATGAAATTGCTGGATTAGAAAAAAAAAAGATGCATTTGGGCTCATGACTGAATAAAGAAACTACATCCTCTCTGTTGCTCAGTGAGCTCATTGAAGGAATGTGTTTAACCATAAAAGTTATTTTAATCATCTTAGAATATCACAGTTTCTTCTAAATGCAACAAGGGACCAAGATACTTTAATAGTGAAGCACTGTTGCCAGAACTGACATTATAAACTACATTGTCTTTCTTGATTAGTGGGTGGCGATTCGTATTCACCTCTAGAGTATTCGTATCATATTCCAAAACTCACACTTGGCAAATTTGTTCCAGCTGTTGGTGATACCATCTACATGGGACTTACAGAATTCATTAAGGTTAAGTGTAATCCCATTTACTTATTTATGTCATTATTATTATTATTATTATTATTATTATTAAATGCCAAAAAATACATCTGCAGTAACGACACACCATTACAATTTAACTTAAGTTTACTGTGGTGCCATAGTACAAGGTCATGGGTTCTGACTGTGACATCCCTTCTTCCCCACCCAGTATCTTCTTGGCAGCAACAAACTATCCCCAATGCGCCTGTTCGTCCTTTTGTCTTTCAGTCAAGAAACACTTTCATGTATAGGTAATTAACACTTATTTCCTTCATTAGTTCAATGTCATTCTCTTCTGGCAGTTTCTGCATTTGCCTCATAATGCTCATGCAAAACTGGCAATTTCATGATCCTCCTCAGGTTGATGTCTGATTGACCTTACAGCATCAGCAGAATTTTTTAGATGCTGGAAAGGATCTTCAACATGTATTTTCTTCATAGCCAGTTTTGTTGCTGACTGTGAGATGGTGCTGCAAGATTAAAAACACTTTCACTGATTCTGCTTATGCTAGGTGTGGCCGACTGTGGTTCACTTATTATTGTCTTCTCCTTTGCTGATTTTCGTCTTGTTCATATACTTTACCATAATTCTAAAAGGGGAACAATGAGACTGTCAGTGCTTGAGCTTTGCTATCATTCTAGTGAACTACAATGCTTGGATCAGTAATCCTGATTATTTTTTTTAGAGGTACCCCAGACTGAAGATGAATGGAGGGGTATAATAAAGAACTCTGGGATTCAATGGAACTTCCCTGCTTTGGTGCAGTGGATGGGGAATATGTGATAAAAATGTCTACCAAGGAGCATTTTTCAGTTCCATAATTACAAGCACATCTACAGCATTGTTCCCTTCACAATATGTGAAGCAGGAAGGACATGTGATGGTCATACTTTTGCTAACAGTACTCTAAAATCAGTAACACAGTCGAGAACTCTTTGCCTGCCAGAAGATGCAGTTTTAGTTAATGATCACACACTTCTGTTATCACCATATTTAAGAAAGCCTTTTTCAAAGGCTGTATATTCAATTACAGACTCTTGAGGGCTCACCTTGTTGTGGAATTCTGGTTTTCAAGTTATGTGCTTTTGAAAAGTCAATACTGCTTTGACCATAAATAGTGAAAAAATTGTCAGTCACATGTGCAGTAATAACTAACAGAGGAAAACAACTCTCCAACAATATATACAGTCACAACTGATGTACCAGGAGAATGCGGGAAGTGGAGTTTACCAGCCAGGAACATGGTGAAGCATAAGTGCTCAGGGCTGATACCTGCAAGCTGGCGGCAATAATTATTCAGAGCAGGAAGAGAATGGTTTGCAAACTACTTTCTTGCAGATGGATGTGTACTGTGGCAACATTTTAGTTTAAAAATATGTATACATATTTCTGATTGTGAAGTGCTGATGTGATGTTTTAAATAAATAATGAATAAAGAATTCAGCTTACCAGTTTTGGGCAGCCTTACTTCCTGTAAACAATTGTCCTCAAAAAGAATTAGCCAAATCGAACAATGGGATTTTCGCCTCTTAGACTTGGGCTGTTCCACAGTCAGATGTTTTTCTTGCCTGTCTGTATTTTTCTTAGTTCAATTGTGTATGTACAACTAAATGAATGTATTTTGCTCTGCACCACGTTGTCAGCATAAGTAGCTACACAGTAAAACACATACACCAGCCTCCCTACAGGAAAAAAAATTACAAGAAAAGGGTGACCAGCATGTGTATGCATAACCCTACTACTACTTTTTGAGGTTTTTGTAGTGACATTCTGCCAGAAAGAGTGTTCATGAATTCTTTATCACACACTACATTGTTGCAGGACATGCTATGAAACACAGCAACATTGTCTTACATACCTACATTGATTAGCCAAGACATTATGACCACCTTTTTTTGCAATGCAATACAGCAGCGATTCTGTGTGGCAAGCGTTTTTGATAAGTCAATAGGTTACTGGAGGTATGTGGCAGCAAATGTTACACAGTTCCAGCTTAGGGTCAGTGGTTTCTGGCCACAGAGCTGGCATCTGATAGTATTCCAGATGTGATCATCATTCAGACAGGCAAACATGAACACGAGTTCACTATCCCACTCCTCAGACTACTGCAGCATGATTCTAGAGTTAAGTCCCATAGTGCTTAAAGCCGTTTGAACCATGATTCTAGTTTTGAGACATGGGCAGTTATCCTACTGAAAATACAGTTGCCATTGGGAAAGACATCGAACATGAAGGGAGGCAGATTGTCCATGATAATTTTCATGTCGTCCATAGCTGTCATGATGTCTTTGATTATGCCTACAGGTCCCATGGAGGCCCAGGTGACAGACCCTCCCATCATGCATATGTGAAATGATGCCTGTTTTTGAGTAGTTGTTCATCTGGATGCAGATATATCCGGCCGCAACACGGACCTGGTGTAACAAGATACGTGATTCATCCGACCAGCGAAATGTTGATCCACAATTTCATGACCACTGCAACAATATTAATCACGTCACTGGGGAATGCACAAGGCCGTGTTCAGCAGAGCTCCACAACAGTGAAAGTAGATGCTAAATCTCTTGCGCCTGCACCAGCATTATATTCTATTAACTGATCTGCCACAGACTGCAGCCTATTCTACTTTACAAAATGGACAAGTCTCTGACCCCCAAGTTCTGTGATTAGGCATGAAGGTCCAACACCTTCACATCTTTCACTATTCTTCAGACACTTTCCATACAACTGCACGATAGCAGCATGCAAAAAGCCAAGTTTTTCTAGTTGGGCAGCAAAATAACTGATGATTGCTGAAGCAGAGTACAGTTACAATAGTTAGTTGCATGTCCCAGACATCATTTGAACAATTCTTTTGTCAAAGTAATGTGGAATCAGTTTACAGTATATGTATACCACTAGTGTTAACATATATAAAACCAAGGCACAGGCTACAAGTTTTTAAATAAAAATTAATTCATGGAATAGGGGCTGTTAAGGAGAAATGATTTTATGTTAGGCTGGACTGGCTAAGATTTGTTACCTGTCAAACATTTTATGTTCGTGGGCAAATGATTGAAAATTTTTTTGCTGGATACTGAACTCCTTCCTAAGTCACTTGACAGCTTTAATAATGGGTGAAAAAATATAATTTTTTGTCTGGTGCTACAATTATGGATATCACTCTTGTTCTCAAATGATTATGACAAATTTCATTACAAATCCATGTATTATGCTGCTGCATTTAAAATGCTCAACTCCTTGGAGACCTATCTAGATAATAACTGCAGTTGAACACTACATAATATTCCTACTGATCATTGTCGTACCATAATAATCTGGTTGGCAATGGATTCCCCATTTGTGGCCTGTATCACTGCTAGAATGATTCATTAGTTTCTGCTCTGCTTATGTACTTTCCTTACTGTGTCATGCCCACAATCGGTCTAAACAATGGATAATGGTCACATTTTGGCTTATCAGCATATTTCACTGTGTGAAGCATCTTGATAAAACATGAAGAATGTTGTTGCAAACTCACTCAAATACACATGAGATCTCATCCACCTAGGCTTAATGTACTGTTGTTCATCCTCAGTTTCTATTACATGGCCCACTTTCTTTCCATTTTTGACTTAACAATGCCTATTATCATCCTTTATTTTCTAATTAAATTTTAGTGTATGCATTATTATCCTTTTCTCTTCAACACTATTTTTAGTCCCTCCCAACTACCATCTCATCTGTTCCTCAAGCAGTTTCACTTATCTTTGATTCATTTTTTAATGTGGCTCATTGGAACTACCTATTCATCCCCCCTGCCAAAAGGCTTTGTCTCAGCTATTCCTCCCTTGCAGAACTTCGATATCATCCTGCCTGGTTTTCTACCTCTAAACTGAATTAAAGGAGTTAGGGGTCGGGATGGGAGTTTTAATGTTTTTTCAAGTTATTTTTAATGTGCATTTGTCAACACTTCTGCAGATTATTTTTTTTCTTTTTCATTTCAACTGCTGGTAAGTTAACAACAATTACATTTTAGAGAATACTTGCTGAACAAGAAAAATAGCTCCAACCCACAAGTGGGGGAGGGGCTGAGAGGTAAGAGTTGGTAGCCACCAACTTTATCTAATCCAATGATGATCATTCACTCTTCTATTTAAATATATTATGTCTAAAGGCTAACAATTTTAATAATGAAAGTGGTCACACTGTTGTATCAGAGAAGAAAAAATGGAATAAGATGAAAATTTAAAGGGACTTCAGAAAAAAGGAATTTTAATTATAGATAAGCTGGAAATTAACTTTGTTTTGTAAGGAAAGGCAATTTAATTTTTGGCTCTTTCCTTATTGAATCTTAGTACTTGTTTGTGTATGTTCATTGTGGGCCATTCACATCACACAGCAATAAATTGTCCTCATAGCTGCAAGTCACTGCAACTACAGTAGTAACAGCAATCCACATTAGCAATTCTGTGTTCTTCACAGTGCACCAAAGCTGCCCATGTTAGGCGTCCAGAACTACATAATCTCATTTCACAAAAATGTTGCAGCCCATCTTGTTTCTGATGAAACAATATTTACAAATTTTACTTAACTCATCACAAACTTTTATACGCCAATTTTTAAGCAAAGATGGACCAGTACTTTCTCTTAGGTTTATTTTACAGCATACTGTTCACTTACCTCCTAAGAATTCAATAACTGTTGCTTAAAACCATTGGAACAGCAAACTAACCCAAACAAGAGATCTGTGTGCTTTGATCTAATGTGCAATATATTCATGTTCATTATTCTTCTCTAAAGAGGAGAATTGAGAAATGGTTTTACATTTCTCATTTGAAGCTGGTGTATATGCAACTCCTTGCATTCACTTTGGTCGAGCTATATTATATCCTTGAAAATATAAGTACATGAGGCATTGGATTGGAAGCACCCCATTTTCAAAATCTGATTAGAATTTATTAAACCTCGACTAGATATGTCCTTTATTGTAAGCTGTTTATTGCTATATACATATTAAACATCCATCCAATACAATAATGGTTCACTACACAGCATTCTGAAATAAGTAAACAATTCAATGGTGGGCGTCTTCATAACCTTCAGGGAGGGCATTTGTATGAGGATTATGGAACAGGCTCTTGTTTCCGTCACCCCATGGGAACCTCTGAAAAGGAAAAGTTATTACAACCTCAGTCACATATATAGTTAGTTATGCATTCAAAAACATGAACTGTTTTGTACTGTTACAACAAAATTACAAGACTACACAAGTAAATATAGTACTGCTTGTTGACTAACAAATGTTGCCATTAAAATATGTATTAATAAATACTGAACACAATCATATACAACTACCATTCTCTAAGATTTAAACTCATATCTATTCAAGGTAAAACCTCTACTGTATAATACATATAATTCCCCTTAACTCTGTAGTTCAGTTATTACAGTCCTGTGAAAGTTTTCAAACCTTATTCTCAAGAGCCCTATCTGGTAAGTAGTCATCAGGCTGGTGTTACCAGTTCACTTGGATGCAAGTTCCCCAATCATACTGTAATCATCGGTGGAGACTTTAATCACCCAACAATTACAGTTTTGTTAGTGGTGGGCATGTTAAGACAGCCTGTGAAACTTAACTAAATGCCTTCTCTGAAAACTACCTAGAACAGATAGATAGAAACCCTACTCATGATGGAAATACGTAGGGTCTAATGGCAACAATAGACCTGATATCTTTGAGGATGTCCACATCAAAACTGGTATCAGTGACCATGATGCAGCTGTTGCAGCAATGATTACCAAAGTACAAAGGACAACTAAAATAAGCAGAAAGATATAAATATGTTCAGAAAAACTAGATAAAAAATGTACTGGTGTCGTATCTCAATGCTGAACTTAAAATTTTAAGTACCGATCAGGAGCATGTAGCTAGGAACTCTGGCTCAAGCTTAAAAGAATAGCTGACCACACATTGGATAGATATGTACCCACTAAAACAGTTCATAATGGGAGGGAACCTCCATGGTATAGTCACTGTAAAGAAACTTCTAAAGAAACATATTACAGCATAATAAGTGTAAAAGTGTAGGGTTATAAATAGAGACTCTGAATGAAATCTGTTTGGTTGTCAAGAGAACAATGAGTGATGCCTTCAGTAAACACTGTAATGGAATACGGTCAACTGACATTTCATAAAATCAAAATAAATTTTGGTTGTATGCAAAGGCTGTTATTTGCATCAAAGTTCGTGTGCAGTCATTAGCAAATGAGATAGGAACTGAAATTAAGACTAGCCAAGCAAAAGCTTGAAATGCTCAACTCTTCAAATGTTCCTTCATATAGGAAAACCAAGGAGAATTGCCCCAATTTAATCCTCAGAGGTGTTTAAGAAACAGCTGAAATCATTAAAACTGAACAAAGCTGCAGATCCTGTCAAACTCTACACTGAATTTGTGGCTGAATTAGCCCCTTTCTAACTATAATCTCAGACCTTT